>NC_139512.1:179387823-180747823 GCF_947247035.1 Vipera ursinii
ATTTATACCCTGGCCTCTAGGTGGCGGCCAATAGGTTTAAAGCAACCTATTGCTGCCCTAGAAGCAACCAATGGCGGCACTGGAGACGGGTTGTCTGAGGAGCTGGGAGCCATTAGCCAGCTCCCTGCTTAAGCAACCTGCAATCCAAACCCAAGTGATACACTCAGTAAAACATAGCACAATACATTACAATTCAGCAGATTGTTTTTTTCAGAGACACTGTGCTGTCTGAAAAGACATAATGACAGAGCTTAAGCTCAGTTCTTCCTCCTTAAATTTACATGTGCAAAAGCACATCATTTTACAGCTGAATCATTTTTGGAAGCAATGTGAAATAATTCATGGAGAAAATGTTTTTTGTGATAACAAGTATTTTTGATTGGAAAGTAGAAAAGATTATTTGTCTCAAATGATCTTGGGCAAAAATAGTTTCTGCTTTTAAAAGCAGGTTCATTGAACTGTATTATGTACATATCCTTATTAGTTGCCCCTGTTCAAAATTGTCATTTTGTCTTTTTTTTTGGTTAAGATTAATACAGCCGCTTCATACCCACAGGACTTTGTGATGCCCATTGATCAGGCTCTTTGTTTTAAAATAATCCAAATTCAAGAGAAAGACTAAATAATATCTTATAGCTATTTATTAAGATATTAATATGGAACTACCGTGTTCAGAAGTAGTGCACCTTTTAAGCAATAGATGCCAGAGACTAAAAATAAGGGAGAGTTTTAGCTTCACTGCCTCATTGGAAATGAGCACTAAACAATATGATCCTTCTACATCTCCTTAAAAAGTTTTTTTCCCCTCCCAACTAGGAGGATCCACTGCACCCGGAATTGTATACACCTGCATTTGTTTGTCTCTTTCATGCTCAGAGCTACCAGCATTTTTATTAAAGATAAAGTTGTTCGTCCTCATTTTGGAGACAAAGAGTTTGACTCACTACTTACAAGTGATCTACAAAATATTATACAGACTCCAGTCATGGACAGATCTCAGTATGTAAGTATTACTCCCATCTTGTCTTTCACGTTCCTCACCCCAGAGTCTCCCTAGCCATAAAACTACTAGCTTCAGAGTCAATCTGATCCCTGTTCTGATCCATGAACATTTCAGTCCCAAAACTCGTTGCTGGTCCTTTAAGTGAGGCATTTCATCAGACCCAAAATCAGTACCTGTTCCTTTCCATCTATCTGCTGAATATTTCTGTGTAAATACATGCCTTTGTTTAAAGCAATTTGAGATCAATAAAATTGAATGGAAATATTTGAGAATATAATTTTCAGATTACTTCCCAATTGAAAATATATGGACGGGAGTATAATTAACCAGGATTGGTGAAAGCAGAAGATAACCTTTTCTTGATTACATACGGTATTACATAGATTAGAAATGCCATCTGGCCCGATCTGCTGTAGCATTTTTAAACACTCTGGCTTACATGCTGGAGCATCTGAAGGAATGACAAGAGTCTTGAGCCCACCTTTAATTAGGACAATAGCAGAAACCCTTTATTTGTTTGTAGGCTAATCTGTCTATCTAATACAAAATCTTATACTGATATTTCTGTTGACAATACTTTTTGGCAAGTACAAGAAGATGAAATTCACAGATCTTGAAATGGATATATCCAATACAGGGTGGTTGTCTGAATTTACACTGTTCAAAAGCCAGACTATGGGGTCTGCTTTGTTTCATTGAGCTATCATGCTATAAAACATTAAGGAGTGCAGTGCTTGTGTTGGGCTATATAGAAAGCCACTTCATGTTGGCCACATTTTTCCCCAGATGAATCAGCTTTGTCTGCTTATGTCTGCATTTGTGAACTTCAACTTCTTAGTGAATATTTTGGACTGTATTTCTCACTTTTTTAGCTATCTGAGCTTAATGGAAGTTGGTACAACACAACTTAGTTCCTCGTTATTGACGCAATGTACCCCGGTGAGCTATCGCAGATAAGCAACATTGGTACCAAAACAAATGTTAATCTCACACAGGCAGCATTTAAACACTTGGCAGTAACTGCATGGGGATGTTTTTCTTATTGAATTCTGTTACTGTCACAAATTTCCATTAGTGTCTCAGAAAAGAAAAGAAAAATTGAAAAATATGTTAAGTAGCTCTATTCTTAGTCTTAATGCCTTATTATATTTAATTTTTTTACAAGATGTTAGTATAGTTAGATTTAATTATTTCATATTATTTAATTATTTAATACAGCTGTTGGTTTTTTTTGTTTTTGATTAATAGGTGTGGTGCAAGATTACTGTGGTAATGTTTATTTACTTCTTGGCAACAAACTACTATTGGATCTTGGTTGAAGGTCTCTATCTACACAGCTTAATATTTGTGGCTTTCTTTTCGGATACCAAGTACCTATGGGGTTTTATCTTAATAGGCTGGGGTAAGATACATTGTTTTTCATTCAAGAATTGGATTTCTTTAAAATTGAGACAATAAGTTTAATTTATTGGAAAGGTATGTCATTTCATTGGTCCTTAGTTATATTATTGTATCCATAAAAAAAGATTCTAATCAAGTATTCTAGATCAAAGAAAATACTTGCAAGGAAACAACCAAGCTCAGAAAGCATCAAAAACCAAACCATACAACCCTGAGCAGCATAGGTGGTTTTCTACTGGGATGTTCTTTTGTCACAGAGTGTGCTCATTTCATAACTATTTCACAAAAGAACATCACTGTACTTATATAATGTATCTAATAATTTTATTTAAAGGAAATAATGAATCAAAGTAAGCAATAACTTATATCTCAAGGTTATCTTTTGCCATTATGGTCTGGCCAAGTAATGAGAACTCATTTTAACTGTGATAAGCTAAACTCTTTTGTTTTTGCTTGCATTTGGTAAGATAATATAAAAACGATTACGACTATTAACAGAATGAAGTTTTATCTATAATGCTTGCTAATCAAGATTTTGCTATCCCCTTGCATTTTTTTCTAACAGAAAGAGAAAGAATACAACCCATTTTTCCCATCCTTCCTACAGCTGGCTTAGTCCCATTCCCCTCTTTATCCCATTCATTTTTTTAGTATAGGATTTGGGAACTGCATTTGGATGCTTGTAAACCTTGGAATGTTGCAAGGACAAGAAAGTCCAAATTAAAATGTATTTCTTAATTAAAATAAGATGAACCAGTGAATGAAATTAATGTGATTACTCAGCATACCTTTATGTTCTCCATTTGCCACATTAAATATTACAGTTTGGCTGTAATGTTTGGAAAATCTCTGGAAGCTATATCTAAAAGTTTTGTAGGGAAGGAATGTGATTGTGTATCTATCTACTACCAGTAAATTGAAAAGTCAATGAAATACTGATGAATGTATTTAATAGTGGCATTGTGCCCTTCATTATTAGGCTTGGTTTTAGACCATAAGGCAAAAGAGCTACAAAAATCAAGAATACACATTGAATATTGCCCATCTAGGAGGGAGACACTTGCAAAACAGGATCATTCAGTATTTTAGAACAAGGGTTCAAAGTCTTCTGGCTGATCTTGTCTCAGCTCTTTCCAAGGATAAGGATTATCTTCTTTGCTTTGGATTTGCAAATTTTATTGTGTAATTGATAAGTGGAAACTGATCATGATCCTATTTTCAATATAGTTTTTAAATATATTACTATCAAAGGATCAACTTTTTATGCAACAGATAAAACAAGATTCAAAGATACATAGAATTGTAGGGGAAGAAGGGACCTTGGAGGTCTTCTAGTCCAACCCCCTGCCCAAGACAGGAGACCTTACAGTATACTTTCCCACACAAATGGTTGCCCAGTCTTTTCTTGAAAACCTCCAGTGCTGGACCACTCACAACTCTGAGAGGCAAGCTGTTCCATTAAGTAATTTTTCTCACTGTCAGGAAACCTCTCCTTAGTTCCATATTGGATGTCTCGGTAATGAATTTCCACCCATTTGTACCCCAGGGTTGTGAAGGAGTTGGCACATGTGATCTTAGAACCACTGAACAAAATCTTTCAAAGTTCTTGGAGCACGGGGGAAGTGCCAGAGGATTGGAAAAGAGCTGATGTTCTAGTTTTCAAAAAGGAAAAAAAAAGTGAAACCAGGAAACTGCAGACCAGTCAGTTTGACATCAATACCTGGGAAAATCCTAGAAAAGATAATGAAGCAGTGGATTTGTGAGCATCTAGGAATTAACAAGGTGATTACTAGAAGCCAGTATAGGTTTGTTAAAAACAGATTGTGCTAAACAATCCTTATTGCTCTCTTTGATAAAGTAACTAATTGATCAGGGAATTCCATTCTCGATATTTTTTGCATAGAAAGACCTATGAATGTAATGGATGTTTGGGATGTTTTTGCTAAATTACTCTCCACAAAGACCTGTTAAGTGTTACACCACTTTAAATGTTTGTATAACCTAGAAAGCTCTTTGATTCAGGAAAAGTCCAATTTTGTATGTCATTATTTCTGTTGATTTTCATTTTGTCTGTTACATGCCATATTTCTTTGATGTGTTTTATGTTTTCTCTGGTATAATTTGATTTTAGCATTTTATATGGATTATTCTTGAATTAATATTTTTTCTATTCTGTAAATAAAATGCACATTTCAATTACTTAAAGATCTATATATAAATTATTTTGCTACCATAAATGAATTCTTATTTCCAGCAAAAGCAGTATATTCAAAATTGTCTGTCAAACTCTTTGGATGTCATAAGGATTTTGAAGGCTGAGACAGGAGCTAAAAGTTCCCAAGTCAGAGAATAGTTGAAATGTAAACATATAACAACTGTTTGGGTTCAGGTCATGATAAATTTCTGAGAATATAAAGTTCATCTGGATAATTGGAGGATGGATTTTATTCAGTTTAATTTGTATAGTATAAATTATTGTGCTATAATCCATTGTTCACTAAATCAGACCCAACCAGTATTGCAAAATATAGGCATTTTTCTTAACAAAGTGTGGCTTAGCGTATGGGTCACAGATACATCCAAAAATAGTTATTAAACTATATTTTTAATATGACAAGCATTATTAAGTTCAAACTGGAACATAATTGTATTAAAACTATTCATGTTAATTCAATTTCAATATAAATGAAATCAAATTTGGTATTGTCTTGGTCCTGCCAGCTGCTTGCTGTACCATACTCTGAAAGGCAGATGGAACCCCCATGCCAAAAAAAGTTATGAACATCTGACCTAGAACTGTTTCCTCTGAAGGGGGAGTTGATCTAGAGTGCATTTATTATTTTAAGGCTACTGTTGCAGGTGCCACTTCTTACAAAAGGGTGTGTTGCAGTTGCTCTCTACACTGAGTCACAGTTGGCCTTTTTCCCTGGGCAGATTTCATTGGAAGTGTTTAACATTGCAACAGATCACTCTCCTCCTCTTCTTCCTCTCTTCTGTACCTGGTGGATAATAAACATCTGTGCTCAGAATGCAAATGCTGAGTATCAGAAGCACCCAGGACTATGCAACAGTGACTTCTTGGAAGTTCTACTCCATTAAGTTCTACTCGGACTCAGGGTAGGGGTGAGGGAGTTGCTGTGGTTATGAGGGAGACCTTATGTCCGCAGGAGGCCACCGTTCTTCAGATAGTCGGGTGTGAATCTCTCTTACTGAGGTGTGGTCCTAGGGCGCAGTTGGGCTTGCTGCTGGTGTACCTTTCGCCTAGTCGTGCAGCAGCAGCCCTGCCTGAGCTTGGTTTTGGGTGACTTCAATCTACCATCCCTGGGAGGATCATCCGAGTTAGCTCAGGAGTTCATGGCTTCCATGACGGCCATGGACCTGACGCAAGTAATTCATGGACCGACTCATGTGGGAGGTCACACCCTGGATTTGGTTTTTCTACCTGGACGGTGGTTAGATGATCTTGGTGGGGGCTCCCCAATTGTTATGCCCCTGTCATGGACTGATCATCATCTCCTGCGGCTGGTCTTCCGTTTTGCCACTCCCCACCGTGGGTGTGTTGAGCCAACTAGATGGTTCCGCCCCAGGCGCTTAATGGACCCTGAGAGGTTCCAGGCAGCGCTGGGGTCCCCACCTGCCTCCTCTGCTCACAGCTCGGCAGATGTCTTAGTGGAAGCCTGGGAAAGGACAGCCACGGAGGCACTTGACTGAGTTGTACCCTTGCGGCCCCTGACCTGGCGCAGATCCCAGTGGGCTCCATGGTTCTTCGCGGAGCTCCGGGAGATGAAGCGTTGGAGACGGGGCCTAGAGAGCGGTTGGAGGTCCAGCCGATCTGAATCCGACCAATTGCGACTAAGAACCCATATTAGGTCATATCTCGCAGCATTAAGGGTGGCGAGGTCTAATTACTTCGCTACCCTTATCGCGTCCACAGATAATCGGCCGGCCGCCCTGTTTAGGGTGACCCGCTCCCTCCTTAATCAGGAGGTGAGTGAGGAACCCTTGCAGGGGCGAGCCAAGGAGTTTAGTCAACATCTGTTGGACAAAATCGCTCAGATTTGGACCGGTTTGGACTCCGACTGGGCAGAGTCTGACGATCAGGACATGGGTGGTCTTGTAAATGTTATCTGGGAGGAGTTTGATCCTGTGACTCCGGAGGAAATGGACAGGATTATGGGGAGGCTGAGCTCCACCACATGTTTATTGGACCCGTGCCCTTCCTGGCTGGCTTATGCAGCCCGGGAGGGGACATGAGGCTGGTTCCAGGCGGTTATATCTGCCTCTTTGAGTGAGGGTAGTTTCCCCGCCGCCTTGAAGGAGGCGGTGGTGAGACCTCTCCTCAAGAAGCCTGCCTTGGACCCAGCTGTGTTAAATAACTTTCGTCCGGTCTCCAACTTTCACTTTCTTGCAAAGGTTGTTGAGAGTGTGGTGGAGCATCAGCTCCCTCTGGTTCTGGATGAAGTGGATTATCTAGACCTGTACCAATTGGGCTTCAGGCCTGGGTACAGCACGGAGACGGCATTGGTCGCTCTGGTGAATGATCTCTGGAGGGCCCGGGACAGGGGATATTCCTCTGTCCTAGTCCTATTAGACCTCTTAGCGGCTTTCGATACCATCGACCATGGTATCTTGCTGCGGCGTCTCAGGGGATTGGGAGTGGGAGGCACGGTTCTTCAGTGGTTCTCCTCCTATCTCCTGGGACATTCGCAGTCGGTGTTGGCAGGGGGGCAGAGGTCGACCGCGAGGCCTCTTGCTTGTGGAGTCCCTCAGGGGTCGGTCCTCTCGCCTCTCCTGTTCAACATCTATATGAAACTGCTGGGTGAGATCATTCGTGGTTTTGGAGTTGGGTATCATCAGTATGCTGATGATACCCAGCTTTTCATTTCGACCCCAAACCACCCCAGTGATGCCCTCGACGTGATGTCCCGCTGCCTGGAGGCGGTTCGGGTCTGGATGGGGAGGAACAGGCTTCAACTCAACCCTGACAAGACTGAGTGGCTGTGCGTACCTGCATCTCGGGATATTCAGGATATCCCATCTCTTTCTATGGGGGGTGAGTTATTACCCCCCGTAGATAGGGCTCGCAACTTGGGAGTCCTCCTAGACTCACAGCTTTCTTTAGAAGACCATATAGTAGCTGTGACTAGGGGAGCCTTCGTCTAGGTCTGCCTGGTGCGCCAGTTGCGGCCCTATTTAGACCGGGATGCCATACGTATGGTCACTCACACGCTTGTGACCTCTCATCTGGACTACTGCAACGCTCTCTACATGGGGCTGCCCTTGAAGACCACTCGGAGGCTCCAACTGGTACAGAATGCAGCCGCGAGAGTTGTGTTGGGAGTTTCCCGACACTCCCATGTTACACCTCTGCTCCGCGAGCTGCACTGGCTTCCAGTTGTCTTCCGGGTGAGATTCAAGGTGTTGGTAATTACCTACAAAGCTCTACATGGCATGGGTCCGGAATACCTTGGGGAGCACCTGCGGCCGGCGTCAACTTCCCTCTGCCCAGTACGCTCCCACAGAAAGGGCCTCCTCAGGGTGCCACCGGTCAAAGAATGCCGACTGGTGGCCCCCAGGGAGAGGGCGTTCTCTGTGGGCGCGCCGGATTTATGGAACCATCTTCCGGTTGAGCTCTGGATGGCGCCTGACCTCCGCTCCTTCTGGCGCGATCTAAAAACTTACCTCTTCGAACAAGCTGGCCTGGCCTGATGGGATGGGGTTGGGTTTTATTAAAAAGTTTTAACCTACTTTTTAATGTGTTTTAACTTATTGTAAGAGGTGTGGGCATTTTGTTTAATCTTTTTTAATTTTTGTATTTTGTCTTTTAACATGTACTGCCCTGTTCACCGCCCTGAGTCCTTCGGGAGAAGGGCGGTATACAAATAAAATAAATAAATAAATAAATAAATAAATAAATAAATAAATAAATAAATAAATAAATAAATAAATAAATAAATAAATAAAGCAGAAGGCATTTTGTTCCCTATGGGGCCTGCTCCATGCAAATTCTTCTGTTCCTTTCCTTTGTCTGGGAAAGGGGGATATTCTATTTCCATTTCTTTTCTCAAGAGAAATCTAACAGCAAGCAATCCATTTTTCATATTTATAGGTTTTCCAGCTGTCTTTGTAGCGGTCTGGGCAGCAGTCAGAGCAGCAATAGCAGATGCAAGGTAAATGGACATAAAGCAGAAGTTTCCTTAAATCTTTTTTTTCCCAAATGGAAGGACACTAGCTATGTTATTGGTCCTTTCCAGGACACTGTGTGGAAAGAAGGGGAGAGAGACAATTGTTGTGAGGGTGAATGTACACAAAAATAAAAGGCTATTGGGAGAATAATTGCAATGCATATTTCTGGAGAAAATTAATATATCGCAAGCTGAGAAAGGTGCTTTTTTCGTCTTTCTTCTTTTTACCACGAGTCTTCATTAGAGTCACCTTTTACTGGAAGCTGTACATTAAATGCCATGCCAGAGTAAGAAATTGTGATTCCTGCTATGCAAGCATACAGATGCAAGTAGATTTTTCACAGCAACCAATTAATATATTTGCAACTTTCCTGTTGCAAAGTGCATTTGATTTTACTAAAGACTCCTTCAGTCTTTGTGCTCTATAGGTCAGACTTTATGTATCCTCTCTGATATTCAAAGTCATCACGTTAGAACAGGGGTGTCAAACTCGCAACATGACGTGACATGTCACATCATATCACAACTTTTTTTCTATTGCCGGCCATGGGGTGGATGCAGTTTCGGCATGACGCATTCACCCCGTGGGCTGGCAGTTTGACACCCCTGCTTTAGAATATCAGAATTAGATGATGCTCTCAGTGAGGGTAATACTTGTCAGGAAACATCTTTTTTAACAATCCAAGACAAATGATTCTAGGCAGGCTAGAGAGTAAATTGGAACACCAATGACTGCACAGTCATTGTAGAGATTGCAACATTTTTGCAACAGTCTCTTAGATAACATTCAATGAATGTGTGAATTGCAATCATGAATTTTTTTAAAAGATAAATATATGAGATACTACAGATCCTAATTAGAGATACTTAGATCTGGCACTCTGGAATGTCTTTAAGAAAAACAACTCCAGATGCTTTCTATGTATACACACATACTGATTCATGCAGTACATTACTTCATTTTGAATCCCAAAGGTGCTTTTTCTTCAGCTCTGAAGAAGCCTCTTGGATGAGAAGTGAAATGCCTTCAAAGAAAAACAAGAAAGTCCAACTGCCTCTTGAAAAAGCACCTTTGGGACAACCATGACCTGGATGACTGGGAATCTCCATAGACATTCATTTTGAATCATTTTCTAGTTGATCATTTGGCATATCCTAATCACTGTATGCCAGGGCTTTTCAACCAGTGGTACGGGTACCACCTGTGGTACATTGGCACCTGGCAGGTGGTACACAACCATCCTAGAAAAGTGGTAGCAGGGGAGGGGAATGAGCTGAACCGGTGGCAGCACCACACAAGCCTGAGTGAGAGATGGCTGGAGCTGCAGGACTGTTAGGGCTCAGCGGAAGCGCCAGGATCAGTGCTGCTTTCCAACTGATCGATGCTTCTTCGGGGCTGTCAGGGCTCAGCGGAAGCACCAGCTGGAGCTCGGCACTGATCCTGGTGCTTCTGCTGAGCCCAGATCAGCTGGAATGTTGCAGCATCTCCAGGGTCTTGTGATTTACATTCATATGCTTGGCAACTGATTCATGTTTATGACGGTCACAGTGTCTCACGGACATGTAAAGTGACCAAAACCTGCTGCAACCACCTAGCGGGGGTGGGTGGGAATAAAAACCAAACACCCCTCACCCCACTCCCGCTGCCAATCCTCAACAGAAATGCTCACAACAATGAAAACCATGGACAGCAGGAAGAGCGCCACCGGGCGGGCAAGCAGGTGTCTTGCTCAGCTGCGGCTCGGGGGGCATTTTTTCTAATGTCATTGTAACTTCGAACAGTCACTAAGCGAATTGTTGTAAGTCAAGGACTACCTGTACTTCATCAAGTGTTTCCTTTTTTTTTTGGTCATATTTTTGACACCTTGCTAGGTACTCGGATGTTGCTATACCCTAAAAGTGGTACAGTGGTGAAAAGGTTGAAAAGCCCTGCTGTATGCTACTGGTGGCCTGCTTAAGGAAGGAGTACGCTCATATTTATCCTTATCTAGGTCATCTTCTCATTGTTCTTCACCAGGATCAAAACCTGTGGACTGATTTAGCTTTCTAGTGAATTTGCAGAGCAGTACAATAGGAGACCAATCTTACAGAGCTTGTCAGGTAAATTTAGGGTGGTAAACAAATACTGTTACCAAACTTTGTAGTCTGCAGACATTTTACAACAAGCATGGGCTCCCTTGTCCTTCCTAATTGATTCAGGTATATTTTTAGGCAGACATTGTTCAGGGGATTCACATGACAGCCCTTGTTTTGATTGTAGCGCAATGGTTTTTCTATCTCTAGTCATCCACAAGGAACAATAGGTGTGGAGCCAACTACATGTGTGAGTCAACATGGCTGCAAACCTCTGAATCTGGGACACTCACTGAATTGTCAAAATGGCACAGGGGATGTGTTATGACATGGAAGCCAAGCACAATATAGATTTTCTAGAACTATAAGCATCCAGTTAACACTGGCTGATTTCTAATTCTTCCACTTAGATCAACAAATTTTGGTTCTTATGGACAATAAGACTCTATGCAGATGAATAAGTTGGGGGTGGGGGCATGAAAGTACACACTGTCGTGATAGATGCTATCAAACTACAAGTATGAGTTGGGATTCATCTCTCTCTCTCTCTCTCTCTCTCTCTCTCTCTCTCTCTCTCTCTCTCTCTCTCTCTCTCTCTCTTCCCCCCCTCTCTCTCCCTCTCCCCCCTTCTCTCTCCCTCTCCCCCCTCTCTCTCCCTCTCTCTCTCTCTCTCCAGAACATACTGTATTCCAGACCTTCCACAATTTGATAGATTGATTCATTCAGATAGATTTGGATCTAGAGGAAATTATACCCAAAATGTATTATTTATAATGAAGCAATTTGAAACTTCAGTGGCAAATCTCTTGGCTTTCCAATCAATTGCAAGATTGAGAAATTTGGCAGAAGAGGCAGAGCTTTTAGCATGCCCTAGTCACTGAATGAAAGGAAGAGGACATGGATAGAAATAACCTTAAGAACCGTGGCCGAGGCAAAAGGGGCTGAAACAACAGGATAACATTTGGAATTAGCTCAGGGAGACACTTCCCATATTCAGTGAATATAAGTGGAGGTACAGCACAACAGACACCCACAAGATTGATGTCAGCCCCACTATGTAAGACCACACCAGGAAATGAACTCCACATGATGTCTCAAACTATTTTTTTATTAAGATCTACATCAACAAAATCTCAAAAATAAGGAGCCTCATATTTGAAATGAATATTCATTCACAAATTTCCTCCTCGAGATCGAGTCTAAAGCTGCTTTCATGAAAGGTTGCTTTCTTTATACAGCCATTACAGTCAGAAGAATGTTAGAAAACTTCCTCCTAATTCTGTTTTTCTTTTCTTAACACTGAAATTTTCACTGAAATAAAGAATTTTTCCACTTATTTTGCCCTAACTCCAGATTGGAGAAAGAATTGTGCAAATGAGACAATTGGACTGGCTATGAAGGTTTGTTTATCTTGGGAGTTTCGTAATTTCTTTCTTTCTTGAAGTCCATACTTGGTTGAAAATTATACATAGCAGTGATCTTCAGATACAGGAGGACTTGCATTTCTTGTTCTTATGGGTTTCAGCTGGTTGATGTTCTGGAGGGAGTCACACCTCAGTTTTCTAAGGCTGTTGTAGCTTCAGCTTTTTCTACTTTCTTGGCCAAAACACTCTTGAGTGTGTTGTAGTAAAAGATATTTCCTCCACTATAGGAAGCGAAAGCCCTAATAAGCAGGCATATACATGGAATGAAGGCTATTGCTAAGCACATTGATTTGTGCTTCTTAGATTGTAAGGCTGTTGTAGCTTCAGCTTTTTCTACTTTCTTGGCCAAAACACTCTTGAGTGTGTTGTAGTAAAAGATATTTCTTCCACTATAGGAAGCGAAAGCCCTAATAAGCAGGCATATACATGGAATGAAGGCTATTGCTAAGCACATTGATTTGTGCTTCTTAGATTGTAAGGCTGTTGTAGCTTCAGCTTTTTCTACTTTCTTGGCCAAAACACTCTTGAGTGTGTTGTAGTAAAAGATATTTCTTCCACTATAGGAAGCGAAAGCCCTAATAAGCAGGCATATACATGGAATGAAGGCTATTGCTAAGCACATTGATTTGTGCTTCTTAGATTGTAAGGCTGTTGTAGCTTCAGCTTTTTCTACTTTCTTGGCCAAAACACTCTTGAGTGTGTTGTAGTAAAAGATATTTCCTCCACTATAGGAAGCGAAAGCCCTAATAAGCAGGCATATACATGGAATGAAGGCTATTGCTAAGCACATTGATTTGTGCTTCTTAGATTGTAAGCCGCCCTGAGTCTTCGGAGAAGGGCGGGATATAAATGGGATAAAAAAAATGGAACAAAGATACATGTGTGTGTGGAAGTGCTATAGTTTCTCTGCTATAAATCCTGACAGTGGAGATCCCATGGATGTTCTCTTAGGTATTGGTATGTTTGTCCATTGAACTGAAAGAAGGTAGTGAAGCAAAGGTTGAGTTTCATAAGTTTGGGCATTTAAATCTTAATCTATTTGGTTAGGTTGTTGCAGTAGATTCTTTCTTCCCCCTCTATGAGATGTTCAAGGTTTTTAATGAGTTCTTTAACTATATTATAAGTTTGGGTCCTGGTAATGATAAAATTGGGCAAAGTAATATGTTGGGCATCTGTATTTTGGAGCATCCACAGAAGTATGGAAGGTCCACTGCTTTTCATCCACCACTGTTCTTTTCTGATTTGATCTTTCTTGGTGAGGTTGTTGAGGTTTTTTTTTTTTTAAAAAAAAATGAGTTGCCCAGTTTCTGTAGTGAGTTGGTATTTACTAAGATGTAAGTTTCTTTGCCCCTCACTAGTTCTTTGGCTTGCTGTATGCATTGTACTTTGTCCATGATAACAATGCCTTTGTCTGTTAAAAGGGTGGCGATGGTTTGGTCCTTCTTTAAAGTTTTGAGGGAAGCTCTGTGTTTTGTTTTGAAGTGGCTCTTTTTCTATATTCTTTTGAGTTGCAACATGATTGTCCGCCTTATGTTTTTTTGGGTCTCCATAGTAAGTCCTGTAGTTTTGAATGCTGCTTCCAAGGCTGCAAAATATTGTTTGGCATCCTCTATTTTGTAGATGAAACCTTTCTGGAATATATTATGTTTTGTGGTGGATAATGGGCTGCTAGTATTTATTTAGTCTACTCTAAGGTGAGCATCCATTATCATTAGTTGTACCTTTCTTCAGCTGCTTTGCTGAGCTATTTTCCACACAGTTGCAGAGTTGTAACTGACATTGGTGTGCAAATGTAATAACAGTAATTACTATGAATGTAAACAATGTAATTTAGAGATTTGTACAAATAATGTGCATATACACTGTATGCAATCACATTGCACTCATTTGAAGCCATCCAGTCTGGAGCTTCCCAGATTGGTCATGTTCAGCAAGCATGTAAGGGATAATTTTGATAAAGCAAAGATTACATCTTCTGTAAAACTAAAAAAAGCATGCCTGGATAATTTAATGAACAGCATAGACACAAAACTGCGGTGAAGTTGGATTCCTCTTATCTTAATAAATTAATAAAGAGGTTGGATGCCATCATGTAAACCATGTTTGGTTATTAGCTGATTTGCCTTCTCAGGAGAGAGGCTTCCTCTCACATAAAAACATGCTTTGATTCATCTATACATACTAATAGGTGTTCTTGTGCTTTCCCTTTAAACGTCTTCTTATTAAATCTACAACTCAGATCTCAGTGGCTTGTTGCTTGTTTAAGTCCCAATTGCTATTAACTTGCAAGGGATTCTGATAACAGCAGACTTTAAATATTTCTTTTTCACCAACTGGCAGGTATAAAACATCTGTGGCTTATGTTAAACACTGTGGTCACTTGACATTTCTTTTTCATCCCATCTGTAAGTCATCTTCTTATGGCCAAACCCCTGGCTCATATTTGAATTATATCATGCAATTCAAAAACTTGACTATTTGTGCTAGGATTCATCTGTCATAAATAGTTTATCTTGACACTTTGATGTCAATTCTTGAAATATTGATCTGCTGAACTTTATAATCTCAATCTAGATCTTGGGATCTAGGTTCACCAATAGGCTTGGGCTCCTCTTTTGTTCTTTATTTCATTCACATAATTTCTTAGGAATTTGGGGAGGGGGGCAAGAGAAGGTGAGAACAACTAACCTGATACTATATGCTCTTCCTACTACCTAGGAAGTCTCTACATGTGGAGTTCAACCTTGAATAGGATTTTGAAAGGAGAGTATTTCAGAGTTGAGTACCACTACAAAAAAAGCTTTATTTCTTCTTTGTAATATATTGCTGTTAAAAAGAAAGAAAATTGTTCAAGAAATAAATTTACTGTTAATAACTTTAGGCAAATTAGCCAGGATTCTAGCAGTTAAGTACAGCTCTACATGAAGCTTAGGGGATCATCTTTTTGCATTTCAGTAAAATCATGCATTACAGTGATTCAACCTGAAAGCGATTACAGCACAATTCACTATGTGTAAGTTTTTCCTATCCAGTATTGGTAGTAGCTGATAAATCAGCCATAGCTTATGCACAATACTTTGAACCTCCAAAGCTATCTGAACTAGAAATGTTAACAATGGAGTAAGGAAAATAAATGCATACAGTATTCATTTAGGAAACAGAAAGCAAATGCTTACTTGCAAAATGAGGGATAATTGGAACAGAAGTTGTGATAATTGTGAAAAAGTTCTTAGAATTCTGTCAAATTGGGAAACAGAATATTGACTCGATGTGACTGCAAAACAAGCACACACATTTTGGCTGTATTCATAGAAATAAAATGTCTGGATTTTGGCAAATAATAATTTTGCATTACTACATTGGTCATCCTCCCTTTCAAGTATGATGTCCAGTTCTGGGCATTGCACTTGAAAAAAATCAGTCAAACTGGAAAAGGTTTTGAGCTGGACAATGAGGACAATCTGAGGACTAGAGAATAAATCCTGAAGAGAAATTGAAAGAATGATGAAGGCTTAGTTTTGGAAAGATAAGTCTGAAAGGTATATATTTGTCTTCCAATACTTTAAAAAAGTTGCATAGTTCTTTTCTTCTGGAGTATGCAAATGGTGTATTTGTAAGTACATTTATATTACATTCCTGTGAATCTAGGTGGCTCTGAAGCCAATAAAAGATTTAAGTTAAGAAACAGATCCCTCCTAATGGTCTAACACTACATGTAGAAGAAAATTCAGTGGAACTGTTTAGGCAGAGGCTAGGCAGTCATGCAGTTTAAGGGATACACTTCTATGGACTTCTGCATTGAGCAAAAGGTTGAATTCACTGCCGTCAATTCTCTGTATGAACTCTGTTGAAATAATGCCCAGCAGCAAATCTGCTCTTTCAGGGAAGATGCAGCCTGGCTGCCCAAACAGTTTCTGAAAGAAAAAAAATCTACTCAGACTAGTACAGTCTTATCAAGTTTAAATTTCAGTTTAATGATTTTATTTATCTGATTACACAGTCTTTACACTAGTTCACCATCCTCACCTAACTTATTTGTCTGATAGATCGAATGTTACAGCAGACTGATGACACTTCAGCCAGTCCAAAACCTTTGGCTGGTCTCATCCAAGAGCTTCATACAGGTTTTTAAGAATGTGGGACATAGGATAGAATGTGATGGGAGCCCACAAAAAGGTTCTATAGAATCTGTTATAAATGGTCATTAATTCTGCCTTTTGAAACTTTCTCCGAAAGATCCGAGTGACATAATTGTGTCCTGCCTTCACACACAGCTCATGATGATGCTACCAATACACTGTAACCAGAGTCATCAAAGATGGTGACAGGTCTTGGAGAATCTTCAAAACTGCAATTCCCTTACTTAATAGAGATCTTCTATCAGAGAAAACCAGGCTATTTTTGGTACCAAGCCTATATAAAACATTACGAGTCCATGTAATTCGCTTCATTAAAAAGAACCTAGAAGAAGGAACTTGAGACTGGATAATAGTTATAGTCTAGAATTTCTTAAGAAGTAATGGTTAAGATGCTGGCCTAAAAACCAGGAGATTGTGAGTTCTACAGTAGTCTTACCTTACGCATGAAAGCCAGCCAAATTCACTCTCTCGCAGCCCATCTTTTCTCACCTCCCAGAGTTGTGGGGAAAATAGGAGGAAGGAGTATTACTTGTGTTAACTGCACTGAGTTACTTATAAAAGTAATAAAGACAGGATTTAAAAATAAATCTAATAAACTGCCAGTTTTAAAACATCTGTACCATTCTGCATTACAAAACAGCATTTATAGGTCCATTCAGTCAATCTGATTTAGTGAAAGTTACTGGAATTGGTTTGGATAAAAACTGGTTTAATCTTATTTAATCCAAATGTCTTGTTTATATCCCCTGGCCTCCTCAACTGAAACTAATATGACATGTTCTTAAGAATAGCATCAAAATTTCTTCAAAGACTCACTACAAAAGGTGCAAATAAGGCAGAATTAAGCACTATGGAAACCAAATCTATTCATTTACTGCACACAAATTATGTAATTGAAGGCAAGTGCATTGTGCATTTCTAAGTAGCTTCCCTATTTAAGGCCCTGATGATTACCCAGGCTTGCTTAGTTTCAGAAAAGGGGTTGCATTCTCTGCCCTTAGACTGATCTAACACCATTATATTCAAGATAAGTAAGTACCGGTTGTTAACACTTCTTCCAATGGAATAGTACTTTAGAAATGTTTGTATGTCTCAGCTCTCATTTTACATCTTTAAGGCTTATCAAAATTACCAAAATGTTATCAGGAGAAAAAGTTAGAATATGTAATTTTCTAAATAAATAAATAAAAAGAATGAACTCTTATTATGATACATTTCTTTCAGGAAGGAAAATGGCATTTAAATAATTTATTGCTCTTAAAAAGATATGTGTGGGAGGATGATTTTGTCATATATCAGGCTGTGCTTGCATATTCTTTGCCAAGAGCTTTTCTTACAATATTATTTTCTTATGTATGGCTGTGAAGGTTTCAGAAACAAATCTGAAAGGAGCAACTTAGAGATTCTCACTGCCTCTTGTCTCCTCCATGAGCTTTGCCTCCAGGGCTGGAGCTTAGCACCTCTTTGCCCATCGTTTCCATCACCACCATCCATATTTCCTCACCCTAAAGAGGATAAAGTTCCTAGTAAAATGCCACCACCAGCTTTCTATGTTTTTTTTTGTCTCTTATCTGGCACTTTTAATGGAAGAGAATTTTGCACTCAGGACAACAGCCACGTTTTTGTAGAAGGGTTTCCTTTTAAACATTTGTGATGAAAAGAATGGCCACTGCTAATGCTTTGAAAGTGACACAATTATGCCCAGCCAAAAAGAGTTAAACAATATCTGTCTCTTCATGATTAAAACCGATTTTTAAATTATTATATCTAGGCCCTGTCCTAATTATGTATTTACTTGGGCAGGAGGGGGAAGTAAACTTCTGAAGTGGTAGAAGAATCAAAGTTGTGTTTATGATCTTATTATGGACAGTTATTAGCTTCATGCTATTTGTGGATGCTGGGGACATGCTGCATTTTCTTGTAACCCAATTATATGGAAAGGAGTTTGGTTCTTTTATACTACACAGCAATGAGCAGAAAGCAGTTGGTTTCTAGACAGACATCTATCTCATCCTAATTCTGAAGAGAATCCGAGTTTCAAAGAATCTGGGTTGCTAAAGGCATAAGAAATGTGTACCCACCCCCTAAAATCAGATTGATAGACTCTGATTTCAGGATAACCTGAATTTTACCCTAGGAGGCATTGCACTAAAACTCATAAATTCAGAAAACTGGAAGGAAGCCAGTTGCTGCACGTTAATACTCTCTCTTTCCTTAGTGTTAATGTTGCTGTAGAAAAGTAATGCTTGTCAGAGTACTGAAATGCCAGACAGCTGTTTGCTACAGCTGCTCCCTTTCATTATGTTGTAGCAGGACAAGTTGTAGAATCCAAACAGGAATAGGATGCTTTAATCAGCACAAAATAAAGCAGCACAAACTAACAAGCAAACTTCCAAGTTCACCAGAATTCTCTCTCCCCCCCCCAGATGTTAAATTTCCTCTCTCATTTCCAGTAGCTTGTTAAGAGGGAGAGATGAAATGGAGGAAATGCTGTGAAGCCTTAATGAGGTACACCTGCGTATAAAAAGAGCCCTCACAGAGATCGGTTTCTAGGATAAGGTAGAACTTGTAAGTGGCCCGGTAAAAGAAAAATGTGATAGTTCCTATACTGTCGAACATTGGGAATTCTAAGTAATTGAAGCAGATATCACTTTCTCAACTTTACAGGGAGTGCAGAATTATTAGGCAAGTTGTATTTTTGAGGATTAATTTTATTATTGAACAACAACCATGTTCTCAATGAACCCAAAAAACTCATTAATATCAAAGCTGAATATTTTTGGAAGTAGTTTTTAGTTTGTTTTTAGTTATAGCTATTTTAGGGGGATATCTGTGTGTGCAGGTGACTATTACTGTGCATAATTATTAGGCAACTTAACAAAAAACAAATATATACCCATTTCAATTATTTATTTTTACCAGTGAAACCAATATAACATCTCAACATTCACAAATATACATTTCTGACATTCAAAAACATAACAAAAACAAATCAGTGACCAATATAGCCACCTTTCTTTGCAAGGACACTCAAAAGCCTGCCATCCATGGATTCTGTCAGTGTTTTGATCTGTTCACCATCAACATTGCGTGCAGCAGCAACCACAGCCTCCCAGACACTGTTCAGAGAGGTGTACTGTTTTCCCTCCTTGTAAATCTCACATTTGATGATGGACCACAGGTTCTCAATGGGGTTCAGATCAGGTGAACAAGGAGGCCATGTCATTAGATTTTCTTCTTTTATACCCTTTCTTGCCAGCCACGCTGTGGAGTACTTGGACGCGTGTGATGGAGCATTGTCCTGCATGAAAATCATGTTTTTCTTGAAGGATGCAGACTTCTTCCTGTACCACTGCTTGAAGAAGGTGTCTTCCAGAAACTGGCAGTAGGACTGGGAGTTGAGCTTGACTCCATCCTCAACCCGAAAAGGCCCCACAAGCTCATCTTTGATGATACCAGCCCAAACCAGTACTCCACCTCCACCTTGCTGGCGTCTGAGTCGGACTGGAGCTCTCTGCCCTTTACCAATCCAGCCACGGGCCCATCCATCTGGCCCATCAAGACTCACTCTCATTTCATCAGTCCATAAAACCTTAGAAAAATCAGTCTTGAGATATTTCTTGGCCCAGTCTTGACGTTTCAGCTTGTGTGTCTTGTTCAGTGGTGGTCGTCTTTCAGCCTTTCTTACCTTGGCCATGTCTCTGAGTATTGCACACCTTGTGCTTTTGGGCACTCCAGTGATGTTGCAGCTCTGAAATATGGCCAAACTGGTGGCAAGTGGCATCTTGGCAGCTGCACGCTTGACTTCTCAGTTCATGGGCAGTTATTTTGTGCCTTGGTTTCTCCACACGCTTCTTGCGACCCTGTTGACTATTTTGAATGAAACGCTTGATTGTTCGATGATCACGCTTCAGAAGCTTTGCAATTTTAAGAGTGCTGCATCCCTCTGCAAGATATCTCACTATTTTTGACTTGTCTGAGCCTGTCAAGTCCTTCTTTTGACCCATTTTGCCAAAGGAAAGGAAATTGCCTAATAATTATGCACACCTGATACAGGGTGTTGATGTCATTAGACCACACCCCTTCTCATTACAGAGATGCACATCACCTAATATGCTTAATTGGTAGTAGGCTTTCGAGCCTATACAGCTTGGAGTAAGACAACATGCATAAAGAGGATGATGTGGTCAAAATACTCATTTGCCTAATAATTCTGCACTCCCTGTAATGGTGTTGGATGCCTTCCACAGCCTTCTAGATTATGCAGGAAGGGCTTTCCTTTGTTGATGTGATTGTAGAGAATTAAACATGACAGGATCTCTAGGCCCAAAAAATGCAGGTCAGTGTAAGCAACAACTTGAATAGGAGCAACTTCAACTGGGATGCCCATATCCAAATTGGGTGGCTTTATTAACGAAACCAGGATGCTCACATTTTTACCATCCAACTTCAAATAGCCACCTCATTTCTAAAACACGTTGACTTATTCACAGTGGCTATTCTAGTCTCACAATCTTTGCCTAGAGATATAGAATCCCCACTTGTATTTTCAAATATGTTTTTCTTATTTGTGAAAAAGTAATATGCAAATCAGGTTTTATGATCCAAACTATCTGAAGATTATTTTTTATAAGATTTTTATCCTACCTTTATGAGTAATTCAAGGCAGTAAACATACTTAATACTCCTTTCCTTCTCCTATTTGCCCCACAGCAACAACCCTATGAAGTGAGTTGGGCTGAGAGACAGTGTCTGACCCAAAGTCACCCAATTGGCTTTCATGGTTAAGTCAGGATTAGAACTCTAGTCTCCTGGTTTCTTGCCCAGCACTGCTAGACCAAAATGGTTTTCAGTGTGCTTAAATAGCCCCTGAATTGAATCTCACAGCCTCCAGAGGTTAAAAATAAGGTGTGGATGATTCCAGTTTTAGCTACAACTTTTAGTACTGAGTGATTTTAAAAAATGTATTGATTTTATATTCTTGAGCCATCTATAGGTAAAGGTAAAGGTTCCCCTGCACATGCGTGCTAGTCGTTTCCGACTCTAGGGGCCGGTGCTCATCTCCATTTCAAAGCCGAAGAGCCAGCGCTTGTCTGAGGACGTCTCCGTGGTCATGTGGCCAGCATGACTAGTCACCAAAGGCGCACGGAACGCTGTTACCTTCCCACCGTAGTGGTCCCTATTTTTCTACTTGCATTTTTACGTGCTTTCGAACTGCTAGGTTGGCAGAAGCTGGGACGTGTAACAGGCACTCACTCTGCTACGCGGCACTCAGGATTTGACCCGCCAAACTGCCGACCTTCTGATCGACAAGCTCAGCATCCTAACCCACTGAGCCACTGCGTCCCTTTGAGCCATCTATACCATATGTTTAACCCTTTCTTTCCAACTGCCTTTTGCTGCTGCACTTGCCTTCCAAATGTGCTAGTCCATAGCTTTAAGATAGTGGTAAAGTTTCAGATGAAAAACAGCCAAGAAGGCCACTACATAATTCCTCACTTCAAGAGGTACTTTACATCAGGAAGTAGCCATTGTTTACCCCACGCTTCAGCATCTGACACATTTATTGTTTGCTATGCAGAAGTAGGTGCTACTAATTTTACATCAGTGAGAATTTGTGGTGTCATTTTTTTTCAATGAAAGGCTGTTTCCTGAGTTGCTTGCTTTATTTCCTCAAATTAGTTCAACATCCCTATGGAAAACATTTTATGTGAACTGCATCCTTAGCCAGGCATAAATCTATTTTCTGGATTCATAAGATGCAGTGGTGTATTTCTCCATTGCAACCGGTCCTTTGAAGATGTGATATGCTCCATGGGAATCAATCTAAAGCAGGGGTGTCAAACTCAATTTCATTGAGGGCCGCATCAGCATTGTGGTTGCCCTCAAGGGGCCAGGTGGGTGTGGCCTGGGTGGGTGTGGCTTACTGGGTGGGTGTGGCTAGAGTGTGTATGGCCTACTGGGTGGGCATGGCCAGCTCTACATCGTTCGTATCAAGGGTGCCTCTGGGGGCCTGGGCAGGAGTGGGACAGATCTGAGGGTCTCTGGCAGGAGGAGGGTCTCTGGGCCAGGGCCAAGGCAGTGGGGGCCATTCCCTCACTGTTTCCAGGATGGCTTCGCGGGCCACATGAAACCACTTTGCAGGCCGGATCCGGCCCCCGGGCCTTGTGTTTGACATGTCTGATCTAAAGGAAGTAAATTCCACTGCTAAGCCTGTAAGCCGCCCTGAGCCTTCGGAGAAGGGCGGGATATAAATGTAATAAAAAAATAAAATAAAATAAAAATTTAAATCATTTGTTCTTTTTTTTTACCCGGTTCATTTCTGAGTTAGAGCTGATGGCCCTCTTTGAATCTCTTGGAATGTTCAGGTCCCAGACTTCTTTGGTGGCCTCCTCTCACAGCTGGCTGGGCAGGCCCTGAACACTGGAGTACAGTCAATACCGTAAAAACCCCAACAGAAGAACCGAGGCAGAGGACAAAGAGGGAAAGTGCCTTGATGGTTACAATATTTTGCCCTATTGGATATCCAACATAGAAAGGCTTACCGGGCTATTTTAGCAACAACAGGAGGGTGTTGTTTTTTTTAAATTCCCCTGGACTTTTTACATTCTTTATCTTTCAAGCAAGTGTATTCTAGTTTCGGTTTATAATAGTAATTTTTTAATTCTGTTTTAAGCCACATGTAAGCTACTGGATGCCACTTCTCTTTTTATTTTACCACAGCCAATTCTAATAAGTAAAACGAACAACTAGCCCTAAAAACAGATATAAGGTGAATGGGATCAGAATGAAACTGTAAAGCCTCCCCCTACAGGCACACATTCATCCACACATATTTTTTTTCAGACTTTAGCTGGCCTTTCCGATATTTGAACCCTCCACCTTCCATCCCAAAACTAGTCCAACTAAGAAAAAGTGTTTATTATTTTACTATTTCTGAAAATTGCACCTTGGTTTTCTTATTTTTCCCAGATTCACAGTAAAGATGGGACTTGACATATTTATGTATTCTTCTTTTCCCAGAAACTTGCCTTGGTTTATTACAGTTGAATGAACACAAAATTCTTTTTAAAATTCTGAAATTTATTCTGTACACTCTGCAGAATGAATCTAATAGAAAATGAATATACATTGAGACTGTTCATTTTTACTCTGTTTATTAAAAATAGCTTCTTGATTTCACAGATGCTGGGAGCTTAATGCTGGAAATATAAAATGGATATACCAAACTCCAATTTTAGCAGCTATTGGGGTAAGATTACTTGTGTGTGTGTGTTTGTTTGTGTTTGTGTGTATAAAACATTGAACATGGTTGTATAATATATTAGTATCTGCAAAATGCTGGATTGTAGCAAAGAGATATAGAAAATGCAGATCAGTTACAATAACCCTAGTATTTATCTTTAGACAATTGCAAAATAATGTTATGTATAAAATGAGATTAGCATTTCTACCCTCTTCTAATGACTATGAGAGACCACCAGGCTTTTGACACTATCCCACATTATCTCCATTAGCAGGCAGACAACAATTCTGAGTGAGAATATCTGACTTCCCTTAAAGATACTTTTCTATGTTCTTACTGTCAAAGAAAGTCTGAAGGTTCTTTCTCTTTTTCCAGTCTTTTAATGGAAAGGAGAAGAGAGTGGCTTGAAACTGTAGCTTTATTACAATCAGATGTTTCCCCAACTACAGTATTGCTGGGAGTTTTTTTTAATCCAGGAGCTTGCTCTCATTTGATAATTCCTTTTCCATACCCCTGGACAGGTTTGTCCCTGTGCAAGAAAGCATTCTGGCTGGAAAAGAGTTGAGCAATCACTTTAATTGATGCTTTTTTGTTGTACTTTATAGAACAGGAGATGACATTTTATGTCAAAGTCAGGAGTGAGATGCTGTGACTGCTTTTGATATGTGAGAGCAAAACACTCCTCCTCTGGCATACATGCCGAGTTATTGCACTGCTTTTTATTCTTTTGAGCTGCTTGAATTATTTCAACACTGAACTGCACATCCTTTTAAAGCTGCCACTTTAAATTGCCTGTTGAAAGATAAAAATACATTTCCTCTTTTAAGAAAAGTAAAAGATGCAGTTAAAATATGTTGTATTTCTTAAAGTCTTATTCTGTACTTTAAGGTGCAAGGAGCATTACTTTGTTGGGCACACACATTGCTGGTGCATCTCTTGGGATGAATCCTGCTTCACCATCACCCCTCTAGGACAACTCGCTGTGGCCAACTTGCGAGAGCCAACTTGCCCTGGCTGATTCACCCTGGTCGTTTCATCCCAAGACAACTCAGCGCGGGATAACGTGAGAGAGGGACAAGTGAATTGCAGCAAGCCTTGTCTTGCTTTATGTTTGAACCTTCAAAAGTTAGAAGTGCTCAAGGCTAGGGTGAGCTGCAATTCTGTTTGTCCCTCTCTTGAGTCATTGCTGCAGCGAGTTGTCCCATGGTGAGTTGGCCATGGTGAGTTGTCCCATTCCAACCCCTGTGTGCCAGTTCCTGCTCTGGCTCACTTAAGACAGCAGGGTAACTCAACACGGTTGGCGTTGCTTTCCTGCAATTAGTTGCAAATGGAATTGTAAATATACTGGTTTTTCTACCCTGCTCCAATCCAGTGATGCTTCATTTATTTTTTCATAATGGAAAAGACCGTTCTAGCTTTGCTCCCTTACAGTTTTCAGTGTGAAGTTCAGAAAAGTGGCATTTTGGCAATTATGAGACTATTTATTATTTAATATAGAGATCAGAGATTTAATAAAGGAGCTAGTCTAGGAAGCAGTTAAATAAATGTGGCTGTCACTATCTTGGCCACTTTTATTCAAAACTTTGCAGAGTCATGTGTTTTTCAACTAGCTTCTCAGAAGCTGTGCAACAGCCTAGATCAAAATTGAAGAGCTTCCTAGACAGGTAGGATACTAATATTGGAAGTTACTAGATACAGATTCTGGACTTTTTATACTAGTCATCTTGCCGCCTGGTCATCTTGACAATATTATGTTCCAGATGTAAGAAAATGTTGAAATACCTCCTCAAAACATTCCAAAACATACCTCTAAAAGATGATGGAATAAAACAATTCTGTTTTACAGCTGAACTTTGTCCTCTTCCTGAATACTGTACGGGTGCTGGCCACAAAAATTTGGGAAACGAATGCTGTTGGCTACAATGTCAGAAAGCAATATAGGTATGGTGTATTTTTAGAAGCAGTCTCTACTAGAACTGACTTGGTCAGACAGAATGTTTTTTTTTACTTGTAATGAAGAAGTCTTGTTATTTGGAAATATCTTGGTTATCTTTTGCCTGGAAAAAAGCCAAGTTAGACTCCTGAAGGACTGGTTGTATATAAAAAAGGCAAAGACAATAATTTCCCTACTTTCTCAGATGGCTGGACTATATATAATGAGCTCAAAGTATAGGAGGATTAATTTATATATATATATATATATATATATATATATATATATATATATATATATATATATATATATATATATATATATATATGATTTAACTAGCAAGGTATTCAAAAGACTTGATAAATACTTAACACACACACACACACACACACACACACACACACATATATAAAATTCAGATATCTTGTGGAAAAGGGATTGCTACTCAAAAGAGATGATGAAGACATCTAAAATTTATTGTTACAATACCCTGGCATGCTGTGTCTCTTGACCAACTTGAAAGCAGCTAGTAAGAATTTTAAATATGTAACTTCACAGATACAGAAATGCATATAGATGAGATGCAGACAGATTGTAAATCTATTTCATAATAAGGTTTCCAAATATTTTAAGTCCTCTCATGTAACTATTAAGATCTGTTTGTCAAATCGCAATTCACAACCAGGTTGAAAACAGTAGACCAAGACATTCCTCCCACACACACTCCCTGCACACAAATAGAAATAAAAAGATCAAATTAATATTCACCCAGGATAAGCTGCTGACATGCTATGCTTTTATAAAATGTGTTTTTGTAGTTCACCAAGCTTTGTAAACTGGAGCGCCCAATTAAAACTAGAAGCCTTCGGGTGTGTTGTTCAGTCTTGCTATCAAGTTAATTAAAGCCAGATATTGCAGGGATGGATGGATAAATATGCTTTACCAAGTTTCATGCTGAAAACCAATTATCCTTAGAGAAAAAAAATGTGAAGCAATGATATAAGCCATATTTAACTATGTTTATCTGATAATCAAAATAAAAGCTAAAGCAAAATAAGCAGCAACGTTCTGAATGATAAATTGCTACTCTTGTTTCAATTCTGCAACAAAGAGTATATGTACTGTACAGGAAAAGATAGTCATGAGATTAAACCAATAGGAAGAATGACAAGCATCCTAACAAACAACTCCAGAAATATTCTCTCCAGCATCAAAATGAAGAATAGGATATCTTTGGTCTGTGGTTTAACCAGGCCAACCTATACGGACTTCTAGGCCTTGAGTGAAATCGTTAAATATTTCAGGTAGAGCAGGGGTCCCCAACCCCTGGGCCATGGTCCACTACCAGGCCTTGAGCCTTTCAGAACTGAGCTGTGGAAGTGGGAGGTGCAAGCCCTCGCACACTCCTGTGTGAGCAGCAGGTGCACATGCCCGGTGCTCTTGCAAATGAGTTGCACATGTGCACCCATTTGCCCACCATGTACGAGAAACCATCCCCCTTATCTCTCCCCCTCCCCCACTGGTCTGTAAAGCCCAAAAAAAGTTGGGGACATATGCTTATGATACTAATTTGGTAGTGGCTGAGCAAGAAGTTTTGGTTTTAAAAGAGATTCCTCCGAAGATCCTAAGGAGAAGGAAAGATTTCGCATTTCTAGTACAGGAACTTAAGAAACGTGATATTACCGGTAAGTTCAGATGGGAGATCCCAGTTGGGTTGGTGACAACGCACGAAGGTAAAAGACATTGTTTGGTTACTGTGGCTCAGGCACGTGATTTTTATAGTAATGTGTTAAAAGCAACCCCCCTATCATTTTTGGAAGCTGCAAAAGGACACGGTGTGGGAAAGTTTCAAGATGTTGCAGACAGACAGACAGAGCACAATGGTGGTGGAGGGGATCAAGCTACAGTCTCATCGGTTGCTGCAGGAGGCCAGAAGATGACGCGTGCCGCCCTAAGAAGAGCGAGACGAGAGCAAGGGCAAGACCAGCGGAAAGTTATGGAATCTTCAAAGTGTGCTTACAATGAAGATGTAGGAGGAGAGCGGTCTAAAGAAGTTTTGGGGGTCATGACAGAGGTGCTCCAAAAGTTTTGGGGCGTTAAGATTGTTGATTAAATTTTTAGATTAGAATGTCAATGGAGTAAAATTATTATAGAGGAGAAAGAAAGTTTTTTTTTAATATTTTATATAATTTAAGATTGATGTTATTTGCTTGCTAGAAAAGTATATTAGGGTTATGGACTTAAAGTATGTGTTGAACTAAGAGTGGGTATGTAAGCACCTAATTAATAACAAGTTGTCTTAGAGATTGCTTAAAAATTTTTTTTTATATATATACTCTTTTTATTTGAACTTTTATTTGAACTTAAGGATGATTTGGAACTGTGAGACATTTGGCATGATACACGCAAGAACTATTTTAGATTATAGTTTAGTTTGGTTGGAGATTATTAAGATTAACAGAGATAAGCGCTTTTGGTGCGTAACTGAGAATTTGTTTGGAAATTAGAGAAAGGTGGGAGAATGCAAATAGCAGGTGAGCTATTTGAGCTATATGAGCTAGAGAGAGATAGAATTTATACTTTATTGTTGATAATATAGGGGTGTTTATGTTTGTTTTTTGATTTTATGCCCTGTATTTAGCTCTGGGAAGTCGGGGGGGGGGGAGGAGGGAGTGGGGGAGAGGGATAGGGGTGGGGGAGGGGGGGATTAAAGTCAAAATGTATTGTAAAACTTTTTAAATTATAAAAAAAAAAAGTTGGGGACCTCAGATAGAGCTTCCACATGAGTCACTCTGGTTTGTCCAAACTTATACATACATTCCCTTTTGGCAAATACCCTTGACAGCTAAGAAGCTTTGAATGTATAAGATTGCAATTTATATCATGTTCATCTTATGCAGCGTGTGGCAGTCTCATAATTATAACTTCTCTTAACTTTCTTCCAGAAAACTAGCAAAATCCACTTTAATTCTGATCCTCGTCTTTGGTGTGCATTACATTGTCTTTGTGTGCCTACCTCACACATTCACTGGGTTAGGCTGGGAGATCCGGATGCACTGTGAACTCTTCTTCAATTCATTCCAGGTCTGGTGCCATGGTACTACCTTATCATTTATGAACTACTCAGATGTTCAGATACAAAACCAGGGCCACATTGCCATATTGCTTGCTGCAGGGCAAGAGTTACCTAATGAATAGGAATTGCATAATTGAAAAGCAAATAATACTTATATTGTAAGCATGCAATTTAGTCTGCACACACAAGACTAGGAACAGAGATGATTCCAAGGACTTCTTATTCCTCTTTTCAGTTGAAGAAGCCCCAGCTTTCCCATAATTCTCCAGATGTACAGTAGCTAGCTTTTGATCTTTCAGTTTGATCACAGGAGTTGGTATGTATTTGTAGCAAAATTGATTGTAGATCTCAAATCCCATGTCATAAGAAATCTGTTTGCTTCTAAAGCTCCACAATATCCTTCTGTTGTTTTCTTAAAGGATTGGCACCAGAGAGCCCTGAAAAAATATTTATTGGTGGAGTTTCTTTTGTAAAACCCTTTTCTTCTACTTTAACAGTATTTGCACTTAAAATCTTTTGCATTAAAGATGAAGCTCTGAGCCTACTTTATGATATAAAGTCCTTGGAGATAGTCCTTGGAGCAAAGCAAATGAAATGCAGCTTCAGCACAGTGATCATGCCATAAAATTTAATGCCTTCTAATCTCTGTTGCATGAATAAAAATATGACAATCCTGTTCCATCAAATCTGCAAATTGAATTAACTTTGAAACGAAATCTATTTTATAACATTTCAGAATCTCTTCTTCTGTTTCCTCTACACTTTTTTCATTGCATAACCTGATCATTGAAGAACAATGTAAAATTATTTCTAGAATGAAAGAATGGTATGAAAATACCTCTCACAGATGAAGCTATATTCTTGCTGTGGTTTTAAACAAATCTCAGAACTCCTAGTAACACATGGCAAATATTGTACAAATTCTTTTTTAGAAGAATGAGATTATGTGCTTGCATTATACTACAAAATTTATTGAGTTTGGTTTCCCCAGATGCCAAAACCAATCTTAGATCTCTTACAAACCCTTTTTATTAATGTTTGATCATTATACATTTAAAAATAAAATAAAACCCACCCAGACAGGATGATGGGACTCTATTACCTACACAATGAAAATGTTAAATTTATATTATAAATTTTAATTATATTACTATAATATATTACTATTATTTTAATTATATTACTAAATTAATCTTAAAACTATCTAACGCTAACAGCAGAACTAATCTTAAAACTCTACTGCTAATAGTAAACATGAACCCTAACACCTATTTTATCAAACCCTTAATTTAGCATGGCTTTAAACCAAGGGTGTCAAACTCGCAGCATCATGTGACGTGTCATGACTTATTGTGACTTTTTTTTCTCACTGCTGGCAATGGGGTGGGCACAGTTTTGGCATGATGCATCCGACCTGCGGGCCGGCAGTTTGACACCCCTGTTTTAAAACTTGCCAAGCTGTAATACTAATGTAACCCTAATAACCCTAGATTTTGTTAGCATTAGTTTGGTGTTAGCATTAGTTTGGCTAACCTTAATCCCAATATTGCTCTAACTATACACAACAAATCTAGCACTAAATCTAAACCAACCAAAACTATTTAATCCGATCTACCTCATCTTAGCTCCCACCTGAGCCAAACCTAATCTTAATTCAACCCTAATGCTAACATTAACCATGAAAACTAATACTAAGCCTTAAACCTTATACAAACCTAGCACTAAAGCCCAACTGTAACATAACCCTGCTGTCAATATTAACAATATTAACCATCAACTTTAACACTCACCCTAGTTATAACTTTCCTATAATTTATACAATAAACCTAATGCTTAATGATACTCATAATTCAGATTCTTTAGTCGTTATAACAATATTAACCTTAACTCTAACCCTAATCCTGTTACAATAAATTGGGCCCATGCTATAGGTATAGATTTAGTTTATGTTTCAAGGTAATGATAATTATGTTCCTTTGTAAATTCTTATTCTCAATTCTTCCAGGGCTTTTTTGTCTCTATCATCTATTGTTACTGTAATGGAGAGGTAAGTTTCTAGTGGGTAATAGGTGTGCAGTTGGTGGTGTGTGTGTGTGTGTATGTATGTATTTTCATAGTCATGCAAATGGATGCCATGGGTTTCCCCTCTGTCTCTCTCAGGTGGAGTTCTTATACTCCTCTCCTCCAGCTCCTCATGTTGCACTCTCCCAACAGTCTTTTCTCCTTTATGGAGAAAACTCATCTGTGCCTCTTTATTTCAAGGGATGTGCATGGAAAACTATCTCTGCTTGTGGCTAGCTATCCTTTCTTATCTAGCAGAGTGGCTGGGATGTATAGTAGATTGAATTTACTGTCAAATTGAGACTGCTGAACCCCAAAAATATGCATTGCATATTTATGTTGATTAAGATCAAAGAGCTAATGATTGAAAGAAAAGGAAAAGGGAAATATCAAAGAACCTGCACAATTTAATTCATAATTTATTTTTCAGGTGCAAAGAAAGGGGGTGGGTGGGTTAGAACAAAATAGATTTAGTTACAGAATAAAGTAGGAAGGGACGTTGAAGATCTTCTACTCTAATCCCTGCTTAAGCAGGAAACTCTCTATACCACTTCAGATAAGTGGCTGTCCAGTCTCTTCTTAAAAGCCTCCAGTGATGAAGAACCCACAACCTCTGAAGGGAAAGGCTGTTCCATCAGTTGCTTTCACTGTTAGGAAGTTTCTCCTTAACTCTAGGTTGCTAAATAGTTACAGGTTCAGAATAGGTTTCAATAACTGTATTAAATCCAAATTTATTCATGCTTAGAGTAGATTTATTTAAATCAATGGGATTTGTTAGTTACAAAGTTACATAGCTCAAGCTATATTTGATTAATGTCAACTGGAACTTTCTCTGCATGAGAGAGAGATTATATGGGTTGCCCTGACTCTTAGCGTTTATTTATGATTATATACCCAATGAAACGTTGCCATGGAATGTGATAGCATGGTTTGTAAATCAGGTACTATTGGATCCTGCTTTCCAAAAAAAAAAGTAATAAAAGGTGAATGATGTCCATCTTAACTGAATGGTCAAGTGTAATAATAAGTGGGAAGCAAAAGTATGCATCGGAACCTTGCTTATGATTCAGCTCTCACTTTTAATATACTTGGCTCATTATCTCTTCAGATTTATTTTTGGCATAGAAGGGAAGTTGAGAGGCCTGACTAATACATTACGTATCAATCATAGTATTTGCACAGAATACAAAAAAATATTATTTTGAAGACTTGTAATTTTTCACAGTCACTAGAACCAGTATACACATGTAACTTTTATTCTGGAACATCTCTTGTTTTGCTTAAACCTTATGATAATAGGGATAGAATTGAAACTAATTCTATCACCAAAGCTTGTGCTCTTAGTGACTTCTTCTTTTCCCATGATATATGCTGTACTACTGCTGCTCCATTTCCTTTTAGCCATAGTCCCCTACTCACTACCTACTACTTATTTTTAATTATATTTATTATAAGTTTGAACAATGGGCCCTATCCAACAAAATGAGTTTCAATGTGGAGAAAAGCAAAGATTTACATTTAGGCAGGAAAAATCAAAGGTACAAGTACAGATTAGGTGACACCTAGCTTAAAGACAGTAACTGTGAGAGGGACCTTGGAGTCCTAGTGGACGATCACTTGACTATGAGCCAGCAGTGTGCAGCAGCAGCGAAAAAAGCTAACACAATCCTGGGTTGAATAAACAGGCATAGAATCAAGATCACGCAAAGTATTAGTACTGCTTTATAAAACCCTAGTAAGACCACACCTGGAATACTTTAGCCAATTTTAATTACCATATCACAAAAAATGTTGAGAGTTTGGAAAAATTCAGAGAAGAGCAACTAAGATGATCAAAGGCCTGGAGATTAAAACATACGAAGAATGGCTGCAGGACTTGGTTTTGGCTAGTCTAAAGAAAAGAAAAAATAGGGGAGACATGATAGCAGTATTCAATTTTTGAGGGGCTGCCACAAAGAAGAGGGGGTCATGTTATTCACCAAAGCACCAGAAGGCAGGACAAGAACAATGGTTGGAAACTGATCAAAGAGAGAAGTAACATGGAATTAAGGAGAAACTTCCTGACAGTGAGGACAATTAACCAACTGCAACAGCTTGCCTTCAGAAATTATGGGTGCTCCATCACTGGAGATTTTTAAGAAGAGGCTAGACAGTCACTTGTCTGAGATGGTAAGGTTCTCCTGCTTGAGCAGGGGGCTGGACTAGAAGACCTCCAAGGTCCCTTCCAGCTCTGATTCCTATTCTATTCTATTCTATTCTATTCTATTCTATTCTATTCTATTCTATTCTATTCTATTCTATTCTATTCTATTCTATTCTATTCTATTCTATTCTATTCTTATCCCATCTTTCCTCTACAGACATGGTCAGTAAATATATACTGTAGGGATAGCCCTCTTCCACAACAATAACTCTGTGGGATTATTGGCCAAGTGATAGTAACTGGTCTAAGATCATCCAGATAATGTTTTGATTGAGGGAAAACCTGAATCTCGATTTCCTTAGTCCCAATTCAATACCTTTAAACAGTGTGCTACATGGCAAACTATAAATTCCTGTGGAAGAGTATAGTATATTCAGTTATAAATATACTATTAAAGGAAAAGCTTAATTCTAAGTGAAGGTGAGCTCTTCAAAACATTGGCTTCTTCCTGGCATTATGATCTGGACATTTTCTATTTCCTTAGGTACAAGCTGAGCTCAAGAAGACATGGGCTAAATGGAACTTGGCCACAGACTGGAAGAGGACTGTTCCTTGTGGGAATTCTCACTGTGGTTCTGTCCTCACTAACATGACCCAGAGCACCAGCAGCCAGGCTCAGATGGGTGTCAACTCCCGCATGAGGCTGGTTTCCAGCAAGGCGTGCAGGAATGGCACAGGGCAGAACGATGCCCATATACATTTGCCTGGGTATGTTAGGAGCAACTCTGAACATGACTGCATGCCCCAGTGGGCTCAGGAAGAGGCTGATGAAGAGGAAGAGAAGAGGCTGGGTGGCATTTCTAGACTTCAGAACAATCATGCAGATTTTCTCAAGGTGGAAGTGAACCAAATGGAAATAGAGGCAGCACTTTAAGAAGCTGGGGTGCAGGCAAAAGATTACAAAGGTAAAAATGGTCATCACATAGAAATGGATGGGCCACCTTTCATGCAGGCAGCTGAGCTCTCCATCCTCTTCCTAGGATAATATTTTCAACTTCATATGAGTTTATTTTGACTCACCTAATCCATACAGATTTCTCAGCCAGAGGCTTTCTCCAACTGGCAGTGTATCCAAAATCATTTTGAGTGGAGATTATCGTTCTTTAACATCTGAACTCTGATTTCTTCACAACAACTTTTTGTTGCATGATATTCCTGTGTTGGCAAGAAGCAAAGGCACTTATAACGATAACATTTAGATAAAGTTATTTTGAATCAACTGACATTTAAAAAGAACTTACAGAAGTAAAAAGAACCTATATTTATCAGTGATATTCAGTAATAAGTTCTAAATGTTAATATAATTTTGACTTGAAGTTTTTTCCTTTCAAAATGAGTATTGTTGTTGTTGTTAGTTGCGAAGTCGTGTCCAACCCATCGCGACCCCATGGACAACGTTCCCCCAGGCCTTCCTGTCCTCTACCATCTTCTGGAGTCCATTTAAGCTCGTACCTACTGCTTCAGTGACTCCATCCAGCCACCTCATTCTCTGTCGTCCACTTCTTCTCTTGCCCTCAATCTTTCCCAGCATTAGGCTCTTCTCCAGCGAGTCCTTCCTTCTCATTAGGTAGCCAAAGTATTTGAGCTTCAACTTCAGGATCTGGCCTTCTAAAGAGCAGTCAGGGTTGGTCTCCTCTAGGACTGACCGGTTTGATCGCCTTGTAGTCCAAGGGACTTGTAGGAGTCTTCTCCAGCAGCATAGTTCAAATGCCTCAATTCTTCATTGCTCAGTCTTTCTTATGGTCCAACTTTCACAGCCATACATTGCAACTGGGAAGACCATAGCCTTGACTATATGCACTTTTGTTGGCAGGGTGATGTCTCTGCTTTATTAACAGATCCATATATAAGTCTATATTATATATAGATTTATGATTTCTACTCATCTTTTGATTTAAAAATTTATCTGAATTATTTTTTCTTAATTGTACTAGTATATATTTTTCTTCCATGAATGCAAGCTCTTCTCCTTCCCTCTCCATCCTATCAGGTATCCTCATACTTTTCCACAAAGATAGTAGTGTAGACCGGGGTCCCCAACCACCGGGCTGCTACCACTACTGGGCCTTGGCCTGTTTGAAACGGACCTACGGGAGTGGAGCATTTGTGTGAGCACAAGTGGCTGCCACTCTCTTGAGTGGATCTTCACTTATGAGTGCAAACACCCTCCGCTTGCGCGAGTGGAGCTTTGCACATGAGCACAAGTGCCCTCAGTTCACGCATATATGCGTGGTTGTCTGCCTCTCATGTGAGGAGTACAAATCTCCATTCATGCGAGCAGAGGATGCTTGTGCTCATGTATGCACAAATGGAGATATGTGAGCACGTCTGCGCCTGCCACTCACATGGCCCCACTGTGCTGGCTGTGCTTGCCTGCTGTTTGTGGGAGTGGAGCGTCAAATTCCATTCACGCGAGTAGTGGTCATACGAGTGCACCATTCACACAAATGGAGGTGCATGCACACAGATGCACTTGCCATTCATGACCCCCCTCTGCGCTGGGACGGGCTGTCGAGCTGGAAAGGTAGACATTTTTAGCTGATGTAGACATTTTTAGCCACAAAGAGATATAATGTGAAATTACTTATACTGTTCTCTTTTCACAGTCTTTGTTTACTCCTTAGCAAACTCGCCTTACTATTCTAGGGGCAAATTATTTACTTGCAATCCAGCATTCCACTGAAGTATGCATGTTAATGTACAATATACTAAAAATAATGCGACATAAAATCAAATAACATCCAGATGGTCCTGTCTTGGTTAGCCTTTATTAAAGCCTTGGCTTGGCTTTTCCCCTGAGAATTGAGGCCAAATTGTAAACTGAACCTGGTGTGGATGACATTTTGACTGTATGACAGTCTCAAAGGTCTCAATTACACTGCAGTACTTTTTAAAAAACTGATATATTGTGTTTTCCATTTTTGTGTTATGAAGTACCTAGTACCACCAAGGTGGGTGGCCTGACAAATTTTATAAATAATATAACACGACTAGAAAATACAAATTGGAATATAGACCCCAAGTGGCAATTAATGTAGAAATGATAAAACCAGCAAATTCTGCAAAAGATTTTTTTTCACAAAGTTCATTTTAAATATTATCCAGTTAAAAAGCTATAGTGGCATAATAAATGCACTTTTTTCTTTCAGAATGTAATTCCAAGTATACTTCCGGTTACTAATGCCTTTTCATTTTTCAAATAGGTAGACATTTTAAACTTATTTATTTCTCAAATAAGAAAGAAGCAAAATCTAAAATTCATTGTCACTGTAACTTCAATCGAATGGTTATAAGTTGAGGACTACCTGTATGAATTATTTTGCCCTATATAAAGTTAGGTCTTGCTTTCAGAGAAACACTATACAGGAATGGCCTTATAAGCTTTCAATGACTTCATTCAAAATATCCAGCCATTTGTGTGTAATGGTATAGGATTTCCTGCTTCAGCAGAGGGCTGGATTAGAAGACCTCCCTTCTAACTCTGTATTCTGTTATTAAATGTATCAAAGTTACTCAGAATAAACTTTAGCTCTAATGTGGGCTGGTCTCCTGGGACCAGAGGTTTAATCTTCTGAGCTTTCAGATTCCATCCTCAGGGAAGTTCTGTAGCAAAGTGTGTGCTTTGGGCTATTCTCTGTGTTGTATTTATATGGTGCCTGTTTTGTGTGGTTTCTTAGGTGTTCATTGGGGTGGTAATGGCTAGCTATTAAGTCATTGGCTGTTGTTTCCTTGTGCTACCAAGCCCTCACCTACTTGATAAGCTGGTGGTAAATCAGCATATCTGTTGACTAAAAAGGGGCCCATTTCCCAAGCTTCAATCACTTTCCTGGCTATTTTTGTGCCTGCTCATCCAACAATCTTAGTAGCTGAAAAATTGAATGTATGTCCTTGTTCATTGCAATGTGAGGCTACCAATCAGTTAGGGTCTTCAGCATGAATCTGAAAGCTCAGAAGGCTAAACCTCTGGTCCCATTGGCTGACTCAGACTGGATCTTGCAACATTATCCTGGGACACGTGTATTTCATTTCATTTCATTTCATTTCATTTATTCGATTTCTATACCGCCCTTCTCCCTAGGGACTCAGGGCGGTTCACAGGGCATATATAAATAGCTATACAAAAATTAAAAGAGAATTAAACCATGCCCAATTAAAATACAGCAATAATAAATAATAAAAACCAATTAAAAACCCATATTCCCCATCAGGCCAGACCAGCTAACTCAAACAAGTGGGTCTTCAACCTGCGACGGAAGGATCGGAGGTCCGATGCCATCCGGAGCTCAACCGGCAGTTGGTTCCATAATGCCGGAGCACCCACAGAGAAGGCCCTCCCCCTGGGGGCCACCAGTCAACATTCCCTGACCGGAGGCACCCTGAGGAGGTCCTCTCTGTGGGCACGCACAGGGCGGAGGGGAGTTGACACCGGCAGCAGGTGGTCCTCGAGGTATCCCGGACCCATGCCATGTAAGGACTTAAAGATCATAACCAAGACCTTGAACCTCACCCGGAAGACAACTGGTAACCAATGCAGCTTGCGGAGCAAAGTTGTAACATGGGAGTACCGGGAAACTCCCAAGACAACTCTCGCGGTCGCATTCTGTACCAGTTGGAGCCTCCGAGTGGTCTTCAAGGGAAGCCCCATGTAGAGAGCATTACAATAGTCTAGGCGAGAGGTCACGAGCGCATGAGTGACCGTACACAGGGCATCCCGGTCCAGATAGGGCCGCAACTGGCGCACCAGGCGAACCTGGGCGAAAGCCCCCCTAGCCACGGTCACTATATGGTCTTCCAGGGTAAGTCGTGAATCTAGGAGGACTCCCAAGTTGCGAGCCCTATCCATGGGGGGTAAGAGCTCACCCCCCATAGAAAGCGATGGAACATTTTGAATGTCCCGGGATGCCGGAATGTACAGCCACTCAGTCTTGTCAGGGTTGAGTTGAAGTCTGTTCCTCCCCATCCAGACCCGAACCGCCTCCAGGCAACGGGACATCACAGCGAGGGCATCACTGGGGTGGTTTGGGGTTGAAATGAAAAGTTGGGTATCATCGGCATATTGATGATACCCAACTCCAAAACCACGAATGATCTCACCCAGCGGTTTCATGTAGATGTTGAACAGGAGAGGCGAGAAAACCGACCCCTGAGGAACTCCACAAACGAGAGACCTAGGGGCCGATCTCTGCCCCCCTGCCAACACCGACTGCGAGCGTCCCAGGAGATAGGAGGAGAACCACTGAAGAACTGTGCCTCCCACTCCCAATCCCCTGAGACGCCGCAGCAAGATACCATGGTCGATGGTATCGAAAGCCGCCGAGAGGTCTAATAGGACTAGGACAGAGGAATATCCCCTATCCCGAGCCCTCCAGAGATCATTCACCAGAGCGACCAATGCCGTCTCTGTGCTGTACCCGGGCCTGAAACCCGATTGGTAAGGGTCCAGATAATCCGCTTCATCCAGGACCAGGGGGAGCTGATGCGCCACCACACTCTCAACAACCTTCGCAAGAAAGCGAAGGTTGGAGACTGGACGAAAGTTGTTCAATACAGCTGGGTCCAAGGCAGGCTTCTTGAGGAGAGGTCTCACCTCCGCCTCCTTCAAGACGGTGGGGAAATAACCCTCACTCAAAGAGGCAGATATAACCGCCTGGAGCCAGCCTCGTGTCCTCTCCCTAGCTGCATAGACCAGCCAGGAAGGGCACGGATCCAATAAACATGTGGTGGAGCTCAGCCTCCCCATAATCCTGTCCACTTCATCAGGGGTCACAGAATCAAACTCCTCCCAAATAACATTGACAAGACCGCCCGTGTCCTGATCGCCAGACTCTGCCCAGCTGGAGTCCAAACCGGTCCGAATCCGAGCGATTTTATCCAACAGATGTTGACTAAATTCCTCGGCACGACCCTGCAAGGGATCCTCCCTCACCTCCTGATTAAGAAGGGAGCGAGTCACCCTAAACAGGGCGGCCGGGCGATTATCTGCGGACGCGATGAGGGTAGAGAAGTAATTACACCTCGCCACCCTCATCGCTGCGAGATAAGACCTAATATGGGTTCTTAACCGCAGCCGGTCGGATTCAGATCGGCTAGACCTCTAGCAGCTCTCTAGGCCCCGTTTCCGGCGCTTCATCTCCCGGAGCTCCACGGAGAACCATTTGCCTTTATTCATAAAACTTTAGCTCTATTCACAGAAATCTTACACTCAAGAATTACAGTATTGAAACAATCTTTTGACACCTTCTTAACCAATGTAAGCTAAAGTAAATATTTGGCAACACATTTTACCTCTGAGAATATAAGATACCAACAAGGAACTGGAAAAATCTGGGGGAACAATAGGCGAACAACGGTTACTTAATCCTTCCTCTGCTTGCTGCTTCTCCTTACCTCTTAAATTGCCAACTTTACTTTTTGAATGATCCCAAAAGAGGTGCAGGGGAAAGTAATGGTGAAGTAAATACAAAAACTGATTTCCTGTTTATAAGTTCTCTCTTTTATGTTACCTTCTCACTCAGCTGCCTTTTGTTCATGTTTGTCCCATATACAGTATTTTTGGTGGGGTGATGCCAAACAATACAAATAATGATAACATATAATATTTAAATCAATGCTGTTTAAAAATATTTGACTTTGCATGTTTAAATTGGTCACTTGTTTCTATGAGGTTTATCTATTTATTTATTTTAGAATCTGGGAACTAAATAGCCTTGCCATATTGCTACTGATAAATGCATTAATATGATGAAATATTGTCAAATGGTGTGTAAAATACATAAATCATTGCACTTTTTAAGTTTTCCTTCTTTTTCTTGTCTAATTAAATTACTGAGTCGTGTTGTGCTGCTTACCAGCCAGTTGTCCCAAATTGCCTGAAATAGTAATGTTTGGGGTGAGGCAGGTGCAATCTAAAAATACTGCTTAGAAATCTTACTGATAAAAAGGAAAAAGTTGAAAAAGTGAAATAATTTCAATAGTACAACCCAGTCATATGCCTCTGGTTAAGTAGAGGTATGTGATTAATGATGTTGAACCTTCTTCTCTTCTTTGGGAGCTAGATCAATCTCACCTGAGATTCAAAATAATAAAATAAAATAACATGTACCCCAAAACTACTATATAATCTGGGACTGGAAGTGTGTTTATGGAATAGATGGGATGGGAGGGACCCTCCTTCCTGGTTTGTTTCTGGTAAATGGGTTTCATTGTTGAAAAGAGATTCAATAATATCTCACTCTTTAATGCACACATTCTGCCAACATCTCAGGGTATGAAATAGAAATGAATTTCTTATTATGTACCTCATATCCTCTATTCCCACTTGAGTTCTGTCCCTAAGCACAAATCAAGAAATATGTTTAAATAATAAGAGCTTGCTGAAGATAAAGTGACACACACACACACACACACACACACACTGGAATTAAGGACAAATTTCCTAACAGCGAGGACAATTAACCAGTGGAACAGCTTGCCTTCAGATGTTGTGGGTGCTTCATCACTGGAGGTTTTTAAGAAGAGACTAGACAGTCACTTGTCTGAAATGGTATAGGATCTCCTGCTTGAACAGGGGGCTGGACTAGAAGACCTCCAAGGTCCTTTGCAGCTTTATTCTGATTCTGAACTCCCTTATCTCTTTGTTTAATGAAATCAGCCAATTGCCCTTCTTAACAAGTTTTAACAATCCTCTTTCCTATGGAGATATGTATTATTTATTTAATAAACTTCAAAGTATTTTAAACAGTAACCCAAAATCAACTGTCCACTTAAAACTTTTTGCTTCTGATTCTTTTAAAGTTTATATTTCTTTACTTTAATCCTACTTGCAAAATGAAGGAATATTTACCAGTTTAGGTATGCTGCTCCTTAGAAGATCTCTATAACTATTCTATTCCAAATGTGCACTAGATGACTCTGAGCTTCTTGGATACACTGCTGAAGATTCCCTCCCAGTAATAGCAAATACCGTATTTTCCGGCGTATAAGACAACTTTTTAACCCATGAAAATCACCTCAAAAGTTGGGGGGTCGTCTTATACGCCCAGTCGTCTTATACGCCGGAAAATCAGTGGGTGGCGTCTGGCGGGAGCCAGCAGGGCAGTCCTGCGTGCGCGCCTCAGAGGGAAGAGCGTTGGACGGGAGCCGGCAGGGAAGTCCTGCTCCCGTCCGACGCTGCGCTTCCACCGGGCGGTGCTGGCTGAGACGAGCCAGCAGGCAGCCGCCGTGAGCGCGGCGCTGAGGGGCAGCGGCAGGACGGCCAGCAACCCCACGTGCAGCAGCAGCCGCCGGCTCAGCAACAGGTCCGAGCGCAGGAGCCGCACCACCAGGCTGCCCAGGAAAAGCAGCCACACTGAGAGGCTGCACGCCCAGTCCAGCTCCATGAGGGGCAGGGCGGGAAGAGGGACCGGGAGCCCGGGCTGAGCGCGCCTCGGCCGACGGTGAGAGGGAAGTGGCACATGAAAAAGAGGCTGCGGGCGGAGCTGCCCCGCCCTGCGCTGAATGGGAGAAGTTCAAGGCCTGGGGGGGGAAGCAGAAGGGGTGCCGGCCGTGGTGGGGTGGCGGCTGCCCTCCGGCGCTGCCTGCTGCCCGGGAAACGCTGTGCCTCGGGGGCCGGCAGAAGCGCGGGAGCAGCGGGAGGGCTGGCGGGGCCAGTCGGGCCTTCGCCTCCTTTGCGACGGGCAGGGCATGTAAGTATTTTCCGGCGTATAAGACAAAAAACCTTGAAAAACTTCTTAAAAGTAGGGGGTCGTCTTATACACCGGGTCGTCTTATACGCCGGAAAATATGGTATATCCCTACCTACTTCATGGGAAATTGGGTGTAGAACACAGATAGGCTGAGAGCAAAAGCCAAACCTAGTTAACAGTTGGTTATGGCCACCTCACCTGTTCTGGCAGAGGCTCCTCAACCTGCTGTTCTCTGTAGTTTGAAGGACTCTGAATCAGGGTCCTTGATTCAGCTAAGTCGGGTACGCAACCTTGGCTCTTTTATGACTCGTGGACTTCAACTCCCAAAATTCCTGAACCAGCCATGCTGAGAGGAAAGAGAAAGGTTTCCATGCTGAGCCATGTTGGCTCAGGAATTCTGGGAGCTGAAGTCCACAAGTCATAAAAGAGCCAAGGTTGCCTACCCCTAAGCTAAGTGATGACTATTGCTAATCTAGTATTCTTAGACAGAGAACATAAAAGCAGCTCCAAGGATGATTCCAATAGCTCCAGTGCTGATAGAACTAACCCAACAGAGCCTGAACTCTCTATTTTCCATCCATTTTCCATCCATTTTGCTGTCAACACTTCTTACTACATTTCAAAGATAAACCAGTGGAGTCATATTTCATTGTTGCCCTTCTGCTTGGATGTTTAATGTGATCTGTTAAAATTAAATAGTTTTTAAAATATTAATCTGCAAACATAAACACAATACCCTACTTTTTTGTTTCTGAAGCCAAACTATGTAAGATGCATTATTTTAGAATGTTGAAGGAAAAATCTTCATCATGGTTCAGTCCAAGCCGGGAATAAACTACATGGCGACTGCTTTAGAAAGAAGGTTGCAGTTTATTGAAGAGGAGAGCCAGACAGTAAGATGGCTCTGGAAGAAAAGAGAGAGAGCACATGTAGGGAGTGAGTTTTTATACCTTCTGGGCCTTTTGTTTGGAGTTATTTACTGTTCCTGTTTGAGGCTTTGTATTTCCTGTGTCATGAATTCTGACCTGAGTCGGGGTGTACCCTTTGGCATCTGTGGGTTAATCCTATTATGTCCTGTCTTAGAGTTTGGGTGGGGTATGTAGAGTTTAGGTGTCTTTGTCTTCCTAAGCTTCTAGCTGGGGGCCTCCAAGCTTCCTGGATTATTTACATCTGCATTTCTCCAGAGCTGGTTTCTGCTTGGGGGAGGGAGACTTGGGGCTATTAAGAAAAACTGGGCGTGCTTTTCTGCCTCTTTAAGATCCTTTGAGAAAATATATTTTTCTGCCCTTTTAATATTTCCTTCTCTGGGGGTGTGGCTGACTTCCCACAAGAATCTGTAGGCAGAAATTTTTGTGCGTTTGTCAATGCTGCTAATCTAGAAACTGAAGACATTGCCTGTTTTTGTTCTTGGAATATAGATGTTCTTATATATCCATGGATTGAACAAAATAGCTGTAAAAACTGGTTGACACACTGTTGCTAATCCGAGGAAACCTAATCAGTCCTTTAATATGTAATACGATAGTTTTCTTTTGAGGATGATATTTGAACCTTTATAACAATTTTCAATGTTCTTTATTAACTAGCAATATAATAAAAATCTTGATATACAATAAATGGGAATAAATCTAAATAACTTGGCAAAAATATTTCTATGGAAATATGAAAATAAATAGTTTTGTTTTCATATTAAATATTTTGGGATAATTATTGTGTGGCTTTGAATAGTTCATATTATCTAATGCAACTTAATGGTGACATTACTAAATGGTTGAAAATACCCATGAATCTCTTGGGAAAAATAAATGTTATAAAAAAGAAAACAATCTAAGAATTGCTATTTATTAGGCTACTGTAAGTTAAATTAATGATTAAGTTTGAATATAAATATTCAAACATAGTCATGAGAATGAAATGGGCAGCCATATACATTGTTCAGATAAACTCCCAGTTTCTCCCTCTAAAATTGTTACTTTCAAACAAAACATTTTAAAAAAGCATTGGGATAATTGTTAATTTCCTACTCAAATGAAGATGACATTGATTATATACTGCTGTACCGGCTATGCTGAAGAGCTATTACTTGCCACCTCTGAAATCTTGAGAAGTGATTGGTTCCTGAAAGTTCAGTACTAAAGGTGTCCAGATCTAACTGGACAATTTTGGGTAAGAAATAAAAAAAAGTAGCAGGCAAATCAAAGAGATAGAATAACACTGAATTTCTTAAAACCCCAAAACAACCTTAGTTAATATTTTCTGTGTAATGCTTTATGCTTCATCAATTCTGAGCCAAATAATAAGAGCAGATGTAGCCAATGTGCACAGTTACCTGGGAAACTACCTAGTCCTAGAAGGACAATGTGAAATAGTTCAGCTCATCCAAAGGGCAATGGTTAGGGAAAATTGCAAAACTAAGTTGCTGAAATTTATACTGTGAGTCTGGAGCACAACTCCTTGTCTCAACATCAAGTAAAAGCAGGTCAGCCATTTTAGCAAACAAGCTTGTACTTTATTGAAGATTTCAGGTTTGAGTGGTAGCATTAGGATTTATTTAAATTGCAATTTTAATATAATTATTCTTATTAGTCAGGATCTTGAAATACTAACCCAATGCATACAGATTAAGCTTGCATCTGCAGTCTGTGGCTTGCCTGCTTTAATTCTAGAATGTGGAGATTTATTTGCATCCTTTCTATTTTAATCAAAAAGCTAAGAATTTATTTAAAAGTGTCCAGAGATGCTTATAACCCACCCTCCCCAGCACCAAAGACCAAACACTATCTTAAGCCCCTTCACCGGGCATTGCCAAGGAGCTTCTTTCAACTCTTGATGTATGTGCAATGGTCATCCATCTATGGAAATTTCCTCTGTCTTGTCCCTTTTGTTGGTTAGCATGCATTTTTATTTGTTTGTTTGGCTTTTATTATTCCTAATTTCCAAGTCCAATGAAGCTGTAGCAAAGCTGAAAAATACTCCCCTTGACTTATGCTTCATAGCAAACTGTCAACAATAGACTGACAGCAGAACTGTTATTAATAATCATATCTGAAGAAAGAGAGGAAAAACTGTTTTAAAAAAACACCTGTGGGAGGAAGCAGATAAATTGGCCAAGCAGCTACGAATATTGCTTCTGTTATTTAGAAGTGCACTGAAGCTACTGCTAGTAAAATACTGCAACAAAGTCTATCAAGAAAGATCTTGAGGATTCATCTTTCTGCAGGTCTTAATATTCCTTTGGAAATATACACAGTTTCCACAGCATTGGATACATTATCTGCCCATCAAATTGTTTCTTTTATGGTGCAATATAGAGGAAGGGTCACCTGGTGTCTTATTTATTTCTATTTTTATGTTGTTATAAAAAGATTAACCAAAGGCCATTCTTTTGGGACTGTCCACATTAATTACTCAGCAGTTTTTCCAGAGGGCCCCCAGAAACTTTTTCATATGTTGATAGGTTGTCGCCAAGTCCTTTGTCCTTCCCCACCCCCTTGCTTTCTTGTTCATGTCTTCCTGTTTCTCCACTTGCTTTTAACTGCTTTTGCCCTGTTTTGGCAGCTAAAGTTCAGCAAACATCATACATGAAGACCAGTTAGAAAGCATTATATTGAATGATGATATGATATGGTATGGTATGGTATGGTATGGTACGGTACGGTACAATACAATACAATACAATACAATACAATACAATACAATACAGTACAATACAATACAATACAATACAATACAATACAATACAATACAATACAATGAAAAAATAGAACAGAGCAGTTCAGAATTTCCAGTAAGTCATAATAAATGAGCAAAGAAAACTCTTGAAAACCTCCATTGTTTACCCTCAGCCACAACATTTTATTTCCTGTCTATCCTATACATTTGGAAAGAATCTGTTGAATGTGAGCTAAAAATGGACCCCCTTTACCCCTGTCCCAACATACCTCTGTCTACCTTCTCTATATCTAAATGGAATTGTTATATTCAAATTGAACTGTGAATTCAACTTAACAACAGAGAAGCTGAGTGAAAGGGTGTGATTCACAATGCACTGGAAGTCTCACTTTTTCAAACTGAAAGACTAATAGGCAGCAGTCTGAAATATCTACCTAGCTACTATCCTTAACAAGTACAGTATATTGTTTGCATTTTGCATACATTTTTATGAGATCCACACAACAGAAATGTTCACCATTTCACAGTATGTATTTCAAGTATTTTCAAATCTTCTTTAAGAACAATCTAATTTATTGGAAGGGACATACAGTAGCAGGTTATTCTATTGCTCCAATGGGAACAGACACATATGTACCTATGCAAAAGACTACACTTGAGGTCAAAATTTTCAGGGGCCATACACAGTGGCTCGACTACCAGGTAGGGTACTTGGTTAGGGACTGTTCACAATTTGATCCATATGTTTCTTTAAGCACATTCTTCACAATGCCTGATAGGAATAATATCGAATCCTTATGCATATTTCCCTTTCAGCTCCTATTCATCTGGGCATGTACAGGAAAATCTTGATTCTCTAGATCTCTAAGGCTAGATTACAGATATAAAGGACATCTTTTAAGCTGGACTTCATCTCCAAACAAGGGGCAAAATCTGTTGCTTCCCAGGCTGTCCAGACAACTGATAGTTATCCATTCAGATGGACTAACTCTGGTTGAAGAAGATTCAGGGGTGTCTTGCAAAAACCTCTTAAGAGTTGGCTGAACAAGGCTGGTGAACAAGGCTGATGATTATTTTTCAAATCTTAGGTCTAGGTCAATCAAAGCCGGCTTGTGACATCAGGGACTCCTTCTAACCCCATTGGCTGCAGCTTGCCATGGCAACCTTCAACAAACTTGGTGAATCTGAACCACAATGTTGGAAGGCTCTGCTCAAAATCCCTAGAAAGTGACTGAATTGGATGTTGGCACTCTGGATATCCTAAGGATCTATCATTTGGGCATTTCAGAAGGAAGAAACGGTTCCCATTAGGCAGAATTAGGGGTGAGATGAGAAAAGTGGGGTTCAACTCCAGACCACAGAAGTGCTCATACCTGCCGCATTAGCAACCTGCATAACTTTGACTAAACTCCCCATCCGCCATGTCAAAGGTGCATGTCTCCGAAAAGAGGTTGGTGCCAGCTGGCCAATGGCAATGATCTCTGCTGGGAAAAATCTGCAAGATTTAGGGGCCAAAAAATTGGCTTCAGGATGTCCCAATTGGATGGGCATTGTGATCACAAAGCTAGAAATTGATCTGGCTAATGATTTAACTTAAAAAGGGATTCCATTGGACAGCTATAGTTATTTCCCAAACACACTCAGCCTGACAACTGAAGTATTTATTTTAATTTTTACTAATTAGATTTTTACTCCACCTTTATTATTTCTCTAAATAGCTCAAGGTGGTGAACATACCTAAGACTCCTTCATCCCTACAACAACAACATTGTGAGGTGGGTTAAGGATGAGAGAGGGACTGGCTCAGGGTCACCCACCTGTGCCTAAGATGGGACTCATAAGTAATGGGGGAGGGGGTTTCTTTCATAATTCAACATTTCTTGTTGTCAGAAGCCAGAAATACCAAATGATAGATATCTGATATTGACTCCTTTGGAGGGTTTTGTTCAACGATAGGCCTTGAATTGGACTCAGAATTAAATGGGAAGTCAGGATAGTTTGAAGAGAGATACTTGGCCACTTTAAGGCATGGGTGGACTTCAGCTTTCAGAATTCCCCAGCCAGACAGAATGTTGAACTGAAGTTGAGTTGAAGTCCCTTGATTGGGACATGTTTGTGGTTTTTACACAAAGTTGTTACAGTTTAATGAATGTGTTAGGTTACTGTTATATGATTTAACCCTAATTTCATCCCTCTTTGGAGATTGAGATTACAATGAAAATGAATAACAGAATAACAGAGTTGGAAGGGACCTTGTAGGTCTTCTACTCCAACTCCTTCACAAGCAAGAGATCCTATACCATACTGGACAAATAGCTGTCCAATCTCTTCTTTACAATCTCCTGTGATGGAGCACCCACAACTTTTGGAAGGAAGCCGTGCACTGGTTATTTATTCTTGCTGTCAGGAAATTTTTCCTTAATTCTAGATTGGTTCTTTCCTCGATTAGCTTCCATCCATTTCTTCTTGCTCTGCCTTCTGGTGCTTTGAGGAATAGGCTGACCCCCTCTTCTTTGTGGCAGCCCCTCACGATGTTGCAACGCTCCTATCCTGTCACCCCTAGTCCTCCTTTTCACTAGACTAAACAATTCATGCAACCATTCTTCATACGTTTTAGCCTCCAGTCCTCTGATCATCTTTGTTGGTCTTCTCTGCTCTCTTTCCAGAGTCTCAACATTTTTTTTATATGTTGGTGATCAAAACTGGATGCAACAGGTGCTTCAGCAGCTGCAAAGTTTAGATGAACAATTGGCTTTTTCACTGCCTCCACCATCTGGTGCATTACAAAGTCTTCCAGGATCTCAACTTTTGCTGAAATCAGTTCTGGAAAAATGGTTTCCAGATTCATTGAAAACCTGGACAAGGAAGGTCCTGAAGCATCTAAACAAGATTACTAAAAATGGCTTGCAATATCTTCTAAAGAACCTCAAGGGAAAAGGACCTAACCCTCCCCCCATCTAGGTATTCAGGAATGGCTTAAAGCAGGTATTAAAAGATCTGCAGAAGTCTAAAGTAGAGTTTCGAGATACCCTAAGTAATGGTTGGCTTGAAAAATCAATAGAGGATCTCAAGAATCAATGTTTTGAAGGACCTGTGGAAAATATATTACAATGGGTTCAAGGATCTCTAGAAAGCCTCTCATCATCTGAAGAACACAGACCAGTTCTGGAAAAATGGCTTCAAGAATTTTTGAAAAACCTGAAGAAGGTAGATCCTGAAACATCTAAACAAGATGCCAAAAATGGCTTGAAACGTCTCTAAATAACCTTGAAGAGAAGGAGCAGGTGGCTCATGTGGTTAGGACACTGGTGTGTCAATTGGCAGGCTACAGGACAGGGTGAGCTCTTGTCACTTGCTCCATCTCCTGCCAACCCGGCAGTCCCAAAGCAGGTGACTGTGAGTAGATAGATGGTTACCACTTTGGTGGGCAGCTTAACTGGGACATGAAAGGAGCTCCCAACTGGGTGTCCTCCAGGCAATGGAGGACTAAACCTTTCAACCCAGAAGCACTTCAGTGCTCCCAACATGACTGTAGTACTCTTAAAGAGATGACAGGAAGGAAAGATCCTGAAGATAGAGGACAAAAAGTACTTGATTACAAAGGAATTCCTTCTTAGGGAAAACAGGTATGTGAAGAGGCAACATAGACAAAAGGTGGACTAACTATTCCTGTTTTTTTCCCTCTCTATTCCTTATATATTAAGCCAAAAGGGAAACTTTTTTATTTCTAGTTCTGCCTGGCAAGATTTCTTCAAGGGCCAATTGGAAAGGAAGAGGACATAGCAAATGTTCATTTGAAATGAGTTTCAGGGAACAAAAATCTATTTAATCCAGAACCAGAATTTTAAGTGTGTTCAGCTAAAATGTGAAAAACATAGGACAAAGAGGAAGTAGTTAAAACCACAACCCAGAACTTACAAGTTCTCTTTTGAAGCCCAACTCAAGAGCTCAATCAGGACTGGAGCCCCTGGCCTTAGGAAGAGCAGTGACTCTTTTCCCTAGGCTGTAGGAGTGGTGGAAACACTACCTTCAGATGGCATCATTTGGCTACCATGAAGTTGTATCCCTCAGGAAACAGATCTTGTGAAGGATGAATCCCTTTATGCCGGAGATTCACAGATATAGCCCCACAATAGATAATTTAGAATGGCCTTTCTCAAACAGGATTCTACAAGAGATCGCTAAGGGTTTCATGAGAGATCATGAATGCTTAGTGCAGGTTGTTGTTCAATAGGCTTACAGTTCTAATTTGCTGTTGTTTCCTCTGCTGATGAGGATGTCCAGGTAGGGTAACGTGTTACTGTTTTCTTCTGCCCTTTTCAGTTTGATTCCTTTGGACATGTTGTGGATTGTTTCACGTGTCTTCTCTAGTTGTTTGTTTTTTATTACAATGAAGTTGTCACCCATATACTGGACCCATAATTTGGTTTTTCATATGGGAGCGCTATAGTTTCTACTGTTGCATTACAGTCTCCACTATGAGTCTTGAGAGTGGGCATCCCAGTCTCCACTCCCATGCATGTTCCTCTGATTTGTTGTTATATTTTTCTATGGTAATTCTTTGGCTTTTTGTATAGATAGTGTTCTGTCAATGATATCCGCGCTTTGGCTTTGTTTGTTGGGAGGATGGGGTTAGTTAGTTAGTTTAGGTTTCTGAGGGCTACTCTGTCCTCTGCTTTGAGTGGGTTCTGGTTCTGTGTTCTTCTGGTCTGTGGTAGGATTGTCTGTTTGCTGGGGTCTCTATGGCAAGAAGTCCTGTGGTTTTCAATACTGCTTCTAAAGCTGCAAAAATTCTGACTGATTAACACTGTCTTATGTTATAGTTGAGGCCTTTCTGGAGTATATTGCAACCTGAAGTAGATAGTGGTCAGCTGGATATTTTGACTGCCCATTCGGGTTCATTTAGCTGCTTGTTTTTGCAGTTTGGCCTGAATAATTTGGTCTGGAATTTTGTTAAAACAAGAAAGAGTTGTAGTCTTGAGGGCAGTTGTCAGCATTTTTTGTGTTTACTAGGGTCATAGTTTATTCCAATTGCTCCTTGAGGTTGTTTATGGTGCATCACCATAAAACACAAACCAACTAAGTAGCCTAAGTAGAAAAACCAGAAGTCATCTATAACATGTGGAGTAACAGCCACTGATGGTGTAGGACAGACAGGCTGAGGTCATCTATGAACACCAATTAGCAATCAGAAGACATAATGAATACTCTTTAATCTCACAACACATGGACAGACTCAACAATAGTTTCAACTGGGAAAGTGTGACTATCCTAGACCAAACCAAATCCAAAAATGCTAGGGAATTTTTGGAAGCCTGGCATGCAGACAAACCATCCATGAATGTGGATGCTGAAATGGTTGTGAGATGACCTCTTGTAAGTCATTTTTTCCAGTGCCATTGTCACTTCAGATGGTCACTAAATGAACGGTTGTAAGTCCAGAACTACCTGTATTGTATATCAATAGGGAGAAAACCTCCAAACATTGGTACTGATGCTGTAAATAATCAATGGTGTTAGGTAATGAAACGTCTGCAAGCAAAAAACCAAGCTCAGACAGCACGAAGGACTCCACATTTCAACCCTATACAGCAGAGATACTGGATCTCATCTTGCAAATACAGAAATAAAGAAATTGCATTTTCCAGTGTTTTCCATGTGGCAAGATGATGGTGTTCTTTCATTTTGTTCAACAACTGTAATAATTAAATATTGATTTAACTTGAATTCTTGGTGCCTTATGCTTTCTTGAATTCTGGTACCTGCTAAGGGTACACACTAAAGCTTGAAATCTCTACTCACTGATGTGTTCATTGTCTTTGGATTGTCAAAGAATCTGGTATCTGGCTACTGCCTGACACTTGGTGAAAGACTCACATACACGGACACATAGACATAGCAGATTTATCATCTCAGATGTATTTGGTTTGAGCAAGCAAAGTAAATTGACAACCAAGCAAAGGAACCACCCAAACAAATTTATTATTCAGAAGGGACCAAGACATTTTTTTCTGTGACTACAAGCAAACTGAGTTCAAGTCACACCTTAGGCATGAAAGCCAGGTGGATTTCTTTGGGTCCAGCAGTTGGAGACTGTGTGTTCAAGTCCCACCTTAGGTGTGAAAGGCAGTTGGGTGTCTTTGACCAATGAACAGGAGTCAGTGAGTTCTAGCCCCACCTTAGGCATGAAAGCTGGTTTGGTGAGTTTGCACTAATCACCATGCGTTCAAATTGTGATCATGTGACCATGGGGATGCTTCAGTATATTCGCCATAAAACCCCCTTCATTCATTCCCTCATAGTCCCAATGTTTACAAATTATTAAGTTGCCATCTCCACTGAAACGTTTCAGGTCTTCTGCCTTGATATAATGTGCAGGAAAAATACTATGGATTTTAACACATGGTGCAAAAACACACACTCTGTTTTAACAAAAAATCTTTTGACACACAGACCCATACTCTAGTTTAGAGGTGGGAAAGTTTCTCCAATGGCCAAAAATCTCCCCTTGGCTGGGTTTTCCCCCCCCTGTTCTAAATGTGTTATTTTCACAGGGAACCAATTCAAAATATGAATTAATATCATCTGTTCTATCACTTCCTAAACCATCTACCTCATTATACAGTATTGTGCAGATCAAACCAATAAATTTGTTTCCTGGCAACCAAAATAGACAGTCCTGAGAAAATCAGCCCAGTATTCTTTTGCTCAGGGACACAAGGGCTGGTACTGATCTCTCAAGCACTGAACATCTAGATTGCCAGGGATAATACTGTAGCTTGTGACCTTGTGACTTCCTTCAGGCACTTCTGGAGAGAAATGTGTTAAGTTTAACCTCTGCAAGGCTTAATACATTTATTTTAAATGAATGCCCATAGCAGGAAGAAACCAAGCTGAATATTTCGACTCTGAGCTCTCCAGTGATAACTTCACTGGTTGTGTCCCATAGTGATCCTTTGAGTACAGTAAAGTGCTGCTCAGAGAAAAACAAATTCTAATTTATGTTTTCCTCCATTGGATTAAGGTAGAAGATGGGACATTCCTTCCATATCAATCCAAGCTGGAAATAAGGAAGCCGACTCAGACTCTGTTTGTAACTGCAGTGATGCTATGGAGTTCTTTAGGGATCTGACAAAGAACAGATATCTATTGGTTCATTAATACTGCATATCCTTATATTCATCTGATATAAGTAAATCTTGTAAAAGCAGTACTATCACTTTCTGGTGGCCTCTTTCTACAAAGCAGAGTTTGTAATAACATGAATCTACATACAGGGTAAGTTCTATAATACTTCCCCATAATTTTGTGAGTGTAATGCTAATTGTGATAGATGACAATTATTTGCTGCTGCTTCAAGCTGATAAGCAGCTGTTATAAATTAAAAAATACAGTTTTTCAGCCATAACCAACATCTAGAATATAATGAGATTAGTTGCCAATTTAGATATATTTAAAAAACAGCTCAAACCACCTCAATATCAGTGAAAACATGTGTCAGGATTACTGACTAGACCTTGGCAGGACTTCCTGGACACTCCACCTGGCAAGACTGTGACAATCAGATACAAGGTTAAATAATATCCTGTGCCAGCCATCACAAGTGCAAGTCAGACACAGAAAAGAGGTCTTCATAGTGGCTATAAATTTCACCACAGCACAGGAATGGAAAAAACTCAGGAAAGCTCAGGAAAAACAACATGCTTACTTCAGAAGATGAAGTTCCATACAGACAAATTCAAGATCCAGGAATCAAAGTGGAGCATAATGGTGTATCACTCCAAAGGTCAGTCAAGGTATTGGATGGAAGCAGCACCACTTCAGGAATTCAGGTCCAAGGTTGGAAAGTTGTTCATCACCAGAAGATTGCTGATTCAGGCATGCTTATTTTCCTGAGTCATGCTTTTTCTTCTGAGGAGCCTTACTGACTATCCTTTCTGCATACACAAGGGCAGAGGATCTTTACGGGCTCAGGCTCTTGGTCAAGTGACTCAGCTTCCTGCTGGCTGATTATTTACCTTCCAACAGAGCCCATTCTGCTGATGTCTGAGAGACCTTGCTTGTCCATGATTTGCAAGGTCAGGATCTATCAACTTTGGGTGCCCTGCCATTCTGTTGGAGGAGGAGGAGGAGGAGGAGGAGGAGACTTGGGGTGGGGGGGGACACCATTCTTTGCATGCTTTCACTTCTGCTGTATCCACATCGGAATTAGGGAGAGGAATCATCTTTGGAGATCAGATGGACTCCCTCTCAGCTGCTTCCAACCTGACTCCAAGGCTGCTGTGCCCTGAGGATGACCCGTTATCAAGTCTGTACCTCAGAGCTCTCAAAACAACCTTGCGGCACTGTATTGGCTGGTGGTGGACTGGTTGGGTTTTGGAATGGGAAGAATAGCTTGGTGCTTTGCGCAGGGTCGTTAGATTTCCCCTTTAGTGCAACCACTTTCTGTCAGTAAAGTTCTTTTGATTAACCTCATGGAGTCAAGTCATGCTTTTCTGAGAGGATCAGCTGGGGCAGGTCCTTACACCCTGCTTCTCTGATTCTGAGTCTGACTGACCCAATGGTCCAAAACAGGATTCTTAATTGCATACTAGGAAGTGAGGACAATTAACCAGTGGAACAGCTTTCTGTCAAAAGTTGTAGGTGCTTCATCACTGGAGGTTTTTAAGAAGAGGCTAGACAGTCACTTGTCTGAAATGGTATAGGATGTCCTGCTTGAGCAAGGGGTTGGACTAGAAGACCTCCAAGGTCCCTTCCAGCTCTATTCTGATTGAAGTAGTCACTAAAAGAGTTGATTGCCCACTATCAATAGGAAGGTACATTTCCTTTTTAAAAACCCTTTGTAATTCTGGAGATTCTTTCTCCTATCCCTCCCACTGTTTAATGGACTTTTGTCCTGAGTTTCCTATCTCTTGAAACTGGGCAGTCATTGGGGAGTTGACCAAATGGGGATTTCTGTGCTGAAAATGGCTTTCAAAATACCTCCCATATTGTGCCCAAACCTTGGAAACCAATTTAAAAGGAAACAAAAAGTAAATGATTTATTAAATTTATTTTTCTAAGAGTGTGTGCTGTTATTCTCCAAAGAATATAGAGGGTTTATGAACTGTGAATTATCATTACTGCGTGTGTTTTAATCTACACATGACATCAGTTTAGCTGTGGCTCCTTAGATTCTTCAAGAAAGGACTGAACAGCATATTACGTCATTATTCTTGCTAGTCCCCTAAAACATGGGTGTACAGATAATCTGCAGCTTCTGAAGGTATTAGGTACAGCTAACTTTCCCCCAACATGGTTCTCAACTTGTCCAATTTCTATAGAAACCTTTTTATTTTCATCTGACAATAATTGATAATCTCATTATCAATTATTCATTTAATGACAAATGACAATGCAAAATAGTCACCTTGAACATTATAATGCAGCTAGATAAGTTGAAAATACTTTAGAAGTACATTTTAGTCCAACAAAATTAAACCAAAACAGGAAAGGCTAAATAAAGGCAGAAAGCCAATTTGGTATAGTGGTTAAGGCATTAGGCTACAAACCAGGAGATGGTGAGTTCTAGTCCTTGGGCAATCTTAGGCCAGTCATTCTCTCTCAACCTTAGGAAGGAGGCAATGGGAAACTACTTTCAAAATCTTGCCAAGAAAACTGCAGCGACTAGCCTAGGTAATCACCAGGAGTCAACACTGACTTGAGAACATAAAAATAATTAAGTAAAGCCAATATTTCTCCAGGAGTCTTGAGAGAGAGAGAGAGGGAGAGAGAGAGGAAGGGAGGGAGAGAGAGAGAGAGAGAGAGAGAGAGAGAGAGAGAGAGAGAGAGAGAGAGAGAGAGAGAGAGAGAGAGAGAGCGCCAGTTTGGTTTAGTGGTTAAGGCACCAGACTAAAAAAAAGCGGGGGATGGTGAATTCTAGTGTCACCTAGGCATGACAGCTGGTTGGGTGAGTTTGGACCAATCACTCTCTCTCAGCCCAACCCACCTCACAGGATTGTTGTTGTGGAAATAATAGGAAGGAATATTATGTACATTAACCACCATGAATTACTTACAAAGGTAATAAAGGGATTTTTTTAAAAAAGCTAGTAAATAAATAATCTGTCTTTTGACTTCTCTAGTTCCTGTGTTTGTAATTCTAGCTTAGCCCTGGCAACTGTGCCTACTCTTTTAGGTGCAAGACGTGCCACTTAAAATCTAACCTTTTTTCCCACTACTAGAAATGAAATCATATCAGGATTAACAAAACACTGAATGTATGAATTCACAATTGAGTGCTCTTCAAACAGAACAGGATTACAATACCCAGAACCTCTATTGCCCTCCCTGCCAGGAAATTGTGACAGCTATAAACTCAGCATTTCCTGAGCTGACCAGATTGAGGGAGGCTTCATTAATTAACCACTGGTGATAGTCATGTACAGTGCTTTTTTTGTAACAGAAAAAGGTGCAGGAACTCACACATGTCATACAACCCTCCTTGCCTACCATACAAGGTTCCATCCAAAAAAGGTGCCGGAACTCCGTTCTGAGCGTTCTATGAGAAAAAAAAGCCCTGGTCATGTACAGATAAAGTATGGACTTGGCATCTTCATCTGCACATTAAGGATATTGATTCATATTACTCAAATCCTACAACTGTACACTGACATAAAGTCTGGCTCATCTGGCTCATCACAGTGGAACAGCAGCATGCAATGAATCAGTCTCAGCTCGTGTATTTCAGTCAAAGTACACAGGTTCTGCTAGCTTTCCCAGGAAACATTTTTCCTGTGAAATGCTTCCCTCTCTGCTCTGTTAAAACTGTTGCCAAGGGCAATGTTAGTGAAAGTATATGGTGCCTTTAGTTGGTTTACTTGTAATTAGCATAGCAAACAACATTATTTCAGATACTCCATGTTGTGTAGTGGGTTCCTTGGTGCAGGAATGAAGATGAGACAAGTGAGTTCAGGAAAACTCATGGTTTATTGCTTGCAAGATCTGAACTGAGAATTGGGCTGTAACTAGCCTCAATATATAGTCTAGCCCCTAGGTGGCAGCCAATAGGTTTGAAGCAACCATTGCCACCTAGGGACAGCCAATAGCAGCACTGGAGACTTGTAGTCTGGGTTGCTGGAGAGCCATTAGCTGCTCCAGCAACCCACGTGGTATTACCATTGAGCCCAATACATAACACTCCACACAACAGCCTTGTAGATATTTTTTAAAAACAGAATCAAGAAGAAAAGCAAAAAGGATGGAAAACCAAAAAGAACAGAAAAAAGATTTGTAAGCAATATAAGATTAAATAAAAATATCATCAAGTAATTTAGATTAATACTGCAGGTTGAAGTTATCTTATATCAATTTGAAAATTCAGAACATCATTAAAGTCGAATTGCCACTAAATAATTCAAATAGTAGCCAGTATAATCTGTTCATGTCAGAACAAATAATTGTCTCCTTATTTAAAGCCTCAAACAAGAATATATTAAAGTTCTGAGGAATCTAAACTGTGGTACAATAAATAAATAGCTTCCAAGTTGAATTAAATTTTGTATCAGAACTATTCTTCAAATGTGGCTATTTTTGACACTGACTGATAACTCACACAGTTTAATTTGCTCTTCTTCTATAGAGGGAATTATGAATAGTTAATACAAAGAACTATGTTAATGTATGATAGCCAAAAAATAAGAAGAAGAATACAGCACCTTTGCAGATTAACATACTGTAAAAAGGTAAAGGTAAAGGTTCCCCCGCACATGTGTGCTAGTCATTTCCAACTCTAGGGGCCAGTGCTCATCTCTGTTTCAAAGCTGAAGAGCCAGCGCTTGTCCGAGGACGTCTCCATGGTCATGTGGCCGGCATGCATAAACTTTCATGAGTTACAGTCATTTAATCAGATGTGTGGGGTGGCTAACCTATGTAGGTGCAAATAGTGCTTGCATTGTTTTTCTAACCAAATGGAAACAATATGAAAGTACTTGTAATCTGCCTCATATATAACCTCCATCTGCATGACCATCCTGTCTTCCCATTTCTTCCTCGCATCCCCTTTTAAATCCTATATTAGTTTAGCCTTTCTGTGCACATGGTGAAATGGGGCATAGCCCACAAAAGGCCATGCCTTTAATATGATTTTGATTGATTGATTGATAATCTAGATGGTTATTAAAGTTAGACAGTTGGCTTGATAATATAGTTTGAAATTTGGTTCTGCCAATCTATCTTTTTTCTTGGGCATTTATAAAATCTTAAGATTATCCTTTGGCCATTTTATTTCACAAAACAAAACTAGTTATTTGTGTCTGCCACTTGTTTAATACTTTTGTCTTCATGTCCAGTTGCCCACTATCCACCTCAGAACACAGTATCCCACAAACAGATCTGACCTATAACAGAGACAATGTTAATCAGTTAGAATTCTTTGCAATCTTGGAAGCAACATTTAAAACTACAGGACTTGCCACAGAGATCCAAGAAAATATGAGGCAGACAATTGTACCATAGACCAGAAGAACACAGAAACAGGAAAATCAGTCCTTCACCATCCTCCCAGCAAACAAAAGGCAAACTACAGTTACCTTGGACAGGATGCAATATATAAAGAAAACTAAAGAATGACTGGAGGATGAGAGAAGTTGTGCAAAAATTCAAACAAGCACAAGTGCACTGTGGCAATCCATAGCACCAGAAAAAGGAAACAGACCACCACCTTCCACAAAATGGGATGTAATTTATCAAAAAGCAACCAACAACTCAATCCACTAGAGCACAACCAACTCAAGCTATGATAACAAAAACAAAACAGCAAACAAAATCTCCAAAATGACCAACAAGCTATTACAACCATTGCACAAAAATCAACTAAAGCCCCCCCAACATCTTAAGTAAATCAAAGTAAATCAAAAGACCCAATAGCAAAAAAAAAACAAAAAAACAGGAGTCATTTACAACTTATAGTGTAAGGACTGTAACAGCCACTATGTAGGACAAACAGGCAGAAAACCAGCAGAATACAACTCTTTAATCTCCCAATACATGGACAGACTCAACCACAATTTCAACTGGGAAACTCTGAACATCCTGTACTAAGCTAAATACAAAAACTAGGGAATTCCTGGAAGTTTGGCATTCAGACAAATCAGCTATCAACAGACTCATAGAAATAAACCATATTTACACACCATTGAAAGGAGACAAAAAAGGTAAGAAAGAAAGGCCAGAATACATCCCCTACAGCAGCAAATACCTAGAAAAGCATGGATCAATACCAGACAAACAATCAAACAGAAAACAATACTCTAATCAAAGAACTACCAAGGAGAAAACCACTAACCACCAACACAAACAGAGCAAGCTACAGTATTGTATTGCAACCCTCACACTTGCCAGCACTGATGGTGCTATCAAGTTGAATAATGAAATTTCTACAAGCAAACCACTGAACTCAGAGAGCACCAAGGACTCATAGTTCAACCATGAGCTACATAGTTTATTTTCTACTGGAACTGTATTTTCAGTTGTGATTGGAGTCATGTGAAAACAACACCTCTCAAAATCTCACAAAGTTTTAGCTATAAATAATAAAATAAAATAATTAAAATAAATTAAAATAAAATAAAATAAAATAAAATAGGTCAGCTACATGCATTACCTGTCATGGGCCATTAGCAGCATTCTTTTGAATAAGGGCTGGAAAATACAAGTCTTGAACAGCTATGTTTTTATGCTATGATGTCAGCCATTTTTTTACTTCTACCTTAGAGGAACACAAAATGCATAATTCAGAATGATATCAGAATAGCTTCTTCTATTTGTTCAATTTGGTATTGCAAATGGATTTCTTTTTTAATGATCCAGTTTTATACTGCAGTTTGAAAAACACTGAAGGTTAAAAAAGCAATTCAAAGAAGTAGTTAGTGCATGAAACAAGTAATGATATTTGTAGCAAAGGAGAGGTTTAGAACTGATGAGATTAATGCATTTGAACATGAAGGATGGATATTAAAATGATTTTTTTAAAAAAAGACTGTTGACATATTTGGCTAAAAACACTATAAGTCCTCATAAGACAAATATGATAAAATTAGCTGCTTTGATTTGAACACTACTGTATTGCCTTAATATAGTCTGGAGAAAGAAAAAAAGGGGTTGGAGGCAGAGGTAAAGGCTTTTGTAACATATATGCCAGCGCTTTGGGGAATGTGGAAACCAAAGTTATGAATCCTAAAACTACTGCTAGTATTGGCTTATAACAACAAAATCTTGCAAGTCTGAAATTGCCTCATCCTTCCCTTCCTTTATCTTGAAGGATCATGTCTGAGATGCTTTCTTAAATTACATTACATTTCTTCCTCTGACTCAGATTTCTTACTTGACCATGGTCTTGGTTGCCATTCTTCCTCTTGTTCTTCAAATTATTCCGACAGCCAATGATACTGTCTGATCTTCTGTCTACAGTTTGGGTAGCTGGAAGAATGGTAACCAAGGATCAAGTGAATTTGCTGGGCATGGGGAAGGACAAGACTGGACATTATGTTGGATGTGTACTGAGTTGCCACCCTTCTTATTTCCATTCATTTGTTACTTGTAGGGAAAGGGAGATTTATCTACTCTCAAATGGGATCAGAACAAAAGTCCCTCTCTTCTGCACTAATGAGAATGGTTTTCTTCTAAGCCACATGAGAAGCCAGTTTCAATCTGCTTCTTTTTAGAGAGAGAGAGAGAGAGAGAGAGAAAGAATTGCCTGGTAAGAATTGTCCCTATAGGTTTGTATAGCAAAGGTTCAGAGTCAGAGCACTTCACGGTAAAGATGAAATCAAGAGAGTGGATAAACAAAACTAATGGGTCTGGCCAAGAGAAAAATCAAAGAAGTTGCTGGAAAAAAGTTGGACCAGAATGATTATCAAGATAAAGTAAAATGACTTAAAAGCTAGACGGGAATAGGAACAGAGAGCTAGAAATGAAACTTGAATGAATGACTGGAAAACTCCATATATAAAATGGTGGGAAAATAGAACGAAGTGATGCTGGAAAAAATGTATGATTGAGAAGCAGTGAGGTGGGTGATTCAAACCAGGGCAACAGGGACAACCAAGAGAGACCCAACTGCGCTGGAGAAATTGAACTCTTTGGTGGGTTTGATGGAAAAAAGAGTTGTTGTTTGTGATAAAAATAGTGTAATTAAATTGCACTCAGTCTGTAATTACTTAATTCTTACCAAACTATTTTCAAGCAACACAGATGCAAACCACTTCTAAAAATTACATTCACACCCTAGCAAGAGAATGCTGTTGTGAACTGTAGGCATTATTAATGAGATGTTTTGCAAATATGCACTCAGACTCACTATGTTACAAATTCTTTTCAGAGATAGATAACTTGATGAACATTGACTGCTAATTAAAATGCATACAGCTGAGATGAAATGTTTTGGTGATCTTATACAGCAATTTCAAGAAATTATAAAAAATAAGAAGTATTTATTTATAGTCCCTGGATCTTTCCCTGAGGCAGTACTATGAAAATGTAAGAAACATGAATTTTTATGCTGATAAATCATTAACTTTTGGAATAGAAATACAATCTACTTTGCATCAGGAATCTGAACAATTAACTTTATCAAAGGCCACTATGTACATGAGGGGCTGGTCCCTTTTATCCCTTTGATGGATTTCAGGTGGTTTTCAGGCCACATCTGTACTCCCAGCTTGTTGCTTGGGTAAGAAAGAGGCAAGTAAGAGCCTTGGTGGAGCAGTGGGCTAATGCCTCCTTAAGTAACACCAGCTGCCTGCAATTAGTGCAGGTTCGCATCCCACGAGGCTCAAGGTTGACTCAGCCTTCCATCCTTCCGAGGTAGGTAAAATGGGGACCCAGATTGTTGGGGGCAATAAGCTGACTTTGTAATAATGCCGCTTGGGGGGGGCGAAAGCCCTAATAAGCAGGCATATACCTACATAGAATGAAGGCTATTGCTAAGCACATTGATTTGTGCTTTAAATTGTAAGCCGCCCTGAGTCTTCGGAGAAGGGCGGGATATAAATGGGATTAAAAAAAATAAAAAATAAAAACTCAAGGACACAAACTGATAACATTTTGGCGGGCTGAGGAGCTGGGAAGAGAGCCCTTGCTCCTGGCTAATTGAAGAATGTGATTTATGACTGCTTTGTGGGGGGTGGGACTTGCATTCTGTTACTTTGTATGGGGGGGGAAGGGAATCTAATTTTGTGTTCAACTATGTAGTGCCGATACTTTGTTTCCTGAATAAAATATTCTATGAGGAAGAATTCTTGCCTTGAAGTTCTTTTGATGGGTTTCATCTATCAGAACCATGACAATATGTGGATAAGGTCAGATTTACATGACAAAGATAAAGATAAGAAAATTCCTTAAATATAACAATTAAAAACTCTTAAATATAAGAATATAAAAGTCCATTGAAGCTAATAAATTCAAATAAATAAAATATGATGTTATTTAATGACAAGACATTACAGCAAGCCCAAGGTTCCCAGCATGTTCAACTCCCATGTGACTGGAGCAGGCTTCCTAGAACCTGCAGTGATGTGGCAGGAGCTTCTCACCTGCAGCCTTATTTCAGGAAAGAGAGCCCTACTTTTTAGGAGATGAGCTTGCCCCCTGCAATGCAAAGAATAATTTGAGTATGAGACCTGCAGGATATGTTAGAGAAGTTTGACTTTCTCAAACCTGCAGAAGGTCTACCATGTAATTTCTCTTCTGCTTCCTATAAATGTGAACCCATGTTTTCATTCTGGTAAATCCAGAAACCAAAAGATTATGTGCCATCAAGTCTCTATCAATTCATAGCAATCACATAGATTGATTCCCCCCCACCCCATGATGATCTGTCTCTAACCTGATCTTTCAGGTCTTCCAGCAATGCACTCGTCACCACTGTAACTTCATTCATCTTGCTGCTGTTGTTTTTGTTGTTGTTCTTGTTGATGGGTTTATATGGAGGAATTTGATCATATCTAACACATCAGCTGGAATAAACCTTGATGATATTTTTTCCTCCCAGTGGCAAATTAAAAATCACATACTGCCTCTTAAGTTACAACCAGTTCTTGTATCAATGTAGTATTTACATGCTGAACTTTCACACTAGGTTAAGCAAGATTGCAAGGAAATGATACTAAATGTAATGACATTATAAAAGAACTGTGGTAAAAAGAGTGGTGGAAACAGCCTTCATGTATGACAATAACCTTGCTATTGGATACTAGCAATTGATTTGCCACTTAGTTGTCAGCTGTCACCATTAGTTTAAGCAAAGACTTGGGTAATTGCTTGCATTGACTTTATTAAACAACTCTCTTCTAGAAAACGTATTTGTTTCCCAATTAGCTAAAAAGACTTTTCACTCAAGCAGCTTTGGAAAATCTATAGAGGATAATTTAACTCAACTGTGCTACTTGCAACATGAGCAAAAATATACTTTGGAAGAAAAATCAAATCTTTCTCCCTAGATTGCATTATCAATCTCACAAAATCATATAATTGTCTAGCTATTCAAATTATTTACGTGACAGTGATTGTCCTCTTTTTATTATAACTGTAATCCTAAAGTAGGATGTAAAATATACCTAAAAACCTAAAACTATAAAACCACATTCATTTAATGCAATTATAACAGTTTATTAAAATATTTAAATCAGGGCAAGAGGGACAACAGAGGAGACCTAACAGTATCCACACACTTAAATGCTTAGGACAGAGGTGTCAAACTCACAATGTCATGTGACATGTCATGACGTATCATGACTTTTTTGCCATTGCTGGCAATGGGGTGGGTGTGGGTTTGCTATGATGCATCCGGCCCACAGGCTTTTATATCTTTCATCTTGGATTTTTCTTCCATTTTTATCCATTTTTCTAATTGTATTAAATTCAACCAATTTAACTTAGTATCTGATAAAACATTCTTTAACTGTATTATATTCTTTATCTTGTTCTTCCAGTCTTCCCATTTATATATCTGATTTTTTAAAAATTTACTAATCCAATCTTTCAGTTCAATCTTAGGGAATTTCTCCATTTCTATTACCAGTGTTAAAAGAGAAATTCCTGGCATTAACTGATATCCCCATTTATCCCATAATTCTATCACATTTTTTAAAAAGGTATTTTGAATTCTCTTAACAATTTTTTAATATCTTTTTTAACCCAATATGCTTCTATAGGATCACCTATTTCCCTTAATTCCTTCAATTCTATATTGCTCCATAATAAATCTCTATCTGCTATAATATCTGGGACCACCCTTAATTGATTAGCTACCCAATAATTTTTAACATTCGGAAGACCCAGCCCACCCTTTTTTAACGGCTCATACCATAAAGCTTTACTTATTCTTGCTCTCTTGCCTCTATTACAATACACCTCCAGCAATCTCTGTATTTTCTTTAGTTCTTGATCCGAAAACTTAATTGGGATCATCGAAAACAAAAAGTTAATTTTTGGTAAAACCTTGATTTTTATTGCTGCAATTCTTCCGAAATATAATAATTTTACTTTTTCATATTTATCCATTTTATCTTTTATATCTTTCTTTAACTTCTTATAATTTATCTTCTTTAATTCTTGAATATTTTTTGGGATGTCAGTACCTAAATATTTGATAGTATCTACTATTTTTAATTTATATTTTTCTTTCAATACATCATTTTCTTCTTTACTATAGTTATATAACATCATTTCTGATTTTTCCCAATTTATTTGCAATTCACTATATTTCCCAAATTCATTCAAATGTGAATATACCTTCTCTATAGTAGCTATGGGATTTTGAAATATTAGTAATATATTATCTGCAAATAAACTTATTTTCGTTTTCTTACATACACCAATTCCTTCAATCAATGAATCTTTCCTAATTGCATTTGTAAAAACGTCCATCAATAATGGAAATAGAACTGTCTCGTTCCCCGGCTTAAGGTTATTGTCTCTGTAACACCATCATTTATGACTATTCTTGCCTTATTCTCTGAGCATAGTTGATTTATCACCTTTCTAAAAAAATTTTCCAAAGCCTAATTTTTCTATTAATATTTTCAATGTAGGCATTCCACACAATCAAAGGTCTTAAAAATGTCTAATGCTAATAAACCAGCCTTTAAGTTTTGATTCTTTATGTAATAGCCTAAATTTAATATCCTTCTTACTACATCTGACATTTGTCAGCCTCTTATAAATCCACACTGATCATTTTTAATATAAATGTATTCAATCTATTTTCAATATTGCTGTAAAAAACCTTAGCATCCTGATTAATAAGGGATTGTGGTCTATATGATCCTGGGTTTGTAAGATCTTTATTAGGTTTCACTATCAATACTATCAGAAATTGCTTCCAGGAACTTGGAATAATTTCCCCTTCAATTCTTGAAACATTTGGTTGTAGGAAGTGAAATTGGAAGATAATTGTCACTCTTTTCCCGGGAAGATGATATTTTTCAACCATTCTCAAGAGAGTTCATAATTAGAAGCAATGAATCACTTCTCTGTCCTATTACAAAATAGAGAAAATCATGACAGATACAATTGTTGAACAATAATGAAGTCCACATCTTTTTCTTGACATTGCAGGAAAAGAAAATCCAGTACTATTGCTTTTATGTAAGGCCAGGTTTACCACAGTATTTGAAAGATGCCTGTGAGAATTCAGTTAAGTACAGAAGTTGTCAACAGTATAATTCCTTGTTCCATGATTTATAATAGGCTTACCTGGAGTAAAAAAAAAGCAGCAGTGAGACCCAGATCCTTTCCTCTGCCTAACACTTAATTAGCATAATGAACAAATAAGGTACATATTATGCTAGTTAGGTGACACTGAACAAGGGGAATAATTGACCAGGGCAGCCATAGCTTTGCCACAACAAGCTCTGCCACTTGAATTAGCTCAGGAGCTTTTCTGTATGTCCCTTTCCTACATCTAAATTTTTCTTTTTCTGTTCTTTTTTTTCTGTTTTGTATAAATATTTTATTAGAATTTTTTAACATAACAAATCATTCAGTAATTTGTAAAACAGAATGTTGTCTGGGTAACGTTTATAAAACAGTCCTTAACAATTAATTTCTATGATCTATATTCCATATGTTAATTTCATTTGATTTCCCCTTTCCCCAAAGTATCTTTCTTTGCAAAACATTAGATTAAGACAATTCTCATTATTTTAATTAACAACAGTTAAGTATATAGTTTCAATAATCCTATTTGTCATTTTAGTTGCCTTATCATAAATCCTGTTACCGTCTTTATTTCAGCTTATTTCTCCCCCCAAATTCTAGATATTCTTACAAGTGACAATCTTTTCAACACTTAACTATATTTACATTGGTGGGTTTCATTCTGTTATTTCCATATAAACCCTCTCATGCTTTTATATTTCTTAATCAATAAGTAAAAAAGTAAAAAGAGACAAAGAAAGAGAGAGACAAAAAAAGGAAAAGTAAAAAGAAAAGGGAAACAAAAAAGAGACAAGAGCACTGAGATACAAAAAAACCATATAACTTAAAATATGTATCCCTCCTAATTTAATATATATTTATTCCGTCAATTTCTTATTCTTTTTGACCATAGCTAAGAATGGGTTTAATCTGTTTAAACTTTAAGCATTCCATTCAATAGTTCTAATCATCTAATCCTTTAACTCTCATTCAAAACACATTTTTATGCTTTTCTTATCGTCACATTTAAATAACTAAAGCATTTGCTTTTGTTTAAACCATTTCAACTTTTTTCAAAAGGAAAAAAAAACTTATTATATTAGTTAAGGGAAAAAAATCATCCCTCTAAGAGTAGTATATTTCAAAGTTTTTTCCATTTCTTTAGCCATATTCAAACAAATGTTTCTTTTTTAAAGTATTCTTTCTGATAAGCTCCATCTTTTTTCTGAATTTCCATTTTAGTCTTTTTTCTCTGGCCATTGCCTTTCTTAATCAATATGTTTTGCTGCATCATTTGTTTCCCTGTAAGGAATTTTTTTCTCATTCTTTACCTTATCTTCAAAGTTGCTTAGACATGTTGAAATATTTCCCATTTGGATTAAATCATAATTTTTTATTTTATATGGTTCCATCTTCAAATCTCTATCCTCAGAATTATATTTAGTCATCTCTACTGTATTTTCCTGAGAAATTTCTTGGAGTGAAATTAGGTTAAAAATAAGTTGATTCATGCTCTCAAGGTTGTTCTGCATTTCCTTGTAGTTTAAAGTCATTGTCCTTTGAAATTTTTGCCGCTTATCATATGTTTCCTTTTGTAAAGAAATCATTTTATACGGTTCCATCTTTAAGTCTCTATCCTCAGAATTTTGTTCAGTCATCTCTACTGTATTTTCCTGGGAAATTTCTTGGAGTGAAATTAAATTGGAAATAAGTTGATTCATGCTCTCAAAGTTATTCTGGATTTCTATGTAGTTTAAAATCATTGTCCTTTGAAATTGTTGTTGCTTATCATATGTTTCTTTTTGTAAAGTGTTCATTGCTTCAGCTTTGTTATTCTCACTTTGTTTACACAGCTGCATTTTCTAACAACTTTGAGGTTCAGAGAAAAAAAATCCTCATCCACCAGCAGGTGTCAGCATTTGCTCATTTTTCATGTCTTTCTAGTCTTTTCTCTCTCTCTAAAGGACAAGTTTTGCCGCTAACTAAAAGGGAGGGAGCAGAGTCCCCCTCCCCCTTTCCTTCTTCGGAGATCTCTTATTTTGGGGACTTTCTTCTTTAGGAAAATAGGCAGGATAGAGAAAATCAATATTCTTACCCAGATTCAAGCATGCTGTTTAAGATCCACTTAGTTTAAAGGCTTATGGCTTCCGTTGTTTCAGCTATGGCTGGATATGGAGTTAGCCAGCCTTTTCTTCCATTGGTTTCTGGGAGGCTTCTCATGGACTGTTTGAAGAGACTGCTGTCTCTCCTAAGTCCCTGGGATTTCCTTCATTCATTCCACCCCTTCAGGGTGGGTTCTGGCCCCTTAGGGTCCCCAACAAAAAAAAATTTCAGCTGAAGGATTCGGCATTCTGAATCTTCCAACTGCTCCACTGAAAAACAGGAACCAGAAGCCCCCTACATCTAAATTTTTCATACAGCCAGACATTGTAGTGAGAGAGCTGTATTCATCTATGGTGGTTATATATTGTATATAGTTGGTTTAAATGTGTGTTATATATGTTTACACTTTGAAAGCAAGCAACTAAATTTCATTTTTAATGTGTGCCATTGTGCCCACAGTAAAAAATGACAATAAGGGTTATCTATCTATCTATCTATCTATCTATCTATCTATCTATCTGAATTGTCTTTACAAAGACAGACGCAAGACCGTAGGCAAGGTTCAAAAGGTTTATTCAATTCAGCTCCCGGCAGCTGACTGTCAAAACACTCCGGGTTTATATAGGGAACTGTCAAACGATTCAACCAATCAGGTAACTGTATTTCCCCGCCGTTCGGAGGACGGCCAATCAACACTCGGTACTTTGACAGCTCGGCGGCTGTCAGGGAATTCCTCTCAGCTGAGCGCTTAGCTCAGTTCGGAGGACCGAGTTGTAGACTGCGGATTTGACAGTTCCGGGAACTGTCAAATCTGGCGCGTGCGCGTTGGCCCCCGGCCGCTCTTTTGACAGCTGTCAACGGGAATGGCGGCCGGCCGGGCGGTGCGCATGCGTCGTTGCTTCGGGCGGCCATTTGACAGCTGTCAACTGTCAAATGTCTGCCGGCCCGGCTTTTTCTCGCGGCTTGGAAACTCCTGGTTTCCAAATATGATTCACCCCCTTTCCCCCCCCTTTGAACAGGTATGTTATGCCTAACAACATTTGAACGTTTTAACACAGTATGGTTAACAGATTTTTTGACAGATGGAGGGTTTCCCTTCCATTCAAAGTCTGCGAGGTATGTGGGGGGTCTTCTGGCTCGGCTGGACCGTCGGGGACAGAGGGTGCTTCCTTCGGGTTGCGTGGCCGGAGGAGTTGCTTCTAGGTGGGGCTCGGTCGGTGGCTGTGGGTCCTGGGGAGGGAAGAGTTCATCAGGTCCGGGGGTGTCGGTTGGTGAAGGCTCGCCCAGAGTTGGTTGTAGAGGGGGGTTGGGGAGTGACCTCGGTCGGAGCTGATCTGTGTGTCTGCGTTGCGTGAGTCCTGCCCCGGTGTCCACTGTGTATGATAATGGTCCAGTTTGGTCCAGGATAACCCCCTGAACCCACTTATCCCTTCCCCCATAATCTCGGGACCAAACACTTTGTCCTTTGGCGAATGTTTTTGGCTGGGTGTTTGGTGTCATTTCGGCTGCCGGTCTGTCGGGGTGGAGTCTGTCGAGCCTTGTCACCAGGCGGCGGCCCCATCGTAGTTCGGCTGGGCTCTTGCCGGTGGAGGTGCAGGGGGTAGAATGGTGGGCTAAGAGAAATTGTGCCAAGCGACGGTGCCAGTTCCCCGTGATGATTCTTTTGAGGGCGTCCTTGGTGGTCCTCACCATAACCTCCGCAAGGCCGTTGGACGATGGGTGGAAAGGAGCCGATGTCGAGTGCCTAATACAATTGCTCCTCGTGAAGATCTGAAAGTCATGAGAAGCGAATTGAGGGCCGTTGTCTGATATAATTACGTCGGGGAGACCGTGTGTGGCGAAGATTCCCCTGAGGGCTTGGATGGTTGCGGCAGAGGTTGTGCTGTGAACCGGGAGAACCTCCAGCCACTTGGAATAACTGTCTACAACTATGAGGAAAACCTGCCCTTGGAAAGGTCCGGCATAATCAATGTGGATGCGGGACCAGGGGTTTTTTGTGAGTTCCCATTTGTGAATTGGGGCTCTGGGTTGGAGTGGGCGAGATTCTTGGCACAAATAGCAACCTGCGATGTATTTTTCTATGTCTTGGTCTATTCCTGGCCACCAGACGTAGCTGCGGGCCAGGGCTTTTGTTTTTACGATGCCTGGGTGGCCCTCATGTAAAGTATGCAATACTTTTGGTCTGTGTTTAAGTGGTACGATTACCCTGCACCCCCATAGCAAACATCCCAAGTGTGATGTTAACTCATTTTGCCTAGAGAAATACGGCTGAAATTCTGTGCCTGGACAGGAGGTTTGCCAGCCGGTGTGTACCCATGCTAACACTCTGCTAAGTGTTTTGTCTTGGGAAGTTGCGGCAGCGATATCATTCGCTGTCAGTGGGCATTCTTGGAGTTCTTGAATAGCTAGGATGTTGCTTGCTGGGGCTGGGTCTAGTTCTGTGTGGGGTAGGGGCAACCTGCTGAGGCCGTCAGCGTGACACATTTGGTGTCCTGGCTTGTATATTAGCTTGTATGAATATGCTGCGAGGAATGTTGTCCAGCGCAACATCCTGGGCGACAAGATTTGGGGGGTTTGACGGTCCCAGGTGAATAGTCCTAACAGAGGCTTGTGATCTGTGTAGATCACAAAGGGGCGGCCATAAAGGTAATCGTGATTTTTTTTTTATTCCTGCTACAATTGCCAGGGCTTCCTTATCTATCTGGGCATAATTTCTTTCCGTTTTGGAAAGAGTTCTGGAATAATATGCCACCGGGGCTTGGGTGCCGTTGCTGTCTAAATGGCTTAAAACTGCTCCAATCCCGTATGGGGATGCGTCGCAGGCTAGGCAGAGGGGTTTGTCTTCTTTGTAGTGGGAAATAGTGGCGTTGCTGGAAAGCATTTGTTTGAGTGTTCTAAAACTGTTTTCATGGGCTGTTGTCCACTGCCAGGCTGCCCCTTTGTCGAGCAGCCTGTGGAGGGGTTCTGCGATCGTTGCTTTCCCTGGCAGGAAGGCATGGTAAAAATTTAAAAGTCCAAGGAAAGCTTGGAGCTCGGTTTTATTCTTTGGGGTAGGGGCGGCTTTGATAGCAAGGACTTTTGAGTTCGTGGGGTGGATTCCCTGCGAGTCAATTTTGTAGCCTAAGAAATCTGCAGATGGGACGCCTATAGAACATTTTTCCCGTTTAAGTTTTAGCCCCGCTTTCCTAAATCTTAATAATACTTCTTGTAGCCTGTCTGCTAAGTTGTTTTCTGATTCCCCTGCGATGAGTATGTCATCGAAATAGGGGCATACACCTGGGATTCCTTTTAATGTTTTCTCCATGACTTCCTGGAAGATGCCAGGAGCCACTGAGATGCCGAATTGGAGGCGGTTCACCTTGAAAGTGCCTCGGTGTGTGACAATGGTTTGTGCCTCAGCGGTCTCCCGGGTGACAGGTAGTTGGAGGAAGGCATGCGCTAGGTCGAGTTTGGCGAATATTGAGCCGGACCCAATTTCTGACAGCACGTCCCTGACAGCTGGCACTGGGTATGCATGGGGATTTAATGCGCGGTTTAGAGTCGCCTTATAGTCCGCGAATATTCTCACGTCACCATTTGGTTTAACTGGTGTGACTATGGGAGTTTCCCAGGTTCCCCCGTCTGTTGGTTCCTGGACCCCAAGGCTGACTAAACGGTCTAATTCGGCCTCGATTTTTTGTTTCAGCGCAAAGGGGACCCTTCTTGCCTTGATGCGGATGGGACCTACCTCAGGTTTTAATTTGAGGTCTATAGGGGTGCCTGTGTATTTGCCAAGCGTTCCGTCGAAAACGTCCGCGAACGCCTGGCAAACCTGTTCTAATGTTTGGGATTGTATACGGTTGGTGCCCTCTAGGTGGATGCCCAGAGCCTCAAACCAGTCTGACCCAAGGAGGGTAGACCTGGGTGCCTCAGTGATCTGGATCGTTAAGTGTCCCAGGAATTTTTTGTATTCTACTTTTACTTGTGCCTGCCCCTTTAATTGAATAGCGGCTCCCTGGAAATCTGCGAGGAGTATTTTGGAGGGCTGCAGGGGAATACGGCATCTATTTTTAACCCCAATTTTTCTGAGAGTGTCCCAAGACATTATTGAAACTGAGGAACCGGAGTCGACCTCCATTTCGCAGGGCACCCCTTGAATTTTAACCCAAATTTTAATTTTGGGTTGTAACTGATGGATGGGCGAGATTTTTGTTTTGGCTCGTATGGACAAGACTGAGGGCTGGGGAATTCCTTTGGCTGGGGAAGGGACCTGGGTCCTACCTGCCGGAATTTCCTCAAGCTCGTGGAGGGTTTCCCGGTTCAAACTGCGGCATGCTGAGCGAATGTGCCCGGTCTTCCCGCATCCGTGGCATTTGGCGTTTCTGAAACGGCATGTGGCTCTGGCGTGAGCCCCGCCGCAGCTGGCACACTTTGGTTTCGGCCCTGTGGCGGTGGGTCTTGAACCCGGACCGGCTGGTCTGGATGGCCTGCGGTTCTTCCCGTGGTCGGCGCTCATTTTGCTGAAGTGGGACATGATGTCGTCGACGCTGGTGTAGGTCTCTGGTTGCTCGTCGTCCGGCTCCCTGGCGTGGTGGACTGAACCGGCCGGGCTGCTTCTGTACACCGGAGAGCCCTCACGGTGGCTGTCTTCGTAGGCCATGATCTCTAACGTGAGTTGAGCGAGGTCCATCGTGGGCCTGGCTACCAGCTTCCGCTGGAGCCGCTCGTTAGAGAGACCGACGATAACCTGGTCTCTGATACGGTCTTCCAGGTCGGGAAATTGGCACCTGCGGGCGGCGTGACGTACCCCCGCGATGAAGGCTGTGGTGGTTTTGCCCGGTTGCTGGCGGCGGCGGGCGAAATGGAGGTGCCAGTATAGCTCGGACCGACGGGGCATGAAGTGCTTGCTGAGGCGGTCAGTCAGCACGGCGTACGGGACGGTCGCGATGGGGTCAGGGCTGCAAAGCCCTACGGCGATGTCATAGACGGCGGGCCCGCTGAGACAGAGGAGGGCGGCAGCTTTGTGGCGGTCCTCTGTTATCTTATTGACAACGAGGTAGCCTTCAATTTGTCCCCAGTGCGACTCCCATCCTTCAGGATGGCGGACGTCGAATTCTCTGACGTGACCTAAGTTTGCCATGGTCTGGGTCCACAGTACTGTTCAAGCTGCTGAAAAGGGTTCCTTTGCCCTCCAAGTGGCTTCAGCAGTGACTTGTCAGCGGGAGGGATCGGAACTCCTTCGCGGTGTGACTCGGCTCAGTTGGCAGCTCTATAGTACCGGGATCCCATCCTCGTTGCCAGGTGAATTGTCTTTACAAAGACAGACGCGAGACCGTAGGCAAGGTTCAAAAGGTTTATTCGATTCAGCTCCCGGCAGCTGACTGTCAAAACACTCCGGGTTTATATAGGGAACTGTCAAACGATTCAACCAATCAGGTAACTGTATTTCCCCGCCGTTCGGAGGACGGCCAATCAACACTCGGTACTTTGACAGCTCGGCGGCTGTCAGGGAATTCCTCTCAGCTGAGCGCTTAGCTCAGTTCGGAGGACCGAGTTGTAGACTGCGGATTTGACAGTTCCGGGAACTGTCAAATCTGGCGCGTGCGCGTTGGCCCCCGGCCGCTCTTTTGACAGCTGTCAACGGGAATGGCGGCCGGCTGGGCGGTGCGCATGCATCGTTGCTTCGGGCGGCCATTTGACAGCTGTCAACTGTCAAATGTCTGCCGGCCCGGCTTTTTCTCGCGGCTTGGAAACTCCTGGTTTCCAAATATGATTCACTATCTATGCACCAGGCATCTAATAGCACCTTTTTCAATTAACACATTTTATTAAAAGCTAAAAGCTTTCATGAGCAGCTCACTTTCTCAGAGGTATAGTTGGGTTTGTGATGGTAAAATGTGGGTGCAAATTAGACAACTGGGTTTGTTGCAGAGTTGGGTCCCATGTTAGCAACAGTGTCCTTTTTTGTTGTTTTTGTTGTTATTGAAACTTGATGAGATGCATACTATCATCTGTTAATAATGTTCCTCAGAAGTCTACGTGGGAAAACAGGACAAATTTTGTGCAAATGGTACTGTTAGTATATTTTTAAAAAGTCTGTTTTCATTTCATATATAAAACTAAAAAAAAAGATTATAGAAGCAAACTTCATTTCATTTAGTCTTACACTGATCTCTAATTTAAAATGCAGATTATTTCTAAATTATTTAACATACTGTAGTTTTTTTCCTTATTTTTATTGCACCTTTCATTAAAAAACCCTATGGCAATTAATAGTAACGTTAAAATGGGTAATAATATGGATAATAGCAGCATCCACTGATCTCTTTTACTATAGTAGCCAATAGTAATGATCGTAATAGTAATAGGTGCATCTCAATCCAAACTAAAGTGTTAGTAATATTGCAGGCAGGTGCATTGCAACCCACATTCTAGATACCATACTGTGTCTCATGTTCCTGTTTGATGCATTTTCCCAGTTGATAGGAGAACATTGGCACACTGATACATGGGGAGAAGGTTTCATGACCCCACTCTGTTAAGAGACTGTAGCAGTAGCAATAGCACTAAGACTTATATACCACTTCACAGTGCTTTACAGCCCTCTTTAAGTGTTTACAGCGTCAGCATATTGCCCCCAACAATCTGGGTCCTCCTTTTACCAATCTTTTACCATTTTACCAAGGATGGAAGGCTGAGTCGACCTTGAGCTGCTCAGAATAGAACTTCTGAAGTGTGCAGTGAGTTAGCCTGCAGTACTACATTCTAACCACTGTGCCACCATGGCTGTAGATCAGTCACCAGCACATAACTTTTATGACAGAATGCAGAAGCTCCTTCAGGGTTGGTATTTGATGATTTTTTAACAGCTGTTCTGTAGGTATTCTGGCAGCTGCATTTTGAACGAACTTTAAATTTGGGCCTTTCAAAACCACTTTGTGATAACCCAAATGAGAGGTTATCATATAGTTCTTTTATTCCAATGAGTAAGAAGGCCAAGACATTTAAAATAGTTATATCCCACTTTTTCATTAATAGTACTCAAGAAGAATGAAAAGCTTAAATTAGCACTCCATATGCACACGAACATTTACTTTATCTGATCAAAAATCAGCATAAATCAAACTGACAATTATGGTAGTAATAAGCCAGTTTTTAAATCTTGGGATTTAAAAGCAGGGCCAGATGAGTTAAGGAGGCCCAAAATACAGAAGCAGTCACTAAAAAAGAAATACAGGATGGTCATAAAACATACAACAGCTTTGAAACTGACATTTGCCTAATGCTAGCTTTGATTTTATATTAATATTTGCCAAGATATATTAAATCAAGGAAGAGATTGTTTATATAAAATGTTCTCCCTTGCACAGTTATTATATGTCCATTGTGGCACAGAGCACAGAATTCTCTCATGAAGTTAAGATAACTGCAAAAATGGCAAGATGATCTGCCTTTGGTCAATCTCAGGATTTTCTGCTGTATTTTGTACCAACAGAAGTTTCCTATCATGCATTTTAACAATGATGAGAATTCCTGTACAAATGGTAGTAAATAGTAGGTGGCTATAGAAATGTTCTCACTCAGCTAAAAATGTTTCTACCCAGTACATAGGTTTTGCACCTATATCAGTTATAGCAAGTGCCTAAACCGCAACCTAAAACCCACTTATTTATTGCAAAGTGCCAGGGGTGTATCAGCATTGTGGTGCCCTCAGGGGGTGGGTGGGCAGGGAGGTGCCTCTGAGTGCTGCCTATGACATGCAAAAACCAGGGGCGCAAAAATAGGCCACCATGCTGCAAGGCACAAATACAGTTGCCGTGGCACTGTGGGGTGCAGATTCAAGGCACTGCACCACGCAAGAATGAGGCAGGGCTAGTGAGTATCACGCAGGCACTAGCCCCACCCCATTTACAGCATGTGCATGCTCATGGCCCCGTGCATGCAGGCATGCATGTAAAATGCTTCCCCCTCCCTTGCAGGCATCTGACGCCTGGATCAGGTTGATGGAGCATCGTCCACTTGGTGGCCATACCCCCGGGACCCACCGATGCATAAGTGGGTTTCGGGTTGCAGTTTGGGCACTCGGTCTCAGAAAGGTTCGCCACCACTGACCTGTATGATAGAATGATAGAAATATAGAATTATAGAGCTGGAAGGGACCTCAGAGATCTTCTATCTAGTGCAACCCCTCTGCCCATCCTAGAGAAATGAGTATCCAATATTTTCTTGAAATCCACCAGTGATGGTGGGTTTTTTTTGTATTGTAGTGACCAGAAATGGATGCCATATTCCAAGTTTGGCTTCACTTATACAATATAAAGTATACAGTATAAAGCATACAGTATAAAATGGTATTATCACTTCTCATGATCTTGATGCTATCCCTCTGTGATGCAACCTAGGACTCCATTGGCTTTTTTTTGGCAGGTGTAGCACACTGATACAGTAATGGGCAGAACTAGATCCCTCTCACTACTGTTGAGCCAGGTACTGTGTGATGACTCCTCAGTATGTGTCCCTAGACACCTCTCCAGATGCTAGTTCAGAGGAGGATGAACTGGCAGCCGAGGGCTATGAGCCAGGAGCGGAGGGACCAAGCACAAAGGAACAACCAAATGAGCAGCTGGCTGAGCTTGAGATAGGAGAGGTTCAACTGCAGCTGGGAAGCGCAGAGCCCTTGAGTGGAGAGAGCACATAGCTGCAGCTGGTCAGTGGAGATGAAGAAGAACTACCTCCTCCTCCATATCCGAGAGCAGATAGGGCTGAGAGGAGGCAGGCATAAAGAAGGTCATCCAGATTACTCACAAGGAGGTAGCCTGGCCCCTCTTGATAAGCTGCACCAGGAAGCAGTTATTTAGCTCGGCAAGGGGAGTGAAATTATGCTGGGAACAATATGTTCATTTCCTTGCAATGTGTTCTTGCTTTAAACTTCGGATTGTGTCTCTTCAGAGGTGGCCTTGCCCTGCCTTGTGGCCTTGCCTTTGCCCTATGGACTTGCCTTTGTCTTGGAACTTGCCTTTGCCTTGAGAACTTGCTTTTGCCTTGTGTGCCAGATTTGCCTTTGCCTTGTGAACTAGTGTTGGTTTCATTTAAGTAGATTGTGGAACTCACTGGGGTTGAGCACAGGGAATTGCTAGGGAATACCAGTTTAGGCTCGGAACCCTTAATAAAGACTCCTTGCACTTATGGTGTGTGTGTGTGCCTATTCTATACCTAAACATTTTGGTTTTCCTGCCTAAGTGCCAGACCTTATTTTTCTCACCACTGAGGATAATGTTGGATAGAGCCCAATGCTCAAATTAGTCAAGATGCTTCTGAATCTTGAGTCTGTCTTCCAAAGTGTTAGCAACTTGATGTTCTCTGCAAATTTGATGAGCTCACCTTCTATCTCCTCATCTAGATCATTTATGAAGATGTTACCCTGGGCCCAAGACAAAATCTTGAGGTACTTCACTGTGTGCTTTTCTCCATTTAAATGTAGTTCCATTGAACAGTGTTGTTAGTCAGTCATTTGCGAGTCCATCTTATGGTGATGCTGTCTATTTCTCTTTGTACTATCTTATCAAGGTTGTGGTCTACTTTGTCAAATGACTTACTGAAGTCTAAGCATGCTATATCCACTTTCTTTATCCATTAATTTGACCACTTTATCAAAGAAGGCAATAGCAATAGCACTTATTAGACATCTATATTGCTCCATAGTGCTTTACACTATTCTCTGAGAGATTTGCAAATGTCATCATATTGCCCCCAACAGTCTGGGTCCTCATTTTATCAACCTCAAAGGATGGAGGTCTGAACCAACCTTGAGCCACAACCTCCTGGCTGTGGGCAGTTAGCCTGAAATACTGCATTCTAACCACTGCACCACCACAGCCCCCACAATAAGGTTTGTTTGGCACAATCTGTTTTTAACAAACCTTTGCTGGCTGCTAGAATTGCCTTGTTCATTTTTAGGTGCTCACAAATCAGCTGCCTGATGATCTTTTCTAGGATTTTCCCAGCTATTGATGTTAAGCTGCTTGGTCTATTGTTTCTTGGTTCCACCTTTTTCCTGTTTTTGAAAATTGGAACCACATCAGTTCCTTTCCAATCAGATCCCCTGTACTCCATGAGCCTTGAAATATTTTGTTCAGTGCTTCTGAAATTACATCTGCCAGTTTTTTCACTACCCTGCGATGTAAATCATCTGGTACTGGCAATCTGAACTCATCTAAAGTGGATAGATGTGTCACTGCACGTTTCTTTTGTTCGTCAGAAAAGTTCATTTCTAACTGTACATTTCCCCTGCTCTCTACACCTGTTGTGATAACTTATCTGGTAACCATAGTGAATCCCATATGACTAGTTATGTTATGGTTTCAGTCTGTTTAGTGTGCATGTCTAGAAGAGGTTCCCACAGTTATTTCTTTATTGTGTTTCACTTTGCTGCTACTGTCTGTTACGTTAGGATGTAGTGAGCTAGCTCTCTTTATAATGTATATTTAGTTTTTATATTTTTGTAAGTAAAAGGTATTTAGTAAGATTATGCATCGTGTTTTTATTGCCTTTGAATTATGAATGGAATTCTTTGAATTATGAATGGAAAGATGCTATTTCTAAGATTAATCAAGTGCCTATTGCTCAACGCACAGTGGATCATGTATGCAGAATTTTAACCGAAGAAGAGGCACTTATGCAAGCTGCGCCACATTTAAGGGAACCACCTGCATCAAAAGCTTCAGCGAGGCATTCCTTCCGTGGAAGGGCCTACGTTCCAAGGATGCCAAGATGCTACATCTGCAATCGTGTGGGACATGCCACCCGGGATTGTCCCCAATGGTTTCTAGCACCCGCCATGTACCAGCTCAGAGGAACAGATTCCAGAGAAGGCAGAGGTAGAGGCGGACGACAAGGTCATGGTCATGGTCCCAGGCGTGATCCTCAAGCTCCACTTGCCACATTGGTTGTAACCAACGATCCACAGCCTCAACCAGAGTATGACAGATGCCTACTTTGGACTTTGGACAGCGGAGCAGCATTACATGTTACCTACAGAAAAGAGCTTTACACAGAGATGCATGAGCCTGAACCTGAACTTCGTGAACTGTATTCTTTTTCAAATCATCCTGTTCAGGTCATGGGAAAAGGAACTGTTTATATTGAAGAGCTCGGTGCATTCATTCCCGATGTTTACTACGTTCCATCAGCTAATAGTAGTTTGCTTAGTCAGAGTCACTTGTCTAAGGTGTCAAAATTCCAGGTACACCATCTTGAAAAAGCAAGTTATATAGTCAAAGACGGAGATATTGTTGCTGAAACCATGTTGATTGGTGGTGTTTATTACTTAAAACCAAAGCCTAAGCAGCAAGAGCAGGCAAGTATACACGTTCCAAAAAGCGCAGGCCCAGAGAGAGACGTCCCAGAGAGAGATCCTGTTGCTACTCCAAAGGTTCCTAATAATGATAAAAATACAAAAATGACACAGGTTGCTCATAGCAAGCCTGAGGTTCCTAATAAAAATGCTAATGTTGAGAATTCACTAACAGGTAAACCTTTGCATTCCAGGTGTATTCATAAGTGGCATAGAAGATTGGGTCATGTCAGTTTCTGTGTTCTGAAGAAGATGCCAGAGTTCGCAAGAGGTTTGGATCTTAAGGGGTGTAAGGTGTTCTTGGACTGTGCTGTCTGCAAGAAAGCCAAATCTAAAGCAGCAGCAATGCCAAAACACGCTACACGCCTGTCAACACGCATTTTTGATTTGGTACACACTGACATAGTGGGTCCTTTTGCACCAACAATTGGTGGTAAAAGATATTTCTTGACAATTGTTGATAATTACTCTAGATATGGATATGTATTTCCTATGAGAGAAAAATCTGAGACCTTTCAGATCTTTAAAGACTTTGCCAATCTTGTCTATACCCAATTCGAAGTCAACATTGCCAGAATCCAGAGTGATCGCGGTGCTGAATTCATGTCTCAGCGTTTCCAGGACTGGATGCGTGAGAATGGGATAGTACATCAGACATCTGCTACTTATACTCCAGCTGAAAATGGGGTGGCAGAATGCAGAAATGGGGTTCTGCAAACCATGATGCGTTGCCTCCTTGAACATGCTAACCTCAGTCTTCCGTACTGGGGTGAAGCTATCAAATATGCTAACCATATCATCAACCGCACTTGGAGTAGTGTGATAAATCAGACCCCTTATTTCATGTTGTATGGACACAAGCCTGATCTCTCACATCTCCATATTTTTGGTTCCTATGCTATGGTCATTATTCCTTTAGCCCAAAGAAAGAAAGGGGGTCCTGCAGCAAAAAGGATGGGATATATGGGCATTGATGATAATTCAAAATGGAGCAAATACATTGACTCTCATCATGTCGTAGTCATTTCACAATCTGCTATTTTTGAGGAAGATGCTGACTGGTCCAGGATTCATTCAAACGATCCTGGAGTTTATTTTCCTAGAGATGATGCTGCTGATGCCACGCAGCCTGATGACCAAGATGCACAGGCGAATGTTCCTTCCACGAGTTCTTCTCAACCCACTGTTCCGTCTCCGCAAGCCGCCAATGCTGCTGGCGATGAAGACGAGGACGAAACGGAAGAAGAATGGACGGTTGACCTGAGACGTTCCAAGAGGACCACAAAGGGAATCCCTCCAAAACGGTATTCATGGCAAGTAACAAAAACACCTGTACCTTTGATTTGTAATGTTACACTTCTACCTGAGAAGTTCACACAGATCAAACATCTTCCTGAATCAGAACAAGATAAATGGTTTGAGGCGATGCAGGCTGAAATGGACAGTCTAAAGAAACTCCAAGTGTTTACGCCTGCAAGACCTCCAGCAAACAAGAAAGTTATTGGTACTCGATGGGTCTACAGGATCAAAAAGAAGCCGAATGGTGAGTCGTTGTACAAGGCCAGACTTGTAGCCCAGGGTTTCGCTCAACGTTATCCTGAGGACTATACAAATACATACTCACCCACAGTGTGGACTGAAAGTATGAAAATTGCATTAGCCACTGCAACTATCCTTGGCCTAGAAGTTTTCCAGTTCGACGTTGAAACGGCTTATCTACATGCTGATCTTGACGAGGACATCTACGTCAAAGGTCCTCCAGGTTTCCGACAGCAAGAAGGGGATACTTGGTTTCTACACAAAAGTCTTTATGGTCTGAAACAGTCTGGTTTAATGTGGTACTTATGTCTTTCTGACAAACTAAATTCAATGGTCTTTATTAAGTCCGAAACAGATGAATGCGTGTTTACTAAAAGATCCGGTAATAGGTATGAGATAATTCTTGTTTATGTCGATGATATTGTTTATATTGGTCCAAATAAGCACATGAGTGAATGTTTTGCTAAAGCTTTACAACAGTTTTTCACATTGAGGTTTTTAGGACATATTAACACTTATTTAGGTGTTCAAGTTACCAAAACTCAGAAGGGGTTCAGTCTTACACAGGAAGATAAGATTGAACAACTATTGCATCATTGCAACATGAAGGATGCTAAACCTGTGAGTATACCCATGCAAACTGATTTTCACAATTTGACACATGAACCGAGTCCTGAGTTCGAGGATCAAACACTTTATCGCTCAGTCATTGGGTCTCTGCTATATATTAGTAGTTGGACTAGACCCGACATTGCACTTAGTGTTAATCTTTTATCACGACACGTAGGCAAGGCAAAACAGTTTCATTGGACATGTGTTAAAAAGTTATTGAGGTATCTAAAACACACCAAAGACATGAAGTTGTTGTTGGAACCAACAGATACTGACTATGCTGAGTTATGTTGTTATGCAGATTCAGATTGGGCGAGTGATAAGAAGTCACGGAAAAGTACATCAGGTTACATGATGTTCTTAAATGGATGTTCTGTTTACTGGCATGTGCGTAAACAGAATTTTGTTTCTTGTTCCTCTACAGAAGCTGAGTATGCTTGTGTGTCTGATGCATGCAATTCTTTAACCTGGTTTGATGCTTTAGTCACAGATATTTGGACACATCCGATTCGACCGATCACTGTGATGGAAGATAATGAATCTGTGGTTTATATTTCTGAAACACGTTTTACAGGTTCAAGGTCCAGACACATTGACATCCGATATCAAAACATAAGGCAACTGGTTAAACAAGGTTTTGTGACATTACAGTATGTGCCTACACGTGATCAAATTGCTGACATGCTGAACAAACCACTTCCTACAGCCCAGCATGAGTATCTGTGTGAGAAGATGTGCCTTACTTGAGTCTTCACTTTGCTGACGAAAGAAGGGGAATGTCACTGCACGTTTTTTTTGTTCGTCAGAAAAGTTCATTTCTAACTGTACATTTCCCCTGCTCTCTGCACCTGTTGTGATAACTTATCTGGTAACCATAGTGAATCCCATATGACTAGTTATGTTATGGTTTCAGTCTGTTTAGTGCGCATGTCTAGAAGAGGTTCCCACAGTTATTTCTTTATTGTGTTTCACTTTGCTGCTACTGTCTGTTACGTTAGGAGGTAGTGAGCTAGCTCTCTTTATAATGTATATTTAGTTTTTATATTTTTGTAAGTAAAAGGTATTTAATAAGATTATGCGTCATGTTTTTATTGCCTTCCTGCATGCACATCATGCATTCTCTGAAGCACGGTCCTTCGCCCTCTACAAAGGTGATTTATACCTTGACAAGATGTTCTCTTTTTAATTTTTTGCCTATTTTGATCAGCACTCCTGTTATGTCTCCCACAGTGTTGCTTTTGATAAGCTGCACTATTTTTTCTTTTGTGTAGATAGATGCAAAGCAGGAATTAAGAGTTATACTTTCTCCCTGCTACCTGTTATGGTCTTGCATTTTCTCCCATTAGTGGACTGATCATTTTCTTATTCTTTCTTATTCCTTACATATTGAAATAAACATTTTGTTATTTTTGGCTAAGGAATCTTTGAGATTGTGTAGAAGGCAGTCCATTTCTCCTAGCAGAAATTCAAATTCTGGCCGGGCACTCATTCCCAGTTTTTCTGATAATGTATAAATTGATGTGTAGGTTCAATAACATAGAGTAGAGGATTATTTTGGATAGCAGGCATAAGTAACAATGACAATGATCTCTTTCTCCTTAGACCACATCCATTTCTGGCCAAACTCCAAAACTGAAAAGAATGGCTGATACTTGGAAGATCAACCTATTCCTCCTGTCTCCATTGATAATTAACTGTTATCCTCAGGTAATATATTCTCTGCAAGTTATTAGATGGCAGGTTATTAAAGCAATAAGGGATGCGGTGGCTTAGTGGGTTAGGATGCTGAGCTTGTTGATCAGAAGGTCGGCAGTTTGGCGGGTCGAATCCTGAGTGCCGTGTAACAGAGTGAGCGCCTGTTACTCGTCCCAGCTTCTGCCAACCTAGCAGTTTGAAAGCACGTAAAAATGCAAGTAGAAAAATAGGGACCACTCCGGTGGGAAGGTTACAGCGTTCCGTGCGCCTTTGGCGTCTAGTCATGCTGGCCACATGACCACGGAGATGTCCTCGGACAAGTGCTGGCTCTTTGGCTTTGAAACAGAGATGAGCACCGGCCCCTAGAGTCGGAAGCGACTAGCACGCATGCGCGGGGGAACCTTTAGCTTTACCTTTATTAAAGCAAGAAACCTCTCATGGGACTGCCACAGCTATAATTAATTTCTGGCACAGAGTTCTATAGAGGAAGAGAACTTTATATTTTGTTGTGAGAAATTCCCTTAGAAATGGAGTCCAGAAAACACTACCGAGATCCAAACATTTGTATGGCTTCAATTGTATATAAATTAGGATAAAACAAAGGTTCTCAATCTTTGCAGTGCTGTCATTTCTAAAATAATAAACTATTTATACAAGCTGCTTCCCTCATGTGTAAAACTAATTACAGTATTTTGTTGAAATTAGAATTGGGCAAGTAATACATATACCATGTAAATTTAGTAATTGATTTTTCAAAATCAGTTTATTTGGTCATGCCCGTCCTTTGACCTCAGACTTAAAAAGGTAGATACTCACAATTTTGTTTTATAAAATAAATTATTTCACTGGAAATAAAGAAAAACAATAATATTAGTGTGATTGTTTAGGTAAAGGTAAAGGTTCCCTCGCACATGCGTGCTAGTCGTTTCTGACTCTAGGGGCCGGTGCTCATCTCCGTTTCAAAGCCGAAGAGCCAGCGCTTGTCCGAGGACGTCTCTGTGGTCATGTGGCCAGCATGACTAGACGCCACCGTAGTGGTCCCTATTTTTCTACTTGCATTATTACGTGCTTTCAAACTGCTAGATTGGCAGAAGCTGGGACGAGTAACAGGCGCTCACTCTGTTATGCGAACCCTCGGGATTCGACCCGCCAAACTGCCAATCTTTTGATCGACAAGCTCAGCGTCCTAACCCACTGAGCCACTGCGTCCCTTTGTTTATATGCCATCAAATCATTTTGATTCCTACCCACCACATAAGACAGATTTTTTCCATGACAATTTGTCCCTAAGCTGGTCTTTCATGTCTTCCAATGGTGCACTCATAGTTGCTGTAAGAGAGTCAATCCACCTTGCTGCTGGATTCTCTCTCCTTCCACCTTTCCTAGGAATAGAGCCTTCTCCAGAGAGTTAGGTTTTCACATAATGTATCCAAAATAGGGTAATTTGAGCCTGATCATTTGTCCCTCAAGTGAGAACTTTGAGTTTATTTCTTCCATGAGCTTTGATTGAGTTGATTTATTCAATTTGTTTGCTTTCTTGGCTGTCCATGGTGTTCTTATGAGTCCTCTACAATACCAAATTTCAAAAGCATATCCTGCTTCTTCAAAGTTTAATGTTCACTTCCATAGGGTGTCACAGGGAATACTATGACTTCCACAGTTCTGATCTTTGTAGGTAAAGATACATCATGACATTTGAGAAACTTTTCCAAGGCCTTCATAACTGCTGTGCCAGGTACTAGTCTCTGGTGTATTTCTTGACAGCTTGTACCTTTACTGTTTATGGTTGATCATAAAAAGTGATCCACTATTTTGATATTTTCATTGTCAGTTCTAAGGCTGGTTATTCTACCTTATGTCATTAATTTTATCTTCTTTATATTTAATTTGAGTCCCATTTTTTCATTGGGCTGCTTGACTTTTATTACTAGGGAGTGTAGATCCTTTGCATTTTTAGGTATTAAGACAATATCATCAGCATAGGGCAGGTTATTGATGTTTCTTCTTCCAGTTTTATAAACCACACTAATCTTCCAGACCCACTTATATTGAATACAGGTAATCCTTGAGTTACCACAGTTTACTTAGTGATCGTTTGACATTATGACATAACCCCATACCCCCATATACTTATAAAAGAGTCCCGAAGTTATGAATGTTGCAGCACTATGGCAGTCGTTCACCCTTATGAATGACCCCAGAGGCATTGCAACATTCACCCTGCCTATTCCCCCTCCCCCCCCCCCCCCGGCAAGTCTTGACAGGCACAGAGTCTGTGGAGGCTTACTTTGCGAAGATCTAGCAAGCCTTTGGTTTCTTGGCCTGTTTCAGTGCTTCAGGCCTTCAGTGCATTCACATTGAATGGAGGCCTAAAGTACCCCAAGATCATGCACACTACTGATCTCGCACAATCTCAAGGTACTTCAGGCCTCAGTTCTCTGCAAACGGAGGCCTGGACGAGATCTAGGGCAAAAGGCTTTGCAAATGGAGGGAAGGCACTAAAGCCTTCTGTTTGTTGCAAAGGCTTTTGCCATCTTTGCAAAAAGCCTTTGCTGATGAAAATGGAGGCTGGGAGGGATGTCTGTGCCCCTCCTGGCCTCCATTCTTGGTGGCAAAGGCTTTTTCCAAAGATGACCATAGCCTATTGGGACACAATCTCTCGTCCCTGCAGGCCTCGGCAAGTCTTTGCTCAAGGCAAAACCATGGCAGAGAGGCTCGAGAGGAGACAGCTCCCTTGATCATAGAGATCTACGTAAGTGACCAGGTTGGGCAGGATATGGGGGAGGGGGAAGCATGAGATATCTCAGTGGGTTGGGGGAGGCCTTGGGTGATTGGAAGCACTAGCCCCCCCATGGCCTTCCCCCTTACCTTACGCCAGTGATGGTGAACCTTTTAGAGACCCAGTGCCCAAACAGCAACCTCAAACCCACTTATTCATTATAGTGCCGTCGGGGGGGGGGGCAGGGAGGCATCTCTGAGTGCCACCTCTGGTACGCAAAAATGGGACACCCTAATGCAAGGCGCAAAAATGGCCACCACCATGCCACTGGGTGCAGATACAAGGCGCTGCACCACACAAGTACAGGGCAGGGCTAGTGAGTATCATGCAGGCACTGGCCCCACCCCATTTGCAGCACGTGTATGCTTGTGGCCCTGGGCACGCAAGCACGCATGTAAAATGCTTCCCCCTCCTTTTTCTTCCAGTCCACCAATCGACAATGCTTGGTGATCTGTGCTCTACCACCTCTACTTGAGCTTGTTAGTCGGCCGCTTCGCCTCCTTTGTGCTGGGTAGGGCTCCTGCTCCGGGTGGCCTGATGGACTTGCTGCTGGTGGCAGTGGTGCGCGTGCCAACAGAAAGGGCTTTGAGTGCCACCTCTGGCACGTGTGCCATAGGTTTGCCAGCACTGCCTTATGCACTTAACAACCTGTGCATTCGATTAGGGAATACGTGGGCGAAAGCAGGGAGTGATCATGTTCAAATTACATGATTCACTCCTACAAATCCTCGGGTTGCAAATGTAATTGGCAGGCTCCATTGCATTGGTAACTCAAGGATTACCTGTATTTAGGTTGAATAAATAAGGGGAGAATATGCAGCCTTGTCATATCCTTGGCTAACTTGGAGTCAGTCTGTTTCACTATGTTCTTTCTGTAAATTTTAAAATAATATTTTATTAGGAAGTATGAACTGGTTTATTTTTACATAATTCCTGAAATATGGGTTTTGTTTTGAAGATTATAAGAGCATGTCAACCTCTCCTTTAATTGTGCCTTACTGCATTTGGGATACAGCACATTTAAGGGAGGCAGCCACAGATAGCCTATGGTTCTGCTGCCATCTTCTGGAAATTCACAGCTTCTTCAGGCTTGAGAGAACTAATGCGATTCCCAGCATTGGAGCTAGCTAAAAGAATTATCTTAAGAAATTGGAGAAGTGATATTATTCCAGATGACAAGGAATAGTTGTTGGAAATGTATGACCTATCTGTTTTGGAAAAAGCAGTATTTTCTACTAATCAAGGGATTCCACAATGTGTGTTATTATGGCAGAGATATTATGATATCTTGATATGATATTTGATATTCTTCATATTATAAGATTATTATATGATATGATATTTGTATTCTTCATATTATAAGAGTGAAGTCATTAGCAAGCCAATGAAGTCATTAGTAAGTCAAAAACATATAAGACAGATTTTTCTTTCCCTTTTTAGTTTATACTTTGATTTTTAATCTATTTTTCTTTAATAACATATATTGTTTTGTTAAAAAAGAGATTTTTTTTAAAAAAAATGATCTTTCAGATGCTACAAAACCTCAAAACACCCACAAGCTTTAGAAGCAAATGCTTAAGCAGATTAAATTACCAAACAGCATGCTGATAATTTTTAAATACTATATTATTGCCCAGCGTATGTTAGTGGTTAAGATATCTGCCTAGGGTTATGGAGACCCTGGTTCAAACCAACCCAAAACTGTGGAAGTTACTTTGGATCACTCAATACTGTATCTCTAAAACGTTTTAGCAGGTTTGCTTTAATTGGAGGAGAGAATCTGGTGAGCTGTAAATGGAATGAATAAATAAAAGTGGACGTCATAATGAGGGGGTCTATTCATAGCTACAACCAGTGGTGGGATTCAGCCGGTTCACACCACTTTGGCAGAACTGGTAGCTAATATTTTGTTGCCCAGGCTCAGAATGGACTTCTGGAAGTGACATCCACGCATGGAATTCCACCACTGGCTATAGCCAATATTTTTCAGATAGATCTTGCAGCATTCTGTGGATATTTACTGTGGATATATATCCCACCTTCTCTCCAGGAGTTCAAGGCAGTTTACAGAGGTAACTATATTTTACTTCCACAAAAATAGCCTTGTGGGGTAGTCTGATGTGACTGGAGCATCCTGTAAGGTTTGAGAATAGGAAAAAAAATCAGTGTATGACTTTATTTCTTTTTTTTTTATTGAAAAGTTTTACAATACATTTTTTTAAACAAAACAAAACCCCTCCCAACCCCCTCCCCTCTCCCCAACCCTCCCCAACACCTCCCTCCCTCCCCCCTCCCCCCTCCCCGATTTCCCAGAGCTAAATACAGGGTATAAAAATACAAACAATCATAATCTACCTTATGCAAACAACAATAAACTATTAAATCTATCGCACTTTAACTCTTATAAAATAACTACAAGCAATATAAATATCACATCAATACTTATTCAAATGCTAGATGAAACTTTTTAGTCCCATATTTATTCTGGATATAATCAATCCATTTTTTCCACTCCACAATATATCTCTGTTGCGAATGGTCTTTCAAGTACGCTGAGATCTTTGCCATTTCCGCCAGGTTGGAAACTTTTAAAGTCCATTCCTCTATAGTCGGCAGTTCTTCCTTCTTCCAATATTGCCCTACTAAAAGTCTTGCTGCCGTAATTAAATTCAACATCAACTTAGTGTCCACAACAGTAGTATCAGTAATAATGCCCAATAAAAACAATTGCGGACAAAACTTTATCCTTTTCTTAAATATCTTTTGCATGTTCCACCAGATTTTAATCCAAAAAGCTTTAACCTTTTTACAGGTCCACCATATATGAAAATACGTTGCATCTTCACCACCACAGTGTATGACTTTATTTCAAATATGTTTAACAAATGTTGTCAAATACTTTTGTCCTCTTATTAAGAAATAATTTTATTTTCTTAGCTTCACTTGGCAAGTGTAACTAATTGAACTGCATTCCACTGTGGGTTTCTCCCTCCTCTGAAGCCTTAACTGATAATGTAGTTAGATGGTTTGACCTTCAAATTACAAGGTGAAATGTCTTTTTTTAATTTAAGTTTTCAGTCTGAAACAATTCTATTTGCAGAATTTGATTTGAGTTTACATAGGAGCCTTGGTGGAGCAGTGGGCTAATGCCTCCTTACGTAACACCAGCTGCCTGCAATTAGTGCAGGTTCGAGTCCCACCAGGCTCAATGTTGACTCAGCCTTCCATCCTTCTGAGGTAGGTAAAATGAGGACCCAGATTGTTGGGGGCAATAAGCTGACTTTGTAATAATGCCGCTTGGGGTGTGTGTGAAAGCCCTAACAAGCAGGCATATACATAGAATGAAGGCTACTGCTAAGCTTGTAAGCCGCCCTGAGTCTTCGGAGAAGGGCGGGATATAAATGGAATTAAAATAAATAAATAAATAAATGTGTATAACTTACCTTTGATTGATTAATCATGTATATCATGTACTACAGCTTTTTGTGTGTATGTGGGCCTTTGAAACATTTTTTCCAGTCCTGGTGACTGCCTGGATTAGCCTCTGTGGTTTTCTTGGCAATTTTTTTCAGAAAAACTGCCTAGGGCTGAGAGAAAGTGACTGGCCCAAGGTTTATTTATTTTTATTTATTTTATTGCATTTATATACCGCCCTTTCCCTGAGGACTCAGGGCGGTTTACAGGGAGTTAAAAATCAACCATACAAAAGTTAAAACCCAATTTAAAAAATATTAAATCAACCCTGTACTATTAAAAACCCCAATTAAAATGAATGTCTCCTCAGCCTGGGCCCGAGAGCTCAAAGAGCCAGGTCTTCAGGCCCCGGCGGAATGAACGGAGGTCGGGGGCAGTCCTCAGCTCCACTGGCAGCTGGTTCCAGAGGGCAGGCGCCCCCACTGAGAAGGCCCTATCCCTGGGTGTCACCCACCAGCAATCTCTTACCGGCGGGACCCTGAGCAGACCCTCCCTGTGGGAGCGCACTGGGCGAAGGGCGTTTGATGCCGGCAGCAGGTGTTCCCTCAAATACCCCGGACCCAGGCTTTATGTCTAAAGCAGGACTAGAACTCATGGTCTCTTGGTTTCTAGCCTGATGCCAGGTAGTCCTCAATTTATAACCATTCATTTAACAATTGTTCAAAGTTATGGTGCTGACAAAAGTGACTTACAACCAGTCTTTCATTTACAACCATCACAATGTTCCCATGGTCATTTGATCAAAATTTGGACACTTGGCAACTAGCATAGATTCATGACAGTTGCAGCATCCAGAGGTCATGTGATCACCATTTACGACTTTTCCAAGAAGTTTCCAAAAAGCAAAATCAATGGAGGAAGATGGATTTGCTTAATGATTGAATGATTCGCTTAATGACCTCAGTAAACTCAAAGAGGAACTGAATTCTAATAACATTTTTTATCTTCTGATAATAAGGAGCCACCAGTGGAAAGCATGAACACCATTTTGTGAATTGTGTGTCACTCGGTCATGGCGAATTGCTCAATGAACTGAGCTGTTGGACTTTAGCAACCCATAAGGATGAGGAAGCTGACCTCTAGAACCTGAAACATGTGATCGTTTAGAATTTACAAATTCCTTAGGTGGGAGGTATAGCTGAAGGAAAGATGTCCAATAGAACCCACGCCTGTAGATAAAGATACACTAATAGTTGTTTTTAGTGCTTTATGGAAAGTTGGGGAATGCTGCATAGGACTGACCCACACACAATGTGCTCTGGGGAGCTTGCAAGAATCTAAGGACAGCAACTGGTTTGTCAGCCCAGCCCAAAATCCTAGAGGGCCCATGCCCTGTCTCCTCCCAAAGTTTGTACCCGTGCCCTCATAAAGCATATCCTAGTAAATCATTGTAATACAAAGACTAGTTGCTGGTGTAGAGAGAAAGGGAATTAAGCATGTAAAAATTCTTGGGGACAACCTAGTCCTGTGCCCAAGGATTCATTCCACTTATTGCAAGGCTTATTGACAAAAAAGTAGAAGGACAATATTTAAACAAACATGTTATAGGGAGCACTGCCCCCTATAGTTGGCAATGACCTGCAGCCCCATGCGGGTGGCAGTGAGCAGGGCGTTGTGGTGGAGGCCAGCAGGCCGACCAAAGCAGCAGGCTCGGGGAGGGAGGGAGGGTGCTGAAGTGGGCAGTCGGGCCATTGGCAAGAGCAATGCGTCTGAGTGGAAAGTGGCCTCAGAACAAGTGGGGCAGGTAAGGAGAGAAATCCTCAGTCCCTCCAGAAATTGCCTTTCTTTCCTTACCTGACTCCCAGTCCTGTGCCGTTTCTCTTTTGTGATCCGCCACCGCTGCCACATGCAAGGAAACAAAGTTTTTTGAGGGGAAAAAGGTAAATCAATCAACTCCAATTTCTTGTGAAAGATCATGAAGGAGAAGCAGTGGCAGGAGAAGGGCACTCTGCAAGGCTTGGGTCGGGGCAGCGGGACAAGGGCGTTCTATGAGGGTTGGGTCAGAGAAGAGAACTTCACAGCTCTGCCTACAGAGCCACCAAAGCTGTAGCTGAATGGGCAGGTGAGAGGGAAATCTGCTCCACTTATTCCATGGCTGCTTTTGGCCGAGCCGTATTGCAGCAGCATTGGGCACAATATGTGAGGTGGCAAACAGCTGCGTCACGCTGAAATCGGCAATTTGCTGCCTCCTGCCCAGTGCTGCTGCCATGAGGCCATGGAACAAGCCGGGCAGGGGTAAGAAACCGGTATACTGGTTCCTTACCTCTGCCTGGCTTGTTCTGCAGCCTCATGGCAGCCGCAGTGGGTGCGACACGTGAGGCGGCAAACAGCCACCTTGCACTGAAACCAAGGGGCGGCCAGGCTGTGGCTGCTGATGGATACAGTTGGTCCCCATGCTCTCGCTGTGTGCAGGGGCTGATGGTGTCAGGCAGCCACCACCCTGGCCCCTGCCTCGCTTTGCCTTGCCTTTGGGCAATGGCACCCCTGTCCTGCCTCCTGCCTTGCCTCACCTCATCCCTCAGGATAAGCCTCCTGACCACCATCCCATATGCCAGAGAGTTCCTTGATCTGTCCCAACCCTGCTTAGCCCCCACAGGCATCCCTCCCCATGAGCAACATTGAGGTGGGCACGCCCACCCAGCCACACCCACCCAGTCTGTTGCGACCACTGCAGCTATGCCTACCCAATGGGCCACACCCACCCAATTGAGCCACCACCTGGCACCCGACGATACATAAGAGGGTTTTGGGTTGCAGTTTGGGCACTCGGTCTCTGAAAGGTTCGCCATCACTGATCTAGGAGACCTAATTCTCTCATTAGGTTTATCCCCTGGCAACAATTGTGACTTTCTGATAGCTGGTTTAGGTGCTTTGGAGTCATCAATAACCAAAGGAGTATGAAAAATTCTAAGTCCTGCAACAAACAGAAAAGGAAACATCAAAAGAAATGGCTATGAAGGTCATTTTACTTAGAATATTAAGAGTAATATTCCATACTTCTTGGATGGCCATAAAAGATGGAATGGAATGATGTTGAGAATTTTTTTCTGCCTTAGGAGAAGCACTCTGGCAAAGCAGGAGACAGAAATTCTGTCTGTTTTGGAGGCCTGCTTTGGAGGAGATCTGATGAATGTAAAGGCCCTTCAGATTTTGAAGAGGCTCTAGAATCCCTCGTTCAGGTGTTATTATTATTCATTAAAAATATTTGATTTTATATACATACATGTGCACGCACGCCCACACTTACGTATGTATGTATGCATGCCTGCATATATTTGTTCTTGTATATAACATTGGACCTTGATGATAGAATTTTGAACTATTTGACTAATATCACAGGCTGTTAGGAATATTTCTGAACTTACATAGAAATTTCTTGCTATAGGCAGTAATGTAGCAAAGAAGAAAAGGGATTTTTCTACTGTCTGAAAGGGAGGGATGGACTGAAATATGGAAAGTTTATGTTGCTCCCTCCTCCAATGGCTTCTTCTTCTTCATTATTTTTCCCCAATGAGGAAACCAGTTCTTGGTTTGTGTTTTTAGCAGTTATCAGCAGTATGTAATGGGAACAATTTCCTAATGATGCCCAGATTGTTAAAATGAGATTATATCCTACACCCTCAATTAACTTCAACTTCAACAGTAGTTCAACTCCACTGGGATTTCTATGAAATAATACTCTATATGAAATATATATCTTCTCAATGAGGGGCTGGGAATGTCATCTGAAGAAGCTGCTTTGAAAAAAATAATAGATTCTGGGATACAAATTCTTTCTATGGACAGAAGTGGGGCCTTTTGTTATTGGCATTGTTCCCTGAATCTGAGCTGAAAAGTCCTGGTTGCTGCCTCATATTCAGTGCTTCAAAGAAAAGCATGCAGAGCTACTGTCCTTCCTTAGCTCAGTACAGGTTCTCATACAATCTCAGCTAATGTGGAACAGATAAATTACAACAGCAAACAACACAAATGCCATGGCACAAAGAACAAATAAACTGTGAGAATTGAATCAGTTCCTATATAAAGATTTCTGCATAAATGTTGCATAGGTGTCCCTTGGATGTGGGGATGTTACATGACTTTGCATGGACATTGTTTCAGTTTTCAGGCACAGCAAGGTATAAACTAAATGTGCAGTTTCATCCTAGTTATTGGTTAGTGTGGAAATGTAATCCGATTGTTTTAAAAATCTTGCTACTAATTGATTGGCATGTTTATAATTTCTATATAAATTGTTCAGAACCAAATTTACTTGCCAATCTATGAGATCTATTGTTGGGGGAATGGGGAGAAATGCAGAGATGTGAAATGCTGCCAGGCACAAGAATTCTGACTAATACTTTCTGTACTGAAAGGATTTATTTCTTTATTTCTCTTTCCAGAAGACATTGAATTGCATTAAACAAGCAGATGCAAAAGTGATACTCTTTAATGAATTTGCTGGGGTTTACAATACTACAAGAGAACAATATACAATATGCAAAAAATGAAACTGAAGTAATCCATAAAATTAAAATTTAACTAAAGTCCATAAAATTCAAATTTAAAAAATCATGACTTAATACACCAACTTTGCGCACCATCAACATAATATTAAGTATCAAAAGCCCTCTGAATCAGTGAAGTTTTAATTGTTTAACAGAATGTTGAAGGACAGTCTCAGAAAACATAAAATTCTCTGCGACTGGAAACACTCTCTTCAGATGATGTTAGCCCCACAAGAAACACCAAGACCTAGTAATATAGTTATGTTTACGGAGAGTTAAAGTGCGATAGAATTTGATGTTTTATTTTTGTTGTTAGCATATTTTAGCTTAAGTTTGTAAGTTAATACCCTGTATTCAGCTCTGGGAAGTGGGGGAGGGGGGAGGGGAGGGTAGGGTAGGGTTGGGGGGGAGTGAGTGAGTATGGTTTTTTTTTTAAAAAAATGTATTGTAAAACTTTTCAATAATAAAAAAAAGAAACACCAAGACCAAGGAATAAACTCCACAGAAGATTAAAGCCACTTTTATTAAGACAATGGTTCTGAAGGTTCCCTAGGAGCCAAACCATGTAAAACTTCAATTTAAACCTAACGCTGTTGCTGTTTTATGACTGTTTGCTTGGATCTAATTAATTCTTTCCCTTCTACCTTCTCTTCATCTCTCTTGAAAAAAAAAACTTTGTTTATAACCAGAATATTAAGATGGTTGCGTAGACAATTACTTTCCGCACATGATTCATGCAACAACTTGATTTGAGAAACAAAGACAGTGGATGCCTCCTGGCCTCAGGTATTTCTCTCAAAATCATTAGCATAAATTTACTCATAGAAGTTACTTCAATGAAATTACATTGGTTTGGTGCATAGTAAAATCTAACCTTGTTTGCTTTTAATAAACAATTAAGAAGCTATTTCATTTAATGTAAGACAAAGCAGTTTGTATTTTTTTAAAAAAACAAATATTGAAATATATAATTTGTATTATAAGGAAAATTTAAACGAGCTGGCAAAGAACTTGCTTTTCTTTGACTATACATTTTTAGAATAAAGATATTAATATCACTTCTGCCAACCACTAGTTACAAAATATCCTTTATCATTACGTTTGGCAAATTGGTCATTCATCATATTATTATCACACTTGATAATCACATGAAATGCAAAATCAGGCCCTCTGATCATGAAGATTGCAATACAAACAAAATCCATATTTAGGCAATATTTTTTACCATATGAGTTGGAAATTTATGAATGGCACACAAATTTGCAAAGAGATTTGGCTTTAACTATTGTAATTTCTGAGGGATTCTCTCAATAGGCTTTAGGAAACTTCCCAATTGAACTTAACATGTCTTTTTTGCTTTAGGATACACTCTGCACATGTGCAAATTACTTCCATATTGTTGTAATATGATACAGAATGATTTTAATATCAGTCATATTTTTTCTCCTCTTTTTCTCCGCCTCTTTTTTTTATCCGTTTTGACTTTTTAAAATTGTTTTTTGGAACATCAGGTACACTATGTTTCACATCTTAACTGAGAAAGTACTATAGCAGGTGATTGATCTTGGCAAAGCTAAACAGATTTGGATTATAACCAGAGTGATAAACTGAAAAGACATCTGGAAGAAGGCAGTAGCAAATAATTTCTGCACTGTTATGAAAACAGAACGTAAATAGTTTCATGGTCACTGGATGTCAAGCTTTGGAATTACTATTCAGTGTTAATATTTCCTTCCTTTTCCCTTCCTTTCCCTTCCTTGGTAATTACAAATAAAACGTGTGGTAGAATCTTGGGTTTTCTTCCCACCTGATGTTTTATTGCTATCACACACAAACACAGTGGACTGAAATGGAAAGTATGGAGAAGGCACCAATTTGAAGACAAATTCTTTTGAAAACTGAATGTTAAAAGCTACCTTCCAATATCTTCATTTAGGCATAAAATCTAGGTTTCAGAGTTGGCCCTAGTGGATCAAATTTGGTTACCCAAAGAATTAAGCAGGTCTGCTCTGTAATGTGGGGTGTCTTTCCTCATAAGTTATTTGGAAGACCCTAGTAGCTAGGCTTTCCTCTCCTTTGCTCTGGGCACTTGGCCTCAAAGTTCAGCTCCTCTGAGGAAAAGCTAGATGGTCTGGCACTGCACTCACTGAGGAAGGAAAATTTGTGCCCTACTGTCCTTTTTCTGTGGGGGAAGCACCACCTTCGCAATAGCAATTTGCATGACATTTCTGGACAGGGGTCTTGCTCTTTCTGTCTTGCAACTGAATAAGTGCCAGAGCTTATGTATCAGTTGTATCTACTTCTGAAACCCAGGTTCCCATTCAGATCATAATGTGAGAGTGGTTCAAGCAGAACTGGTCACTTAACATTATCTGACATGTTGGTCTGGGAAGAATAATCATCTCCACGCTGCGCCTGTATCAGTGTCATAACAGACCTAGAGGGGAGGAGATAACAAATAAAATAAAAGCACAAGATACATTACATCTCTCCTTGGAGAGTTCCATAGCAGACCCTGTTGTTGGGTAGCCTGAAACAGATGAATTTCAGTATCAACCAGCAAATGTCAGTTTATTTATTTATTTCTCATTTTGGTCTTACTGCCTGGAGGGGGAGAGAAGCTCAATGGATTTCTTCACTTGATTACTCATGTAAACTGATGAACCTTGGACGTTCTGAAGTCTGAATGGCTGCCACTGACTCTGCTGTCTCTTGGCTCAGCCCTGGAAACAGCACTTTAAATTCAGTGAAATTAAGCCCTGGATTATATTTCCCAAATTGATGGGCTATCACTAATCTTTGAATTAACACTTCTGGGTCTTTCTTCATTTTGCTTATATTCAATTATGGGAGTTCTCAGGAATTTTTGGTAATTAATATTCCTTTACACCCAAAGAAATAACACAAGACTTGCTTTCATTGCATGCTCTTGACTTTTGAGATATAACAATAATAGAGACGTCCATTTATTAACAGACTATTGGATGCTAGCAGTAGTGTTTCCATGGAAACCCACCAGCCTGCAAAAGCCTCCACAGATGTGTTTTTCATTGTAAACAGCAAATAGCACCAGTGGGCTTCTACACACACACACACACACACACACACACACACACACACACACACACACACAGAGAGAGAGAGACTATCACTTTGAGATGCACTCCCCTCTTTCTGACACCTGTACTTTCTCACTTGGTAACACCGTTTAAAAAAAAGGTTTCATCTGGCATCTTGCTTTGCAAATTTCTGAGTTGGAGGAGGCAGTAGAAATTGTGCACTAATTTATCACATCCCACAACTCACATGGCAGAACATTTTCTTGTAAGCTTTTTCAGAGGTACACATAAAACCACTAGAGCAATTATGACAAAGATTAAAAGGGATAGCTTTATAATATATACTTTCCGGTGGAAAGATTTATGCAAAAGCATTAAACTGAAAATATATTTAATATATTGATATCTTACAATGTACTCACTATACTGGAAGAGCACAAAGAAAACCTGAATCATAGTTTTCAGGAAATGTACTTTTCAACACAGTTACAAGTACACAATAACAAAAACATGAAGAGGAGGCAAATAAAAAGAAATGAGAACATTCCATGTCAATCTATGTATCTATTCTTGACTAGGCATGTTAGTCAATACAGGATGACTAATCAATTTGTGTTGATTTATTATTTTCTAGAACAAAAGTAAAGATCTAGTTTGACTGTTGGAAGAGTCCAATGGCTTGGACAACTGGGAGCTCCAGTATATTCACTGGTAGAACATATTTTTGTTAGCATAGGCAGAATGGTGCATTTATTGTAAACATAACTGTTCAAACTAAACATACTCCAGTCCTTTTGCTACAAGTCTGAAGGTATCAGACATGTGACCTAAAAGTCTGATTTTTTCCTCCCCCATTAGGTCAGCTCAGCACGACTCCATTGATTTCTTGTCTGCTGTTGATTTAAATTACTGTTGGACATATAATAGCCTTTTTGGTAGCCATTTTGGTCCTATTTCAGATGTCTAGTTGTTCATCTTCTTTCTCCCTCCCTTCTGTTTTTCAGGCCACCTCTGCTCATGTGGTATATTATTCTAAAAATTAATCAACCATGTCCTATGTGCTGTTCCCCCATTGGCGGCCCAAGTCAACTGGCAGAGCCAGGTCTTTAGGCCCTTATGAAAGGATAAGAAGTTTGGGGCCAACCTCCCATCAGGGAGCAAGATGTTCCAGATGTTCTTGATATTTGAGGGGGAAAAATGGGCTGGACTTCATCCCTGGAATTTCCCTCTCTGAATATTTGCTCTGGTGAGCCACTGGCAGCTTGAAATAACAAAGAGCAAATCCCCACTGGACAATCTAAGAAAAGTGAGGCCAAGTTTCCTGATAGGTTTCCTGCCCGGCAGCCAGCCTGCCTCTGTCCACTGCACTATTTTTCACACATGCTTCTCCTCTCAGAAACGGGCCAGCTTCAGCACCATTGCTGAGACTTGGAAAGAAAAGCAGAAAATCTTGTTGAGTCACAAGCTCTGAGTAACCTGGACAAGTCATTATCCTGACATCACTCTTTTAATCTTTATTATGGAATGTGGATTAAGTTTACTATAGCGTTTGGCATATTCTCATATGTCTGCACCGAAGTGAAAACTCTGCGTATAGCTGGAGCATGTATGCACAAAATAATTCTCAGTGTACAGACTAAGATGCTTCTAAAAACGTTATCCATTTACAGATGGGGTGTGAAAATGTTATTTTAACAAAATTATAGTTACAGACAACCCACATCAGGTGCCTTTGTAAAACAGCCATGTTTCACTCATAGTGTAACATCAGGAGTTCAGGTAACACTTTCTTATACTTTGAAAGTTTTCATGTATTCCCACTATTTGTCTGTCTTCTTTATACAGAAAATCTATTGAGAAGGATAAGACTGAAACAGGAGCACTTCTGGTTGGGAGGTAAAGAAAAGAAAAGGCAATGCTGAAATATAGTAGGAGGGGTTTCTCAGGGCAAGGTAGATATGTTTATTTCCTTCTTTATTGCTGCTTTCCCCCCCTCCCCCACCTTTCAAAAAGATTTAGGTGTTGCTAATTAATGAAATAAAACTGTATTTCAGTTTTTAAAGGAATGACATCTGCTTTATATTTTGATTTTTGGAGAAAGAAATTGAAAGATTTTATTGTAGTTGTTAAACCAGGAGTTTGAATCAAGGGCTCTGGCAGGACCCACCCCAAACCATGACTTAGGGAGACAAAACTCTTGGAGCCAAATCTTAGTCCAAAAGGAATCTTTACTATGACATGCTTGGTTGTAGGAATACAAGACAGGACTTAATATTGTTCTACAAACTAAACCCTTATAAAGAGTTCCCGGTTCAACCTCCCCTTAACCCCATTTGGCCAGTCCCCCATCATTTACCTCGTATCATCCCTTTCATGGGAAAAAGGAACTTAGGACCTTTTATGTTTATTGCTCTCTTCCGTGACACAAGCCAGATGCTCCTACCCTAACCCCCCCTTTTGTTCCCCCAGTTCAAAAGGCTTCTCTTTTCCTTTGAAATGCCTAATACAGGCTGAATCCACATTCGTTCCCTCCTCCTCGGGAGATGGCAGAATCCATGGAATAATGTTTTAAATATACATTTATGAATATGATATAAATGGATTCTGACAGGCTCCATCATTTATTTATTTATTTATTTAAGAAAGAGCCATTTTTGGCACTGATTGAGATTATAGTTTTCTCTTTCATTTCAAATAGGGAGGAATTTATGAACCAAAAAGGCTGGGGAACAAAAATACTGAGTCTTCTCCAACTAATGTTTGCTGGTTTGAACAAAGACTAGAATCTAACCTGGAAGTCAGGGAAGCAGGTGGGAAAATATTGATTATAAGTATGAAAAAGGTAGCAGGTTTTTCATCTGTACTAAGATAATGACCAGAGTATGCATTGATGGCTATGTGTATATATTCTAAAGAGATTTTTTTTGGTAACATTATTCAAGTTTCAAGTTTCAAGTTTTATTTAATTTGTATACCGCCCTTCTCCTTGGTAGGGACTCAGGGCGGTTCACAGGGCCCATTATTGCCCATTTTGTAATCATTTTTACTTATGCCCAAGCAGAGCTGCTACTTTTATCTCTGTGTTGCATGGTCTTTTTAATACCTTATGCAAAAATAGTAGAATGATTGATCATCCTTTTTCCCTAATTGACTTTTGATGTCTTTTCATTGAGAGCCTACCATGAAAAAACAGGATCTGGTATGTATATTATTAAGCTAGCAGGCACCAGGTCATAAATTAGGAGAGGATAAAGGAGAACAAAGTTTTTGGGTGCTTCAAAATTTCCAAAGGTGAATATCTGTGGTGAATGAAGGAGTTTGAGAATTGGGGAGGAGAATGAGGTGGAAAGGGTCAATACTGCTAACTCAGCTTTCCTGCCTAATATATATATGGAAACATGATTCATATGCCAGAAATATTCCAGGTTCTTGGAAAAGTGGGCAATCTCTTGCAACATTTTTAGTTGTCCTCCAGCAGAAAAGCACAACCCCTTTAGCAGGTAAGAACCTCTGTTTGAAAAGAGGCAAGTAGGGAGACTTGTTTCACAATACTAAATTCTGCAGCTATCAGCACTGAGGTTGCTTGGTAAATTCAAGGGACACACAACTAAGGTTGCCAACAAAAATAGGCTAAATAGCTTGCTATAAATTATTACAGTTCTATCTCCTGGTATGGCCACATGTATTGCTTTAAATTGTACATATTGCCTGTTTTGACCTTTGTAAGTCATCCATGGTCACAGAAATTAAAAGTATACATTAATTTTACCATGCAGTGGCAGCTCTTTAGCAGAGTGCCAAGGATTTGGAAACCCAAACAGACCTGGCTGCCATGTCAAATATGGGCTTTAGGACAGTGACTCACCATTTTTCAAGGTGGCTAAGTACCCAAAACAAATAAAAAGTTCCCAGTTGTTGGATGATTGAATGTCTATCCAGCAGCTGTTTTTGAAAGGAAATTATGAGGTCTCCAATCAAAGACTTGTGGTGAAGGATTGCATAAAAATTAACCCATTTTTTTATCAAAAAGTGTTGTGATTACTTACTTGATTTTATTGCAGTCATTAACTAAAGTAATTACTGCATTAATAACCCCATCAAATCAGATTTCCAGGTTACCCAGATCTGGTATAGGGTCTCCTGTTTGATCAGGGGGTTAGACTAGAACACCTCCAAGGTCCCTTCCAATCCTAATATTCTATGTTCCAATTGATGCATGGAGTGTTCCTACTCCAGTGGGATGGAAATATACAGAGAAAAGAAGTCCCTCAAGAAAAAGATTCAATGCCATGAAGGGCTTTGTAAGTATAACCAGCACTTTGAATAGTACCCAGAAGTCAACTGGCAGACAGTGCAGATCACAACGTAGTGGAGACATGTATGCCCATCACAGCCTGCCTGCTACTGCACCTCCTCCTCTCATTTCTTTGCCTTCTTCCCAAGAAAAAGAGATGTAGGTGAGACAGCAGCAGAGACACCTTTCTGCCAATACCATTTGAAAAAGGGCCCTTGAAATTCCTGAACCAACAGGATTTCCTTCATCAGCCCAACTCAAATTTTCTCACCAGATAGCATTAAATCACCCCCTAAAAGGCCAGATACATCTCTGCTACACTCTGATATCAAATAAGACTATCCAGCCAATAGGTACAACATGCTGTAATGAAATATTGGCAATGCTCTGGGCTGTGTAGATGATATATACCCATGTACTGTATGAAGATTGGTTTTATTTTGAAGATCCAGCCATCCAATTTATAATAGAGTACTTAAGAACTCTGATTGGGTTTAGCCATAAACTGATGGACAACAATAACTGTTTTTTTCCCTCAAGAAAATATTTTAAAATCCAGAATCTGAAAATTTCCCTGAAAACCCCTAAAAGGCCTGTGAGAATAAAAAAGCTGTACAGGAATGAAAAACAATGAAAAAATAAAATAGGCATTTTAGGACTTGCCACAATTGACCAGTGCCACCACATTTTGATGCAGGCATTTATTTATTGTATTTACATACTGCCAGACTGAACAAAAATGACTCCTTGAGGGGGTTTGCAATGTTTAGCCACTTGCCAAACCTCACCTGGGTTACAGGAATCCCTCAGGTTATGAAAATATTCTGAAAGAAAGCAAAAATTTGGTGAGAACCATTAAGCTATTTGTTTAGATGAGAGAGCCCTTACGTGGAACAGGCTCACTCCCAGGGAATTGGGGGGGGGGGGGGGGAACTGTGGCCTTAATTGAGGGCATATTGACATATTCAACAACATGTTGTCAGCCAGAATTTGAAAATAGGATGTTGAAACGTGGCACCTGTACTGGCACACTGCCATCTCCATGGCAACTGCTTGCTCTGGAGCAAAACCTTGAAATCCACTTGGGTTTTCTTTGTCTTCAGATCAAGTTTGTTTCTTTCAGTACATATGTGATCTAAGCTTAATACATCCAGGGTCTAGAAATCTGCAATCAAGAAACTCGAATGTATGACTTGGATATACAAAAAATTATCCTCCTGCCTTTGTTTTTTAATCCCCTTAAGACTGCCAAGGCAGAATACTGCAGTGATCATAGCACAAAAACAACAACAGATTTCAATCTTTCCTGACAGATTGGCAGACTTCATCCTTATGTAAACCTATCTTGCTACTGTTTTTCCTTTCATGCTTTGCCTCCTTCAGGGGAATCTTACTGAATGCAAGGGAGCAAAAACAGGCCCAGCAGGCTCCTGGGCTCTGGAAGGCAGTGCCAGTAGCTCCGGTCTCATCAAAGAGGCTTACAACCCAATCTCTGTTGAAAATCAGTCTCGGCTTTGTTTTGGAGGGAGTAATCACTGAAGAGACATAGACCAGACTAGACCTCATTATTGCAGTTTCTACTATTTCCAAGATATCAATTCTTTCCTCTAGCTCACCATGCTCAAATGGTTAAGATTCTTTAACAGCTGAAAGTCTGGAAATATTGTTGACTCAACAGTGAACCTCTACTGAGTTGGTAGCACAACCACACAAAACTTTAAATGCTCAGCAGCTCTGGATGCAATGTTTTGTCCCTACTTCTTTGTGTTGTTTTTTCTTTAGATCACGCCTTTTTCTTTTTAAGATAAAATGTGAGATGCTGCTCAGATAAGTAGCTGTCTTGACACATTCAAATTGCCTCTTGCAAACTTTTGCTTAGAAAAAGTACTGGAGAGTTCAAATATCAGGCTGACAGCCCAGAGGGCATGGTTAGACACCTTTTTCAAAGATATATATATATTTACAAATTGCTTTTGACACTCTCTTAACTGCTATTTTGGGGGGTGGTTCATCAGCACAGTACTGTGGAACGCGAAAAAGAGAGGATTTTGTAATGTGAACATTGTGGCTAAGGAAGGTTAGAGCGGCCTTTTGGCTGCGCCGCCAGAAGATGGCGGTGCACATTAAGAAGTCTGACTTTCGGTCGCGCTGTTGTGTCAAGAATTCCGCACCGATGCTACGCTGCGCTAACTTGCCATTCTACTTCAGTGGGTCCGTTCGATTTTCTTCCCGGTGCAGGTTGCTACAAATGATCAAGGCCCATCCATACTTTCGAGGGCGTACAGTCACCACCCTTGTAGTGTAAATGCAATGAATGATGCAAGCTGGTTAGGCGTTTGAAAATGTAGTTTCTCCAAGCCACATACACGCTTAAGTGCTGCTGGCTGTCAACAGCCACCTGCCGTGAAGCAGGATTCTTCCGCCGGGCATGCACCTAACGCAGAGCCGCAAGTACAGCAGTCTTCTTTGGATCAAATCGGGGCGCAACACTGTCGAGGCTGGTAGAGAAGAGCACTGGGGTGTGTGTGTGTGTGTGTGTGGGTGGGTGGGTGTGTGGGTTTGTGTGTGTGTGCGCGCGTGCTCGCCAATACCTTCTCCCCCTCCCTCCTGCTCGTTGCTGCTGTTGCCGTCGCCTCCCCCGGCAACCACCTGCAAGTTTCCGCCCGGCTGAAGGCCCGCGCGAAAGCTCCGACCGCCGCGCCGCGCCGCGCCCAGCCGCCTCCTGTCTCGCCGGGGCTGCTTTGCGGCGACTTTCCCCTCGCCGGGCTGCTCGACTGCCGGGGCCCGCCCAGCGCGGAGGCTGCTCGTTGGGTCGGGGAGCGAGAAAAGCCAGACCGCGGCGAGGCGAGGCGAGGCGAGGGTGGCGCTGCGGCGGCTGGGCGTGGAGTAAAGGGGCGAGGGGGCCGGGCCGGAGCGACTGAAGCGAGGAGGTGTGTCCCAGGGGCTGGCGGCGGCGGCGGCGGCGGCGGCGCAGGCGGCGTCTTTGCTCTTCGGTTGCAGGTTTTGTCTGCAGCTTCTCATCTCCGCAGTTTGTGGGATTCGCCGGAGCAGCTGTCTCGGGTAAGGGCTCCCTCCCGGAGCATCCTCGGCCCCTCTGAGCGGAGCTCCGGCCGCGTCAAGCCTCCTTGCCCCGCCGGGCAGAAACCCAGACGGGGTTTCTCCCTCTCCCTCCGCCCCGCCGTCCCCATCTTCTCTCGGCTGCCCTTCTCCGCCTGCCCGCCTTTCCCGGGCTAGCGTTTCGCCCGTACGAAGGGTCTCCTTCTGGGCTGGGTCAGTGCCCGGGTAGGGGAAACTGCCTTCCCTAGTGGGCTAACCGCCGGTTGGTAGGGGCAAGCCCCAGCCATTTCCCCTCGGCGGCGGCGTTCTTTAAGGGAACCTGTTCGGGGTGGGTCCGGGGTGGCGGCTGGCAGCGGCCGCTTTCTTTCGATGGCCGAGGACAAATCCTGCCGCCTTTAGAGAAGGTGGAAGGCGATAAGGGAGGACCAGTCGAGGATTGGTCCTAAGCAGAAGGTTGCGCTGCCGGCCCAAGGATTTTGAGCCGCCTTGGGAAAACGTGATTTGAAAAGCAAATAAATAAGGTTCTCCCCCCCACTTCTAACCGGAGGGGAGACGCCGAATTTGGGGTGGTGCCTTTGGAAATGTGTGTGCACGTGTTCCGTTGTGAAGAGGAAAGAACAAAAGAGCCCGACACCTCTTCTCCCCATCTTGTAACTACCGTTTAAGGTTTCCTAGGCTAGCAGAATTTGGTTCCCAGTGATTTTTTCAGCAGACACGGTGTCTTTTTTAAAAAGGCTTTTCTCCCCTTCTTGTGAAAGGGCGATTGCAGTCATGCAGTAGCAGCATCTCTTTCTCTGACTACCCTTCTTTTGTTTAAGGACAGGAATCTCAAGAAAATAGGGAGAAGGGAGGAGAAGGGAGCAAATTTTCAGTAAGTCCCACCCTTCATTGCCCCAGCTGAGAAAGCCTGACAGTTTTTTGGTGAGGCTTTGTTGAACCTGTACAATTTTGATCCACTGAGAAAGAACAGCAGTGGGAAGATTTCCAACTGCAGTCTCCAACTCTTAAGCAAACATGCTTTGAAGGTGACTGATAACCTTCATCTCCCCCTCCCCATCTTGAAAAGAGATTAAGTTTAATTTTGTTGATTAGAGTATCAGTGAGCCTGGGATACAAATGCTCTTAGGACTGTAATTCTTAACCTCTAGCAAATAGCTGTGGAACATTGAAAGGTTTTTCGAGGAAGGATTGGGGACAAGCAAGCAAATGGAAGAGACCACCCCTTCTTCCCCCAATTTTTCCTTCTATTGAAAAAATGAGCTATAGAAAAAGGGATAGCTGATAACCACAGTGAGGCAGTGGAGAACAAAGCTCTGATGGAAGTGAAACAGTGTGCAAAATGTTCGTGCCTAACTAAGTGCAGGTAAAGAGTGCAAAAATCCTTTGCTAGAGCAGCTGTCTGGTGCAGCCTTTTGTCTTTCAGTAAGAACGATCTTCCAAAGACAGCCATCCTGAGTCATTGGCGTACAGGTTTGGGATAGCGTTCACACCCTAGCATTCAAATGAAGGCTGCTTCTATGGAGACTGGCTTTGGGGAAGGGAGGAGGCGTGCCCCTGAGGACTGACAGAACCCTTCCTCCATTCCACCATCTAGCAAAGCTGTAAAATCTCTCTTACTGCAAGGATCAAGAGCAAGCAGACTAAAGCTAAATTTTCATTTCCAGCTTCCACCATGTACAAAAATCCACGTACTTTCTGTAAAGACTGGTTTCTGTAATTTGAGTTGTCCGTGTCATAATTTTTCACACTACGTTTATTGTCTTTATATGAATGACATGTCATCCTTCCTGCTTCTCCGGCCCATCTTTCTGTAGACAGAGTGTTGTTCTATGGATTGACCTATAAAGTGACTTTGCACGTTATGTCTCTTTCCTTTTTAATTCCGCTCTCCAGTCTCCCACAGCGACCACTAGGTTTGTGGTGGATGCAGATTCTTTTTCCATTTAGTGTCTTGCAGAGGATGCATCCCCATCAAAGGACCGATTGGTTTTCTCTTGCTGTTCCCTGGTTCCTTTTAAGTGAAGGCATGATCTGGAGATTTGGCTCTTTTTCCAGAAGCCCTAGAAAATGTGCTGAGAGAGCATTACCTCTGCAAAACTGGTGGTGCTGACGTTACTTCGCAGCTCGCAGTGACAGTGTTCCTCTTCTGAAAACGGTGCTGCTATGGGCGTCACCCGGCCTGATGTCAAATAGCAGCAACAGGTTCATCCTGGCTTTTCTGAGGTTGCTATGGAGCTGAAGCCAGGACATGAATTTATTTCCCGGGGGTTATTTCCCAGGGGGCTGATAGTGTTTAGTGCAGATTGTGTAAATGAATCTTCACACGTAGAGCTGTTTCAATCCAGAACCGATGCTGAGCCCATAGATTTATTTATTCATTTGAAATTTGACCGAAGGACAATTTCAGTGTAGTCTAAAGAAAAATCTCAAGGAGGTGCTGGGCAGCCCTTTCTCTTCTCCTTTCCAATATCTTCCACAGTGTTTTGTGTGCAGGGTGAACCGTGTGCATTGTGATATATTGTTGACTCATCACTGCAATGCTATTAAAGAGATAACCAAGCAGTCACATGGCAAGCTGCCAGCCTTCTTTTCATGATCTGTGGTTTTTGTTCGAACCCTAATAATTCAGTTGTACTTATTTGTAAATATAAAAACAAAAAAGTTGGACATTAGCTCTGAGGAGTCCAGTTTCTAGTATGGTTTCTTTCCACGCCATCCTCTTCCGACAATACACATGTACAAGAAAAGTAACTAAACCAGAGGACATGTAGGACATAACAGGTGGCAGGACTCAGCTGACTTTGGCTGATCTCAGAAAATCTAAGCAGGATTGGAACTGCTTAACAGTTTGATGGAGAAGACCAGGAAATCCCAGGGTGTAGAATAGGCTGGGAAACTGAAGAAAATCCAAGAGGAAGACAGTGAAAAAACATTCTGCACTGTGTAACGAATATAACATGGACAAATCCACATAACCACAAGGAGCTGAGATAGACTGAAGGAAGACATACCTTTTAAAATATCCGATACATTGTACCCCAAAGGGACTTCAATATTTTGCTATAGTTTCCCTTCATTTGGAGTCTTTTTGGTATTGTGTGCTATTCCCAGAATTCCTAGCTAACGTGGGCTGCTTTCATGATGTCTCATAAATCAGGTGATAATGAAGAACTAACTGTGTGGTGAAAAGCTTAAGTAAATAACTCCTCGTTGATCCAGCCATCCAAGGACTGTTGTCCTTATGCTTGATTAAATTATGCTTATATTAATGGATGTATATCTCTCAAGTAGAGCTGTGTTCATCCATTGTAGTTCTTGATGCCAAGCAAGATGCTAAGCTCATTGTCTTCATAATATGCAGAGAACAAAATCTGATTGTTCCCCAGCTTCCTCTTCAGCCAGAGCTCTGAGTTACTTTTTCTTCGGCAGCACCAGGGGGCGCCCTCGTAGGCACCAAGCCTGTCCTCTTGTCAGATGGGAGTAAGCCCCATCATACACAAACCCCCACAAGATTTGTATTGAGCAGAGGAACCTGCATGGCTGCTTGTGAATGGGGTGGGAGGGGATTCCGAAGCCATCTGTCTCAACCCAGCAAAGGGCTTTCAAGGGGAGCTTAATCACCAGCTGTGCTCTTTCACTGGGTGTGTGTGTGGGGGGGGGGAGAGTTGGTAAAATGGCAAGTTGATGTGATGAGCATAATTACCTTTCAGGGGCTGGAAGAAGTCAAGAACCCAGGTTTGTGGCTTATTGATATAGTTTCGTACTGTTCCCCTTGCCAAAAGGCCTGAAATGATCCTTGATTCATTTTCCTCACCTTGGTTCATTAAGCTTGAGACCCAAAAATGGCTAACTCTGTGCCAGTGATTGAGATGTGGAGGAGAAGAAAGAGAAAGCTGCTATCTTTTTAGTCACCCGGATGGGGTGGTATTTCTTTTGGACTTCCAGCAGGCTTTGCCTTGGAGAAGGAGTAGGGGGTCTAGTCCAGGGGTAGGCAACCTTGGCTCTTTTATGACTCGTGGACTTCAACTCCCAGAATTCCTGAGCCAGCCATGCTGGCTCAGGAATTCTGGGAGTTGAAGTCCACGAGTCATAAAAGAGCCAAGGTTGCCTACCCCTGGTCTAGTCAATTCCTGGGTGATTTTGAGCCAGTCCTTCTTTCTTAACCCAGCCTACCTCACAAGGTTATGGTGGTGATGGAAACAGGAGGAGGGAGTGCTGTGTATGCCACTTTGAGCTCTTGAATTAAAGGCAAGATATAAATCTAAAATGGTACAAAATCATTTTTCAGTCTTGGCCATAGTGCAGATTTATAAATACAGCAGCTCACCCTGGTCATCTGTGGTACATAAGAACTGCCTGTGGTAAGTAATGGATTAAAAGTCATGCAAATACATGAGATCATGCAGGCTATTAAAAACTCTGGTCTACTCCTTGTGCATGTTTGTAAGACTGTCAGGATGTTTTCAATCAGAGATTGCACAAGCAGCAAGGCTGGAGAAGATTTGGCTGCCTAAGAGATTGGAAAATTGCTGCTTCTACCTGCAGGGATCCTTGGTTGGATAGATCGGAAGCCTGCTTTGGTATAAGGCAAATTTAGTCGTTTGGAGTGAATATGAACAGAGAAAATACTAGCAAGGCAAAAATGATTTGATACGGTAAAGAGAAAGGGGAGAAGCAGAAAGGAAGGTTACCTCCATGGTATTCTGGTGCTTCTGAGATAGTCAAAACAGATTTGCCTAGGAGTAGAAGAGGAGATGCAGTGGCTCAGTGGGTTAGGACGCTGAGCGTGTTGATCAGAAGGTCGGCAGTTTGGCGGGTTGAATCCTGGGTGCCGTGTAACAGAGTGAGCGCTTGTTACTCGTCCCAGCTTCTGCCAACCTAGCAGTTCGAAAGCACGTAAAAATGCAAGTAGAAAAATAGGGACCACTACGGTGGGAAGGTAACAGCGTTTCGTGCGCCTTTGGCGTCTAGTCATGCCGGCCACATGACCACGGAGGCGTCCTCAGACAAGCGCTGGCTCTTCGAGATGAGCACTGGCCCCTAGAGTCGGAAACGACTAGCACGCATGTGCGGGGAACCCTTACCTTTACCTTAGAAGAGGAGTAGAGCAAAGGAGCCCAGAGGAATGGGGAAAAAAACAGCCATCCACCCAGTAAAATGCTATGAACAGACTTAATCTTCAGGGACAAAAGATCTCTACTGTTTTGATGCCATTGGCCAATACGAAAGAATGATGTCTCTTGGTAAAGTAATGGTGAATTTCTTCTGACTTTTTTTGGGGGGTACTCTTTTGGGAAACTTTGGGGGATGAACCATAAAAAGACACGCCAGGAGCTACAATCTAGGTAGGGACCAGAATGAAGTGGAAAACAAATTTGATTGAATGCAAATTCAAGAACTTAAATACATTTTCTATAATTATTCTCAATGAATTTAAGATCTTTTTATTTCAGCCATATTAAAAATTAAAATTTGGCGTTAACTTTGTGAGTGGCTGGGGGAGGCACACCCAAAACTTTTGGGGCCACAGGATTTACACCCTTGTTGTAAAACTACCTTAACCCCCGCTCTTTGATATTTCTAAGCTGGGAGAGACTGTAATTCAGGCATCTCAGCTGATGCCTTGGCGATGCCAGCAGGGATCCAGCTTGTTTGTGCTGTGACAGCCCAGGGTGCAGTTTCACAATTGAGGCTCTCTAAAGTTGCACTGAAAAGATCTCCTTTCTTTGGTGATGGTGGGGTAGAGAGTATTTAATATTAATCAAGAGGGTTACAGGCAATACAGTCGTGTTTTTTTCCCTGCAAAGAACACACTGTTCTTTTAGTTTGTCTGGTCTCATGGCAAGTAAATACACAGAAATTAAACAGACAATTGTCTTTTTTACAGACTTCATTTAAGTGGCAATATCATGCAGGCTTTCTTGCTAGCTAGTTCCATTGAACAGAAGGAGGCAATCTTTTGAGTAGACATGAATACGATTGCACTATAAATAACTTTCCTTCTGTTTTATTATTAAGTCAGATTGCAGCTTTAATATCCATTGAATTTGCTTAATGCAGCCCCCCTCCCTTGGGTGGGGTAAGGATCACCCCTTTTTTTGCTTGCCTTTTTCAGGACTTGCAGGGGGTGACTGGTGTCTTGCAGGTTTAAAAACTTCAAAATCCTTTTTCTGGGATTCTTTAAAAATATGTCTCCTTTCTATTGTTTTATATGCATTAAGCCTATTTGTTTCCTCTTGGAAACTGATAGTAAATTACATTACTAGGTTATCTTGTGAGTTTTAGTGGTATAATCCTGTGGAGATATGAAAGTCATCAAAGACTTGTTTAAAAGCTATGTACAATTACTACCCCTTGTTTGACACATTTCACTGTATGTGTGGATGTGCAATGGCTAGGCTGGGTTTCAGAACAGAATTTAGTTATTAATGATACACTATCTACTAAAAAAAGAAGCTGGCAGACTAGACTTTTAATTCAGGTAAATCTGCAGTCTTTTAGCTTTCACTGGAGGACAGCTCATCTTACTGTACATTACAGTGTTGATGTGATATGGGTTTGCAATTGTGAGTTGTCCCTTCTGGTGGCAAATATTAGCAGATGGCTGAAGGGTGGAGTGTCTCTGGAAGAAGAAGAGGAGTGACTGAAATCCTCAACACTTTGGGGAAGCTGCATGTTGAGCAGCCTTTGAGTTTGGGTTTGAGTCATACTTTGTGTTTTTCTCCATCCTTTGATCTAGGAGGTTCCCCAATAGAAAATGTACTTCCTTGTTACAGAAGAAACATTTTGGATGATGATCAGTCCCACAAGCTTTATTTACTGAGCTGATTGAGAGAGAATGGTGTTGCTTGGTGAGTGCAGTGCTCACCTTGATTCAGTGTTTCAGGAAGTGGATCACTTCCATGCTGGTAAAAGTATGCCCCTTTTGTGCTGTGGTATAAAGAACCCAAGAGTGCTCAGTTTCCCTGAGAAATGGTCTTGGCCTTTTCTCCAACTGAAGCTCTGAGAAGCACCTCATCTCATCAGTTAGGTGGGCAATAACACAATTAGTGTTGTAAGAGCTTTCAGCAGTTAATTCCAACCTACTGTACCTGTGTTTTGTTTTGATCTAATTACTGTATTATATTTTCTAATTATTGATATATTTACAAGACCACAGAGGTCACTTTATTAAAACTATAGTGATAAAGGTGGGGAAAAAATGTTAAGTTCTCGTGAGGAGCCTTTGGATAGATACATTTTAATGGCAGCAATCATAGTACGTATGCCGTTGCTGATATCTCTGAATATATCTAAAACATTGTGGTAGTATTATTCCTCTGCTTGTTTACTAAAATAACATGGCTAGCAATTTTTAAAAAAATGAATCTGTCTGTAGCAAGCAAGCAATTCATAAGTTTTCTCATGAATTCAACCTTAAGAGAAAAAGAAAAAAGAAAACACAAGCCTGGTGTCTCTCTAGAGAACCCTTGCAATGTGTGAATGAATGGTCGTTATTCATGGTAAGGGTTTAAGAGTTTATTGATTCAATCAACCATAATCTAATGAGGAATAAAATCCTGCCACATTTTTGCTATTCATGGCTCAGACTGATGATGTATATTCAGACAAGAAAGTTGCTGTGTGTGTTCCCTTAAAGAGGCCTGATTGAGTTTAGCAGGACTCACTTTATGTGGTGCTTTGTGAAAAATCGGCTTCTACTTAGGTCTTCCTGGAATTGAAATGCTCAGGCATAGTTCTTAGTGATAGGCAAAAAAGACACAAATGTGTTCTCCTCGTAGGAATAAGCCCCACTGATCTAGTAATTGTAGGGTTGCCAGTTGTTTAGCTGGTAGATAGTCCAGATGGGCTGACATTTACCCCCTCTTGAAACTGTTTTTACAAACAGGCAGTTAGCTGCCTGGGAAGAGAAGTGGAATATATAAGCAGAAGTTTGAATCTCATGCTTGATTGCTTCTTTTTTAGTTAAAGAAAGGTGACAGGGTTAAATTTTAATTTAAACTCTGCTTTTTGAAAATAAACAATGAATGCTGGTTCTTCTTTTGTCTTTGGTTCTTCTCAGTGACTTCTCACAGTCTTCTTTGTGTCATCTTTAAGCCCTTCAGTTAATTTCTGGGTACTGATCTGTTGTAAGCTTGCGCGGAAGGAGGGTGGGTGATCATTATTACTTGAGGCATAAACCTAATTTCCAATTTTCATTCTGAAATTTGAGATATGAAACAAAATGTGTAGCCATTCTTCTTACTTTTTTTATTAAAGAAATGGCTCTCTTCTTTTTCAGTGCTTTTTAGTTCTGAATTAGCAATCCTAAAAAGCAGGAGATATATGGTCAAGAGAAGGTACCTCCAGATCGTTTTTTATAGAAAACATTTTCTTACATGCTATGGTGAAAGTAATTGTTTTATTGGGTGGGAGGGGAGGATCAGACTTTTGGGACAGCTATGCCTGATGTAGCACAAATTCTGAAAACTAAAGATAGGAGCAAAGTTATGAATTCATAACCATTCTGCGTCAGTTCTTAATTTTTCAAAAGGATGTTTCTGAATTTGAAAACATTTAAAAAATGTATCCTACCATTTGACTAGGTGTGTAAAGCCATTTTTCATGACAGAAATACAGCATAGCAATCTAAATACAGTGGGTTAGGACGCTGAGCTTGTCAGTCAGAAGGTTGGCAGTTTGGCGGGTCGAATCCCGAGTGCCGCGTAACAGAGTGAGCGCCTGTTACTCGTCCCGGCTTCTGCCAACCTAGCAGTTCGAAAGCACGTAAAAATGCAAGTAGAAAAATAGGGACCACTGCGGTGGGAAGGTAACAGCGTTCTGTGCGCCTTTGGCATCTAGTCATGCCGGCCACATGACCACGGAGACGTCCTCGGACAAGCGCTGGCTCTTCGGCTTTGAAACGGAGATGAGCACCGGCCCCTAGAGTCGGAAACGACTAGCACGCATGTGCGGGGGAACCTTTACCTTTACCTAATCTAAATACAATAATGTCTATTATTTTTGTTATGTATTTTTTTATTAAAAAGTTTTATAAAAGTTACAATACAAACCCACCCCCAAACCACCCCCCTCCCCCACTTCCCAGAACTGAATACAGGGTTACAAAAATAACAATCAAAATGTAAATAACATTAACCAACTATATATGTAACCAAGTTCCTAATGCACTTTAACTCCCCTTTAACATAAACACAAACAAGATAAAAATAAACATAATAATAATAAGAACATAAAAACAAGATAATATCCATAATGTTAAACAATACTAATAATAAAAATAATAAAATATAATAAAAACTAATAAAAATACCATAAAAACATACTTATTAATAATATCATTCTATAATTCATTCATAAGCTAGATGAAACTTTTTAGTCCCATATTTGTTCTCAATATAATCTATCCATCTTCTCCAGACCGAAATGTATCTTTCTTGTGAATGATCCTTCAATAAGCAGAAGTCTTAACCATTTCTGCCAAATTTGACACCTTAAGTGTCCAATCTTCTATAGTAGGCAAACTATCTTTCTTCCAATATTGACCTACCAAGAGCCTTGCTGCTGTTATCAAATTCAACATCAAATTTGTTTCTTTAGTATCACAATCTATAACAATACCCAATAAAAACAATTGTGGAGAAAATTTTATCTTTCTCTTAAAAATCTTTTGAATATTCCGCCAAATTTTAATCCCAAAAGCTTTAACATTTCTACAAGTCCACCATAAATGATAATAGGTAGCATCCAAACTACCACATCTCCAACATTTGGGCTGTAAATTAGGATACATGCAGGACAATTTTTTGGGATCCAAATGCCATCTATAAAACATTTTATAAAAGTTTTCTCTTAAATTTTGAGCCTGGGTAAATTTCACATTTCTAACCCAAATTACCTCCCATGTATCCAATGAAATTGGTTCTTGAATATTTTGAGCCCACTTTATCATACAATCTTTAACTAATTCTGTTTCAGAATCCAATTCTATTAAAGCATTATATATTCTCTTTATATGCGCTCGGTTTTGATCTTTAATTTGTTTTACCAAATTTTCATCAGTTAATGTAATACCAATTTTCTGATCTATCTTCCACCTCATTTGCAATTGAGTATATTGAAACCAAGACTGTATAATATTTTCTTGTTTTAACTCACCTAATGATTTTAATTGCCAACCATTCCCTATCCATCTAAGTAATTCCTTATATGAAGTCATATCCAAGCTCACACCCACAGATACACCCTCTATCGCATGCCCGGGAATCCCCCAAATTGGTATTTTATAATTTAACTTATAATAATATTTTTTCCATACGCGCAATAAGGCACTTCATAAAATGTGGGATTTAAATGCCTTATCCACTTTTTTTCATAAAATAAATATGCATGCCACCCATATAATAAGTCCCATCCCTCAAGGTAAAGTAATCTTTCATTTGTTAAATTAAGCCAGTCACTAACCGCTGATAAAACAACCGCATCATAATATAATTTCAAATTAGGCATTTTAAGTCCCCCTCTTTCCCGTACATCTTGTAAGATCTTAAATTTAACTCTCGGTCTTTTCCCTGCCCAAATAAATTTATTAATACCCTTCTGCCACTCATCCAAATTGGCATCCTTTTTCAATATAGGTATCATTTGAAACAAAAAAAGAAACTTTGGTAGAACATTCATTTTAACAGCTGCAATTCTCCCCAACAGAGATAATTATAATTTTTTCCAACTAACTCCTTTTGTACTTTTTGCCATAATATCTCATAGTTGTTCTTGTATAATTTCACATTTGAAGCTGAAATATACACTCCCAAATATTTAACCTTTTTCACTATTTCAAAACCCGTTAGTTTTACTAACTTTTCTTTTTCATTCATAGTCATTTTTTAAGATAATATTTTACTCTTACAATTATTTATCTTAAAACCAGAAACGTTCCCATATTGAGTTATAATTTCCATTAAATCTGTAACCGATTGAGTCGGTTGAGATAGTGTAACAACCAAGTCATTCGCAAATGCTCTTAACCTATAATCATTCTGCTTTATTTTTATTCCCCTTATTTTAGTTGATACACGAATTTTAATCAATAAAATCTCCAATGTTAAAACAAACAACAATGGTGAAAGGGGGCATCCCTGTCTTGTACCTTTTTCACTTTTAAATGCATCTGTTAATCCCCCATTAGTTATAATTTGTGCTGATTGTTGTTGATATATAGCCTTAATAGATTGCAAAAATTTATCCCCAAAATTCATCTTATCAACAACTTTCAATAAAAATTGCCAATTCAATTGATTAAACGCTTTTTCAGCATCTAAAAATATCAGTGCCGCAGGGACTTGGTTGTTCTTATCCAAATACTCTATTAAATTTACAATTTGTCTTACATTATATTTCATATGTCTTCCAGTTATAAATCCAGACTGATCACTATGAGTCATTTGTTTCAAAACCTGCATTAATCTATTTGCCAATATTTTTGCAAAGATCTTATAATCTATATTTAAAAGCAATATAGGTCTATAATTCTTTGGTTGGGTGGGAACTTGCTCCTCCTTTGGAATCAGCGATATAAAAGCCCTTCTCCAAGACGGAGGCACCACCCCTCCAGCCTGGATATTGTTAAATAATTCCTTTAACGGTTCTACCATCTCTGCAAATAATAATTTATAATAAGTTGCTGATAACCCATTTGTACCAGGAGCCTTACCCAATTTTAACTGTTTAATTGCTGAAATGATTTCCTCGGAAGTGATTAATCAATTCATCTCCTCCCGTTGCTCATTTGAGAGCGTAGGAATATGTGCTTCCTGTAAATATCTATATCTAAAGCTTGTATATTCTCACTAGCATATAAATTTGCATAAAAATCTAAAAAACCCTTTTTAATCAAATTTTGTTGATAAACCTCTTTACCCTTATATTCTATTTTCTCTATAGTACGTAATTTCTGTTTTTTCCTTAATTGATAAGCTAACCACCTACCAGTTTTATTTGCATTATAAAAAGTATTATGTTTCACATACCACAAGTTACTTGCAACCTGATCTGCCATTAACATATTAAATTGCTCTTTCAGCAAATTTATTGAATCCCTTACTCTCTTATCTAATGGGTTCAAAATAAGAGCTTTCTCTTTCAACTTAATTTCTTCTCCCAACTCTACGTTTTTGCATCTGCTTATGCCTATGTCTACTATGCATATAAATCAAAACCACTCTCATATAAGCTTTACTAGCATCCCAAACCATTTCAATTGAAGTACCTTTATGCATATTCAAAGCAAAAAATTCTTTCAAATGTTCCCTACATTTCTCCGAAAACTCATCATATCTAAATAAATTTTCATTCAATCTCCAAGATCTTCTAATCCCATCTTCATTAAACAACTCCATCCATACCGGACTATGATCCGATGGTGTTCTGGAAAAAATCTTGACCTTTTTAACCCTAGAAAAAAGATCATTAGTAATTAAAAAAAATAAATTCTGGAAAACGATTGATGCCTGTCTGAAAAGAAAGTAAAGTCTCTGTCCTCCAAATTTCGCTCCTGCCAAATATCTCTTAATTCCAAATCATCTTTCAAATCAAAAAAAGGCTTTAGGCAGTTTGGAATGATTAGGGGTATTTTTAAAAGATCCCTTCTTATCCTTACATGAGTCCAAAACACCATTCCAATCACCCATCATAATAACAGATTTATAGTCCAATTGAGTTTTTTTGTTGTGTAAAAGCTTATAAAACTTTCTTTGCTGTTGATTAGGTGCATATAATCCAATAATAAGAACTTTCTTGCCTTGTAACAGTAGTTCAATAATAACATATCTTCCTTGTATATCAATCTCAATTAATCTAACTGGTAAGTCTTTTCTTGAATAGATAACCACTCCACTCTTTTTATCTGGAGCAGATGCAATAAAATGTAATCCCAGTTGGGAATTAATCAAATACCTTTGATCTTTCGCACAAATATGAGTTTCTTGTAAGCAAACAATATCATTTTTATGTTGCTTCAGATAATGAAATACTTTCTTTTTTTTGTGGTGAATTCAGGCCATTAACATTCCAAGTCAGGAACTTTGTCACCATTCTTTGTGACCTGAAGCCTATAGAACAATGCCTGAAGATCCTCAGTTGGTCTCTTCGGTCTTGCTCCTCCCACTGCCTCAGTAGTAACAGGACCTTGTATTGTAGAACCAGAATCTATCTTCTGTTTCAATTGCTCCTTTTCTTTATGTTTATGCGCAACCCGTGTCATTCTCTGTTCCTTTGGATCATCCTTTAACACCAAAAACTGTTCAGTAGACTCAGCCTGCTGTGCCTCTCCAGCAACCAATGACATTGCACCTTCAGTTTGCTGTTTATCTTCCAACTTTTCTTCTTTTCTCTTAAGTCGTGGAGATGGTGGTGAACCTGCTTTCAGGACATGAATATAAAAATCTTTTGCCTTTGAAATCATGTTAAGTCGATATCGTGTCCCTACATAATTCACCACCATTCTGATAGGTATCTCCCATCTGAACTGAATCTGTCGATTTTTAAGCTCCTCAGACAGGAAACCAAAATCTTTTCTCTTTCTCAAAATTTTTGGAGGTATTTCTTTTAAAATTATAATATCCTGACCTGCAATTTGAAATCTCTGTTGATAAAAGGCCTGGATAATTGCATTTCGGAGTGACCTCTTAGAAAAATAAATCACCACATCTCTAGGTAAATTTTTCTGCCTCGCAATCTAAGAGTTAACCCTAAATATTTTATCCACCTCTCTTGATAATTCCTCAGGATCACATCCCAAAACAGGAGCTATATCTTTTGCTACCTCCTCCTTCAAGTCTTCACATGGGTTCTCTTTCAGTCCTCTTATTCTCAAGGCAAATTCCATGTCTCTATATTGTGAGATAGTCACCTCATCCTCCATTCTATCAATTTTATTTTCAACTGTGGCAATTCTACTTTCTAATTTTGCACTGTTTTCCACAACCTCATCCACACGATCATCTAAATGTTCAATGTGTGTGGCCAGCCCTTGGAGTGTGAGCAATATGTCTTCTCTCATCACTCTATTTTTACTCTCAAAAAGGTCAGCCATGTCCTCCTTTATTTGTTGAGCTGTTTGTTGAGCTTGAAGCTTCAAAGCATCCTGCAAATCCTTAAGTGTAAATGCAGGTGGTGGGGGAGAAGGTGGAGGAGATTTGGGCTTCGATGTGGATTGCACTGCACGCTGTGTTACAGGAGAGAAAATTGAACTTTTAGAAACAACAGGAATTCCCTGCCGTCTTGAAGCCATTTCCCCACTTGTTAAAATTCACTTTCCCTTATCGCTTTCACTTTCCCTCTGCACTTCAAGATAAATAAAGTCCCAGAAAAATCTTTACAAACTTTAAAAATTCTCAAATACACAAAAATCCAATATGTTATTCAAACTTTGTTACAAAATATATCTCTTTCTTCATGCTTTGTTCTTTCAAAAAACAAAAGAAAAACATTCCGGCGCCATCTTTTCCCTTTCAAAATCAAATTAGGGTATGGAGAAAATTAATACTCCCCGAGTTAAAGTTCCAAATACTTGCAAATTTAACTCCTCCTGATCAGCTCTGTCTGCTTTCAAATCAATCATAGATCGCTATAATCAGTAGATGTGGATGCGGCGTCTAGCTTCACCCCATCAACTCGGAGCAAAGGCATCCTGGATTCGGAGAAAGCCTCGGGCTCTGAGGGAGCTCTCACCCTCCGATCCCCAGATATTTCTGGGGGTCTAGGGGAGCTCTACCTCTACCCGAGGAAAGCTCACCTCCCCTTCTTCTCCTGAGGGGGAGGTTTACAAGCTGCGGGACAGCTGATTTTCACTCTCCACGGTTCTGATGAAACCTCAGGACGGGCAGCAAAAAAAAGCCGCCATTGGCGTGGCGTTGCCACCGGAAGTCTATTTTTGTTACATATTGAAGTAAATTATATGGGCCGTTATAATTGAATAACGGTTGTGTTGTCTGAACGTTAATTGCCTGTCTGCAAGTTTGCAAGCTTGTGTTTTGGGCGGAAGAATTGCTTTAATTTCATTGGCTGCCGCCTATCGGCAGTCCATATAAATAGATGTCAAGGCGGCTGTTAGAGCTGCTTCTGTGTTAACCTAATAAACATTCTGTTACTTTCACCTTCGCCTCATCAATGCCTCAAAGATCTCCGAACATAACACTTTTGATTGCTGTAATATATTTCAGTCACAACAAAAGACATATAAAAAAATAAAAATGGGTAAATATATTGTAGCAGTTCATACTAGGTGTAGAAATCACAATCTTACTGTAGCTCTATCCCCCAGCCTGAGAAATTCCTGTGTAGATATCCAGGTTGCCCTCTGCTTTGGGTTGATTTCTTTGGGATTCAGGGGCTGTTTAATGTTCTTATTTTTTTTTAAAGAAAGATAACCAGACACTTCTGGGTAAAAATTCCAGTTGCTATGATAGTGATAATGAATATTCTTCCTATAGTGATGCAAACATAAAAATATTCCTAAACATCTATTTGTACATTAATGCTGTTGTACTTTTTCTTTGTGTGGCAGTAAAAAAGCTGTGCCACCTTCTCTTCCTATGTGAGTTCTTTGATGTCATTGACTGAGACTCCACCCTCATACTTTTTTAAAAAAAAATGGGGAGATAGAATGAATCAGGAAGTTTGATCAGGATCAGCATGGAATATTTCCATCATGAAAAGTTGTGGAGGAAACTGTGTGATGTCTCTCCTCCTTCCTTGGGTAAAGCAAGACATAAACTGGCCATAGGTATTCAGGATCTGTAAACGTCCATGCAAGGAGGGACATGCATATTTTTCTTGCAAACACAAGTAGGACATATAATAACTGTCTGGAAGTGAGATCTTTTCTCCATCTGGATGCTGCTCACTGTATCCTCAAACTGTGGTGTTTCCCCATATGTTTGAATATGGCTTATGTTTTCCTTAAGGAGGTTGTAATGATCAAAGGAGCTAATTTAAGAAGAGCTGAAAATACTGAGTGCACACTTTGCAGATTGTACTGCAGCAAGAAAAGTGAAGTCAGATGAAAGTCCACAGACGTCATAAAAATACCAACTCCTATATCATTTTGGCTGAAATTCAATGTTTTCAGCTAGTAAGGAGTCATCTCTTCAATTGTTTGGTTTAAGGGGAAATATGTCTTTAAAAGCCAGATGGGTCAGGGATTTCCAAAACAAGACAGTGAAAGTATTGAAACCTTTTCCAGAAAACATATATTGTTTAGTAAAAAGTGGTTCTGTATTATATTAAGATATATATTTAAAATACTGCAGGTCCTTGGGAAAAAGATGCTTTAGTATCTATTTTTCTCTCTCCCTGCAACTCATTCAGGCACATGTTAATTCTTGTGCTTCTGTTAAACTGGGAGTAATCTGTTTCATCTAATTCTTAATTTAGTCCCTTCTCTTAGAAGGCAGAGACAAATGTTGAGTTGCTTGTCATCTGTATCATGCTACAACCAGCTGTGCACAGTTTTGTTTCATATTTTATTGAAAACATTTAGCATTTTTGTTTATTTAAACAGTGTCTGTACAAATTGAACATCAATCAGTTTATACTGTGTCATATTATTAGTTCATTTGACTAACAGCTCATGTATTTAAGATGTTTGTATACCATCCTTTGCAAAAAAACGTACTCCAGGACAGAACTGATTAATAAAATCACAGTGATTTACTGCACTGAAATAAGATACAAGTCAATGTAGAATGAAAATATTACTATAACTGTTAGTGAAATAGCAAACATTTTAAAAGAAACAGAAAACACAGTCAAGAGATATACCACCCTCAACTTGCAAAACTGAATTATTAAAGTGCTTGCAAGAGCCTTGAGTTCCTTAGTGAGGATTCACAACTGAGAGAGTCCTGTAATTCTCCTTTCTCCTCAAGACACTATCTGTCCACAAAAACATAATTAGGACTCCTCCCCAAAATGGTATAGGTTGGTGTATACTACAAAAGTACTTTTGCCATAAGGATCTTATATAAACAACAATATTTTGAGCTACTCTTAAACAAATAATACAAGCAACATTTCGACACTCTTAGTAACCAACCTTTGCATCAGCCTAAACATGGACAGCTAAAGGTATTTCTAATTGGTGTTGCCAGCTGTTTCCCCATTATTTAACCTCAAACTATTCACCAACACCATCTCTTATCTTTTCGAAATGTAATTGTATTGATCTCCATCCAGCCCTGCACTGCCTCTAGAAAGTGTCACACCTGAATCAGATGAGATTGAAAGTGATAGGCATTACATTGCACAATAATATCAATTTACCTCTAATTACTTGCATTATTTTCTTTGGCCATTTTTAATTTCATATAATGCCACATTAATGGCATGGGAGAAGAGACAATGATGTCTTTAATTTATTAAATAAACCTTATTAAACAAAAGATTGATTATGTACCAGGAAGTCAGTGTTGATACTTGGTGATCATATATAGATAGATTTTCTCCATGAGGCTTTGTCCCCAACCTGCTCCTTCAGACCTTCCAATGGTTCACCCATTCTTGGTGCAACTTAGCCCATTCACCTTGTTAGTGATCATCTGTTCCCTTTCAGCAGCACTGTTGACTTCCACAGAGAGCATGGTCTTTGTATAATCCAGGGGTGTCAAACTCAATTTCATTGAGGGCCGCATCAGCATTGTGGTTGCCCTCAGGGGGCCGGGTGGGTATGGCCTGGGTGGGTGTAGCCTACTGGGTGGGCGTGGTTAGAGTGCCTATGGCCTACTGGGTGGGCGTGGCCAGCTCTACATCATTCGCAACAAGGGTGCCTATGGGGGCCTGGGCAGGAGTGGGACAGATCTGAGGGTCTCTGGCAGAAGGAGGGTCTCTGGGCCAGGGCCAAGGCAGTGGGGGCCGTTCCCTCACTGTTTCCAGGATGGCTTTGCGGGCCACATGAAACCACGTTGCGGGCCGGATCTGGCCCCCGGGCCTTGTGTTTGACATGTCTGGTATAATCTATCCGAAGAATGATGCTGTTATGGGGAAATTAGGAGGATGGAGTATTAGGTATGTTTGCCTCCTTGAGTATTTATAAAAATATAATAAAGATAGGATGTAAAATAAATAAATACTCTGTTTATTTGCTATCCATCATATTCTCAAGAGTCTTCTCCAATGCCAAAGTTAAAAAAAAATAGTAGTAGCACTTTATTGTGATCACTGATCAAATTCAACAAATTAACAGCAGATGAAATGTTAATTTGCACAATTTAAATTTATTTATGGTTGAAGACCAGCTTATATAAAATCAAAGTTTGGTATGACACAGATTTTAAAAGTATCACCTATTAATATATCCTACAGATAATAAGAATTAAAATTATGATAGTTGAACATTTCCTAAAGCACAAACACTCTCATCATGTACAGAGGTGGACCCAGCTGTTCTGAACTGGCCAGAGTGTTGTATTTTCTTTGTCAAAGCACTAAGAGCCTGATTGCTGATATTTTTTTAATGTACTATGCAGGCAACATTAAAAAAAAGCTGGCAGATGCAAATATTCTGTGAGATAATTTCATTAAGAGGGTAGGAATTATATTCAAGGCTTTTTGATAGTCTATGTCCAACATGCATATTGCTGGTCTTCAGCTTCATCATCTCAAAAGCCAGAGGAATTGGGGATTGTCCTGAGATTCTTAATATTGAAATATTAAGGCGGCTAGGGATTCAGTTGAAAAGATTGGCTTTAAACTCACACTTGGAGGAGTTTTACCCCTGCTTCTAAGTATCAAAATCACCACTGTGGATTGTGAATATGATCAAAGTCATTGACAAATTGAATGGCCTTAGAAATGTGAATGATAAGTAAATTCAGATGTTAAAATTTTTGACTGTAAATTCAATCCTGAGAACTCTGCAGCATTTGTTTGGTCTGGCTTTAAAAATGTGACACTCTATTAAAAAGAAAGGCCATTATAGCCCTGTAATTTAGGCATTATTGGCAAAGGAGTTGATAGGTTCCCTCTAAACATCGGCTCCGTAAAAACAATCCTCTGAAATTTGAAAATTTATAAATTATGTACAATTTATAATTATTTTTTATTTTATAATACCAGACAATACCAGACACCTGATGGTATACCAAGTTGATTAGTATAACAATTAGCCATATCATTGGCACATAAAAGCATAGGTATTATCCTGTCTCCTAACTTTGGGGGGAAAAACAGAGATTGCACGTATCATAGGATTTCATAGTTTAAACATGTGGAAATAAGCTATTTTTAATGTTTTGGAATGCTTGAACACATTTTGGGAACTTTGAGACTTGTAATAGCCATTTCTTGTGTTGTTTGAAATGAAAGTTGACCCTAGTCTATTTTGGAAACCTATGCAGATCAAATCTAATTCATTACTGGATGTGAGTTACTGGGATTGTTGATTAGGCTAAGAGTTAAAACACAGAGACAGACAGACACACAAACACATACACTGGAAGAAGGCTGTGGCAAAACACTTCCATACTGCTGCTAAGAAAATTTTATGAATACAGTCCCTTCTAAGACTTTGCTTTTACTAAAATAATTTTATTCTCCTCTAACCTTGAACCCCTGGAGATGTATTGGACTACACTTCTGATGTCCTCACCTAGTACAAACTAAACTTCCTAGGGACACTGAGGTAGAATTCAGGTTGTGGAGAGCTACTTTGCTGAGCTTCCAACTGGAAAGCTGACAGCCCGGGTTCAAGACCCGAGTGAGGTGCGATGGGGAGAGCTCCCCTTAGTTGCCCTAATCCAGCCCATCTAGCCGTTTGAAAGCATTCAAATGTGAGTAGATAAATAGGTACCACTTTGGTGGGACGGTAACGGCATTCCATGCTTTTCAGCATACAGTCATGATGGCCACATGACCATGGAATGTCTGGATAACACTGGCTCCCTTGTCCAAGAAATGGAGATGAGCACCGCTCCCTAGAGTCGGACATGACTGGACAGGGGAAACGTTTACCTTTACCTCTTCTACCATATGTTGAATAGTTGCTGTGAAGTCATAGATCCCTAAATGTAAGTCTTGTGTTCTCATGCTCCAGGGTGCATTTTGTCCTCTAGCAGGGAGTCTGAGGAAATTTTCACTGCTGTCTACTTTTACCTCTCCAAGAAGGAAAGTTTGATTCTTTCTATATGAAGGATGCTACTCATTCACATGATGGTCTATCTAAACGCCAAGGTGCATTCAGAGCATGAGATTGCATCAGCTTAGTTCCTGGGACATTTTCCAGAAAAGACAGGGGCACTTCACACTAATGGATTCATTTTGTTTTTTAAAAAAATATTGCTTATCTGGGTTTGGAACAGTGATAATAAATTTGTTTTTCAGCTGTTTTCTATCCTTGCCTGTGATATGAAAAGAGGATGAATCAGTTGGCCTCAGATTCTTATTTATGTCTTCCTAGTCACCAGTTAGGTTGCCCTACATGCGAAAAGTAAATAAATAGTATGGGGAGAACTTGCATGACATTAGGATTCCGATTCATGTATGGAACTTACATGAGTAGGGGAGGCTTGGAATTCAGGACAGTTAAAGGGGTTGGTGTATTGATGGACATGTATCTAGGGTATTGGCTTGCATTCTACTTTGGCTAAAGCATGTGCCTTCAAAATATTATCTGGTAATATAAGGCTTAGAATGTATATCTGTGATTATTACTTTAAGGAGGAATTCACACAGTCATTTCCCCTGTACTTTTTATGCACTGGCTTCTGATGGGAAAAAACTCTTAAGAATCTGCAGTGTTAATAAACTTCTGTTTGGAGATCATTCCCCAGTTATCTTCTCACCTTGACCTTACCCTAAGCTCCAAAACTTTTTTTTATTGAAGAGTTTTACAATACATTTTTTTAAAAAGACAAAACCCCTCCCAACCCCCTCCCCTCTCCCCAACACTCCCCAACACCTCCCTCCCTTCCCCCTTCTGTTTGGAGATCATTCCCCAGTTATCTTCTCACCTTGACCTTACCCTAAGCTCCAAAACTTTTCTCAAGGCAGAAAGGCATGTTTTGGTACAAAACAACTTACTGAGTGGAAGCCATTCTAAATAAGGGTAAGTTTCCTAATTTCTTCTTTGACATTCAGCAGGGGGCAGAACAGGGTTATTAATATAAGAGGAGTGTGACTCAGTGTGAAAATCTGCTCTGCTCTGTTTATGTTTCTCGTTTGGAAAGGTATAAAATATATTTAAGGAGCAGGTAAAATTCTAAAAAGTTCACAGATTAAAATATAATAAATGTCAGAAGTTGAACAATAGGAATTTATGCTGGGTGTCTCTTAGGTTTCAAGAACCCCTATTTTCTTGGAATTTGGAACATGTAATTCTATTCTTATTGGTGAACCAGCATTGAAAATAAACCATCAGTTGATGGTCAGTTATGGATGCCAATGGACTATTTTTCCCACATTAAAACATTTTATGTTTAAAGCAGCTTCTACTGCATTTATCATATGTGTGAGCATGACAGTCCCTTGAGCTTTGAAAAACAATTTTTCCTTCTCTCTCTGACTCGATGTATTATCTGTTGTGTTTACTAACACAATCCCTTCCTAATATAATAAAGAAACTAAACCCATAGCCATTTTGAAATATCTACGTTTTCTGTTGGGTGTGGCATTCAAAGAAGAAGAAGCAATCAGTTCTGAATTCACAGCTCTGTTTGAAACACAGACACCTAAAAACATAGAATTGTAGGGCTGGAAAGGACCTCACAGTCTTCTAGTCCAACCAGCAGCTCAAGGTAGGAGCTTTATATCATGCTGATCAAATGGTGGTCCAGTCTGTTTTTGAAAACCTCCAGTGATGGAGCACCCACAACCCCATAAGCCATTTCATCGATTCATTGTTTTCACTGTCAGAAAATGTCTCCTTACTTCTAGGTCGAATCTTTCTTTAACAAGCTTCCACCAATGATTTCTTCTCCTGCCCTCTGGCGCCTTAGAGAATTAAGTCAATGCCCTCTCCTTTGCGATGGCCCCTCAAATACTGGAAGTCTCCCCTAATACTTCTCTACAATAGGTTAGACATATCTAGCTCCCTCAGCCGTTCGTCATACAGTTTTAGCCTCCAGACCCTTTATCATCTTTGTTGCTCTTCTCTGTATACTTTTCAGGATCTCAACATCTTTTATGTATCGTGGTGACCAGAATTCAATGCATTAATCCAAGTAAAATCTCACCAGTCAAGTGTAATACGGTACTATCAGTTCTCATTGTCCTGACGCTATCCCTCTGTTGATGTAGCCTAGAACTGCATTGACTTTTTTTTGACAGCTGCAGCACATTGTTGGCTCATAATTAATTGGTGGTCCACTAGGACACCTAGTTCTCTCACAATTAATACTGTTGAGCCAAGTGCCCCCTTTTCTATACCTGTGCATTTGGTTTTTCCTGCCTAAGTGGAGGACCTTACTTTTCTCACCACTGAATTGTATCTTGTTACATAGGGCCCAGTGTTCAAGTCTCTCAAGATCCTTCTGAAAGTTGAATCTGTCTTCCAAAGTGTTAGCAATTCCCCCTAGCTTGGTGCCATCTGCAAATTTGTTGAGCTCCCCTTCTATCCCCTCATCTAATTCATTTATGAATTCATTTGCTTCAATTGCATGTTACATTTTAACCATTCACTTACAAAAACTATTTCATAATAGCACCTACAATCTATTATGAGATGTGGTGGTGCAGTGGTTAGAATGCAGTACTATAGACTACTTCTGCTGACTGCAGTTTGGTGGTTCAATTTTCAATAGCTCAAGGTTGACTCAGCCTTCTATCCTTCCGAGGTCGGTAAAATTAGTACTCAGATTGTTGGGGACAATGTGCTCACTCCGTAAACCACTTAGAGAGGGCTGTAAAGCATTATGAAGCAGTATATAAATCTACGTGCTATTGCTATTATAATGTAATATGACATATACATGGTCTATAATGCCCACTTCCAAGTAGGTCACTCTGTCACATAGGAGAATCATTGGAAATCTAGTTAAGCAGAAGAGTTGCTTTAAAGAATTCTGTCCTATGAATCATTGCTGTTGTGTGATTATATTTACAATCTTAAATTTCTGGTCAGTTCAAGAGATTTCTGTGCAACCATGTTGAAGAAATTGTAAGCCTGGATATGCTGTTGGCTTGCAATTCTCATCAGTCCCTAATCAGAGATTTTATTTCAACACCTGAAGGTTTATAGGTTTATCACTCCCCAAGAAGACAATAGGCGTGTACTCTTGAAAGTGCCTATGTTTAGTCATGGCTAATAAGATATTTAGTGTTTAAAGTGGTGAACTGAGACTGGTGAGACCAGGTTCAAGTCCATCCTCCACCATAGAAGCTAACTGGGTAGCTTTGGATCAGTCACTCTCAACTCAACTTATTTCTTAGAGTGATAGCTGTGACAGTAAAAAGAAAGGAAATTAAACCATCTTGAGCTCTTGAAGAAAAGGCAGGTTATAAATTAATAAACAAATGTATTTATAGTCATATAGCTCAATGCTGTCTAAACTGAGTCCATAATAAGATTATGATAAGCTTCTTGATTCTTTACGAATCTTTAGTTCCTCTCCATATGTACCTCCAGAAGAACACAAAACTTTGAAATTCAAGCAACAAAAGTGGTACAACAGGATCAGTGTGTTTCATCTGTGTTTGGTACTGAAGACTCAAGGGATTCCTTACTGTGGCAGAAACATATAAAGACTGTACTGCAAAGGCTATATTGATACTGATACAATTTTGAAAAATAAAACTTCCCCAGGACAATCCAGAGGGGGAAAAAAGCAGAAAATTCGTCCTCTGTGATTTTTTTCTGTCTCCTTTGGATCACTGTCCAGCCCTCTCTCCAAAATGTTAAGTCTCCCAGACACAAAATGTTGTTGATTAACTGAAAGCAGGTATTTATACAAGAAATCAAGAAAAATGGAAGTATTTTATAATTCTGAAAATATGCAAATTTGGAGAAAAGAAGTCTTCCTCATTTAATAATTAGGCCTTGATGGTTCATTTCTTAGAGGCTCTTTCTCTGATATAATGTGATTTTTCAGTGTCCAGTTAGATTCCCTTTTGAGCTCAGGAGCCAGGTATGAGAGCAAGCAATAGAAGGCCCGTACCATTGAAGGACGAAGCATGGGGTTATGTGAAATGGCAGTAACAATGTTGAACATGCATTAATTAACTCAGTCCTTTGTGCCTAGCAGCTGATCCTGAAGGTTTTTATCTTGCTAAATGGAACTTGAAGTGAAAATCTATTCATACTTATCTGAAAATAGAGTGAAGAAAAGTGGTTGTGTACAGTTGCATCTTTTCTAGTTCATTAACCCAGATGAGGCTTTGTGAACTGAAAGGAAAGCTGAGTTTTATTAGTGTCCCCTTCTGTCAATAGTTCCTTGCACCTGTCCAGATCTGCTCCAAAGGACTGGAATTTATTTTGGAAAGCATAGAGGTTCTAGGAAAGGAAGCATTGCCCCAAAGTGATCCTTCTGTTTTTGAAAACTGCTGCTAGATCTTAATGCCTCGTGTCAGCAAAGAGACACTGTTGATCAGAATCCCATGATCTGTATTAAACTTCAGACCTTGCCCATAACTCTGAATTCTATTTTGTGCTACTAAATTACAGTATTAATTCATTATGTCCTAAACAATGGATCTACTCTGTCCTCATCCCCAAATAATCCATCACTGAGAATGAAAGGTTTATTTTAAGCCATAACTGATAAGCCATTTGAGAAGCAATGCCTTTTAAAGGTACATTCTCTTAAAATCAGATCAGTCCTGGAATAGTGACAGTAAAGCATTGATTTAATACAACAAAACAAAAAGAAGGCCATTACCTGGGTCTTTAAACTGAAATGAACTGATTTCCTTAGAGTGATAAGGGTGCTCTCAGAAAGGCTAAACCCCCAAATACTGGGCAGATATATGACTTAGAGATGTGGTTAGAGCCATACCTTTGTTCAGGATTTATTGAATGGTCACTGTATTAAGGGGCTAGAAGCACCCCTAAGCACCCCCAAAAGGTGGCAGTTAGTGGGAATTAAGCCAGATTGGTTTATAAGCCTGAGCTTCAGTCTACCTATATTCAGTCTGCTTAAAAACGAGGGCTCAAAGATTATTACCAGGGTTTCACTGAGCAAGGTGTGCTATTTGCCACTAGCAACAGTTGAGGTCCTGATGTTCTTCCATGCAGAGCTGTGGGTGGGCAGAGACCAGTTGCAAGATGTTAATAATAAAGAGAAAATGAAACCAGCATTTTCCCCCTTGGGCTTCTCATATTTTGTTCTGTCATTCTGAATGGTTCTTCTAGTTTCTGAATCAGCCATTACAGATGTCTTATTTGCATTGTATCCAAATAGCCTACTGCTTAATAATATGCTCTGTTGAGTAATTTTCCATCCACTTGTGTCCTGTTGCCTGAGGAGATGTTTTGACAAATCAGAGCAACTTCACACTTGATACAGTCCCCTCAGACATGTACAAAGTGGCAAAAATATGCGTTGCCTAAAGGGAGCTCCAGGATATGAATCATGTGTATGAATTATGAAATTGAGATTGGTTTTATTTGCTAAACTACCAGAAGAGTTATTTTCTAATCCTTTTTTTAAGCCTCAACTTCTAACTTGCTTATTCAATTTCCCCCTAATCTCTTTGTAATGTATTGGGCTTGTTTTGTTAACACCATGTGGTAACAGCTGGAAGGCTGTTTGAGCAGGGAGCTAGCTAACAGCTCTCAGCCTCTCAGACAACCCGTCTCCAGCGCTGCTATTGATTGCCCCTAGGGCGGCAATAGGTTGCTTCAAATCTATTGGCCGCTGCCTAGGGGCCAGGTTATAAATTGCTGCATCTGCAGCCCAGTTCTCTAGTTCAGATCCTGCAAGCAATAAACCATGATCTTTGCTGAACTCACTCACCTCGTCTTCATTCCTGCACAACGAACCCAGTACACAACACTGGTGATGAAGGTGGGATCCTGCTTCTCCGTCGGAGCTGAAAGTCACTAGGGGAGAGGCACCACATGCCTGGCGGGAAAAGCAACTCCCCCCCCCTACGGTCGGCTAGCTAAGCCACGTTAGTGACTATGCACTCAGAGGACCAGCCCCTGAGCAACGGAGAGGCAGGATTCAAAGATGCAGAAGCCAGCCGCGAAGACCACCACAATGCCTAAGGTCAGAAGGCTGTGAGAATTTAACATCAGGCAACCAGAAGAATGGCCCTTGTACCTGTCCCAGGTCAAAAACTACTTTCGGGCAAACCAAGTCACAGAGGACGGACTGAAGGCCACCACGCTGCTCTCTGTGTGTGGCCCAGTGACATTCGATCTTGCAAAGAACCTGTTTATGCCCACTCCGTTGGAATCCGTCTACTACGCCGAACTGAAGAAGAAGCTCAGGGAACACTTCCAACCCAAGATGTTGGTGATTGCATGGCACTATGCCTTCGAACAATGAATACAGCAACCAGGAGAGACCGCATCCAACCTTGAGGCAGGCCACACACCTGTGCCAATTTTCAAACCTCGAAGAGCGACTGCGAGACTGGCTTGTCTGTGGCCTCCGCAACTGAAAGCTGCAACAGAAACTATTTGCCAGAGAGGTCCTATTATTTGAAGATGCCCAGCAAGAAGTCATGGCAGATGAAGTCGCCAGAGAAGCCGTCTGAGCTATCCGGCCTGCCAAAACGATGCAACGTGAAGAAGCTGTCCACCACGAGGACACAGAACTCACAGAGGACACAGAAGAAGTCGACAAGCTGCACAGACAGCCCGACCAACAGCACCGCAGCAGCAAGCAACAAGAGACTACTTACAAAGCAGATCCCTTGCCTAGATGTCCAGGTTGTGGTGGCTGCCACCAACGCTTGGACTGCAGGTTCAGGACAGCCATATGCTGGGCCTGCGGAAAAAACGGCCACATTGCATCAGTTTGCAGAGGTCGCCAAAGGGACCAGCCATCGAATCGCCAGTCGGAAGATCTGACCAGGAGAGGTACCGGGGCCCCAGGGCCATTCAGTGTGGGGTTTTGTTCAAGCTGTAGAAGTGTCTGCCGTACCGGGGCCCGACGCCCCCTTAAACCCAAGAATAGACTTCAGGTGGAGCTGCAAGGGGTCCCCTGTAAGATGGAGCTGGACACAGGCCCCGCCGTTTCCATTATTTCTCTGGACACATTTAATTTCGTGTGCAGTCGCAGTAGGAGATGGGCCAAGCTGAGGTCCTCTGACATACTTTTAACAGATTTTCAGAATGCAAAAGTTACAGTCAAGGGTGAAGCCACCTTGGCTGTTAAATTTAAGGGGTTTTCAGGGCACCTGGATGTTGTCATAGTAGGGGGCCAGAGAACGAGTCTAATTGGGCTCAATTGGTTTGATGCGCTAGGCATCCAAGTAACCGGAATCAACTGGACCCAAGTTGTGAGTCTAGTGACAGTTTGCGAGGAATTCGCAGATGTATTTGATTCAGCCCTAGGAACTTACATGGGCCCGCCTATAGCATTCAGACTAGGCCTCAAACTAAAAAACAAATGCAGTATTGGGGTTCCCTCAACTGAATTTTTGGGGTTTCACATTGATGCTAATGGCATCCACCCAGCTGAGTCCAAAGTGAAGGCCATTCAGATGGCACCTAGCCCTAAAACAAAAGGAGAGCTGCAAACATTCTTGGGCCTCCTCAACTTCTATCACGTACACGTTTAACCTGATTCACAAATCTGGCAAGGAAATGGGCCATGCAGACAGCCTGAGCAGGCTTCCACTGCCACAAATCGAACCAGATCCAGCCCCAGTGGCCCCCATATTGTCCATTCAGGACTTGCCAGAGTTTCCCCTCCACGCTGGGGACATAGCTGCAGAAACAGCAGCTGATAAGACACTAAGTAGAGTGCTTTCTTGGGTGCACACAGGGTGACTGGATAAAAGCCCAGGCCCTGAATTTCAGAGTTATTTTACTAGAAGACATGAGCTATCAGCTCACAAGGGTTGCATCCTATGGGGTAACAGGGTCATAGTCCCCACCTCACTAAGAGACAGGGTCTTACAATCACTGCATGAAGGCCATCTGGGTATTGTCTGTATGAAAGCTTTAGCTAGAAGCTACTTATGGTGGCCAGGATTAGACAAGGCCATTGAAGCCAAGGTGCATGGATGTTACACATGCTAACAATCAAGGCCTGAAATGCTGCACATTCCAGTTCACAGGAGGGAGGAGACTCACACTCCCTGGTTTAGAATTCACATAGACTTCGCTGGGACCTTTCAGGGACAGCTCTTCCTTACAGTGGTCGACAGCCACTCTAAATGGCTTGAAGTAATACCAGTTGTTAACATGACAAGTGCTAGGACCATCCAGGTGCTTAGGAAACCTTTTGCCACACATGGGCTGCCAGACGTCATAGTATCCGACAATGGAGCCCAATTTACTGTGGCTGAATTTCAGGTGTTCCTGAGAGCAAACCTCATCAGGCATGCAACATAGGCCCCGTTTCACCCGTCCACCAATGGTCAAGCTGAACGCATGGTCCAGACCACAAAAGAGTCACTGAAGCGTATAGTGACTGGGGACTGGCATCACAGATTGGCAGATTTTTTACTTTGCCAGCATTCCACGCCCTGCACGGCTACAGGGAAAAGCCCAGCAGAGTTGCACTGGGGGAGGCGACTGATCACAAAACTGGACAGGTTGCATCCAGATAGGGTGGCAGCAGAAGCTTCATGCCCAAAACCCCTGAGGGGCCTGTGAGTGGGCGACGGAGTGTGGGCCAGGTACTATGGGCATGGGAATTTGTGGGTGCTGGGAAAAATTACTAAAACATCAGGCCCCCTCTCTTACGAAGTGGGGCTGGAGGGCGGGCGATGCCACATCGATCAACTTAGGAAGCGTTTCCCAGAATGGCCACAAAGTGAGGACTTCATCATAAGTCCTTACCAAGGTTCACAAACCGGTAGCCAAGCTGGCCCATACATAGACTCTGAAGGCTCACACAGCTCAAGCAATGAGGAGTTGGCCGTAGAGGAGGGGAGCCCAGAAGTGCAACATGGGTCCCCTGATGGAGAAAGCCAACCTGATGGCTACAGCCTCTGTACTAACTCTGCTGAACAAACTGACTCTGGGGTGGGCCAACCTGGAAAGGCCAGCCAGAGAGCACCAAGCCATTCTGAACCACTTGAACTAAGAGACACTGGCCTACCCAGCCCGGCGGGCAAGCTGGTAGGCCAGGACGTGCCTGGGTCCCCTAGGCATTCCACAAGGACATGCAAACCTTCTGCTTATCTGCAAGATTTTGTTCTGAAATAATAAAGCTATAATGTTGTATGTATCCTTGTATTAACTGCTGACCTACGAGATTGTACTGGACAATGGAGCTATAATGTTGTAAGTACTTTATTGTGCTGCTAAGTGGAACCTATTCACACCAGTATTAAGTGTTTGTAAATTGTATTGCTGTTCTATTGTTGCTATAATGTTGTTCGTTCTAAGGGGAGAGGGGTGTAATGTATTGGGCTTGTTTTGTTAACACCATGTGGTAATGGCTGGAAGGCTGTTTGAGCAGGGAGCTAGCTAACGGCTCCCAGCCTCTCAGACAACCCGTCTCCAGCGCTGCTATTGGTTGCCCCTAGGGTGGCAATAGGTTGCTTCAAACCTATTGGCCGCCGCCTAGGGGCCAGGGTATAAATTGCTGCATCTGCAGCTCAGTTCTCTAGTTCAGATCCTGCAAGCAATAAACCATGATCTTTGCTGAACTCACTCACCTCGTCTTCATTCCTGCGCAACGAACCCAGTACACAACACTCTTTATTTTCACTCTCCTCTTTTTCTCCTTCTTTTTCCCATCCCAGTCCTTACAAAGGATTTCATCACCTTAGCTTTTATGTTATCTTTCTATCACATTTATATTCCATTACAATCAAATTATTCTCAGCAGTTAACATTGTAGGCATACAAAATAAAGTAACTCAAAACAAGCAAAAAATAAAAAGTAGCCCAATATGATTAAATTACCTTCTAAAATAGTTCATTTTTCAACAACTTTCTGAATTCAAGAAAGATCAGAAGCCATTCTGATCTTCACTGTGATGCTGAACTAGAGAACTGACATCTGGCACTTCAGCTAGGAAGCAGTGCTTTCTGCTTGTGCTCCCTTTATTTCTTGAAATTTGCACCTGGGGCATCTTCCCTACAGTCCAGAGGGGGAAAAAGATAACTATTACTTGCATATGGTGGGTATTGTGGTAAAAACTCTCAGATGATCTAACCCAGCTGCTTCATTTTAAAGAGAGAAGCAACCTGAAATTAAGGAGAAAGTTCCTGACAGTGAGGACAATCAACTAGTGGAACAGCTTGCCTCCAGAAATCGTGGGTGCTCTGTTATGTCAGTAGCTTTGTTGCAAAGAAGGTTCCTTTGAAGCGGGAGATTCTGGTGCAATTATTGGTTAATGTTGTAAAGGCGGGAAAACCCGGGCTTGTGATTGGATACAGTTTAAACAGCTCGAGTATAAAAGCCAGAGTTATTTTGACAGTTGTCAGTTGACATATGTGTATTGAATAAACCTTATTGCTGTTAACCTCACTGAGTCATTCGTCTGCCTGAACCAAACAACTGGCGACTAAGGTGGGATAGACGGCGGACTCGTGAAGGATCGGCGGAAACTGCTGCGCGTAAGGCGGTAAATTTAAAAAGAATTCACAGTCAACCACAAGTGGCCGCGGCGGATTCAACAAAACCTCCGAATGGCGCAAATTGGGTCTTTAAAAGAATTCGATCCAAACTACCCAGAGGACTGGGAAGAATATGTGGGACAGGTCGAAGGGTTTTTGCTAGTAAACGGCATAACCGATGACCGGAAAAAGGCGGCTGCCTTACTGACTATCTGTGGCACACCAGTGTACCGGGTTGCCGTGGGACTTTGTCAACCATTGCCGGTATCAAGCGTTTCGTATGCTGACTTACTAGCCAAATTAAAGGTACATTTTACGCCGAAAAGATCAGAACTCTTTTGGCGGCGTATTTTTGAAAAACGAAATCAGAGACCCGGCGAGTCAATAACCAAATTCGTTGCGGCTGTTAGAGAAGCAGCGTTACGGTGTAAATATGACAATTTAGAAATAAGAATCCGTGATAGAGTGGTGCTGGGCTTGCGAGACGAACAGTTACAAAATAGAATTATCGCTAAGCCCACTGGTGACTTGCAAGAAGTCCTCGACGAACTCTTGACATATGAATCCACTGGGTATCGCGACCCCCCCCGCAATAGCATGGCTGTTTCTGCTGAAATAAATCAAGAAAGCCTTGTGACCAACAATGGGAAGCCGACATAGCCAAAGTCACCAGACGGTTTGGAAAAATGGCAGCAAAACCATCCCGAAGCGACGGACCAGAACCGAGTCGCCGATTCCAAACAACAACACCACAACGACAACCAACAACACCACAACGACAACCGAGAGACATTCCAGGAAGACAGCGCGACAGCGACAACAGATGTGGAAGCTGCGGGGGCAACCATCCCCGAGCAACATGCAGATTCCGCTCTGCTAGATGCAGATTGTGCAGAAAAACCGGCCACATTCAAGCCATTTGCAGGGGTCGTGCACGCGACAATCGTCTACACAAAGTCGACATTTGGCCCGAAGGTAAGGTAACCCCTTACTATAGTGGCAAGGAGACCCCTAGACCTTGGGCACAATACCCCAACCGCGGGGAGGTGGCACGAGTTAATCACATTGGAAAAAGAAAAATAAACCACATTTTGGGATCAAAATTAAAAATTGTAGTCCAGTTGCAAGGAATCCCTTGCAAAATGGAAATCGATTCTGGGGCCTCAGTGTCCATAATATCCAGTGAAACCCTTAAAAAGATTGAACTTAAAAGTGGTCGCAAAGTTCCACTTAGTTCAACCAAAATTCAATTGGCAGACTTCAAAAAAAAACCAATAAAAATTAAGGGAAAAGTTACCCTTAGAGTTAAATATAAGGGGTTTAATGGAATACTAGACTTAATAGTTACAGAAGGCCATAGAACTAGTTTAATAGGCCTTAACTGGTTCCCTGCCTTGGGAATTTGGGTAGGGGGAATAAACACCGTTATTAATAATAAGACCCTCAAATCTGTCTGCGATGAATTCGCAGACGTATTTGATGGGTCTTTGGGTAAATATAAAGGGCCCCCAATTAATTTTAATTTAGACCCATCGGTTAAACCCATCAGGCTTAAGGCCCGACGGGTGCCTTTCGCCCTTAAGCAAAAAATCGAGGCCGAGCTCGATAAGCTTGTAGGCCAAGGCGTTCTAGAACCGGTCGAGGGTGGTTTGTGGGAGACGCCGATCGTCACACCCCTTAAACCTAATGGGGATGTGAGGATCTGCGGTGATTACAAAGCCACCCTGAACCTAGGAATGAAAAAGCATGCTTACCCGGTCCCGACAGTGAAGCAGGTCCTCGCCACGATACAGGACGGTGCCATATTTGCCAAGTTAGACTTGGCGCAGGCGTATTTGCAACTTACTGTTTCCAGGGAGGCTGCTGAAGCTCAAACTATTGTTACCCACAAGGGGGCGTTCCGAGTCCACAGACTGCAATTCGGTATTGCAGCAGCTCCAGGCATCTTCCAGGAGGTGATGGAGAGGACCTTAAAGGGCATACCTGGTGTATGCCCTTACTTTGATGATGTTCTAATAGCTGGAAGAAATGAAGAAATATTAGCTGAGCTTCTGGAACAGGTATTGGGAAGATTTAGGGGGGCTGGACTTAAATTAAAAAAGGAAAAATGCTGTATTGGAGTTAAATCCACAGAATTTTTAGGATTTAGGATAGATAAAAATGGAATTCACCCTACACCAGATAAAATTAAGGCAATTAAATTGGCACCTGAACCAAAAAACAAGGCTGAATTACAAGCCTTTTTAGGATTAGTCAATTTTTATCATACATTTTTGCCACATAAAGCTGCCATCGCGGAACCACTACATAGACTATTAGATAGAAAAACCCCATGGCAGTGGCAAGATAAACATAGAGTCAGTTTTCAAACATTAAAAGATATTCTTTCAAGCCAATCCACAGTTACTCATTTTATTGAGAATAAACCAATCTATTTAGCTTGTGATGCTTCACCTTATGGTGTGGGGGCTGTTATCAGTCACATGGATAGTCAGGGCGTTCAAAAGCCAATTGCGTACTATTCCAGGACGCTTACCAAAGCTGAACGGAATTATGCACAGATTGATAGAGAAGCATTAGCAATCGTGGCAGGAGTAAAAAAGTTCCATGATTACCTTTATGGTAGGAACTTTACCATACTCACTGACCACAAACCATTATTGGGACTGTTTACCACTGATAAACAGACACCCCAAATAATGTCTCCCAGAATGCTGAGGTGGTCAATTTTCCTCTCAGCATATTCATTCTCACTGCAACATAGACCTGGTAAGGAAATGGGCCATGCAGATGCCCTTAGCAGACTGCCTTTAACCAACACAGAGGAGGACCTTGCCCCAGTAGGACAAATTATGTCATTACAGGAAATTCCTGAATGCCCCTTAACTGCTAAAGAAATAGCTGAGGCTACTAAAAAAGACTATATTCTCAAAAGGATTATGACCTGGGTTCTTGGTGGTTGGCCAAGTACTAACCCTGATGCCAAGTACATCCCATATTTTAGGAGGAAGAATGAACTATCATCCCATTTGGGATGTATATTGTGGGGCAACCGTGTTGTTATTCCTGAACTTCGCAGAACTACAGTTTTAACGGAATTACATGAGGGTCACCCTGGAATTGTGCGAATGAAGGCATTAGCTAGAAGTCATTTGTGGTGGCCAGGGCTTGATAAAGATATTGAAGAATGCGTTTCAGGATGTTATTTGTGTCAGCGATCTAGACCAGAGCTGCCACACACACACACACATAAGTGGGAATTGGCCAGGAATCTTTGGTCTAGGATTCACATTGATTTTGCAGGGCCATTTCAAGGCTTAACCTTCCTAGTTGTGGTGGACAGCTTCTCTCGGTGGCTGGAGGTAGTGCCTGTTAATTCAATGACATCTAGTAGAACAATACAGGTTTTAAGGGGCCTCTTTGCCACTCACGGGTTACCTGATGTGATTGTATCGGATAATGGGCCCCAATTCACCTCTGCTGAATTTCAGGGTTTCCTCAGGGCCAACTCGATTAGACATGCAACATCAGCACCTTTCCACCCGTCCACCAATGGCTTGGCTGAACGCAACGTGAGAACCACCAAAGACTCCTTGAAGCGAATCATCCGTGGCGACTGGCACCAAAGACTTGCAGACTTTTTGCTGACCCAACACACAACCCCTTGCACGGCTACCGGGAAAAGCCCTGCGGAAATGAGGTGGGGCAAACGGCTAACCACTAAACTGGACAGGTTACATCCTGACAAACTACCCTCAAGTGCTGAACCTGACATCCCAAACAGGTCCTTCAAAATTGGAGACTTAGTCTGGGCCAGAAACTATGGACAGGGGGACAAATGGGTTCCTGGGGTAGTCACTGACATAATGGGGCCGTTGTCTTACACCATTGAGGGGGAAGGGAATAGAGTAAGTAAAAGACATATTGATCAATTAAGGAAGAGAGTTGCCGGAAGTATGCCAGTTGATGGGGGCCAAAACGTACACGGGGGTGATACTGCATCTTGGCCTAATCAAAACAACTTGCCAGTTAGCGGTGAAGCGGAAATTCAAACCAGTGTGACTACAGCTAACCCACAACATTGTCAAATTGACTGGGAGCTGTCCCCTATGAACAGGCCAGCAGTACCTGAGCAACAACAACAAACACAACAGCAATCACAATCTGTTAGTAGGGAATCTTCAGAGCCTGTAATTCAAAATTCCAGACCCATAAATATAAGCCAGCCAATCAGACAGTCAGTTAACAATGACTTAAGTAGCCAACCCAATAGATACCCATCTAGGGTCCATAGGCCACCCAAATACTTGAGAGATTACGTCAACAAATAACATCAACTGGGGGGGAAGGGGTGTTATGTCAGTAGCTTTGTTGCAAAGAAGGTTCCTTTGAAGCGGGAGATTCTGGTGCAATTATTGGTTAATGTTGTAAAGGCGGGAAAACCCGGGTTTGTGATTGGATACAGTTTAAACAGCTCGAGTATAAAAGCCAGAGTTATTTTGACAGTTGTCAGTTGACATATGTGTATTGAATAAACCTTATTGCTGTTAACCTCACTGAGTCATTCGTCTGCCTGAACCAAACATGCTCCATCACTGGAGGTTTTTAAGAAGAGGCTAGACAGTCACCTGTCTGAGATGGCATAGGTTCTCCTGCTGGGGGGGGGGGGGCTGAACTAAAAGACCTCCAAGTCCCTTCCAGCTCTATTCTATTGAAAATTGTACAGATTAAGGAAGAGAGGATCAATCTCTGCAGCACCCCCCAATGAAATCAGGGAATCATTGGGCAAACCTCTTCCCCAAGAGATTGAATTTGGGGTAGACTGTCTGAATGGGTCTGTGCATCTCACAAAAGTTCCAGATAACAGCCAGTGTTGCCATGATCTTGACATAATCTGACCATAGCACAAAAAGTGTTGAAAAACCTTTCCATATCCAGGTCATGTAGTATATTGGAGGCAAAAATAAGGTCTAACATATGACCGCTTACATGTATTATGCCAGAAATTATTAAGACAGGCCTATAGTTGTTATGGAAACTCTTCTAGCATTGAAAATTGGGAGAACTCAGCTACCAACTTGGAGACTAGATCCAGAAATTCAGAGCACCAGTACACCAGCAGAATACCTCATTTGTCTGCACAGCCCAATTTCATGCATGGTCACTCACACCATATCACACGCAGTCATGGCATCAAGGTGCTGAAGAACCCAAAATGTGTGACAGATTTCAGAAACATTGTCACCTCATTCCACTTGGTTCCAGTAATACATGCCAAAACTTCCCATTCATGACAGTTCTCACAGCAACGTTTCATAATTCATGCCATGTCTTTGAAGGTTTTTCTGAGGCAATTCACATATTTGTAAATACACTTCTTTCAGCGAAGCAAGATATCGACAAAAAGCTACTGTTCCTTGTCTCCAAAACTGCACTGTAGAACTTTTAATGAAGAGTTTTCTATATGAGTGAAATTGACTGAATAAAAGTCATTATCCAAGTGGTTGGCATCAATACTCAGTTGATGAGTATGCAAAAAATAAACCTTATCTACTGATAATGGCTAATTTTCACAGGATTATCTAGTTGATTCTTGGGAAGAATGCTGAACCAGGATAGTCCAGCAAGCAACTATGCATTTGACACAGGCTGGATAAGATTAGCTTTATAGATACTGAATATTCTGCTTCATAAACTTTAAATGAACCTGTGAATGAAGAGATCCTGCTTTGTGGCCCTTTTTTAGGAAATACTGTTTAAAATTGAAGTTAGCCAATTCTGTTTCTGTAGAACTAAGAACATTCAATGCAGTTAGGAAGAAGATTGACAGGCTTGCATCCTCTTAACACATTGTTTAAAATGCCGCCTTCTATGTTCCATTTGTATGTTAGTCAGGTTAGCCAATAATGAATTGGATTCAGTGCCAGGATAGCATTAAGTCACAACTACGACCTAATTTTTTCAGCAGGAATCTTTGTCACCAAATCTGGCAATTATAAACAATGCAAAAATGTGCCTATAGAAATATATTCTTATATGCTGCCTTCTCTAAGAAAAAGTGTAATTAAAGGTGTGGGATTTTTGTTTTTGTTTTTTTACAGAAAGGCAGGCTTTGTTTTGGCTAGATTTCAACCTGTCCTATGGCTCCAAGTCTTCAACTTTCACTCAGAGTTCTTCAGCCAAAGCAAAAGAAGTTCAGCTTAGGGGAGAGGGTTCCCAATCAATCAATCAATCAATCAATCAATCAATCAATCAGTCAATCAATCAATCAATCAATCAATCTTCTGCATCAAAGACTGGATCCCTATAGTGCTTATAGGACTCAATGACAAACTGCCTTGTTGTTGAGAATGTTTAATGTGCTGTCTGGACCAACATTGAACCATAATCCAGAAATTGATGGTCCTTAGGGTTCTGGTAATGATCTTATAGAATCTGGAATGGTACATTTGTTTTTTGAGTTTTTGCAACCTCCTTGAGCAGGGCAGCCTCCTGAATTGTGCTATCAGATGGCTGTTGTCATTTTCCAACTTCTTCTGAGTCATTCACATGTTGGATCTTTGAAATTCCTCTGGGATTGGCATGATCTACTGTAGTGAGGAAGATGGTAGGATGCAATAGATAATATAAAGTAAAATGAGAACATTTGCTGTAGCAAGTTTGGCAGTTGGCAATATATATTTTAACAACTGCACAAAAATTAGAATTGGCTAAATAAATAAAACCTTTGGATTAAGACATACTGGTTATTCACTCTTGATTATATTGGAATCAATTACTTTATTTTTCAGAAAATGTTACACTGAATATTCTTTTTACTACTTTAGCTTGAAATATATACAATGTTTAATTGTAAATGGTGAGTTATTTTAATTGTAGTCTGTATCTATTTTTCCAGATTGTTTTGCAGTAAGAAATATATTTTGGACAGAAATAATTTATGTATCTATTCAGAATTAAGCTTTGTTCGGTTGAACGAAGCTTACACTGAAAGAAATACATATAAATTGGATTTCTAATGTAACTTTTTATGTTAGTGACATAAAAAAGTTTGTTTGGAAATTTTTCATTGGAATATGTGTAAATATTTTAAGCTTCAACAGAATTTACTTCATTTAGTTGATTTAAGTTTTGAAGGAAAAAAATGGAAGATACAGAAAACGGCTGCCCTACTGCATCACCTACACAATAAATGGAGATTCTCAGTCATCCAGGTCATGGTTGTCTCAAAGCTGCTCTTTTGAGAGGCAACTGGACTTTCTTGCTTTTCTGTGAAGATGTTTTGCTTCTCATCCAAGAAGCTTCTTTAACTCTGACTGGATGGTGGGGAATGGAAGGATTGATGGAAATCCTTCCATTTCAAGAAGCTTCTTCAGTTCTGATTAGGTGGTGGGGATGATTTATATAAATCAGGGGTCTTCAAACCTGGCCCTTTTATGACTTGTAGACTTCAACTCCCAGAATTCCTCAGCCAGGCACGCTGGCTGAGGAATTCTGGGAGTTGAAGTCCACAAGTCATAAAAGGGCCAAGTTTGAAAACCACTGATATAAATAAATCCTTCCATTCCCCACCATCCAGTCAGAGCTGAAGAAGCTTTTGGATGAGAAGTGAATTGTCTTCACAGAAAAGCAAGAAAGTCCAGTTGGTTCTTGAAAAAAGCACCTTTGGGACATAATAAATAGCGTTTCTTAGATCCCTAACCTGAACAAAGTTAATTACAATACTTTTTATCTATCTGCTGGTATAGCCATTCTAGTTGCTCAGTTTCATTTCTTTATATTCATTTAATATTTTACTAATATTTTATTACTCCCCCCTTTATGTTGATCATGTGGCAATTTTGTTGCTTGGCTCTTTTAGTAGCAAGAGGGAACACCGTTAGTAGCATGCTTGTTTTTTAGGATTTTGTTTTGTCTGCTCCTGTATCAGTAGATATATTTATTGGAGAGAATTCATCTAGCTTTATTTTTCCTTTTCTTTCTTTTCTTCATTCAGTTATATATCACTGCTAGGCACCTCAAGCAAATTGACCCAATAGAGGAAGTTTAGGTGCAAATGCTAAACTGAATAAGGTATTGTATTATAATCCTGAGATCTCCGAGTAGGATTCAGAAATGCAGTTCACATAATGCAGATTTTTAGGAAATGTCATTGGAAATTAAAATATACACTAATGCTGAAAGATATATCTATAAAAAATGAAAGATGTATCAGTATATTCTTACTCATTGCCTCTACATATTTAATACCTTGGATTGGGAGGGGAGCTGCTGTTGTTAATCTCCCTTTAGAATCAGGCCTAAGGTATTGGTCAATCACTGTAGATGTTTAAGTGAATAGTTCACTACGTCAAAAAAGTAATTGCCCCTTTTTACTGCTTGGATTGGAAAAAAATGGGGAAAATTTCCTGTATCCTGATATTGAAATTCTTGGTAAGAATACTATAGTGTGCTCTGTTGCTGCAAACGTACCAAGTTACATATGATACTTTTATAAATTTCAGCAGGTTTACACATGAAATAACTGTTTCATCGTTCCAGCTCAAATCCTCCTGGTGACCAACCTTACTTCTACCCTATTTCTGACATCAACTTTGAAAGAGTATATTAATAAGCAGATTATTAGAAAATACTAGAGTGAATCATGATCCTCTTTGTTATATTAGAAGTTACAGTTTGATGACAACATTTGGATATTCTGGGAATTGCGCTAAAGGTTTTTAAAAATGCCTAAAGTAACTACACCCTTAATTAATACCCCGTTCAGACACAATTGTCATAGTACATAATTCCTAACATGATACGCCAGAAGGAAAATATAGAAGTCTGCCAAAAGATGTTAACCTAGAAAGGCAGGTAGGTAGGTGATACATTGAAGAAAGTTTTCATTTCCACCTGGTGCTGGAGTGTAAAAGCTTTTGGGCCACAACATTTGGAAAGGTTGGCAAGCAAAGAGAAACTGCCGTTGAGCAGCCAAAAGAGAATGTGTCACTAGTATTTTTTAAACCTGAAGGACAGAAGGTGGCTGGGAAGCAGATAAGGGAAATTTGGGTAACCAACATGAACAAATACAGAATAATTGGAAACAAAAGAGCACACAGAAGAGTCTAAGGGTGACCTAGTGGCATGACAGTAGTCACACAACTGTCAACTGCCAGTCTCCAGATGTGCTTAAGTATGGAGTCTACATACCAAGCTGGCTTTACCCATGTGGGATAAAAACAGAGGTGGGAGGGTGCACTCTAGCATACCTACAGGGCAGTGGGCTGGGAAAGGCTGACTGTGAAAGTAAAAAGCCCATGTCCTTTGTGGGGGAAAAGAAATTCTGCCATATTGAACATAAAGTATTTTTAGTGGAATTCAGTTGAGAGCAGGATGTGCCTTATCATTTGTTCTTATTAATCTGTATTTCGTACTCCGGCAGATTTAAAAATGTGAGCATTGGAGCAGATGGCCCTGCTTTTGAAATAGTAAACCACTGACAACTGATGGGCATTATATGTATTTTGTGCACCAATCTGTTGTTCCCTAGCAGCTGCCTTTTTAGGGTGACTAGAGATTAAGAGAATATGTGTGAAATGCTGCAGGTAATCTACTGTAGCTTTTGAGTTCTCTTACCATGGCCTAGTTCCATAAGTTCTGGATGTGGAGGGAAGGGGAGTAGGAAAGATGCTGAAGACAATGGCCAAGAATTTAACTTTGCATTTATTGTTCAGGTTCAAGTTTGGCCTGAATGTATCTCTAGCCAAAAAACTAAAGTGAAACTATTAGTTGAGAAATATTAGAACTGGCTTGGCTAGTTTAATGTTTTGCTTTCCCCCTCTTAATTTTTAAATAGCAATCATTCATTATTTTAAAGAGCTTTTTAGAAGCACATTTGCGAGCTGAGTTTAATTCCCTTAGGTTATGATTTCTGAAGCGTGACTCAATACATTTCCCTTTGTTGGGAAAGTGATGGAAAGGGGCTCAAGATAATACTCTTTAAAATGCCAGTAGAATTTCATGGTGAATAATATTTTTCTTTGTTAAAGTTTAATGCTGCCTATGAAATGCAGTTATGTATTATCTCTCTCAGCTTCTGATTGATCAGGGAAGGAGGTGAAGCTGCTGAGGTGAAGCTGCTAAGGTGGGAGCGATGAGTTTGTGCACAGCTTCCTGCATAGCCCCTGCCTTTCTTCCCATTCTGGTTTGGTGGAAGTATGTTTAGAACTAGCCAGATCATTACTTTTGTGAGAGGCTTAACATCTTCGTAGACAACCGAGGCATCCTGCAAAGCAGGGCTCTCTTCAGGCTACCTTGATGTGAAGTGGGATGAATTCTATTATGTAATGCAGTGGAGAGGTCAACAACTTCACAAGGAAGTTTCTTGATGGTGAAAATACTTGGTTGATTGATGTTAACTGAATGCCATGGTAGGATATCAGCTGCTTTTTTTCTGTTCATTGGGATATGCCCATAATGTGACATGAAGGTGATTCACAGCTTCACTGAAATCTAAACAAGGAAGACTCTTTCTTTTAAACCTTTAGGAAAAGACTTTTTAAGTGTGTCTGTTATATCCCTTGGGTCATGAATGTAGAAAAGCAATTGTGCAAGTATCATGGTCATTTCGAGCTAAACCAGTTAAAAGCCTGCTTAAATTCACTGCCCTACTGATTATTTTTGTAATTGCAAGTTAGAATCTGGAAAGCTGCACAGTTTTTGTTTTCAGGGACATTCCTACAAATTGGATAGTTGGTGATCAACAGGAAGAGGGAGGGAATATGTTAGTCTATTGTAACCACAGATCATAACAATAGTGTGTCATAAAATACCATAAAATAACAGTAAAATAGTAAGATTGTATAATAAAGTAATAAAAGAGTATTGGATGCATACAGCAAAATAAAGCCAAAGCTACAGCTAAGAACTTAAATATTTGTTCTTAACTTTAAATGACAACAGAGCAAAAGTAACATTTTTGCTGAATGTTGGAAACACATCTTCAGTTTTCAGGGATGGAGTCCTTGAATTCACCTACCATCATTCATTCATAAAATTTATAGGCCCACCATCTTATCTCAAGGTAACTCTTGAGTTTAGCCCTAATCTCATTGTGAATGGGGCAGTGGAGGACATAATGGATAATGTCCTCCATTTGACGAACACCACAGGGACAGAGATGATGTTTAAAAGGGAGCTTAAAAAATATTCCTTCAAAATAGGCTTCATCTGCAGGCGGAAGGGTGCTCAAGGAAGCACTGGTACTGAGAGAGGCTTTTATAGTTTTTTAATTACCGGTACTTATTTATTATTTCTACAGGTAGCCATCTCAACTAGTGATTCTGGGCGGCTAGAGAAATTAAATAAATACAGTTTTATAGTGATAGTACCAAGATTAAAATTTGCATGTCTGTACTACAGTGGCATCATTAGTGACATTTCTTCCAAAATGCCTACCTCTAATATTTTCTCTGATCTAAGAGCTAACTTCTCCCCAAAGTGGTAAGGAATATATTTGTAGAATGTAAGACAAAAGTGTGGTTCCCAGAGAAAACAGAGTTTGGCAAGATGAAATTCTTGAAGGTTTTCTAGTTTCTTCGAGTGCCCCCAACAGTGCAAGAAATATTCCAGTGGTGGTGGAAGATCATCCCATTTCCATCCTTAAATAGGCAGTGGTGGAGGCCCCAAATCTTCCTAATGAAGTTGTTTTGGACTGTGTTCAATTGGGCAATAATCTTCTCATCCACTCCACATCTCAGCCCCATATAGCATCTGGGCTATCAAAGAGGGAGGAATAGGCAACCCGTAACACTGTGATGGGCGACTGTAGCAATGGACATCACTATTTAATCAGAATAGAGCTGGAAGGGACCTTGGAGGTCTTCTAGCTCAACCCCCTGCTCAAGCAGGAGACCCCATATCATTTTAGACAAGTGGCTGTCCAGTCTCTTCTTAAAAATCTCCAGTGATGGAGCGCCCACAACTTCTGAAGGCAAGCTGTTCCACTGGTTAATTATTCTGTCAAAAAAAATCTCCTTAGTTCTAGTTGCTTATGTCCTTGATTAGTTTCCATTCATTGTTTCTTGTCCTGCCTTCTGGTGCTTTGGAAATTAGTTTAACCCCCCCCATCTTTGTAGGAGCCACTCAAATATTGGAACACTGCTATTATGTCACCCCTAGTCCTTCTTTTCTCTAGACTGGCTGTACCCAATTCCTGCAACTGTTTCTCACATTTTAGTTTTCAGGCCTTTTATTATCTTAGCTGCTCTTTTTTGCACTTTTCCCCAAAGTCTCAACATCTTTTTTGTAATGTGGTGATCAAAAATGTATGTAGTATTCCAGCTGTGGTCTTAATAAGGATTTATAAAGTGGTACTAATACTTCATGTGATTTTGATTCTATGCCTCTGTTTATGCAACCAAGGATTCTGTTAGCTTTTTTGGCTGCTGCCACACATTGCTGGCTCATGTTTAAGTGATCGTTTCTTCCTTCATTGGCATCTCAATCTAAAAAGAGGTAGGAACTGCATCTACTCTTGAAGACACTTTTTCTGCAGAAATTTACCACTGCTTTGCTTTTCACATTTTCAGTTTCTGAAAATGCCTAATTTCCTAATATTAAATAATAGATGAAATGGATTAATTTAATGCCAGATATAACAAGGGCAGTTTCACAAAAATCAAAACGTACTTTTGATCTGGCATATTGTTCTATATCTCATCGTTTTGCTTAAAATTAATTTAGTGAAAGGTTTCAATGCATTTATTTTCTTTCTGTAACCTTTAAACCATACTTAACCTATTGATTTGTCACATTTTCAGACTAAAGCAGTTTTCAAGGAAAATGGAATTTGTTTAAGTTTTCAGTAACCCCCCCCCTCTTTTCATTTATTTCCCTTCAGGTGAGATTTATGTCCTCAAATTTAGCAAAGAAAATGTGACAATTAATATGTGTTGATATGTATGTTATTTGCTAAGAATTGTCCAGAGCTAGCAGTTTGGTGGGATTTTTGTTGGCTCCCCATTCTTGTATTTTATTATTATCCCACCTTACCTCTCTCTCTTCCCTCACCTATCTACCTACCTACCTACCTACTTACTCTATTTCAAGATAGCAAACATACTTAATGCTCTTATTTTCTCAATACAACAACCCTGTAAGATAGGTTGGACTGAGAGTGACTGGCCCAAGTTCACCAGCTGGCTTTCATGGCTAAGGAGGGCAGGGAGAGGGATTGGGTTAAAACTCATCATTTCCTGATTTCTGGGCCAACACTTTACCACCACATAAACTGGCTCTGAATTGTTTGCTTCTTAATTGCTTCTCAAGCAGAGTTAATAATTCAGATAACTTAAGTGAAGCCTATGAAAGTTATGATTCCAGATAATATTCCTGCAGTTGTCTTAGAAGACCAAAATATCCAGTTTCAAAGTTGAATTGCAAAGAAGGATAATTACTGTGGCTGAAAGCTAAGAATTTATTGATATCCTAAATTGTAAGATTGTAGTTCTCATTTAAAAAAGCTTAAAAAAACAATGTTGGGAGATTACATATTCCAGGACAACATGAATTTTTGGATAAATTTTATTCTACACACACACACACACACACACACACACACACACACACACACACACACACACAGAGCGAGCAAGCAAAGACTAAAGTACATGTACAAGGCAACAAAAATGTAAAAAAAATCTTTGCACTGCAATATTTTTGGTATAGTCAAAGGTGAGTATGATTCAGTTTTAACAAGGGGACTACAGCAAAAATTTAGATCAGACTACAATAGTTATAGTAAATTTGGGTACTATTTGTGTACTGTTGTAATCATTATTACAAATGATTCGTTCCCTTAACTAAGCTCTATCAACTCTGTTATTAATACTAGTAGAGGTTTGCAAGACTTTTGTTTTGTATTCTGTTCAAACCAGTTATATCTTTTCTTTGAATTCTTCAGTGAATTAAGACTGGAGTAAATGAAACTCACTGTATTTCAGGGCAGCATGTGATATCTTTTCTATTACTTCAGAGACTTATAATGTCTATCTCATAAAGCATATTTGTACCCTTTTTTTCTGCATGTGCTTAACCACACAATCCCTTGGAATTGAAGACCCAGTTTGAAACTTGGTCTGAATGATGCAAAGAAATGCTTTCTTTGCAATCTGTTCTCCACCTTCCTTCCTTTGAAGTGTGAAAGGTATTTGGCAAGGAGTGTTGGGGCGGGGAAGAGAGTTGAGTTCAGAAGATCCTTATGTTGGAGTACAGACATAATTTTCCTTTCCCCAGACACACATTTCATGTCCTAGGAAGAAGGGTAGTTTAATTTTAAGCACCACTGAGTAAGCTGTTTGGATTCATACTCCTCAACTAGTCAGGAGAGATGTGGGTGTAGGTGTGGTTGGCTACCCAAGAATGTAGAGAAAAAAATAATGTGTTGAAAGGATATTCATTAATAGTAGCCCTACCCATATGAGGTTCTACCAACCAGTGCATCCTCTCAAAGGAAAACCTGTTTATTAACAGTGGGAGCTTCCTTTGGGGTCTGGCCTTCCTTTTTCTGAAAGATACATAATATGTATATATTATTATATGCATATCATTATATATCATATAGTCTAAATCACAGGACTCTCATTAGACATAAAGTGCTATCTAATCAGTGTTGGACCAAGTGTTGGGCCTGAAAAATTAGGAGATATGTTTTGAAACTTCATTTGTCCATGTTGCATTGCATTGTTAGTTCACTTGCTCTATTCAAGATACATGCAACTTACGTTTTGTACAGCCTTTCCTTTGGTACCTAGTTTATCTAATGCAAGCTAGCAACTTCCTGAACCTGGACTTCTTTTCATTGATGTCAGTGATTTTAGTGGGAGGAAAACCAGATTTTTGCAGATAATTGTTTAGATTTACTAATCTCCAGAAGTCTGTTACAGTTCCTAACCTAGCCCTTACATAGTGCAAAAGCAATACCCAAAGAATGTGGGTGGAGAGGAACAAGGCAAGGAGTGTTTTTGAATCTTTGACAAATATGGCTACAAAGAAACCACCAAATCTCATTTTTAGCCTTAGCTAGATCTCCTTATTGGAGGTTATTGGAAAAGACTCTAGAAGTGGGAGGAGAACTACCCCAACACTTGCCTGAACTCCCAAGCTCCTGAGTCTGTCAACAACAAGGTAATCAATGGTACCAAAGGCCATAAGAGATCAGGGATGGCCCAAGTTGGATGTCCCACACCCATCCCAATCCTGCTTTAGATGAGCATGATGAATACTATCATTGTACTTTGTCAAGGCCTGAAACCCATTTGGAAAATATCCACATAATCCACTCTGAAGCTGGAGCCCAACCACCTTCTCAAAAGCCTTCTCCAAAAAGGAAAATTTGGAAACACATCAGAAATTGTTCTGTGCTATTAAATTCAGTGATGACTTCTTGAGGAGAGAGCATACTTGTATGCAACTACCCTCTTGCTTACCTCTCCTTGGACATATTTATAATTACTTCCTGGGCAGCCTTAACCAACCAGGAGGGACTTAGTTCTAATAAACAGATGGTCAAGTTTATAGCTCTGAGGATCCTGTCTACTTTCTCAGACCAACAAATTCTAACTCTTCCCAGATCACCACACCAGACCATACCTCATCAAAGTCATGAAATATTCCTACATTAAGATTTATTTATTTCTGTTTAGGATTGCCATCTACTGTAAAATTAGCATGTCACACTGATTTGCATTGTAATTACAGCTTTATTGAATTCGTGGTGTCTTACTACCCAGTAAGTGGAGATGGTTGGATTACCTCTTCTGAACTGACTGGTAGGATATAACCTCAGATTTCCTCTTACTCCAGAGAGCAGCCAGGAGTGGAGGCTGCCTTTTGCACAATAGCCCAGAGTGCAGGGAATGTCCTAGCCCAGGGGTCTTCAAACTTGGCCCTTTTATGATTTGTGGACTTCAACTCCCAGGATTCCTCAGCCAGGCATGCTGGCTGAGGAATTCTGGGAGTTGAAGTTCACAAGTCATAAAAGGGCCAAGTTTGAAGATCCTTGTCCTAGCCATCAGACAGGAGAGTAACATAATCAGGGCTGCTGCTCTTCTCTTCTGCTGGATAAGAACTGAAATGAGGAGCTTTGTTTAATTCTTTAGATCTGAGTTGCTAATTGTTTTTCCTGCTTAGATACTAAAGCTGAGGCAAATCTCACACCCACATTTCTTTTGTCAGCCTATGCAGAGATGGTTTTAATTGGTATGTATTTCCTTATAGGTAGCATCTATAATATGGGCATGATGCCCAGAGTACTGTAAACATAACAAATGCTTTTTATCATCCAAAATCTGGAAATAACACTAAAGGCTTGAACAAGAAACTGTGTCAATATGATTATCTCAGCGTATAGAAAGCCATAATTATACTTGCTGTTCTCCCTGAACCAGTTGTCTGAAAGTTATCATTAAATACAATTTGCCCAGAAAGTAGCACATTTTATATTCTGGCTCCTCCCTCTGTGGTTGTAAAATATGCATTTGATCTTTCCTTATTAAAAGATCAGGTTGCTTATAATATTGTCAGGTTTAAAGTTGAGCCAAAATACTTCTGGATTTAACTTTAGAGTGCTCCTGGCAGCTTCTTAGAAAGCCAAATATTGAGGGAGATGAAATAAAATTATCATTTCACCTCCCTCAGTGCTGTTATCAAATCTTGGAAATACTGTGAGTTGTTTTGGTTTGAACAAGTCAAGAGTATTCTTTTAATCAATCTCTACTGAACCATGGTTGCAAAATTCCAATTGGCCAATAGATGGCAGCAGAGAAATTCAGAAAAAACCACTAATTCTTGGCTGTCCTCTAGCAGTTGTCCAGATTTCAACAACCCATTAATAGCCCTGTTTAGTGTAAGTAAAATAATCTATATTTGCAGAAAGGAGTTGCTACTTAGGCAAAATATCCCATCCTGACACCAAAATACTGTGAAAATGAAGATGAAAGTATTGTTCTAGTAAATGCTGTAGAACAGGCCGGATGCATCATACTGAAACCGTGCCCACCCCATTGCTGGCAATGGGGAAAAGGTTGTGATACATCATGCACCATCACATGGCATTGCGAGTTTGATATGCCTGCAGTGTAGATTGATCTTTATATAGGTTGTAGAGTCATAAGGACTACTATAAAGAAAATCAATTTAAGTGAAAATCTCCAGGATTGGGTACTTCATAAGATCACTCTGTCAATGTAAGTATTGCATCTTTGTTTCTGGATCTATTTGAAAGGATCTCTTCATATTAACTTTCCTTTAATTCCTGAAGGTTGATACTGCTAAGGGGAGAAGTGGTATTGACAAGTGTTCATACTTGAGCACTTGCTTGAGCAGGGGTTGGTTCTGGCAAGAAAGCAAATAGATAAGGCTGCCTTATCTGGCTGCAGAAATCCAGATGATTATTAAATCATGGTGGTTGAAAGCCAGAAAAAGACTACCAAGGTTATTAAAAGTCTGGAAACAAATCCTGTGAGGAAGACTTAAAAACCTAGGTATGTTTAGCTTGCTGAAGAGAAGTTGAGAGAGAACATGAGAGCTATCTTCAAATACCGGAAGGGCTGTCCCATTGTACAGGGTTTGAACTTGCTCTGGCTTGTTCCAGACTGTAAGAGTAGAATTAAGAACATGAAATCTCAAGAATGTAGATACAGATTAGACATTAGGAAGACATTAGGAAGAACATTTTGGCAGTAAGAGCTGTCAGCCAGTAGAATAAATTATCACACAGAATAGTTTCTCCTCCTTTATGGAGATTTTCAAAAAGAGGCTGGATAGTTTACTATCTGCAGTGGTGCAATGAATCCTGCAATATGAGGGGTGTTAGACTTGATGACCTCTTAGGTCCCTTCCAACTTTATGGTTCTATGCCAGCAAAGGAACCTTAATTTGTTGTTGCTATTTAGTAGTGGATTTCTGCAGCTTAGATATCAAATGCCTAGACAAGGCTTCAGTGACATCCACATCATTTCACTTAGAGTAGGGTCTTTATCATGGTGGACTAATCTTAAAAATATTGAAGATGGATAGTTCTAATTTGGGTTTTTACTCCTTTTTATGACATATTTCTGCTATACTTGGCAATACCTTTTTGTTTTCATTTATTCTGTTACCTGTAGTTAACATTCAGAGCAGAAAAGATGTGTTTTCTCTTTACTATTTGTCTTCTTTTAATTCACCTTACATTATACAGATTACATTATACTGACTGCCTTGTTCAGTGATCGTTCAATGTTACAACAGTGCTGAAGAAATAACTTTATAACCTGTGTCCACATTTACAACCTTCACAGCATCCTCAATCATATGATCAGCATTAGTACACATTGTCCTGTTCCTGACCTGTTGTTATTCTTCCCCCAATGCAGACCAGAGAGATGGTAGAGCAGGGCTATCAAATTCGCAGCTTCACATGACATGTTGCGACATGTCATGACTTTTTTTCCACTGCCGGCAATGGGGTGGGTGTGGTTTTGGCATGACGCATCTGGCCCGTGGGTTGGCAGTTTAACACCCCTGTGGTAGAGGAAGGGATTACAATAGAGTAAGCCATCACACAATGAGGATATACATAGAAAGGAATGCAGTGGTGCCAGCAATCCTGATTACACTTAGAGCTAGGAGGTGTGAGCACACTATGGAAACAGTCCAATGTATTCTTCATTGTGTACCTGCTTACTCTCTTGTAATCCTCTCCTCTCCAATCTCTTCACTCTGCAAGGAGAGGGAGAGATTAGAGATGAAGGAATTACCTAAGAGTAAGCAGGAACACAATGGTGGAATACATAGGGCTTTTAATGTAGTGTGGTCAGGGATGCCAGTGCCTCCAAATTGTGTGTTCCCCATTGTAATGCCTTTCTCTCAAATGACTGTGAATAGAAACATTAATTCCCTTCCTGCGAATTATCCCAGTGCCCAGTTAGAGTGAGCATTCCAAAAGTTGGGGGCAGGGGGAGTAGGAAAAAGAAAAACACAGTCATAATCATGTGATTTCTCAGTTAGCATCCACTTTGCTGAATAACAGAGCAACTGGTCCCAATTGTGGTCTCTAAATGAGGATTATCTGTATTCAATCCCTGTGTCATTCTGTGGGCTGATGCTCACTTCCAGAATCTTCCAAGAAACTGTTTAGCTAAGCACAAGAAGAGAACCACTTTCAATAAAAAAGGCAGGAAAACAACATAAATCTACTTTTGGCCTGGTGATTTAAACTTACTCAAAGTAAAGATATATGTTTCTTTCAAACTTTAGTCCTGTGCCTTATCCTGTTGTTCTTAAACAATGGTGTTTTGGATAATATGTATCAATATATTATAGAAGATGAAGGCAAAATAAGAGATCAAGGATTTCACTGGTTTTGTTTGTTGGTATTGTATTATCTTAATTAAATAATTGATAGACCTTTGTTTGAGCACCAGAAAAAGGAAGTATGTAAGCTGTTCTTGGTATCTTTTGCCTGCTTTAGCTCATTCTGAGCTTTAGTTTCCAGATAACTTCTTTGTGTCTCTCCTTGTTGAACCTTTTCATTTCCTGGTGATTTCTTATTAAAGACATAAAACTAGTATGACCTTGTTTAGTTTTTTTTGAGATTGGCCAGAGTTGACTAGCTGTTGCCACTTGCTGTAGACCTAATTAGAATTTTGAGAGGCCATATCAAATAGAGTAACTCAAGAGTTGAGGCCAAGGAAATGCAAAATATTTTGGAAATAAGCCTACTGGGGAAAAAATGCTTTGCGGATAATTGACAGTATATATGTTAAGTTAAATCATTAGTGCTTCTTGCGGTCAAGCTAGTCATATACGGTATTCATTCTCTCTTATATGTTTGGAAGAGCCTGAACCAGCCATCAGACTTAAATTTCCCAGGTTCAGCTTCAAAGTTTATCTTCCATTGGTAGAGATAGATATTGTGGACTTCCTTATCATGGATTTTCCTATAACAGCCTTAATCTTGGCTCCAAATTGAGAAGTCTGCTAAGATGCATACTGGAAACATTCTTAACACACTTCTTTCACTTCACTAATCTGGTTATCCTTTGAAGGAATCTATATAATTAAACACAAGGAAGAGTCATAACATCTGAAGAACTGGTCCTATTAATTATCTCCTTTGAATTTTGGAATCCTTCATTTGTGTGTTTATGTGTGAGATTCCTGTTTTTAGCTCATTTACATTTTAGTTCATTACAACCACAATATATAGTGTGGCTGTTGAAATAAAAATAATGTCCATGGCTTTTAAAACACAGATTTAGAACATAGTTAATTTTTCTTCTTCATAATTTCCTATACTCCATAAATTAATGTGCAGCTAAAAATTTTTGCCAGAAGGGCATATCATAATTAGAAAGAAAACTGAACAAGAAAGTGGTTGCCATGTGATTCTTCAATTATTGCTGATTGTTCCTTCTTATAATATTATATCTGGAAATGAAAAAAGCTGTAGTAGTGATTCATTAAAAGGGCTTTGCAGAGAGCTAGCCTGCTAGCATGACTAAGCAGCCATTTCTATATAAGGTTTGCATCATTACTTTACCTCACATTGTCTTTGTAAAATAAACATCAGTATATAAGTAAATTTGAAAGAATAATTTGGGGAAAGTACATGTTTATTTTTTCCTCTTCCTCCTTGTCTCTTTATCATCTTCTGGAATGGTGATGATTATGCACCAATCTAGAGATCTCCTAAATGCCTGAACTGTCAATTTAATCTATGTAATTATTTTTAATGATTTGTTTCACATTCTGGTAGAGCAAAACTCTGTACACTAGAAACTGTTTCTAAGTGTACAGAATTCAGAATAACAGTGTTGGAAGGGACCTTGGAAATATTCTAGTCCAACCCCCTACTCAGGCAGGAGATCTATATTGTTGCAGACAAGTGGCTATCCAATCTCTTCTTAAGCCTCCAGTGATGCAGCACCCCTAATGTCTGAAGACAAGCCATTCCATGGGTTAATTGTTCTCAATGTTAGGAAGTTTCTCCTTAATTCTAGGTTGCTTCTCTCCTTGATTAGTTTCCATCCATTGTTTCTTGCCCTTGCCTTGTGGTGCTGTGGAAAACATGTTGACTTCCTCTTCTTTGTGGCAGCCCCTCAAATATTGGAACACTGTTATCATGTCACCCTTAGTCCTTCTTTTCTCTTGAGTAGCCACACCAAATTCCAGCAACTGTTCTTCATATGTTTTAGTCTTCAGGCCTTTAATCATCTTTGTTCTTCTCTGCACCTTTCCAGAGTCTTAACATATTTTTTATATTGTGGTGATCAAGTGGTAGTAACACTTCTCGTGATCTTGATTCTATTCCTCTGTTAATGCAGCCTAGTATTTCATTGGATTTTTTTGTGGCTGCCGCACATTGCTGGCTCATATTTAAGCTGACTGTCCACTAGGACTCCAAGATGCCTCCTATAGTCACTGCTATTAAGCCAGATTTCACCTAATCTGTACCTGTACATTTGGTTTTTCTTGCCCAAATGTAAAAGAAGAAGAAATAGGGGTGACATGATAGTAGTATTCCAGTATTTGAGAATCTGCCACAAAGAAGAGGGGGTCAAATTATTCTCCAAAGCGCCAGAGGGCAACACGAGAAACAATGGTTGGAAACTGATCAAAGTAAGAAGCAACCTGGAATTAAGGAGAAAGTTCCTAACAGTGAGGACAGTTAACCAGTGAAACAGCTTGCCTTCAGAAATCGTGAGCATTCCATCACTGGAGGTTTTTAAGAAGAGACTGGACAGTCACTTATCTGAGATGGTATAGATTCTCCTTCTTGAGCAGGGGGCTGGACTAGAAGACCTCCAAGGTCCCTTCCAGCTCTATCCTATCCTATCCTATCCTATCCTATCCTATCCTATCCTATCCTATCCTATCCTATCCTATCCTATCCTATCCTATCCTATCCTATCCTATCCTATCCTATCCACTTACTTTTCTCTACATTGATTTTCATTTTATTACATAGGACCCAGTGTTCAAGTCTGTCAAGATCCATCTGGATCTTGAGCCTATATTCTGGGGTGTTGGCTTCTCCTGCCAGCTTGGTATCATCTGCAAATGTGATGAGTTCTCCTTCTATTCCCTCATTTATATTGTTTATGAAGATATTGAAGAATACTGGGCCTAAAACAGAATCTTGGTGCACCCCACTGTTTACTTCCCTCTATGTAAATGTAAATGCAGTAAAGACTGTATATCTTAGTACTTACCCAATAAAAGTTCACTGTTATTCTAGATACTAATTTTAACTTATAACTGAAGGCTTAACCAACACGAACAAGCCTTAGTGCTATGCTTAAATTGATGGTTAAAAATAAAAAAAAATCAATTGGCATGCATACAGATAGAGCAAGGAAATATTTTGTAGGCTTCACTGTAATCCTGAATAAATGGTACTGTGAGAAAGCCAACAATTGTAGTCTCCTTTATTTTTATGTTATTCTCTTTTCATTAAAAATTCTTAACAATTGAGGAATTGAACTTCTTCATATTTAAATTGATGTTTCTCATTAGAGCTAGTAATTAGGCCTTCAGGGTACTAGAAGACTATAAATGCCTAAAGTGACATTTATGTTTTAGTCTTTTTATTTGGAAACATTTGCTGAGATGCTGGGTTTCTTCCATGGCAACACATGCCTTCACTGTTTCATTTTCCCTGCTCTTCCCCACATTTTCCCCCCTCTTCAGTTAGGCTTCTCCAAGTGCTGACTTAGGAAGAAGATTCCCATCTAATGGCCCATTCAGGATACCACAGTATATGTCCAATGATATGTCACCTTTGAAACATGCTATTTTAGTTCATGTTCCTGCATGTTTATGTGCATTACAGCAGGGTCTTCTTCAGGGCCTTTGTGACTGGTTTCTTGCTTCTTCTGATAGGCTGTTCATTAATTGTTTTTTTAATAACCATTTCTATTTTCAGGAATGTACTTTAACATTCCTTAAATGTTATTATTGAATTTGGATTGGTGATTTTTTATTTTCATTTTTCCCACTTCAGAAATTCTTTGAACTTAACTGTTATTTTTAATGGTCTTTTTGGCTCTGCTACTTTTCCTGGAACAATTTTATTTTGGGTTGGTTGTGAATTTGATAGTCTATGATAAACTACGTTATAGTTGATCCCCTAATAAAGCTTTTTAAAATATTCTGTAAGTCTTACAAAGCAACTGATCTCACATTATTGTGTTCCATCTTTTTCGTGAGAAATTTCCCCTTTGGCAGGGCTACAATACCATATCTAGGCTTCAAAAATCTGACAGCTGCTAAATAGCAGACATTTGTTTCTCTTTGCTACTTTCTGGTGGTTGCTAGATTTTTGAGGATGAGAGTACTGTGGGAATTCTGTGATGGTCAGCAATAAAGTTGTAACTTTCTGCAGAGGGTTTGTTTCTCCTAGATTATTAACACTGTCCACTGAAAGAAAACCACTTTAGATTGTTGTCTTAAAGAACTCTTTTATGTGGTAGTCTTCTGTAAATAGAACATGTATTAAGTCTATCAAAAACATGAATCCTCCCCCATTGAGGAAAGCAATGAGAGATCCATTTTGCGAAGGTACCCTCTCATCCAAACTGTTTACAAACCATTCGAATGCTTAGTTCTTCAATTTTCTATTACATAACGAAGTAAGACTGAGGCAAGCTTTTCAGATGATGGGTACATTTAGAGTTTGGGGGAACATGCTGTGGATGTTCACCACTACTAATATACTTACCAGGAGGAAAAGTAATCAGATTCTCTCTGCTACTCCTAGCCCTTCCGAGTATTCACCTAATCACCTGCCTGCCTATGTATTTCCAAGCAGGATATTGAGGTGTTCAGGTACTCATCATTTAATTCTGTAATAATATCTAGGAGCCTCTATAAAGCTTAGAGTCATTCTTATAAACAAAAGGGATGCTAGAACTGATACAGCATTCCAGCTTTCCATTGTATTTAAAAATAAAATAAAATAAAGCTAAACAATGAAATATTTATTTATTTATTTTTTATTATTTTAATTCCATTTATATCCCGCCCTTCTCCGAAGACTCAGGGCGGCTTACAAGCTTAGCAGTAGCCTTCATTCTATGTATATGCCTGCTTATTAGGGCTTTCACCCCCCCCCCCAAGCGGCATTATTACAAAGTCAGCTTAATTGCCCCCAACAATCTGGGTCCTCATTTTACCTACCTCGGAAGGATGGAAGGCTGAGTCAACCTTGAGCCTGGTGGGATGCGAACCTACACTAATTGCAGGCAGCTGGTGTTACTTAAGGAGGCATTAGCCCACTGCTCCACCAAAATATAAACCAAAATATGATAAATAATACTCAAAGAAAGGATGTTACTTGGCCTGACAAGCACTTGGGGAAGTCATTTAGTAGAGTAATCCTATTCATTTTGTCTTTCTTGAACTTTGGCTATATCCTCAAATCTTTTCATATTTCTTTGATATTTTCATCTGTTTTTAAACATTCCTTCTATAGAAGCCAGTAATTGGCTGCGTTTGTCCACTAGATGTACCGTGGACTTTTCAGACAAGGGTATTATTACATGGCTTTGGATAATGTTAAAAATGTTTTAAGAGCATTAGTTTAAAAAGAATAAAAAATAGTTTCTAAAATAGAAAGTATTAAAATGGCTGAGCCATTGTGAAATCTCAAAAGAGGCTATTATCTTGTGTCTTGTATACCTATATCAGAATGTTAATTTTCCATTAAACATAGCCATTAGTAAAATTCTCAAATGTTTGTTCATATGTATATATTTGTACTATGCTCCAGAGCAGATTTTCTTGTCGCACAACATTCTAGCAGCACACTCTGGACACTCCTTTTGATAAGCCATAAATGAAAGTATTTAAGATGGGTATGTCTTTCAAGAATTCAGTGGGCTGGAATGTTTTTGAAAGCTGACAACTCACTCAGAGAAGCTATGATGGTTTTATGAGTCAGAAGTATTGGCATGGATTGTATTTATTATAGAAAGCCATGCCTCTGTTTTGTATTGGATGTGAATTTCAAATTGAGTCAGTATTATGAATATCTCAGTTTGAGTGATAATTAAGTTACTGAATAGGAAAAAAGGGGGCAAGGCCAGCTCTGTGATACATTAAGGAAATGCAAAAGATTTTATACAATATTTTTACAATTGAGAATACCTGTATAGTAAGGGTTTGCAGCATTTCAGTACCTAATGTGGCATTGGAGCTAATTCAACATTTCTTTTAATTAAATGGGAGTTTTGAACTATATCTTTCTAAGGTATAATAGAAGACTGTTTCTCAGACAACATTAACTTTTATTTCTGCATTGTTTGTTGCATGGTATATTTAGATATTCAGTGTTATAGGGAATTCTTGAAATATAATAGGTTCCAGTAGACCCTTAAGACAACTAACTGTACAACAGTAGACAACTAGACACTTAAACTGGTTTAAATCATAATCTTTTGCAAATGCTTATAGAACATTCTCTTTGTTCAATTGTTCAAAATGTGTGAGATTTTTAAGGATTTCAGGATAATTAAAATGAGGACCCAGATTGTTGGGGGCAATTAAGCTGACTTTGTAATAATGCCGCTTGGGGTGTGTGTGTGAAAGCCCTAACAAGCAGGCATATACATAGAATGAAGGCTACTGCTAAGCTTGTAAGCCGCCCTGAGTCTTCGGAGAAGGGCGGGATATAAATGGAATAAAAAAAATAATCTTGTAACCTTGATATTTTTCTGAATCATATCACATGATGAATATGAGGAATACTGTATTATGGTCATTTTGTGTGTTCTTAGAGCTTGTGTATCAGAAAATGATGATGTGGGACAAGATAATTATATCCGTGATATTTAATACCATCATGAAATTCCTGGGTGCAATAATCTAAACATTTGACTATATTGTACAAATATGTGAATGACACTAAATTCTTACTTCTCATTTCATCTTAAGACCAAGGAGACTTATGGAAATCTTAAATTGCTGGTGGTTTTTGTAATGGAAATGGAAAGTAAAATGAAAAAAAAATTAGATCAGTGGATACAACTGATACTTTAGGGGATCTGAATGAAGAGATCTGGATGGTTTTGAACCATTGTTGTAGCGGGGGTACTTGCTTGGGATACTTTTGGACTTTATCTAAAACATGAAGGAGATGATACAGTAAATTAAGCACTGTGAATGATGAGCTTATTTGATAAGCTATGGTCATACTTAGAGAGTTGATATCTTTCCTTAATTACTCATAATCCAGTTAAATCTATATTAAACTAAAGTATTGTGTTTTACACAGGTCTGTCTTTAAAGAATGCCTGGAAATTTTAATTGGTATAAAATTCAACTAGTTATATGATGATATAACTAGTTGACCAGTTGACCAGTTAGACCAGCATTGCCAGTGCATTTCTGTGTCAGGTCATGGGGGATGGTTGTTTCTCTTCTTCCTGCCCCACCTCTCTTTTAAATAACTTTTATGTTTTGTAACTTTCATGATTTGTAATTGATTTAGGATGAATTTACCTGTGGGTAAATCTAATTTAATGATGGTTCCAAGATGGAAACCAAACTTTCTACAATTTGCCAGTGACTAAATACCTTTTAAAGTACTCATTTAGAAAGTCAAACTAACCATGTGTAGTAAGAATATAACATTGGGCTGTTGGTTTGATTAAACTATAAAATAATTTCAAGTTCAAGGGTTAATAAAGAATTCTGTCTTTTTTTTTAGACTACAGAAAAGTGAGATATCACCTGGCTGAAGAATTCACCTAAGGGTCAGTATTCTGTTTTGTGATTATCTAAGATGAATGCTGTGTAATCTAAACTATTATAGGGAATCCAAATTGTCTAGATGATCTTCCAAGCAATACATTCTTTCATCATATGTTCAAAATAAATGGTAGATACATGTATGAAAAGGGAATATGGATACTTTGATATAGTCAGTCTTACATTCCCAAACTAGGAAAAAACTCACATGAGTAAATCATGAAAATGTACCATTTTATTGTAGCTTGAAGACGTTCACTAGCAGATCTAATAGTAGACACTAGTGTTGCAATGTACAAAAGGGGAAGGAGATCAAGAAAAGTTGTTATCCATCCCTAAATTTAGGATGCTTATCTGAGTATCTGCACAGATAGAGATATAGAAATATTACAGCTAGAGTTAAATCAATTGTTTTGTATTTTGTTTTACACAATACTTTACATTTCATTAACCTAGAAGAGGATTTAGGAGATTATTTTTAAAGAATATTTCACTTTAGGATTCATATAAAGTAATGAATAGTACATAGTTTTAAATAAAACTATATATTATTTAATGTATCTGTATTCTGCTTCTTACACTAATTTATCCAATTTAATGTAATTTAAGCAGCTGCGAGGTGACCAGGGTATATAAATGACCATTTGAAGGGCTTTCCAGGTAACAAAGGAGCCTAATGTTGCACAAGATGAATCTGTCCCAAAGATCTGCTTGATTACAGTTGCTGCCTACTCTTTGAGTAGGAGCTAAAAAGGAGAAATCCCCAGATTGCACACCAGACTCAACTGGGAAAGTACAACTCATCAAAACCAACAATGGAAACCTCTCTAAACTAAGGGGTGCAAATAGCTGTAGCTACTCAGGCTTATCAGAACTGAACCAAAGTCTATTTCTCCCCATCTGTACACTAAGTCAGTACTTCATCAGCTTCATCTGCAAACCTCAGTGCTGAGATGGTAACTCTCAGCCCAACTCAACTCACGGGATTGTTGTGGGAAAAATAGAAGGAGGAAGGACTGTTGTGTGTGTTTGCCTCATTGAATTAGTTACAAAAACAATAAAGTTATCAATAAATCAATCAATTTAAATTATCAACAGAATGATTGTACAGATGATTTCACCCTATAAATAGGAGGGGAGAGAGTGTCAAACCCTGAGACATTTCACAACTGAGGGACTATGGGTGCTATTTCTCCTCTTCCATTAACAATGCTTATGATAGACTGTTGAGGAAGAAGATGTCTCTCATCTCAACTTCCATAGTGTCTCTCATTCTCAACTTCCATAGCCAGTCTAGAAAGATACACTGGTGGACAATATTGAAAGCCATTGAGATATCAAGAAACACAAGACAGTTGCATTACCCCCATCTCAGTTCCACCTAAACTCATCAACAAGATGAACAATGGTATCTCCATACTAACCCTGACTGAAATGGGTCTAGATACTCAGTTTCATGTAAAATTCTGTGCAACTGCCAACTGACTGCCTTTTCCATAACCTCCAAAAAGAGAAATCGGAAATTGATGGATAGTTTTCCAAAATGGAGGGTTCCAGTGATGACATCTCAAATAATAGACCCATACATTACATATTCAAAATAGGTGATGTATACATGAGTGAAAAAGGCATATTCTGGCATAGTCTATCTAGACCAGGCATGTCCAACCTACAGCCTGCTGGTTGCATGCAATCCTGCCCCTGCAAGATAATAAGCTGACTTTGTAATAATGCTGCTTGGGGCCCCCCGAAAGCCCTAATAAGCAGGCATATACATAGAATGAAGGCTATTGCTAAGCACATTGATTTGTGCTTTAAATTGTAAGCCGCCCTGAGTCTTCGGAGAAGGGCGGGATATAAATGGGATTAAAAAAAATTAAAATAAAAATAAAAAAAATAAAAAATATAGAAAATAAAAGAGATTAGTTATTTATATACATTAACTATTCTCTTGACTCAGCCTAATAAAGGCAAGCCAAAAGGTTGGACAACCATGATCTAGACCCAAACAATTTCCAGACATGTAGTATCTTGATAGTTTCACCTCTCCATCCCTATTAAAGATGAGATGTAGAGCAGGCTATAATCAGTGTACTGAACCCTAAACAGATGGATGACTCCACTTAACAGTTTCAGTTTCATGTAGGTGTTAAACACTTCTGGTCTTTCTCTGATACAGAAATTGGAGCATTGATATGTTAAATATTTGTAAGCTCAGAAAATGGATATTTTTTAACTAGATGTATTTGACTTCTGGTGACTGAACAATTGTAAACAAATGCTTGCCATCTTGATCTACCTTTGATAGTAACTCATGGCTCTGCCAAGGAGATGCTAATGTCTTCTTGAAACTATCTTATCAAGTGAAATATTTTATTCTGATTACTGACTGGCATTTGCTATGATTTCATTTCAAAAGTTATAGAAACAGAGATTACCAGAGATCAATAAATGAATAAATGTGCAAATGAAAGAGGCTAAACATGATTTGACTATAAATGTTATAAAGTTATGAAAAAAGTAAGAATGAAATGTACGTCTCAAACTACTACTAAAATACATTTAATTAAAAATTGAAATGCTGAACTAAAATACTAAATTGTTAGAATACTGCTAAAATATTATGCTGTAAATTATCAGTCTTTCAGTTAATTTTATGGGAAGTAAGATTCATAAAACTTGGTTAAAAGAAAATCATTTCTTCCTTCCATACAGAAGTATTGTATCCCATAAGCTGCCAGATAATAAAGTTAAATACTTCATTTTTACAGCTAAAAGGTAAACAAATAAGCTTTTACAAGAATTAGTAAAAAAAATAAACCGCTCATTACAGAAATTACAGAATATACAGTGCTAAAAAGTGGGAGTTAAATTATATCAAACTGTTAGTAACCAGCCCTTCTCCTATTAATCTTACTAGAAAAGATGATCTGCAAGAGTTCACATTGCCATCAATTTGATGGGGTTGTTGGAACTACTCAGTCCTCCCATTGTATTAAATGTTCATCCTCCAGGAGGGTAAAAAATTTAACATACATGAATAATAAAAATAGAAAGCAATTTCTCAGCTGCATTCCATTTTCTCAGCGAAGCCATCTGATGAGTTTCCTAATCTGACAGACAAAAGAAAAAAATCTGGCTACTATGAGAATACTTTGCTAAGAATGATATCTGTATTTAAACAATGAACGGAAATCTGATTAATAGTCGGTGGGTAGAAGAGGGCAGAAACATTGAAAAAAATACTTTTTCACATAATAAATTTGACGAATATTCTATTAATAATAATCTGCTTGATAAAAAGGTTATTAAGAATATTTGCATTGAGGCTCTATGTGATTAAAAATGATGTAAAGTTAGCACATATACTGAACAGTCCATAAAAACAATTAAATAGCCTTGTGTAAAATTATTAATGGAATTTTAATAGGAAATACAGTATCTCATGACCTTTGCACACACATATACAACAACCCCGTCATGTACAGTATATTTATTATGAGCAGTTGGAAATTTTCAGCTGAAGTTGACAAATTTATTTTGGCAACACGGGGAAGTTCAGTATAGGAAAGGTTCTATTTGGCCCTTGTGGATATTTTCTTTTCTACTCTTTCTTTGGGATGGATTATTCAAGGGGTCTTCCTATTGGGTGAGGGTGGGGTATTTCTTACTAAGAGACAAATCACTTCAAAAAGAATAACATGAAAAATTAACAAACAGTTGAGACACACGCATATATTGCATATAAACTAACTTGAAAATCTATCAGTATTTGAGTCTCTCTATGAAATGAACACAAGAAAATAAAAATAATCTTGACCAGGTTAGTGAGAATAAAACAGAAAAGTTACCTAACTATTTGATTGTTGTATGTATTCCATTTTCCCTTCCAGAAGAAAATCAGAGATTTTGTTCTTTTTATTTTGGTTCTGTCATTGAATGTTGATCTTATTTTTTCATTGATGCATCTCGCAGTTTTGTTTAGAAGTTTTGAAACTTCATAGTTTAAATAATGTCATATAGAAAAAAATGAGTAATAAAAGAAGACAAAGTGTTTTTATTTTTCTTGTCAAGTGTTAACTGCAGCAGTCATTAATATGTTTTAACTTCCTGAATAGGTAGCATTTCAGATAAAAACGCTATCAATACAAAGGTAAATTGTACTAACAGCTTGATATAAAATATAAATTGAGTGTATTATTATGCATACTTATACCAAATTAAAAAAATAGGAGTACTACTAAAACAGATATAATCCATTCAATTGGATTAATCAAATATGCACTGGGTTAAATGATAAATATTGAAGATGTAATCAGATAAATGTAAACTATTTAATATTTTCTAGTCATGTCCCCAAATATCTGTTTAAATATTTTATTGACTGAGTTATGTTTGGGTCCAGTAATATTTCTCTTTGGTTATATTAAAATATATTAACAAATGGTTGTCTGTTCTTATTTATTTATTTATTTATTTTTGGGACTTATATGCCACCCTATCTCCCGAAGGACTCAGGGCGGCTAACAACAATAAAAAACAACAATACAAAAATTAAAAAAGAATTAAATAACAGCCCCAAAATAAATTAACTACACAGTTAAAAATTAAAACATATTTAAAAACCCATCATCAATCCAGGTCAGCCTGATGGAAGAAAAAAGTTTTGAGGTCGCGGCGAAAGGACCGGAGGTCCGGGGCCATCCGAAGCTCAAGGGGGAGTTGGTTCCAAAGGGCTGGCGCTCCCACAGAGAAGGCCCTCCCCCTGGGGGTCGCCAGCCGACATTGTCTGGCCGACGACACCCTGAGGAGGCCCTCTCTGTGTGAGCGCACTGGGCGATGGGAAGTCGTCCCCGGTAGCAGACGGTCCTGCAAATATCCCGGGCCTAAGCCATGTAGGGCTTTAAAGGTAAGTACCAGCACCTTAAATCTCGCCCGGAAGACAACTGGTAGCCAATGCAGCTCACACAGGAGGGGTGTAATATGGGAGTATCAGGATGCTCCCATCACTACCCGCGCGGCCGCATTCTGCACCAGGTGAAGCCTCCGGGTGGTCTTCAAGGGCAGCCCCATGTAGAGAGCATTGCAGTAATCTATCCGAGAGGTAACGAGTGCATGAGTGACCGTACGCAGGGCATCTCGGTCCAGATAGGGGCGCAACTGGTGCACCAGGCGAACCTGGGCAAATGCCCCCCTGGCCACGACTCCAATATGAACTTCAAAACTGAGTCGTGAGTCCAGGAGGACGCCTAAATTGCACACCCTATCAATGGGAGGCAACACCTCTCCTCCCATAACCAAAGATGGAACCTCTTGGACAAGTCGAGATGCCGGTATGTAAAGCCACTCAGTCTTGGCCGGGTTGAGCTGGAGCCTGTTCTTCCCCATCCAAATCCGTACCGCTTCCAGGCAACGGGACATCACATCGAGGGCATCACTGGCTTGGTTTGGGGTGGAGATAAAGAGCTGGGTATCATCGGCATATTGATGATACCTCACCCCAAAACCACGGATGATCTCACCCAGCGGCTTCATATAGATGTTGAACAGGAGGGGCGAGAGCACCGACCCCTGAGGCACCCCACAATTAAGGGGCCTAGGGGTTGACTTCTGCCCTCCTGTCAACACCGTCTGCGAGTGGCCCGAGAGGTAGGAGGAGAATTTATTAAGAATAACCTTTTTATTCAATACACCATATTATGATAAAAGTAACTCATATTACTAGGTTTAAGGAAAAGAATTCAAGCTAATATTTCAATTTAAAATGAACTCTATTGTAATAGTAGGGTGAAATGTTCCATTCATTGTTACTAGTTCTTCATATTTATTTTTAAAATATATTTTTTAAAAAAACACACAACATAGCTAGCTATTAGTTAAGTGAAAAGCATCAGAACTGTTTCTAGTTTTTAAGATTGGAATTTGTCCACCTTTGCTTCAGAAGTTCTGAAGATGCTTCTATGAAAACAAGAATAAATAAAATGGTCCTTTTATCTCCTGTTTTGACTAGATAACCTTATATAAGTCTCAGGAACAGAAGACTTTCTTGTGATGCAACTACTTTTTTTCTATTATATAAAAACCTCATAAAATGTTATTAGCTTTACTCAAAAGCATCTTTTATTTTTTATTGAGCATATAAATAAATAAGCAAGAGCAAGATAGCTGCCCTTAGCCCTATTTTTAAAAATCCCAGTAGAATATTTAAGCCTTGGAATGTAATAGACCTTAGAAACAGCTTCTGCTATTGGGAAAAAAGAAGTCTAGTACTGTACCATGGACAGACATCATATGTCCTTGGCTGAATTTTTTTTCTCTTACAGTGAGGGAGACCCTAGGATGGTGCCTGATAAAATGGGCTGTCAGCAAACTTTACAATATATACTATTCCAGATTTATAAATTAAAATCTTTTGAATAAAGAGCTGCAGGAGAGGTCCAAATAAGTTTTACTAATTTGTATAGTGTTCATAATTTTAATCCCACAATTTACTTCATTCATATATTGCTAAGAATAAAACAAACAAAACAGAACCTCAGGATTAGAATATAATAACATTTGCTGAAGATTTAATTAGTACCTCAGTACTTTACTTAAAACTCTAAATACAGCTAAATCTTCCTCAGGATAACTCTAATTATATATGAACACTTCTTATGACACATCATATATAATTAAAGGATAAGCTCTACCTGTTAGAAATTTGCAATCATTGTGTCAAACTACCTATGAGGTTAATTTGGTGGCTCACTCCTGAGTCCAGAAAACTTATTTTTCCCCTCAGAAATAGTCAGTGGGAGCTGCTAGTCACCGTCAAGATTTAGAGGAGACTTTTAATGTCTCTCCTTCATTTTGAAAAGAAAATCTATTCATCCAAGGCTGAATAACAAATAAGACCTGGCTGACTTTTAGTTATATCCAAAACCCTGTAGAATTACACCTACTTTACTACTTGTATGGGAACACCATCAAAACAACTGTGGGTTGTAGTCTACCTTGAGATTTTGAAAAAAAAAATCCCAGAAGGCAGTGGCAAATTGTATCCTTAGTGTTGCCCAGGAACTATGTAGCTATGCCTGTTAAGTCATTAGAGTTGGCCTTGACATAAGGAAATTGTTTATTTTTAAAAATTTATTTTAATTCCATTTATATCCCGCCCTTCTCCGAAGACTCAGGGCGGCTTACAAGCTTAGCAGTAGCCTTCATTCTATGTATATGCCTGCTTGTTAGGGCTTTCACACACACCCCAAGCGGCATTATTACAAAGTCAGCTTAATTGCCCCCAACAATCTGGGTCCTCATTTTACCTACCTCGGAAGGATGGAAGGCTGAGTCAACCTTGAGCCTGGTGGGATGCGAACCTGCACTAATTGCAGGCAGCTGGTGTTACTTAAGGAGGCATTAGCCCACTGCTCCACCAAGGCTAGAACTAGAACTGTTAACTGTAATTCAAATGCAGGCACAATGTAGATGTGTTAAAAGGAATTATAGTTTTGCTTTCCTTTTCCTAATAATCCTTATCATGGATTATTTTTTTGCTTTTTTCTCAACTTATATTAAACTTATTTATATTTTAATTAAGTAATCCACTGTGACCCCAAGATCTAGTTCTTGGCCAATTAGTGCCATCTGAGATATTATTCAGCAGATACAAAACACAAAACAAAAAAAGAACAAAAAAGTGAAAATATTAGAACATTAAATCAAAAGAACTTTTTCTCTTATTGATTAAGGAATTGGGCCTCAGAAACATTTGCAAAAAGAGAAGAGCATTCAATAGAGGACAATATACGGTATGTAGTTCACTGTTGAACTGTGGAGTCCTTGGTGCTCTGATTTTAGTTGTTTGCTTGCAAACATTTTGTTACCCACCTAGGTAACATCTTCAGTGCTAGAAGGAAGTGGGATTTGCTCTCGGTTGTTATATGGTAACTTGCCCTGTCGGTGATGGTGGATTTGTTGTTTTTTCTATCCTTGTTACTAAATATATTTCTTTTATTGAAAGAATATGCAAACTTTTCTGTTAAACACAGAGAATATTAATTGCTGTTTCTTTTGCTTTCAGTCAAGAAAAATAGTAATCAATCAATAGATTTAATCAATTTCACTGTAATAAATTAATAGATTTAAATTAAAAGAAAAAAAAAAGACTAGATATTTTAAATGGTGCTACACCTGATCAATAATATTTAAGTGTACCTTCCTGCATTCCTTAAAAGAGAGTGAATGAAGTGTGTAGTTAAGTAGCAAGCAATCCCTCTGAGGTGCTGGTCTGCCTTAGGATCTATTAGCCTGCAAAGAGAACAAGACAGAATTTATGTCCTAGCATTAGTATGACAATATTAGTATGACAATAATGCCTCCTTAAGTAACACCAGCTGCCTGCAATTAGTGCAGGTTCGAGTCCCACCAGGCTCAAGGTTGACTCAGCCTTCCATCCTTCCGAGGTAGGTAAAATGAGGACCCAGATTGTTGGGGGCAATAAGCTGACTTTGTAATAATGCCGCTTGGGTGTGTGTGAAAGCCCTAATAAGCAGGCATATACATAGAATGAAGGCTACTGCTAAGCTTGTAAGCCGCCCTGAGTCTTCGGAGAAGGGCGGGATATAAATGGAATTAAAATAAAATAAAAATAAATAAATATGTAAGAGAAAAGATAATTGTATGAAAAAATAATAATGTTATTTTTTAAAAAAAATGTTCTTGGATTCATTCAGATGAATCTTCATTGATCAGATGAAGGCATACTGTGTGCATCTGTATTTGTCCACCTGCGTTGGAGCAAATTCCTCTCACCTACTTGCACCCCTGTCTGCATTCGTTATATCTGCTCCAGGACTTTGGGACTCTCTCCAGAACTGAGTTGGAAGGCAGCAGAGAGGAAGACAGAAAGGCAAAGCCTTGTTAGTTGGGCAGAAGTCAGTTGGGGCTAGAGGACAGTTTCTCTGGGTCTGCTGCAATATTGTCCCAAGTCATCCACAATATATATTCTGGAAAAAAATAGCTGATTAAAAGATGCTGTATAGTTTTGCTTATTTAATATTCCTGTATTTATAAGCAGACATGGAACAAGACAAACATATCTTTTACACAAGTGACAAGAATTCTTTAATTATTGAGTCTCCTGGATTTAGTACCAGTTCGTTTAATGCGCTCTTTTACGGAAAGACCAAACATAATTGCTCAATATATTTTTGCTTATAACCAGCACTGATTCTTACTTCTCCCCCACTCCCCATTTAGGAAGTATGAAAGAACAGGCCTCTTCTTTAAGGAGCTTACATAGAGGAAATCTTTGAGAAGGGAAGAATGTTTCATTTTTTTTTAAAGGAAACAGTCTGAGCAGGATATGAGAATTAGAGGGTTAAGCCAAAAGCATACCTTCCTATTATACAGAGGCACCAACTCAAATAGAGGCAAACTTTCCTTCATGTTCACAGATCAAAATATTTGGGGCAAATCTTAGGAGAAGTTGCTATTTTGGCAAAAGATCTCCTATGCAGTCAAAACTCAGCTGGGCTGAGCTTTGAGTCCTAACTGCATATAGAGACCCAAACAAATGCACTGCTGACAGTTGGAGGCAGGGAAATGAATTCCTCAGGAAATTAATCTTTGCAGGCTCTTGGGTGTCTCCATTGAAGTTATCAGTAAGCTGGCAGCATGAGTACACTAAGTCCTTAATTTACAACCAATCATTTAGTGACCATTCAAAGTTACAGTAGCACTGAAAAAAGTTACTTATTGTCTTTCACATTTATAACCATTGCAGCACCTTGATGGTCATGTGATCAAAATTTGGACACTTGGCAAGTGGCTCATATTAAAGACGGTTGCAGAGTCCTGAGGTTATGTAATCACTTTCTGTGACCTTCTGACCAGCAAAGTCAACGGGGAAGATTGAAGATTGAATCACTTAATACTAACTTAACAACTGCAATGATTCACTTAACAATTGTGGCAAGAAAGGTTGTAAAAGGTGCTGGTATTGACCTACAAAGCCCTACATGGCATGGGTCCGGAATACCTTGGGGAGCACCTGCGGCCGGCATCAACTTCCCTCTGCCCAATACGCTCCCACAGAGAGGGTCTCTTCAGGGTGCCACTGGTCAAAGAATGCTGACTGGTGGCCCCCAGGGGGAGGGCGTTCTCTGTGGGCACGCCGGATTTATGGAACCATCTTCTGGTTGAGCTCTGGATGGCGCCTGACCTTCGCTCCTTCCGGCGCGATTTAAAGACGGCTCTCTTTGAACAAGCTGGCCTGGCCTGATGGGATGGGGTTGGGTTTTTATTACTTTTAAATGTGTTTTAATCTATTTAAGAGTTCTGGGCACTTTGTTTAATCTATTTTGATTTTTGTATTCTGTCTTTTTAACATGTATTGCCCTGTTCACCGCCCTGAGTCCTTCGGGAGAAGGGCGGTATACAAATAAAATTAATAATAATAAAATGAATAATAATAATAAAATGAGGCAAAACTAACTTAACAAAGTATCACTTAGCAATGGAAATTTTGGGCTCAATTGTGGTCAAAGGGGAGAACTATTTGTAGTTTTTTTCACTAGACTTTCCATTTATGGGTCATGAAGGAAAAACATAATCCTGAGAGTCAGCAACAGGTTAGACAAATGTTGCCACTGAGAATGGTTAGGCTTCCACAATAATAGTATATGCATCCTTCATGAAGGACTCTGTCAAGCCCTGAAGAATGCCTATGCTGTCTCAGCCATCATTGCTTCTTAGCTTGCCTACAAGCTTGTGGGGAGGTGTGGGGAGAATGGAATGCAAATCTCTGATAATGAAAAGCTACTCCATGAGAACCAAGAACTCTCTAGATTTGTTTACTGAGAACTGAAGATATTCTCTCATAATAATAGTCTGACTTATAATTGGATAATGTGACCTGCACTAATAAGGGGAGGGAGGTTTCCATGTTTTCAATATAGCAATTTAGGTGCCAATTAACCAGAGCTGATTTTCCCTTCATTTATGCTGAAATGATTTGCTCAATAAAGTTTTGCATTAGAGATTGGATTGCCTCAGCTACGCTTTTGAACCTCAGCTCTCTTTTAAACCTAAAATCAATTGAGGAGTCCTGAGCTCCTGCACCCCACCCAGCTAACTCCAGAGGGTGGTGAAGACTCAGGGGAAGATGCCTGAAATGCAGCAGAATCACCCAAAGCCAAGGCAGGGCAACAAATGGAGTCCCAGTCAGGACCCCGGAGACTCCAGTGCCCATCCAGATGTTATTTGTCCAAAAATGAAAGCAGAGAAGTTGGCATCACCAGCGATGATGGAATGGACTAGGTCAAAGGGAGTCATTCACCCTCCAGGAGTGGAAAGGTGGCAAGAAGGTGCATTGAAGGTAGCCGAAGCCGAGTTCCCACTGGCCTACGTGAGACCCAAGTTTGCCCAAGCCTACGGATGGAGAGAGAGAGAAGGGCTTGGGAATGGGAAGGACTGGCAGAGCAAAGTCAGCTGATGATGTGCAGTAGTCAATTGTAATTGAAGCCTACGTGAATACCATCATGGGGTACCTTGAGGGAGAAGCAGCGGAGTGGGTGACGGCCCTCCAGCGGAGTAGTCCAGCCCTCAGTTTCATTATTGTATTTACATAATGCAAAAGATTATGGACATTCAAACATATTAAAATTTCACCTCGAAGACAAGTTAATACAGGTAACGATGTCTTCTTCCTTCCTGTATAATGACTTTAGCACATTTTCAAACATATGTTTGAATGAAGTATTCTCATTGCATCTCCAACAACACAATGAATTGCTTTTGTGCAAAATTCTTTTTGTCATATTTATGTAGTGTATATTGGAGGTAGTGACCCTTTAAGACCTGTATACAACAAAATTTCATTTTGATGTATGCCAATTAGTATATATTTAAAGTGACAACAAAGTCATTATTCTTTTGTTGTTGTTAATTGCGAAGTCGTGTCTGACCCATTGTGACCCCATGGACAAAGTTCCTCCAGACCTTCCTGTCCTCTACCATCTTCTGGAGTCCATTTAAGCTCATGCCTACTGACACATGTTGAAGCAAATGAGATCTTATCTTTAAAAGATAAACATAAATTATATGGTTGCAAAGTATAACCTGTAATACCTTGGAGGAATATTTACACAAGGTGGAACCAGCCACCTCATTCTCTGTCGTCCCCTTCTTCTCTTGCCCTCAATCTTTCCCAGCATTAGGCTCTTCTCTAGTCCAATAAATCTGATTTTTGTTGATTTGAAAAATAATTCATAGTCTAAGATCTACTGTAATTTTTTAATACAAATTGAGATACCTATTGTTTAGACAAAATAGAGCTCTCCAATTCCCCGTTCCATTCTGTCTCTTAACATATTGCATGCTGAATTACAGGTTGTCCTCAATTTAGGACGCCAACTGAGCCCAAAAGTTCTGTTACTAAGTGAGATAGTTGTTAAATTAGTTTTGCCCCTTGCTGCAGTTGTTATGTTAGTAACACGGTTGTTAAGTGAAACTGGCTTCCCCAGAGATTTTGCTTGTCAGAAGGTCATGAAAGGGGATCATAGGACCCTGGGATGCTGCAACAGCCATAAGTATGAACCAGTTGACAAGTGTCTGAATTTTGATCACGTGACCACAGGGATGCTGCAACAGTGTGAAAAACGGTCATAAGTCACATTTTTCAGTGCTGTTGTAATTGGACAGTCACTAAGCAAATGGGTTGTAAATCAAGGACTACCTGTAATTTATCAAAAAGTATTTATTAAAAATAATTGTGGGATTTTTTTAGTCTCAGGATTTGGTAATTCTAGTAATTTAGATGTCTCTGAAATTGAAAATACTACTGTTGTAAGGGTAAAGTTTAGCAAAATATTAATTTAGCAACAAAGCAAGCTAAATCTTGGAGAATTTGTTTTACTACCAATCCAACTGATCATTGCCAATCCTTAACAAACCAAAGACATTACAGAGCATTTGTTCAGGCTAGATTTGGTGGATTCCCTCTAGCGGTCATAGTTGGTAAATATCTAAAGATTCCCTCCTGTCAATGATTTTTTCCCCATGGCTCCCATGCCACTCCTATTGCACTGTAGTTTATATTTCACTTTGTGTGATGTATTAATTTGGCCTCTCGTGAACAATCTCCCAGGAAGATACAACCATTAGTAAGTACCTCTCCTACTTTTTAACTGATCACAAGATCACCATTACCTGTAATATAGTCAAATACTACCTCAATTCAATGGCAGCAAAGCAGCAGATATTATCTGTTAACATTGCATTTTCCCCTCTCATTTTCTTTTTAACCCTTTTAACCTCTTTTAATTGAGATGGGCAGCACACAAACATAATGAATAAATACATGACAAAAAAACAAACAAATAAATAAATGATATTTTTATGATCTGTGGAGTGTCAGAGTCCTTAGCAACCCCTGGTTCCAGAACAGAAAACAAGTTGTAGAATTCACAGAAGGCTGGCTTCAGAAAAGGAACAGTGTGGCATGCATTTAATCACACAACTGCAAACCAAGTTAGCGCTGGGAGCAATCCCCTCCTGGCGCCTTACATGCTTTTTCCACCTGGCTCCACCCCCCCCACCTAACCAGCATCCGGTGGCTGACATGATAAGAGCAGGCCTCTGGCTCTCTGCTCTGTTCGGCAATTTAGAACACGCTGCCGGTGCCTGGCCTCCTGGTGATGTCCCAATGCCAATCAGCACTGTCCTAAAATTGCTGTCCAGGAGCCAGGTTCTAGGTGACAAAAATCTCTTCGGAGAAAGGATAGATTGTTAGGAATTACCCATTTGCACCCTGGAATTGTTGCTGCTCCTCCCGAGGAAACCACAGGAATTGAGTTTCTTGTGGTCGGTGGAAAGTTGAAGATTTACAGTTGACCCTTAATTGCTGCGCAGTCTTATTTTTTTTGTTATATTTTGTTATTTTGTTATTTTTATTTTTTTTAATTTTGTTTTTATGGACATTTGACCAACAAAAGCCTGACTTTCTTAATTACTTTATGACCTAAGAAAGATATTCCATATGGCAATGAAGATCAAAGTTTCTTGGTGAATGTCTTCTTTCTGAAATTAAGAAAGGGAAGAAAAAAATGGCTATTTTAAAGGATTTTAATTTAAAAGCAAAATGCTTAATGAGAAAGATCCAAGAAATAAAGGGGATAAAGGGAGCAGTGTTTTTTTTTTAAAGAATAGACATTTTTTTCTGATGAAAATCCCTTTGAAAATAGCAATAGTAATTAGACTAACAGATTGGACCTTCTTGGGAATGTTGATTGCTTATTATTAAGGACAGGAGATAATTGGTGGATTTTACAAAACAAGAAGATAATATGAACTAAACTGTGAGAATTGTAACTACAGAGAGCTAATTGGGACTAAAGTTCTAAAAATAGAGATAGGAAAACAGAAAAAAGGAGTACCTTGCCTTTTACTTTCAAAGTAATCCACATACTTTCAGTTTAATAATGGCAATCACAAGAAAAGCTGCTAAATTAGGAGAAAGAGGGGGGGGCTCATTAGAACTCATTAGAACAACTTAAGGGTACGGTTTGAGGATTTCACCAGATTTATTGCAGAAAATGTTTGAAGAATTTGGCAAAAAGATGACTGCAGTGGTTAATTTTAAATGTGAATATTCAGTTGATGTCAGAATATTTCCTTTTAGGGCTAATTGACAAATAGAAAAAAAGGCATGGAAGACTATTTTAGTATATGATAACTGCGGTGAGATTATTATATGCAAAAAATAATAATAATGGAAAGATTCAACACCACCCATCATGGATGGATGGTTGGTGAATTGATAGATCTGGCTGATATGAATAAATTAACTTCTTTTATATTAGTTTTTATTAGTTTTAATGAGTTTAATTTAATTAAAAGTGTATATATATATATAAAGTGTATGTATATAAATTGTATATACACACACACGCACACACTTATACAATGCATATATAAAAATATAATGTATTGATAAATCTTTGTTCTTTGGTATAAATTTTAATTTAGACCAATTACTAACTCACCCCTATGTACAAATCTAATGCATCAAGGTTGGAATCAAAGTATGAAATTCAGGAATAGATAACAAAATATTTATTTTATTATATTTGCTATCTAATTTATGTTTGAATACATTTCAAGAAGAACTATGGATATTATTATCCTATCTAAAACACATTTTGAAAGTTTTAAATGTATGTTAAGTATCAAAGGGGAAACTTGACATTCTTTATCAAATGAAAAAGTAGATGAAAAGCACATACAAATTCTTGTCCCATTTAATAAATCCTCTGAGAAATCAAATGTAGCTATGTGTGTATGTGTATGCATGTATGTATGGTTCTATATAGCAGGGGTCCTCAGCCTTGGAAACTTTAAAAACTTGTGAACTTGAACTCCTCATCCAGCTGAATTCTGGGAGTTGAAGTCCACAAGTCTTAAAGTTGTCAACGTTGAGGACCCCTGCTATATACTGTCCACAGTTTTTAATCAAAAGGGACCTCAACTTTTGTCTATTTCTTTTCCCCAGCCAACCCTGAGAGAGTTTTAGGCTGCGTGCATCCTGGAATCACCCCCGTTTCAGATAACTTATTGAAAGGGTAAGTAACTCTCCTGGGGCCTGATTTGCACTACACAGTCATTCTCAACATGGGTAGCATGGCATGAGCATATTAATATTTATTAGTCATTTCAGGTTCCAATTATACCTAGAATTCTGGAACAAGATGCAGTGGCAGATCATTACTGTAGCCCTGAAGTTATGAAAATGATGATTGAGTTGTAGTTATTTCTCCGGTCAAGACTGTAAGACATTCTCACTAGAATTCAAATTTTGTCTTTTGTAGCTCTGTAATAAAGAGTTATAGATTTGAATATTCACCCATTAAACTCCCACAGTACGTTCTAGATATTTTAGAGCAAGTGGCTGAAAAGTAACTATATTGTAAGGTGTGAAAATTGTGCACATATCCTTTGCCCAAGGTAACATCTGTTAACTGAGGCTTATCAAATTAGAATTTCTGTTACATGCATAGATATGTGCATGGATATTTAGACACATTATGCACAACACTCTTTCTCCACAACACTCTTAAATGCATAAATAATTGCTTAGCATTACCACACACTGCAGCCAAGAAAGCCAAGTAAATGCAGGGAGGGAGAAATAATAGCATTTACTGTAACAAATGCATAAATGCAAATTCCTGCATTTGGAATTTTGTAATATTAATTGTTTATGCTTAAAATATTGTAATAAAACTAGTTGTTCATCTCACACTGAAGTCCACAGGGGAATTAGGAGATCAACTATATGTACTGCTATACTAATTTCTCAAGACTTGTGTTCACTAGACTTGCCAAACCTCAGGCTCATCTTTCTGCGTAACTTTGACATGAAATCATATAAAGTATTTCTCATCACTGAATGGAATAATAATAAACCAAAAAGTTATAATTAGCATATCTGTTCATACAGACACAATTGTATGAAGTAGTAGACCTGAACAAAAAAAAATCAGAGCTGTTTTATCATTTTCAGCACATTCTATCTAAAGTTACACAGTTTAAAAATAATAGATTATCTGAGACCAGTTCAGACTGACAATTTTTACATCCAGTAATAATGCATTTCAGGGACTTATTCCACTATCTCTTTAAATTAACTTCATTCATGGTTTGAATATCTGTTTCTTAGCTGAATAATAGAGACTATAGTACAGTTGTCAATTAATCAAGGCAACCCTATCTTTGTATGTGACAACCAAGCCATGTTTGAATTTGGATAACATGAAAAAGAAATGATTAACATCTGTAATAATCCCTAATCTATGAGTATACAACAAGGGTATGTAGGTCCTGGCCATAAACAGATTTAAGGTGATACTTTTTGGCAACAATAGTGCAACAACAACAAAAATGATGCAAAAACAAGCAATGAAGGTCAAGAACTGGAGGGCCCCTGGTTTAGATGAGCTGCATGGATTCTGATTGAAACCACTAACAAGTTTGCTTGCAAGATTAGCAAACCTGATGAATCAGGTTCTGGAAATAGCAGAAAGTGAAATGGCTAACAACTGGATGCAGAAAAGGGAAACAAACCAAAAAATTACAGGCCAATCACTTGCCTGCCAAGAACATATAAATTACTTACAGGAAATTTTGCAAACCAAATTTATGAGCATCTAGAAAACAAGGATTTGCTGCCTGTAGAACAGAAAGGATGCTGCAAAAATTCAAAAGGAACCAAAGACCAACTGATGTTTGATAAATTGGTTTTGAAGTATTCAAAGAAAAGATGAACAAATTTGTTCATGGCCCCAATTGATTATAAGAAAGCACTTGATTCTGTTCCACACAACTGGATTGAAAAATGGTTAGACATTTTTGGAATTAGCAGCAACATCCAGAAATTCCTGAAGACTTCCATGAAGTTGATGTACATAAGTTGATGGCCTATGGAGAAGAACTTGGTGAAGTTAAAATCAAAGGAGGAATCCACCAAGGTGACTCACTGTCACCTCTGTTATTTGTACTTTTAATGGCGCTTCTAACAAGCATTTTGAACAAGACAAACTGTGGCTATGAATTGGCTATAAAAGGGTTGAAAATTTCCCATTTGCTCTACATGGATGATTTAAAACTGTTTGGAAAAACAAAAGCTGAATTGAGCTCCCTGCTGAAAAGCACTGAGTTTAGCAAAGACATTAAGATGCAATTTGACATTGATAAATGTGAAACAATTGTTGTTAAGGCAGGAAAATAATGTCAAAGATGATTGATTTGAACTTCATAATGAAGAGTTGATAAAAGCAGTAACACTAGAAGAAGGGTACAAGTATGTAGGAGTTTTGGAAGCTTTTGACCTATTGCACAACCAAGTCAAGGAAGCTACTTCGACAAAATACATAAAATGAATCCGGAAAATCTTGAAATCAAAGCTGAGTTGGGGAAATACCATAAAGGCAATTAACACCTGGGCAGGGCCTGTGATGAGATACTCAGCTGGAATAATTGATTGGACTCATCTAGACCTTGATAACTTGGATCGAAAGACAAGAAAACTAATGACAATGTACCATGCTCTGCACCCAAAAAGTGAAATCAATCGATTGTACTTGCCTAGATCTTAGGATGGCAGAGAACTCTTACAGGTGAAAAAGAAGAAGAAGAACACAGCTTAAATGACTACATAAAAAAGCAAAAGAGCCACTGCTGAAGGAGGTGATCAGGGAAAACCTCTTGAAAACAATGGGATTGAAAACAGAATATTGAAAGGAAACAACTGAGCATCAAATTTCTAATGGAAAAAGAAGCCTATGCACAGTCAATACCTGAAGGACATTAAAGGAAAGGTAGATACAAAGCTAACAAGTGGCTGGTTGAGATCAAGGATGCTGAAGAAAGAAACAGAAGGCTTCATTTTGGCTGCCTAAGAACAAGTCCTGCAGACCAATTCTATGAAAGCAAAAATTCAGCATGTCAATAACAACAGCAAATGTCCCTTGTGCAACAAGGAAGATGAGACAGTGGATCACCTTATCAGAGGCTGCAGCAAAAACTCACAGACTGGTTATCTACAACATCATAATTGAGTTGCCAAAATCATACATTGGAAGCTTTGCCAGAAGTTTGGGTTCAAATGTAGCAAAAATTACTGGGAACACCAAAGCTCTTGAAAATGAACAAGTCAAGATCCTGGGGGGCTTTCAGATCCAAACAGACAGACATTTGACCCACAACATGCCTGACATCACTATTGTGGAAAAGAAAAAAGTCAGGTTCATTGATATTGCAATACCAGATGATGCACAAATTGAAGAGAAACAGCTAGAAAAAAATAACGAAATATCATGATTTGCAAATTGAAGTTGAGCAATTGTGGAGGAAGAAATCAGTGGTTGTACCAATAATAATAGGAGCCCATGGAGCAATACCCAATGGGATCCCTAGATACATGGACATTTTGAACTTATCAGACCTGATGTCAGGACCCACCCCAAATCATGTCTTAGGAAGACAAAACTCTTGGAGCCAAATCTTAGTCCAAAAGAAATCTTTACTATGACATGCTTGGTTGTAGGAATACAAGACAGGACTTAATATTGTTCTACAAAATAAACCCTTATAAAGAGTTCCTGGTTCAACCCCCCCCCCCTTAACCCCATTTGGTCAGTCCCCCATCATTTACCTCGTATCATCCCTCTCGTGGGAAAAAGGAACCTAGGACCTTTTATGTTTATTGCTCTCTTTCGTGACACAAGCCAGATGCTCCTACCCTAACCCCCCCTTTTGTTCCCCCAGTTCAAAAGGCTTCTCTTTTCCTTTGAAATGCCTAATACAGGCTCAATACACATTCGTTCCCTCCTCCTCAGGAGATGGCAGGATCCATGGAATAATGTTTTAAACATAAATTTATGAATATGATATAAATGGATTCTGACACCTGAATATTCTAACTTTGCAAAAAACCCCACCTTACTCAGAAATGTCTATATATTCAGATACTACCTTAATGGCTCTTAGGTCCTTGGTTAGGATGTGAACTGTTAAGTTTTTACCAATCCCAGACTATGAATTAAATTGAAGATTAACAACAACAACAACAACCACAACAACAATAATAGAAAAAATCATTTTTTCTTGGAAATATGTGTACATTCATGTGTTTGAAAAGTGGCAGCTGAGATTAGAAGACCCAGTGCATGATGACCTCTGATTCAGATGAACATTTATGAGTGAGATGGGTAGTATATAAATTTAATAAATAAAGTAAGTAAATAAGCACTTACCCTGTAGTCAGCTGGATTCGGGGATTGGTTTTAAAATACCTTTATATTTGTATAATGTGCCATAACAAGAGCCGCTTTACAAATTACTGAAAGTTTTTTCTGTCTTTTGCTACCTCAGTGACACACTGAAGGCCAGCATATTTACTGTCAAGGTTTTTCTGCCTTCTCTTTTCCCAGAGGGCTAGCTGTGCTGGTCTGTCACAATAAAGCAAATAATACTACTAGCACAAATAACACAGCTTGGCTGGTATTATTATTTTTAAATAATATTCGCTAGCTGCCAATACAATGAATGCTTTTAAGAGACAAGGTGTGTAAAGTTCTCATCCCGCTGGTGATTTGGAATGCCATTAAAACTGGTAATTCCACAGAGCTTTGAGAACAGATGTGAGTTCTGGGGGCATCTCCTGCTCTGGGTATGGAAACTGCAGCTGTTTCGTGAGGCCTTTGTCATACTATTATTATTTTTCTGCTTTTATATTTGAATGTTTACATTTGGAAATCTCACAGAGCCATATTTGGATTAAAGAGACACATAGTTGATGGCAGTGTGCAGGTACATACAGTGTGCAGGTACATACAAGCATGAGGGACAAACTCCACACTAAACATTTAAGGAATTATTATCTTAAACAGCCATCTTCATTCTCTCTTTTCTTTTTAAAAAAGGTATTTTATTTTAAAAACATCTAGATGTAGATTTACAGTTTACAAAAAACAAAAGAGGTCTTGCTATTCTGTTTAAAACCTGGTGTACTGCTTATTTCTCATAAATTTAACGTTGTGTGTATATGTGTATTGAAGACAGAGGTATATTTCTCTTAAGGCAGAAGAAATGTGGAAAAAAGGAAGAATCATCTGTTTTAGAAAATGTGAACTGCCACTTCCAGAATTTCTCTTCCAGACTGGAAGAAAAATACCATGGACACAAATTAGTTTCTGTTCTTCCAACTTCCTAAGTCGTGAAGTTAAAAGAGGGAGCAAATCCCCAAGCTTTCCTTTAAAACCTACCAGAGACACGTTGCAGAGAAAGGACTACTAGGTAAGATATCTGGGGTGACGGAGAGACCAAAAACAAGCTGACCTGTTATAAAAGTCATGGAATTAGACGCTCTCAGCAAACTTGAGATTCCCTTCTTGGCTATTGCACTCTTTCACTTCTGATATCACATACTGGTGGCTTCCACTAGGTACCAAAAAGACTGCTCAAATCTCATTATACCGTGGTCAGAACCAGGCTTTGGAATCAGTAGTTCATTACGGTAAATTATGCTAGCCTTGTCTGCATCCGAAAGCAGGATTAATCTGGGTTAGTACTTGGACAATAGGGTATATTAGGATTGCTAAGCAGACTGGGAAATTGAAATATATCGAGTAAGAAGAAAACTGCAACTACATACACATTGTTGCAAAGAAAACTACATGGATACTTTCATAAAGTCCTCAAGAACTGAGCCTACATTGCTGTATAAATTCAAAATTTATCATAGGTGACCAAGTAATGGATGCAAAATACTTTTTCTAGATAATAGACATGTAATTTAAGGGAAGTTGTTGGACTTTTGGTATGTTTATATATGCTAGCCATTGGCCATACTATGAAGCTGTAAACTATTAGAATGTTCATTTTTTGATCTAAAAAATGGGCTATTTTACTACCAAGGTCAATTGACCAATTTCCTGGTCCTTTCATGCAGTTGCTGATTGGGTGGGTGACTTACTGTATAGGCAAGTAAGGACTTCATGCTTTAGGTTTTTTTCTGGAAGCAGCTTCCTTTTATCAGTGGAGTATAAACTGGCATCCTTCCTGGCATCAATCTCTGAGGACAAGAATAAAGATATACTGTAGGTTCTTGCTCCACTGAATCTCTGAAGCATCCTGCTGGAAAGCGGCTTATGGTGTTATATGCACTGTTATTTGGAGGCTACATAATTCTATAAGCAGAGTTGCATAGTTCAGATAATGTAATCTTTCAGTTTACCTATCAGAGATTTCTGAAAAATTCCTCCTTATGAAGCCACTTCATAAAACAATACGATTCTTCATCCAGTATGTAAGGAGAAGCCTTTTCTGACTCTTGATGCCAAAGGAAGCTCACCAATGAGATGCAATAGTGCTGGATTTCACTGAATGTTGATTTATTTCAACTCCCTTGGCTCTTGAAGGTGAATGTTAAAACCTGTTATGTAAACAACAATTGGAATTGTTCCCTGAAGTCTGCTATGTGTTCATCTATTCCAATCTATTCCAATGCTCCCGAAGAGCAATATTTACCTAGGGCTAGTATTTGATTTGTAGATGGCCCTCAAAAGATAATTTCTTTTCCTTTAGTGTTCTTTCTGTGCATTGCTTACAAGTATAATCCTGAATCATCAAGTTGAAAATTTGTAGTTAGGATTGGAGGAATAAAATGGAATCTTTGCCCAGTCTAGTCTTTTCTGGTAAATTAAATGGGATGGAATGAGAAATAGATTACTTCATAAAGTTTACTTTTAAGGAGCAATTGGGAAGGGTGTAGAGGAAGCTAAAATTCCTATTTCTCTAACATAGTGGTAAGAACTTTCAAAACCGTTCCTTGGTGATTAGTGCAAGTTCCATAGTTATGTGCAAACTTTGATCTATTTTTTTTTGGAGGCTTGCATTTTCTGTTAAGTATGATTACTTTTTGTTTCATCTCCTTTTTCCAGTGACTCATGCAATGTAGCTCCCCATGTAATATTTAGGTGCTCTTTTGGTCCATATTGCTAAAAGTGTTACTTGTTTCCTTTCAAACTATGTTGGAAAACAGGTTTCACTTGAACTAATTTTCTCAAGTAATGAATACCAGCAAGCTAAATGGTGTCTCTGTGCTTTAAAAGAGATTGGATTATGGACAATCTCACTGTGTTCAAGGAGGGATAGAGGGATAGTGTAGTCCCCTTAGCTGTATTTTCTAACTTAGGTTTGATTGAAATGTTCAGTTAGGGCAGAATTGAGCACTCATTGGAACACTTGTCTTTTGAAATCTCATACTTTGCCAGCACACATCTCACACAAAATGAAAACAGGAATAGAATTACTAGACTGGAAGAGTCATTATTCACAAGGGAGAAGCCCATGGTTAGCGCAGGGGTATCCCAACACTAAAAACAAACAAACAAAAAACTGGGAGAAAGAACAGAATAGGCAATTGATGTGATAGCAGAAATTCCTCTGATAGACAAAGGAAGTCTTAAGAAGCTGGGCTGAGTTCTGGTCATCCACTTCTGCTCTCTCCTTGACTCTGTATTGTCATCAGCTGTCCTTGACAGAAGGCAAGAACAATACTCAGAATTCTCAACGAGAATGTTGTGTTTGTGTGTGTATGAGAGAGAGTGTGTATGTGTCCCAGTCACACATGCACAGACAGACAGACAGACACACACACACACACACACACACAGAGAGAGAGAGGGGGGGGGAGGGATCTGGGTTGGGTGATGTTTTAAGCTGCATCTCTGCAGCTTTTTTTTTTTAAAAAACCCTACATTTCTGGAATGCATTTATTGTGGGAATTTAATTTACAGCTTGATTTGAGGGAAATTTTGTATGAACAATAACAATGGGTTATTTGCTTGAAACTTTAAAACTTTGATGTAGAATATGTTCTGGACACATTCTATTTTTTTGCTCTTCAAAAGTGCATAAGACATTTTAATTTTTATTTAAAAATATCCAGGATTCTATCAGATCCCTTGTGGATGATGAATATGGATGTCTCTGGGATCTAGACCTTCCCTTCCCTCAAAACCCACCTAGTGGTCTGCTGCAGTAGGGTGCCCAGGGCTTGGATCTCTGGCATCTTATATTTGGCAGGCTGCTTGATACACATGCATTTGGAAATACAGCATATCTGCACACAGAGGGTTTTTTCTGTGTTTTTGCTAATGTTTTGGGGAGAGGATTGTTTCTATTTTTTCCTTTGTTTTATTTCATTTTATTTGCAGATATATCTGCATCAGATATATAGATTTTGCACTGGTGCAGAATCTTATATAGACCTAAACATTAGTCCTGTGTCTCTCAATGTTCCTCCCAGTTCTTTTTTCATACAACAGTCACAACGAGGTCTTTCTCTATTCTTAAATACTGTATATCTAGCTGAGTCTTCCTAATCTCATTTTGCTACTATTTACCTTCTTTATCTTTCTCTCTAAATTTTTTAAAAAGTGGTAGAAATGATGCTTTAGTGTCAGGAAATGGTACTAGCAGGCTGTGGTGTTCCCTTCTTGCTTAGTATGTGACAACTGTCCAGTGTTGCTTTGAGGCAGCCTGAAAACTGAAATTATAAAATAACTAAATAAAATAACTAAATTATAAAATAACTAAATAAATGTGGCCTCTAAGCCTTACTTTGTGGGCACACCAATTGCGTATTGATATTACTTCCTGTAGAGAGCATAAACTTTGTCTTTGCTAATTGGGAGAGAGCGATTTAATAGAGGACTGTAGGTAGTGTTGGAAACCCACAGAACAAGCATGAAGAAACTGTTAAGACCCTAGAGTTTTCTTAGAGAAAGTTGGCCACTGAGCCATCACTAATGATTGTATGGAGCTCAGTTCCCGTTTTCTTGACCATGGCTTAGCCAGCAAAACTGTTTCTAGCAAGTCATCTTCTATAGCCAATATCCTCCAGGTGTGCAGCTCCAGGCTAGCAGTCCCCTCCCCCCCCCAAAAAAAGACAATTTAGAGGAAGGGTTGCATTCAGGCTGGGACAGATACCCAAAAAGAAGGCTCATAGCCTTCCCCTGCTCAAAAAGCATGCCTTTCCTACTGTGCCTTTGACAACTTTGGCCTTTATTGGTGGTACTTCACTCCATACTGTATTGACTACAGCAGAGCTTTTCAACCTTTTCACCCATTGTACCACTTTTAGGATAAGGCAATGTCTGGGTACCACCAGTCGCCCAACAAGGTGTCAAAAACTTGACCAAAAAAAGGGAAAAAATGATAAAGTACAGGTAGTCCTCAACTTACAACAATGTGCTTAGTGACCGAAGTTACGACGGCACTGAAAAAAGTGACTTATGACCATTTTTCACACTTATGACTGTTGCAGCATCCCCAGGGTCATGTGATTTACATTCGGATGCTTGGCAACTGATTCATATTTATGACGGTCGCAGGGTCATGTGATCACTTTTTGCAACTTTTGACAAACGAAGTCAATGGGTGAGGGGGAAGCTCATCACTCAAGGTTGCAGGGTGCCTGTGTGTGTGTGGGAATCCATGGGTCTCTGTTGGAGGGGGGTGGGACTGGGGTGGGTGCCCTCCTTCCTCCCTCTCTCCCATTGTCCTTTCCTTCCTTTCTTTCCTCCTTCTTTGTCTCTTCCTCCTTCCCTCCCTCCCTTCCATTGTCCAGCACTATGCCGGCCAGACCCCAGCCTGAAAAAAATCACGGACTCTGCCTCCGGCTGCAGCTTCTCCTCCAATTGGTCCCGCTTTCCCTGCACAGACCAAACGGGAGATCCGCTTCAGGTTTTCAAGCCAGCCTGCCCGCCCGCCCGCCCGGTTCCTGAGTCAGATGCATCCTTAGGGCTAAGGGGCTGCTCTGGCTGCTGCGTTCCCCGCCTGCCTTTTAAGTCGGGATAGACTGCAGCTGCTCTTCATCTTTGGAAGGAAAGACGCTGGAGATGCCTCTGGGAGATGCTGGAGAGGTGGCTAAGCCAACTCAAGGTTCCTCTTGCTGGGCACAATGCTGGCTGTCTCCCCTGCCTGTTCTCTCTGGCCAGGAATCCTCCTGACTGGCCGCTGGGAATACGCATGGCAGAGGCGCTGCTCATGCCGGAGAGGAGGCCGGGCAGATTGCAGGCAGTGGCGGCAGTGCCGGCATGGAGGGCAGGGCGCTCATGTGCGCGATCAACCTCTGACCCCGAGCAGCACCTCTGCCGTGTGCATCTGTCCCACTCACGTGTGCATTTGCCCTCTGCGTCAGTGCCACTGCCAGTGCCTGCAATCTGCCCAGCCTCCCTTCCCTTCCCTTCCTTCCTTCCCTCCCTCTTTGTCCCTTCCTTCCTTCCTTCCCATTGTCCCTACCTTTCTTCTTTTCTTCCTTCCTTCCCTCACTCTTTTGCGAGAGGCCAAGCGGGAATGAAGCAGCCCTCGGGTCTGTGCTGCTGCAAGCACCGGTGTCGCCTGGGCTTCTGCCCAGCTCACTTGCTTGCGGGGAAGGCCTCTGTTACCGCTAAGAGGCCCAAGAGGAAAAGGGGCAGCTGGGGATATCCTGAACTATCTTGTGCTCAACTGCCCGCTTACTGGAGCTGCGCACCAGGATCGAAAGAACCACAACCCATAACGGGAGGCAGCAGCCATGATGAGGCCACTCAGAAGCGTTTTTGTCTCTCCCACCATAGCTGCCCCTCTTGTCTCTCTCTCTCTCACCCGCCCCATTGCAAAATAACCCTCCCCTCCATGGTGGCCCCTGCAGCCTATCGGAGAGCAGGAGCCATGCCGCCATGCCCTCCCACTCAGCGCAAGAGTTTAACGGCATCACCCAATTACAAGCCGGTTCTGGACTTCAACTACCAGAATTCCTCAGTCAGACACACTGGCCTGGGGATCAGTTTGGAGGTGTGGAGGGGAGGGGAGCGGGCGAGGGCAAGCACTGGGAGCCAAAGTTGAAGGCTGAAATGCCTTCAGCTGTAACTGCTCGCATGTGTTTGTGTGTGTGTGAACAGGGATCAATGCTGCTTTCCAGGTGATAAATGCTTCTTCAGGGCTCAGCAGACGGGCCGGGATCAGTGCTGCTTTCCAGGTGATTGGTGCTTATTCGGGGCTCAGCAGAAGCACCAGGATCAGCGCCGAGCTCCAGCCCTGGCAGCCCCGAAGAAGTGCCGATCAACTGTAAAGCAGCGCTGATCCTGGTGCTTGAGCCCTGGCAGCCCCAACACCAGGCCGCCACTTCCCTCCCAGCCTCCTCATCAGCCGGGGCTGCTGCCAGGAAGCTGTCAACCCGCCGGAAGCTCTCTGTGGACTGTAGCTTGTCAGCGGAGGTCGGGGCTGGGCATACGCGCCGATCAGCTGGTGACTCTGTACAGCTGGCCCTGGGGAGGGTGGGGCCTCGCTCTGCACCTGCGCTCTTCGCGCGGCCTAGGGTTCCTGCAGGCCGTCGCCAAGCAGCATTTTTTCTGCAACCAAGTGAGCTGGGAAGAAGCAGAGCGGAGGGGGGGAAGGAAGGTGACACCGCGTACCACCAGCCCGGTGCTCACGTACCACCAGTGGTACATGTACCACTGATTGAAAAGCCTTGGACTACAGTTCAGGCTACAGACTACACCTCCAATAATTGAGTTACCAATCCCCATTGCTGCCACATCTATGAATTTATAGATTGACATCAGAAAGAGAAATCAAATTTCTCTTCCATAAAGCATGTACCATAAACTAACTCCCAGGTTTAATCAATCCCTGAGGGGACTCTCATTAATCCCAAGTCATCAGTTGACATCAAATGCAGAGAAATTTAACTTGCTGGAGCTGTTTCCACCAAAAGGCAAGGGCGTATTCTAGCTCCTTTATTTTTTACATGTACATCAATTCAATAATTCAAACCCTCTCATCTACTAATCATCACTCTCCAATGTTTGAAGATTGTGCTATTCCAGCCTTGAAATATGCAGGCAATGTATTAAATTTGTCTGTCTCCTAGGTGCAAAGGAGAAGGAAATTGAGGACATTGGGTTCCTTTTGCCTAAAAAATCCCCCTTTTAATAAATTATTAAAACCCTAAAGTGCTAGTGTTTGCATGGCACAGCAGTGTAGGAGTCCTTGATTTGCAACTGGTCACTTAACAACTGTTCAGAATTACAATGAACTTTTAAAAAGGTACTTACAATCTGTCCTTGCAGTTATGACTGCCACAATCCACCCTCCTCATCACGTGGTCACATTTCAGGCGTTTGGCTACCAGCTTACATTTATGATTAGTTGCCACATTGTTTGATCATGTAACCACAAATTGTGACATTTTTTGCCAGTTTTTGGCAAAAACGCCCATTGGATATGCTGGATTCACTTAATAACCATATAATTCACAATTACCACAGTGACTCACTTACAACTGTTGTACAAATTGTCATAATGGGATGGGGTGGGTTTGTTATTATGACTTTAATTTTAAATTTGTACTATGGGCATTGTTTAATCATGTTTTAATAATTTTAACTTTTGTATCTGTCTTTTACGTATTGCCCTGTTAACCGCCCTGAGTCTCTTGAGAGAAGGGCGGTATATAAATTAAATAAATAAATAAATAAATAAATAAATAATAAATAAAGTTCAGTAACATGGTTACAATCACAATGAGCTATGAACAAAATTCTATGCTCCATTGTAGTCATAGGTTGAGGACTACCTAAATCGCAAATTAATAGGATGTTCAGCACAGTAGGTATATGCTTATAGATAGCTTGGGGTGCTATTCCAGGCTTCCTTATGTTACATCTCACATTTCTCTCTTCATTCAAGTGGAGTTCAATGTAGTCCCATTGCTGTCGTAAGATTATTTCATTCAAAAGGGGTAGATTTTATATCTGCCACTGGCAAGGTTTTCTTGCTGAGGTCATCTCATAGTTCTTTATGGCATTCTAATTTGCATTTTTACACAGTTTAATATCTTGGAAGTTGTCCAGTCAAAATTTATAAGAGCAATATTCACAGTTCCAAGAGGCGTCAAGAATGCCATTTTACAATGAGAGATAGGTATGGTTTCTGTGGCTGAACTATGGTTCTATCTCCTTAATTTCTGGTTGAAATTTAGTTTTTCTCCTGTGGGTCTGGCCCCAGTAGTTTTCAGAGACCATTTTAACCTGGCTGACAAAAGCTAATAGCAAATTCCAATTCTTAGGACTCTGTTTGTCCTAAAAGCGGGCATTAGGGCTTGCCAGGAGTCCTCTTAAACCACATATTTGGGATATGGATTTTCAAACCAGCTTGAACCTAGTGTCTACATTGTCTGAATTCTTTTCAAATGGACAGGTACCATCATCTTATCTCTCTTCAGTCCTAATTCTAAAATTTCATCAGGATTTCCCCTTGGCCTGGTTGGAATTTCTGCAGTTCTGTGGGGACACAGAACATTGGAAGCTGCCCAGAGTTACCCTGTGGCAAGATGGATAGCCAATAAATTTTACAAATAAATAAATACATAAATCAAATGAAAACAAATGAAACATCCATTTTCTGCATTTTTGTCCATTTGGAATTTCTAAGCCATTTGCTTCTTTATTGCTCTCTGTATAGGGAAACTCGGAAGTTATATATTTATCCCATCTTAAAGAACTAAGCTTGGTAGAGAACATGATGTCTTTTACTGTTCCTATATGACCAGGACCCTGATGCATCTATCCAGGTTACCCAATTTTTGCTATCATTTATTGTATCCATCATACCTAAAATTGAAGTTTAACACAAATTTTGGTGATTCCCATTGCTATTTGTACTATAGATATTACGGTGATTCATGTTATGTAATTTTATTGCATTTTTAACATTATAGGTCTATTTTATTGTTGCACTTTCTAGCCCAAAGGTTGTAATAAAGGTTTAATTTGATTTATCATGCTAGATTCTTTCACTCCTCTCATAAGTTTGGGATTGACACCCATAGTATGTGCTCTTCTGGAAAGTAAAACTGCTACTCTCTCTCCCCCTCCCCCCATAATAACCAGGGTAACCAGGTATTCCCAAACTGGAACTAGCCATCACAATTGGGCCTGCTATGGAGATTACAATTCTCTTTTTACAAGCTCCAAAGACTGTCTTGGAGTAAGCCTATATAGTATATTGGTTAAGGAATGGACTGGACTGGATGCTGAGTCAGTTCTATCCTCAGGCATGGAAGATCATGGCAGTTTGGGTTTGGGATTTTCTCAGTCCACCTACCTCACAAAGTTGTTGGGAAAATTTGGAAAAGGGAATTTTCTATATACAGTCTTAAGCTTGTGGTGGGAAGGTAGTATAAAAACCATACAAGCCTATTGATATTGCCATATCAGCTTATGGATATTTACTTATTTATTTAAATTTATTGGATATGAGGGCCATGTCCTTATCTCTGCAGAGATGCTGTTCCAGAAGATGGAGGATGCAGCAGAGAAAGTGAATTTAATGGGTGGATCTGGAGTGCACACCCTCCTCAACCTGCACCATACCCCTGGGCAACCTTCCTGTCTTGCACAATGTTTCTCATACACCCACACACACTCACCCTGACCTGCATGGTACCTCTCAAATTGTCCAAAAAACCCAAAAACAAAAAACCCACCAAGGCATCATTTGAGGACCCATCAAAATGGTGACCTTGACTCCAGCTTGGCTACACCAAGACATACCTTTGAGAATATTCTATATAAACATTTAAAGACATAGAAAAACACAGCCATGGATTCTAAAATTTGTACAATCCATTATTCTAATCTACACCTCTAGATGTGTCCATGTGTCAAAGCCTTACAATTTTTGGCAAGGAAGGTCCAAGTCATTCTTTACCAAAAGAGCCTGTACTCTCAATACGGTCTATATTTTTGATACAACCTCTTGCTATTTTGCTAACTGAAAGTAGAATGGAGGATTTTTCAGACCCTCAGCAAATTCATTCAGCCTTTAATGTTCAGGATGAGCACATGCTTTTTTTAACTCAGTGAGCAGATTAGTTCAATAGGCCTAATGGATGCATACTTTTGTCCTTTAATCTTCCCAACCTAGAGGAGTTTCCTTGAATCAATGACATTTGTAGCAATTACATCAACTTGAAGGGATCCTGTAACTGAGAACTGACCTCCTTTCTTGAAGTTCAGAAAAAGGGTGTCCTTTGATCTGAGGTCACACTTTTACCAAAAGTTGCTTCATCTTCATCTCAACCAAGCTTTATCTTTTGATCTTCTAGCCACACAATCACCATACTTCTTAAAGCACTTGATATTAAACAACTACTAACCAATTACATTGAAGGAGGGAAGTTAGGTGATTGTAGAGTGATTCAAATGTTTTGCAAGCCATAACAGGAATCTGCTTATTAAGATAAAGAAACCATCTCCTTGACATACCAACTTCCTAAATTTGACTATCTACATTTTGTTAGAAGGTGAACTACAGAGGAAACTTTTAGACTGGTAGCATCTTTCCAAGGAATAGATACCCAAGAAGAGACCTATACCTTGAACAAAATGGACATGAATCTTTGAGCATGCAAGTGACGTGTTTTTGCCTAACAGCTTAGCTTTTAATTCCAAAGAAGGATTCAGAATAAGCACAAAAAGCACGTGTGAATGCAGTGATAGCTCTTCGAAGTTAGAAATAAGCAATCTATTCCTAATGTTAGGGGCAGAATATATTTTTTACCTATCATTGTGTGTTGCCAAAGACAACAGCCACACAACACAGGTTATATCTGTTGTTCCTGTCTGCCAAGTGTGAGTATTTATCCCTAGGATTCTCTGTTGGAATAGGTGTAGGGGTGCCTGTTGATTTTCAGCAGCTCCCTCTTGCAGTCCCTCTGCTTTCAAAGTTTGTTTCAAAAATTTGTAGGCCTTTTTGGCATAGATCTTGAGGGAGATTACTGAGAAATGGAAAATCATCCATAATCTCTTGCTCCTTATTTCACAGATGGATAACTTTCATTGGCAGTGGGGTCCTGTTTAGAAGCAATCTGGTATGTGCCTAGACAACATCCAAGCATTCTGGGTTTTTTTAAAAAAGTGTTTATTATACATTCCTACTGAAAATGTATTTACTGCAAAGCATGATAGAAGATGCCTAATGTTTATGTAGCAAACTGTTACACATTTCAGAGAAGGACTTTACCTTGAACTCTCACTACTGGTTTCATTGACCTTTAGGATAAGCTGTGCCTATAACTTCCAATACTGCTTCATCCCCAATTTCCAGTATTGCCTACAGGTACTTCTTGACTTACAACCATTCATTTAGTAACCATCTGAAGTCACAACCACACTGAAAAAAGTGATTTATGAGCAGTCTTCACTCCAACACTGGAGGTTTTTAAGAGGAGACTGGACAGCCATTTCCCTGAAATGGTATAGGGTTTTCTGCCTGAGCAGGAGGTTGGACTAGATGACCTCCAAGGTCCCTTCCAACTTCTTCTTCTTCTTCTTCTTCTTCTTCTTCTTCTTCTTCTTCTTCTTCTTCTTCTTCTTCTTCTTCTTCTTCTTCTCCTCCTCCTCCTCCTCCTCCTCCTCCTCCTCCTCATTATTATTATTATTATTATTATTATTATTATTATTACTATTATTATTATTACTATTATTATTATTATTATTATTATTATTATTATTATTATTATTATTATTATTATTATTATTGTGATCATTGCAGCATCCCCACAGTCACATCAACAAATTTTGAGTGCTTGGTAATCAGCAAGCATTTAAAAGGATTGCAGTGTCCTGGGGTCATATGATCACCATTTCTGACCTTCCCAACTGCCTTCCGACAATCAAGTCAATGGGGAGAACTAATGACTGTGTGATTCAGTCAACGAATGCAGTGATCTGCTTAACAGTCATCACAAAAGTCATAAAACAGGCACGACTCACTTAACAATTGCCTTGCTCAGCAATGGAAATTCTGATCCCAATTGTGGTTGCATAGTATCTAGGGCAGGGGTCAGCAACCTGAAACAGTGAAAGAGCCACTCGGAACCGGTTCCCTCACAAAAGGAAAAACTGGGAGCCGCAAAAAAATATGTGTGCATGCGCGTACATGCGCACATGCGCAGAACAGGGTTTGACTGAAGAGTGGAGCCAAGGTGAGATATGCACCTACCCTGCATATTTGAATTGATTGGTTGAACTTTTTTAGTCCCACTTTTTTTTTGGGGGGGAACTGCACGTGGCTCCGGAGCCGCGGGTTGCAGACCTGTGATCTAGGGTATATTAATATTGTATATACCCATACTGCATTCAAGGTTAAGGATCTCACATTGGAAAATGTAAGCTGGTAGACATAAACAGGGTTATGTCCCTCTCCAGAGTATCTCCTGTTTAGAAAACTCATATATGATAAGACTTTGTGTGCTGTTCAGGTGGGGCATGGGGCTGAGATTGGTTTGTATATTCAGTCTCAAATCTTCTATACCTTTGCAGTTTAGATAGATATGTTTAAATTATATCTTCTGACTTTCTCTTAAACTAAATCCAGCATTTTATTGCATGCAGAATTCTGATACTGACTTGATCTGCATACTGATTGATGTGTTTTTAATCTTTCCACACATTTTTTTTAATTAGTTGTGGAATGAAATCCTAATTAGGCAGAGATTCTTCTCTCTTGCTCTTCCCTCAATGCCATGTGCACATGCAGATGTTTTATTGCGAGACTTTACTGACATTTAAAAAAATAATTCTCTCATCATTGAGATCACAGCCATAGGTAGTTAAAACAGCACAACTGTATACATTGGAGTGGTACCAATGGATTTGAAAGAATACTAAGGTTGAGAGATTATAGCGAAATATAATTAGTGAGAAAAAGGAAATTGGTGCAATCCAGTGGAAAATCAAAATAGTGACACTACAAACAATATTGCTTGAGTATTTAATTTTTATGCATGAAATTCATAAATTTCTTGGCTTTCCACCTTTCATCTCATGTAACTATTCTGCAAAGTTTATGCCTCTTCTATTTTCTCCAAATAAATCAAGTTACATAATTTGGGACAGTAAGTCAAACTGCAGGCTCATACGAGGCCTAAAACGTTAGTTTTAGTCTGAATATTTCACACAGATATTTCAGTGTGAGAGTCTCCTGACATATTTTTTGCCAAAGCTCTTACTGCATTATATTCTGTAACCCATATGTCTCAATACTGTGAATGGATACACTACTTTAATAAATGGTGTAACATTTAAATAGACCAATTAATTTAAATAGACCAATTATTGCTCTCTCAGCCCTTTTATTTCAGAAACAGTTCTTAAGGCAAGCAAAAAGGATTTCCATCCAGTTTGGTTATAAAATAACCGATATGTGACATCACTTTCAGCTGGATAATAATAGATTAATTCATTAATATTTAGTTGTTCTGCCTTGAGGACTCAGCAGTAAGTCAGGGGTTGGTACTCATGCTCTGTAGCTACCAAAAATACTAAACCCACAATTCCTAGTTCCTGAATAACAGTGGCTCTATTCCCTCCCAAAATTCTAATGGAAAAACAAAGAAGCTCCTCTTAGCCTTTAGAGAGCCAATCACCAAAACCTGGAAAAAAAGGAAAAAACTTCTGAAAATAAACTATTTTGCATGATATTGTTAATCTTTTCTCTGTCCCCTGTAGACCCCAGCAACCAAAAGTAATACAAAATTTCATCAATGGCTGTAAAAAATTATCACCAGTAATTTAAAAAATTGCATAGGGGTAGAGACTCTGTTGAACTTATTGTAGTATGATGCACACTTTTTTTAAAAAAAGAAATGTATCTATTTTATATTTTCCAGGCATTTTAAAATATTGCAATCTTTCCATCAACCAAAACTGACTACTTACTGAAATAATTTGCAGGGCTTTAATATTCTGCTTGGATTCCTGAAAGCATTGACCTAATCTTTTCAGTTTGCCTGGAAGAATATATACTGTACCTATTCGAAAGGAATCTTTAGAGGCTGAGAAACGCAGTACTAAAGGAGAAATGACTGATTAATGCAGTGCTGTTTCAGTCAGTGATATATGAGGTCATGAAGAACAGTGACAATGTGCAGTGTGGCTCCAAAAGATATTACCGTAGGTATCCAATCAAGTACAATCAATTATTGATCCAACAACAAACCCACTTATTGGGTTCCTTTATGATTGGGTACATTCCTGCTGTGACTGGAAAAATAATCAGCTTTCATGTGTGAAATACATAGGCCAATTGTAATTGCACCCAGAGAGAAACCAGCTGGTATAGAGCAACATCTCTGCAACCGTGAAAACATAATATCTTTAGAAGTAGTGGAAGTTATTGACTGGGGCTGTAGGTCAAGTTTAGTGTTTTACAGAATTCTTCCTCATAAATAAAAGGGAGTATCCACCATGAAGATTGATATCATACAGCTAAGAGATATATATTATTCACTATTTCTTCTAAATCAGGGGTGTCAAACTTGCAATGTCACGTGACTTATTGTGACTTTTTCTCCATTGCTGGCAATGAGACGAGCACGGTTTTGGCATGATGTATCCAGCTTGCGGGCTGGCAGTTTAACACTCCTGTTCTAAATAGTCAACCTGTGTCTTTAACAAGGCTGAAGAATGGATTATACGTTGCAGACTGATGCAGGTAATGAAGTTAGAGCAACTAGAAACCTAGTTAGAGGTAAAGGAAAGGGGATTTTTTGTGTGTGTGTGAAAGAGTATACCCTGTTTCTCCCTCCTGCAAAGCCATTCTTCAGGATTCTAGTTCTGCATTCATCCTGCTCCCTTTGGAATGTGACGGAGAAACAGAGTCATTGAAAGAATAACTACTTCCTTGGTATATCTGCATCTGTTTGTGTTTATAAAAACTAATGGGGTGAGGAGGTTGGGAAGATAGCCATTAAATACAGGGTCCATAAAGAGATCTCAGATTGCAGGATTGCCCAATGTATTTTGAATATTACTTTAATTCAGGTTCTTCAGAGCCAAATCATCAAACATTCTCAAATGGGGACCTAGAGCTTGAAACTGAAAGTCACTTTTCCCCACTGATTTCACCATTTTCACAAGTATACTGTAGTATGAGGGTTCATCCCGACTCAGGTTCTAGATAAGCTTTTTCTGAAGATGAAAGAAGATAGGAGACAGGTTAAAGAATTCCATTTTAGGGAAACTTTCTCTGGCTCTTTCGCTTTCAAGCATCTGAATTGTGATCATGTGACCATGAAGACAGAACAAGGTTTATAACTTCAAGTCACTTTTTTCAGTGCCATCATAAATCTGAACCATTGTTAAATGTATGGTCATAAGTTGAAGACTACTTGTATTTTTAACCCCCGCCCATCCTGCTTTCATTCCTCCTCTCTTATTCTGCTGTATCAGTAAAGTTGCATCTGGCTGTGAGGGGGTAATATAAGATGATTTCCATCAGCAATAGCTGTTGTTATCGAAGTGTCTTGCTACTCTTTCTTTTGTTGAAATGACAGGGCCACTAAGAGAAACCAAAATTAGGGTCCTATAATCTCAAACTATTGTAGGCTTCTTTTACTGGTACAAAATTGAGAATAGACTTCTATGAAGGAATTTCTATATCCTCTAAATACAATGGAAATAAATTTATTTTTGTGTACTTTTGGATTCTTCACTTTTGTGTGAGGTTTATTGTATTCCTCCTGTTTTTAATATATATTTGGTACATTTATATTACTTTTTTCTCCACTCCTGATTCAAGGTGCTGGTGATTACCTATAAAGCCCTGAATGGCTTGGGTCCGGGTTATCTGAGGGAACACCTGCTGCCGGCATCAAGCTCCCTTTGTCCAGTGCGCTCCCACAGGGAGGGTCTTCTCAGGGTGCCGCCGATAAAGGACTGTCGGCGGATAACACCCAGGGGAAGGGCCTGCCCTCTGGAACCAGCTGCCCGTGGAGCTTAGGACTGCCCCCGACCTTCGCACATTTCGCCGGGACCTGAAGACCTGGCTCTTTGACCTCTCCGGCCCAGGCTGAGAATTTTTAACTGGGGTTTTTAATTTTAGGGATGATTTAATCTTTTTTTAATTTGTTTTTAACTTTTGTACTGTTGTTTTAAATGCCCTGTAAACCGCCCTGGGTCCTTCGGGAAAGGGCGGTATATAAATTTAATAAAATAAAAATAAAATAAAATAAATAATATTAAAGACAAAAGTGATACAGGCTTAACCATGGTAATCGGGATGGGAATTTTCATCTCTAAACAATGTGGTTGTGAAACACAATGTCATGAGATTGCATCGCTTAGCTACAGCTATTATTAAGGAGGACCTCACGTGACTACTACGTGGGAAGAAGTGGGAATTCAGAAGGTTTTGCTTATGACTCTGAAACCGCATCCCAGGCAAGCAGGCTGATGGGCAAAACCTATGGGCAGGCCGGGGGTCACTAGAGAGTATGGGCACATGGGTGAGTTCCATGGACAGGCAGTATGGGGTATGAGATCCCCATGCTGCCCAAGGTTTCTCCAGAGAAAAAGTGCCAGGAGCCACTTGTGACCTGCTGATTTCTCCATTGACTTTGCTGTTGGGAAGCTGGCTAGGAAGGTTGCAAATGGCAATCATGTGATCATGAGATGCTGCATCTGTTGTAATTGTGAACTGGTTGCTAAGCACACAAATTGCAATCATATGACTGCAGGGATGCTGTGATGGCTCTGACTTTGAAGCCTGTTCCTTATTCCCTTCGTTCAGTGCCATTATAATTTTGAATGATTGGTTAAATAATATCTGTGTAAGTCAGATCTATTTTGGATCTATAGTTTTGTGCTGCTTCTGAGAAGCTGCTTAGGAAAGAATGCAACTCTATAGGCAAATCTTGACAGCTAAATTAATTTGAATGTTTGAAACAGCTGTATCTTAATAAAATTTAGGCTTATTGTTTAGAGTTTCAGTTCATGATACAATAGGATGAATTTCACAAATTTTCCATTTTCTGACATTTCTGTTACTACTTTATCATTATAATATCAAAGAAGTAATTAGTTTTTTATGTAGTAGATTAAGCAATTAATAAAATACAGATTCATCTTTCTAGAAATACAAATAAACCAAATGAAACTGGCATGTATTTCATGATTTCCTTTGATATGAACTGCAGAACTTGAGTTTTGACTCAGTTCAGGCTAAATTGAATAAGAAATGAAGTAAATTGTATGTAATTTGATGTTAAACTGACCATACTAATTAAATAAAAATGACTATCTAAGCTTCTTAAATTGTTAATATTTAACTTTAAAACAAAGCATTACTAGAAAGAAAAAAAAGATTCTGTACAGCTAAGTAACAGAGGTTGAACCAACTTTCCTAGGCTTGGAAAATTCAGCTCATTAATGAGATTATGGAATAAAAGGGCAGATAGCATGTTATAGCACTTACCTTTTTATTTAGAGCTGTCATATTAAAGCATATAAAAGTAATAAGTTGTCTAGGCTACATTCTGTAACATGTCCTCTGCTACATTATTTGATACAGCCCTCTGCGCAGTTGTTGAGCCTTCTGGGCTGGGCTTTCCTTAGCTGATTTACCTTTGGGATTCTGTGCAATTTCAGAAATTGAGTATTTGATATTTCCTCAGGTCTCTTTGGCTATCAATTGCTGTTTTTGTGGGCTTCATTTTGCTTTGGGTCTTAATCCTCTAACCTTATTTCTTCCTTCTCAAGAAGCTAAGGAGTCAGCTTTGCTTGGCCCTGTTCCCAAGTACCACTATAATTAGAATCCATGTTGCCTTTCTCCTGGCCAATGTATGAAGACAGAGCTTCAGTCCATGGAAGACAAGTAGCTTCCTTGCCTGTACGACTCCATGGAGCCCCTTTATGGCTGCACTTCGTCTCTGTCTTCCCTTTCTCACATAAGTAGCCAATTCTGTATGTTACAACTGGGGCTAGAACAATTATGGAGTAGCTTGCAAGAATTTCATACAAATCAACATGCTGTGTTAAATATATTATTCTTTGGCTCTTAAAAAATATTCAGAACACCCCTGCATAATTTGAAATCTTTTACGTATTATTTCCACGAATGCTTATTATTGTAAAAGAAAAAAGTTAGCCAGAAGAGGTCTCAGTATTTTGAAAGAAAGAAAGAAAGAAAGAAAGAAAGAAAGAAAGAAAGAAAGAAAGAAAGAAAGAAAGAAAGAAAGAAAGAGGCCAACTCAAATCTTGTATGTCAGTCATACCAGACCTGTATCTTTTCTTACTGCTGAAGAGTCCTTAGGTAAACCAAACAATAAGGAAACCAACCAACCAACCAGAAAACAGTACCAAAAAGAGTGGGTCTAAGTTAGTAAGGTGATGAAATATGCTGGCCATAAAACAGAGTTTCTTACAAACCTATCCTATTTCACTTTCTTTCTCTCATAGGAACCATAGACATGGTCAAAAGTGAGAGTTTCTGGTATGTGTAGTCCTCATTTAACCACCACTTGTTCAGCTATTGTTCAAACTTGCAATAGCCAAGTGGTAGTTATGATCGGTCCTTGAAGTTCTGACTATCACGGCATCTTGCAGTCATGTGGTCATAATTTGTGATCTTCCTTGTTGGCTTCTCACAAGCAAAATCAATGAGAAAGCCTTAATGTCAGTAACTGGAAAGAGCTAGAACTATTGTTCTTAAGTCATATGTTATTGTGCTTTATGATTATATGACTTAGTGGTGGAAATTTTCACCCTAATTACCATTGTTAACTGAGGACTGCCTGCATAATCTCCTTCTTAGCATAATTACCTCAGACCCCTCCCCCGCAATACATTTAATGCTATTTATTGCCCATGGGATCTCATTCTGGTTTTATGGATTTTAATGAGAAGAAGCAGGCCTGGAAATGTGGCAAATTCAATGCATCATTATGGATTGAACTGTGGCTCCATAGGGAGAAAATGTCAAACCATATTCAGTTTTTTGCTGAGAAAAATGGAACTTGTCCAGCCATTTTGGCCATTGTGGGTATTGGTGGTGGATTTTATTTGACTTGGATCATGAATTAGGAAATAGAAAATAATTGCTAAGCTTTTGTTACTTGGTTGGCTGTGAAATATTAGAAATAATTTAAAAAGTCATGGGAAAAAAACGAACAGCAAGCATTTAAAGTTTTATAAAAAAACATTCACAAAAATTCTTCCTTCAGATGGAGCTTCAGGGTGTGTGATGGGGAAGTGGGGCAACTGTAGGGTTAAACCTATTGACATTGCCCTCCCCCATCAAAACCAGGAAAGGGTTGATGGAAGAGGAAGGTATTAATGAGGGTGGCATGCTGACATCTGGCAGTTCTTCCTGAGGAGCTTGGCTTTTGTGATTTGTTGATGGTGTCCATGATTTTTCCTCCCAAACTGGCCTGAAAAAATGCATCAGCCTTGTCTGCTTGGCTTTTTGCCTCAAGTCTTTAAGTGTCTCTGGATAAGAGATGAACACGGTGGAAATTAGGAACTTAAATTTGAGGCTGCATTCAAACATAGGGTCACATTCTTCCATGTCATTGATTTTTTTTCCTCCCCAAGGCCAAACTCCATTCTAACATTTTGGTCGCTAACATTTTGGTTCTCAGGCTGACTTTAATCACTGTCCTCATCATCACTGACTCCAATGCTGTCAGCCCTCCCAGGTAAACCAGACAAGAAATGGGATTAGATGAACTAATTCTACTGTATTGTAAGTCTGTATTAACAGAATCTTGCAAGTCTGAAGGTATAAACAACTTTCTTATGCCACCTTTAACAGCTTGATCCATTAAAGCAAGTCCTTCCTAGGTTTCCTCCCCTGGCCATTGAGCCACGGGGGGGGGGAATGTGTGGGGTGGGTTCTGCCTTTCTTGCTGATTGTTTCTTCAGCAGTTAGTCCTCCCCTCTTTCCCCAAGGTCATTCCCACATTGCAGGACAGATGCCTTGTTTTGCCATTTCATCCAGGTCTTTGCAGTGGATTCTGTTGCCTTCTCTGCTAATTTCCTCCATTTCTCCTTCCTTCATGTCATTGAAGCCTTCTCCACTTATGTATTTGCCATGCAGTATGCATGGCAAGAGCCTTGCAAACTTTGCTATAAAGCTCCCTCATGTAGTGCACCTTGAAAGCTTTCATAATGCCCTGACTGAAGGGTTGAATAAGAAACATAGTGTTTGGGGTAGGAACTTCCACATTAGGGTGGGCATTTTTGAGATTGAACAATGGACTGGGATGTTATCCAAACTTTATCCAAAACAAGAGGTTTTGCCCTGCAGAATAGCCTATTCAACTACTGGACTGAAGTAGTTGTAGAACCAGTCCTGGAATATTTCTGGTGTCAGCCACATTTTTTTGTTCAATCTCCAATGGCATATTGTTCGAGTTTTTTTCCATTTAAGTTTTTGTGGATTTGGGGCTCTGTATGCCATTAAGAGTTTGAGCTTAAAGTCTGACTTGGCATTGGCACACAATAACAAGGTTGTACGGTCTTTGAATGATTTAAAGCCAGGGGCTTTGAAGGCCATTTCTGTTGTGCAAGTTCATTTGCCAACGTGCTTGTAAAACAAATCAGTTTCATTAGCATTGAAAACCTGCTTTTCCGCACAATCCTTTTCCTGCATAACGCTTACCAGATATTTTTAAAATTCTTGCACATCCTCCTGATCTGCAGAATCAGTCTCGTCTGCAAGTTTAACATTTTTCATGCTGTACCACCTTTTGAAATGAGCCAGCCAGCACTAGCCTGTCCCTGGATAACATGACCATTAACTTCTTTGACTTTCAGACTCAGAATAATGTTGTCTGCCACACTTTTTTTAAAATTGGCCATCATTTCATGAATTCACAAATGTAGCCACTTTTCTATCTTTTTCCATAGCTTCATCATGCACTATAGATGTCACTTTAGCAATTTCCAGAGCAACCTCGCATGCTGATCAGCAAATTGTCTCTTTCTTTTTCTGGATGTACCATATTGCTGATTCATTAACATAGAATTCATGGCCAACAGCACTAAAATTCATGCCTGAATGAAACTTGTCTACCTCACATATTTTTTTCTGTAAGGCACATCACAGTCTTGTGCTTAGGAACAGTAGGCCGGGGGACATTTTTAACAAGGAAGATCATCAATATGAGAGAAGGCCTTGCTCAAACTCAGCTAGGAACCTCTGCATTAGGTGACTCCAAGAGTATTGATTTGTGTGTTATAAATAAATATTAAAAAATTCACAAGTCAAGAATATGCGAATAATGATGATAGACTGTAATGGAATGTGTGGGAATGACCTTGGGGAAAGAGAAGAAGAGATGCTGTCTAGGAAACTGATAAGAGAGGGAAGAACCCCCAGGCTTAATAGTCAGAGGAAGAAAGTTAGGAAGGACCTCTCCCCCCCCACCGATCAAGGAGTTAAAAGTGGGGATGGGAAGTCTTGTAGGTTCAGACTTTCAAAATCCTATTAATGTAACCTTATGATAAAGTAGATTTGGCTCAACTAGTCATGCTTCTTGTCTGGTTTAACCGGGATGAGTGACGTTGACGGTAGTTGGTCTCAGAGACCACCTTGCCTAGTAGTCTTATTTCTGACAGGGCCATGACTGCAAATATGTTATTATCTCTCACTTGATTGTTTTTTTTAAAAATAAACAAGTTCTCCTAAAATATTTATTGAAATATATTGTTGTAATTTAATTGCTATATGTTGTAGTAGCATTAATCCATTAGCTTTAATTTTATTCTAGATTCAGACATGACTGATTTTTATGAGCTCATGCATGTGGATCCTTTTGAGTGCCTGTTGGTGGAAAACAAACCTTCCTGTACAAATAAATGCATAATTTATTAGTTCTCATTTTTATACTAAATAATAACAGTAATCACCAATCTCTTCATATTTATACAGCTTCCATTCCAAGGTGTACAATCAAATAAACTATAAAAATAATATTTCTTTATCTGTACCTTATACATTACTAAAGAAATAACTAGGAATAATATGTTTTTAAAAACTGATTTAAATTATTCCAGCCATTGTAGACACTTTTTTTGAATAGCTATGTCCTAGATATTTTACTTAAACCAAAGTCATATTCTGATGCTGAAAAAGAAAAAGCACATTCCTTTTGAATCATAAGTTTTTTAATGCTCAGAACTGAGCAATTACAATTACAGTCATTATTGAGCAGCAAGGCCTTGGAAATCTAAATTAGAAATAAACAAATCAAGAATAAAATGTTCAATAGAAGGAATAGAACTGGGAAATGGAAGTATTGTGAAAGCACTAGCAAAGGATGATGGTTACAAATACCTAGGCATATTGGAAGCAGATAACATCTTGAATGGAAAAGTCAGTCAACGCAAAAGGAATACATCAGGAGAGTCCACAAAATATTAAAATCAAAGCTGAATGCTGGAAACATAATTAAAGCCATTAATACATGGGCAGTCCCAGTGATACCCTACCCAGCTGGAATTATCAACTGGACTTTGGCTGAACTGGAAAACCTACATCGTAAGACGCATAAACTTTTGAATATGCACCACGCTCTACATCCATGAACTGACATTGACAGGTTGTACCTGCCAAGAACAATAGGGGGCAGAGGGCTACTGCAAATCCACCAAACTGTAGAAGAAGAAAAATGAAGTTTGAATGACTTTGTGAATCAAAGTACAGAAAAACTGCTGCAGGCTGTGAAAACAGAGCATTATAAAAATAACAGAAACAAAGGCAGAATATAAGGAAAAATGGCTGGAGGACAGATTGGAAAACCAAAGCTTTGCATGGACAGCATTTGAAAAACATTGAAGGAAAATGTGATAACAACGTGACATGGGCATGGCTTAAGATGGGAACCATCAAGAAAGAAATGGAAGGCTTAATACTGGCTGCTCAAGAACAAATACTATAAACTAATGCCATGAAAGTGGAGATACAATAATCCACTGACAATCTAAATCGCCGACTTTGCAATGACAAACTTGAAACTGTTTCACATCTAATATGTGAGTGCAGCAAAATCACACAAACTGACTACAAGGCTGGACATGACCGTGTTGCTAAATTAATCCACTGAGCATTGTGTAAAAAATACGACTTGCCTGTGTCCGAAAAGTCATGGGAACATAGGGTGGAAAAAGTTGCTGAGAATGAGAGGGTGAAGATCTTGTGGGACTTTTGAATACAGACAGATCACCATTTGGAACACAACACGCCAGATATCGCAGTTGTAGAGAATCGAAGCATACAGCTGATTCTTGTTCTGCCTTCAGGTGCTTTGGAGAATAGCTTGACTCCCTCTTCTTTGTGGCAGCCCCTGAGATATTGGAACACTGCTATCATGTCACCCCTCGTCCTTCTCTTCATTAGACTAGACATACCCAATTCCAGCAACCGTTCCTTATATGTTTTAGCTTCCAGTCCTGATCATCTTTGTTGCTCTTCTCTGTACTCTTTCTAGAGTCTTGACATCTTTTTTACATCATGGTGACAAAACTGGATGCAGTATTCCAAGTGTGGCCTTACCAAGGCACTGTAAAGTGGTATTAACTCTTCATGTGATCATGATTCTATCCCTCTGTTAATGTACTGTGTTGGCAATTTTGGCAGCTGCAGCACACTGCTGGCTCATATTTAAGTGATTGTCCACTAGGTCTCATAGTTGCTACTATTGAGCAAGGTACCACCTATACTATACCTGTGCATTTGTTTTTTCTTGCGTAAATGTAAAACCTTACTTTTTTCAACATTGAATTTTATTTTGTTAGATAGCGCCCAATGTTTGAGTCTGTCAAGATCCTTCTGTATCTTAAGCCTATCTTCTGGAGTGTTGGCTATTCCTGCCAGCTTAGTGTCATCTGCAAATTTGATGAGTTCCCCATCTATCCCCTTATCAAAATCATTGATGAAGGTGTTGAAGAGCACTGGGTCCAGAACAGAGCCCTGGGACACCCCACTACATACTTCCCTCCATGTAGATGCAGTTCCATTGAGGACCACACACTGAGTATGGCCAGTCAGCTCGCTACGAATCCATCTGGTGGTGATGCTGTCTAACTCACATTTTTCTATCTTATCAAGTAGTAGGTTGTGATCTTCTTTATCAAATGCCTTACTGAAGTTCAAGTAAATTATATCCACAGCATTCCTCTGTTCCACTAATTTTGTCACCTGGTCAAAGAATGCAATAAGATTTGTCTGGCATGATCTGTTTTTGACAAACCCATGTTGGCTTTTGGTAATGACTTTATTTTCCTCTAGGTGTTCGCTGATTTGTTGCTTGATTGTCTTTTCCAAGATCTTCCCAGGTATTGAGGTCAGGCTGATATGTCTGTAGTTTCCTGGATCCATTTTTTTTCCCTTTTTTGAAGATGGGAATGTAGTTTCCATCTTCAAAAAAGTTCCCCAGTGCTCCAGGATCTTTGAAAGATATAGTTCAGTGGTTCTGAGATTACATCTGCCAGTTCCTTCAGAGCCTTGGTGGAGCAGTGGGCTAATGCCTCCTTAAGTAACACCAGCTGCCTGCAATTAGTGCAGGTTCGCATCCCACCAGGCTCAAGGTTGACTCAGCCTTCCATCCTTCCGAGGTAGGTAAAATGAGGACCCAGATTGTTGGGGGCAATAAGCTGACTTTGTAAAAATGCTGCTGGGGGGGGGGCGAAAGCCCTAATAAGCAGGTATATACATAGAATGAAGGCTATTGCTAAGCACATTGTGCTTTAGATTGTAAGCCATCCTGAGTCTTCGGAGAAGGGCGGGATATAAATGGGATTAAAACAAAACAAAACAAAAACCTTGGGGTGTAGTCCATCTGGTCCTGGTGATTTGAACTCATCTAGGGTGGACAGCTGCTCACTTACCACTTTCTTGCCTATCTTAACTGTTTTTGATAGGTTGGACTGTTTTTGCACTTTGTGTAAATACAGATGCAAAAAACGAGTTGAGTAGTTCTGCTTTCTTCCTGTTGATTGTCACCTTTGTGCCACTTTCTCCAGTAGTGGACCAATCATTTCCTTAACTTTTTTCTTGTTTTTTACATGTTGAAAGAAGTTTTTTTGTTATTTTTGACTTTTGTTGCAAGCCTTAGTTCATTCTGAGCCTTAGCTTTCCTCACTCCATCTTTGCAGGCTCAGGCTATTTCCTGATATTCTGTTTTAGTACTTTTACTAAATGTTGCTGGTTGCAGTAAAGTTAGACTAGAACTAAGATTCCTGCATGAAAGGTTACATTTTTCCCCTCATCCCAGCCCTCCCCCTCCTTGACCTGTTTGTTGTCAGCCAATGGAGAGCTGCATAGGTGTTTTGAGAATCACTGAGATGTTTGGGGCAATCCACATTTCATTCTCAGGGTGTGTGACCTTGAAGACTGGCAAAAACTAGTTCTGTTTCTCCCTGGTCTTCATCAAGCTGTCATCACCCCTTCCCTATTTCTCATCACATCTCGATACATGTTTATTGCCCATTTGTCCCACTCGCCCTCCTTCCCCCTAGCTTTTGATGGCAGGATGCCAGCAAGGTGCCAAGCTGAAGATGGCAGAACTGACATGACCAAAGATGAGTTGCAATTCTTAAAAAAAAATAAACTAAAGTTATAATAGCAAAAAAGTCCAACAACAATACAACAATAAATGTTAGACAATACAGGATAAATGTTGTCTCTATATATACAACAGCAAATGAGGATCCAGGAATTTATAGAAAAATCAGTCAGATATCAGTACCAGGGAATATTCATGTATTATTCAGCAATTTTGTTAATAACTGGGGTAAGTAGGTAGAGAAATCAAAATAGCCTTGGATTGACTGTAATAATTAATACCCTAAAAGACAAACATGAAATTTAAAAAGATCTTTACTCCTTAGATAAATAAAAACAAATGAAATAATATAATTAAATTTAACTGTGCCAAGAAATTAAATGCACAGTATAGGATGGGAGAATACATAGCTTAGTGAAAATAATTGGGAAAAAGATTTTTGAATAATAGTCGATAAGAAATTGAATGGCAGTCAACAATGTAATGTGGTTACAAAAATGCAAATGCAGTTGAAGTCTGAAAAATTTCTAAATCACAAGAACTAATGCTATTTTATTGGGAATGGTCAGAAGATAAGATCAGTTGGAAGAGGTTTAGAGGATGCAGGTGAGAGCAAGTAGGGGATTAGAAAAGTAAGTCCTGTAAAAAGTGATGAAGAAGAGAGGAGAGAACCCTTCCAATATTTGAAAGGATGTGTCACAGGGGGAAAAAAAGGCCTGATCTGTGTTCACCTAGAGAAGACATGGAATAATAAATTTAACTAACAGAAGGGCAGATGTTGATTGAATGGTTAAAAAAAACCCCAAAACCATCCACAATAGTAAGAGCAGGACAGCAATGGAGGCAAACACCTTGAGAGGTTTAAGAATTCCCCTTCCCTGGGTTTGTCAAGGAAAGGTTGGGCTGCCATTTGTTGGAGATGCTTCAGTTTGGGTTCCTGTGTACACCAAGATGTTCTACAAATTATCTAAACCACCCTTTTCTGACTCTAAGGGGAAGAATTCCATAAAGACTGTGATACTAGTAATTTCATTTAACCCTCTCTACCTCAGCATCCGTTCCAGTGGAAATCTCACCCAAGCCTTTTCTAAACCCTTTTCGCACAAGAAGCCTTTTTCCTCATGTAAGTGAGCTATGGGACAGGGAAGAGTTGGGTGAACTGAAATGTGTACTTCGTACCAGAAATGATTGGGGAACAAGAATCCGTTAGCTATGCAAATGCTGTGTCTGGAAAAAAAAATAGACAATATTTATTTCAAACCCCCTGCTTCTTATGTTAGTCACTAAAATATTCATGTAGTTCTGTTGTACACATTTTTTTCTCAGAAGATGCTTTAAATAAATTGGAACTGACATTCAGAAAGACTTTGTTGTCCCCATTACATTTTTTGAACTTTCTGAAATGTGACATGCCCAGATACTGTATGCCTAAAAGAGACTTATAAGAAAATATTTTTCAAAACATTTTCCAATAATTTGAAAGATTATCTTCTACATTTTGGAGGTTAACTGCAGTTGGAATCCTATGCATAAACTTACCTGGGAATTAATCCTGTTAATTTCAGCGAGATCTATTTGTAAGTTAACATTCAAAATAGATAGTTGTAATTTTGGGGGAAAAAAGAGGAGTATCTAGTCTTTGAGAACTATCTGCTGCCCTCTAAATTTGTCTTAACCAATGAAAATATTAGCTTATTCTTAATTATTTATATGTACATAATCTGCAGTGATTTGGTAGAATGGCTCATATATGTTAACTCTGAATTGTCATGCAACAATGTGCTTTTTAAAATGTATTTGTGTAGGATATTTCAGCTAGTGTTTACAATCCCCAGTAGATCACTTTTAACTAATTTAGAGTGTTTGTATCTATAACAGTGAGCTTCTCTTTATTATAGTAATCTAGTGCACCTTTTACTAGAGGTATGAGATTTTTTTTAATATCAGAGCATGATATTAAATGATACATGATCTCATACAATATATTTTTGGTTATAATTGGTGTTGTTTCTTTATGAATCAAACAAGGAAAATAATGGGAAGGTGTAAAATTAAAATATATTTAAAATTTGGACCTCTGAAATTATATTCCTTAAGCTGCATTGTCTGTGTATGCAGTTTTTATTTGATGTGCAAAAGAAATCCAATTGCTGGCTTTTCTGAGATATGGGGCTTGATCACTCAGCTCATGTTTTGGTTTGGTGCAATTAAAATGCCTGTCAGGCACTCACGGCCTTTTCAAGAACCTTCTTTCACTGAGGCAAGTGCAGTCTCCTTTTGTAAATGAATGATGGCTGAACTGGCAGTCTTGCCTTCATTCTGGAAATTTTTGCAGCCAGCAAGCTCCCTCTGTGTCTTCCATGTGGCCTCTTCTCCATTTCCTCACTGTGGAGACTTCATCTGATGGGCGGTTTTCTTCTTCCCCGACATATATACGGTGGCTGGCAGACAGTGTCTGTCTGGAAATAGACTGCAAGCTCACGGATATTAAATGCATGCATTGGGAGAATAATTAAGCTGCAGTTATTTAAGGATATGCCTTTGTGGCATTTAAACACAGAAGCTGGTAATGTTTTTACCCTCTTTGTTTCACCATGAGCTTTGTGTGCAACCCTTTGGAAATACCTGCAATATGCTGCTTTACAGGAGCCCTTCCTGTTGTAAGACTCTGCAAACAGCATCGGTTCAGGCTCTCTTTGTAAAGCAAGGAGTGGATGCATATTTATATTACATGGAGTCTGTTTTATGTATGGAAGGGCTTGGTAGATTTTTGCAGGCATTGTGGATCAACTGTTTTTTTTTTTTGCTGTGGGTTGGTTTTTGGTTTTTTTCTTGTTTGGTTTAAGTAAAAGGGAAGCATGTCCAGATGTGGAACAAATGGAAAGACCTTTTCAAGGTAACAATTTTAATTGGGGTGTGTGTTCTTTTGCAGGCTGTCCAGCTTTTTCTTTCTAACGTGACATCCTCTTTGGGTTTTACTTGGTCACAGACAAACGGTAAGGTATGTCATGCTTTTCACCTGTTCACATTCATCCTGGGATGCTTCATTTGCAGCTGACCTTTTGTACCTTTTTCATTCTTTCTGTGGGGCAGTTGTATGCTTTTCTTGGATGTTCTGGCATAGTCCTGCAGTGCCATTAAGAGTCATTAGTGATAACTGTATTCTGAAAAGCCACTCCAGTTATCATAACGAATGTAATTATTTCAGTTATTGCAACTGTGATGAAATGAAAAGCATGCTTTATTGGATCACTGATCAGAACCACCCAGATAGAATAGAATGAAACTCCTCTTTTTTTTGCTTATGTTCTGAGTCACTAAAAAGAAATGATGAGGTATAGTATTTTTTCCCTAAATATTAAGGTGATAGATATAAATGAATACTGTTAAGCAAAACTTCCAGGAAGGAAAAAAAATCGTATTTGCTTTGACCTGGTTATAACAGAAATATGTCATATCCATGTCATTGAATGCTATATATTAGTTTTATAAATATACCAGTTACATGAGAAGCAATACATACCTCCTTTTTGTTAATTTTCATTCTTGAAGTCATTCCATAAGGGTCCATATTTAAATGTTTGTATTAAAGCTGCAGAACTTTTTTTTTCCTGGGCATCCACAGGGGACACACATTCATCTTGATTTCATTCATTTTGCAACAATTTGCATGATTGACTGAAAAAATAATATTATTTTTATAATAAAAGCATTTTGCAATTTTTTTGTTCCATTTATTTTAAAGTGGCCTGGACTATTCTGGTCTATTGAAGACATTTCACCTGGATATGATTGCTAGAGTATCAAAGTTAGTTGTAGCTTTCTGTTATGAGGCAAACTAAAATTTACAGTAGATCATGCTTGCTTTGGCATTCAAACTGCATGGATGCTTCAGTTCGTGTATATTGTGTATTCTTTAACTCCATCCTAAGTTCAAGGCACCATGCTATAACTTGAGGAAAACAAACAAGCAAACAAATAAAAAGCAAGTAGATTTCAATATTAAGTTCTACTTCTTGTATTGCCTTTCTGTGTTTTTGCTACTTAGCTCTATCACCCATTGTGTACCTGGCTTTCAAAGCAAATAGACTTATTAAGCTGCTATCTATTTTATCATGGACTACTGTTCCACTGGACTTAGTCTGAATGTAGGATCTCTGGCAGAATCTTTTCCAGGCTTCTGGTCAAAAGGGCCCATTGGACATATGTTCCCCCACTTTGTTGCTCCCAAACCTGATCTGGAGCCACATGGATATTATAAGGGCAAGTCTGGGTGAAGCTGTAGTGAGCAAAGAGTCAATTTTCTCAAGCTTCCAATTACCAATATAAGCAACAATGTCTTGCTCTCAGACGAGCGGCAAAGGAAGAGGAAAAAGAATAGAGGGGAAACAAGCTTTTAATGTAATAATAGGGCAAGCTGGGCTACATTTTGGAAATTTAGAAGACAGCCCATTGTAATTTTATAATTTTTCTTTAATGGAGTTTATTTTTGGGTAAAGGTGGTCAAAACTGAAAAATGCCTGCCCAGTAAGAATATATTAAAAATGGGGATGGAGGAGGATTGAGAGGAGATGCAAACTACTACATTATATTCTACCACAGTAACAAAAGTAGGATAAAATGAAAAGATAAATGAAAAAATAACTGAACCAATTGTATGTTCAGAGCCAGTCTCATATGCTCAATGAGGACTAGTAGACATTTGAATACTGACTCTAATTATGTATTGCTGAAAAGAAATATAAAGCTATATACTACAATTATTGTTAGTTCTGATATTTAAATTGTTTGAATATAAATTGTTATATTGCAGAGGAGAAATATTCCAAAGGAGATTTTTCAGTGTTGTCTAATTTCTATTCCTTGATCAATTTGATGTGTTTTTCCCCCCCAATAAAAAGGCTCATATACTTTAAGAAAGGAAATCAAAGCACAAATCTATTTGGTGGCCAGAATTGGGGGAATTATTTGATAGGTGATATATTAATATTAGTATTCATAATTAGTATATAAAATAACAACAGAATCCATCAGTCGATAATTGTTCAAAGAACCAGACACACATACTATAAAGCACAAGAGAAAAGGAAGACAAAAGCAGAAGATGAAACTATTCATCTTGCTGTAATGGTAGAGAATGCCTGAACAAGAAAGATGTTCAAGAGAAGCCTAAAAGATGTAGCAGCAGGAGCCCCACATATGTCCAAGGAAAGACTATTCTAGACTGAAAATGACACAATAGAGAAAAGCTGTCATAAGTCATTATGAGGTGGCCTCCTGTGGCTCTTCACACATACAGAAGATCCCTCATTGACTCTCGCTGATGAAGTATAATGGGGAAGGAGGCCCCTTGGGTATCTAAAGTCCCCAGTTGCTTAGGATTTTACATGTCAAAAGGAAAATCTTGAATGTAGTTCAATAGCTAAAGGTCAATATTTGACTCTAATTAAGCAGTGACACATGAGATGACCTAATTATGCAAATGCTGCAATTAAGAACTTATGCAGTATATTTAAACTGTGGCATTCTCATGATTGGGTCATCCCATCCATATTACAATTCCCCCCCCCAATCTTTCTCCTTCCTGCAGATGCCCATGCTTCTAACCATGCTGTCCAGACCACTGCCTACAAAACACAAATATGAGTATATTTAATTATCTGAGGAATTTAAAGTGTCTCTTTCTTCATGTAAGAACATTAGTTGGAATCAAACTTGAAAACTCTTGATCCAGGAAATTCCTGGCCAATTTGGGGCCTGCTGTAGATGTTGTTCTCCTTCTCTTTAAGCTTCCAGCTGACATGAGAAGTGTGTGTGAAACCTAAAGCAGGATTTATGCATAGCTTTTTCCTTTGTCCCAGGAATTTTGAATATCACCTAACCCAGTGTTGGATTCATGATGTTCCTGGATTCCTTCCTATTTGGCAGGAGGATCCCAGAAGTCTTTACTTTAATGAAATGAAGACTGAAATGGCAGCAGGAATCCATAGATTCAAAGCAAGTCCCAACAAGCTATTTTTGTTCCTGATTTCATATTGTTAAGTGATAGTAGCATCATTGAGAGGAAGGTGGAAACAGTGATGGTTCCCAGTGCCAAGGTAAAAATGTGCCATGTATCTGGTATTTGGATAGATATTTATGCAGCTATACAGCCCTCCTATGCAGCTAGTTTGTCCTTTTCGTTTCGTTTGTGAATTTTTTTAAAAATCTAGCTGGAGCTGTATAGAGAAACTGTGTTGCTGGTTATTGCTGTGGAAAATCTGTCAGAGATTTAACCTTCCTTGTGTCACTGCTATTTTCAGGAGGCAGAAGAATCCTTTGCTTCTTTCTGGGTTCTTGTTTGCCTTTGCAGAAATAAGAAGGTGAATTCATCTTATTTTCCTGCTGCCTTAGGTGGGCCAATGAAGTAGGGAACAATTCATTTATTTCTACAGAGATTAGATTAAGACTAAGAATATGCTTACTTTGGAAGACAGAACCATTTATTCCTGACATTATCAGCATTCCTCCTGACACTTTGAATTCTTGAAATCCACTTAAGACAGCTAAAAAACTGAAATACAAGAACATAGGATTCAATCTATTGAAGTTTATTTAACTATATTAGTTAATGTCCATAACCAGTATAAATTATAGCCAATTTGTTCTTGACCTATTTTGTGCCAAACCCATCCAATTACATTTTTCCTTATATGAATTAATGCAACTTTTAAATTTAATATGACAAATAAAATTACTTTAATAGAGAAACCAAGTTACCATATGTGTTTAATGTGTACCCAGTGCTTTTTTTGTAAAAGAAAAAGGTGCAGGAACTCACACATGTCATACAACCTGCCTTGCCTAACCTACAAGGTTCCATCCAAAAAAGGTGCCGGAACTCCGTTCTGAGCGTTCTATGAGAAAAAAAGCCCTGTGTGTACCTATAGTAATCGCTTGGGTTTTTTTCCCCTTAGGGAAAAATCCCCATCAGGATTTTTGGAAATATTGCATCAATGAATCCTTTGGTGGCAGTCTAAAGGGAAGTAAACTTTAAAGCAAGGAGAGAAAGCTGTTGCTCTGTGATCCTTGATCATGCCAATAGCCAGGTTCAGCAATCTCTGGGAGGGGCTTGTAGAGAGAAGCGCTTCTTCGGCAGCAGGATGTAGCGCTCTTAAATCCAAGCATGATTTCTTTACAATAGCTAGCAATTCCCAACCTGAAATATTTATCTTCAAGAAATATTAGGAGAGCAACTATCAGAATTTCCAGACATATGATTGAGTGGCAATGGAGATGGCTGATCTGAGTGACTTTCAATATATTATTGTTTAATTAATAAAGTTAAGAGTTCTTCGAAATGTTCCATTTGTTCTAGGCTTTTTCCCATTAAAAAGTACTGCAATATTTCTTTTGTGACATGTGTTGATAGGTTTGGGAGCATAAAGGCTGAAAAGTATGAATGGGGAATGTTCACAGATTTCTCATCAGTTTGACTAGCTCTGGCAGCAGTTATTTACCTTGCTTAAAAGTTTAATCTGATTTATCTGCAAGAAACAAGCTCAACAGCATTCCTAAAGAAATTCATTAAAACAGATCCAACCTTCTGTGTTAAGGACAATTGTTTTCTATTGATCTTGATGATATCAGCCAGGTTTTTGCAGTAACACTGGCAAAGAGAGCAAAAAAATGCTTGAAAAACAAGAACAAAAGCAAAGGATGATGTTATACCATTCACTGCAGATCTCACAAAGCTCACTATTTTTAAACATAAATACTGATTTATTTTAAATAGTGAAGTATATTACTAAGTATAAGATTCTATTGTGTGTGGGGGGGGAGGGGAGACAATTATAAGTAGGGAAGATTTCAGAAGAACCTGCTGATCTGGCAGAAAAAAAAAGATAAATCTGTTTGTCCTCTTCCACACTGGTAACCTAGGCAAAAATAAAGTTTGACATTTAGAATATAATAGTGGTTATTACATAAAAAATGAAACAGTTTGTTATTGTAGCATTAAATTCTGTCTTCTAGTTGCTAAGACAGAGATGAGCTGTGAATTATAATGAAGTCATTTTATTGTTACTGTCCAATATACCTTCAAGCTTTATTAAATATTCTGGGTAGATAAGCTCATTTAGCTGGATCATGCAAATCTGACAAGTAATGCACTGCAGTATTCCTATTATTAGTCAGGAAGCTGGGGTAGAGAAGTAGTCCCTGGCCACACCTTTATATTAAATTATTTGTGGAAGAACGTTTATCTCTACCCACATCTTTTTAATTTTCTTAGTATGGCATTGAGTTATGCCACTTTATAACATCCCATAGGAGCTTTTGGATAATCTTAGCTTTTCAGAAAGAAGCTTTTGGCTGTAAATGACAGTAAGAACAGAAAGCTTCTATTAAATTCATCTTCTATTTGAAATGCAAGAATTAATGGCAGGTTTTGTTTTGCCAGAGAAAGGTTTGAAATGCTCATCGAACATATAAAGAAATTCACATATGCTTTGTAATTGTTTTCATTAAAAATAATCTTTCCCAAATAGTAAATAATGCAAAAATCTCAACTCATTAAAACATGCCAATAATAGAACTGCATTGTCCATTTCCTCTTGGTTGTCATTTGTCTAGTCCAATTCCATGCATGCAGAGAATTTGGAAGAGAGACATGTGACCATGTATATGCATATTGTGTAAAACTGCAATCCTATACATACAGTACATTCTCAAGTGAGCTCAGCAGGAGTTATTTTTGAGTATAGATAATACTGTACTAGATAATATAGCCTTTTTCACTCAGGCTGCTCATATTATTATTAACTTTCATTCCCTATAGAATCTGAGATGTACATTTGGACTTCTGATGTGCAGGTGCTATGGAGATAGTAACAGATTTCAAAACAAGGTTACTAAAGGAGCGGAAGGTATTCAGCCAATCACCTACAGCAGAGGTCCCCAACCTTTTGGGCACCAGGGACCGGTTCTGTGGAGAGAGGTTTTTCCACTGACCAGAGGGGTGTGTGGTTTTGTGTGCTGCCTGCATCTCATGGATGGGGCTTTGCTTGTTTGTGCGGCCCGGTTGCTGGCATGCCGCGGCCAGGTACTGGTCCACGGACCAGGGGTTGGGGATTGCTGACCTACAGGATTGAAGGAAAAAATGACTGCAAGACAAACTGCACTGGCATAATGTTCAGCCAGTCACCAAAGGCTGCACCTTTTGCCCTGCACACCTGCCTCTTCTGATGAATCTGAAGGATGGATTTTGGTCAAGGAATGTAGCAGGGGATTTACCATTTGGGGTATACCTTTCAAGAACCTAACCCTCCCACACAGTTTGTAGGTACTTTGTCTTGTGCTAGTCTTACTTAGCAACTGAAGTAGTTGGTGTTCAAGAAATGGCTCAGTCTTTTCTTTATGGCCTCCCCATCAAATCTGGCTTTGATAGGAAATAACGGAAAGATTAAGGATGAATATTTTGTAATATTCTTTTTATTTTGTAATGAATATTTTGTAATATTCTTTATAATATGTCCTTTGTGTACAGAGCAATGCTCTCCTCCAAATTATGGTGCTGATTAGAAATTAATCACAGCCATTCGCGTTTATGAGCGAAAGCAATTAAATGCAGATGTCAAATTCATTTGGTTTGTTGCTGAAACTATTCTGTCTTTTTATTAAGTCTAGTTTCTAAGATGGCAAGTATCTGGCCTTGAGACTATATCCCATTTAATTTGTCTTGGAGACATCAGTCAGGGAAGTAAACAACTGGAATTCCTTCTATTTACTTCTATTTCAGTAGTTCTGTAGAACGTTCTTTGTTTCATAGCCTGTGTTCCAGATGAGCCTATAAATCTGCATTTTGGCTGTGCTGCTTCAGGTTATAGTTAGGAATCCACATGACTATATAGTCCTGCATATAAAAACCTCTGTAATCTACATATGGAAAACAAATTTGCAGAAAACAAATTGTCCCCAAAGAGTTATTTATAGGCAGGGATTATTTTGGATTGAGGAAGTTTCAGACAAATGTGTTTACAGAGAAAATTCAAACATGGTCGTACAGCGATATTTGGGTATTGTTTTATCAAATATGAGGCCTTATGTCTTGCTAGGCTGGAATATAACAGAAATGGTGAATGCATACTGTCTAAGACTAAAATGTATTCACTTGGTGGTTAAAAATGTTTGTACCGTGCTGAAAAAAGTTCACTCTTTAGATAAGGGGTGTCAAATTCGCAACGTCACGTGACATGTCGCGACATATCGCTACTTTTTTTTGCCATTGCCGGCAATTGGGTGGGTGCGGTTTTGCTATGATGCATCTGGCCCATGGGCCAGCAGTTTAACACTCCTGGTTTAGATGTACTTCTAATCATTTTAGAGCAAGTGCAGGTTCTGCTTTTTTCAGATCAACCAGAGTGTTGATTCATTGGTTGCAATGGGAATTGACTGACTGGCTTGTCATTTGAGCTGTGTCATGGGCTGACAGATTGGCTAATAGTCACTTAGCTAGCTTTCATGCCTAAGGCAGAACTAGAGTTCACAGTCTCCTGGTTTCTAGTCTGGTGTTTTAACCACTAGACCAAACTGACTCTTTCAATGTTTAAATGTATGGTTTACTTTTTCCTAAGTATTTAATTCCTTATAATATAAAACATCTGACTAGCTTAAGATCCAAGTTTAAGATAGTAAGAATGTTGCTCCATAGTGCTCACTCTGGACTCTTAAGCCTGCAGACTTCTTGAGAGATCCTTTTTTCATTCGTCTCAGGATCTTTATCCTAAGTGGTGTAAATTGGTACAGAAAGCAATAATGTACAACAGCAACAATAGCATAGATTTACTAAGTGAAGGCTTGAATAGGTTTTGGTATGTCCAAAGTACTTTTCCAACTCTACCCTTCTTGATTTCTTTCTTCTTGTGGTTGTTTCCTTGTGTATGAGTCAGGAAACAAATGCCTATATCATCCTTCCAGCACCTGGAAGGACCTGCCGTTGTTCATAAATTTCAGAGCTGCAAAGACAAAAATATGTGAGATTATAAATTCTACCTTTAAGAAAAAGATTTGCACTGGCTTGAACCAATTCTTAAAGGGAAATCAATCTGTCTCGGTGAAAATAGGTTCACTAAAATAGACTTTGGACCATTGTCAAGTTTTGTTCTTAACCTCAGCAACTTTAATAAATGTGGACTTGAATTCCCCAAATTTACAGCAGGCATGGCTAAGATAGAGGAATGCTGCTGCAAAACATGGATATGTTACTCTCCTACTGATGTATTTTTATTCACATAATTAAAGCAGGTACACTTGGAAAATTAGATTTGGCTTATAATTGCAGTTGTGATAAGAAAGTACCAAAAATGATGTTGAGGTCTGTTATAATGATGACGATGAAGAAGAAGAAGTTGGAAGGGACCTTGGAGGTCATCTAGTCCAATCCCCTGCTCAGGCAGGAAACCCTATACCATTTCAGACAAATGGCTTTCCAGTCTCTTCTTAAAAACTTCCAGTGTTAGAGTATTCACAGCTTCTGGAGGCAGGTTGTTCCACTGGTTAATTGTTCTAACTGTCAGGAAGTTTCTCCTTAGTTCTAGGTTGCTTCTCTCCTTGATTAGTTTCCATCCATTGCTTCTTGTCCTGCCTTTGGGTGCTTTGGAGAATAGCTTGGCTCCCTCTTCGTTGTGGCAGCCCCTGAGATATTGGAACACTGCTATCATGCCCCCCCCTTGTCCTTCTCTTCATTAAAGTAGACATACCCAATTCCAGCAACCGTCCCTTATATGTTTTAGCCTCCAGTGCCCTAATCATCTTTGTTGCTCTTCTCTGTACTCTTTCTAGAGCCTCAACATCTTTTTTACATCATGGTGACCAAAACTGGGTACAGTATTTCAAGTGTGGCCTTACCAAGGCATTGTAAAGTGGTATTAGTACTTCATGTGATCTTGATTCTGTCCCTCTGTTAATGCAGCCTAGCACTGTGTTGGCTTTTTTGGCAGTTGCAGCACACTGCTGGCTCCTATTTAAGTGATTGTCCACTAGGACTCTGAGATCCCTCTCACAGTTACTGCTGTTGAGCAAGGTATCACCTATACTATACCTGTACATTTGGTTTTTCTTGCCTAGATGTAGAACCTTAGTTTTTTCACCATTGAATTTCATTTTGTTAGATACTGTCCGTTGTTCATGTCTGTCCAGATCCTCCTGTATCTTAAGCCTATTTTCTGAAGTGTTGGCTATTTTTACCAGCTTGGTGTCATCTGCAAATTTGATGAGTTCCCCATCTATCTCCTCATTTTGTCTTAGTTATTTTTACCTCCTGGGGTAGCAAAATTGATCAGTACTGAGACAATAATGTTTGCTAATATTGCAGTTGTACATAAGACAAAGGTTGCAGACTTTCACACGGAAGTGGTGTTTGAGCCAGAGCAAATACCTGGTAGCCTCAATTAATGAGTGCTAAAATTTTGCTCACTTCCATTTTTGGATGCATTTTTGAGAGGAAGTGATAACATACCTGAAGATGCTCTTTCCTTTGTGTGTGCATGTACATTATTTTATTTATATCCCAAGTTTCCATTCAAGCAGGTATTCAAGGTGGCTAACAATGGTTAAAACAATGATGCAACTATAAGCGGTTTATTTATGGAACAAATAAGTTATATGTCTGTCTCTCTATGAATATATTTCTTCCATTTGACTAGAGATAATATACAGGAGATAATTTTTATGGAACCATCATGTAATCAAACATGCATGTTTGAGTTCAGATGGGCCCCAGATTATGCAATGGTGTCATAAAATTGAGAGCCAGCTTGGTGGAGCAATTAAAGCATTGGACTAGGAGTGGGGAAAGCCAGGTTTTAGTTCTTCCTTAGATGTGAAAGACAATTGGGTGACTCTGAGGAAGTGGACCCTGAAACTATGCAGAACAAATGCTAACAAATAACAATAGTGTCATAAAGTTAAGCAGAGGTCAAAAGGTCCTGCTGTTTCAACCTGAATACTCTTTCATTTTTGCTATTTTTGCAATTCTCTCTCGCTCCTTCCCCCCATAAATTGTCTGCATGAGACCTATGGTTTACAAACTTAACTGATTTCAGATTGGCTGCAAAACGTAATATTCCAGAATTTCTTAGGCGTGAACTGAGAATTATGAAAACGTTTCCAGAAAATCGAGAGGAAGGGGAATTATCTTTAAGACTCCAATTCACTTATGTTGCTAATCACTTCCAAAGGTTCTGAAATAAATATAAAGTAAGGTAAAGGTAAAGGTAAAGGTTCCCCCGCACATGCGTGCTAGTCGTTTCCAACTCTAGGGGCCAGTGCTCATCTCCGTTTCAAAGCCGAAGAGCCAGCGTTTGTCTGAGGACGTCTCTGTGGTCATGTGGCCGGCATGACTAGATGCCAAAGGCGCACGGAATGCTGTTACCTTCCCACCGTAGTGGTCCCTATTTTTCTACTTGCATTTTTAAGTGCTTTCGAACTGCTAGGTTGGCAGAAGCTGGGACGAGTAACAGGCGCTCACTCTGTTACACGGCACTTGGGATTCGACCCGCCAAACTGTACTCAACATTAAAGTCTGCATGATGTGCTGTGGTGCTTATGGAATGGGCATTAGGAAGTTATACGTTCCTTCTTGTGGCCTGTGTTTTGGAAGGAAAACATATGTCACCAACTGCAGATGCTCACAGAGAAAGGCAGGTACACTGCCAAGCAATTGGCAGTAAAAGTAATTGGGCAAAATGTCTTTGTATTCAAAGCATGTTAAATTGCAAATGGGGCTTCCTTGAAGACCTGTGAAATAAATCCCAGTGGAGCGAAGGCATCCTGTAAGAACCTTCTTCTCACCAGTCACAGCAAACTCTACAGAGCTGCCAATGAGCAGTTAGCCTCTTTCCGTTGGCATCAGGCAGCTTTGCACCATCTTGCATTTGCATTGTTTCAGCGTGTCTTCTAATTTCCTGGCTTGATTTATAGTTCTTTATGGTTCTTGTAATATTTCTTAAATGTTGAAATTAATCAGTTTTGCTTCTTTTTTGCACATTTACTTTCAAAAGGATCTTTTATTTTTGAACTTGGGTGAGAGTACTTTTTAACAGTTAAAACAAGTTATGCATACTTAATACCTCAGTAATTATATTACTTGTGTTAGTTGTCACAAAATTCTTCCATCTACCCAGTATTTTTATCCAATAAGCTAGAGAGATAATTACAACAATAATAACTGGATGGATGGATGGATGGACAGACAGATGGATAGATAAGACTTTTATTATAGCCATAGACAAAAAGAAAACAAAGGCCACCATTGTAAAATGCTGCATAACCATTAGGAGATACAGCTCATAGTAGGACGGAATTTACACATAATTTGTCAACATTTCAAGACACAAAATGGGAAATATTGGTAAAATAAGTCAGCCTGTCCTGGGAATTTGGGGATCAGAGGGGAGAACACTGGCAAAAGAGTGTCCCTGTAGAACTGACAGGAGAATAAAATCTGGTCCGTACTTCCTATTGCACCTGCCTCATAGGGGTACCAAAGGGAGTTTCCTGTACCTCCCTACCAATGTTTTTGGGAGGAGAGATTTGGAATGAACCAAGGATAAAGCTCTTCTGAATTTCAGAAATGTGATCTAGCCAAATAACTGGCTATTTTGAAATTGGAAACTGGCTGTTAGTGAAGACATCACAGGATCAAGCTGCATAGTCCAATTATCTTCTACATCTAGAATCCTTTGCTTCAAAACTGAGTTGGCTTCCTCTTCTAGCCATAAAAGGCTATGCTTAGGTTGAAAGTTTCTGGAGTGTAGCTCATACCTCTACCCACTGTACTTAAAGGACAAGGAGACATGAGTGAGATCATTGCTATGATTTGATATGTGGAATAATACAGGCTAATTAATAAGATAGTTGTGGGGATAACCATAAGTAGTGTAATTTAGATAATATACTGAGTAAACATGTATTTCTGTTATTGTGCTGCAAATACCAGTAGTTGGTAAGTCCTAGCTGTTTTCCACAGAAATCAAAGTGTTCATGTGGAATCTCTCTTGGTCCAGACTCAGTAAAGCTTGACTGTTGTTGCTACCAATCTTTGACTTCAGGGTAGTAGTATCAGTGCCCCTTCAGCCGAACTTTTGCTGCCTCGCTTCTTTTTCTGGTAAGAAGAAAGGCCTTCTTAAAAGTAATTCTAAAAGTGCTACTTTAGTCGTTCCATATAATAGTCCCATAGCAGAGACTTGTAAATATCTTTGAAGAAATTTCTTACCTTGTTATGTTTATGATAGTTTGCAATTTAAAATCCAATAGCTCACATCAGTTGAGACTTGCTGACTTTATCATGTGAGTGAACTTTTATAATGTGGAAACTCTTAAATATTGATTTGCAAACATTTTCAGGATGTTTATACTAGTTTGGATTGGTCTGTAGTGTTCTAATAAAGGTAAAGGTAAAGGTTCCCCTGCACATGCATGCTAGTCGTTTCCAACTCTAGGGGCCGGTGCTCATCTCCGTTTCAAAGCCGAAGAGCCAGCGCTTGTCAAAGTACGTCTCCGTGGTCATGTGGTCGGCATGACTAGATGCCAAAGGCGCACGGAACGCTGTTACCTTCCCACCGTAGTGGTCCCTATTTTTCTACTTGCATTTTTACGTGCTTTCGAACTGCTAGGTTGGCAGAAGCTGGGACGAGTAACAGGTGCTCACTCTGTTACGTGGCACTCAGGATTCGACCCGCCAAACTGCCGACCTTCTGATCGACAAGCTCAGCATCCTAACCCACTAAGCCACCACGTCCCTACAGTGTTCTAATACTGACTGGCTATTCTATTTCTAGTTCATTTCACAGGTTGCTTGCCTCCCCAGTTGGTGGCTAGTTTAATATTTTTTCCCTTTGTTTTAGGCCACAGCCAGATGGTTGCATTAAAATGCAATCTGGCAGTCCTTGTGATAAGAGAAAAATATGCTGGCAGAAAACGTGTTGTTCCAACTCCCAAGTTTTATTCTTTTCAGTAATGAAGCCAGTGAGTTGTCCTGGGACAAATTAAGGGCAGCAATTGATACATTCTCTTGGTTTTGCTTCTTTGAAGTGTGGTGAAGTGGGGCTGGGTAAGTGTAGGCATGTCCTTTCATAATATCAGGTTTAGCCATCTGTCAAGTTTATTTATTTATTTATTTATTTATTTATTTATTATTTGGATTTATATACCGCCCCTCTCCCGAAGGACTCGGGGCGGTGTACAGGGCAATTAAAACACTATATACAACACATAATATACAAAATTAAAATAAATTAAACCAAGTATCCCTAAACAATAAAACACATTCTAAAATTTAAAATTTAAAATCTAAAATCCCAGTCCCTCAGTTGCCCAACTAGCAAGACTATGAGAGAATGCTAAACCCATATCCAAAAATACAAGCCTGTCTGAGAGTTGCAGGCATGAAGAAACGATGAAGTGAGAGGGAGTCATTAATTTATAACAAACTCTGTCCTCAACTCTTCTGCAGGGGAATGACAGTGCTACTGGTAGCAATGAGTGGCCACAGCTAGAAGCCCCAGAAGTAATCTACAAAGCACATAGAATGACAGCCAGCAGAACATGTCTCTCTCTCTTGGTTTCAACCAACCTTCTGTGCAAGTATATCACTCTCTGAAATGTTTAAACTCTAAAATGTTTAAAAATCAAGTCTAGCAATCTTTTAAAAGAGTGCTAAACCCTCTACTTGACAAGAGCTTAAGAAAGTGCCAGTCAAGCCTTACATGGGCAGATCCCCCTCTGTTGGCAGGTGTCTGGTTTCTCCTATAGGCTGTCAAGACAGTGCCAGGAACTGGAGAGGAGGGGGGGGCAGCCTTCAGCGGATTAAAGAGCCCTCATGGCGCAATGGCTAGAATGTAATATTGCAGGTGTTCGATCCTGACTGGCTCAAGGCTGACTCAGTTTTCCATCCTTCCGAGGTCGGTAAAATGAGAACCCAAATTGTTGGGGGCAATATGTTGACTCTGTAAACTGCTTAGAGAGGGCTGTAAAACACTGTGAATCGGTATATAAGCCTGAGTGTTATTAAAGTGGGGAGCTCTCTCTTAAAGTGGGGAGCTCTCGTGCCTGACCAGACCATGTCATGGTTAGAGGAATAAGGAAAGGATTACTTTAAATCAGAACAGCAAAAGACAACCTTACACTGCCAGAGCGGTGCCCTAGGGATGAGATAAAGCCAGAGGCATGCATGTATGATCGGTGGTACTAAAATTTGATAAATAAAATAAAGCATTACGATGACTTATCACATAAAAACTGAGCACATTTGTGCTGCAGTTAGAGGGACGTGAGGCTGGGCCTTTAATTATTCTTTTTTCTGAACAAAATGATACCATCAGGGAATAGTCAGTGCCTGTGTAATGGCATCCCTGCCATTGGTTGGTTAACAATGATAATCAGAGTGATACTTGTGCAAGAATATATATTTCTGAATATGTGCTGTCCTTCACTCTTATTATTGTGTTCTCCCAATTAAAGAGAGAGGGAAGTCTCATTTGTGCAAGGCAATACGTGATTTTTCACTTCTTTGACTGCAGGTAAATGCTGTTCCACAGTTTGTACAGTATACCTATATCTTCCAATTTTAGAACAATGATTTTTCCTTTTTATCGTAATTAATAGTGATTTTTCCCCCCACAACAACAACCCTATGAGGTGGGCTGGGCTGAGAAAGAATGGCTGACCCATATTCACCCAACCAACCTTTATACCTAAGGTGGGTCTAGAACTCACAGTCTTCCAGTTTCTAGCCTGATGCCTTAACCATTAGACCAGACTTTACATTATACTATTGATAGCTGGAATTAACTAATAATACTTGTTTCCCTTAAATAAAACACACATATAGATAGTCCTCGAGTTATAACCACAATTGGGATCAGAATTTCTGTTGCTAAACAAGACAGGGATTTCAATCCATTTTATGACCATTTTTGCTGTGGTTGTTAAGAGAATCACTACAGTTAAGTGAAGTCATTCAGCGAATTCAGCTTCCCCCACTGATTTGGCTTGTCGGAAGCCAGCTGGGAAGGTCACAAATGAGGATCACATGACTGTGGAACTCTGCAACCATCAGAAATAATATGTTGGCTACCAAGCATCCGAATTTTAACCACATATCTAAGGGGATACTGCAACAGTCTTAAATGCAAGGATTGGTCCTAAATCATTTTTTTAGTGCCATTAGAACGAACGGTAGAACAAACAATTAATGGCAAATGAATGGTTGTAATTTGAAGGCTTTATATACTATAAAATAGCATAAAGTGTACCTACCTTTTGGATTGTTTGGGAAAGGACGCTCTGGAAATATGTTATTTTAATCAAGTGTTCTGGGCAAGTGGTACTGGTTTGTGTCAATCTATCTCTACCTGGTCCAGCTGAAACAGATATATCCAAGAGAACAAGAAGTTTGGTACTGGGGCTGAAGCTGTACTATAACCAAAAATATGGTTTCAAAACTGTTAGACCCCAAAATGCATGCAAAACCCAAACCCATGTAAAAAAGTGTCACATAATGCTGGCTTTATCTGCATATTATAAATCCCCTTCCTACTGTGTCGGCTGGAAGTTAAATGATTTTACCGATTTCCTCAAGCACAGGAGAAATGAAGCAGATCAATTCCATTGGAAGAGAGTTCCGGAGAGTGAGGCAGTGATGAACTGCCTCAAAAGAGGCTGATGTCAACAGGGCCTCAAAATAATCAATCCTATAAAATCTGACTGGACAGGTAGCTGTAACTAGGACAGAAGGTATGTAGAGTTTTAAAGATGACAACCAAGACTCAAAACTAAAAGCTCTTTGGCAATTAATAGCTCTTTGAAGCAGAGGGGATCAGCCACTACTATCAGGTCACGGCCATGGCTTCTGGGGCTGCTGTAATCTGCACTAGTTGTAGGGTGCAGGTATTCTTCAAAGACATGCCTAGGTAACACACATTACACTAATCCAACTGGGAAATGACTAGGACATGTGTGAACAGACACAGAGCCAAGGGTAGGTGTAATTGTACAAAAGCCTTCCTAGTTGCAACTGTCACCTGCTTTTTGAGTAGGAGCTATGAGTATACGACAGGGGTCTTCAAACCTGGCCCTTTTATGACTTGTGGACTTCAACTCCCAGAATTCCTCAGTCAGCATGCCCGGCTGACGAATTCTGGGAGCTGAAGTACACGTCATAAAAGGGCCAAGTTTGAAGACCCCTGGTATAGGATAATTCCCAAATCTGAATCATTTCTTAACCCAATTATTAAGAGATAAAGATATTTCCTTGGAATTATTAGAGAACACCACAAAAAACAGGTTTCCAGGTTCCAAGTAGAATTTTAGAGTCATTCTTAAATTGGTGTAACTTGGTTTCTCCAATGTTTCAAACAGGAGTAAAACATAAATTGGTTTATCAAAAAAGACAAACGTTTAAAAAGACACTTGTCCTTTGCATTTTCAACACTATTTCAGTATGTTTTTTTAAAGAGAATGAAATACCTGGACTTTAAAGCAAAAATATGTATCTTCCAATAAAGCAATTGTTTCTTTAAATGGATTGCATAGTAGTGAGAGATAATATTTAATTGAAAATTAAATTTTCAAGTAAGTAGATCTACTTTTTAAAAAGATACCTAGATAGTAATAAAGATAGTGAGATAAAGATATGCTTTACATGCATTATCAGCATAGTCATACTAATATCATGAGATAAATTAATAGTAATTAGTATTTTAGTATTTTATAAGTATTTTAGTTAATTTTAGTGAATTATGAATTATGAATTCCTGAGCCAGCCATGCTGGCTCAGGAATTCTCGGAGTTGAAGTCCACGAGTCATAAAAGAGCCAAAGTTGCCTACCCCTGTGACCTAGTCCAACCCCCTGCCTTATGCTATCCTGTTCAAATAGTTATCTCAGGAAAGAGGCTGATAATACAATAGGAGAGGCTTTCAACATCTTCATAAATGATCTAGATGAGAGGAATAGAAGGTGAAATTGTATTTGCAGAAGGCTCCAAGCTGGGGAGGGGAATTGCTAACACTTTGGAAGATATTCAGAAGGATCTTGACAGACTTGAGCACTGGGCCCTATCCAACAAGATTCGGAGGTGAGAAAAGTAGGTCCTGCACTTAGGCAAGAAAAATCAAATGCATGGGTACAGAATAGATAGTGTCTGGCTCAACAGTAGTAACTGTGAGACAGATCTTGGTGTCCTAGTGCATGGCTTTTCAACCAGTGGTACGCGTACCACTAGTGGTACGTGAGCACCTGGCTGGTGGTACGCGGCATCACCTGCCTCCCCCACCTCCCCCCACCCCCACCCACATGCTCTGCTCCTTCCCAGGTCACTTGCTGCCGGAAAGCATGCTGCTTGGCAGCGGTCTGCAGGAACCCTACAGAGGGCGCATGTAGGCGCAGAGCGAGACCCCACCCTCCCCAGCGAGACCCCGCCCTCCCCAATCAGATTTATTTCTGATTGGCGCTTCTCTGGGGCACACATGGCTGGGAAGGCGTATCGGAGTCCCAGGTACCAGTAAGGCAATCGGCCCGCTCCTCCCCATCGCCCGCCAGCCCCGGGAGAGCCCTGCACGAGCGCTTCGCCAGCCGCCGAACCCTGCCTTTCGAGCAGGAGCGGCCTTGCCCTGCTTGCGGCCGCCTCTGCGGGTGGTGCTCTAGTGCAGAGAGGGCGAGGCTGGTCCCCGTTTGGCCCGCCATCCCCAGGAGAGCCCCGCATGAGCGCCTTGCCGGCCGCCGAACCCTGCCTTTTGAGCAGGAGCGGCTGTCGAGCCCTGGGCTCGACAATCAACTGGGTTGGGAGGGGGGAATCCGTGCAGCAACCCAGCTACCTGGTCTGCTAGCCGCTCATTGCTCCGCTGATCAGCTGGGAGGCTGAGACTCCGGATTTGAGTTGCCGACAGAGCGCAGCGCAGGGAAGATGCACCAAAGCCAGCCACTCATTGCTCTGCTAATCAGCTGGTTTGCTGTGCGGATTCCTCTCCCCACACCCACCGAGTTGTCAAGCCTGGGGCTTGATAGCGGCCTTGCCCTGCTTGCTTTTGGCCAGTGCCATGAGCAGCTGCCACCACCTGCCCCACATTTTGCAAGCCCCATTATGCCGCCGTCACAGGCTTCTGGCAGCGGAGGCTCTGGGATGAGCTTTGGTGCGTCTTCCCTGTGCTGCGCTCTGTCGGTGGCTCAAATCCAGAGTCTCAGCCTCCCAGCTGATCGGTGGAGCAATGAACAGCTGGCTGGCAGGCCAGGTAGCTGGGTTGTTGCACGGATTCCCCCCCACAACCGGTTGATTGTCATGCCCGGGGCTTGATAGCAGCCTTGCCCTGCTTGCTTTTGGGCGGTGCCGTGAGCAGCTGCTGCCACCCACCCCACTTTTTGCAAGCAGGCTTCCAGCAGCCATCCCCCAAGAGCAGATGATTGTGATTTGCTGCTGTGTGCTTCCCCAAGTGTGCCTCAGCCCTGGATCTCCCCCCACCCGGGACTCCGGCTGTGTCTGCAGAAGGCAGTGGAGTGAAGGGCGCTTTGGCGTGTCTTCCATCCATCCCGTGTGAAGGGCACCTTTCTGCCCTGCGGTCCACAGCAGCATTTTTGGCATGCATGGATTGACTGTGAGCGAATGCGAGGTATTTCGGTTGCTGGAATAAAGCTTATTAAATGAGCTAGCAACCTCCAAGTATCATTGGTAGATCTTCCCTAACTTTCCTTGGGTGCTTCATAAAGAGTTAAGTGGGCATCAGGTTTCTTGGTAAAAATGGATTAGGAAGGAAGGAAAGGAAGGAAGGAAGGAAGGAAGGAAGGAACAATGAGAGAGAGGGAGAGAAATAGACAGAGGGAAAGAAAGAGAAGGAGAGAAAGAGGGGGAGAGAGAAATAGAGAGAGAGGGGGAGAGAGAGAGAAGGAGAGAGAAAGAAAGGGAGGGAGAGAAAGAGAGAAATAGAGGGAGAGAAAGAGGAAGAAGGAGGAAGAGAGAGAAAAAGGAGAGAGAAAGAAAGGGATGGAGAGAGAGAAATAGAGAGGGAGAGAGAGAAAGAGGGGACAGAGAGGGAGAGAGAGAGGTTAAATTAGTAATATGGTGGTTAAGTGCTTGCCACAAGATTGCAAAAGGCAATCACATGACCCTGGAACAATGTGACCATCATAAATATGAATTGGTTGTGCTGCAACTTCCAAAAAGAGCTAATGCTGTCCTGGGCTATATCCATAGAGAAATAGGATTAAGATCACAAGAAGTGATTGTACTGCTTTATACCACACTGGTAAGACTATACTTAGAATACTGCATACAGTTCTGGTCACCATGATACTGATACGATGCTGAGACCCTAGAAAGTGTCTAGAGAAGAGCAAGATGAAAAGGGGTCTGGAAGCTAAATCATATGAAGGAGCTAGGTAATGTCTAGCCTATTGAAGAAAAGGCTTAGAGGGGACATGATAACTATCTTCCAGTACTTGAGAGGCTGTGTCACAGACCAGAGGAAGTTGACTTAATTCTCCAAAGCATCCAGGGATGGGTGTGAGGAAGTCAGGACAAGAAATAATGGGTGGAAGCTTGTTAAAGAGAAATCCAACCTAGAAATAAGGAGAAGTTTTGTGACGGTGAGAACAGTTAATCAATGGAATAGCTTGCCTCCAGGAGTTGTAGTGTTCAGTCACTGCAGATTTTCAAGAATAGACTGGACAGACATTTGACCAGGATGGTATAAGGTCTCCTGCCTTGAGCATGGGTTGGACTAGAAGACCTCTAAGGTACCTTCCAGTTCTGTGATTTCATGTCCATGGGAGCCTGTATCTGTAGAACTTCTTCTTTGTGGAGCAGGAAGTTAGACAGGGGCAGATACGGCATGGCAGAATCTTGGGCACTTTTTAAAATGATCATAGACTAAAGAATCCATATCAAATAAATCTGAGTATTGAGATAGATATTGAAAAGAATGCATGCATTCACACAGATGGAGTTGTAGGTAATATTGATAATTTGCTAAAGATGAAACATAACTGAGCCAAAAAAAGAACCCAACTGAAAATCCTTGAATATTTAATTGAGGGTAGTCAGATATTTAAGACAGTTAAAAAAGTTAGAAGAGTGATTGCATCATACAGTGATTGCTGCTTTTTATGCTTCTCCATGGACTTGTCTTCAGAGAAAAGAAATTAACATGAATGTGTGAAAAATCAGAATTGGGAAAAGCAAATAAGCTCCAACTAGGATGCAGCTTATTATGGAAAGTCAGCAAAAGTAGGAATACTTAATCTGAAGTGGCATAATTGTGCCTCTCCACATCATACAAATCCCAGTGAAGAAGGTTTTAAAAACCCGCTTACTTGGATAATTGGCCCACTGTAATTTTTTCATAAAGAGACTCTAAGAACTCTTTGCCACTGACTTTTTTTTAATGATTATCTTTTTCAGCTAGAGAGAACATGCACAGCACAGTTTCTGGAATTCTTGATAAATACCAGGGCCGATATTTTCTTCTGGATAATAAAGTAATGATAACCAGTTTGGTATGGTGGTTAAGGCACAGGCTAGAAACTAGGAGACTATGAGTTTTAGTCTCCTAGTTCTAGACTACCTGAGGCCAGCTGGATAATGTTGGGCCAGTCACTTTCTCTCAGCCCTAGGAAGGAGGCAATGGCAAACTACTTCTGAAAAACCTTGCCAAGAAAACTGCAGGGTCCAGTCCAGTCAGTCTCCAAGAATTGGACGGGATTGAACAGAAGAAGAAAAAACTAATATGTTGCACTTGTGTTTATGTGGGTGCACTTCCTTCCAGGGTCTCATCCAGATGTGTTCATACAAATTCTCTCTGTGCTGATGTTTCCCTTCTCTCTCATGGTGCTTGCATCTGTAACAGATGTGCACTGGGAAACCTATATAGGGCTCCAGATGCTCCACTTACAATCACATGACCAGGAGGGAGACATAGATTGGAGCAATTGGCAGCATTCCCAGGTGTTGTCAACTGCCTATCCCATAAAGCTGCCCTGGGCAAATATGGAGAGGCAATATTTTCCTCTTTTCAGCCCATTTTTAGATTCAATCTTTCATTTGCCAACCATCCAAATTTGGACCATGTTGGTTTTGGGTGTAAGACAGACGGATGAACAGACAGAATGCACAGTTCCTTCACATAATTTATGTCCAACATTCTGATATAAAAATTAATTATAACTGGCCATAAACTGTGTTAGTCACATGACAGCCTCCTCTGACCTGAGCCTAAGTTGTCTTCTGACATTCAGTCATAATCTATTAAGTTTTTTGATTTCAGTGATCCAGTGAAAAAGTGGATCCAGGTTTCATTTAAGATGGGATGGAAAGGCAAAGGGATGACAACCAAAATCATGCCCAAGCTTATAATATTTTAGTTTTTAAGTTTTTGTAGCACTGTTTTAGCAAATATATGTTTAACAGTTCTGGGGATTTGCTTATCCTTTACATTGGGAGAGGTGTCAAGTAATTTTTTGGCAACAAATTCAGGTCAGTAGGTTTATTTGTTGGCATCATCTTCTCTCTTACTGCCTGCCTGTCTGCCTGCTGTGCTACTTTGAAAACAAGGTTGCTGAAATAAACAAGAATTTTCCCAAGAGTAGACAGGCATTGTCGAGTAATGATAGGGTACTCATCCAAATATTCACTAAGCCAAAACACAGCTGCTGTTTCACGACATCGTCCTCACAGCTGCAAGAACATCCTTGTGCAGTAACATCTATTCTAATGGAGGCCCTTTTTGGCCACGATCCTTTAAACTGAGGCTTCACATGAAAAGATGACATCCTTTAGAGTCTAAAGTTGGAACAAATTGAAATGGAAGTATCAAACTGTTTAGTGAATAGAAGGTTTTGATGCATGGGATGGTATTTCACTTTCAGTCATCAAAATGCAGGGTATGATACCTTTTGTAGATGTCAGGACCCACCTCAATCCACATCTTAGGAAATAAGAACTCTTGGATGCAAGTTTAGTCCAAAAGGAAAATGTTTACTAGGATGGAATCGATTGTGGGAATACAAGACGGAATCTAACAAAAGTTACATTTCAATCCTATATAAAGCATTCCCATTTCAGCCCCTCCCCTCATCCATTTGGTCAGGCTATCATCAGTTGCTAGGTGTCAGGTCCTTCCATGGGAAAGGGAACTCTCCTTGGTTTTATGGTTATTGCTTTCCTTTTCAGTTGTAAATGAAGATACAATCCAGACCTGTCTGTCCCCCTCCTTCTCCCAGTTAAAACATCCCCTGTTGTTTGAAAATCGCTTTAGTAACCATCCTCTCCCCCCCCCCTCGGAGAGATGGCAGAATCCCCAAAAATAGCACGTTGTTCTACCTATACAATTATGAAATGTGATATAAATGGATTCTGACAGTAGATATATATTTCTATTTCTATCTGAAACATCTTTTTCAGACTCATCACTTTTGCTCTATGTTTAACAACCAATACCTGTCACAAATGTGATTTAACATTTGATTGCATATTGATGAGTTACAGGAAACCAAATATTACTTTCACCCAAGCACCAGCTTTGAACAGTTATCTTACTAATTGAACTTTAACGTGATGTGCTTGTTATTGAATTGTATGTTGTGTGATCCTTTCTCAGAAAGAAACTCTGGTTCACAAATCATATTTCACAAAGCCTTGAACAATGTTCACTTTGAAAAGGATTGAAAGAAATATTGTGTGTGTGTGTGTGTGTGTGTGTGTGTGCATAAAACAAAAACATTAAGTAACACATGATTGGTGATTGTGATAACAAAATAATAGAGTTGGAGGTCTTCTAGTCCAATTGCTTGCATGCAAATTGAATTCTAGGCAATTAATACTTTTGTTTTAATTGTTGTTTAAAAAGAACTATCATCTTCATCTTGATGATTTCATGAATATATTCATGTAATTTCCTTGCCAATATATGTATAAAATGTGCCATAACTTAATTTTTTGTCTTATATACTTGCTATCTTACTGTCCTGATAGGTATCCCTTCATAGTACTGCTTAACTTCTAAGCCCAGGCAAGGTTATCAAAGTTCTGCTATTTGTTGAGATCTAAATCTGATGTACGCTAACTAGACCAATATTAGCAAGATTTATGTTTTTAGATTTGTTGGTACTTCTGTACCTGTTTGTCAAAATGATAACAGCAGAAATAAATGGAATATATTTATTTGTTAAAAGAAAATGAATTATTTATTTTTAAGTGTGTTCCTAAAGTAACAGAAGATAACCAAGTATCTAAAAGCAAATAATCACTAATGAAAAATAAGAACTTCCTCATATGAAGCTTAAATGAAAGAAAGAAAGAAAGAAAGAGCATGTTCTCAAAATCTGCAGACAAAGTCTGATAATTATGTGTGACTCTATTGCATGTGGCAGAATTTTAAATTAATATACCTGATAGTTTTAATGAGAAGGTTTTCTGTTCTGTTTCTTTGTTACATTTATAGCCCACTTCTCTTTGGGCCATCTTGTTCCCTTTTGCCTTCCAAGCCCCTATATTAGCAGATATAGTCTGATGCTATATCAGCAGCATCTGGCATGTCAGATAATATCTATATCTATATCTATATCTATATATCTATATGTCTATATCTATATAACTATATATATATATTGTTGTTGTTGTTAGTTGCGAAGTCGTGTCCGACCCATCGCGACCCTATGGACAATGTTCCTCCAGGCCTTCCTGTCCTCTACCATCTTCTGGAGTCCATCTAAGCTCACGCCTACTGCTTCAGTCACTCCATCCAACCACCTCATTCTCTGTCGTCCCCTTCTTCTATTGCCCTCAATCTTTCCCAGCATTAGGCTCTTCTCCAGGGAGTCCTTCCTTCTCATTAGGTGGCCAAAGTATTTGAGTTTTAGCTTCAGGATCTGGCCTTCTAAAGAGCAGTCAGGGTTGATCTCCTCTAGGACTGACCGGTTTGATCGCCTTGCAGTCCAAGGGACTCGCAGGAGTCTTCTCCAGCACCATAGTTCAAAGGCCTCAATTCTTTGGCGCTCAGCCTTTCTTATGGTCCAACTTTCACTGCCATACATTGCAACTGGGAAGACCATAGCCTTGACTATCCGCACTTTTGTTGACAGGGTGATGTCTCTGCTTTTTAGTGTGCTGTCTAGATTTGCCATGGCTTTCCTCCCAAGGAGCAAGCGTCTTTTAATTTCTTGGCTACAGTCCCCATCTGCAGTGATCTTGGAGCCCAGGAAAATAAAATCTGTCACTACCTCCATTTCTTCCCCATCTATTTGCCAGGAATTGAGAGGGCCAGATGCCATGATCTTGGTTTTCTTAATGTTTAGTTTCAACCCAAGTTTTGCACTCTCGTTCTTCACCCGCAACAAGAGGCTCTTTAGTTCTTCTTCACTTTCTGCCATTAGAGTGGTATCATCTGCATATCTTAAGTTGTTGATGTTTCTTCCGGCAATCTTAATTCCAACTTTTGATTCATCTAGCCCTGCCTTTCTCATGATGTGCTCTGCATATAAGTTAAATAGGCAAGGCGACAGTATACAGCCTTGCCGGACTCCTTTCCCAATTTTGAACCAATCAGTGGTTCCGTGTCCAGTTCTCACTGTTGCTTCTTGGCCCGCATATAGATTTCTCAAGAGACAAATAAGGTGGTCTGGTATGCCCATCTCTTTAAGGACTTGCCAGAGTTTGTTATGATCCACACAATCAAAGGCTTTAGCATAGTCAATGAAGCAGAAGTAGATGTTTTTCTGGAACTCTCTAGCTTTCTCCATGATCCAGCGTATGTTGGCAATTTGATCTCTGGTTCCTCTGCCTCTTCGAAATCCTGCCTGTACTTCTGGTAGTTCTCGATCCACATACTGCTGGAGTCTAGCTTGTAGGATTTTAAGCATAACTTTACTAGCATGAGAAATGAGTGCAATGGTGCGATAGTTTGAACATTCTTTGGCACTGCCTTTCTTTGGAATTGGAATGTAAACTGATCTTTTCCAATCCTGTGGCCACTGTTGAGTTTTCCAAATTTGCTGGCAAATTGAGTGTAGCACTTTTACTGCATCGTCTTTTAAGATTTTGAATAGCTCAGCTGGGATACTGTCACCTCCACTAGCTTTGTTGTTGCTCAGCTTTTCTAAGGCCCACTTCATTTCACATTCTAGGATGTCTGGCTCGAGGTCAGTGACCACCTCATTGTGATTATCAGGGACGTTAAGCTCATTCTTGTATAGTTCTTCTGTGTAATTTTGCCACCTCTTCTTAATCTCTTCTGCCTCTGTTAGGTCCCTGCCATTTTGGTCCTTTATCATGCCCATTTTTGCATGAAACGTTCCTTTCATCTCTCCAATTTTCTTGAAAAGATCTCTGGTCCTCCCTATTCTATTGTTTTCTTCTATTTCTTTGCATTGTTCATTTAAGAAGGCATTCTTATCTCTTCTAGCTATTCTTTGGAATTCTGCATTTAATTGGGCATATCTTTCTTTTTCTCCCTTTCCTTTCGCTTCCCTCCTTTTCTCAGCCATTTGCAAAGCTTCCTCAGACAGCCATTTTGCTTTCTTGCATTTCTTTTTCTTTGGGATGGTTTTAGTTGCTACCTCTTGTACAATGTTGCGAACCTCTTTCCATAGTTCTTCAGGCACGCTGTCTATCAGATCTAATTCCTTAAATCTATTTGTCACCTCTACTGTATATTCAACAGGGATATGATTTAATTCATACCTGACTGGCCTAGCGCTTTTCCCTACTTTCTTTAATTTAAGCCTAAACTTTGCAACGAGAAGCTCATGGTCTGAGCCACAGTCAGCTCCTGGTCTTGTTTTTACTGACTGTATAGAGCTTCTCCATCTTTGGCTGCAGAGCATATAGTCAATCTGATTTCTGTGTTGACCGTCTGGTGATGTCCATGTGTAAAGCCGTCTCTTGGGTTGTTGGAAAAGAGTGTTTGCTATGACCATCGTATTCTCTTGACAAAATTCTATCAGCCTGTGCCCTGCTTCATTTTGTACTCCAAGGCCAAACTTGCCTGTTATTCCAGTTATCTTTTGGCTTCCTACTTTAGCATTCCAATCCCCCATGATGATAAGGACATCATTTCTGGGTGTTAGTTCTATAAGGTGCTGTAGGGCTTCATAGAACCGGTCAATTTCATCCTCTTCAGCACCGGTGGTTGGGGCATAGACTTGGACTACTGTGATATTGAATGGTTTGCCTTGGATTCGAACTGAGATCATTCTGTCATTTTGAGGGTTGTATCCCAGTATTGCTTTTCCTATTTTTTTATTGACTATGAAGGCTACTCCATTTCTTCTGAGGGATTCTTGCCCGCAGTAGTATACCTGATGGTCATCTGAATTAAATTCACCCATTCCTGTCCATTTTAGTTCGCTGATACCTAAGATGTCAATGTTTAGTCTTGTCATCTCTTGTTTGACCACGTCCAGCTTTCCTTGATTCATGGATCTTACATTCCAGGTTCCTATGGAGAAAAAATCTTTACAGCATTGGACTTTCCTTTCACCACTAGACATATCCACAGCTGAGCGTCCTTTCGGCTTTGGCCCAGTCGCTTCATTCTTTCTGGCGCTACTAGTACTAGCCCTCTGCTCTTCCCCAGTAGCATATTGGACGCCTTCCGACCTGAGGGGCTCATCTTCCAGCGTCATATCATTTTGCCTTTTGGTACTGTCCATAGGGTTTTCATGGCAAAGATACTGGAGTGGGTTGCCATTTCCTTCTCCAGTGGATCACATTTTGTCAGAACTCTCTGCTATGACCTGTCCGTCTTGGGTGGCCCTGCACGGCATAGCTCATAGCTTCATTGAATTACGCAAGCCCCTTCGCCACGACAAGGCAGTAATCCATGAAGGGGATATATCTATCTATCTATCTATTTATCTATCTATCTATCTATCTATCTATCTATCTATCTATCTATCTATCTATCTATCTATATTATTTAAATATTTATAAAGTTTTTTCTATTAAGAGAAATAGGGACATAACTTAATATAACTTCTCCACAAGCAAGAGAGACTCTGGAGCCAGTCTATGAAAACTCCATGCCATGAGGTCCCCTGCTTCATGAATTGTGTCCAGTTGCTCATTATTGGCTTAGCTTGGCTCTTCTCTGCTCCACTGTGCTTGGCTCTCCCTTCCCCTTCCCATAATTTCCCCTGTAAATTTATAAGTCTATGGTAAGGATTTGTTGATTTAAAGTTAGCTTCTTGGCAAAGGAATAGTGTAAAAATGCATTAAAAAGCATACATTAAAATACATTAAAAAGAATACATTAAAAAACATTAAAAAGAAATGATGAATTATAAATCAAGATATATTGCCTCTGTATTCAGATGTTTAAGCCATAAATGTGATTCTCAGTTATTGCTGGTGCAAAATGTAGCTTACTTTGTGGTATACAATGGTAATAATATACTTTTGAAGGAAAAGAAAGAAGTGAATTTTTTCCAAGACATCAAGGTGTCATGTTAGTATTTCGACAGAACACCAGTTCCTTCTTTGCTGAGGAGGTGCAAATTTAAAAAAAGATCCAAATTATGAACAAATATTTTAAACATTTGTGAAGATCTTATTAACCTAGAGATAGATACAAATAAGCTTGGTGGATTCAGCACTGGAAACGTATTTCAGACATGGAAAGGAAGAAAAAAAATCATGATTAAAAGAAAGACAGTCTATGGACACTTGATTATATTGGTGTTACATTATTGTAAAAAAATAGTATCTCTGTGCATCATAAATGATAAACTAATGATCTAGTAATTGGTCTATCACTCAAGCAGTGAGTTAAAAATGATTCCTCTTTCATGATCAGAGAAGCAACTCTCAAATTCACCCCTGCCTGTGTGGCTATAAAGCAAAATGCACTGTTATTTTAAAAAGTTGTAATTTTAATGATAACTCTGCCACATTGCTCTCTATAAGACATGTATAAATGCTGCAGCACTAATTATAAGTCTAAATTATTCCTCAGCCCTTCATGTGTATTATGTGGACTATAATTACAAAGAACAAGCATCATTTATGCAACAATCAATATGTTGGTTTAGAAAGTCTGTATGGGTGCAAAAGTGTATGAGTTGTACTGCCTATCTCTAATCTATCTCCCATACGACAGTCAGCCAAGAAGAAGATAGACCCTTGACTATTCTTTCAAAATCCTCCTCATTGAAATGTGTTTTTCTCTGTTGTTTCCCAGTGACAGGAAGGATTTAAATTAAAATTAAAAGAATACCAAAGAGCCAATTTGGTGCAGAGGTTCAGCCGGTGAACTGAGATTGTGAGTTAGCTCCTAGCTGGGTGACTTTGGGCCAGTCACTTCCTTTCAGCCTGACTATTTCACAGGGTTGTTGTGAGAAAGTAGGTAGGTTGAGTTGTGCAAAAATAAAGCTGGAAGTATAACGCTAATAATAGAAAACCCTGGCAACCTGTTGGGGCTGGGAGCACAGAGTGGCTTTTGAAGTATCTGTGGAATGAATCACGATTGAGGTCTTCCATGTAGCCCTTGTGGGTCCTCCCAGACCTCTCCTGGAATATCCTCCTGGCTTTGTGTCCCTGCATCATTTCTCTGGTTCGTCTGCTCAGGCCATCCCAGCAGCCGCTGTGTAAAAGGGTGAGTCCTGTTCTCAAAGCAAGGCAGTGCTCACAACATGTTCTCAAAATGGCAGTGAAGCCCCTGGTGAAAAAATGTGGAGTTGTGGGGCTTTCCTGGGTAGTCCAGAGATCTCCCTAATAGTCTCAAAGATTTCTCTGCACTTGTCCTCACAGGCAGCAGGCTTGCAATTTCGAGAGATTCTCAAATTCAGTTGTGTTTCTTAAAAGGAAGCAAACTACTGGTTTGCACACTACTCTTCACCCCACTTTTAAAAAACAGCCTCTTCTCCACATAGTCAAATGTATTTTCAAATTGGCTCTGTTTTTCAAGAATTCTTAATTATGCTACATCCTCCCCTCCAATTATTTTGAAGGGCTTAAAATATATATTTTATATTAGAACTCTTGCCTACACTATTAGGGCACTTGAATTGTGCATGTGTAAACCAGGTACTAGGATAGATTTATTCTGATGGCCAAAAAGCTGTCAGTGTCATGAATTGCATAAAGAATGGTTGTGGAACCAATCCAGCACAGTTTTACAAAAGAAGCATTGCTTCATTTGCATAATACATATTACAGTATGCTTAATTATGAGCTTGCTTTAGGGGAAAGCTTACAAGTGTTAATCTGTTGGTTTATTTATTCTAATAAAATAACTGGACCAGGCAAACCTCATTGTTTTTCTATTAATTGGATCATTTGGAAGTTGCAGACATTACAATGGTTTGATTAAATCTATGTCCAGCTGCCATCCCAACGGCAAATAAATACCATGCAGCTTACTTGTGCATGTCCCCTGAGCTAAACTCAATGTTGAACTATTTCTATGGCAGTACAGTACTAGAAGGGATGGCAAAGCTGTTAATGCTGAAGGCACTTGGATGTCTCCACTTCATTGATGATTCAGCTAAGGAGAAGCAACGTGATTAATTTGTTTGAAAACTACTGCATCATAATAGAAGAATGTTGTAAGTCCATGTGTACTAGAGCCTCATTTCGAACCAGTTCATTTTGAGGGGGTAAATGTTTTCATTGAGAGGATTTTGAGAGTGCTTTTAGCAGAAAGGGGGAGAAGCGTTCTTATCCGGAAATGTTATGAGGATCTCTGCTTTGGCCTTCCTTGTTGAAAAAGCCTTCTCAAGGTGGCCTTTTCAAAAATTATGAGGTATGTTTGACATACTGTTATGTTGCATATGTTTTGGTGTCAGGATTGTCCATTTTTTATTTCTTTTATTGCATTTTTATTTAACTTATTGTATCTTGATTTCTTTTTTAATGTTGTGAACCATGCAGAGTTGGTTTGGAGTCTGGTGGTGCCAAAACTCAATCAATTCAGTCAGTCAATCCGTTAAACAGATCTGAACTGCAAAAGCACATATAAAAATAGATAGCAAGAAAGAATTCCTGCCATCTAGTGACTCCAGAGTTTCACAGCCGAGGCCTTAAGCAATGCAATTGTACATTCTCTGCCCATAAAGAGAAGTTTTCCGGAAAGGAGAGAAAATAGGAAGACTAAGGAAAGGCAAACATACAAAACTCCAAATAATATAAATAGAATAAAAAAAATCTAATGACTACAAGGAGAGAGAGATCATCTGTTTCAGTTTGAATGTTAGGCAGACCTTTCTTACTCCTTCCTTTTCTTGTACTCTAGCCTTTCATAGTTTTACAAAAGGGAAGTGAAAGCTACCTTCATAGAAGAAATTGACCACAGTGTTTGCCCAATCAAGCAATTACTATAACTCTGAGGTCAACCAGCAAATCAGATAATAATGTGGGGAGTAAGCTTACTTTTCCTGCTGTCTAGTTTTCGCCAGCTAAATATGAAACCAGAATCAGGTGTCTTAGTGTAGGACCAACTTATGAGATACTCTAGAAAATACTTGAATCATACCAAGACATAGAGATTTATTGTTATTGCTTTTAATTTTTGTTTATAATAAAAATAAAGTGGCCCCAAAATAAAATTATCAGCAGATCTACCAGATTTAGATAGCTGAAATGCAAACACTCACTAGATGGTGGAAAGGAGATGCAGAAAAGTCTCCTTTGTTAACCACCCTGTCTTCATCCAAGTTCTGACTGGAAATGGTAGCCCCAATTTCATCAGTTCCATCTTCCACCTCTACACCTACCCTTGAAATTTAATGTGGAGAAAAGAAAGATTTTACACTTAGGCAGTATTCCAGGTGTGGCCTTACTAAGGCTTTATAAAGCAGTACTTATACTTCACGTGATTCTATACAACCAAGGATTGTATTAGCTTTTTTGGCTGCTGCTGCACACTGCTGGCTCATATTTAACTGATAGTCTACTAGGACTCCAAGGTCCCCCTCACAGTTACTGTTTTTGAGCCAAGTTTCACCTAATCTGTACTTATACCTTTGGTTTTTCCTGCCCAAATATAAAACTTTTCTTTTCTCCACATTACATTTCATATTGTTGGATAGGGCCCATTGTTCAAGTCTGCCAAGATCTTTTTGGATCCTGAGCTTGTCTTCTGGGGTGTTAGCTACTCCTACCAGCTTAGTGTCATCTGCAAATTTGATGAGTTCCCCTTCCCTCATCTAAGTCTTTTATGTAGATATTGAAGAATACTGGGCCTAAGACAGAACCTTGTGGTACCCCACTGCTTACTTCCCTCCATGTAGATGTAGAACCATTAAGGATGACTTGTTGAGTATGGTTTGTCAGCCAGTTATAAATCCATCTGGTAGTCATGCTGTCTATCCCACATTTTGCTAGCTTACCAAGAAGTAGGTTGTGGTCTATTTTTTCAAATGCTTTGCTGAAGTCTAAATATACTATGTCCACAGCATTTTGCTGGTCTATTAATTTAGTCACTTTGTCAAACAATGAAATGAGATTGGTTTAGCATGATCTGTTTTTAACAAACCCATGCTGTTTGTTTCTAGATGCTAACAGATCTGTTTTTTGATCATCTTTTCCAGTATGTTCCCAGGTATTGATGTTAGGCTGATTGGTCTGTAATTTCCTAGGTCTGTTTTTTTCTTTTTTTGAAGATGGAAACCACATCAACTCTTTTCCAATCCTCAGGTACTTCCCCGGTGTTCCAGAATTTGTAAAAGATATGGTACAATGGTTCTGAGATAAAATCTGCCAGCTCCTTCAGAACTCTGGGATGTAAGCCATCAGTTCCCAGTGATTTATATTCATCAAGATGAGATAGGTGTTTTCTAACCATTTTCTTGCTAATTTTAATTTTTATTTCTAGTCTGCCTTTAACAGTTAGGTTGGGCCATAATTTTCTTTTTGTGTGAAGATTGATGCAAAGAATGAGTTAAGCAGCTTTTCTTTCTCTCTACTGCCTATTACTTCCTTGCCATCTTCTCTCTTACGCGGACCTACTGTTTCCTTAACTTTTGTCTTGTTATTTATAAGTTGAAACTTTTAAAAATTATCTTTGACTCTTATTGCAAGTCTTTGTTCTTTCTGAGCCTTTCATCTTTGCAGATTCGGGCTATCTGCTGATTCGCTACCTTAGTTATGTGTCCCTCTTTCTATTTTTTGTACTCTTCCTATTTGTCTTTCAGTTTATCAGAGAGATCTTTGTGCAACCATGCTGGTTTCTTCTTGGATTTCTTGTTTTTCTTTTACAATGATATTATGCTATTATTGTGTTGGACTGGGCTTTTATGATCATATTTTTCAGAGTTTCCCATGCTTATTGAGTTGTTTTCCCCTTTACGGTTTTCATCCATGGAATTTTTCTTAGGCTCTCTCTGAGTTTGTTAAAATCAGCTCTTTTAAAGTTTAAGACTCACTTATGTTCTACTGCAGGGCTTTTCAACTGTTGCTACACATACCACCTGTGGTACATTAGCACCTGGCAGGTGGTACGCGACCATCCTAGAGAAGTAGTAGCAGGAGAGGGCAATGAGCTGAACTGGCGGCAGCACTGCACAAGCCTGATTGAGAGATGGCTGGAGCTGCAGGGCTGTCAGGGCTCAGTGGAAGCGCCAGGATCAGCACCGCTTTCCAGTTGATTGGCGCTTCTTCGGGGCTGTCAGGACTCAGCGGAAGCACCAGGATCAGCGCCAGGCTCCAGCTGGAGTTCGGCTCTGATCCCAGCATGTCTGCTGAGCCCAGAAGAAGTGCCAATCACCTGGAAAGCAGCACTGATACCGCCATGTCTGGTGAGCCCAGAAGAAGTGCCGATCACCTGGAAAGCAGCACTGATCCCGGTGCATCTGCTGAGCCCAGAAGCGGCACCGATCAGCTGGAATGTTGCAGCATCTCCACGGTCTTGTGATTTACATTCAGATGCTACAACTGATAAGTGTTTCTGCAGGGCTATGGGGGCTGGGCAGGATCGGCCTGCATTTCTGCAGGGGTTGCAGGGGCGAGACAGAAGCTCTAGGATCAGTGCTTCCAGTGCACACAGAAGAGAAAAGGAGGAGGAAGAGAGGAGAGGGAGAGAAAAAAAGACAACAGGGGAGGGGAAAGAGAAGGGGACTGCAAAAGAGAGAAAGGGAAGTGCAGCCTTGAGAGGAATCAGCTGGGGGTGCATGGAAGAGAAAAGGGGGAGGAAGAGAGAGGAGATGCTATAAAAGAAGGGAAGAGAAGAGAGGATATAAAAGAAGGGGGGAAAGAGGATATAAAAGGCGGGAGACAAGAGAGGATATAAAAAGGGGAGAGATGTAAAAGAAGGGGGAGAGGATATAAGAAGGGGGAAGAGAAGAGAGGATATAAAAGAAGGAGGGGAGAGAAAATATATAAAAGAAGGGGGGAAAGAGGCTATAAAAGGGGGGAGAGAAGAGAGGATATAAAAGAGGAATGAGAGAAGAGACGATATAAAAAGAGTGGATCTGGTTTCTCGAGTGACTTTGTTTGGCAGAAGGTTGCAAAAGGGGATCACATGATCCTGGGACATTGTGACCATCATAAATATGAATCAGTTGCCAAGCATCCAAATTTAGATTGACCCTGGGGATGCTGCAACAGTCATAAGTGTGAAAAATGGTCATAAGTCACTATTTTCAGTGCTTGAATAGTCACTAAGCGAACCATTGTAAGTCGAGCACTACCTGTATTTTATCACTTTTTTCCTTTTTTTTGGGTCATCAAATTTTTGACACCTTGCTAGGCGACTGGTGGTATTTGAATATTGCCATATCCTAAAAGTGTTACAATCTGTGAAAATGTTGAAAAGCCCTGTTCTACTGCTTGTGCTTGCATTGTATTGAATTTCAATATGACGTGATCACTTTCACCCAAAGTTCCAGCAACTTCAACTGCCTCTTTCACTTCTTCTCTATTAGTAAGAATTAGGTCCAGTATAGCCTTTCCTCAAGTTCCCTTCTCTACCTTTTGGATGACAAAGTTGTCAGCTAAGTTGGTTAGGGATCTGTTCGATCTCCCACTTGCTGCAGAGTTTGTCTCCCAGTTGATATCAGGGTAGTTAAAGTCTCCCATTACTACAGTGGTGTATTTCCTACATACATTTGTTAGTTTTTTTTAGCAAAAAGTTCAACTATTTCTTTTGCTTGGTGGGGTGGCCTGTAGTATAGGCATATAGCAATATCATTCTTTTTTCCTTTTATATTGGCCCATGGATTCTAGGAAGTTTTCATTCTTAGTTTTGTGGATTTCTGTAGATATGTAGTGATCTTTTATGTATAATGAAACTCCACCTCCTCTTTTGTTAGGTCTGTTTCTTTTGAATAGTTTATATCGTTCTATCAGTACATTCCAGTCATGAGTTTCATCCCTCCATACTTCAGTAATGACAACTATATCATATTTACCTTCATGTACTAGTATTTCAAGTTCACCCTGTTTGTTCCCTAAACCTTGATCAATTTATGTTTATTATTTTTAAGGATGCTAACCCCACAATCACATATCAGGTGGCCAAATACCTTCACCAAGTTATAGAACTGTGCAAAGCCTTTAATTAGATATGCTGTTTTATTATCCTATTATTTTTTTTCTTTCCCCATTAAAAATTGCTGTGTTAAACTATCTCCCTTTTTATTGTACCCTTTTATTGTAAAAGCTGGTCAAAGACCATAATAACAATACTTGATTTGATTTGATCTCCCCAAAATATTTGCAGAACTATTCTACCTGATAGAAAGATGTAAGTTAGAACACTAGTAGCAAAATTATTATATTGGTTAATTCAGTGCAAAGCAAGAATATTTATACAACTGATATAGTCATGCAGTACTTCAGTCAAACTAATAGGTAATTGGGGAAGGTACAGTCACATTTGATCTTCATGTATCAGACATAGACATTGCCTTATTTTCTGCTTTATAAATTAATTTTACATTTGAAGAGATGCAGAGGGAGGATGAACTTTGTAACTATATGACCCCATAACTACACTTTGTGCATTTACCGGGTATTTATTTATTGCACCAATTTGTATGCTCATACTCCTTGCACTTTAGGTGGCTTGCAGGTAGTCTGGGAAGAAAAATGCTTGACTTGATAACAGTTCAGTAAATTCAGCGTCTGCTTTTGATTTTTTTTTTGCTTATAAAAATATTTCTCCGATCCATTGCCATAGCTCTTATTGATATAGAAAATAAAGAAGCATGAGTGCGTTTTCACATCAAAGAATATAGCAGCAGTTTTTGTTACAATTTAGAATGAAATGTTTTTATGCAAAGTGAACATGTAGAGAAGAACAATAAATGTGGTACTTAAATTTGAAGCTTACTGTAAAGGTAAAGGTTCCCCTGCACATGCGTGCTAGTCGTTTCCGACTCTAGGGGCCGGTGCTCATCTCCGTTTCAAAGCCGAAGAGCCAGCGTTTGTCTGAGGACGTCTCTGTGGTCATGTGGCCGGCATGACTAGATGCCAAAGGCGCATGGAATGCTGTTACCTTCCCACTGGAGTGGTCCCTATTTTTCTACTTGCATTTTTTTTACATGCTTTCGAACTGCTAGGTTGGCAGAAGCTGGGACGAGTAACAGTTGCTCACTCTGTTACGTGGCACTCGGGATTCGACCCGCCAAACTGCCGACCTTCTGATCGACAAGCTCAGCGTCCTAACCCACTGAACCACCATGTCCCTTACTGGTTCATGCTTAAATAGAAATCTGTGTTATTTATTTTTTGTATTTATTCTGCTACATAGTCTTGGTAGCCCACCACATTGTTAGACTCCGAATGACGGAATAAAGTGCAAAAAATCATATAAAAATTAATGCAATGGTGAAATAGTGTTGTTTTACCAGCTTTTGTGAAGTGCCAGGAAGGAGGATGGGGCACATCCTTTTTAGACAGACAGTTCCAGAGTGCAGGGGCCACAAGAGAAAAAAAAAACATGCTGCTTGCACATCCCTCTGATTTCATATAGCATGGGATTCTTAGCAGGCCTTTTCATACTATTCTTAGGCAGATTGGCAAGGCGATGTCTGGTGTAACCAGTGCTGTGTAATATAAGGTTTTGTAGGTGATGACAAGCATCATAGAACTTGGTGGTAACCAGTGCAATAACTTTAGCAGTAATATTAACTCCATGGTGAGGTTTATCTATAATCAATCCAGCCATTGCATTTTAGACTAATTGTAACTTCAGGGTCATCTCCAAAGGAGTAATTCAAATGAGTGGTGATAAAAACATGATTTATCATTGTCAAAACACATGGGTTGTAACTGGATCACCAGATGGAGTGGGGCAACGTCCTTCCTTGCCTTGGCTTCCAGTTGCCATTTGAATATTGTCTGGGCAGACCTTAGAACATTCACTGTCTCCCTCAGGGCAATCCAATCCAATCCAGTTTCTCATATCAGGTCCAATGTTCCTGGATGTCAATTGACAAAGATCAACTTGATCTTGGAGGGATTTAGTCTGAACTTATTTTATCCACTCTGGCCCTGATTGCCTCTGGAAACCTCCATGACATCTCCAGTTCAGCCGGGGGTGGTCATGTTCAGCTAATATTATCAGTATGACTCTCTTTTTTCCATCTTCCTGCTTGAGAACTAAATAAATGATCAGGCAACTTGCATGGCCTGAAGTTATCATGGAAAGCTAGAAGAATTATTCCAGGCAACCCTTTTTTCTGGATGTGATTTGTGCTAGTTTTATTCTAGTAGGTTCTGATGAGTATTCTTCATTATACTAAAGACCCTTTGAGAATAAAAATGTTTCTAAATTTCAGTTATTTTCAACAGCATTTAAATTACTCTGAATTAATAATTAGTTCTGTGGTGGTTGAGAAATATTATCAAGATATAATTTAATTACAAACTTATCACTGTATTTTTCCATTGTGTATTCATTATTATTATCCACTATTTTTCCATTATTTTTCTCAGAAAAGAGCTACAGAGTGTACAGTATTTTACTCCGGTGAATAGGGACCTTTTTCCTATGTCATGCTTGAGTGATATCTCTCCCTAGTGTTAGTATTAAAACATATTTTGGGCATTACACTTATTTTGTGACTAGTCCTCATCATTCAAAAGATTACCCATGATGCCCTCCTTTATTCCTTTGGCAAGCCATCAAACAAATATGTTACTACAATCTGATGTTACATTACTCATTAACCCAGAAAGCATAACATTAGCTAATGAAAGAAATTTCAAATTTATTAGGCTTCTGAGAATATTTTGCACACATGTACCCCTGGAACTTTATTATCTTCCAGACCTAAAAAACCCCATTCAGTCTAGATCTCTATGCTAATAATATTTCTACCAATACAAAAGATTACTGGAAATGCATTAATATTGTTGTGTGACGGTGCTGGCTACAAAGTGTTCTGACTGCTAAATATTTTCCAGCAGAAAGTGCTCAGCAAAATAAAAGCTGTCAAGACATTTCAGCTGCCTTGTACTGCAGATCGTTTATGGTGCCTGGGAAAATACTGCAATGCAGCACATATGTAGTAGGACTAGCATTTTCCAAAAGGTTAGAAGATGTTCCCCTTTCCCCCTCCCTTCCCAGCCTGTAGGTGGTATTTTAATCAAGTTCTCATGGCAACATAGCAATTTAAAAGGATTGTAGCCAACACAAAATGGGTCTTTTATGTATGTGCTTGAGGTAGGGAGTAGTAAATCAAAACATTTGCAATGGTTAATTGTGATTGCAGATCTTCTGAGGTTGAAAGAATGCCAAGAGGGGATGTTCCATTATGTCAGTGAATTCAGAAAATATTTATGGCATTTTGGAAGAAAGCCAAATTGTTTTATTTGTGTTTCTAAATGTCCTCCTTCCAGATTTAACAGTTTCAGGATAGGTTGCTTTGGTGGGAGACCAGTCACCAAGTGGTCTTCCAGCTTGTGTCTCTGGAATTGGCAAATGGTGTTGCAGTACCAATAGCAGCAGCATGCATGCCTGGATTGCTTTTATTCTCTTACGGTTTCTTAATTGCATGTTGAATTTATACAAATCTTTCACTAGGAGCAGTTTTCTTTACCCATCTCTTGACAGTTTCATCACAATGTTATTAGTTTAAATAATAAACTAATAAATGATCTTACTGTCATTTAGAAATGCACTTGATTGCTCATTTGGTCAGAGGTTCATGAGGAATTTGAGGTAATAATTAAATATTCACAAATAACATCATTTGATAAAGTCAGCCTATAATGGCACACAAATAGTTTGGACAGGCCTTTATACATGTAGACTCTGTCTTCTTCAGCTAGAAGTTGTCTGCAAATTTGTTCCTAGTTTATTCAGCAGTTGCCCATATTATACTTCTATACGGAATGCAACATTTTGCATTTTTTTTTGGGGGGGGGGGAAGACAGATGCATCATGTTTGCATATGATTGATTGATTGTCTGCTATGAAAATCTGTTCCTAACCTGATCTTTCAGGTGTTCCAACGGTACACTCATCACTGTGAGTTATCCACTTTGTTGTAATTCAGTTATCATCTTTTTCTCTTTCTTTCTACCTTTCCCAGCATTAGAGCCCTCTTCAGAGAGCTAGATGTTTGCATAATGTGTCCAAAATAGGATATTTTGAGCCTGGTTATTTGTACCTCCAGTGAGAATTCCTGGTTAGATTTTTTTTAATGATTTGCTTGTTTTCGTTATTGTTTGTGGTATTCTCAGGCATCCTTACTTTTAGCCACCGTATAGTCTTAAAATAAATGTAATATTTACATATGACTTCACCTTAATTCTTAGGTTACCTTAGGTCCACTACATTTCAGAACATTGTTATAAAACTTATCCTACCAGACAAGATTTTGAGAGCATTTCTAGCTGCGGCCATGGCTCCTGTAAAATTGTCCTTCCTTTTCAATACGACAAGGCATCTTTAATATTTATGAAATAAAATGGATCCTATGTATATCTTTCTCTAATCAAATATTTTTATCAAATAGTGATGTTTATTTATTTTACAAAATTTATGCCCCTTCCCCCAAACCTACACATTATAATGCTGAGTGGCTCATAAACAACAGTAAAAATGAAGACAGTTAAAAAATAAAAGCATCCAGAAACTCCCAGCACACTCAACCATAACACATCTCATGCATCCAGAAATACTTTTTCTGGGCTCCAGCCTCACTTCTTGTTGGAAAAGTCAGGACTTTGCAGCTTTTTGGAAGGCTAGGAGAGTAGGTGCCCATTGGATTCCTGGGAAGTATTTCAAAGAGCAGAAGAATAATCGTGACAAAAGATGGATTACCTAGGCAACAATAGTAAACATGTTTTTGGTCTACTTTATAGTGCTACATACTAGGATCACTAGCTGTCAGCCCTGAAAGGAAAGGAAGTGGCATTCACTCACCTTAGTGGAATGCACAGATGTGATTCTACAAATAACCAAGCTCTGTGCCATTTAGGGCTATAAAGGTGATCATCGGTACCTTGAATCACACTCCAAAAGAAACCGGGCATCAGTCCAACTCCCATAGCAGTGGCATAATATAGGCAAACCAGAACTGCATTTGTTGCTGCACTCTGGACCAGTTGTAATTTTTGGATAGTCTTCAAAGACAGCACCAAGTAAAATGCATTGCAGTAAATTAATGAGAAAGTGAACACTTTGTGAGTGACCATAAGCAAGGCTTCCCAGTCTAGGAATGAGAGCCGTTGACACACAAGATGAATCAGAGACTTTTAGCCATCACTGCCTCTTCTCCTTGGACAGGAGCCACAAGTCCATGAAGACCGCAAAATTATACACCAGTTCCGATTGGAGGAGTCCATGCCTGCAACAGTCAAAGATGGTCACCAGAATCAGAATCAGAAAAAACAAAAACAAAAACAAAAAAACCACTAAGAGCCACTTTCTCTTGCTAGGGTTGATTCTAAGCTCTTGCTAGCTCTTGTTAGAGTTATTTATTATATGGATAATAATATTATTTGATATGATAATTATTTTACACTTTGACTTGCCATGAAATATATTGTAGTTTTCCTATTAAATAAAAGCTAGTTTTAATTGAAAAACATCAAGTGTCAGCAGTGCATATATTAACCTCCATGTGACTGTTTAAGCTGTGAGCTATTTCTTTTATTTATTAGATTTGTGTCCCACTTTTTAGAGGACCTCAAGACAGCCAAAATGCCAAAACCCCAGGGTGTTTTCTGTGGCTGAGGATGAGTTTTGAGTCTTGCCACTCTTAGTCTCAACTCCTTAACTGGCCCTTTGTGCAAGATATAAACAAGTTTAGATATTCCCAAGTTCTAAATCAGTTGCTGCTATGGCCAGCAAGAGCGAGAGCCATCAAACCATTAAAGAAAATGAACTATTTAAGAACTGACTGACGAGGTAAAAGCTTCATGCAGTCTAAGAAGACAGGGAACCAAGTGCATGATTCTGACCTACTCATGTCAGACTGAAAGTGTGATGGGATTTCAACTGACAAATGCTTTGACATTTGAATACAGTCTTTTCATTCAATTAGTGTGCAGAGGCCAAGAATAATCTTTCATCCAGAGACAGTCCCTGTGGGTATGAGCTGAGGTTATCAATGGGGCAAACATCTCATTTTCAGTGAGTAAGAAAGTACACTAGATTTCATTCAAAGCCCTGCAGCATCTGTTTTTAGACAGACATCGTTACTATTCACCATCCTATTAGGGGGTTACTGTTATAAGTTGGAGCTGTATAAGAATGGAACAGGATTTATTATATTTTTATATTCATTGCATTTCTGTTGTCGAAAAGAGAATTCCCCAGTGCTACTGCTTTCATTAGAATATTCACTTGTTCACTAGTTACATGTATGCTAGCATGCTGTTCATTAGCCCAACAAGGGCAATATTTCATGCAGTATATTTTTATGCTTACTTCTGAATGTTAGTGCAGTGCTGTAGTCTGTGACATGCTGTCATTCTGCACACTCTTCCCCTATACCTGCAAGAAATGCAGACATCAGTAATTTGCTAATGCTTTGTATACAGTATTTGGGCTTCAGCTTGGAAGCTGATTCGGAGTTCAGAAATAATAGGAGTACAGTTTTTTCTCTGATCTGTTATAGAGATTTTCTTGAAAGTTTAGAAATTGGACCAAACCAGAAAGTAAAATATTGAATAAGTCAGCAAATGCCTGCTTTATTCCATAAAGCTAAAAAAAGCTGGGAGAAATCTTATAATGAGGAGCAGATTCAGATTATGTTTGCTGGGCATTAGTGAAATAGTAAAAGATAGATGTTCTAGTCAAGCTTAGCTGTGCCTGAATCTCTTAAATAGCTTTGGTGAAAAGCTTATTAGCAAACAGATGCTCAAATGTCATGCCCAGAACTTAGCATTTATTATTCTTAGAGTTGCAAAGCATTGTCAGAAATGGAACTTCACTGTAGGAATGTCCCATTTGTTTAGACTGGATGAATGTTGTCTTTGGGTTGGACTGTTCTTGGGTAAAGAGGTATCGTTGGACTTTAAAGGCTGTGATAATGTGGGAAGTCTTTCTTTCTGGGCCATCTCAAAAAGCAAAGATTTCCATATACAGAGGAGAAATGTGATGCAGAAGCAAAATCTGGCCCTCTATACAGTGGTACATTTTCTGTGAAGGCAGGGCCTAAAATATATGCCATTTCCCCTCTTTATTCATGTCAGAAGCACCTACAAATTATACTGTAGACGTATAACATTCCTCATAGAAATGTATTGTCTTTAACAAATCGTATGCAGCAATTCATAAGCCTTCTGTTTTACTAAATATAATGAAGCAGGGCTCCTAGTTAGCTGCTTTCTTGCTTCAGTTCTTCTAAAACTTTCTCAGGCCCTGCTTCAGATCCTGATATAGGACTAACAATAATAAACCTTACATTCTTAATAATTGTTTTCTACCTGCTCTCTTCTAGGCCTGCCGTCTCCTCTCTATCTTCAGTCAATATAATTTAACAGTAAGGCCAAGGTATTGTAATTTCTCTCATCCTGGAATCAGATTTTTCAGCGCTCCTTCAGTCTTTTCTGACAAAATATGAAAAGGGGTCTCTTTCCAGAAATTCATGTACACAGCCATCCTGCGCTGAATCTTCTCTGCTTTTTCTTTTTCTTTTTTTACACTTCATGGAAAGAACATTTGACCATGTCATGTTTCAAGGAGTTTATTTAGTAGAAAATTCAGAGCCATCAAGATATCTCACTGTTCAAATTTAACAGCTGACTGTTCTGCGTTTGTCTGAAGTGGGCAAGAAATGTGACATTAACAGGCATTCCTTCCTGCACTCTATTCTCAAAGTCCTATTTCTCCTTTTCCATTTGTTTGTTTGTTTATTTTTCAAATACTTTTATGTGGCTTCAATAGAAAACATGAACCTAAGTGGGTTAATACAGAGGTATATAATAAATTATACAATGCATCACATTAAACTAATCAACATCACTAGAAAAAAACCTTTTTAACAAGATCATTAGCAATAGAGCCCTCTCCCATCCTAGGTATAGCCATCCTCCATTCTGTCTGTCTGTTATCTAATTTATATAGCCTTCCATCTTAATATCTGCTGGACAGCACACAAGCAGTTGAACCAATATAAAAAACCCTTTTTTCCTGTAGTATAACCATTTAAAATCAGGAAAAACAATATAAAACTGTATAACAAAATACTGAGCCAAGGTAAACACATCCATCCTTAATATCAGTACAATCACTGCACCAGTGCTACCCCATTCCTGGGTCATCACGACTGTGAGAATGTTTTGAGAGCCTTGAGAAAGGCTGGCAGGGTCAGGGTCTGGGGGATGCTATTCCAGCAATAGTCACACAGAAAAGAGTTTCTTTATCCAACATGCCTGCAAACCCAATTTTCCCAACTCTCTAAAGGTTAACACAGGTGCAGATTTCACTTTTGGGAGAGCTAATTCACAGAAGGGAGTTCTGGCAGAGATTGCTTTTTCTTTCTTGTGACCAGCCAGGGGTGTCGGCAGGGGGTTGAAAAGCATCAAAATGGCAGGCAGATACGGGTGATTGAAAAATCCATCTGTTTTCAACACACATTGCTTGAATTGCATATATGCAAAAAGGGAGAAAACTTTATCACTCCTGATGTTCTTGCTATTTTAACACAGTTGATCCCTAAAATACCTCTGTGTGGTTTTGTTGCATTTCAGAGTTGTTAGCATAATTTCTGTATTCACACTTTTTCAAGGGGTAAATTCTGCTTTAAGTCAATAGTCCCACAGATATCCAAGTCCCAAGCCTTTATGTAGGACTTTGTACATTATCATGAGCATCTTGAATGGTACCCATAAATAAACTGGTAGTTCTTAGAGTACTGGTATTAATATGTCCATGTAGAGAAATTCTCATTAGTGCACAGACAGCTGCATCCTGCACCAGGTGAGGTTTCTAGGTGATTTTCAAGGGCAGAATATATGATGGAAATCCATTCTGATAGTGACAAGAATAGAAATGATAGTTGCTGATGCCTCCCAGTCCAAGAACAGAAGCTGGGCAAAGAGATTTCAGACAACAGTTTCTCCACCTGCATTTAAAATTTATGGACCCATCAGCACTGCTCTGGAATTCGTTCTCTGGATTAACAGCCACTCTGTCTTGTTTGGACTGGTTCTTAATCTACCCTTCCCCATCCAAAGCAATGCATTGTTGATATGATGTTTATCAATACAGAATTTGAATTAGTGTTTTTTTAACAAAAGGGTAAAAGAAGAATTTTAAAGAATCTGGTAAATTTTTGTTTCTGTTTTTTTCTGTTTCTAATGCAAGTTTCCAGATACATTTTTTTCTCATTGTTCCTCAACTTAATTTTAAGTTTCTATGTTACTTTGCATTGGCAACTTAGTTATATATGTATATCTGTGCATAATAATAAAGATATAATAATAATAATAATAATAATAATAATAATAATAATAATAATAATAATAATAGTGATGATGATGATGGTGATGATGAGAAACTTGCCAATTAGCTTTTAGATATCCTTTTAAAAATTAATACATGATATTTGAAAAATAGGAAAAGGATTAGGATGTTAAAGGAAATCTTAGTTTAACAGAGTTAGAGAATGTCAGTGACAAAGAATAAACAAATGAAAACTCCCAGTACCACTCAGATTTTGGAATTTTATTGGGATGAATTGTGATTTTAGAAATTAAAGCATAATGTATTTCCTATTGACACAGTCATTTTGCTAACATTTTAGGGCTGTTTTAACCTAAGTTGGGAGTTTTGGGGGTAATTCTGAACAACTCAGAATAGCCTTGACTCTTGACCACTCTGGCTAGTTTTTCTGGGATATATTTACATTTAGAGCAGAAGTCTCCAACCTTTTGGGCACCAGGGACCGGTTCCTTGGAGAGAGGTTTTTCGGTGGACTGGAGTGTGTGTGGTTTTGTGTGCTGCCTGCATCCCACGGATGGGGCTTTGCTTGTTTGTGCAGACTGGTTGCTGGCATGCTGTGGCCCGGTACTGGTCCATGGACTGTGGGTTGGGGACCCCTGATGTAGAGAGTCCTACATAGCTTACTCATTTCAGAAAATAAAAAAATGTAATTCTTAGTGTAAGTTTTATTATTTAAAAATCGATTATATAGAACATTGTATTTTATAATATACTATCAATGTTATATATGTTTATCATCTAAATGTACCCAGATATTGATACCTTATCTCACATTTTATAATCTGAGGATATAATTTCTGGTTAGCTCTTTGGAAGGAAGTTCTGTTTCTGTCAATTAGGAATTTTCATCTGGTCAGTATAATACATCAATAACAGTTTTTTTCTCCCTGAACTGAAGCTTTTCTCACCACTATAGAAGTGACCAGGTTAAGAAACTTCCAATTAATTATGAATCAACTTAAGTGGTTCAGGAGATAGTCCTTTTCATTTATTTAAGGTTACCCAATAATAGGATGAGTCAAAATTGTATTATTCTATTTCCAGGCTAAAATAACTTTTTAAATTTTAAAATCAATAGTTTTAATTTTAAAAAGCTATTTTAAATTGGTAATATATACTTCCTGCTCTGCAGCTGCCCCCAGATCTCCCACATTGCCTGGGGTGGAGACTCTCAGCATTGTTTCCTTGGAAAGACATCCAGAATGGGTTGAATCTTGCTAGACAGATGGTCCTGCGAGTGCGGGGAATAATAATTAAATCATTATTACATACACTTGTGGGAATAATAATTCAAACCTGCCCCACAGAGTTCCTTCAAGGAACAGAAATAAATGTCAGTTCAACAAGGTAAGAGCTCTAAATAAGCTTGAATAAATTAAAAGGTAAAGGTAAAGGTTCCCCCGCACATGCGTGCTAGTCGTTTCCGACTCTAGGGGCCGGTGCTCATCTCCGTTTCATAGCCGAAGAGCCAGCGCTTGTCCAAGGACGTCTCCGTGGTCATGTGGCCAGCATGACTAGACGCCAAAGGCGCACGGAACGCTGTTACCTTCCCACCGGAGTGGTCCCTATTTGTCTACTTGCATTTTTACGTGCTTTCGAACTGCTAGGTTGGCAGAAGCTGGGATGAGTAACAGGCGCTCACTCTGCTACGCGGCACTCGGGATTCGACCCGCCAAACTGCCGACCTTCCGATTGACAAGTTCAGCGTCCTAACCCACTGAGCCACCGCGTCCCTTGAATAAATTAACACAGACTAAAAGACGAGGTTGCTAATCAAAGAGAGAGTGGTAGGGAAAACCTGCCCATATATGTATAGGCATTGCTTGCTTTTCATGATGCTAGAAAACAAGAAAGATCCAGGATCTGTACTTAAACAGCACAAATTTGTGACAACACTGCTTATTCTAACTTATGCTAACATATGTTAAATGAGAACATAATCAGGACTTCTTCTGAGAAGAAGAACCAATTGGTTTCAAGTGGTTAACATCAGACTAGCAACCAGAGACCATGAGTTCTAATCCTGCCTTAGGCACAAAGCCAGCTGGTGATCTTGGGCCACTCCCTTCATCTTGACCCTAGGAAGGAGACAATAGCAAACCAGTTCTGAAAACTTTGGAAATAAAATTAATTGTCTGTGCAATTGTGAGGTTAATTGCTTTATTTTTGGAGGTTTAACTATAAATATGAACTGGTTAGCAGCCTTAATGATACTTGTTTATATGTGGATGCAAACCTTTGTATTTATGTTCATTTTTACACACACAGTTAATATTGGACACCCTTTACTGCATAGATTAAGTAAAATACTACTTTCCTTCCATAATAATACCCTTTACTTAGGTTTTGTGCACTTCCTTTTTTTAGTTTAACACATAATGCACATAAATAGAACTGCGTGGCTTTCAAGGAATTAAGTGAATTAGTAAATCTGGGAAAGGAACTATGTCTGTTCAATAAGGTAAATGAATAGAAGTGACAGTCTTGATTCCAGCACAACAAATTTTAATATTTATCTATATAATCTTGCACAACACATACTTAGATTATTTTGTGCACAATAAATAGGAGTTTTATGCAATTGCTCCTGATCACCTTTTTGTCCATCTTCAATAGAATGATTAATCATCTTCCTTCCTACTCCCAACAATCATGGACTCCACTCTTGACTACAAGGCTGGATGCAATTCTTTCTGTTCCTTTGCTCTCAAAGCATCTATGACACTGTTCCAGAACCAGCTATTTAATCATTTTCTACCATCACTTTGAGCTGCTTGGTATTATCACCCTTTCCCTCTTTGCTAGGTTGGAGCTACTCTTTTTTAAAAAAAATTCTTTGTAGCCAGTGAAGGTTACCCTTGTTGTCTTTATTTAGTAAATTTACATGGAGATCCAAATTGCCAAGAGATTCTGGATGACTTACAGTTTGTAGAAACATGAACACACAAAATTAAAAATACAATATAAGATAATTTGGGACAGAAAAAAATATCAATAGGGTAATGAAAGAATAGAAATATTTAAATTTATTATAGCTATCCAACTCCAATGGATTCAAGCATGTATGCCAATAGATTACTTCACCCAGAGGCTGCATATAGATGTTAAATAAGGGCAGAGAGAGTGTGGAGCCCTGAAGGAACCTGCAAGGCACCACCACCATAACATTGACTTGAAGTACTCTCTTCTGGGTTTATGGGTTTAGGTCTCTTTCATAAGGACAGTATAGGACTAGTTATAGCAGGGGTCCTGCAACTTTAAGACCTGTGGACTTCAACTCCCAGAATTCCCTAGCCAGCATGGATTGTTGGGAATTCTGGGAGTTAAAGTCCACAGGTCTTAAAGTTGCCAAGGTTGGGGACCCCTGAGCTATAGGACTAGCTCAGCTCTCCTCTTAGCTTCTGCCTCCTGTCAGGGAACTTGACAGATAGGTAAACCTACCATTGTTAGCACCCTTCTAAACCCAGCCTACACTGCCCAATAGTGTTAGAGAGAATTATTGGTGTGGTTTTTTTCTTGCCAGGAGGTGACTCTGGGTGTAGGAGAACCAAACTGGGGAAATCCACCAGTTCCTTAATTTGACTTACAATAATTAAGAAATGACATAACCAACCATTCACTGACCTCATTACTGTGACAGGAAGCTTGGAAAATGTATTGCGTTCCAAATGTTATGAATCTATAATTCTCAGCTACCCTCATGTCTGGCTATGCTGGTTGAAGTTGCAAATGCCTAACCCATATCTATCCACACATAAAAAATTAAATCTTCTATCCACTGAGTCAGATTTCCATTCTGCAATAGAATTTTTGTATAACAAACTTTACTGAATACTTGTTTCAGATGTTGAAACAAAATTGCAGTCTGTTCCCGGGGGCAGCATGTAATACAATCAATTTAAAATGTATAATAGTATTGAAATTAATACCAGCACAGAGAAGATTAATAGAAAAACCACAAAACATACAAACCACTAAACCATCATTCTGTTTCAGTTACTGCTTTCTAATAGAAACAATAATAGTATAGATCAGTATCCAAACACTTTGGAGAGATGTCAGGGCACTGGGGAGATAGATTGTTTCTTGGTTGAGACCCTTGTTCAGACACAAATATTCTATTGCTTCTGAGAGTAGGATGAGAAACATAAAGGAATTTTGGACTGGCTAGAGAGAAATATTGGAAACATGGTAGAAAATGCATCTTTTAATATCCTGAGAGTTCTAGGATGCCAAATTTGATTAACGTCCTAATGGGCTGCTAATTTGCTTGCGATAAACGTAGTCTTTATAGTAGGAGTACTGAATACTGAGGAAGCAACTGCAACTGAATTCCTGTCTAGGAGGGTATGGACCTTACTTGACCCAGACAGCAGCCATACACAGGCTCCCCTTGGGGACAGGTCAGGATGGGGAGCAGGGGTGCAGTCATTTTGTTTCTCTGTTTAAGTAAAAATCATTTCTGAAAGGATGATCTAATGAGTCAGGGGATGTCTTAACTCATTTATTGTATACTCTTTAAATTTGTTCTTCTATTTTCCATCTTAACAGAAGTTTATACATTTAGCAAGTATGTTCATCATTGGTATATAATTCCATTTTAAATTCTGTTACATGTTATTCTATACTTGGAAGTCTTTTATCTGTGCATAAGAAAACCATTGAAAAATTAATCCCTCTACAGCCAATTGTTCTCTTGCTTTCATTTCTCCGTTTAGCAAATCTTGATATTAGTAAGTCTAAATATTTTTCTTTGCTTGCTGTTTCTGTTCCATAAAGTGCTTTTTGTGCTGAGGCCAGTAAAACTACCTTTAGGCACAATCTGAGTTTATATCTGTTCCATAATATGACATTCTTAACATAATGATTTTTGAAGTCTGTTTCCCTGCAAGTTTGTCCATCTAGTGCTGCTTGGAATACAGGGCAATGAGCTTTTGGAACTACTGAGCACTTCTTACATTCGTGTCATGAACTTAGGGTTTCACTCACAGTAGTTTGCTACATGGTGGAAAAAAACCCCTATGCATAATACATCAGATTGTGCTTTAAGATAAAGTCTACTGAAGGGAATCTGCATATTCAGACCATTATTTTTATAGCATATGACTTCAGCATGTTGGGCAGAACGAGACTTCCCTCAAGTTCTTACTTTCTTATTTATTTTTACTTACTAAAGCCCTCCATCTTCTTCTGAAGATACGATAGCATATCAGAAACATTAGTAAATGCCAGAGAAGTCAGACACAGTCTGTCTGGGGCAGGGGTACGCAACCTTGGCTCTTTTATGACTTGTGGACTTCAATTCCCAGAATTCCTGAGCCAACCATGCTGAGGGGAAAGGGAGAGTTTTCCAAGCTGAGTCATGGTGGCTCAGGAATTCTGGGAGTTGAAGTCCACGAGTCATAAAAAAGCCAAGGTTGCCTACCCCTGGTCTAGGGTCACATTTTGAAATCAGGAACAGATGTGACTCATCACTGGATTTTCTTTTATTAGGAATAAAGGAAAGCAATATATATATATATATATATATATATATATATATATATATATATATATATATATATATGTAAAGGTAAAGTCGTTTCCAACTCTAGGGGCCGGTGCTCATCTCCGTTTCAAAGCTGAAGAGCCAGCGCTTGTCCAAGGACGTCTCCGTGGTCATGTGGCCGGCATGACTGGACGCCAAAGGCACACGGAACGCTGTTACCTTCCCACCGTAGTGGTCCCTATTTTTCTCCTTGCATTTTTACGTGCTTTCGAACTGCTAGGTTGGCAGAAGCTGGGACGAGTAATATATGTTATTATATATATATATATATATATATATATATATATATATATATATATATATATATATATATATATATATATATATTGTTATAAGTTATAAATTTATAAAAAGAATTTGTGATTAAACAAATTCACCTTTACCCATTTTATATCTTGGTGGTTTTATATATATAGAACCACTAACGCTAAAAATGGGTAAAGGTGAATTTGTTTAATCACAAATTCTTTTTATAAATTTATAACTTATAACAATACTGGTTAAGTTGGACCTTTGATGATTCAATGTAAGGCATTATGTTTGTGTTCTAGTAATTGCATTTTGTAAGCAGAAAAATGTAAATCATTTGAGATCCGTTGGCCTAAATAAACCAAAATATTCCTGAATTCCCACTACAGCAACTTTCTATTGCCCCAAAGACTGTAATCATCCCATCTAAATGCTAAGCGGCTGACTCAGTGCAACTACATCAGTGCAACTTAGTCTTCCTAAGATTAACAGCAATAGTAGTGGGCATTTAGGCCTTTCAAAAAGTCCCTTAGCTGTAAAATATAATAAATTATATTTTTCCACATGTATGTCAAGATAACACAGGAAGAATCTTTCAACTTATAACAACTTCTAACTGCTTCCTTGCAGTATTACAAATGGAGGTAAATGAAACCAACTTCAAAAATCTAAAGACCTGGGCTATTGGATTAGGGCCATATTGGATTGAAGCTAGAATTAGTATTCTTATTTATTTATTTGTAGGCTGTATGTGTATAACAGTCTGATGACCATGGATTCCCTCTTTCCTTTCCCCATTCAGCACTGGCAACACCTTCTGAGTTGCTTCCAATGAGGAATTTGGAGTTTAGAAATCAGAGTCTCACCTGGTGAGAAGTAACACTCCAGCGTACATGGAGGAAGTAGCATCGCTCCTTTATTCTTTGGCCATGCTATGTTTTAGGTTCACAGAACTCAATGGTTCAGAGACTGGAACTCCGTCCTACATTATCTATATAATGTTGAACCCATGCTACAGTTTGGAAAAAAAGAAGAAGAAATAATAACCAAGCCCAGGAGTTTGGTCATTCAACCATCTACAGGCATTTAGTAACACGACCGTAATATAATATTAATGATATGCCATGGATTTGAGTGCTGATGGCTGAAGGCTTAGACTGGGAAGACTTGCATTCACTTACAAATTGGTCATATCAATGAGTGATATTGGAGCAATTATTCTTCATGTGCAGCCCACTATACAGTGAGGCTAAAATGAACTTAGCCTTCCATAAATGTAGCTGATTGATTATTAATTAATTATTTTTATTGAAAAACTAATTGCTGTGCATGTTAATATATTGAAGTCAAGTACAAAACTTTCAATGTATTTTTCTTTCCTTCATATCCCAAAGATGGTGCTTTCTTACTCATTTCCATATCCAGCCATATTTCAATTTTATCATTGGGAGGGAAAGAATATGTGCAGCATGTTTCAGTTTACTAGTGTTTTCTCTTTCCCTTCTTATTAGAAGAAAAAAAATATAAAGGACAAGAAGTATGGCAGACGATAGGAAAGATGAAGCTAAGGCACCGCACTGGACCTCAGGTCAGATAGCAGAAGCTTCTTCACATCCACATTCTGCAGAGATGAAGGAGCAAAGTGGCACAGGGGAAGGACTGGTCAGAAGTTCTAATGGGTTTCCATACAAAGAGGATGAAGCTGGAGAATATGGTGCGCATGGACCACAGAGCTCATATTCCAGAACCAAAGAGAATGGAATCAACGGAGAACTAACTACGGGAGAGAAAGACACTGCAGGTAAATTGTCAAAAGACTACTCTTCTTTTGTTCTTGAAATCCTTGCTTTTAAGGGAGAGAGCATTGCAGAGAATATTTTTCTAGGCAATAGTATCCTATTAACCTGAATGAGTTTAGGCTTCCCCAGGTAACATAGTTATGTTGTTAAAAAACACCTGTGCAGGGTATTTGAATTGGGATCCAGTTCTGAAAGTAGGAAGAATGCACTGCACAAAAAAAAAAGATATTAACAAGGCCTTGCTAGCAAGAGCAGAAACATTGGGCTGAAGTCTAGTTGCTGGATAGAGTCAATGTCTAATTTAGTGTAACAAAGTTATGCTTCTTCCCCCAAATCTAGTTTTCTGAGTGAAACCAATGGCAGACTTTATAAAAAATGAATTCTCTGCTACTTGCAAAATTGTTTTTACAGCAGAAAAGAAAGGGATGCTAGTGTGTCACTATAGTCATAACACTAAATGCAACTAGCAATGTCACACACATTTTTGTTGCATTTATAATTTATAATGGAATTAACTGAAGTTTAATTGATGAATACATGGCCTGCTGTAGGGAGTATAGGGAATGACATTGAGGGTCGGAACAAAGAGCCATTACCAAAGCAGTGGCTGGATAAGAGATGTTCAATTCAAGTCAATAAATTAATTTGAATAAATGTTTCAGGCCCTCCTAGGTCACAGGAAAGTAACGTGAGGTAGGGGGGAACCACATTCAGACATGCAAGAGTCTACTACAGGTACTGTTGATATTAAAATAAAAGTAGTCCTTCCTTTGTCTGTCCACCTTGCAGGGCTGACACTTGCTTTGATTAAAGCTTAAGCAGCTATTTTATGTTAATGGCAATAAGGTCTGATTTTCTTTTATTAGTTCCAGATTGAAGCCTTACATACATTCTGTATGAAACAGTGCCACTTTTATCAGTAAAGTATAGCAAATCTTGGTCTATTAATGCAACAGGCTGTGATCCTGGCATAGATGCCCTCCTGCAGAGGCAGATACCATTTCAGTGCCTTCCAGCTTTCCATAACACAGCTCTATGAATAGAAAATAAACAGATCTGGAGAACATATTGTCATGACAGTCCCTTGCCTGCTGCATGCTGTCTTTAGTTTTAGCAAATGTGAACATGTTTTAATGGAGGGGTATGTCTCATATTGTTTGGGATGCAGGCTCAGGAGATAGATACCGTATTTTCCGGCGTATAAGACAACTGGGCGTATAAGACGACCCCCCCAACTTTTGAGATGATTTTCATGGGTTAAAAAGTCATCTTATACACCGGAAAATACGGTAATAAACTCAGGTTAATTGTTTGGTTTGGGTTCAATCAGTCAGGAAGTTTGCCATTCTGAAACAAAAAAATGTTATATTGTACTCAGAAATGTACATGGGTTTTTTTATTACCATTTTTGATTCCCACAACCCATCCTACTGATGAACATTCCTAATTGCACTTGTAAAGGCAATCAGGCTTCCCTGAATAGGTTTCTCTTTGAAATACTGTATTCCCATCCTAGAAAGTCAGTGAAATTATTCATTCCATGGCAAATGTTGTTAGTAATTACAGCAGAAGGATTTTCTTGCCTTTAGGTGTCTTGGCAATTACACAGATTCAAGCAATTTGATTGCTTTCCATTTGCTTCCTTATTGTTGTTAATGATGCACAAAGACAACCAATAAGCTTAGTTGCCATTACAAATCCAAAAGCAAAAACAAAAACCCAAGCCCAACATAAATTTGGTCAATTGTTTTTTAAAAAACTAAACTATATTTGATCTGGTATTTCATGTATTAAGATATAAACCTCTATGATTCTTCAACACAAGAAGCAGTGTTTGATGCAGTACATCCCAGCAGGATGGAATGCTTTAACTATCAGGAAGAACATTTTCTGAAGATAAAAAGGACATCTTGGGAAATATAAGTGATGAGAAATTCATGTCTTTCTAATAAGTACCAGTGGGATATATATATATGGATCTTTGGTTATTCGGGTTTTTCCCCGCGTAGAACTAAAGGTGTAGGGGCGACGTTTCGACGGAATCCCATCCGTCATCATCAGGCTGGTGGCTTCTGCTTTCTTCTTCTGGGAGAAGCATGTGGCTGTTTGTTCCTCTTTTTTAAACTGCCAGAGGGGGTGTGTTCTGTGGGTGGAGGTGTGCTCTGATTGGGTGGGGGAGTAAGTGTGTTCTGATTGGGTGGGAGTGTGTTTTGAATGGTGGGTGTGTTCTGATTGGGTGGGGGTGTGTTTTGAGTGGATGGGCTGGTCTCAGCTGCCAGCCTTTACCTGAGCTGGTGAGTTGTGCTGCTTTTGTTTGGCTTCGTGTTTGTGGTGGTGCCATGTTTTTATAGTGGGTGTCAGTTTGCTTATTACATATATATATATATATATACCTATATATATATATATATATATATATATATATATATATATATATATGTAATAAAACAGCATCAAAACACTACACTGTGTTCAGTTTGTCTGCAAATATATATATATTTTCCAAATATATATATATATTTTCCACCATCTATTTAGATACATTAGTGTTCAATTTTTTAAAAAAGTTTCACCTTGAAGACAAGTTATCCATAACAAAAGATATAATTTTGGGATGTTTTTCTGTAGCAGAATACACCTTTTAAACTGCATGCACTAAGCACTGTAAATTCATCTTTGAAACATAAAAAATATGAGTAACTGTATAATTTTAAAACTCTAGACCAGACATGTCAAACACAAGGCCCGGGGGCCGGATCCGGCCCGCGAAGTGGTTTCATGCGGCCCGTGAAGCCATCCTGGAAACAGTGAGGGAACGGCCCCCACTGCCTTGGCCCTGGCCCAGAGACCCTCCTTCTGCCAGAGACCCTCAGATCTCTCCCACTCCTGCCCGGGCCCCCATAGGCACCCTTGATGCCAACGATGTAGAGCTGGCCACGCCCACCCAGTAGGCCATACGCACTCTAGCCACACCCACCCAGTAGGCCACACCCACCCCGGCCACACCCACCCAGCCCCCTGAGGGCAACTGCAATGCTGATGCGGCCCTCAATGAAATTGAGTTTGACACCCCTGCTCTAGACTCTTACATTAATATTTTGTAAATGGGTAGTTACCAGTGTAGAATTATGTTTAAAATAATGTGAAATAGATTTGGGGGGAAGTCCTTATACAGAAATAGTTAAGTGTATATTTGAAAATTAATAAAATGTCCACTGCTGGGAACACTTTTTGTACATTATTGTGCATTTTCTTTATAATTGGAAATAAAATGTAATCTTAGTTTTTTGTATTAGAGCAAGCTCTGAATAAATCGTAGTGTAACTTGTCAGGAAGTTTCAGCTGAAACCAGGAGACGAAAACAACTGTAGATGATGTATTTTGGATTGAGGTAGTTGAGTAGTTTTATTACTGTTAAAGTGGCTGCAGTTTTGTAATAATAGGTATTTTCTGCCTGCACTATTCTTATAATGATGGGTACATGTTTGAATTGATCTGTGTATAAAGACATTGTGAAATTGCTGTCATATGGTGAGTTTAGAGTTCCTCTTAACTGCCATTTTACCAAGACTATCCATGCAAATGTGTATTTTCTTCTTAATACATTCCATTGTATGTCTTCAGGGCATTACATTTTGTAACAGGACTTTGAGCATGTGATTAAGTATACTTTTTTAAAAAGGTAGTTCTTTTGGAGTTCTACAGCATGATTAGGACAGTGCACGTTCAATAGCAATAACAGTTCAGAGCAATAACATACATCCTCAGCAACTATGACTCCACATAGATTGTTTAAAACCCACACTTTAGAAGCCCTTGATAGTGCAAGGGAAATTGAGTTTGTTGGCTATTGTAATGGTATGTGGGAATGACTTGGGAGAAAGGAGGAAAAACTATGGCCGAGACCAGAGTTCCCCAATCCTTCCACCTTTGTGGACTGGTGGGGAGTGGAGAGTGGATGATTCTGCATGAGCAGTGGGCAAGCACACGCACGTGTTCAGCTCCATTCGTATGATCACGTGCGTACGCAGCTCCATTTGCATGAGCACACACACACACAGCTTCATCTGTGAGAACATGTGTACAGTTCCATTTGCATTAGCGGTGGGCACACGTCCCCATCGCCCATGCAAATGGAGCACACGTGCACACACTCACCCACTGCTTGTGTGAGTGAGGATTGACGTGTGTGCTTGCCCACCGCTTCGGCGGCATGGTTCCGAACAGCTCAAGGCCCAGTAACGGGCTGGTGCCTGGGGGTTGGGGACGCCTGGCCGAGGGAACAGTCTGATCTAGTTAACGAATTCTGAGGCTGAAAGAGGGGTGGAGGTGGAGAAAGCACCTCAGAAGGGACCTCCTTTGTTACTTTCTGCCCTTTTCAGAGAGTCAGAGTAAGGCAGGGGAGAGGCGGCACTTTTAATGCCACCTTATAATAAATCTAAAGCTAGTATAGGTAGTCCTCGACTTATGACCACAATTGAGCCCAAAATTTCTGTTGCTAAGCAAAACAAGTGAGTTGTGCTCCATTTTACAACCTTTCTGCCAGAGTTGTTAAATGAATCACTGCAGTTGTCAAGTGAATCATGTGATTGTTAAGAGAATCTGGCTTCTCCCATTGACTCGTATTGTCAGAAACCAGCTGGGAAGATTACAAATGGTGATCACTTGATCTCAGGACGGTGCAGCTGTCATAAAATATGTGCCATTTGCCAAGTGCCCCAATTTCAGTCCTATGACCATGGGGATGCTGCAAAAGTTGTAATGAGAAAACTGGTCATAGGCCACTTTTCTCAATGCAATTGTAACTTCAAATGGTCACTGAACAAATGGTTATAAATTGAGAACTACCTGTAAACCATAGTTGGCTTCTTCTCTGCACTTCCTCCAAGAGCTAACTTCAGTTCTGCAAGTCTAAAAGCACTCTTTTCTTCCTTCACTTTTACATTCCCAAAACTAGGGAAGATCCCTTCCGAGACTCGTTCACCACTTTCCAGAGCTGTTCTCACCTTCCAATATTCTTTTACAATTTAACCAACGTTCTTGTGTTTAAATGCTTTATGATTGACATGACAGATTTATTTTTCCCTGATTTGGGGAGAGGTTATTTAGTTGTCCTGCAATAGACACTTCTTTATGAATATATTGAAATTCTTTCCAGTGAAATGGAATAATTTTTAAATTATACATTGGATGATGTTTAATTTAATTTCCATTCAAGTATATTGGCACATTGCATTTAAAAGTTTAAGTAATAACATTCCTTTATATATGATGCCATATAATGAAATCTCAATTTCATTGTGCATGGTTATTTCAACTTAACCTATCAACACAGATTCATTATGTTTCTTCAGTTCATCTCTCTTGACAATTTCTGCAAAATATTGAAGATTCTGAAGTTCCACCATTTGCAACTTTGACTCCTAGCCACCATGCCCCACTTACCCTATTACATTGATAATGCGTGTGTAAGAGAGGGCATTATTTTATTTTAAAATAAAGCTGTATCTGTCAAGTAATATATAGACAAGCTAATCAGGTTTAATATTGCAGAATACTAGTACTTTCCTTAAAATGAGCATCAAGAATTGAGAATATATGTAGCTCCAAGTGTCAGAACCCACTCCAATCCACATCTTAAGAAAGAAAAACTCTTGGAGACAAGATTGTCCAAGCAGGAACTTTTACTAAGACATAGATGATAGAAGGTATAATAGACAGGATCTGAAAAATCTCCTCACAGATCAATACTTTTAAAGTGACCCCAAGCAAAACCCCACCCCTCAGTTCATTTGGTCAGTTCCTGATTAGTCAAGCCCCTCGTGGGAAAGGGAGAACCATCAGTCCATTCACAGCACAATTACTCCCTCCCCTTCACATTCCATCTGAAGAAACAAACCAGAATTCCCCCACCCCCTTTCTTAGTTGCTCGTAAGATCAGAGAGAGAGAATGACTCTCATCGATCTTATTGTGAGGGGCAACAGGCAGGCTAGATAAACAAAAAGTTACATCTAAGGAGAGGAAATGGAGACAATAAACTTCCATGTTTATTCCCTTTCCTCCTTGGGAATGGCAGAATCCAAGGGGGGATAAGATTTGGGTTTGCACAGAAAGAGAGTTAGAAATGAAATATAAATGGATTCTGACACCAAGACTGAATTGAGTATCATAATGTTTTGGGGATCAATTAGACATAAAATATTTTACATCTTGCACTTTCAGTCCATACTCCATTTAAGTTCAGCTGTTTTTAACTGTTTTTCTCTATAAAATAGTAATTTTATAGAGAAAACATCTACTCAAAGTTACTCTGCACTTATTTTGAAGAGTTTTTAAGACATTAGTATTTCATCCAATATCTAGTAAATTTGGCTTGATTTTTTTTAAGACACTGACCTTTATTATGTTTTAAGATGGTTATTCTTTAAATACCACCCTGATTTGAGGAAAAGTGGCCTATTTGTCATTTATATATATAAATAATATTCTATGAATGATAACAACATTTTAGGACTGATTCCCTAAAAATCTTCAGTAAATAAGAGGCTTCTCAACAGGAGCTCAGAACTGCCAGACCCAGGTTATAACATTGCTGATGACAGATGATGATGATTGGTGGCAATAAAAGTTTAAGAGTTTTCTGCATCTCTTTGAAGTCATCTAATGGTTGCCTGGATTTTGTAGCCCACGTCTAATGGCATTAATCCCAGCATTATTCTTCTACTTCATGGAAGAATGGAGCATGAGTGTACAGTGAGGAGTAGTTAAGTAGCACCATCTTCTGGACAGGGTCTTTAATTCTCTTGCTAGATATGCTTTATCAGGTTTTTGTTGGGGTTTTGAGGAGTGTAGCAATTAAACCAAATATATTTTTATGTACTTTTCAGATTCCTCTCACTATTCTCTATACATTCTTGAATAGACAGTTTGTACTTCATAAAAACAACATTCAAGGACAGCAAGAAAATGTTCTTTGGCCAAATGAAATGACTACATGTAGCTATAAATAGGTTCTACAGCATGGGCTGGATTCTGACATATTTATACCAGATGCAGTGGCTACTAATAATGCAATTTTTTATTTGACAGTTAGACAGTAAGAGAAATTTTCCCACAGTGAAATTGAAAGGTTTGGTCCATTCTAGGAACATTCATCTCATATTCCACTACTGTGATATTTGAGAATGTGAAGCTGTTTGCACCAATTGTTAGTGATATATAAAAAATGCTTAATGCTGGATGAATTCAGAAATGTGGCTTTAATTTACTTACTTACTTACAAATAAATAAATAAATAAGTAAATAAATACCCATTTACAAATCCATTCTAACTTTTTGTATCTGTGAAGATGCATAGACATCTAGTGTTTGGCAATACTTTATTCTATTTTTACTGCAGCACTGCAATATTCGCCATATGATTAGGTTTAATTGGCATTTCTAGTTTAAGAAAATAAAGGCTTGTATTTGATGATTAATTGAGAACATTTTATATTAAAGATCCATGCTTTTACAGTTGATATTTTACAAAACAATAAATAGGAAATAACTTATTTAGGCAAAAGTAACTTGCATTTAGCTAAGACTAACTAATAGTACAATAAAATACACCCATGACTCCTAATTTTATTTCTGTTCAGTAAGTCTGTCAAAACTGAATTATTGGGGAATAAAATGAAGATATGTTATGCTTCCCACTGTTAGTGTCTTTTTCCTATCCATATAAAGAGTAAAAGCAGTACCACTGTCAGTTGCAGATTGCATTTACTTCTTCACTTTGTGGCAAATATATTGTATATATAACAATCACGCTCAGTGGCGTAGCGTGGGGGGTGCAGGGGGGGCCGGCCGCACCGGGCGCAACTTCTGGGGGGGCGCGCTCGACGGCGCCGGGATCCGGCAGTGCGGAGGCACCAGAGCCCCAGCCGGGAAGGGCCTGACACCCCACGGTGCGCCACACACACACACACACACACACACACACAAGCACACAACCACACAGCGTGACTCCTCCTTCGGGCCGCTCCGCCTTCGCTCCGGCGCTGGACGGAAGCCTTCTCTCCCTCCTCCCCCCCCGCAAAGGAGAAGGCGGCTCCTGAGCGTGCACAGAGCGCGGCCCTCCTGCAAGCCCGGGGCTCCGCTGCGGAGGCTCTCCCAAGGCGCTCCCGGGGTTGCCAAAGGTGGGGGGGCGCGGCGGGGCTTGAAAGAGGGTGGATTTCCCACAGGGGGAGGATCGCTGCAGCGTCTCTCCGGGGGTCCCTGCTCTGGAATGAAAGCTGCGTCGGCAGGTTGCCGATCCAACCGTGCATTGGCGATCGGGACCGCCCCCCCGACACACGTCGCCAGCAGCGAGAGTTTCCAGCCAGGCCGGCGAATCTTTGGGGTGAGGTGCCAAAGAGAAGGAGGCGGCTTGGCTTGGATAAGCAGCGTCTGGGCAGAAAATAGGTCGGGCGCCGCAGCAAGTATGAATTCCTGGGGTTCAGCCTAAGCAGGCAAAGCTGCAGGGTGGGTTGGCTGGCTTTTCCGGCTTTGGAATAACCTTGGGAAGCTGAGGCATTATAAGTTGGAAGTCATTGTTTGTCGCCTAACATGTTGGGTCAACCCCACGCCACATGCTAAGCCATAAACCGTGGTTGGTATCCAGGGTTTAGGACAAGATGGAGAAAACTAGCCAACTGTGGGATCATAAATCTTGATGAAGCCCATCATCGCTCCATGTGATGTATGCACTCAATCTACAAACGTAGTCCAAGCCTATTCACATCTGTTGTAAGGTCATTCTCTCGTGGGGTTTATCCTGACATCCACTAAGAGTGGAACAAACATGCCCCATTAACCATTTTCAATGCCATGTCCTCTCTTTGTCTCATCATAAATCACAGCTGAGGCACCTTAAAGTTGCCTTGTTTCAGTTTTAAACTAGCATTTTCCCTCTTCTCCAGAGACCCTTTTTTGCCTTGAACCTAACTCAGGGGTAGGCAACCTTGGCTCTTTTATGACTCATGGACTTCAACTCCCAGAATTCCTGAGCTAGTGGAAGAGACTCGAGTGCTAAAATCCACAGGTTAGGGGGCGCAAATTACTTGCCTTGCCCCGGGTGCTGACAACCCACGCTACGCCACTGATCACGCTTGATATTTTAAGTGTATTGTAAAACTATATGTTAGATTAATAATGTTTTAGTTTATCCATACTTGTAACCACCATTCAAAAGGAGTCAGAAAACACTTATTAACATTTGCAGGAAACTTACACATATTTAATACCCAATACGACGTCTGAATATAAGACTTGGTACAATGATTGGTTTACTTTTTCTGAAAGTGAACATGTTTAGTAGTAAATATTTGATAATGTCCGGACCACATTACAGTGCCTAGTCCTCAATTACAATGTAGAGAACTGGGATGATCATTAATTCATGGATTAATTCTTAACTGTATCTCACTCTTATTATATGGATTAAGGCTCTTTATGCAAGCAAAAAGTAACTATATAGAGTATAATGAAAAAATATAATACATAACTGGATCCATAATACAACCATTTTTTACTTACTTGGTAATAGCAGTTCATCATTAGTTGCACAGCAGTCAGTGTCTGAGAATGAAAGCATGCAAAGTCCATGCTTATTTATAGCTAAGTTAAATACTGTAATGTTTATGATATTTTGGAAGTGAAATATTTCTTTATTTAAATATTTTAAGCACAAGCCTCCAAATTGCAATCATATAACTGCAGGAACTGGACTGCGACAGTTGCAAGGATGAGGATCAGTTTTAAGTCAGTGCTGTTGTAATTTCAAATGGTTGCTAAACGAATGGTCATAATGGTCATAAATTACTTTTTCTAGGACCATTTGTCTGTCTCTTACTACTGCCATATTTATTTATTTATTTATTTTCCCATATGATCCTGGGAAAAGACGCAACAATTTTAAAAAGTCAGATTATAAGCTTGGATTGGGAAGCACATTTTTATAGTCTCTGTGAGGCCAGTAGTTTGGCTAATGAGCATGTAGGAGGTCTATTCTACTTCCACCCTCCTGCAATCAATTGCATCGGTCCTGTCTCCGTCAAGTGCATCTGTTTGCTTTCAGGCGCTCTGCCTCTCTCCACTCGCCCCTCCCATTGGGAGCGTTCATCCTGCCACGAGCAATCCTCTCGCTCTTCGTTTAACCCTTTCACACTTGCTGTTGCTGTCACAGTCTGCCACTCACCCCGGTGCCAGCCTCGCCATTTACACCGGTCAGGTGCCCTCCCCCCATGTCTTTGGGTCCGGTCTGCCTTGTCATCATCATTCGCTGTGAAGACACGTTAATTGATGAGAACTTGTCATCCTCTATTTTCTCGTTCATGCAGGGAGGTGGTGGTTGTTGGTTCATCCTTTCTGTCTTCTTGCCTGTTGACTCATGCTGATGCAGCATCTGATGGGCTGGCAATAATTCGATGTGCCGATTGACAGAATATTGTTTGGATAACCAAGCCTCCTTTAGCAGGCAGCCCCCATTAGTTGCATCATAATATTTTATTAGTTTTATTAATCTAGGTGAAATGTTAATATATATTGCTAATCCATATATGATATGCCATATGCTAAATAAATGTATGTATGTATGTATGTATGTATGTATGTATGTATGTATGTATGTATGTAGTGTCTCTGCATTTGCGGAGCGGCAGAGGTAGAGGACCTGGCTCACATCCTATTTGACTGTTGTCTGTATAAGAGGGTGAGAGACAGGTATCTTGGTCTATATACCAAACGAATGACCCATTGGGATCCCCATATCAAAATAACTTATCTTATGTCCAGTCAGAACTTGAAAATAACATTTAACGTAGCACAGTATTTAAACAAAATGATCCGGTTAAGATCTGCATATGTGGGACTGATTGGGGTAGATTGTAAGGGCGACTCCGAAATATAATGTTATATTTTATCTATATCTTAAATTTGTATTTTATTACTATTTCATCTTAAATTGTATCTTATTTAATTCCATTTTAAATTGTATTTTATCAAATTCCATTTTGGATTGCTTTTATCAAGTTTTGGTGACGGTTTGTTGCTGGAACTTTGCACTTTGATATGGCCCAAAGGCTAATCAATAAATAAAGTTGTTGTTGTATGTATGTATGTATGTATGTATGTATGTATGTATGTATTCCTAATGTTTGGTTGAGTTCATGTAGAATCTCTCTTCAGACCTGCAATGTTAGAGATGGCATCCTCTGGAAAGTTTGAGATTGGCTGCTACACATTCCCCTTCCTGGTCTCACTGTCATGGTTCTGACAGATGAAACTCTTCAAAAGAACTTTGAGGCTTTTTTTTACCTTAAAAGATCTTTTATTTGAGTAACATAACATTGGCACTGCATAATCAAAGCCAAAAACTGAATCCCCCTCCCCTAGACATAGTATCAAAGCACAATTCCCTCCTCCAATTAACAGTCATAAATCACATTACCCAATTAGCTTGAAGCGCAGGCTTCATCTCCAACTCTCCAGCCTGCCAATTCTTTATCAGCTCTGGGCTCAACAACCTTGATTCCCACGCTAAGTTTAGTGTTACGTCTAGTTCACAGGTCTGCAACCCACGGCTCTGGAGCCGCATGCGGCTCTTTCAGCCGTCTCCTGCAGCTCCCAGTCCTCTGCCATGTGCAGTCCAAAAAAAAGTGGGACTAAAAAAGTTCAACCAATCAATTCAAATATGCAGGGTAGGTGCATATCTCGCGCATGTACACACATGCGCACCCATTTTTTGCGGCTCCCAGTTTTTCCTTTTGTGAGGGAACTGGTTCCGAGTGGCTCTTTCACTGTTTCAGGTTGCTGACCCCTGGTCTAGTTGGACTGTCATTCACATCCCCCCTCCCAGCATCATCTAACTCTAAAAGTGAAAGGAAGAAAGATGGCTACATTTCCATCTATTGTCAATGCAAAAACATCTGAGGTTAGCAGCATTGACATCCGCTCCCCCTTACAAAAAGGACAAGTCCTGTAATGTAAACAAAAGTAAAATTTAGGGATTGCCTCTTGGTTTATTAGGGTGTTTCTTATAGAACCTATTAATGATTCTGTCAGCTTTCATATTGCTAGACTTTACCCAGGTGGCTTCAGACAACAAATATCCCTTCCATTGTACTAAGTACTGCAATTTCCCTTTAAAAATTCTAGAATCAAGAATACATTTTATTCATAGTGAATCTGCCCTGCCACCATGAGGGGTCTGGTTGCCTTCTTAGGGGGAGGTCTTAAAGTGGAACCCCGATAAGGTTTCAACAAGCTGCAGTGGAAAGCAGAGTGAACTTTTCCTAAGAGCTTAGGGAGTTTTAATTCCAAGGTGACCGAGTTAATGATCTTTACAATGGGGAAAGAACTTCGCTCCTACCTTTTTACCAGGTAATTTGAGCCATAAATATTTAGTCGACAGATAAACCTTTTCCCCAACTTGGAATGTTCTTTGAATGTTCTTTTTTATCTGCCTGCTTTTTATATGTCTCGGAAGCCTTTTTAAAAGCAGTTTTTATGGTTTTCCTAATCTCTTCCCACCCCCTCAGTGATTGATCAATTGTCTGGGGAGGGCGCCTGGGGCTATTCAGGTATGGGGCTGAACTCTTTTCCTGTGGCCACTTTAAAAGGCGTGAAGCCGGTGCCTCTGTGAACAGCGTTATTATAAGCCACCTCTGTGAAAGGGAGGTCAGTCCAGTTTGTTTGTTGGTAGCTAACGTAGCATCTGAGATATTGCTCCACCGGATTCAGCAGCCCCATTAGTAGATGGATGAAAAGCAGATGATAGACCTTGAGATGACCCAATTAATTTAAGTAAACTTCTCCAAAACCTAGCTGTACTTCCCTGTCCGAAATAATTCATTTAAGTGCAGCCGGTAGATGTGTTTCAAGAACATTTTGGTCAGTTGTTGGGTGGACGGGAGCCCTTTGCAGGCAATGAAGTGAGCCTGCTTTGAGAACAGATCTATCACAGTCCAGATGACTGTGTTTCCTCTACTTTCAGGTAGATCTACTATAAAATCCATAGCATTTTTTTCCCATGGTTGGGAAGGGTCTGCCACTAGTTGCAATAACCCAGGGGGTTTCCCTGGAATTCTTTTCATGGTGGCACATACAGCACAACTCCGGACATATTTTTCCATGTCCCATTTCAATCCCAGTCACCAGAATTGCTGGCGGATGAGATGTAGTGTTTTTAAATATCCAAAGTGCCCAGCCTGTTTTATGTCATGGCCATGTTGGAGAGCGTTAAGGCGGATGGTCTCTGGTAAGTATAGCTTTCCCCCCTTGTAAGCCAAATCATCCCTGCATGTTAGGGATGTTTGATTGTCCTTGAACCATTGGTTGGTGAGGAGCTCTCATTTTATTTTCTTTGCCCCGGAGTCATCAGGGTTAGGGGCTCTTGAAGGAGGGACTCTGCATGGCATGAGTTGAGAAGCTGTTTGTGGATTGGAGATAATTGCCTCATTAACCTCTTCATGCTAGTTTTTGTACTGGAGCAGTCTGGATAGAGCATCAGCTAAGAGGTTTTTTCCTCCTGGTATGTACTTTAGAGTGAAGTTAAAATGGTTAAAGTACCATGCCCATCACACTTGTTTTGGGTACAATTTGTGGGGAGTTTTCAGTGCTTCTAGATTTTTGTGAGCAGTCCATACCTTGAAAGGTACTTTGCTCCCTTCTAGATAGTGTCTCCAGTTTAATAGAGCCCAGCAGATCGCAAAAGCCTCCTTTTCCCACACAGCCCACCTCCTCTCGCACTCAGTGAATTTTTTTCGAGGTGTAGGCACAGGGTTGTAGGGTCTCACTCAGCTTCTTTTATAGTAGTACAGCTCCAATAGCCATGTTGCTGGCATCAGCTTGAATTACAAAGGGCTTCCCTGGGCAGGGATGCTTTAAGATTGGTTCAACAGCAAATAGTCTTTTTAAGTTCTCAAAAGTGGTCTGATAGTTCATAGTGCATGCTAGTGGTTGGCCCGGTTGTGGCTTTCCTCCCCCTTTGCCTGTTTTTAGTAATTCTGTAAGGGGTAGAGCAATTTCAGCAAAGGAGGGGATAAATTGATGGTAGATGTTGACGAATCCTAGGAAGCTCTGGAGCTGTTTGCAAGTCTTTGGAGGCTGCCATTCAATTATGGCTTTTACTTTAGTTGGGTCCATTTCAATGCCCTTGCTGGAAATTCTGTAGCCAAGATAATCTAATCGGGTCTGGTGAAACTCACACTTTGATAATTTGACATAAAGTTTGGCATTCAACAGTTTCTTTAACACTTCTCTCACTAGTTTTACGTGGTCAGTCATATTTGCGCTGTATATCAGGATGTCATCAAGATACACCAGAACTGCTTTGTATAAATGGTCATGTAGAACCTGATTAATCAGCTGCATGAAGACAGCTGGGTCCCCTGTAGACCAAACGGCATGACTTTAAATTGATAGCTCCCCATGGGACAGTTAACAGCAGCCTTCCACTCATCTCCCTCCTTTATCCTCACCCACTTATCCACTTCATCTCCATCTCTCCAGCCTGCCAATTCTTTATCAGCTCTGGGCTCAACAACCTTGATTCTCACGCTATGTTTAGTGTTGTTATGTCTAGTTGGACTCTCATTCACATCCCCCCTCCCAGCATCATCTAACTCTAAAAGTGAAAGGAAGAAAGATGGTTACATTTCCATCTATTGTCAATGCAAAAACATCCGATGTTAGCAGCTTTGACACTCACACCATTGCACCTGAGTATCTAGCTCTTGGTTTGTCTGGCCAGGTTTTTATTTTCTTAAGCATTTCTGTGTCATGAACCATAAAATTTTATTGTTTAAACAGTCACTTATCAAAGAGGGCTCAAAATTGGCTCTTTAATGATGCCTATATAATTTGGGATTCATTTAGGATATTAAAATCAATGGATTAAACAGCTCTCTAAAGTTATTTAAAATTTGAGAGACATGTTGTTATTTGATATTTATAAATGTGGACCATGAGTATAGTCAGAAGAATGCTAATTAGAAATATAAAAATCAGTAATGCAAATTGTAATCTTTTCTTTAAGTTATTTTTGAAGGCTTCTCTATGATAATTAATAATTTTTATTTTTTTGTTACTTTTAATAAGTGGTATATGTGGTCTTCACAACAACCACTTGTTCGTCTACCGTTCAAACTTACTATGACAGTGCTGAAAACTGGTACTTAACAATCAGACCTTGTAAATGTAGCTGTCATAGCTTCTGCACAATCACATGATCATGATCAAGGCGTTTAGTGACTGGCTTCCAGTTACGACATCACAATGTCCTGTTGTCGTATGATTGTGATTTGAATCCTCTACTGCCATCACAATCAATGGGGAAACTGACAAAAAATCACAAATGATGACCACATGATGTTGCACTTAACAATATTGTGAAATTCATTTTAACAACAGCAAAGTGCTGCAAGTGACATCACTAAGCAGCATAGTTAATGTGAAATCTCCTTTATGACTGTGTTGCTTAGCAATGGAAATTGTTCCCAATTACAATCATTAAGTGTGGACTGTCTGTAATATGCACAGTGAAAGGTCCAAATAACACCAGTAATAACTAAACTATTCTGATAATATGTGAAGTTGCTTCCTCTTTCTAACTCCTCTAAAGGGTCAGAAATGAGTGATTTTGATCAATTCAGGGCTGGAGGCGCTAGTCTAATCTATAGATGTGTATTATAAAACTTTTTTAATCTTTTAATTTTTTTCCTTGTTCATCTAGGAGTTGGAACTAGACTAAGGTAGAGGTGTGAAACCCAATTTAATGAAGATGTTTATAGCTTCATGTATAAATGTAGCCGTGACCAGGGGGGCTTTTGCCCAGGTTCGCCTGGTGCGCCAGTTGCGACCCTATCTGGACCGAGATGCCCTACGCACAGTCACTCATGCGCTCGTGACCTCCCGTTTAGACTACTGCAACGCTCTCTACATGGGGCTGCCCTTGAGGACCACTCGGAGGCTTCAACTGGTGCAAAATGCAGCCGCGCGAGTTGTGATGGGAGTTTCCCGTTACTCCCATGTAACACCTCTGCTCCGCGAGCTGCATTGGCTTCCAGTTGCCCTCCGGGTGAGATTCAAGGTGCTGGTGATGACCTATAAAGCCCTATATGGCTTGGGTCCAGGATATTTGAGGGAACACCTGCTGCCGGCATCAAGTTCCCTTCGTCCTGTGCGCTCCCACAGGGAGGGTCTTCTCAGGGTGCCGCCGGTTAAAGAATGCCGGCGGATGACACCCAGGGGGAGGGCCTTCTCTGTGGGGGTGCCTGCCCTCTGGAACCAGCTGCCTGTGGAGCTTAGGACTGCCCCCGACCTTCGATCATTCCGCTGAGACCTGAAGACCTGGCTCTTCGAGCTTTCCGGGTCAGGCTGAATTTTAATTGGGTTTTAACTGGGGTTTTACATGTTGCAGGGACTTAGTTTAATCTTTTTTAAATTGGTCTTAATTTTTGTATTAATGTTTTAAAAATTATACCCTGTAAACCGCCCTGAGTCCTTCGGGAAAGGGCGGTATATAAATTCAATAAATTAAATTAAATTAAAATTAAAATTAAATCAGACCCCTTTACTTAATTAAGAAATCCAACTTAAAAGAAGCCATGACTTCTAAATGTGATTGCAGAATAATTCATAAACAGATATATTAAATTATTATAGGAAATGGATTTCTAAAATATTTTAGAAATAATTTTCTAATCTTGTTAAGAGGGAATTTACTTTCCATTTATCATTTGAGAAATAAAGGATTCTTTTTAGTTTACAGCAAAACAAAGTTTAAACAGCTAGCTAGAAGAAATCACTACAGCTTTTCTTCATATTTTTGTTTACAGGCAATACATTCATTTCTTCAATAATTCTATTTTGAATAAAATTGACTCAAGAGACTTCATTAATGTTTTTCTTGTTTCATTCAATGTTCCTTGTTCTTTATTGGCAGCCATATACTTTTTAGGAAATTCATATTTCCAGAAGATGTTGGTAAGATATTATAGTCCTCTGCCATTTTGTTATTGGCTTTATAAATTCAGTTCTTAATAAAGGCATCTACATTTGTCAAAAATTTATTTCTTGAAAGCCATCAGGAATTAAAAATATTTTTGGATATCTATACACTTATTGCCCCATTTGTCTGATTAGTTATAAATGCAAGGTTAATATGTACCCATTCTAGAATCATAGAAATATAATACGTTCTGAGTTAGAACTGAAACACTGAAAACAACCATCTACATAGGCAAGCTGCTGCCATTCCTCATCTGAATGCAGCTTTTCTCTTTGGCGTTGCCATGCCAACTTTTCAGTGTGCTGTCTGAAATTTCAGTTTAAGCTCATCTGAGAGAAAGTAGGCAGAAAGGGAGCTTATTTAGAATTCAGGAGCAGACCCGTGGCCAACTGCACTGTCTCTTCGACTAGTCAGAGGTGGCCCAATCTGCTAGACAAAAGATGCAAGGCATCATTTTCAGTAGTAATGGCATAAGGTTGAAAAACAGTGGATGGATGGATTAAGCTAAGAAACAAAGAGGATTTCTTGTCAGTATCATGATTTCCATGACTTACTGTGTATAGCATCCAGTCTGAGTTGGTAACCAGGACCAGAAGTTTATTCTTCCAGGCTTTCAGACTCATGCTGGAGCCCATCCTATTGCTGTGCATAACTAAAATAAAACATTCTGGATTGCTTACCTTCTCCCTTCTTCTCAAGTTAAACTTTAATTCTTTTAGCTTTTTTAAGATGAAAAAGGGAGCATTTACTGTGAATATACTGAATATTTCAAACTTATGAGAAATGGAAGACCTGAAAAAAACCCCTTATGATTAAAAAAAAGTATTCTCAGCTCTGTCAAGAGATTTAATTATGTATCAGGAACTTTTATATTCTGTGAATCAGTCACTTTGGAAGGAATCTTTTCATCAAATAGAAGAGCTTGATCCTAACTAGTACACTCTAGCTGCACTGAGACTGAAACTTCAGAATTCAAAGATGAGGCAATTGGAGATTTAATGTCCCAACAGATCTGGAAGATGCTAGACTGAGTAAAGCTTTGCCACAAAAGAAAATGACAGTAAGTGCGTTATGAGATCACACCATGAACTTGTGATTTGCATCAGATACGGTATAAAAAAGTAAGTGTGATTATACTTGGTGGCATAATCACATAGATCATCATTTTGACAGGATCACTGGTGATTGTTGACACTGCTGGCACTCTGTGGTTTCTCAGAAGATTAATACCAGGAAACATTCCATTCAGTAACAAAGATGTAAATAAAAGACTCTGAGGGGTCACATTAAGAGTTCTGGGGAAAAATATAGGAGGTGGCTGAGGCAGGTGATATTCCCAATTAGATTATTTCTCTCCATTCCTTTGATTTCCTTGAAGACTTCCTGCAGGCCTTTTCAGAAATAATGGAAGCAATAGCATGCATCTCTACCATCCCTGTGAATTAATAATTTGTGTCTCTTTGGCCTGTGTCAGTTATCATCTCAGCATCTCAGAAGCCATGGTGGTAGCACAGTGGTTAGAATGCAGTATTGCAGGTTGACTCTGCCCACAGCCAGGAGTTCCATCTGGACCAGCTCAAGGTTGACTCAGCCCTCCATCCTTCCGGAGTCAGTAAAACAAGGACCCAGATTCTTGGGGGCATCATGCTGATTCTGTACACTGTTTGGAGAGGGCTGTAAAGCACTGTGAAGTGGTATATAAGTCTAAGTGCTATTTCTATTTACCTTGTTGCCATAGTCTAAAGAAAAGAAGACATAGGGGTGACATGATAGCAGTATTCCATTATTTGAGGGGCTGCCACAAAGAAGAGGGGGGCACATTATTCACCAAAGCACCAGAGGGCAGGACAAGAAACAATGGTTGGAAACTGATCAAAGAGAGAAGCAACCTGGAATTAAGGAGAAACATCCTGACAGTGAGGTCAATTAACCAGTGGAATAGCTTGCTCCCTGAAATTGTGGGCGCTCTATCACTGCAGATAGTCACTTGTCAGATATGGTATAGGTTCTCCTGCTTGAGCAGGGGGCTGGACTATAAGACCTCCAATTCCCTAGCTTGCCCCCAGAAATCATGGGCGCTTTACCACTGGAGATTTTAAAGAAGAGGCTAGACAGTCACTTGTCAGATATGATATAGGGTCTCCTGCTTGAGCAGGGGGCTGGACTAGAAGACCTCCAAGGTCCTTTCTAGCTTCTATTCTATTCTATTCTATTCTATTCTATTCTATTCTATTCTATTCTATTCTATTCTATTCTATTCTATTCTATTCTATTCTATTCTATTCTATTCTAAATTTGAAATTATTTCACATCAGCTGCATTTTCTCAATAATACCAATCTTTTCTCTTTGTAAAATAAACACGGTGTACAAGTGGGAATAAGATATAATGAAGAGTTTGTACTGACTTCAGAAGAGAGTTATGTCCTTAAACGAATAACGTCTTTTACATGAACCTCATTTGCTTTGGATTATTATTCTGATAGGGAATGCTTTAAGTAGGATAGAGATGACAGGAAAAAAAGGAATCCTGATAACCTGATTTAGCAGTACCACTAGTATACATTTATTTATGAATCATTCCATTCTGATGGAAACAGTATCAAACATAGAGTTCTCCATTAGCTGGCACATATTGACAATCTATATGTGAACTGGAATCCAAACACTGCAGGTACAGCCATGCAGCTTTCCGTTACCTGTTGTTCTGTAGTCAGTTCATCTTCACATAACAATCAACCTTTAAAAATAGGATGTGCAAATTAACAGCCACTACCGTGGTGAGATCATGGGGGGGGGGAGAAATCAAGGATTTGAGATTGTCTTATAAAAAGATAAAGAGGAGCTTGAGTCATTGACTCCTGCTTGGTGACTATGGGGTGGAGTTGGGTATATTTTACAGATCTAGATCTAGATCGATAATTGTGTGCTTTTCTGTCTGTCTGTCTGTCTACAGGTAGTCCTTGACTTTTGACCACAGTTGAGCCCAAAATTTACACTGCTAAACAAGATAGTTGTTAAATGAGTTCTCCATTTTACAGACTTTCTTGCCACAATTGTTAAGTGAACCACTGCAGTTGTTAAGTTAGTAACACAGTTGTTAATCGAATTTGGCTTCCTCATTGACTTTGCTTGTCAGAAGATGGTCACATGACACTGGGATAGTAACTATTTGTAGTTTTTACCTTGGACTACCTAAGATTGCAAACTTATATCTACAGTATACATATCTAGCATACTGTTGTCCCTATACAAATATGGAATTCATGAATTTAGAAGTAGTTGGAAGTCATTGAAGGCTGATCTATGATTGCATTATTTCAGTGGTTTCATCATGAGAATTCTGAGAAGCTCAACAGCAAAAACAACTCCATAAATACAACATCTACAAGAAAATGTTTCTGTCCAATGCACTTTTCTTCCCTTCGTGTAATGTAAAGCTTTTAAGAGAATGTTAATTGATTTTCAGGCAAAAACTTTGTTCACATACATATTGAGCAAGAATTCTAGAAGGCATGTATGAATTTGGTATAGACAAGTTGAGGTAAAGTGTTCTGAATCCCATAACCTCATGGTTCTTTTCTGTTTGCATTAATGTTATTTAATATTAAATTATATCACTGGCAGAAGGCCACCTGAAGAGACTAGAAGCATTTGAAATGTAGGTTTACAGGTGGCTGTTATTTATAAGCTGGGTTGACAAGATCAGAATTGAGGAGATGATAAGCCACCTGGGAAAGCCAAGGAAAATCATTAAAACAATTTAAAAATGAAAGTTAGAATATTTTGGACATGTGATGCGACACCCAGAAAAATATAGCATACTCCATTTAATCCTCCAGTGAAAGATTGAAGGCAAATGAGGTCCAGGCAGAAGAAGAACATCGTAAGGGATTGGTTTGGACAAAACTCAGCAGCACTTTTTTGTGCGGCTACTGATAAAAACAGGATTGCCAACATGATCGCCAACATCCAATAATGGACATGGCACAAGAAGAAGAAGATCACTCTCTGAGATACGCAATCTCTAAATTTGATATAAAAATACAATACAAATAAAGTAATTATATCTGAATTTTTAAAAATTTAATTTCCAAGTTACCTAACATTCAGTGTATTCATAATACTGAATGTTTTGGTGGTATTACGATAGAATCCAATTCTGTTGGTTATCTATGTCAAGATGCTTCGATATAATATATTATTAGAAAAAAAAAGTTCTACCATAGATTTGTCAAGTTGCTTACATGAAGCAAGTAATGAGTGTTCTTCATTTCATAGTTTAGAAATATATTTAGCACATGCACTTAACTAACAACTGAATTACTCATTCCTTTTATTGTCTAATTTCTACCTTAACAGCTATTAGAGTTGTTGCTAAGGAAACTGCTCCCTGCTGTGAAATTCTCCAAGAAGCATCGGAAATTTCTTCATATCACTGCAGTATAGCTAATTGCTTCATTGTCCTCTCCTCATCTAAAACGTGGCTAAATTGGCAAAAGAGAAAAAGAACAGTATTTCTCTCTCTCTGGGCCAGCTGAATCCCTCCAGTATTTGACTGCTTTCAGAATATAAAATGTGATGGGACTGTCATTTTGAATCTACCCTTGCTGGTTTCAGCTCATAATGAAATGGGTGGATGGGTGGATGGCTAAGTCACCCAAGCATCACTCATACTTTGGAGGAACCAAATGTTCACCATCCTGTGCAGTTAAGCAGTTCTTCCTCATACTGGCTCTAAGTAGGAGAAGTATGCTAGGCGGCAAAAAATAATGTTGTTTCTCCCCATGCTTCTTGCCAAATATAAAGAGGCAATAGTTTGACCCACATTTTCTCTCCAGCTGTTTCTGGCTCTTTACTATTTCTTTAACATAGTAAAAATTCATTGATACTTTTGTAAATTACAGACGATAGTACTTTTCAGGATGGCACCATATACTGTAGTCCATATTTGGTTTCCTTTGTGATTTAATTTATAGATAAATAAGATAAAAATGTTTAGTATTTATAACCTAAACTACACCACCAGAAAGCCTGTGTTCCTTCATTAGATCTGCAGAAAAATCACCAAATCTGATGTCTGTCTGCTTGCAGAGAGCAAGAAATTCAACAGTATTTGCCTTTTTTTTCAATTAGTCTTTCAATGTGCTCTACCATTTATTGTTTTTATATATAGTAGATTTTTTGCTTACAGGATCTCCACCTGGAAACCCTGAAAGAATTAGTATAATGCCATTTTTGACTCTTTCATAATCAGGGTAAAGCACATCCCTATAGCCTATACAAGAATTCATCCAGTGCTGTATATGTGAACAGCAAAATGGTAGAGCAGCATAGGGGATAAGCTTATAACAGCATCAAATAACTCTCTTATCCTTTTGCTCAGATTTTATGGCTATATTCTAAAGCAGTGTTTTTTTTCATACTCGGCAACTTTAAGTTCTGTGGACCAATTCCCATGTGGGCTGGGGAATTCTGGGACTCAACAGATCTTAGATTTGCCAGATTTGAAAAACACAGTTCTAAAGATACAAAGAAATTAGCAAAAATAAATCTGTATGAAATTTATACACACCTGTCATTGAATTTTACTGGATTTTCTTTTTTAATATCACTAAAATTATTTTATACAGCAAGAGCTAAGTAGCTACCTTTCCCAAATTTTATTTAATCATTGGATCCTGTACTTATAAGATCCATTAGTACCAAATGTCTGGATTTTGTTTGATAGCCATTAATAATAAAAAGGACTGTTTCTGCTGCACATGTTGCTAAAAATATCCATCACAATAATGTTATAACTTAAATTTTACCTGATTAAAATGGCAACTTGTCTTTGTTTTATTTCGATGGCCTATATTAGAATAGAATAAAATAGAACAGAACAGAATAGAGTTGGAAGGGAATTGGAGGTCTTATAGTCCAGCCCCCTGGTCAAGCAGGAGAACCTATACCATATCTGACAAGTGACTATCTGCAGTGATAGAGCGCCCACAATTTCAGGGAGCAAGCTATTCCACTGGTTAATTGACCTCACTGTCAGGATGTTTCTCCTTAATTCCAGGTTGCTTCTCTCTTTGATCAGTTTCCAACCATTGTTTCTTGTCCTGCCCTCTGGTGCTTTGGTGAATAATGTGCCCCCCTCTTCTTTGTGGCAGCCCCTCAAATAATGGAATATTGCTATCATGTCTCCCCTATTTCTTCTTTTCTTTAGACTAGCCAAACCTAAGTCCTCCAGCCTTTCTTCATATGTTTTAATCTCCAGGCCTTTGATCATCTTAGTTGCTCTTCTCTGATTTTTTTCCAACTCTCAACATCTTTTTTGTGATATAGTGACCAAAATTGGCTGCAGTATTCCAGGTGTGGTCTTACTAGGGTTTTATAAAGTGATACTAATACCTCACATGATTCCTTATTTTGACTCTATGCCTCTGTTTATACAACCCAGGATTGTATTAGCTTTTTTGGCTGCTGCTGCACACTGCTGGCTCATGGTTAAGTGATTGTTCACTAGGACTCCGAGGTCCCTCTCACACACTGTTTGCTGTTTTTAGGCCAGGTTTTTCCCAATCTGTACTTGATTTTTCCTCCCTAAATGTAAAACTTTGCTTTTCTCCACATTGAAACTCATTTTGTTGGATAGGGCCCATTGTTCAAGTTTGTTGTTCAAATATATTGAATATATTAAGAAGCAAAACTGGTTCTTCAGTATCACTACAGCCTGCAACTCCCCACCCCCTTTCTATTCTGACTTGGGTCATGGAACATCTCAGTTATTGAAAACTGAGCATGGTTGCAAGGCCAAAGATAACAGTTTGATAGTCAAATAAGTAACATATTTGATAATTGTAACTAGTGGCCAAAAGATATACAGTGATTGGGATTGCAAGAAAATAAAATCAAGAAGAAAATTGAAGCATTTTGAAAGCCATGCTCAAAATCACTGTAGATGGTGATAGGAAAAGCAGCTACAGATCATGACTGCTGCATGAGGTAAAGGCATAATATTTAGAATGAGAAATAAACAGAATCTGAAGAAGAGGCCATTTTTATTATGCCTGATACTGAGAACTTGGGGGTGTGTGTGTGTGTGTGTGTGTGTGTGTGTACTGGCCTTGTACATTACTTCTACTACCTCAGCTGTTGTCATAAACTATATTTATTCCCTTCTTAATAACCAGTGCACTAAAAGACTGAGACCCCACCACTGCAGCAATTATGCAAATATTGGACTGTTCACTACCACACCCCCAATTTCTCTGGAAAGTTACTTCTGCCAGTAAACAGACCTCTGAGGAGTTGCAGTTTGCTCAGGCTAACACAGCATTATGCCTGCTGTGGGTTTGTCCAAGGCAGAATTTACTGCCAGTGGCAAGGACTGGCAAATTTCTCTGGTATAGAATAAAGCTAAGGCTATTCTGCTAGATCAGGGGTGTCAAACTCAATTTCATTGAGGGCCATATCAGCATTGAGGTTGCCCTCAAGGGGCCGGGTGGGCGTGGCCTACTGGGTGGGCGTGGCCAGCTCTGCATCGTTCGCATCAAGGGTGCCTATGGGGGCCTGGGCAGGAGTGGGGACAGATCTGAGGGTCTCTGGCAGAAGGAGGGTCTCTGGGCCAGGGCCAAGGCAGTGGGGGCCGTTCCCTCACTGTTTCCAGGATGGCTTCGCGGGCCGCATGAAACCACTTCGCGGGCCGGATCCGGCCCCCGGGCCTTGTGTTTGACATGTCTGTGCTAGATCATCGAAGGGGCAAAATGTTGATAGATAATAAATCATCCCTGACACTTCTTTGTTCATTTCCAAAATCACTCCCATCTTTTCCAATATTAAGCTCAATTTAAGAGAGTTTGAAAAGTCCCTAGGGCTGAAAGTCTAGCAAGAAATACTTACTGTAGAAGATTAGATCTATCAATTGGCTCCAAATCTGACCTCATCCCCAATTGTCATATCCATGTTACAAACTTTATTAAAAGAAAAGAAAGGTTCACCATTTATTTCCAGGCATGCCTAGAATCTCAGCAGAGTGTGAGATGATGACTGTCAGTTTTTGATGGAGCATCTATCACTCAGCTTGATTACAGTGGATGCCTCCCAGTCTGGGATGCAACTGCAGCAACATACATTGCCAATTGATAAAGGAAGAGGTTAGATACTTTGGGGCATATGTATGGGCATTTTATTTTGTTATGTATGACCCATTACCAAGCCTGTTTGCAAAGTAACATTACTTTCTCTGGGAGAACAAATGTCAAGTCATGTAGGTTTCCAGGCAGAGGCAGCATGCTTTGTTAAACAAGAAAGATTGCTTGTCATGCTGTTAAATCAGCCTTGAAGGTGATAGTTATTTCTTCTGAGTTTTCCCGATATACATGGCTCTGTTCTACAAGACTGACTACTGAAGCTAAATCCAGCATCAAGGACTGATCTTTTTTTTCTAATAACTTTTATTCTTTTATGAATGTATAAAATACAAAGAAAAATAAAAATAGGAAATTAAGGGAATAAAAAAGAAAGGGGGAAAGAAAATATGAGTTGCAAGGGAAGAAAGAAAATGCCATTCATTGACTTCCAAATCTTTTTTTAGCACAATACAAGATAACATTTCAGCCTCAACTTTTTACTTTTACACATTAGTATATAAATAGCCATTTCTATAACAACAAATCTATCTAATTGTCAAAATCAAAATCAAACTTTTCATTTTTTATCACAAGCACAAAATAAATATATTCTCCTCTTTGAACAATCAATTTAACCATTACTGCTTTTTCTTCCTTACTGTTGAAATAATATGTATTTCTATTTGCACTTAATAATCTTTATAAACTATCACCATTTATATTAACAAAATTCACTCTGAAGTAGTTTGAGTAGTCTTTTTAATATCCTTGGAGCATTGCTGTTCTATGAACTGATGGATTTTATTTAAAGATTTTTTCAAATACATCTCTAATAATATGCTCCTCCATCTTAACTCCCTCTTTAGTCAAAATGTAGGTTTTTTGTAGGTCACTTAAGAATTGCCGACCAATCAGGAATCATAAAAATTGGAAAGTTTTAGCCATTCACACCAAAGTAGACTAAGCTACAAGTTACTAAAAATAATAAACTAGAACTACAACTTTCTGCCCTCCATCAATTTTTTTAAAAAGATAGTCCATACTTCCTTATTTTAGCTTGCCTTAGCAGCCTCCTTCCTGGTTTAACAAGAAGAAATCTCCCAAATGGTGCAGATCTTCAAAAAAGAATAACAGGCTGTAGTTAAAGAGAGCCTCTTTTAGCTTAATAAAGATTAATAGTCCTTAAAAATGATTAAGAAATGAAAGGCACAACTTATTGTCCATTTGAAAAATAAATTCCAAAATGGCTGCTTCTTCAACAACTAACTGATTGCAGCCCTGCCCCCCCCCCCAGTTTTCAGCATACAAGCTACTTTGAAGCGCAGCTTGCAGACCTTTGCAGTATTGGAAGATCTTGAGGGATAATTCCAAGACTTTCCCTCACCCAGTAGAGTCATATAAACTAAAGGAATGCTGGTTCCTTATATTAGTAGTTGAAAAAGCTATATTCCATGGGGGAAACCCTCAGGGATCCTTCCCTGGGCATGTCGTCAGTTGGACATCTTTTCACTGGAAGTCAGGAATTTATCTTTTAATAATGGTCAGGTTATTTTTAACACAGTTATCCTCTTGAAAGGATAAAGAAATTATGTGCTACATATTGTGGTTGGGGTCCTTGACAATTAAAGAACTATCTTGCCTGCTAAATAGGTGCAGTGATTCTGTTGCTAACAGTTGCTTTCCTAAACTAAATTGCTATTATAAGATATCATATTTTAGAAATTGCTATATGTATGAATTGCTATGTATAGATCAAACTGATATAATCACATCAATGACTAGGGAAGATGACAGAATATTGCAGAATGTTGCAGTGTCTTGTTATAATACTGTAGGGAATGTAGATATCCTGGTTGGAGGTGAGGGGGGTCAGGTACGAGTTCCTACCAGTTGGAAATTACCTGTCCTGCACATTCAGAAAATCTTTCTTTGCACCTTTTATCTCTCCAACAGTTAAATGGCTTATCTTCCCAAGCCTGTATACTTTATAATGGCATTGTGGGGATACAATCATACACTGGACCAGATTTTTATGTGAAAAGGTTCTCAGGGAATAACTACCTCAGATAATTACTTCAATTACCTCAGATAATTAAAAGCTATTGCAAAATTCATGAATGAAACAAGGAATTGGTGTTATTTGGGAGCTCATAAAAGAGTTAGGTTTCTTTAGCCATCCAAATGTTATTTGAAAAGCTGCATAAGCTATTTTTTGCACCTCTGAAGCAAAAATTGATTTATTTAAGAGCTATTAAATCAAGGAAAAAAAACCTTAAATCACTTTTTTTCATCTCTTACATTTTAAATCTATACGCTGTAGGGAGATTTCAAATCTGTTAATTTGAGTTTTGGTATCATCAATGCTCTATCTTGGACTGAACAGGAGATGTAGTAGAAATCTCAACTTTTTCTCTGAAGGGGATGAGGGATTGGATGGCGATAAACAGAATAAGATTGAATCCCAGTAAAAGGCAGTTTCTCCACCTTTTTATATGAATGGGGTTATACTACCCTAGAAAATTTGTTATTGTCTGCCTGGACTTCTGGCTCCTGCTGGAACAGCAGGTGCAAGGGTTGGCTATGGGCATAGTGAGAACAGTGACTCATGACCTTGGAATCTCTCAGTTAGAGTGCTTTAAGTGGAACTTCTGGAAGATGAATCAGAAGCCTCAGCTGGCATAGAATGCTGCTGCTCAGCAGCATGGTCCAGTTTAACAGAATAATACTTTATCTTGAAAAAAATCATTGTCTGCCAATAGGCTTTGAAGCCCCAAATTAAGCTTCTGGGGATTGCTATAAACCTCTGTATAGCTTGGGTCTGGATTCGGTTTATATCTTCTAATAGAGAAAAGATGCTTTGGGTCCCCATCCTATAAATGATCAGAGGGGACCCAGAAAATAACACTCTTAGCTGTACTTCAAAGGTCAGTTAATTCCCTACACTTTTAGTTTTCTGGAAACAAGTCAGTTCTTGGCAATGATGCTAAGGTTGCTAAGTATTATAGGGGAGAAATTTTTTCCTCTCACTTTGTTTGAGGTTTTTAAGGCAGGTATAAAAAAATAGAAGGAAGTTTCCCCATTCTCCCACTCTAAACTACGTAAAACATCAATAACAACTCTTAAATAATCTAAGTTATTTAAGTTAGATTAAATACAAGAGTCTAAGGGAGGGGGATTTTCCTGATCACTAGTATTAAAGTGATACTAGCCAAAGCATTTTGCCACCTTAAACAAAACACACTAGGACCTTCTGCCTAATAAAACCAAAGTTTGGTACTGTAACAACTGAATCTGAGTGAAATCTCTCTTCAATAGAAAAATAGCACAATTGGGCAAGATAGGTGGGTGATGGTAATGATGTAACTAACCTATTTGGCGAGATGGTGACAGGTCACTTTATTCTAATACTAAGCAGCCATGCTTTTATTTAACCCTGAACTCTCCTGCATTCACTAATCAAATCCCAGAACCACTAAGAAACAGTATGCACAGACAGTCCTCCTTTCTTAATTAGCATTTAAGTCTATACAGTACTAATTGCTTGGTAGAGATAATGCTTTCCTGCTACAGATCAAGTAATCTAAATAAAAGAAGTAGCTCTCTTTTCTGCACACAAGAGTCTTCAAGTAATTTTACTATAGTGCCTGGGTAGGGAATCTGCAGTTCTCCAAATGTTGCTGAACAGCAGTTCCCAACAACCAACAAATAGGAAGTGGAATAATATCTGAAGGATTTAGGTTGTTCACTCCAGCTGAAATAGAGTACTATTCCTCAACATTTATGATAAAAGTGAATCGAATCATGGAGACTAGAATTAATAATAAGTGTATGTGGAAATCCGACCTTACAATAGAGATAGATAGATAGATAGATAGATAGATAGATAGATAGATAGATAGATAGATAGATTACTTTTTTGGAGAAATCAGCAGTACTAAGTTAAGCAAAATAGGATAAGTTGAGCATAATAAGGTAAGTGTAAAAAAGTGCTTTCAGAAATGCAACCTAGATCCAAAATAAGGGTATGTGCATGTGTCTTTCATAAACATTAACATTCTTTTGTTTGTCTTATTGCTAATCCTCCCAGAAGAAGTATCTGCAAGAATAGTCCAAGTAGTAACTGCTGAAGCTGTGGCAGTTCTGAAAAGTGAACAGGAAAAAGAAGCTCAGCTCAAAGATCAGCCAGCGCAATTACCTCTAGGTAAAGCACATGATCTTAGATGTATATCTGTGGTGTGTTAGAAAACAAAGTGTTGAATTACAGCTTTCCCATTTTTTTAAATTTTGTAGTTTATTTCATTTTTAAGACCTGAGAGCTGACTTGCTTGTAACTATTTTGCAGCTTTTTAGAAAAGGTAAAATTATGTTGTGGTCCAATTTTTGATGTTTTTTTATATGAATAATACAAACTTAAAATTAGGATGTTTACTCTTTAAGTAATTTTTCAACTTTCCCAGCAATCAAAATAAGGAGGCAAAAGATTAAAAAAAAAACAATGGCATATAGTGATTAAAAAGTTAGATTGGAAGTGAGGAAATCTAGGTTCAGGGCCCTGTTTGGTCATATTGTTTCTGCAGTTATTTTGGGCCAGTATACTGTAACTCATAGGCTTGTGAAGATAAATTTTGGAGTCTCCATATGTGATGCCTTGAGTTCCTAAAAAATGGGATATAAATGTTTCTGTATATAAATAACAAAGGTTGTTCAGTTATACATATCCATGTACATGCACAAATTGACAGACTGCCAAATTTTAATCGGTTGTCCAAACTTCTGCAAGTTTAAAAGAAAAACTGTTCCTGAAAGTTGGGGGCGTGCCATAAACCTGCAATTAGTGCAGGTTCGCATCCCACCAGGCTCAAGGTTGACTCAGCCTTCCATCCTTCCGAGGTAGGTAAAATGAGGACCCAGATTGTTGGGGGCAATAAGCTGACTTTGTAATAATGCCGCTTGGGGCCCCCCAAAAGCCCTAATAAGCAGGCATATACATAGAATGAAGGCTATTGCTAAGCACATTGATTTGTGCTTAGATTGTAATCCCCCCTGAGTCTTCGGAGAAGGGCAGGATATAAATGGGATTTAAAAAAATGTTAAGAGAAATAGAAAGTAGAACAGGAATAAATTAAAACAGATGTCTGCTTTTAGGAACAAAAGCTGTAATTATAATCAATTCATTTTATGCTGGAACTTAAGCACATGTTTAAGTAGTTTGTTTGTTATGCTGCACCAAAAATAAACAGGTCCGCGTAATAGAATTCTGTCTGTCTGTCTCAGGTGCTAACAAGAATAATCATTTATGAACAGAGATATTATACCTTTATATATAATAGATTCACTTCCCTATGGATTCAGCTTTAATCTGCTTATCTTACCCATTGCTATATACACCACAGATCTATGAATATTGCTAATATTCCTATATTACTGGAACCAGATATAAGACTAAAAAGATGTAATACATTATTTTAAAGTCCTGTTTAAAAGTGGTTTATTCTTTAATGATGTAAAGTGGTCAAATAGGTGCTTAGGTTTGCCTGGTTGCTGCCTAGTATTTCAAGAAAAAGCCTAGGGAATATTACTTGGGTATATTTAGCACTGATTTTTGCTCAAGCCATTGTTTTGCTTCTGGGCAACATACAATATGTCATCTACCATCAATAGATGATTAATAGAAGGCTAGCGTCATGATTTTTACTAAGGTTATCAAAAATTAGCTGACACTTAAGAAATAAAGATGATGTCAGATAAATTTTGTTTAAATTGTAGTGATATATGAAGGTAATAAATCACAGTCCTGGTTTCTCAAATTCACATGTAAATTTTACATGTGATTGGACCCTGCTGTAAAATCTCTCCAAATTTTATAATCAAGTGTTGCTTAATTTTTTTTTCTTTTTAGGTTTACAAATCAGAGTTTTATTGTCACCTGAGAGCTACAATGTTAATCTTCCAAAGAGCTGGCATGTCAACCGAGCACCCCCATATCCTCTGCCTCTTACAGTATATAGCAGCATTTATGTATATTTGTACTTGTTTATAAATGTGCAAGTTTTAATGTCCCCTCATTTGAATTGAATGGATGCTTGAGTTGTACAATATTGAAAACTCTTGAGATTCAATTGAACTCATGAGGTTCAATTTATTGGATGCAGAGTCAAACAATGGAGTTTGACCCCAATAGTATATTTTGCTATCAGATTAATTAATAGATGTGTTTTCTTTCTACCGTTCAATCATTAGCAGTTGAAGAGACAGCTAACCTGCCTCCTTCTCCACCCCCATCACCTGCGTCAGAGCAGACTGGAACCCTGGAAGAAGGTAAGAGTTTCCTTGGGTTGCATTCACAATGTAGCTGCATTTTTAAGAGGAGAAATCCAGGGACCCTGGTGTGAGAGAAAGAGGTAGGAGGAAGATTCTTTAACTCTTAATTTATAGCTTGGGTGCGTGGGGCTTTGGAAAATAACCCAAAGCATATATCAATGAAAGTTTAATGTAAATTTGTTTGTTCTATATATAGTTGTATACATGCATCTATATGTTTAAGAAATATAAAGGAATATGAATTATGTGAATTTTCTTTTTATCCTGTAAAACACCATGCTATAGCTTTACAAATTTCAAATAGAAAAATAGTTCATTAGATGTATTCATACTGATCCTGTGGCGAATAAAGTTCTTTAAAATGGTCTGTTCTATGCTATTACTAACCAAAACATTCTTTCAACATCTGAGCCAGGCAAGCTTCATTAAGACAGTGGCTATCTAGCTGAAGAGGATGCTAAGGTTATATTTTAGCCAAAAGAATGCTTATGTTTCTAGAATTTTTGACACATGAATTTGAGACTTAAGTAGGTAAAGCTTTTTTCTAGCCCTTTATTATCATATTGCTAAAAATATTTTACACTGAAATTATTCCTTTCCAACTTGTTTCAGATCTGTTTTTTTTAAATACAAAACTTGTCTGGTGTATTAAAACTGAAAAAGTCATTAGATTTTTGAAATATTCTACTTGTTCTGAGTTTATATATAAAGAAGAAACGTACAGGATTCAGTTTGCTTTACTGTATTTGTACTTATTCTGTGAAGATACGTTTATAAGGGCACAGGGGTGTGATAGAGAAAGAAGTTGACAAACTGAATTATCTTCTATTTTTATATTTCATTTATTTATTTATTTATTTACTTAAATTTATATGCCGCCCTTTTCCCTGAGGACTCAGGGCGGCTCACAAAGTAAAAATTAAAAAAGAAAAAAAAGACATAGAGCAAAATTTAAAAGAGAATTAAACCAATAAATACAATGATTACATATTAATTTTAAACCTAATCAAACCTAATTAAAATACGTAAAAGTCCAGACCCGCTTGTTGAAACAACCAAGTTTTCAGGTCACGGCGGAAGGACCGAAGGTCAGGGGCCGTCTGCAGCTCCGAGGGTAGTTCGTTCCAGAGGGTCAGCGCGCCCACAGAGAAGGCTCTCCCCCTGGGGGTCGCCAGCCGGCATTGGCTGGCCGACGGCACCCTGAGGAGGCCGGCTCTGTTGGAGCGAACCGGGCGATGGGAAGTTGACAATGGCAGCAGGTGGGATCAATGTTTCTTCAAATAATATTGCAACTCTTTTTTTTCTTTTGTACATCCATAAGCTAATTTATTTCTGTGTCTAAGTCCATGTGGAGGGCATAAGGAATGGCCATGAAGTGCAAGAAGAAGAGCGCTAGGAAGGCAACAATTGGATAAGAGGGTCTTGAGTCCAGGTCAGGAAATTAGTTTGAATAAATGTCTCAGACAGGTCCTTTGCTAATTCTCAGTAAGATAAAATAAGGGAGGAGAAGCACAGTCATACCTGCAGTATTCAGTTACTATAACTGTTACAATAAAAGTTATCCTGATTTATATGACTTTGGTTTCTTAGGCTGGTCTATCTTATAGAGCTAGCAGTCCATTGGAGCTAACCTTGGTTTTATAGGTTTAAAATGTGAGATTATGATGAAACTGTTATTTCCATTTCAGCCTCAAGTTCTCACTGTGCGTTGCAAACAACATAGGTGGGGACTACAGGATTTTAAGAACTGGTTGTGTTTGTGCAAGCACAAGGGGGAGCACTGTCACAACTTGGTCCATGGATTTCGTTGTCTGTCAAAATCATTCTTAGTTACAGAAGTACTGATTTCTGAGTGGTTTACTGACAGCTAGTGACTTCTGGTAGGTGTGTGGGACTAAATCTGAGGTCTTTTGAATATATGTGAAAGTGCACATATTAGTAAGGGTCAGTATTTTTATCCATTAATTAATATTTGTAGGCTTTCAAAATGGAAAAGGCTTGTTAAATGGTAAGAAGAAAACTAAAGATGATTACTTTGCCTATAATGCTGATGAAATTAGCTTCAGAGAATACAGTGAAGTTTTTTTTAAATAAATATAGGTAAGTAATAAGTGTTTAGTTGTTAGTAACTTTGTAATAACTTTTAGTAAGTAGTATACTTATTTATCTAATCCTAAACCCAATGAAATCATTAGTTTTATTCATGAATGAGGTACATAACTACAATTAACATTTTTACAGTATCATAAAGTTTGAGCATTTTTGCTTTACGCTATAAAAGAGGTTGTAGTCTTAAATTCTGCAATTTAAATAAGCAGGAAAGCTGAGAGAACATATGTAATATTACATACATGAAAAGAAACTGCCGTAAAATGTTTGAAAATATTTTTTAAAATATGGAACATCCAGGCCAAACTTACAAACATTTGCTACATTTTCTATTTCCATAAGTGCTATATTTCTCAGGGAATTGCAAGATAAATCTAAGATGAAACTACTGTATAAACATTTTTCAGCCATTTGAATGATTTAAAAAATATTTCATAACCAATTTTCAAGCACTTTGGGATTGAGTTGTTTTATCTTTTAAAAAATGGACACTTGAAATTAAAGTAATTCAAAGGAAATCATAAACTATAGTCATGAACACAAAGGTTTTTGTTACGATCAGTTTTCCTTAAGATCAAATTTCCTTAAGATTGCTCTGAACTATAACAATAGAAAAGAAAAAATGGATGCTTGGCAACTGCATGTGTTAAAGCAGCTACACATGAAGTGCCAGTTGCCTGAAGACATTTTCTGTTTTATTGTTTGCACAAGAATCTTTTTACTCCATAAAAGCAATACTCATTAAAAATGCAAGTTGAAATAAGCATTACATTTGTTTTAGACTGTATAGGCAAATCTGCATTTCAGAAGGTGAGCTTGGCAATAGAATACGATAGGATATAATTAATATAATTATATTAAAAACCTATACTATTATTTGTAGAATTTTTATTCATGTTTTTAACATGATTTTATTGATATTTATTTTATGATTTCATCAGTTACACATTTTAAATCACGTTAATTTGAATAAATATATGTGTCCCATTGAAATTAATATGACTAGCTTTGTTTCATTCATATTTCTTTTAACAGAAACTTGTAATTGGATACTTTCATACCTATAGGGATCAGTCTATATGTTTGTATTAAAAAAATCTTCTAAGCAATAATTAGTTTCGTGTATTAGGTGGGATGCAAAATTTGAGTTTTTTCATGTCAAACAATGTTTGATGAGGTAAAGAATTGTTGCATTAGGTAATACTTCAATAATTCATATTCATATTGACACTGATATTGCTAAAATAGAACTATTAATTGATAGACATATTTCTATTATTATTTTATGTTTAAAATAAGGGTGGATTCTGTTGAATGTAGTTTCAATTATCACTAAATTATCTTTCCTGAAGCTCCCAGAAATTCTCCAAAAGAGAGTCAAGTGTGCATTGAATATATTAAATATAACCAGGTTGGAAAAACACATGTTACACAATTAGCTAGCATGGAAATTAATGACCTTTTCTCTACTATTATCCCCATGTGCACTTAAATTATTATATAATTTCCATTGGCTCACTTTCTTATGCTAAAATACTAAATTACTCCCTTGGCTCATAGGAAGAGACTTTCTCTTGAAATTTTATACAGCATGCCAAGTTATTAGTCTGTATTCAGACAAAACTTTAATGGTGACCATAAAATTGGCTTTGAAAAGTGCTGTAGCTTTTCCACTAATTTAAGTTTGGATAACCCTGGAGCTGATTAATCTCCGGGAGTTTTAAGGCTCGCAGATGCCAAATGCATTTAACTGTAGTTTACTCAGTTTTAAAAAATGAAATATTCCTGGGTCACTGTGACTCAGTAGATCAAGTTGTTCCTAAGGTTCCAACTGGTAACTTGAATTAGTTATTTCTGTTTTTAAAAATATCTGTATATTGTAATAGTGAAAATTATGTTTGTAGAAATTAAGTACAAGGTAAGAATATTTGTGAGGAACCATGGAGCTATAATTCAAATGTATTTATTCAGATTGTGTTTTAAGATCATACCCATTCTCTACCTCAAATTGCAAGAAAGCAGTCTATACATTTGTCATTTATTTTAATTTTGAATGTATATTGAGCCATTTTCTGAAAATTCAAAATAAAAATGAAAAATCCAGCAGGAACACTTTTATTAGTTCTACTAATACAGGCAGAAGGAAGTCCTGTTGAATATAGCAGCAATTGCTCTTTGGTAGCTGTGCCCAAATTTCAGCCAAGTAGATTAAATTGTAGAGTTTGAATTGTGTAAGTGGCTGTTAATATCCATATAACCTAGGCCTCACAGTAGTAGTGCTGAAAAATAAATTTATTTCCAACAAGCAGAAGAAGAAAGCAAGCAATCTTTAACACTTTTGGAAACTTTGGAAAGTGCCAGAGACACTGACACAAAAAAGGTACATGCACACAAGTGAGTACATAAAATGGGTATAGTCATTCACCTTTCATACTGTACGTTCAAAAATAGATCCTCCCCGTATCTGTTATCCCTATTCAAACAGGATATTTAAAAATGATTCTGCTAAAAAAAGCATCTCCCATCTTTAGAACACACTTTAAAATTGTTCCCCTCAAATACAATTCTTCCTTCTTTAACATGTATTTAAAAATCAACCTGGCAAATCTATCTCTCTTCAAAGAGATCAACTGAAGGGCTAGAAACTCCAGGGGCTTGTAATATGGTAGCTGTGTTTGTTGGAGCAGTGGTTAAAATGCAGTATTGCAGGCTAATTCTGCTGATTGCCAGGAGTTGGATTCTCACCAGCTCAAAGTTGACTCAGCTTTCCATCCTTCCGAGGTCGGTAACATGAGGAGCCAGATTGTTGGGGGCAATAGGCTGACTCTGTACACCGCTTTGAGAGGGCTATAAAGCACAGTGAAATGGTATAGAAGTCTAAGAGCTATTGCTATTGCCGGTCAAAAACAGTATAAAAGGTCACTGAGATCTTGTTGGAATTTTGACCATACATTTTTTTTCCATTCCAGTTTAAGTCATTACATACAATAGATTACCGATCATCACCAGAACTGCTGTTGTTTGATATGGGATGGATTTCCCCTACTTACTGTCAATTTCTGGTAAAAATGTTCCTCTCCATGTAAGTCAAGAAAGAAATCATTTGAATAGCTTTTTGTTGCTGTTGTTAGTAGCGAAGTTGTGTCTGACCCATCGCGACCCCATGGACAATGTTCCTCCAGGCCTTCCTGTCCTCTACCATCTTCTGGAGTCCATTTAAGCTCATGCCTACTGTTTCAGTGACTCTATCCAGCCACCTCATTCTCTGTTGTCCCTTTCTTCTCTTGCCCTCAACCTTTCCCAGCATTAGGCTCTTCTCCAGGGAGTCCTTCCTTCTTATTAGGTGGCCAAAGTATTTGAGCTTCAACTTCAGGATCTGGCCTTCTAAAGAGCAGTCAGGGTTGATCTCCTCTAGGACTGACCGGTTTTTGTTTTTTAAATTCCATTTATATCCCGCCCTTCTCCGAAGACTCAGGGCGGCTTACAAGCTTAGCAGTAGCCTTCATTCTATGTATATGCCTGCTTATTAGGGCTTTCACACAAACCCCAAGTGGCATTATTACAAAGTCAGCTTATTGCCCCCAAGAATCTGGGTCCTCATTTTACCTACCTCGGAAGGATGGAAGGCTGAGTCAACCTTGGGCCTGGTGGGATGCGAACCTGCACTAATTGCAGGCAGCTGGTGTTACTTAAGGAGGCATTAGCCCACTGCTCCACCAAGGCTCTTTGATCGCCTTGCAGTCCAAGGGACTCGCAGGAGTCTTCTCCAGCACCAGAGTTCAAAGGCCTCAATTCTTTGGTGCTCAGCCTTTCTTACGGTCCAACTTTCACAGCCATACATTGCAACTGGGAAGACCATAGCCTTGACTATATGGACTTTTGTTGGCAGGGTGATGTCTCTGCTTTTTAGTGTGCTGTCTAGATTTGCCATGGCTTTCCTCCCCAGGAGCAAGTGTCTTTTAATTTCTTGGCTGCAGTCCCCATCTGCGGTGATCTTGGAGCCCAGGAAAATAAGATCTGTCACTACCTCCATTTCTTCCCCATCTATTTGCCAGGAATTGAGAGGGCTGGATGCCATGATCTTGGTTTTCTTCATGTTAAGTTCCAACCCAGCTTTTGAACTCTCCTTCTTCACCAAGAGGCTCTTTAATTCCTCTTCACTTTCTGCCATTAGAGTGGTATCAGCTGCATATCTTAGATTGTTGATATTTCTCCCGGCAATCTTAATTCCAACTTTTGATTCATCTAGCCCTGCCTTTCTCATGATGTGCTCTGCATATAAGTTAAATAGGCAGGGCGACAGTATACAGCCTTGCCGGACTCCTTTCCCAATTTTGAACCAATCAGTGGTTCCGTGTCCAGTTCTCACTATTGCTTCTTGACCCACATATAGGTTTCTCAAGACACAAATAAGATGGTCTGGTACTCCCATCTCTTTAAGAACTTGCCACAGTTTGTTGTGATCCACACAATCAAAGGCTTTAGCATAGTCAATGAAGAAGAAGTAGATGTTTTTCTGCAACTCCCTAGCTTTCTCCATGATCCAATGTATGTTGGCAATTTGATCTCTAGTTCCTCTGCCTCTTCAAAATCCTGCCTGTACTTCTGGTAGTTCTCGATCCACATGCTGCTGGAGTCTAGCTTGTAGGATTTTAAGCATAACTTTACTAGCATGTGAAATGAGTGCAACGGTGTGATAGTTTGAACATTCTTTGGCTCTGCCTTTCTTTGGAATTGGAATGTAAACTGATCTTTCTAATCCTGTGGCCACTGTTGAGTTTTCCAAGTTTGCTGGCAAATTGATTGTAGCACTTTTACTGCATCATCTTTTAAGATTTTGAATAGCTTATCTGGAATACTGTCACCTCCACAAGCTTTGTTGCTCAGCTTTTCTAAGGCCCACTTCACTTCACATTCTAGGATGTCTGGCTCGAGGTGAGTGACCACCTCATCGTGGTTATCAGGGACGTTAAGCTCGTTCTTGTATAGTTCTTCTGTGTAATTTTGCCACCTCTTCTTAATCTCTTCTGCCTCTGTTAGGTCCCTGCCATTTTGGTCCCTTATCATGCCCATGAAACGTTCCCTTCATCTCTCCAATTTTCTTGAAGAGATGTCTGGTCCTCCCTATTCTATTGTTTTCTTCTATTTCTTTGCATTGTTCATTTAAGAAGGCATTCTTATCTCTTCTAGCTATTCTCTGGAATTCTGCATTCAGTTGGGCGTATCTTTCTTTTTCTCCCTTGCCTTTCACTTCCCTCCTTTCCTCAGCTATTTGTAAAGCTTCCTCAGACAGCCATTTTGCTTTCTTGCATTTTTCTTTGGGATGGTTTTAGTTGCTACCTCTTGTACAATGTTGTGAACCTCCGTCCATAATTCTTCAGCCGTTCTGTCTATCAGATCTAATTCCTTAAATCTATTTGTCACCTCTGCTGTATATTCATCAGGGATATGATTTATTTCATACCAGTGGCCTAGTGCTTTTCCCTACTTTCTTCAGTTTAAGCCTAAATTTTGCAATGAGAAGCTCCTGGTCTGAACCACAGTCAGCTCCTGGTCTTGTTTTTACTGACTGTATAGAGCTTCTCCATCTTTGGCTGCAGAGCACATAGTCAATCTGATTTCTGGTGATGTCCATGTGTAGAGCCGTCTCTTGGGTTGTTGGATAAGAGTGTTTGCTATGACCATTGTATTCTCTTGACAAAATTCTGTCAGCCTGTGCCCTGCTTCATTTTGTACTCCAAGGCCAAACTTGCCTGTTATTCCGGTTATCTTTTGGCTTCCTACTTTAGCATTCCAATCCCCCATGATGATAAGGACATCATTTTTTGGTGTTAGTTCTATAAGTTGCTGTAGGGCTTCATAGAATCAATTTCATCCTCTTCAGCACCGGTGGTTGGGGCATAGACTTGGACTACTGTGTAATTGAATGGTTTGCCTTGGATTCAAACTGAGATCATTCTGTCATTTTGGGGATTGTAGCCCAGCATTGCTTTTCCTACTCTTTTATTGACTATGAAGGCTACTCCATTTCTTCTGAGGGATTCTTGCCTGCAGTAGTATACCTGATGGTCATCTGAATTAAATTCACCCATTCCTGTCCATTTTAGTTCACTGATTCCTAAGATGTCAATGTTCAGTCTTATCTCTTGTTTGACCACGTCCAGCTTGCCTTGATTCATGGATCTTACATTCCAGGTTCCTATGGAGAAAAAATCTTTACAGCATCGGACTTTCCTTTCACCACCAGATACATCCACAGCTGAGTGTCCTTTCGGCTTTGGCCCAATCGCTTCATTCTTTCTGATGCTACTAGTACTAGCCCTCTGCTCTTCCCCAGTAGCATATTAAACACCTTCCGACCTGAGGGGCTCATCTTCCAGCGTCATATCTTTTTGCCTTTTGGTACATGGGGTTTTCATGGCAAAGATACTGGAGTGGGTTGCCATTTCCTTCTCCAGTGGATTACATTTTGTCAGAACTCTCTGCTATAACCTGTCTGTCTTGGGTGACCCTGCATGGCATAGCTCATAGCTTCATTGAATTATGCAAGCCCCTTTGCCATGACAAGGCAGTAATCCATGAAGGGGTTTAGCAGCTTACATTTGGGTAAAAAGATTTCTGTTGCTGAAACTCTGAAGTGGATGTCTGTCCTATCTGGGTTGCAAAAATCCCAGCAGTCTCTGTATGGCAGCAAAGGAATATTGAAGACTCTCAATCTGTGTTGCTGTCTAGTGGCCTGCTTTTTGATAACCTTACCTGATCAATACAGGTAAATGATCCTCAAATCTCCATATTATTGTTATTGTTTAGTTATGTGACCACATCAGTGGGTAACAAGCAGGCGTATACATAGAATGAAGGCTATTGCTAAGCACATTGGTTTGTGCTTAAATTGTAAGCCGCCCTGAGTCTTCGGAGAAGGGCGGGATATAAATGGGATTAAAATAAAATAAAAAATAAATAAATAACAAAACATGTTTTTTTTTTATCCCATTTATATCCCGCCCTTCTCCAAAGACTCAGGGCGGCTTACAATCTAAAGCACAAATCAATGTGCTTAGCAATAGCCTTCATTCTACGTATATGCCTGCTTATTAGGGCTTTTGGCCCCCTCCAACCGGCATAATTACAAAGTCAGCTTATTGCCCCCAACAATCTGGGTCCTCATTTTACCTACCTCGGAAGGATGGAAGGCTGAGTCAACCGTGAGCCTGGTGGGACTCGAACCTGCACTAATTGCAGGCAACTGGTGAAAAATCTGCATCAACTCAATTAATAAAACTCAATCTGTTCTAAATGTTCTGTCTTTTGGATAGTCTTTGATATGAAAGGAGTCCTGCTGGTAATATACATGTTCATTCTTCAGAAGAAATATGATAGCGATTCTGATTGTTTCAATATTTGTTAAATTTTAAAATAGGTCCTTATGTCAGGCCTTGCTTCAGAGTCTAGGTATAACAGTCAAATAAGATATTGTATGTACACTATCTTCAATAGCTGGAGTGCCGTCTATACACAACCTTTCTGTGAAACCTCCCATATCTTACCATGGAATCAAGCTGTTAGAAACGTGCTCTCGAAAAAAAAAATCTTCTACAATGTTGTAGCATATGAATTATTCAATACTTTTATTATGTTGTGCCAGCCATTTCATAGACTTAACAAAATTAAGGAATGCAATGTTATCTTACATAGTGACCTTTAGAAGCTTTTGTATGAAGTTTTTCTTGGCCTGTTTGAACTAGTGATTAGAGAAAACAGTACATAGAAATAGTATTTGTAAACTGAGCAGCCCAAATACAAGGAGACTTGTTAAAATCTACTCTTCAAAGCACAACTTGGTAAATGAGTCTGAAGTCACTGATAAGAACTTTTGCCTGTAGTAAAATACTTTGATCATAAGTGATTTTGTATGAAAGATATTCCCAGAAGCAGCTATTGGAATGGATTTATATAGCCTGAAGATGCATTTCAGAGGAGAGGATTGATTTCATTTCAACAAGGGAACATTGATCAGTCCTCATAGTTCTGTACTATATGTTATCATCAGAACTATTTTAGCATTTATAGACCTTGTTAATTGGAATTGTGGATAACTCTGATTAATGAGTTACACTATTGAACTAGGGCTGGTTGTAGCCTTTAGTGAACTCCTCTTAAAATGCAGAAGCCAGGTACCTGTTTTGAAAAGACAGCACGTGGATGCAGATAAAATTTAATAATATATGGTCTGTCTCTTTTCATATATAATTATATTAACCTTAGTCTTAATAATATTCAGAACATTGATTTCACAAGAGCAGATAGATGTATGAAGTAATCTTATTTTCCCTATCTTGGTGTGGAGCTGATAGCTGCATAAAACAAGATGTTTGCATGTTTGACTTTAACTTTTGTCATGTGCACTAGAGGATATCAGTGTAGCAGCATAGGAGCCAATACGCACCGCTAACTGACTGTTTCAGACTTGCAGATTTTTCCAGGTATCGTTCATACCAGTACAAATCCTTAGATAGGAATGTGAATATAAGTAAAATAAAGTGATTTTCTCGATATACATGATAGAAAATGGATTCCTGCAATTGCATGAATATCATTGTACAATTGAAAACAGTTCTGTAGTAGTGGTAGAAACTGAGGAAACATAATGTTTTAATTTATTGTAGTAGTTCACAGCAATATCATGTCCCTACTTGGCATGCCTTCCTGTTTAAATCTCTGGACTGGAGAAAAAAAAATTAAAAGGCATGTATCAGTAGTGAGTCATGCTCAGCTGCTGGTTTCCCAGTAACTACTCAAGCAACCCAGATATTAATACAGGTTTACTTTCATGGCCTGGGTTAGTCTACAGTATGCCATCTTTCCACCAACTCTTGAGTTGCTCCCAATCAAACATTAAAAGACATAAAATCACACTTAAACATACTTCAAGTTTTAATTCATTGAATACATTTCATGTACCTTTTTATCCTTGTTTGGTTACTAAATGAATAAATTATAGTTACCTAAAGTTGCATTGATATTAAGTAACAAAATAAGCAAAGCAAGGTGTGGAAAATTGGGAATAGTACTCAGAACCACATATGGTAGCCATCTAGAGGCTTTATAAAGATCCTATGTATTTAGCTCACCAGAGTTGTATAGGCTTTTCCCACAGCAAACCACAGTATATAGCTAATGGGAACATTTATCTTAATGGGATGCAAATAGTAATGCCTGGCTTTTCACAGGTTTGCGCAGAGTAGAGTTGAAAACCACATTTCCTGTCACTGTGGCTTTGTACGTATCAGCTGCAGGTATATGCAACTGAAATTATTTGGAGTCAAGAATTAATAGCTATAAGATACTCTTTTTCCCAGGCCAGAGATCTTATTGGACTTTTAGTGACATCCTGGGCTCTCCTAAGTCTGTGGAACCAGGGCAAAAAATCATCAGGAAATAAAGGTTCCAGTCAGTGGTGGGATTCAAATATGTGAATAACCAGTTCTCTGTGTAGATGCTGCTTCCGGAAGCCCATTCTGGGCCCGGGCAACCAAAAATTAGCCATTGGTTCTACTGAAGTGGTGTGAACCGGCTGAATCCCACCACTGGCTCTAGTGTTAAACTGTATCTGAAAAGACCCAGGTTCAAGCCCTGATCAGTTTCAAAACTTGCTGGATGACTTTGTCTCAGGCATTTTCTCTCAGTTCAACTTAGCTCAGAAGATGGTTATAAGAATAACATTAGGTGAGGCTGTCATTAGTATTGCTTTGAGAAAAGTCTAGAGATTTATATACTCTGTTAACACTAGGCAACATATACGCAAAAAATAAATGCATGCAATAATACTGTAATAAGGAAATGAAAACATGGGCAAAATGAAGGGAAAATTATGTATGATTTAATGATATTTAATTTTAAATATAATAAAAATACATCAGTTTAATATTGATAATAAGATGACTACCAGTATATTTAATACTAATAGTCTTCCAATTTGGTCTCATTAAAAGTTACACTGCAGCAATCATTTTGGGAAGGGTTCTGAGGGATACATCTAAGATCCAAAAACCATGTAGACTTGGACCCAGCTTCTTTTTTCTTCCTCTACAATTTGAATGTAATTCATTTTGTGGCTACCCTGCCAAAGGTGGGTGGATAATCTTACAGCAAACACAAAGGAAAGAGAGGAAATGAGTCAGATCTCTTTTGGGTCTAATTCAGCAGTGCCTGCAGCTGTATCTTCATTTTTCTATATTCATAGCTTGCTTCACCTATCTATAAGAATGAGTGGATATGTTTGTACTGCTGGAGGAAGCAAGGTACCTAATACAATTTTAATAGAACTAAGTTGAATATAGAGATTATTGTATTAAGATTTCAATTGGCAAGTTTTCCTGAATAGTGGCTGATTCATTTAGTCAAACAGAATTAGGCATAGAGGTCTACAGGCAATTTAGCTCTTTGTCTTTAATGCACTCCATGAGGCAACCTTAGAAATAAATAAGTTGAATAAAAAGAGAGCTTTTATTTTAAGCATATATGTCTTTGAATAAAGATTTGAAATCAAAAGGTGAGATGCAAGTTAAGAGCTACATTTTCAAAAGTAATACTGTAACTAGAAGACATTTTAATTGCTTTCTCTCCACCAGAAAATACCTTTATTAAATTGTTTAATTCAATAGTCTCCAACAGAAGTTAAATTAAATATTCCTTTGTGTAAAATTATTTGCTGTTCAGCTACTATCCTAATAATGATGGTGCCAGAACAAACTTAATTCATGCCAAAGCACCATTTGACTACTGTGAAATGTTTTCATGGAACAGGCATGCTGAAAGTTTCCATTCACTTTTTGATCATTTCAACAAAAGATAATGATAAAACAGGTGTAAAACACTTGAATTCCCTTCTCTCCCCATATAGCCGATATTAGAAGGCTATATGTTTCCACCATTGACCAAACACACAGTAATACAGAGACTTAAAAATAAGCATTCAATTATTTTTATAATAGTTTTCTTCAGGTATACTCCAGGTAAAGATCTTGAAACATTAGAAATTTCATTAGCAGATGATGTTTAAAACTTCAATAGAAATCAGAGCCACAGTTTAGTATCCCATACGATCCTTTCAGGCTAATAAGTTGTTATTATTCTGAACCATTTAAAACAGTACTTATTTCATTAGACTAGATGTAATCCTGCTGGGTATTGTACCATGACAAACTGCTCTCCCTTGTCTAGGGACTGAGGGGTTCCTAGACATAAATATTTCCCTCAATCTTACCAGTCAAATATAAGTTCTCTTTTGAGGAACAGAAGAATTTTTCCCATGGAAATCATATTACATATGACTGATCTCACAAAAAATGCTAATACATTTGTTTGGTTAATTAGCTGTACAGATCAGGTGACCCAAAGCTGGAGGGTTACTCAAAGATGCCTGCTGAATGTGCCTTTTATTAAAAAAGCAAAATGTGCACTCCGCCTCTTGCATATAAATGTGATATCACAATGCAGGCACAAAAGGGGTGGGTTTTGTTTCTTGATGTTGCAATGGACATTTCATTATGTGGTCCCCAAGAATATGAGACAGAGAGAAAAAGAGAGAAGCAGGCTCCTCAAAGACCATGTCTTTATATTTGCATTATAATAAATAATCTTCAAAAAAGTCCTGCAAATTCTTTTTTAATGTTTGTTTTAAATTAATTTTCTAAGCCTCTTGAAGTAAAACTAAGAAATTTTGAATTTTTATTCCAGAGAGTATATTTCCAGGTAACACTAGCCCAATTCTACTCAGCTGTGTACTTAGCTTTACCTCTATGTCAATGAGTTCCTCCTATATATCATGTGACAAGAGTGGACTTTTAGAGAAAACTACCAGAAAAATAAAGCAATCTCTCTATGCAATAATTTTTTTAAGAAAATTGCACAGAAAAATGTATCCTATTTTATCTTTTTGCTATCTTATTTATCTCTGTGAGTTTTTTAAAAGTTACAAATGAGAATAAAAAAGTAATACAAAACATAGAAAATGTTATCTAAAATCTTATCTGAAGAACCTACTTTTCTTACTTTATTGTCCATGACAAGATTGAAAGAATACCATAGGCTTGCTAAGGCCCATACACTGCATTTTTTTACAACATTTGAATCTCAGTAGGACAGAAACAGAGATACAGTATCTGACTTCCCTGCCCTCATCTCACATCATAAATGGCTTTTGAAGTATTCCTCATCATTTTCTCTGTGGAAAATATCGAGAACAGGTACAACTGATGATGTCATGTTTTAAATTCTGGTTCATTTCATGTGTTAACCAGTTCTAAGATTACAACACTTTCATTTGTAAAATGTAGTTTTAGAACCCATATTTTTTCAATAGCCATATCCACCAGGGAACCACAAGTCGTTTTCAGTTCTGTCGTTTTTACTTGAAAACAAATGCTTTGTTTAATTCTCTACATTTTATCAAAACTTTTTTAGTATTTGGGGCTATTCCGCAATGTTTATTCCCCATTTACCAATACTAAATGACTATTATAATTCCAGGTTGTTTTAACTTGGGTTGCTTCTAAACCAGAATGATCAAGTGATTTTGGTCTTTGGTTCTAAAAATGAGCTAGAATCATCAGTGACCATATAGTTAAACAAATTTAGATGTAACCGCAAATCACAACTACCTTTATCAGAGAAGAAGACAGAGAGACAGACGGGCAAGACAGACAGGTTTGGTTGTTGGGACAACAAGGCTGAACTTAGACTATACTTTTTAAAGTAAAAAAGTAGGCATTGCGAGCCACAGAAATTAAGCCTTTTTTAAAAAAAAGTGGTGTGTACCAATTTTATAGTTCTTGAAAAAGGTAAACATAAATGTAAAGCTTCCATACATAAGTGTTTAATATGTGTGTAGACCATATAATATCTGTTAATCTTGAAGCTGTTGCCTCATTTTTCCATACTTTCCTTCTCCTTCCTGCTCCCCCCAAAGAAGAAGAAGAAGAAGAGGAAGAAGAAGAAACAGTCAAAGGTCCCATGGCTGATGACCCCAAACCTGAGGCTCCCCTTGATGAGAAGTATGAGAAAAGGAGTGGGCCTGCTGAGCCTTTGGAACAAACAGAGGGTTTCTCTGAGGCCCAGCAGGATTCCCTTCCTGAAGATCGAGTGGATCACAATGAGGAAAATATAATCCTCATTGGAAAGGAAACCTCAAAAGCAAAACTGCCTTCCTCCGGTGAGGAAGGTATGCCTGCGTTAGGGACCTGCATGTCTTGGCTGCATAGGAGCTGCTTTCCGGTTTTCTCCCCATTCTCTCATTGGCCTTTCTTCCCATTGATTTGTCCTCATGGTTAATGCTCTTGTTATTATGCTTGAAGAGTGTGCACATGGTAAGCCAAAGGCTGTATGGTGACATGGTTTCCCACCACTGCAGTAGATTTCTGACTTTTTAGGGAGTGTTTTCTACTCATGATTCCATTTGCAGTGCAGCCAACCTGATATGCCATCCCTTGTCCTTCCTCGTTGCAGATGTGTTTGCCAGTCACATTGCTGATATTTGTGTCTTTCTCTTTATATTTCATTTCATTTTGGTATGGAGGTTCATCTGTTTTTCATTTCAAGAAGCAAACTGATTAACTCTGACTATGGCGTAAAATGCTTACTTTGTAAATTTTGTTTGTGCTGTGCAATCTACCTTTGCTTATGCTTCAATACATTCTGCCTCAATTTCCCTAAGGCTATTGCTGCTTATATCATATCTTTACCATTCATTGCAGCCCACCATGACACTTGTTTGCCATTGCCAGGATTTTGAGTTTGCATTTGTTTTATCCTTCCTTCCAGCTGTTTATCTGAGTGGAAGTCCCAGTGTGAGAAGAAAATTCACATGAATCACATTGGATATTATAGTAAAGGACTAAATAAATTTTAGTCATAAATTTTCTTTGACTTATATTGCTCATTCTTAATAAACCAGATTAAGTGTGGTCTAGTATATATACTCACAATTCTCTGCCCATAATAACACAAGCCCTTGAACAAATAATTGTGCACTAGTTAAACCTAATTTTCATTCAAGAAATATTTGTGGGAAGTCTGGTTAAGGCTCTCATAGCTGAACATATATCACAACAGCTGCAACTGTTATAGAATTAACTTTGCTTCTTCTTACTTCACTAAGGTTTCATCAATCTTGGACTATATCAAGAAACAGGTAAACCAAGCTAGTTATGATAGGGAACAAACATGAATATAATCTCAAGTAATGAGAATTGTGTGACCAGGATAGTTTAGTTTGGGATTCCAGCACTGGAAAGGATTAATGTTCTCTTCTTCTACATGACTTTTCCTTGTTTACATTTCCCCTCTATAGGTATTTGGTCCCTTAGTTACTGTTAACCTTTAAAAAAAATGAAAGATTCTAGTCACTGATGAATCTTCATATCATTTGTGTCAAAAGTGACTTGTTTAATGAAACATACAATAAAATAATTGAGAATAAGTTATTTTACTGAGTATTCACTAGATAAGACAGGGAGAAAGTGTAGCAATGACATTCATTTTCATGTGCACTAAACCAATACAATTTCGCTAATTCATTTATTCCCTTAAATCAAGGGAGAATTTGAAATTAATTAATTCCAAAGTAGATTTGGTAAACTTGAAAATAGATTAGCTTACCTTTGTAAGTCCATTCAATAGAATATTTATGAACCAAAACTAATTTGCCGCATTCATTGATATTGATCTAAATTGTTTGTAATTTTCCTAGAAAAGAATTAATGATTGGAATGAAGTGTAGTAGAATGTTCACTGAAAAATCAACCTGTAATGAAAGGTACAATAATAAAAAATGGGAACTAGGATAACAAAAAATTGGAATATCCAATCTCTATCATAAGTTTAAAACATTGTGGAAGACTATGGTGGATGTTTACACAAAGAGAAAGATTGGGGGGGGCAAGGGAGAGAGAGAGATGAACTTAACAAAACACTTGAAGTAATTCAAACATAGGCCTAGTATTTGGGGCCATTAGAAACCAAGGAGAACCTTGAAAATTAAGATAAGAGGCTGGCACTTTGTTTCGCTTTGTCATCTTATCTCTCACTCTCAGTTTAATGCATGTGTTTTAATTTGGAAAAAGGAATTGGCAAATATCAAGAATGCATAGCTGGCAGAAATTCTCTGGGTTTTTAGTTATGAATCTTTCCCAGCTCTATCTGCCTGAGACAGGGATTGATCCTGGGATATTTTGGAGGCTGAAATTTTCATCTTGGAAGCAACGAAGTCTATGGAAATGTAAATACTAAAGACCAATGCTTTCTCCTACCGTGTATTTCAGGGTCACAAAAATGCCCTGTGCACAGCATCTGAAAGGGCATATTTCAAAGGGCATTAGTGCAAGCAAATGAAGCATTTGAAGCAGCTGTGTCCTCTGTGTCCTCTTGGCTGCTTTGAAGGCTGCTTTGAAGGCTGTCCCCAGATGTTTCTACCTGCACAACTCTTTTTCCTTAGCAGCCCTAACAAATGTGCATGTAGGTGCAGAGAACTAGAGGCAGCCTTTGTAGCAATCACGTCAACTTCCGAAAAGATGCAACTGCTTTAATGCTTTGCTTAAGGGAAGGGTACTTTACTTGCATCAGCATACTTTATGAATTACATCTTTATGAATGCTTTGCTCAGACATTACATCTTATTACTATTCAATCACATATTTCTGATTTTTTTTTCCTGAGGCAAAAATTATTTTCCATTATGTAAAATTCAAAACAAAACAAGTAAAAGTGTTTTTCTGTTTCCAGACAGTATATGTATATCTTTTCTGAGTCTTTTGTAGAACTGTCCATTCACTGGCTAAAAAGTAGGCGTAAGCTTCCTTTCCAACCAGAGGCAACATATTTTTTCTTTGAAGCTCAGCTTCTAGAGGGATAAGAAGCTTTCTATCTTTTTTTTAAAAAATGACTGTTGGGAATCTAGGCATTATGATTCATCAGGGAGCTGATCTGTTTCCTCCACCACCTTATAAAATCCACAGAAATTAATGGGTTTTATTATACAAATGAAGCAAGTATAATTCTTCACACAGCACACCATTTTCATTTTCACAGTCATTGATTCTAATTGCATTTTTAAAAATTAAATCTGTTCTTTGAGTATAGCTTATTCAGGGACTATTACAATATAGTTGTCAAAACTACCAGACTTAAAGATGGTTCATGGTTCATCATCACATTTCCAGAGGTATCTAGTCAATCATTGTTGGAGGCAGAATTCTGGACTGGACATTGCTTTTCATCAAGCCGTTGATCTCAGGTGTTCATCAGCTAGAAGAGACATTTTTTTCAGTTCTGACCCAGGAGGCTACTCTGCATATGGAAGCCAAATTCTTAGTGTGAAACCAATTCTAAGAATTATATTGTGTGGTTTTAAACTGCTTTATTTCAGTGCTTTCAGAATGCTGATTATTATTGGAGTTCTTTATCCTGAGTCTGAGGAGGTTAAAAAATTATTAAAGAATTCCAGTGTTGCAAAATGCAATTGCTCTGGGAAACAAATCAAGGGCAGAAGGATTATATTAGAAGTAGGAGAAATCCTTCTGATTGTGGTAGTGTTTTTCCTCCAATGTATTGGTCAATAACTCCTATATTTCATAACCCATACTTCCTAACCAGCTTTGCAAATGGAGAGGTTCATTGAAATGGATGGTACTAACATTTATATGTTTTGCAGCCCAATTCAGATGCCTCACTGATCCCTGGGCTTGCCAATAATTCTGGAGAAATGTGCACATTTTTAATTCTTTCAAAATAAATGAATTTTATTTCGCTGCATACTGAGCTGAAATGGTTCCTACTGAAATAATTAAAAATTCAAAGCCAAGGTCAGATCTGATCTTTAAATATGTATAAATGGGTAGCTATTATTACAACCAGATGCGTATGTGCGTGTGTGTTTTTATTTTACACACACACACACACACACACACACACCACACACACATGCACACAGTGCCCCAATAATTGATTTGGGAGAACTTCATAAAATCTTTTGAAAAAGCACTATTATATAAATTAGGGTTGCATTTGCTTCAAAAATGATTTGGAATTACTGTTTTATACCTCACTCAAGTGCAAATACAATGCCTATTCATTACAACACAGTTGCCTTTTTTCAGTATTCCATGTGAGTGCAAAAAAGAAGAAGATGTGGTTACTGCTAGAAATACTTTAAGATGCACTTCTTTAAGAACTTGATTTATTAAAATGAATTTATATTTTCTTCAGGTGGCATGAAAGTCCAAGAAAAGATATGCATGCTTGAATGAATAGCAGTGAGGTATTGTCCTTGGGGTTGAGCGAAGTATGGAACACTTCTTTTGAGTCACTGTCAAAGCCTGCAACAGATGTACAATAAATGTTAATGTGTAATATACACAAAGATTAAGAATTGAATTCCATTATTTTTTAAACATTAAATATTCAGCCTCAGTTTTTCAGCAATGTTTCAGAGTTGCAGTACAGTGATTTTGTATGAAACATTTGCAGGAATAAACATTCTATCATAGTCTTGTTTCTCAAGAACAGTTTTATGATACTAGAATTTAAAAAAAATGTATTTAAAAAGTAGTTCCCTCATCCCCCAATTTGTGTAAAATGTTGATTGGTGTATCCATTTCAGTCTTACCACGATTTGGCCAGTCAGACAAAAGGAATAATGTCATTAAATGGAAGTAGGAATTTGAATTTTAAATATAGCACATGTATGCATTCACACAGACAATTATATCCATATTTATTATATTCCAGAATCTTATCTCAACTTCATCGCATGGTAAAATTTTCTAAGCTGAAGTTGGATTTATTTTTAATCTAATAATTGTTACAAACAAATATAACAAAATACAGCTAGGTTTATCAATATAAGATTATTAATTGTGCACTGAGAGAGTAAAACAATAATAAACATCTCTAATTAGTTTCCCTAGTTGCATGTAGCCAAATTTTTACAACTTTGCCATACCACATTATGCTATAAACTAGTTTTCTCTTTCATAAATGTTTTCTATAAACTGTTCTAAAATCCAATGCAACAACTGCAGATTTACTTTCAGCCTCGAAGATGGAAATCCCTGGACAGGAAGTTACGAGCCTTTTCACAGCTACACCCTTCAACACCAAGGAACAAGAGAAAGGAAGTAGACCCAGTGAGCACCCTGTCCAAGATGCCTTAGTTCCACAGCGAGCAAAAACAGAGACTATAGAAATGAAAGAACCGCAACGCACAGGAGAAGAGATGACGTTCCCATCTCGGTTGGGGGAAACTTTGGATGCCACTCTGCAAAAGAAAGAAGAGGCTTCCACACCTCAAGAACAAAGAGATTTGTCAACAGAGTTGCATAAGAAAAGTTCACTAGATGAAAAGGCCACAGAGACCCAGAAACCTGCAACAGAAGCACCACCCTTGGAATCTAAAGATGATCAGATGACTATTACAAAAAATGACTTTGCCTCTCCTGCAAGCATTTGTTCTTCTTTGCCCTCCGAATCTATAGTGGACATAACAGGCACAGTAACAAGTGGCTTTTTTCCTGAAACCTTGCAAGGTGTTCGACATATGTCTGAACCAGAAGAGAGTAGCCAAGCAACACAAAAGTCTACTATTACAGAGATTACCAAAGACCTTTCAAAAGATCAAACAATGAACAAAGACCACGTAAAAATACAGGAAGAAGAATTTGTAGTGGTGGCTACAAGTGCCTCACAAGCCATTGTAGAACAAACTCCAAGCCAGGTTCCCCTTTGGGAAGAAGAAAAAGATATGACTGAGGATGAAAGTGATGAAGAGAGGTACTCTATGTCCAGTAGACAGAAGTTCAGAGAATTGGGTGAGCAATCTTTTGCTGTGTGTGACCAAAAACCAACTGTTCTGGGTAAAGAAGTTATGGGAAAAGATGTTAATCCTAAAGAAGCATATGATGCACACAAAGCAGAAGACTTGGAGATACCTGGAGAATCAACAGCATGGAATATTAAAAAAGACGAGAAAACACATGGTGCTGAGGTCATGGCAGGCCAATTCAGTAACGATTTCTTCCCCGAAAAAGATGAAGAATGTTTGGATACTGCTGTATTACATAAAACAACAGAGAAAGCTCCATCTGAAACACATAAAGAACCTCAGGAAGACAAATGTTCTGAAAAAGAAGGGAAAGGTAAAGTGTTTCCTGTTACAGATTCAGATCCCCACCAAATGAGGATAGAAGAAGATAAATCAGGTATGTCTACATATTTTGAAACTTCCACTCTTAAAGATGAAGTTATCAAGAGTGATAAGGTACAGCAAGGCAATGATTACTATGAACTGAGTGATTCGAAAGAACAGATTTACGATGTTTACCATAAAAATTCCCTTGTTTCTAAAAAGGAGATTGATGACTATCAGCCAGAAGCATACCAGCAGCCCAGTCCACCTGCTCATGAAATTGGATACAGTACACTTGCCCAGAGTTTCCCAGAACATGATCCTAAGGAACCTAGCTCTCCTCCAGAAAGAATGTATACTATTGACCCAAACGTGTATGGAGATAAGAGAGAACTCCACAGTAAAAATAAAGATGACTTAACTCTCAGCAGGAGCTTAGGGCTTGGTGGAAGATCCGCTATAGAACAGAGGAGTATGTCAATTAATCTCCCAATGTCCTGCTTAGATTCTATAGCACTGGGATTTAACTTTGGACGTGCTCATGATCTTTCACCTTTAGGTTCAGATATTTTAGATACAGCTAGTGGAGATGAAGGCGATGATTACTTGCCTGCCACCACCCCAGCAGTAGAAAAAGCTCCCCACTTCCCAACAGAAAGTAGGGAAGAAGATGAACAAGAAGAAGAAGACGAAGAAGAAGAAGAAGAAAAAGAAGAAGACAAGATAGAACAGCCCAACTTTAAAGAATCAGGAGAGATTCAGGTGGAGCCTTTATATGAATCGCCTTTCCTAGCTAAAGATTATTACAAAAATGGGACTGTAATGGCTCCTGACTTACCTGAAATGTTAGATTTAGCTGGCACAAGGTCAAGAGTAGCATCTGTGAGTGCAGATACAGAGGTAGCACAACAGAAATCTGTTCCTTCAGAGGTGGTTATTGAGGACAGCTCTACAGTCCAGCAACTTATGACTGGTGAAAATCACATGACTCTAAAAGCTGACAGTCAAATAGAAGACTTAGGCTACTGTGTTTTCAACAAATACACAGTACCATTACCATCTCCAGTTCAGGACAGTGAGAATTTGGCAGGAGAAAGCTGTTCCTATGAGGAGAAAATGAGGAGAGGCGTAGTTACAGATCTCTCATTGATAGAAGTGAAGTTGGCAGCAGCTGAGAGATCCTGTGAAGAAAAAGAAGTCTCTGAGGACTCCCCAGTTTGGGGCCAGGACTTTGAGCAGGAGAGAAAAGCTATTGATAAATTAGATACTGTGTTAGAAAAAAGCGAGGAACAAGCTGATGCTAAAGAAATATCTTTTCCTGAAGATACTGTACATGAAATAAAGCTTGGTTCAGAACTGGTAGATGTTAATGATAAAACTCTAGTTGAACCAGAAAAAAAATCTTCATTAATTAAGAAAGAGGAAAATGCTATTGGTGTTGCTGCAAAGATAGATAAGGCAGAATTGTCCTGCAAACCAGACTATGATGCTATAAAACATGATATGGATTCTGCTGCTCGGCAAGTGGAACAGGAGTATCAGAGTAAATTAGGAGGTCATATCACTGAATTAGTTTCAGAGCAGAATAAAGAAGATCCAGAAAAGATCCTCTGTACATTACACCAAGAGCCTGATCTATGTGCAAAATTGGAATCTAATCATATGAAAGATGCAGCTAAACTCTCTGAACTTGAAGTTAAGGAAAAAGGACCTAAACCTGATCTGGTGCACCAAGAAGCAGTAGATAAAGAAGAATCATATGAATCAAGTGGAGATAACGGTCAAGTGCAAGAGGGATTGTCTGGAGAAATTTCAAAGCCACATGAGGTCAAAATACAACAAGAAAGCCCATCTTTATCAGAGGAAGAACATGCAGCACATTTTCCATTGGGACAATCTACTACAGAAAAAGATATATCGAAAGTTATTCAAGAAGAAACAACAGAAACTCAAATGGAGAATATAACAGAGCACAAAGTAGATCAGGTGGATACTGTGGCAATAACTGGCACTGAGAATGTTGAGAAGTTACCTTGTGATTTAAAATACGAGGAAGCAAAAGAAAAAGTGAAAGAAGAACAAAAGGAAGAGATTAAGCAAGAGGAAGAACAAGAGGAAGAAGTAAAACAAACAAAAGAGGAAATCAAGCACAGGGAAGAACATGAAAAAGAGATTAAAAATGTAGAACAACATGAAGACATTAAGCATCTGAAACAACATGAAGTGGAGATTAAGAAAGATGAATATGAAGAAAAGGCTAAACAAAAAGAAGAGGAGGAGATCAAACAAGCAGAAGGACAAGAGGAGGAAAGAGATCAAGAAGAGGAAATCAGTAAGCAAACAAGTAAGGAAGAGAACTTGGAAAGACCTAGTGACGAAGTCTGTGAAGCTATCCCCGTGGAGATACCTGAGCTCAAAGGAGTAATAGAATCTGTTGTTACAGTTGAGGATGATTTCATTACAATCGTGCAGACAACCATCGATGAAGGAGAAGCCAATTCCCACAGTGTGCGCTTTGCTGAAACAGGTGGAGAAGGCTTCTGTACTGAAGAAGAGCTGGATATGGAGGCAGAGGTTATTGCTCATGTTGAAGCAGACTCAGAAGGAAAGTCTCTGGAACCTCCTGCCTCAGCTGAACAGGAAGAAATCCCAGTCACCGATTACAAGACCGAAATATATGATGACTATAAAGATGAAACAACAATCGATGACTCCGTCCTGGATACCGACAGCATATGGGTGGATACACAAGGTGTGCCTTATGCTTTTTCATTCATTCATTTTGCTTTCAATAGACTATATTAATAATTAAAAATAATTAATGGGAGTGCAGTCATGAATGTTATTAAAATAATATCAGCATGAATCAACCAAATTGTTTAAAAGATTATCCCAGCAAAGTACAAATAACTAATCCTGTTTTTGTTATAATTTACTCTGATCCTGCAGATGATGATAGGAGCATCATGACAGAACAGTTAGAGACTGTTCCTAAAGAGGAGAAATCAGAGAGAGAATTGCGGAGACCATCTCTTGATAAACATAAAAAAGAAAAACCTTTAAAAACTGGGAGAGGCAGGATTTCTACTCCTGAAAGAAAAATAGCTAAAAAGGAACCTAGCACAGTCTCCAGAGATGAAGTGAGAAGGAAAAAAGGTTTATATAATACTTGCTCTTTTTCCTTTTATGCTGTACTGTGGGTTGTTCATCTGTATACTTTTTCATTAAGAACATACATTTGTGCTAACGTATAGTCCATACTACTTCCATCGCTCCACTTTTATCCTGGTGATAACAGCAGATAAACATATGAATAGAAATTCATCTTCTAAGATTCATTAATATTGTCAGCACCAAATAATCTACCCTAATAATATTGGGGCTGGGTATCCATTTAGCAGTATTTCTCCCTCATTAATTATCATGGCTTCCATGTGACTACTCTCAATTCTAATCTTTACTAAAAAAAGAGAGAGAGAGTTGTCAGTAGGTATCCAGAAGACTTCATTTAATTTGAATCAAGGTAAATGTCCAACTCTCTGAACCAAACCATATCGATCAAACCAGAGCTAAGTTGGAATCCTTCAAAACTGAATGTGTCGTAAGGATCTCCTTGTACTTAATGTAAGTCAGTGCTCCTCTCTTTCCATAGCTTCATAAACTGCCCAGCATTGAGGCTGAGATATTCAGACAGGGGAATGGATTACAATGACACAGGGGTACAGATTGGAATAGAAAGAGTTTACGTTCCCACCCTGTTAAAATGATATATGCATTTGCAGTAAGATGGTGTAATTTTGGAAGGGACGTCTATGGATAGGATGACAGAATTGGTGAAAGCTCTAATATCTTAAACATAGATCATGTGGGCATTGGTACACCCAAGCCAGTGTTAAATGGCTAAGTTGGCACCAACAGCCAATATGTTGATTTGTTGAAATATATTTCTATTTATAATTTTTTATTTCTGATTGTATGCTCTTGTTTTCTTGTCTATAGCTGTGTATAAGAAAGCTGAACTTTCTAAAAAAGCTGAAGTTCAGGCTCACTCTCCCTCCAGGAAAATCATTTTAAAACCTGCTATCAAACATTCTAGACCAACTCATCACTCCTGTGTTAAGCGGAAGCAGACAGGTGACTGTGCTGTCTTGAATTTATGCAATGTGGCTGGCAAACATAGACATTACTATTCTCATTATTATTATTTGTAGTCTCATTGCTCTATTGGCTGCTCTAATTTTGATTTCAATTTTTTTCCTCTCTAAGAGTGTTTCAGCTCTCATGAATGATACTGCTTTTATTTATTTTTTTTGTATCATACTCTTCATTTATTATTATTATTCGGAGGCCATGATCATGAATGCTTATCATGCTTGGACTTCCCAACTTCTGTAGCTGTTTATTGTTGATAAAAGTGTTGTATAAATTTCTCTATTTTGCTTTGTTTTGTTTTTCATTTTTGCTCTGTTCTGGTGGGAAAGTGCAAATGGCTTTGAACCATGTTTTACATTTTTCCTTTATTCTTTTACTGTTTTTCTTTCATGCATAATAATAAGAATTGGGACATTACTCCACTTTGTATTTATATTGTGTACAATAACTCTTTCAAATTGATACCTGATTTGTTTGCTAAAATTGTTATGTATTAAAGCACGGAATCTGAAACAAGTAGATATTTTTGAACAGAAAACTCTCCTGAATATGAATATTTGCTTACAATGAAAAACTTGGAAATACAGGAAAAGAAAATGAGGCAGTACTTGCAGCTAATTATATATCCATAGTTATTTAGGAGATAAAGCTTTTGGATTGTACAATGCTTTGCAGTTGAAGAGATTAAGGTAAATAATTTACAAGGAACAACATTTCTACAAATCTTTTTCAGGACAGATTTGCACCCTTGTCAATAATTGTACTTGGGTGACAGGCAAAAATGATTGAAATATGCATCTTAGAATTACATATTTGGTCATGTATGCTTTTTATTGCAATCAAAGGGGAGATGACTAAATACTACCCTTGATCTCTTTATTTTATATACAGAATTATAGTGCACGTGAGGTGATGTTACTAATTTAAGGAAAATATTTTTCCTGGGAATTCCAAAATATTTCTTCTCTAGTTTTTCTGTAAATATAAGGTTATAAAACTGGAGTGCCAATCCATAAACAGGCAAACCTAAAATTTCTTAAAAATTGCATCAGTCTTCTTTCTTCAAAGTTCCGATAAGTTATCTATGATAGGGGTCCCCAAACTCTGGGCTCCGGCCCATTACTGGGCCATGGCCTATTCCCAACTGGGCCTCGTGAGTGGCGGACCAGCATGTGTGTGTGTGTGTGTGTATGTGCGTGCAGCCCCACTTGTGTGAGCAGCAGGCACCAGCACTCGCAGCCCCTCTTCACACCAATGAAGCTGCCTGTTGCTTGCACAAAACCATCCCCTCTTCCCCCCTCCCGCATTGGGCCGCCAACCCGGAAAGGTTCGGAATACTGATCTATGAAGAGCATCCTGGCCCCCTATGTAAAAATGAAGGAAGACACCATTTTCTTTAAAAGTCTTTTGTATTGTCTTGTTGTCTTTAAAGAGGGTGGTAGTGGGCAATGAATGTGCCTTTTTTCTGCTTTGGTCCATAGGTTTCCATATCCAAAAGTAGGAATAAATACCAGTTAAATTTCCTATGAGGACAGCATCGGGCAAAATGTAGCATAGCAATGACAACAGAAATGTCTGTCCTTCACACTTTTGTGGCAGAAGTAATTCTGCAACAGTACTTCCAATTTCATCTACACCCACTTCCAATTTCATCCACACTTGAGATTGGAATCTTGGTCATTGAGCAAAGTGGTCATTAAGCCACAAGCCCATGTGACTGCTTTGTTCAAAGATTGAAATCCTGGCATTCCCAGTTACAACCATTAAGCAATTTCCCTGGTCAGTGTGAAGTAGAAGTCCTCTTGGCAGGCAGCCCTTTTGCTCCCAAAAGTTATTGCAGCTCACAGAAGGACTTTAGCTCCGTGCTGTGCATAGAGGAGAAATCCTTTGTGAGACTGCAGAAACACAGATGAAATCTTCAGGATGTCATGATCTTCAGAATTTCAGCACCTTTCCTGCAGCCCACAGGAGAATTTCAGCTTGCAACCTTCCCTGCCTGCTTCCTAATTGACTTTCTGGGGGAAATGGCAGAGAAGTTTGCAAATGGTAATCACATGATGGTGGGGAACTTTTATTTCACATGGCTTTACAGGCTATAAAGTACCCTTTTCCCGGCTGTTGTAACTTTGAATGGTTGTTAAATTACTGGTTGTAAGTCAAGGATTACCTGTACATTATATAAAGATCAGATATTATACAATTGTTTTTGAATCAGAACAGCTTAGTATAATTAGAGAAAGACTTTTGCCTACTCATTAAAGTGAAAACCTCCTAAGAATGTACCGTTGTTGCATGACCATTCTTGTTTCTATATGATTCAAGCCAATCTTGATTTTTGCATTAGGAAATCCTCAGTTCCCAGTTCCCAAAGAATTGCAAGAGACTAATAGAAGACTTAGTTCTAAAATTCCTTCTGTTGTATCACTTGTTGATCAGAATGGAGAACTTACTTCTCAGAATGGAAAACCAGAAATAGAGTAATTAATTATATTTACTTAATTTCAATTAAGTGATTTTTTTATTCCAAACAAAACTCAATAATTAAGGATACGATAAGCAAATGATGGATATGGTTGAATATCACACAAATTCATTCTCTATAATTTTCATGACTCTAATTGTCTCCTTAGCAGCACCATCAGCTGCAGGAAAACATCCCTTTCTTAATTTTTTATGCCCCCATTATAGAGAATTGTTTGTGGTTCTCGTTAGCTACTTACAGTACCTTTGAGGCACTGTTTTTGACAAAAGCTAAATAATATCCTCTATGTTAATATCCCAAATTAAACTCAGAATTTACATTGAAACAAATTTGAGGTATCCTAATTATCTCTCTGCATACATGTCCCTACTATAAAGGTTTCCAAAAATTAAGGGTTTTTTGTTGTTGTTGTTTTGTTTACTTCCTGGGAGAAGCTGGCAAATTTTTAATTACACAGTTTCAAGAATATTGGCGAGATAGCAAATCCATTTAAAGTTATATCCCTGTTGATTATCTCAGTGTCTGTGCACTTTTTCAAAGTGCTAGATGGATGAAACAAATTTACTTTTAAATGAGCAAGTAGGGGGAAATGATAACATTTTTCCTTGTATATCTTGTATATCTTTCTTTATCCTCTTGTTTTCTGATATATGCACAAACCAAAGAAATGTCTCATTTGCACATTCCCTTCCTCATGTTTATGTGGGAGATAAGAAAATTAAAACTTTGCATTTTGTTTTTAAAATTTCTTGTTTCTTGTAATACTGAATCTGAACTCAGGAAAATGGTTCAGATCCTGGCATGTTCTGATTAAAGTTGAGTTAGCCATAGTTCCAATACAACTGGAGATCTCTTCCTCCAGCTTACGCTCAGAAAGGATTTCCCATAACGTGGAAAAACTGTAAGAAGGCCAGGGGTGTAGGATAGGGGAAACCAGAAGAATCTGCTACTGATCAATAGCTTTTTTCTTTCTTTCATGGTTGATTGACTTTTGTGAATTAGGTCAAACTAGAATGTACTACTAAAGCAAGACTTGGTGTGGTATTTATTTTCAAATACCCAAGTTTCAAATTGTGTATCTTCAAATTTACTTTGAAGAATGAACTGATTTGCAAATCCAAAACCCTTCAAAATATTTCCAATTTAATATAAAATATGTTCCATATTTGCCAGTTTTATTAATTACATATTCAAAAGCTCCCTAAGGAGGTTTTATTTCTTTAGCTGCTATTTTAAGCATTATAAGCTGGAAATCTTTCCCATTAAATCAATGGATCTTTTTTCTACCAGAGTAAACTAGATGGGGATGTATATGAAGTGTAATGGTAAAATGTAGATTTTGAATAAGACTACTTCATTCAGTACTTCTTTTTTTATCTTTTTATATACACAAAAAGGACACTTTGAAGAAACCACATTGATTTTAACCATTGTAATATGGTAATATGAATACTATCATCTGAACCTAATCTAAATTTGTACTGCAGTTTTTGGTTGGTTGAAAAAGTAAGACTGTGTTTCCTTTGTGACATCACAACATCCATATCATAGGACAAACAGAAGTAGCAGCTTAGGCTTTGAACTGGGAGAAAGATGTATTAGGTTTGTCTTCCTCAACTTAAATTTCATGGTGTGTGTCCCAGAATTAAACATGTTACTTGCATGATTAAACTGTTAATCAAACTCCAAGGGACAGGGTGAAGTCATGATCCAGGTTTATTGTTCAGATGGAAGAATTATTATGCTTTCAGGTAAGTCATCAATAAAGGCATTTTCCCATTGTTTAATAGCTGTGGATCACTGATACATGATTCAACCAGAAGAATCTTATTACATGGAAGGGTGCGTAGGTGGGTAGATGGGACCAGTAGTAGAGCTAAGAAAATATAATGCAGGCAGCTTGTGATGAATATATTGACAACAACTACACTATTTTAATTTTTTTTCATATATTTACCAATAATTTTCTAACATGATTTAAGGGTTTATTTCATTGATAATGTAGTCAAACTAATAATAGATACTTCCTTGCAAACCATGGAATGTTTGGCCATCTTGGACACTGGAAATAATTCCGTGTGTAAGGAACTCCATTCAAATCTCTAAACAATATATGTTGTAAACCATGCTATCTGCTGCAGTTGTGTTCTTTGAATTTAACTGCAAGCAATGAATTGGTGCTGATTAATACAATAGGATATATTAAGCTAGGCACAGATATTCAGACTGCACATAAAATGGTTAAAGGGGTGAAGAAAGGATGTGTGCATGCTGCTCCTCTGTATCTTCTTGTATCTTTTCCCAACCTTCCTTTGATGATGATGGAAGATCTCAGGACCATTACATTTGACTCAGCTGGACACCATGGAAAACATACATGGAACCAGAAATGCTAGAAGAGGTTTCCATGCCCTTCAGCTCAAGAGTAGGAAGTTTGGAAACTGATCAGTGAGGGATGTTACACTCAAGTCTTGCATGTTGACTCATGCCCACGCTGTCCTTTCCCCAACCATAGAGGAGAAGACTGAACATACATGCAGGGGTTTTCCTACATATACATATTCCAGCTGGGCTATGTATTTACTCACTGTTTCTTTAAGTACTGTTTTCTTTACAGTATGTTTGTAAATTGGCTTATGTGCAAACCATTTAAATAATAGATAACAAAATGAAAATAAAACCCATCATTTCAGTGTCCTATTCTTCTTTTATTTTAATATTCAGTCTTGCCCTCATTTGTAACATTATTCCTAGAAGATGCAGTACATAAGTATAGGAAGTGGTTTTAAGTCATAACCAAAATATTACTGGTGCTCATATGTTTAAAAGGTGATGGTGAATGTTTTCAGATTATTGCTATTTGTTGAATATAATGTTGTAATCCCACATCATTCAAACCTCATAATTTTCTTTGCAATGCTCTGATGGTAAGATTTTTAGAGAATATTGAGAAGTGTTATTCTTTAATTTTCCAGTTGCAATTTATTTTTTAATTAGCAATAGTTGGGCCAGTAATTGGTTCATTATAAATACTGCATGGCAATTTAAATTGAAAATGTTAAAGGTTAATTTGAAGTTATGATTTTAAAATGTTAACCTTTCCCCCCTTATTTTTTAATAGCTGCTGGTGGTGAAATAAACCAGACGCCTGGGTTATTTAAGCAAGCAAAAGAAAAACTTTCGGTAGGTGAATTTGCAATTATGCGTTTTACATGTCTGCGTATTTTGAATATTTGGTGGTTTTAATACCATAAATAACTTTAAAAACCATTTGGCACTTTTAAACAAATAGTTTCTTTTTGATTCACTTTGAAATTAATCATAGATTCTTAAAATGTTCTAATTGCTGTATTCTGTAAAATTACAAATTGACAGAAAGATATTAAGCTTTCCATTTTATGTTCTAGTCCATCAGATGCAATTCTGAGAACTTCATGGCATTACTTTCAATCTACCAGTCTATTCATTCTTTTAAGAGGAAATACTAGAAACTAAATCTGATCTGCTTTCTATATGTTTAAAATCTAGTGGCTGCTGTTCTGCCTGGGAAAAAAAAAGGGGGGGGGCAAATCCAAAGTTCAGCCAATCAGTGAAGCTGGGACTGAATGCGAATCAGCTAGATAAGCAAATTGACACCAGCACACACTAATGCAGGAGCTCTGAGTTACAAGGCAACTGAAAATTTGGCTTCATGGACTCTCAAGACATTAAGCAAAATCTAGATGGAAATACAATAAAACTAGTGCTGTCATAGCCTCAAGATGCAAAGAGAAACTGATTTCATTAGCATAAAATAGGAAATCAGCACAGTGAACCACCAGGAGCAGAACAGAACTATATCTTTTATCACCCATTGTTAACCATAACAAAGAAAGGAGTCATTTATGTTAGTGGTAATGCACAAATATGTTTGACTGCCAAAGGTACAAGGCACTTTATCAGATGTGGTAGGTACCATTCATAATCCCTTGCTTTCCATGATTCTCCTTTGTTCAAGACCACAAATTCAGTTGACTGGTGACTTGCAGCTAGAGGGTCTATGAAGTACCATCTTTCTTTTAGCTTCTCCCCCCACCATTTCCTCGGAAGAGAAAGATGGGAGGAAGGAAAATGTCTCTCTCTTAAACCATACTTGTTTTAACAAGAAATGGAGGATAAAAAAGGATGTGGCCAGAGTTGAAATGTTTCCCAATTCTTTATATTTATCTCTCCAGACATATATTCTGCGTTAGTCTATAGGGAAAATCTTCTCTGATCTAAATGTACCTGTTTATGAGTTTTGCAGCTGAAATCATAACTGGATGAAGCCACTGAGTCCAGCTTAGTACAGAAATTCAAATCAAATCATAGAATATGACAGAACATAACCAAGGGAAGGGAGCCTATCAATCCAAATCACCAGACCTTTTATCTGAGACCACTTGCACCGTTCTCCAAACAGAGCACGACATTGTCCAAATTGTATATTGTTATTTATGCAGGCACCTGCATAGCAACAGCCACCAGGGGGCGTTGGCCTGAACGGTTTTGGCGGGAAACCCAGTTTTGGCGGGAAACCTAGGGCCAACCTCATTGGCTGTCCGCTTACCTGGCTAGGTATTTAAGGAGGCCAGGTAACCCTCATTCCCCAGTTCGCTACCCCCTCCAATAAAGAGCTGAACTCACATACCGGCTGGCGTCTCTTCCTTGCGTCGGACCCACTACACAATAGTGGCGACGAAGGTGGGATTGCTGCCGAGCAAGAGCTGAAGTCACTGGGGAAACGCTCCGTGAGCTGAAGGGAAAGGCATTTTCCTTCCTTCTCCCCCACGACCGCCAGCCGACCTGCCGACCGGACCATGCCGGTCACCGCATCCGAACCCGAGACCGCACACCGCACTGCGACCTAGACCGCAACCGCACCACCATGGCAAGAGCCGGACAACCTCGCGAGTTTGACACCCGCCACCCTGAGACCTGGGCCCGTTACCTGGCTCACGTTGAACTGTACATGCGGTTCAACCAGATATCAGAGGACGGTGCGAAGGCGGCAGCACTGCTTTGCCTTGGGGGGCCAGCGCTGTTGGAGATCACCGCGAACCTGTTCCCCCAGGAGGCCATCAACACCGTCGCATACCAGGACCTCGTGGCCAGACTCGATGCCCATTTCAAGCCCCGGTGCTCCAAGGTGGCCGCGCGGTCATAATTCGAAAAAAGGGACCAGCGCCCCGACGAGACCGGTGTCGATTTCCTCGCCGCCCTATGAAAAGCCACCGTCGCCTGCAGGTTCTCGAACTTGGAGGAGCGGCTACGGGACCGGCTGATCTGCGGCCTACATGACAGGCGGCTACAAGGGTGCCTGTTCGAGAGAGAAGAGGTTTCGCTCCAGGAAGCCAAGGACGCCATCCTCGCCCACGAAGCGGCCTGTGGGGCCGTACAAGCCTGCCAGGAAACACGGTCCGGCAACCAGAGCATCGACCTCCTCCAGCGGAAGTCGACCCCATACCAGCGAGCCAGATGGCCAGACAAGCCCAGGCCTCCCAGCAACGCCGCTAACCCTCAGAAGTGGGCAGGGAGTGGTGGGAACCACGTGCGCAGCCTCTGCAAGTTCCGGTCAGCCACGTGCCGGGCCTGCAAGAAAACAGGCCACATAGCTGTAGCCGCCGCCCCCGAGAGGAGATCCATGAGCTGCAACCGGAGGAATCGCCATTCGAAGGTACTGGGGCCCCAACCAAAACGTGAATTGGCTATGTTGAGAGCCGGCTGGCCATTAATCACACGGGTAGCCGCCGGCTACTCAAGCCTAAAATTAGATTAACAATCTGCTTGCAAGGCATCCCTTGCAGCATGGAGCTTGACTCCGGATCAGCGGTCTCGATCATTTCAGACAAGACCCTTAACTACATAAATAGCCGGAGCAAGCAGCGGATTAAATTATGGCCTACAAATTTAACCCTGACCGATTTCCAGAACTCACCGGTCAATTTAAGAGGGGAGGCCACCGTCTCGGTGGGGTTTAAGGGTCGCGAAGAGCACCTGGGGGTTGTAGTAGTGGAGGGCCGGAGAGCCAGCCTAGTCGGCCTAGACTGGTTTGAGGCCCTGGGAATCGCAGTCACTGGGATCCACCGCATCCAGGGAACCCCGTCGAGACCGTCTGCAAGGAGTTCGCAGACGTCTTCGACGGGACACTGGGCAAGTACACAGGGCCCCCCATATTGTTCAAGCTTAACTCGAACATTCCCCCAATTAGGGTCCGGCCGCGGTGAGTCCCCTTCGCGCTAAAACAAAAAATAGAGCACGAATTAGATAAGCTAGTGGCCCAGGGAATCTTAGAGCCTGTCGATGGGGGGGAGTGGGAAACCCCAATCAAATCCAATGGGGAAATTAGGATCTGCGCTGACTACAAGTGTTCGGTGAACTGCGCCCTAAACCCGCACGCTTACCCGGTTCCCACGGTCAGCCACGTTCTCGCTTCCCTCGAAGGTGGTGCCATCTTTGCAAGGCTCGATCTTGCACAGGCGTACCAGCAACTCACGGTCACGCGGGCTACAGCTGACATTCAAACTATAGTAACACACAGGGGGTGTTCCGGGTGAACAGGCTGCAGTTTGGAGTTAGCGTGGCTCCTGGCATTTTTCAGGAAGTCATGGAGAAGACACTTAAGGGCATCCCAAGAGTCTGCCCCTATTTTGATGACATCCTGATTGCAGGAGCGTCAGCAGAAGAACTATCAGGTAGGCTCAGGGAGGTACTGTCCAGGCTATGCACAGCTGGACTTAAACTCAAGAGGGAGAAATGCAGCATAGGGGTGCCCTCCACAGAATTCCTGGGGTTCAGAGTAGATGCCAGGGGAATTCACCCCACAGAATCCAAGGTGAGGGCCATCAAGCTAGCACCCACACCCAAGAACAAGACAGAGCTACAGGCATTCCTGGGCCTGTTGAATTTCTACCATGCATTCCTCCCACACAAGGCAGCCATTGCAGAGCCACTCCACAGGCTACTAGACAAGCAGGCAGCATGGGTCTGGACTGCCGCCCACGACCATAGCTTCAAGGCCTTGAAAGCACTACTGTCAGATAAGTCCACAGTAACCCATTTCATCGAGTCCAAGCCCATTTGCATCGCATGCGATGCATCCCCTTACAGTGTGGGCGCAGTACTCAGCCACCTTGAGCCCAATGGGGCGCAAATCCCCATAGCCTGTTATTCCAGGACGCTGTCTGGAGCAGAAAGAAACTATGCCCAAATCGACAGAGAAGCCCTGGCAATCGTGGCAGGTATCAAAAAATTCCACGATTATCTGTATGGCAGGGAGTTCACTGTCTACACGGACCACAAACCACTCCTGGGCCTGTTCACAACAGACAGGCAGACCCCACAAATCCTGTCCCCCAGAATGCTCCGGTGGTCCATCTCCCTTGCAGCCTACAATTGCAAGCTGGTGCATAAGCCAGGGAAGGAGATGGGCCATGCAGACGGTCTAAGTAGGCTACCCATAGACACCCCTGATCCAGACCTGGCCCCAGCCACAAAGATCCTAGCACTGCAGGAGCTGCCAGAGTGCCCAGTTCATGCCAAGGACATTGCCAGCCACACAGCCACAGACAACATCATGAGCAGGGTACATTCCTGGGTTTGCACAGGGTGGCAGGACAAGTCCCCGGGACCTGAGTTCCAGGCCTGTTTCACCAGGCGCAATGAGATCTCCACACACAGGGGCTGCCTCCTCTGGGGAAGCAGAGTCATCATTCCCACCACAGTACGGGGCAGGGTATCGGACTCCTTACACGAGGGACACCCGGGGGTGGTTAGGATGAAGGCCCTGGCCAGAAGCTACCTCTGGTGGCCAGGGCTGGACAAGGACATTGAGGAACGGGTCAAGGCCTGTTACACGTACCAGAGATCCAGACCAGAAATGCCACACGCACCCGTGCACAGGTGGGAGGCCACACACACACCCTGGTCCTGCATCCACATTGACTATGCAGGGCCATTCCAGGGCCAGCTATTCTTAGTAGTGGTGGACAGCCACTCCAAGTGGTTGGAGATAGTCCCAGTGCCCAACATGACCTCGGGGAGGACAATCCAGGTGCTCAGAGCTCTCTTTGCCACACACGGCCTCCCTGACGTAATTGTGTCTGACAATGGGCCTCAGTTTACCACTACTGATTTCCAGGCATTCTTGAAGGCGAACTGGATTAGGCACGCCACCTCCGCACCTTTCCATCCATCGACCAACAGGCAAGCCGAACGGATGGTAAGGACGACCAAAGACGCACTCCGGCGCATCATTAGCAGGGACTGGCACCACAGACTGGCCAAATTCCTACTCGCCTAGCACACTACACCATGCATTGCTACCGGGAAGAGCCCAGCAGAGCTGCGATGGGGACAGCGCCTCATCACCAAGCTGGACCGTTTACACCCAGACCGGGTAGCAGCCGAGACGGTTAGGTCACCACCACCACCATCATCATCATCATCACCCTCTTCATCTTCATCATCACTAGCACACAGAGTTCTCAACGTGGGGGACCTGGTCTGGGCAAGGAACTATGGGGCAGGGCACCCATGGGTTTCAGGAACAGTGGTTGAAATAACTGGACCCCTCTCCTACATTGTGGGGGTGGAGGGGGACAGACACATAAGGCGACACATTGACCAGCTCAGAGGAAGAGTCCCTGAGCGCACCACACACGCCCAACAGGAGAGCCACCCCCCAGGAGAGGCCAGCCCAACCGGAAACAACACAGGGCAGGAGCCAGAGGAGGAGGGCCTCCTGAACCCAGTTCTGTTCAACCCAGTACAGAGGCCCCAGGAACCAGCCGTCCAAGCCCAGGGCCAGGCCACACCCAGACGGTCCACGCGGCCCCACAGGACACCTGCCTACCTGTCGGACTATGTGTGCAAATGACTCTTACACAGTTGCATTGTTTTTTTATCATTGACACACAGTGTCTATAGTTATAGTTAGTTGCAAGTTGTTCATTGTTATGTGGTTCTTCTCTAAGGGGGGAGGGGTGTTATGTATGCAGGCACCTGCATAGCAACAGCCACCAGGGGGCGTTGGCCTGAAGGGTTTTGGCGGGAAACCCAGTTTCGGCGGGAAACCTAGGGCCAACCCCATTGGCTGTCCACTTACCTGGCTAGGTATTTAAGGAGGCCAGGTAACCCTTATTCCCCAGTTCGCTAGCCCCCTCCAATAAAGAGCTGAACTCACTGGCGTCTCTTCCTTGCGTCGGACCCACTACACAATACATATGGCCCTTAGAGCCTCGTGAGAAGGCCGCACACGATTTGGACAACACTGCATACGATGCCTTGTGAAGGGCCAGGCTGGGCACACTTCCTCAGCAGTGGGAGGAAGAAGATTGCAAAGAGCATCTGGGAGTGGTAAAGCCAGTGGAGCATAAGGTAGCCAAAGGGGCACAGATGATGGGGGGGGGGAAATAGGTGAAGGGAATTGAAGCACCCCTGCAGTTGTGTGAGTTGGCTGCCCAAATTCTGATCCCATGGCCATGAAGGCATTGCAATGGCTATAGCTTTGGGGACTGGGCGTAATTACCATTTCTCTACTGCCGCTTCAGAATGCACCAGAAAAGTGTAAAGAAAGGTAGAAAGAGAGAGATAGCCTCTCCCATACCCGTATGTTATAAAAATTAGATACCTCACATTCATTTGCACGGGACATGCAGATATATGAATAAACACATGGCTGTCCTGTTCCCTTTTATCTAACATGCACGTGTACATTTGCCTGTTTGTATTTAATACCTTTGCTCACCCACTGAAAGTATCTTTTTCTTTTTTATCCAAAGGCCACAGCTTTCCAGAATTTGATAGTGAAAGAATAGTAATTTGCATATGTAAATAAAAATTTTTCTTACACTTCTGTCCAATTCCTATCACTACTTGAAGTGATAATTTCAAGTAGCAAGCTTGCCCCTTGATTACCTTGTCTGCTCTGAGCACGCATATCTTAGGATGGCAGAGAGTACCGGTAGATTAAGTAGCATTCTACTTAATCTACTCTCTCCTGTAAAGGAGATGGTATCTTTAATGATGACTGTTTTAATAATTGTTTTGATCTATTTATTGTTTTATTTTAATAACTGTATACTGTGCAGAGTCACTTTGTGTGAGATGGGTGGCCATATACATTTATAAAATAAATAGCTGTCTCTAAAATAAAGCTGTCACCTGATGGTTACACTTCTTGTTCTGTAGCTGGGAGACGAGCTTCATAGAATTTTTCTGAGAAAAAAATATGTACAGGATTAAACATTAGATTCATACATTTTTTTAATCTCTCAAACCTTGTATGCTCACTTGTTGCTTACATCCCCCCACATCATAATACTAATGGTGCCCATCAAATCCCATCCCTGTGTTTTGCTTTTCAGTACTTACTCTATTTTTTGGCTTTATAAACTAACACGGCTATTCTTCTGATATGTATTCACGTTGCATGTTTTTGGTGTCCAAGTTATTTTCTTCTTAAGTGTAATTCTAACCTAGCCCTTATATCTGTATGGATTTACAACAGCCACATATATGAGCTTGGTTTACTTTGATTTGTATATTTAAAACTGAAATGAAGAATAGTGTATGGAATGCATCTGAGTATGACTTCAGGTAAAAGGTTTCTGAAGTAATAATACAATTTTTATTTTAAAAAAGACAAATAGTGCCTTCGCTATTTTGTTTTGCAATAGGAAAAGAATCATCAAAAATGTTAGTGATATCATAAGGCTTCCATAATTGGCTTTGCCAAAATCAGTTGACTTCGTAAGGCAAGGACTATATCTTCTCCAGCATTAACAAGATATAGCAGTTTGTCTGTGACTGCTGCAGTTAATAATGCATAACGCATAATGTTTTAACAGCAGTTTCAAAGTAATATTGTCCACTTAGATCCTAAACATGAACTTAAAGTGCTTATTGACTTATTTTTATGAGATCTAAAAACCCTGTATCTCACAATAACATTATAAAAATATGAATATAGGCTGTATTTACCTAGAGTGAAGCAGTGCAAGTGTAGTCTCAGCTTGGTTACTGAAGGAATCCTAACTTGGTTATCAATATTCTTTGGTAAATACTATAACTGAAATTCCAGTCTTAAAACCTGGAAAGATGATAACACTAAAAGTAGAAAAATAGAACGGTAGCATGGGCCAGTGACAGTGTAAAGTAGCTTCAGAAAAAGCCACAGTCAACTTCTGAAAAATAGCATTCATCTTATGCTTTGAACAATGAAATCACTTTATTTTAAGGCATGCTTGCTTTAAAGTAAGAACAATAATACAATACAATAATTATTTTTAAGGTTCTGATTTGAATTCTGTTTTCCATATTTCATACATTTTCTGTTTGTCTCATTGTTTATCTTCCCATTACATTCCTCTTTTTGTTTTCCTATAATTAGACTTCTTCTTTGTCAAAGATTCCTGCCTCAAAAGTTAGAGCAAAATCATTGCTTCCTCCAAGACCCAACTCTGCTTGTTCACTAATCACCACTAAAAAAGTTGTTTTGCGCAGTAAAGACAATTATATTGCATGGCCCTCTTCAGCAGGCCCAAGGGACTATTCAAAAACAGCTCAGGTAAGGCAGTTGAGATAGAACAAGAATAAAGACAAATTGCCACATCTTTAATTTTTTCCTTCACTATTGAATATGGATATCTTATCTTGATATCCGTTTTCCCAAATGAAAAAGAACTGCAGTATGTAAGTTAGAAATGTAATCAAATCAGTTTATCATATCAACAGTTCCAATGGGTCGCTTCTCCTGGTTCACCTATAAAGTCTATAAAAGACAATTAATTTAGTCATTCCTCATCACAGATCATAAGTGATAAGAAAATTCAGTGGCGATAATACTCTTCCCATAACTGTTTTTGGAAAACAATATGAGAGAAGGAAGAGGAAGAAAGGCTGATTTACAGATCCTGGCAGGCTGGCAAAGCAAACTTCAGAACACAAAGAAGTGCCAGGGGTGGAACCCTGTGAGGAAGGCACATCACTGAGCTGAGTTGTGATTTCATAGGATGCCAGAATGTGGGATTTGTTGCCTTGATAATTGCCAGTATTAGAACTTAATTTGATTGTTCAAAAAGCTTAATATATTGTTTGATTCTATTCAATATCTACACATTTCATAAGATGCATATATTGGTAATTGTCTTCTTATGAACATTCATTCAGCAAACCATTCAAAATTATGATAGCGCTGAGTGAAGAGACATACAGTCCCTGCCTGAACTTAAAACCAATGTAGCACCCACATGGGTCACGTGATCAAAATTCAGGCTCTTGGCAGCTTGCTTGCCCTTGGGAACACTGCAACTGCCCCCTCCACGACATGGGCTGGAAGACCTCAGCTGCCTAGGCCCACTGGGATGCAGAAACCCGATGCTCACCAGAAGACTCAGGAGGGGGGGAGGGGGGAAGGCAGGAGGCCTGCACATCACTGAGCCTGGCTGGTTAAGGCTTCTGGGAACTCAGGAGGCAGCAGGAGGCCTGCATGACGCTGAGCCTACCCAGCTGAAGCCTTATGACCTGCAGCAGATTTCCGCATGCTGGCAGATCATTTAATGGCCCGGGCAGTTGCTTAATGACCACAATGGAAATAGCAGGGATTGTGGTTGCTGAGCAAAGCAGCCACATGGGTGTCTTCCTTAACAACCACAATGACTTACGACCAACATTCTGGGCTCGGTTGTGATAAGTCGAGGACTATTTGTAGTAGGTTAACGCCATTTGCTGCAATAGAAGAGCCCTTGCCTAAAAACTCTGGCTTTTCCAAGTCATTTTTGTATGTCGAGAAGTCACTCTTCCCCTGCTTCCAGGTACTGAGTGAGGGGTTGTTCCATTTAGCTTCAGTGTGTACGTCTGTGTGTGAATCTATGAACATATGTTCACAGCAGAGAGGCAAACTTGCTTTTTAAATGCAAATAAACTAAGGCAATCAGAGCCAAATTAAGTCAACTTTCTGCCCTCAGTCTTGGAGTACCCTTTTTCCTCAACAGCTTCTGTACTTTTGTACTATACTACTATAGTGTTACATTCCCTTATGGCTTGAAGTGAACAAATTTAGGCTGGAGCTGAATATCAATACATGTTTCAAACCAAAATGCTTCCTGTTTTTTGCATTAGGATGGAATAACCAAGAGTCCTGAAAAGCGCTCCTCTTTGCCAAGACCTTCTTCCATTTTACCTGCCCGAAGAGGTATCTCAGCAGACAGAGAACGAGATGAAAATTCTTTCTCCCTGAACAGCACCATCTCATCTGTACGACGAACTACAAGTATGTCTCTTGTCCAGACTTAAAGTTGGAGGCACGAGCTCAGGGTTCTCTAATCTATTTTAGTGGACATTTTTGAAATTTTGAAAGCATGTTATGAATAATCTTACAATAATTATGCTATGGTGACCCCAGACAGTCTCAAAAATTCCCATTTATCAGAAGGCAAACTAGTACAGTTGTGGGCCACTATTCCCTGTAACCTTATAAGATGCAATCTGTTGTTTTGGTTTAGACACCTAGAGTTTATGTAAGACCCAGAAATGTTTCTGGAAATAAAAAAATGCATTAAAATGACACTTTTTCTTTTGCAATATGCTAATCTCCCATTTAATGTTTTTAAACTAAAAGAATGAAATGAGATGAGACGAAACATAGAGTCTGTCTGGTTTCAAAAGAAATGTTTATGGATGCATTAGTGGCCACATTGCCATGTTGAGGAAATAGGTTTTAGACCAGAGATGATATCTAAATTAGACAGCAACCAGTTTCTGCTCAATTGGGTTTCTATTGTAAGAGGAATATGTTATATATTACCAGATAAGAAGTTCAGATTAAAAATTCTAGATATACTATAAAATATGGATTTTGTAACTGGATACTTTTTAAAAAGCTAAGAAAATTCTCTCTTTAGGAAAAGAGAAAAGTTTAGCAGAAAAAAGGTACTCCCTGGACATATCCTAAGTTTCTATTTGTATGGTTTATACCAGTTCCTTGAAATATTTGATAGCAGAATTTTAAAACATATGAAAAAGAATGCTTTGCATTTCGTAATATTTAGCATTTTCATTTAGGTAAGAAATTTCCCAACTTATGAAGAGATTTTAAATTTTAAGCATAATTTTAATTTAGAGCAGGGGTCTTCAAACCTGGCCCTTTTATGACTTGTGGACTTCAACTCCCAGAATTCCTCAGCCAGGCAAGCCTGGCTGAGGAATTCTGGGAGTTGAAATCCACAAGTCATAAAAGGGCCAAGTTTGAAGACCCCTGATTTAGAGGTACAGGCAGGGCTATTGAATCTGAGCTGCAAAAATCCAAATGTCCGCTAATCGTGAGTTAATCTTTTTCCTCTCATTAAATAACTGCCAGGTATTTGCAATCCAGAACTGATAGTCATAGGGAGGGATGAAGCAAGGAGCCCATGGAGATATTGGAGATGGAAGTCTGCATTAAGTTTCAAATCAACTCTAACTCTCATTTTATTGATTTCTCCTTGGGGACATTAAGCTATGAAAGATATAATTACAAATATCCAATATTATTGATGTTTAATTTGCTTTAAATCCCAGATGGTTAAATCCCATGATAATCTTGTCATTTAGTGAAATATTGTTCAATTTTAACTGTCACCCTGATCTTCAGAAGGTTTTAGCAAAGAATGAATATTTTTGTGATCAGGTTCTTTTATGAACAATTAGATGCCAGTTGTCTCAAGGAAATGGTATGAATGTCATAGAACAAACAGAATTCTGTTATCAATACAGGATCAGAGCCTATTCGAAGCCGAACAGGAAAAAGTGGTACATCAACTCCAACTACTCCAGGATCAACTGCCATCACTCCTGGAACCCCACCTAGTTATTCCTCTCGTACCCCAGGAACACCTGGTACCCCTAGTTATTCCAGAACCCCACATACACCGGGTACACCCACATCTGCAATTCTGGTACCCACTGAGAAAAAAATTGCTATCATACGCACACCTCCGAAATCTCCAGGAACCCCTAAGCAACTTCGTCTGATTAATCAACCTCTACCAGATCTCAAGAATGTCAGGTCCAAAGTTGGGTCAACAGACAACATCAAGTATCAGCCTAAAGGGGGGCAGGTAAGGCTTTCATTCTAATTAATACATTTAGAAACAGGATTAGGGTAGACAGGGTTGAGGAGAATATGCAGTATTGACTTGTAGCTTCCAAAGGCATTCTTCATTAATTACTGTACATTTCTAATTCTGTTCTGATAGTATTGGCATCTAATTACTCATGCTTCTTGTTGCATTTGTTTAGCTTTTTCCCTAGCAGTAGATTTGAATGTACAAGGAGTTAGTATCCTTTATTTTAAAAAGGCAATTATTTCTGATAAAGTTAAAAGAAAATCTGCAAAATGGAATCTTCCTTTAAATCTCATTTATAAACTTCTAGAGCAGACATGTCAAACACAAGGCCCGGGGGCCGGATGCAGCCTGCAAAGTGGTTTCATGGGCCCCCTGAAGCCATCCTGGAAACAGTGAGGGAACGGCCCCCGCTGCCTTGGCCCTGGCCCAGAGACCCTCCTTCTGTCAGAGACCCCCAGATCTGTCCCACTTCTGCCCAGGCCCCCATAAGCACTCCAGCCACGCCCACCCAGTAGGCCATGCCCACCCTGGCCATGCCCCCCCAGCCCCCCCGAGGGCAACCACAATGCTGATGTGGCCCTCAATGAAATTGAGTTTGACACCCCTGTTCTAGAGGCTGAAGTTAACCACTTAAATATTTTTGTTTTATAATCTGACTTTATGCTGATAGAGGAATAACTCTGAAATACATTGGTATAATTTGCCTAAGATGCAAATTGTGCTTTATTTCTTGTGAAATTTTATATTTATTTATTTTATTTTATTTATTTTTGAATTGCTTTTAAATGACGGCTACCAGATTGGAGTTCCAAATGTCTGGACATTCCATAAATGGTAAAAATGTCAGAATGTGTATACACTAAGATTTCACAATTATTTATATTGAATGATCAAGCATGCCTCGTTCATCAAAAATAATTCCATATTACGATGCTGTTTTATTCGGCCTCTCAGAAAAATATCATGCAGCTTCATATTGCTATGATAATATCTTCTCTCCACCTGTTTGGGATGCTTTCATGAGAGAATCCTTGACATCTGCACAGAAGGATTAAGAAACCAAAGGAAGTATCTACTACCAGGAGAGTTCTGTTACCTGTAGAAGAATAGCAGAAGCTGCAGCAAACCTTCCAATACCCCCAACTGGCTCAATTTGAGAGTTTCATTGCCTTCTTCCTGATAGGGTTATCTTCCTCAACTTCTGCTGAGAATGGAAAGCATAGTTGGTTAAAGAGCATTAAACACTGATGTGATGCTTTATGATCAGCATCATGCCTCAAAAGCTCTTGGGTCAGACTTTTAGCTTTTTAAGAGTTTTCACACTTTCTGATTCTCCAGATTCTAATTATTTGATTTTACTGATTTACAAATACAAGCATCATTTGGTCTCTTACCTCAGACCTTTTCCTGAGCACTTGAGATGAGAAATGGATGTTCTCCACTAGTAGTGGGGAGTGTGTGGCGTTGATGTATATTTTAACATGTGGTAAATTTCTCTGTGAACTACACCACAAAGGGTAGCCAAGCCTCATGTAATTGAATTTTTCTATATTTTTCAAAAAGGAAGCTTGTCCTTGTTATTCTTTTTTCTCTGTCCAGTTATATATTGGACCCTTAACATGTCTCTCTGTTGTTTTTACCCTTTCCCTTTAAACCTTTATATTTCACAATCCATTGTAATATATATTTAAATCAAGTCTAAATTCTTTCAAGGTGCCTTTACTTTTTTTTTCCGGACTGATGTTGATATTCAAGAATTAAAATCAGTATATTTGTAGTTTTGCAAGTTTAATAGCACAGAAAGTCAACTAATTTCTCCCTTCAAGCCTTCAAGCTGGCATATAGCTAAGTACCACACTTTCTTACTTAACTTTCCACTGATTGACAAATATCTTTCCCTTCTATCCACAAAAATAGAATAAAATAATATGCCACAGCAGATGATCCACATTCATTTGTTAGAAAATGCAGACAGCATACCATTGCTTAGATGGTAAAGCATAAATCTGGATAGAAAAGTCCTCATTGGATACAATAAGGCAGTTAAAGTGGCATCTGCACTTAAACATTTCTCTGAATGACTGTGGCCATAGCAACATGTGACTAAGGTGAGTGGGAGAGGAAGAAAGAAAGGAAATGCATTTTGAGCAATATCTACACAAACATGGGGACATTGGAGCCTCTTTGAAGCTGCCCTTTTTTTCTTGTGCACTATGGAATAGTAAAACTGAGCACAGAAACTAAGGACAGGTTTGTACGACAATTGTCTCTTACACAAATAAGGTACCCCCTTGGGTTGCTAAATTAGCTTTATGGCAAATGTTAATGGTTAAAAAGTTCTGTAACCACATTGGAAGGAACTATAGAAGAAGGCATATATATCCCATTATAGATGGGAAAGCTACAGCTTTACAATAAGTGCACAGCCAGCAGGTAAGGTATTGTACTGGGATTATTCCAATTGACTCAAAGTGTCCAAAGGGGGTCTTTCTTCCAGAAGAAACAGTTAGGAAAGGCCATTCTCCATTTACATATAGCTGAAGAGATGACTCTGCATGACTGCAGAATTGACTGTACCCTCCAACTTGGTGATGCCAAGCAACAACAAGAGTGATAGCATCAAGGGCCAATCTGACATAAGCAGCAGTGGTGACAGTAATCTGGAAATAACTAATCTTGGTGTGCTGAAGAGCCTGGACAGGTGTCAGTTTGGAAATAGATTGATGACATACCAAGAAAACCAGCCTGCATCCTCTGGCTGTCATGTGAACTCTGTGGGATAGTGGTCATTTTGGCCATCTCTTCCACCCTGCACTCTGGACATGAAAATTAGAGGATCTGGAATATCCAGCCTATGGCAGCCCCATTTCTCTGGTATCATTACATCTAAAAGATTAAGGAGCAAACTAAACTTATGATAGAGATTTGGGGAGATGGGAATTGAAGATTCCTGTCCCTTCTTAGGAGAAAGACTGAGGGGAGAGTAGAAGCATTTCTGGTCCATTCTGTTGGTAAGGGGATTTTTTGCAAATTTTCACCAGGTACCTGAGAGAGCCATGAGATGGTGTTGTGTATGGACGGATGGAAGGGAGTAGATAGACTGGCTAGGTTTTGGTTGCTGAGTGCTTTGCAGAAGCATCCCAGATCAGTCAGTTTTTTGAAGGACCATGCAATCAAGCATATGATGGCTCCTTTGACCTAGGGAGGGAGGGTGAGAGATAGAGAGATGGATGATACGAAGGAAGTAAGGGCAAGCAGTGACATGACAGTGTGATGGGCATAGGAAGATGTCTGGCAGGAGATGGGGATTGGCCTTTTTGGGGGAAAGCATTCCTTGTGCCTGGTACTGATGCTTCATTCCAATCACATGTGCCCCACCCAGAGGCCTGTTCTTTGGAGTTTTGGAAAAAATTCTTCCGGGCAATAAGAATTACGTTTCAAGAAAGTAAGAAGTATCTGAGATGATGTGGTGATGCTTCCTCGGTGTTAAATATCATGGCTGCAACTCTCTTGGAGCTATTGAAGTGAACTGCTTTTCTAGGAACTGCTTTCATAGTCAGTTTGTGGAAATCAAGAGCATGCAGCTGAAGTTTCATAACGTGAACTGAAATAGCCATGCCAAAAATAAGAAAATCCAATATAAACTGATATGACAACTAACAGTCTAAAGAGACTAGAGATGCTATTTTAGAGTGTCATTGAGAGATAAACTTGCTCCTTTTGCCAGAAGCATACAATAACCTAGGAATGCACTAACCCATGCATCCTGTCTGTCCTTAGTTTGGAAATACAGTAATATTGTCACAGTCCCAACAACTGAAAGTGCTTACATAAAACAGTAAGAAGTTGTTTGTTAATAAATCAAATTATAGAATTGCATAATTATCATCAGTAGCTAGTCAGTTAATAAATCTGTTTAACCTGTCTCTTGATCTCAGCCTATACACGCATATACTGTAACCCTGATTCTATTAGTGCTTTCACACAGCACAACTATCTGACAACAAGAAAAATGGAAGTTTAAAAAAAGCTTGAAAAGGCTCACATGTCAACCGAGATCTTGTACTTTATAATTGTATAAATTATAATAAAAATAATAGAGTAAGGTGAGGTTTCCCCAATTGTTAACTGAAACAAAACAAAGGTGTTTCAAGTTGTGTTAGTTTTCTGAAAGAAACCATTGTGACCACAAAAGAAAAATAAATGAAAAGTGGCCATAACATGCAAAATGGCGAAGAACAGAGGATCGATAAGCCATCAGGATAAAGGTATCTTTTGCTCACAGCCAATTCTCCTGCTAGTCAGTTCATAGAGTCTCATTCTTACTGAATGTAATCATCAAAAGTGGCAGACAAGGAACTGCATTCTTAAACAGTTTAAGCGCAAAAACATCAGTCCTGTGGCTGCTGATGGTATCAGGGGAACTGTTCTAGCTTTTCTGCTTTGCTACTACTGTAAATTTTTTATAGCGTATGATTTAAGACAAAAAACAAAATGAAGTACAATCCTACTACCAACCTGGTTATGCATTCCAACACAAGTCTAACCGTCGCATTCTTCGTAATGGCATATCTCTGATGGTATGATGCACAGCAGAAAAGTGGTACAGAAGAGGCCTGAGAGAAATGTGCACTTCTGCTTATCTTCCTAGGCAAACGTATCCTAATCCAATGACATTTTAATATTACCCATCATTTAAAAAAATTGAATAGTTTTATATGACAGAATTGAGCTTGGTTAGTAGTTGAATGAGAGGTCACCAGAAGATATGTACTGCTATGGTCTAGACTAGGAAGTTGAAAATACACCCCAGAATGGATTGCCAAACTAGAGACATGTCTACATAAATCACTGAGGGCCAAACTCAACATGAGGGCAACTTTAAAAAAAAACAAAAAAAACCCCAAGCACTTATTCTTCTTCAGGGTATGCTGGGCAAAAAGCAGCCTCTCTTTGTCACATGCACAGTGTGGTTCTCTTTGGTGTGAATGATATGTTTCAGAAGAATCTAATATGCTGTCCACCAGGAATGCGAAACATGGAGAGAAAGAATTTTTGAGAGCTTAATGATGGGCAAGGAAGCCCAAAGAAAGTCAGGAGAGAAGTCTACACAGCCCTTTTCTTCCTAGACCCCTCCTCCCATCCCTCATTGGTTGCTATTTTTTCTTAATTGTGATTGAAGAAATCATGCAGATAAATATATTTGATTTTAAGTTACAAAGTTTTCAAATTATAAAACATATCATACCACAGGAATATGCTTATGCTCTGTGGGCAGCTAGAGAAGCCTCTGAAAACCATGCACTTCAGCTGAGGTATATGTCTCCTTGTAAAATTTGGTTTTGATGTTTAGCAGAATAACATACTTTGCATCAGGGTTTAGAAAATTGAGAGGCATAAAATGACCAGAGCTACCCCATAGCATATACTAAATTTTTAATGTGAAGCACATTGCATCACATCCACAGCAACTGAGATGATCCAATGTGGAGCTACAGTTCAGATGTTTGTAGGAAGGACAGAATAACACACACACAGTTCATTTCTGATGGGGCTTAAAACAGGTGCCCATATAACTTCATCATGGCAATGCAACCAGAATCTTTAAAAAATCAATATTTGGGCAAGTTTTTGTATTATTTATTTTAATAGAATATGATAAAACTACAGTATTAAGAGGAAAAACAATGATTATGCAGAGAAACAAGAAAACTAGCTATATTATAGGAATTAAAATAAACTAAATGTGAAAACTAATTAACAGGGAAAACTGATATAATATTAGTTCACATCTTAGCTTAGCATTAAATCTAACCTATTTCCAATAGAAACAGAGAGGCTTTTCAGAAACATATAAGATTCTTATCCTGAAACCACTCCTTAAAATCCATGAAGTATTTCCATTTGTGTAAAATTATCTGCTTTGTTATGCTTCATGATCAAAAGAATCAAAGTTCTTTATTAGATGACAGATTCCATGTTTTTGGAATATAGTTGAATGTTACAAATTAATTGCAACACCGGGACCAAACCCACCCCCCAATCTTTTTTTAACATTGTTTGGGGGGTCCCATAAATATTAAATAATATTTTCTGATGAATTGATCAATTTTAAATGATAAGATACAATCATTTTACATGTCTTAAAGCCTGGATTCTCTGATTCTTCAAAATAGGTAATTCTACTTCTTAATTCCACATTTCAGTTAAATAATTAATACTGACTTTCATTTTACATTTTACATTATCTTTTCCTTAGAATGAGGAATGAAAATGAACACAGTATCTGCAAGTCCTTAAAATGACTACTAAAATCACCTGATTTAGAAAGTTGGGTTATTTTACAATGTTCGGATTAGATTGGCTTATTAGATTGGGTTATTCCAACACTCACATCTATCTTTCAGGGCTGGAAGAGAAGATCCCTGTTTCTGGACTGTAAAACTTGCTAAGATTCCAGGGGTATTACACACTTACTCACTAATTAGGCTAAAATCTATAAAACACCTCATTCTAAAAGAATAAAAAATATTGATGTTAATATAAAGGCCAATTATGAGTTGAAAATCTGGTAAGTTAAAGCATTTTCACTTTGGTGAATCAAGGGAGTTTAGCTTGATATAAACATTTTCTCATCTAGTAATGAGAAAAGTAGCTAGTAGAAATTAACTTTGGAATCCATCTTAAAATATATATTAATATCAATGTAATATTCATTTTGATAGCATTAATCTTGATTAATTAATTAATCTTAATTAGAGTTTTAATCATCAAGCTATAGTTACTGAAATTGCACCTATGCATTTAGATATAGATAATTCAATATGTTGTGATATATTTTGAGAAAAATACAAATCCAGACATTTTAGAGAACCCATATAAATTGTAAATCCAATCTCTTGCAATAATCTATAGCTATAGTGGATCCCAAATGCTAGCAAATTAGGTTTGTTGCAACAAGTAGTATAACCAGAGTGTAAACATATTGCTGTTTATAAAGCAATAAACTGTGTTAAATACATTGTACAATTATCAAGGATAGTGATAATATCTGCATATAAGAGCCTTGGTGGAGCAGTGGGCTAATGCCTCCTTAAGTAACACCAGCTGCCTGCAATTAGTGCAGGTTCGCATCCCACCAGGCTCAAGGTTGACTCAGCCTTCCATCCTTCCGAGGTAGGTAGAATGAGGACCCAGATTGCTGGGGGTAATAAGCTGACTTTGTAATAAAGCCGCTTGGGGGGGGGGGAAAGCCCTAATAAGCAGGTATATACATAGAATGAAGGCTGTTGCTAAGCACATTGGTTTGTGCTTAAATTGTAAGCTGCCCTGAGTCTTCAGAGAAGGGCGGGATATAAATGGGATTAAAATAAATAAATAAATAAATAAATAAGAACAATTTATATTCAATACTGAATGCAATCATGCTGTTATTATCTTGAGATTGTCTAATAGAAATAGCCAGTGGTTTAAGAACACTAAATCGAAGATTAAAAGAGACAAGAGGCATCCTTGCTGAGTGCAATGATATAACTTGACAGTTTGAGAAACAAATTCATTTGTAATAACTCTAGCTATGGGACAAAGATATTAGTTTCCCAGGAAATTAATAATTTGCTATTCAGTTACAAAAGCCCCTAGTTGGCATAACTCAGTATAAAAACCAAAACCCTGACAATTGACAAATTCGGCCTGGATAATAGCTGTCTTATCATCCCAGTTATAAATTGTTGCCAATTTTCTTGTTTCAAACAATAATCCATTTTTGTAGCTTTCTGTCAGATTCTCAGTATTTCCACTCAATATGTTTCAGGGAGAATTGAAATTGTTCTTTGCCTCCAATTTAAGCTTTGATGCTACAAATACTTGATATGATTTGTCTGTGAGATTTCTAACATATAACAAAAAATAATCTTTAATCATCTTTTCTTTTTTTAATTAGGGGAAAGTAGTCAGAGAGTCTTAAATTCCCTTCTTAATATCTTCTAGAAAGAGAGAATGTTTTAGAAGAAAAATATTCAAATATCATCTAGAATTGACCAATCCATAATTGTTAAATTTCATAGTTATCTTTAAAAATGAAGATGTGTAACTATTAATAAATGTAACTACTGTGGTCTCAGCTTGGATTTCTCCCCCATAATGGCTAATTGAATGTACCAATGTCCTGACATTCTGCATTCCCTAGCTATCCTCCTTCTCTTAGTATTTGTTGCAGTAGTTTAGGAAGGTGAGAGATGGAAGAAATTAGTTTAGCATACACAGAATTGTGTTTTATCTAATTTGCACTTTCTCAATCTATACCTGAACAAAAATGCAGCTGTGTTTCAAGAGCTTTATTTTTTCGAATTTTGCAGTTCATCCCTCTAATTTAAAAATGCATTTGAAATTCATCTAAAGAAGAGAACTCCCCCACTCACATTCATAACTAGTTTGTGATGTCAGGTAAAATTAGATGATGTCCACCAAAGAGCCTTGGTGGAGCAGTGGGCTAATGCCTCCTTAAGTAACACCAGCTGCCTGCAATTAGTGCAGGTTCGCATCCCACCAGGCTCAAGGTTGACTCAGCCTTCCATCCTTCCGAGGTAGGTAAAATGAGGACCCAGATTGTTGGGGGCAATTAAGCTGACTTTGTAATAATGCCGCTTGGGGTGTCTGTGTGAAAGCCCTAATAAGCAGGCATATACATAGAATGAAGGCTACTGCTAAGCTTGTAAGCCGCCCTGAGTCTTCGGAGAAGGGCGGGATATAAATGGAATTAAAATAAAAAAAATAAAAAAATAACTTAATATTTTAAAAAAGATTCAGAAAGACAACTATAGACTCTTGGGTCATAGAGATGGAAAGGACATAAAAGGTTATCAATAAAAGTCAGCTGCACATCTTCATTACCCCAATGGGTCTATGTAACACTTAAGGCTTCTACCAGAGCTCCCCTCTTCAATTGCTCTGCATTCTAAAATAGCACATGGGAAAAGCTAGCACATGGATATTGCTCTGCATGTCGAGCCTCCATTTTGTTGGCAGTGTCATGTTCTATAACTTTCAAAGGAAATATGAAATAAGCAAAGACAGCAGAAGGGACCCTGAAGGTAGTGAATAACATTGAGAACTGCGTGCCCTTGTTTCAAAGAATAATCCTTGAGGTATAGATGAATTTTCATAAACTTTCTGCAAAACTACACACACACACACACACACACACACACACACACACACAAAATAGTGTAGCAGGAAGGAAGCAGGAGAAAGATATGAGCATTTAACATTTTTATATTTTTGAACATCTTTGAACTTTTCTTTTTGTTTAAAACAGAGACCCAGTAATTTTAAACAGAAGTGTAGGTTTTATTTTATTTTAATTATTTTTTCTATATTATAATAATTGCAATATGCACAAGAGCATTCATATTCTTATATCTGACCATTTCAGTATAAATTTATCATACATCCTGATATTATGTATTTATAAAACTGGTAAAATCATGTCATTCCTAGTAGAGTAATGATTTCCTACCTGTATTTTTATAAGGATCTTTAATACAACCAGTTGTCTATTTCTTGTGAGAAAGGCCCATGTTTGCCTAGAAGATAACCATTTACACCAAATTGTCCTTTCTGTATATAGTGGCATCTTTTATATCTAAATAAGATATATACAATGTATGTACATACCAGAATATTTGATAAGTTGATTGAATAGTGTAGTTGTTTTTTGTTGTTAATGTGCTGTTTAATGAAGAAAAAGAAGCTTGCCATTTTTTAAACTAACTGCAAGATTCCATCACAGTCACTTGGGTAAATAGAGACTGATAAATACTCACATACCTTTTGATGAAGGGATGTAGTAAATGTGGCACAAAGCCCAAAGGAAATTTCATTTCACGGCATGGGTACTCATTAGCCACCTTTCTAGAAAAGTATTTCAGTGTTTGATTTGTATCAAGGAGAGAGGAAACTGTGACACTTTCAAAACCAGTATCTATCTATTCCTGAAACACAGGGAGTAAGAATATACTGACCTTGATTGCATTTACCTGTGAGACTGAGGAAAGACTGGTGGTCTAAGAGCTGCTTTCAGAAAGATTTCCATCCTGTAATCTCCCTCATTTAGGTGTTGTTGCTTTCCCTTGGAAGTGAAGGCAATGCCAAGCAAATATTCTCTTATTGCCTTGCTGTGTAATTTTAATTCATAAATTGAAAACTCTGGGTTTTGGTTTTGGTTTTTTGCAACCCTAGTCACAATCATGTGCAAAAATAGATTTGGACAAGGACATGCTTTTTCTCCTGGCATTTTGAAATTTTGTTCAGCAGCCATAAAACTGAAAAAAAAATCACATCAACTAACAGCATGCCGCAATAAAGAAAAGAGAATACCCTTAGAATTTTGTTGAAAATCTATCTCAGATTGTAAAGAAAAGGCACAAAGCTTAGACAATTATAAAATAATCTTTAAAATGTGTAGACATACTTAAAGGTTTTGGAACTTTTAAATAAACCTTTGTGGCATTTAATTTTCAAAAAGGTTTTTATATTGGCAGCTTCAGGAATCCTACTTGTGGTATGGCAGGAAAAAGGAAATCAGAAAAGCTTCAGGATCTCAGGAAAGATATAGCTCTGATTTCAAGGCATGGACAATCAAATGGGATAAAAAATCCAAAGTTTTTTTAATTAGAAATAGTAACATAATTGGAGATGAGGAAGAGGGGTGGTTTTTGAATGTTAGGCAAGAGTTGTTCACAAAGCAAAACTTTAAAAAAAATGGAGGGAGAGTGGGAGGACACCATGCATGCAGTTCAGCTGTGCAATGACAGATCTTTTCTGAAATAATGATTGAATAGGCAATTATTCTGCATGTTACTAGCCAGCCAAGAATAAGGATCTGGTACTCTTAAGTCTAAGGACTTGGGTTATCATCTGGGCAGAAAGAAACCATGTCCTCTCTTCTAAAATAGAGAACTATTGACCAGGTAAAATATAGGATAGTTGAGATCCTTAATTTCATTCAAATATATCCAAGAGGGTTTCCCCCCCTAAAACAGTTCCCTCTGTACATTTAATAAGTGTTCCAGATGACTTTCTATTCAGCCCTCAGAATGCCCAACTTATTGTCCATCTTCATGATGGACAATAGCCATCCTCTCTATGCATCTTTCCTATATATCTTTCTCCTCCTCCTAGTTTCCCAAATGATGAAAAGCTGGTTTGAAATTGTTAAGAAATTTGTTGTGCAGAGGTCTCCTTGTGCTACCAAAGAGTTGCACAGACAAGGGAGGGTACTGAGAGCAGCAAAAGTCACACAGTAAGAGTACACTGAGTTGTTAAAACAAAAAGTATTTTACTTTTGAGGTGGTGTAAAAACAAAAATGCACAGTCAACAATAAACAGTCCAGGTCATAAACAATAGCAACAGTCCAAAGAGTAATCCAAACTACAAAGTCTTCTTACCGGTCCAGAGGTCAATACACAGTTCAGGTTACAACAGTAGTAAACCAACAGCAGAGCAAAAACAGTAATAGTAGAGATCAGTGAATTCAGAGAGAGAAAGAAGCTACGTTCCTAGCTTCCTCTTATGGCCATGAGAACACTTACACACCCATTGGCCAATTAACTTCTTAAAGACATAGCATTATGGTTAATATATTTTCAACCCAACATTGTAGGCTAACACCATATGCCTAACATAAATGTCCAATGTTATTGGCACTGTTACTCTGTTGGTTAACTTTCTGTAATTCATGAGGAAAGTCTGTTTTCCATATGAGAGATTTCTTCTTTCCCTTCTTCCCTTAAGAAATGCCATTTTCTCCTTTCCAGAGACTTTGTGTCTTCTACTTCACAGGACTTTTTCTGGCCAGCAATTTCTAAAGCTGACTTTCCTTCATTCCCATTTTTAACCACTCAGCTCAGAAAAGGACTTGAATGCAGATTTAGCACTATGTCATTACAGTCACAATTAATGAAAACCTTTTAAATAAGGTTTTGTTATTATATCAAAAAAGACGCCATATCCAGGGTTCTTATTTACACATTTCTTCAGTATTTCCTTGCCATTAATTCTTCAGAAGGGATTTTAAATATATGTATATACTATATGTATGGCCAGATGAATTGATGGATGGATTTTCAAAGCACCAGACACATGTAGGGAAAAGTAAATCATAATCACTAAGAAAGAAACACTAGCAACCTATTATTGGGTTTTTTTTGTATAGTAGGGATTATGGGATTTTTATAAATTCACAGTTCAGATCATGGGGATTAGTAATATCTATAGGGTTAAGTATATTAAACACTTTTCTCAGTTTGGAGATTGGTTGACATTCTCTACAGGATCTAGATTCTCAAAAAATGTAGATAATGGGCATTATTGTAGGTGTCAACATAAGTCTAAAATAATAAGGACAACTCAGAATATTTCTGTATACATGCTTGGGAAATGGATGGACAAAGAATCTGAAGAGCTGCAAAATCACCCTGAGGAGAATGTATTTGTTAATCATAAATCTTGGAAAGGTATTTCCAGACAAATCCTTTTTCTCAATCACTATTCTCAGAGGTGCTGATTTATCATTTCAAGGATAGGGTGCAGCCAGTTGTTTTATATACAGTACTTACAAATGTGCCTATTTGTTTGTTTCTTTGTTTTTATCCCATCTTTATTATTTTTATAAATAATCAAGGTGGCAAAAATAACCGATATTAATAGCCTTTCCTACTGGGCCCAGATCTATACCAGATGTTTAGTGCATAGAATTCTCAAGGTTTTTAAAATAAAAATTTTGAAAGAATATCATTGCATAAAGTTTGGAACTAGAAATCATTTTTCTTGGGCATTCCAGTTAATTTTTGTTTAATCCTTCTGAAAGAAAAGGTGCCAGAATTTGCTAGTATCGGGCATTGATCAAATGAGACAACTTAAATACAAGAGTCACCAGTTATCAGTAAAATGCTGTCATAATTCAGAACCCTATAGATTCATTATATACTATAGATGTAATCACTGTTACCTGCACATTTATGCCATGGTCTTCTGAATTACATTAGGTGAGGAAACTTCCTGCTGGCTTCCCACAACCAAATCAGTGGGGAAGTGGGCAGAAAGTTACAAATCCCAGGTCCACAGGTAGTTGGGGGGGCACAGAAATTGCAGAAGGATATGGGATGTATGCAAGAGATATTGTGTGGGTTGGGGAAGTTGTGCAGGGCTATGCAAGAGGCACAACATAGGTTAGGGAGGGTGTGCAAGAGGAGACATTGTGCGGGTTGGGAGGTGGTGCAAGAGGTGCCATGCGGATGAGGGAGATGCATTGGAATGAGTGGGAGGTATTGTGCAGATCAGGGAGGGTGTGCGGAGGGATGTGAGAGGCATGAGTTGTTGAGACTGCCCAAGTAGCTCTGTGGAGATTGGGGAGGGGGCATGAGAGGTGCCAGGGAAGGATGCGCAGGGGTATGGGGGATATGAGGGGATATGCAAATGATCAGCACAGTGTAAGCGCAGAGGGGCTGGGATGGGTGCATGGGTGGCGCAGATTTACTCATGATCTGCAGTCTTGTCTCCTGGCTGCCCTTTGACTTTCATCAGAAACCAGCACAGAAGGTTGCAAATGGCAATCATGTACCTGTGAGGCATTTTGCAACTGGTCATCAGTGCATGCAAGTTGCCAAGTACCCAGATTGTGATCATGTGATGGGGGCTGCTGGGATGGCTGGCACTCTGAGGACCAGTTGTATCTACCATTAATTCAGTGTTGTTGTAACTTCAAACAGTCATAGAGTAGGTATGGCCATCGGTGTCACAAATATGACCCCAGGCAGTTAGCGCATAACAAACAATATAAAATGGTATTAACAAAGAGTAAAATCTACAGTGGTTGTCAAGTGTAAATCCAAACAGAATTAATAAAAGCTTCACAACAGTCATCTAAACTCCGACCCTCATGCTGTGGAGCACATCCAGATCTTCAACATTTTACAACACATAGATAGGATGCCCACATAAAACTCCCCAAGTTTTGTACATTTATATTTTTACAATGGGCAAGCCATGGCACATCCTGATGTTTTTCCAACAGAGCAGCATTCCTCATGCAATTCGCATGGGAGCGATCTGTTATTCAGGGAATCATCCTTTGTGGCGTCTTCTTCTGACTCTTCATTTTGATACCATTGCACATTTTTGTAAGCCAAAATCTTCCTGAACAAAACCTTTTGCCTCCTGGCTCTGCTTTGAGTGTGTCTCATGTGCTCCATCTTTCATACATGCTTATTCAGCTGAAAACATGACACAAAGCTATCCAGTATTATTGTACCATGACATTTTTTGGTGAATGCCAACAATATATTGATATGTCATTCATTAATTAATGTGATTATTCTTTGTTAACATATTCCTGCAACTGATTTTGTTAACATTTCAGAAACTACACACAGTATACATAGCTATATGGACCATGTTTGAGGAAGATAGTAGATTTGTACAAGATGCTGATTGGTTAGTCTGCAAATGTGCAAAACCAGACGTTATAGTGTAATTTTGCACCCTGATTTTCAGGATCATGAAAGCCAAAGAATATGCTTAATAGTAAGATAACCTCCAATTCCTTTTAGGTTAGGATTTTAAACAAGAAGATTGATTTTAGTGATGTACAATCCAGATGTGGTTCAAGAGATAACATCAAACATTCAGCAGGGGGAGGAAAAGTAAGTAGAGGTGGTATCTTAAATTGATCTCCAGATGACTGTGGGGAACCCAGACTATATAAACTAGCCCATTAATCCTCTACCAAGATTGCTTCTCTTCTTGCTAATGCTTCACACATTAACTTGGTCTAATAATGCATCAGCTTTGTGTACTTAGTGGCTATATCCTTCCTTCCTTAAAAAAACCACAGCAAGTTCTTAATTTCACTCAGAAGGACAAGAGCCAGGTTTTCTTCACAAAGGCCCCTGTTCTGCAAGCACTGATGTAATGACTAACTGCACTGGTTCTTCTGAACTCCATCGTTAATCAAAGCTTGAAAGCAAAATGAAAAAAAGAGTCCTGAGTTCTGAAGAAATAATGATGTCAGCAGAAAGTTACCATTGCTTGATTAAAATGTGAGATGTATTGTCACTGATTCAAAAGTAAGAGAAATGATCACTCATTGGTCCCAATCTTACCAGATGCATTCATAGCCACTGAACAATGCAGGTCAACTAGTTGTAAGATGATTTCACTTCAATGTGGGTGATATGTGAATCCAGGGCTATCTTAGGAGACGCTTGCCTAATTCTATGGTTTGACCCTTTCAGCAAACTTATTTCAAGCACTCTACTTAACACCTCTTAAATATTTTGACATATTTGACATGTCAAAATTATAGGACAATATTTCTACTAATGTTTCTCAGAAGCCAAGGAAGTTTATGAAATAGCCTAAGAAGAGAAAATTGTTCTGAGCAGAAAGTCAGGCAATGAAAATAAAACATCCTTGATTTCCTATAGAAAATGGAAGCTTTAAAAGACACACTTCAACACACAGCACTGAGGCAAATCTTATCTTCATCTTTAAAAATAATCTCACTTTCCTGATTAATAGCCTTACCTATTAATGAAAGAGATTTTAAATGATTCCACTAATTTACTCTTCCAGTGGGATGTTTGCTGTATTAACCTGAATATCGTTCCTTCTTGGTACCATTATTATTTATTTCTAATATTCTGTGTTTTTCAAACTAAACACTTACCGTACCTTTTCTGTTTTTGTTTCTTCTTCCTACAGATATAAAATGCATCTTTTTCTGTGCCTATAGCTCTCTAAACATACAGATATATTTTGTATATTTTAAATAGGTGCAGATTGTAACCAAGAAGATAGACCTGAGTCATGTGACTTCTAAATGTGGTTCCCTGAAGAATATCCGTCATAGGCCAGGTAATGCTAAGATTTTCCAGAGGGGAAATGGAATCTTGTAAACTCCAGAAATTCTGTAAACCTCTGCAGTTTCATTTCTAGGCGCTCTGATTCCAAAACCATGACTGGATGTTTGGGGAAAACTGCCTCCTCCATTTCCCTACTATCTGGTCTGTTGCCATTGCTATGTGGCAGGGCAGGAGGAAGGAGAGGAAGGAGGTCTCTAGCAAAGCCTATCCGTCAGCACAGCCACTTACAGTAAATGAGATGGGAGGAAGATGAGCACTGCAAGAGCATTCATAACAAAAAGCCTCCAGGGAGTAGATTGGTCATGAGCACTTCTCAGTGTATATTTTGATGAATTTTTTGTGAAATTTTTACATTGGCTTCTGAATTATATGCTGTATTATATCATTGAAGTACATGGAACTAAATTAGAAAAAGGTTAACTACACCAGTCTGGTAATGGGTCAAATGTGTGCTGAGAAAATCATACAAACAATATACTTAGTAGGTATAATTCACTAAGTTGTTTTTTTTAAAGGAAATTTTCTCTTCCTAGTAAAACCAGGTAATTGCAGATAAATCATTGGAGTCAAATTTGCCAAGCCTTTTAAAATAGATAAATCAACATGAAGTAATTGATTGTACACATTTTCTAACTTTAACACATGTATTACATATAATTAGCACTACAGTGACTTAAATTGTGAATATCTATCTATCTATCTATCTATCTATCTATCTATCTATCTATCTATCTATCTATCTATCTATCCCATCACCAATACCTGGCATTAACACCTCAGTGCTCTCCTGAAATGCTCCATCTTCAGCTATTTCTGGAGGCCTGTTAAAGTTGGACCCAAATGAACCTTTGGTAGGAAGCCATTCCAGGGGAGATGCCTCTAGGCTCCCACTCACCCTTCCCAAAGTGGAGGACAGACAGTGCTTCTCGTGGCATGATTCAAGTGGCTGTGCCAACTGAAAGGGAGAGAAGTGGTCCTGCAGATAACCTGGCACCAAATTGTAAAAGCCTTTATATGTTAAAGCTGGCATTTTATATTGAGTTTGGAAGGTAAGAGGAATATGGGAGACAACCAAGTTTACAGACTTGTAACCAAAACAAAGAGGTGCTTGAATAGTCTATTCAGAATCATCATTTTCCAACAAGTTACTGGGATCACTTCAAAACTGCAGATGTTGATTCACCATCCTAATTAATTTTTCAGTGTTAGTGGTGAAGGACAGCCCAACTCTAGCAACTAATGTATATACTGTAAATATATTTCATACCTGCTGGAAACACATTTGCCCCATACTATTTGGTTTCTCAGTTTTCTCAGTTGTTCCAAGAAGAATGGTACTGATGTCTATCCCTAAACGAATAAGACTTAAAGGGACTTCACCCAAATTAAGAGGTCACTATGTCGAGGTGGTTGAACCAAAGTAAAAAACCAGTGCTTCAGAGTGTTCAAGGGCAGTAATGGAACTCCTATTTGAAATAGCTTTTAAAGCAGCCACACTTTTTCCTGGGACCACAAAAGCAACTTTTTGTGTTAAAATCTGATGCAGTGCATAGCCCAACAGTACCATTCTTACATCTTGGCAGAGAACCTTTTTGAAACCTGGAATTTTTGAAGACCAATAAAAAACTGCACAATTTTCTTTTCAGAGTACATTAAATTCATCTATTAATGCAGAGCTTTATTTACACAAACTAACAAAGTCAAGGAAACTGTAGGCCCACTAAAGAGAAAAGATGACAAGGAAATTACAGGCAACGAGGAGAAAGCAGAGCTGCTTAACTCATACTTTGTGTTAGTCTTCACACAAAAAAAACCTATTGCCTGTCATACCAAAAAAAACCCACTGCAAAAGACATACTAGAAATAAAAATTAAAATAAGCAAGAAAATGGTAAGAGAACACCTATCCAACCTTGACGAATATAAATCACTGGGACCTGACAGACTACATCCCAGAGTTCTGAAGGAGCTGGCAGATGTTATCTCAGAACCATTGCACCACATCTTTCATAAATCCTGGAGCACCGGGGAAGTACCTGAGGATTGGAAAAGGGCTGATGTGGTTCCCATCTTCAAGAAAGGGAAAAAAATGGACCCAGGAAATTACGGACCAATAAGTTTAACATCAATACCTGGGAAGATTCTAGAAACGATAATCAAAAAACAGATCTGTGAACAACTAGAAACAAACAAAGTCATAACTAGTAGCCATCACGGGTTTGTTAAAAACAGATCATGCCAAATCAATCTTATCTCATTCCTTGATAAAGTGACTAAACTAGTAGACCAGTGAAACACAGTGAATGTAGCATACTTAAATTTTAGTAAGGCATTTGACAACGTAGATCACAACCTACTCCTTGGTAAGCTAGGAAAAGGTGGGATAGACAACCACCACCACCAGATGGATCTGTAACTGGCTGGCTAACTGTAGTCAGTGAGTAGTCCTCAATGGCACTACATCCACATGGAGAGCAGTGGGGTACCACAAGGTACCATCTTAGGCCCAGTACGCTTCAATATTTTCATCAATGACTTAGATGAGGGAATTGAAGGGGAACTCATCAAATATGCAGATGACACCAAACTGACAGGAGTAGCCAATACCCCAGAAGACAAACTCAGGATCCAAAAAGATCTTGGCAAACATGAACAATGTCCAACAAAATGAATTTCAATGTGAAGAAAAGCAAAGTCTTACATTTAGGTAGGAAAAACCAAAGGTACAAAAACAGATTGGGTGAGACCTGGCTTAAAAACAGTAACTGTGAGAGGGACTTTGGATTCCTAGTGGACAATCACTTGACTATGAGCCAGCAGTATGCAGCAACAGCCAAAAAAGCTAATACAATCCTAAGTTGCATAAACAGAGGCATAGAATCAAGATCACACAAAGTATTAGTACTGCTTTCTAAAACCCTAGGACCACACCTGGAATACTGCAGCCAATTTTGGTCACCATATCACAAAACAGATGTTGAGAGTTTGGAAAAAAAATCAGAGAAGAGCAACTAAGATGATCAAAGGCCTGGAGACTAAAACATACAAAGAATGGCTGCAGGACTTGGGTTTGGCTAGTCTAAAGAAAAGAAGAAATGGGGGAGACATGATAGCAGTATTCCAGTATTTGAGGGGGCCAGGTTGTTCACCAAAGCACCAGAGGGAAGGACGAGAAACAATGGTTGGAAACTGATCAAAGAGAAGCAACCTGGAATTAAGGAGAAACTTCCTGACATTGAGGACAATCAACCAGTGGAACAGCTTGCCTCCAGAAATCATGGGCACTCCATCACTGGAGATTTTTAAGAAGAGGCTAGACAATCACCTGTCTGAGATGGTATAGGTTCTCCTGCTTGAGCAGGGGGCTGGACTAGAAGACCTCCAAGGTCCCTTCCAGATTCTATTCTATTCTATTCTATTCTATTCTATTCTATTCTATTCTATTCTATTCTATTCTATTCTATTCTATTCTTGTACTTTAATTATAAAATTTAGATTATGATCCAAGTATAAAAATTATATAGTTTACAGTACATATGAATTCTGTTTCCTTGATTTCAGAAAAAAATCTGTTTCTCCAGAAAGTTACATTAGTTGCATTGCTAGCATTGTATGCAAAACATCTTTGTAGGAAGAATATCTTTCAAAGGAGTAAAATGCTAAAATATTCAAAGAATTTTTTTTAAATGGCTATACTGCAGTTGTTTAAAAGGAAGGACAGATGTTTCTCATGAGTGTTCCCACTATTTTTTTCTGGGTATTTTCCAAACATTGTTTAAATGTAACTACTGTATCTATAGGTATAAGCATGTTCATATTATGTGTGTCACACTTGAAAGGGATGACAGAAATTAGCAAAATTATGACAAAATAACTATTGATTATTAGTTAAAATAGGGCAAGATATGACATTACAAAAGATCTTTAAAATAAGAATCTCTATTATCACTCTTGCAATTGTCTCCAAGTAACTTTTCAATGTCCTTTTTAAATATGCAAGTTAGTGCAGAGGCCAAATAGCCCCCATCATCATTCCCACCAGGATATTGTCCCAAATCATTCCAAGCAAAGATCTTTCCCTGGTGTCCTGGCCATCTGGGAGGTAACTGGTCAATTCACTTTTCCTGCTTTTTGTTAATAGAGAACAGCCCAGTCCAATCAGGATCACAGCAAACTAGTGTGCTTGCAAGGAAGTTTACTCCCAAACTGCCCAGAAGCTGTAGAGGCAGTACTGCAGAAGCACTTCTAGTTTTATGATGGCTGAAGTTAAATGACATGCTGGAGTATGGCAAAGGTTACATAGTCTAAACCAAACATATAATATGTAGTTAAGAATTTCCTTATTAACCACAATTAAACCCATGGCATGGGTTTAGAGTGCAGTAAGCCAAACCACAAAAATGTATAACTCAAAATCCATTTGTGTGGTAGATATTTGTCTATAATTATGTGGATTGTGTGTATATGTTTACTTCTCTTTTGTTATGTTCTCATATGCTAAATAATATTTTTCAAATTGAAGCGCAGAATAATCTGTTACACAGTAGGTTTAAATGCTATTTAAATCCTAGATCCGGAAGAACTGTGCTCTTTTAAAGTATTTTTCCCCTCCCCCATAACTTATAGGAGGGGGTCGAGTGAAAATCGAAAGTGTGAAACTGGATTTTAAAGAGAAGGCCCAAGCCAAGGTTGGCTCACTTGAAAATGCTCACCATGTACCTGGAGGAGGCAATATCAAGGTAAGATATCAGGGGTCATAGACCTGGCAGCTTGTCAGTATATTAATTTAATGGATTATCTATTCTTTTGTTTAATATTTTGGAATTATTTAATATTCTGAATTTCTTCATAGTCCTATAGGTAAAAATGACAATGATTTACCCAGAGATAGAGGTTGCTGCTACCGCGACCTCACTGTGTCCTCCATTAGGCTTAAGTTAACTGCTTAGCTCTTCCTTCAGAGGAGACTTTACAAGAACAGGGAGATTCCCAAGGGTGAAAAGTCCCATCTTATGCCATATCTAAGTCCCAGAGATTTCCTGCCTCCTCTCTGAAGTAAAAGCTTTACATTGTGACCACTGGTTTATGTAAAAATACTTTCAGACTTTACCTTCACTGCATGTTTGATTTTGTTTCTTCCTGAAATCATTACATTTTTTTGAATATTCCTTTTTAAAAAAAAATCCCTTATGTTAAATACAGAAATTTAACAGAAATTGATTTCCTTCTCCCTCTTTTAAATCTTCCCAGGGGAAAAATATTTTACGTATTCATTTATGTTCATATGAACCTTATTGATTTTTTGATCCCTACAAAGCTGAACTACAGTATATGGTTCTCATTAACTACATTGTATAAGCTGGAGTATTTATTTTATGATTTAAACAAAAAAGTTAAAATATTATTTAAATCAATATTTTAATCTTTTTAAAAGGAGTATACAGAATGCCCAAAGAGTACAAATTATCTTTAAAAAAATATTTTAGCCCAGGGAATCTGTCAAGAATGAATCTGTCATTCAATTAATTTGGAAAATCCGGATCAACAAAACTAAACTTATACTCCAACATTTCCCACACGATTCTTGCATATATCTTCATTTTCACTTAAATTTATTTAAAGAAAAATATGAATGGAGATTTCTGGTGATGAAATTAGGACATTTTCACAAAGAGGCTGAGCAAACGGCACATCTGTCATCTGCTTTTGAAGTTTGACCAGGGAGGTATCATTCGAAGGTTGCCCCCCAAGAAAACATTGAGAGAATTTTTACAAGGAAATTAAAGTGAAATTGGTCTTAGAGGAGCTTACACCTCTATAGTTGCTGCATTTTATTTTTGCATTTTCCTTCCTTACACAGATTGACAGCCAGAAACTCAATTTCCGAGAGCATGCAAGGGCCCGTGTGGACCATGGCGCAGAAATCATCACCCAATCTCCTGGCCGATCAAGTGTGGCTTCCCCTCGGAGGCTTAGCAACGTCTCCTCCTCCGGCAGTATCAATCTGCTTGAATCTCCTCAACTTGCCACCCTGGCTGAAGATGTCACTGCAGCCCTCGCTAAACAGGGCTTATGAATTTGCTTTGTTAGCAGTGTTTGAAGTTACAATTATTTAGGCATGATTTCTTGCCAGGAATGGGCTCTGAGCAGGTGTTAACATTCATTCTTTACCATGTCTAAACTTAAGTCACATCCCAAGACTGTAGTAATCATAAAATAAAAACTGGGGGAAAGAACCATATAGATGCAGAAACTGGCCTGATTTCCAATTACAGCCGGAAGATCTTGGCTTTTCTATGGGTACAATAGCAGTATATTACATTGGACAATTATTGTTGCTCTGCTCTGTCTTGCATGGAGTATGTACTATGATAACAATGCATTTTGACCTTCCATGTGCCTGAAGGCCATCCACTACTTTCTGAAGAGTCTTGTTCAATCCCTTGAGTTGCTCATTTGACTGTTTTGTTGATGGATGGAATTAAGAAGCATCTCCACTTGTAATTTATCAACAGATTAATTTAAGCAGGAGAGGCTGAGGACCATGCAGAAGGGCAAATATAGTGATGTCAACACTTCAGAAAGGGCGGGGTTATTTTATATACATGAGTAGAAGAAAGAGGCAATTAAGTTATTAACATTGTGGAAGTTGGATGATTATGTCAGTGTATAGCTGATTACAATAAATTATTTAACTAATAAGTAAGTAGTGGGGGGAATTCATATGAGCTGTACTGGGGAAGCAGCATTTTTTTCTTTTTTAAAACAGTTACTGAAATTAAGCTATGGAGTTGTGTCAGATTAGAATATTGGTTAAACATCTAGGTTTGTGTCTTCACTACTGGTTTCATCTGTATGATACAGTTTATACATACATATATATATATATATATATATATATATATATATATATATATATATATATATATATATATATATATATATATATATATATATATCTGTGTGGGCATTTGTGATACCCCCCCTCATACTTGAATATTCTAATTCTTTATTCACAGTATCTGTGTCTCTTGCACCCTTTGGTGTTGCAATTTTAGGTCTGTAAAAGTACAGTAGATGTTAGCAGGGATTTTATTTCCGTGTTCAACCTTTTACAAATACAAACAAAAAAAAAAGATTGTTCAGCATGAAATTGCGTTCTGTAACATCTCAAAATGTGACCTTGTTTTAGTGCCAGATGCGAGTCTCTTCTGTGATACTAGAAAAAGTCTTCTTTCTTTCTTTCTACCTGTCTTTCTTTGTTTTCTTTGCCATTACAGACTTTTGTATTACTTATCTTTCCTTCTTTCTTCCTGCTTTCCTGCTTTCCTGCCTTCCCTTCTCTCTCCAAAACTATAGTTTTGAATTTGATTATTTAAAAATATCATTTAGAATAATTATTTTGTCCTACCTTACAAAGCACCGAAGTACAAGTGATGTTTTTAAATTATTTATTTTTTCTTTTGCTAAAGTTGAAATTCCAAGAAACAACAGGGAGTCTTCTCAGAAGTGATTTCATTTTTACAAATTGCATCTTTGCATTGATGTACTTGGGCACCTCAGTACAACAAGGCTCTAGCGAGTTGCATTCATAATATATATTGATTCCCGATATGTAAGTTCCCTAGGTAGGATAACCAAGGTGATGGACTGATAATCTTCAGAAACAATATAAAAAGTATGTGACAGTGTTTCTAATAAGAGAAAAGGCACTTAATTTGGAGTGTATGGGATTTCCGGCATTACTACATGGAAATTAAAAGGGTACGCAAGATGGTCTGGTAATGTGATGCATAGGTGGACCACTGTCTACTCATGTAGTATATGCTAGTTTTGACTACATGATAATTGTTACCTATTTTACCCTGCAGTTTTATGGCATTTTCCTTAAAATCACTTATATTACATTTGCATGTTCTCAAGCTGACCTGTATGTAAATGGTTCATTAGGATGGCTTTGTGTGTTGGAAGCTGTTGGACAAGGGCTACCTCTTAAACATTTTAATTTACCTAGTATGTCTCAAGAATGATGCTTCAATTATTTTCAAAGAAAAACATCAACAATGCAAACAAACAAGAGGCTCATATCATTATAAAAGCTAACAAATGTATCACTGTGTACAATCTCATAAGATGCATGGAGCTGGCTCTCATTAGATCAATTTATTAGATGCACAAATGTGGTTCTTTGCACTTCTCCAGAATTGTTTTGTAATAGCTATAGGTTTATATTGGATCCTAATTTTAAAATAGAGCCTTAATGTCAAGCTCTTATTTGTAAATGAATGGAAACAAGTAAATTTGAGTACTTGTTCAAATGATATAAGGATAGACTGATGCATAAATAGTCTGACAGGTTACGTCTTAGAAGCTGCCTCATATTAAGATCCTGCTGCTTATAATGCAGTCATGTAGGCTTTTTCTTTTAATGTTAGCCTGCAGTCAAAAAGACTGTTTTACTCTGTGATTGCTATGATATTTGGAATAACTGTATAAGTTCAAACACACCATTGATTACAGATACTAGAATACCCCTGCTGGATCAGAACAAGAGAGCCAATCTTGCTGTGGGCTCCATGCCACTGCTTTAAAAAAATTAAGTCAAAAAGTCAAAAAGAGCAGTATTTTTAATGAAATGTTGTCACTCTGACTCTGTGCTGTTGGTTCTTACAGAAGCCTCTCTCGAGTTTTTATGTCTTTTTTCCAATCTTAGAGCAAGAGAGCGTCCAAGGCTCTACTGAATCTGAGGTAGACAATGCTAAGTGTCAGCCAGTCAGAACAGTGTTTAATCTGTGACTATTTTGTAATCTGCTTTTTTGAAATATAAACACATTCTAGATGATAAAGTTGCTTACCAAGCATATGTGTCCAAAGTCATTAATTCCATGTTGCAGTTTTATCTTACCTTGAAGCTAAGTCCTTGTAATCATAATTGTCTTTCCATAGAAGGAATAGCAGAAGCTGATGAACTTACACAAGTTGAAGAGGCAGAAGGGGACCATGCTGTAATATAAGAAATGCATGTGCTCTTGTTACAGGACTCTAGATTTTTACTGGGGACAAGGGCAGGCATTGGCTGGCTAGTAATCCCACTGAAACTTTAACCGCCAATTGTAGGCTTGATTTAAAAGCTAACGGCACAACGTAAGCTCTGTAAGGGACAGAGTCACACAAAACATTGGATCACCTCTGCAGAAATTCTTCTTTGCTTGTTCCCTACTAAAGATAATTAAAGCTGTTAAGCCATGACACAATAACTTTGACTAGTAAGCTCTATAGTCAAGTATAATAATTTAATACGCATTTAGCAATTCACAGCAAAGGTGAGGAAAAAGTCTATAATCAAAACTATGTACTAAAACTGCCCCATAGGAAGGCAGGATCCCCTCTCTCCCCTGCCTACAATACTGTAGTGTTTGCTTGTGGGTGAGCCTAGGCAAGAAGGCAGTGGTGTGCTGTAGCTGGCTTGTACCAGTTTGCAAGAACAGATTGATAAATTTTCTGGAAATTTGCAAGCCAGATAGGAGAGTAGTGCTGCAATGCCTAATACACTGATCAGCTGTTTGGAAGCAGCTAGCAGAGCCAGTTGTCATACATTGGTGAGCATCTCAGTGCATGAAGGGTACAGAAAAGTATGGAGGCTGTTCCTATCTACTCTGAACCAAGCTGGCAGTCACCTTGCTTACTGGATGGTACATAAGTGTAAATGTGTGTGTGTGTGTGTGTGTATCTGTACACCCACCCACACCTACATGATGTACATTTATAATTACAACTTCCCCTTCTTTCTGGCTGTTTGCAAATGAGTCTCTTTGCCAAGATAGTATCCAAGAAGGATCAATGTGTATTGTGTCAACAGATATGCTAGGGGTCTTTCTATTTTACTAGGCACTAAAATTCCTTCCAAATATATTAGAGAGTGAAATAGTAAGCCAAATTATCAGCTAAATCCAGGCTTGTGATGTATGATAGACAACTGAATGCAATGCAACACATACTGAGTACTCTGAAGTTGCTGGGCCCCAGGAAGACCACTGTGCAAAGTTGGTTGGTCATCAACAGCTTTATTTTAGATTTAAATAATTCTTGAAATGCAAAAGCAAATTGCCAAAAAACAAACCAGAAAATCACCAAGAGCACAATTTAAAGGAGACTGTATTGATCACTACTAATAGAATAATCAAGCAAAATTCCTTATATAAAGAATTGTTATTTTGCAAATCTGGTAAGATCAAACCTAGCAATTACTTCAACTTTAGCAAAGAGAAATACAAAATCATTTTCAGAGTAGTGGGAATTTTCCTTTGTCTCTCTTTCTCTTTCAAGATATACTGTGGGCTGTGAGAAAGCCTGTGGAATTCTTTCCTTTCCTGGTAATTCTAGAGCCTGTTATCATAAAAGAGGCATTTCTTGAATGACTGGTGGTAGGTAGTTCATGTTTTTCAATCCAACTTGCAGTTGTATTTGTTGCTGTATAGTGATTGTTTTGCAAAATAAAATTGCTTGTCATCAACTTGCTTGCATCCCAAGTTTCTGTTTCTCCATTATATCCCCTGCTGTTCCACATTGCAATATTAGGATAATTTAGCCTAAAGAAAGGAGTCTCCCACATATCCTCTGGGAAAGAATTACCAGGGCAATTTCCATCTCCCAGGAAGTCATCCTGATGATATAAGTTGCTGTGTTTATTTGCTTCTTGAGCCTAGCAGGTTCCAACCCATCAAGCTGAGTGTTTGTGCTTAATACATTATTTCCTGGTGACATTCCAATGGTGATACAAGGTAGGAAGGTGGGGGGGGGGGAATGATTGTAAATGTATACAGTAGTCATATGCACCAAATATTAGAATGTATCTTATAGTTCTCCTTCGAGATTGTCTTTTGTACATATATAAACAGATTTCAACTGATAATGAATAAATGTACCTCCTGCTTCTGCCACATAAACAAGAATATCTGGTACTGCCAGGACTGTCTACATTTTGGAATACAAAGTTTTCAGGTAAAATGAAGCCAGGCTTGACATCTCAACTATTAGGTATTTTCCCAAAAACTGTAGTGCAACAGACCAGTAGTGTCTTGTCACCCTGACAGAGTACCTTGCTGGTAACACTGGACAACAATTTTTTTTCAGAAATTTTGCTTCATCAAAACCTTTTGGTGATTATGTTAGTAACCTTCAAACTGAAAGCAAGTTTAATTTCAGAATGACTTTATCATGTAGGAATATTGAGAAATATGAAATCAAATTTTAATACTATAATGTATTTAATTGCATAGTGTTTTCAACTTGCTGCGTGAGCTCAACAAGACTAAAAGTATTTTGATTTTCATTTGTACTCAGTAACTGATACATTCCACTGCAGTGTCCAAAAATAGCCACCATTGATGGATTCCAGTTTCCCTGATACCATTTTTCCCACTGTGTCAATGCCCTGGTGAAACCTTTCACCACGTTCATCACTGGATGACTAGATTTTCAGGAAAGAGGGTCCAAGTATGAATGCAGAAAATGGATTTTCAGTGACATGTTGCGCTTCATGGTCTTCTATGCTAGAAACAGTTTATCAACCAGTTGAATGTAGTTTGATGTTCTTTAGTTGCCAAGAAAATTCTTAGCAATATTGAATGCTTTCCATGCAATTTTCTCTGGCCCCGCTACCAGAGCTTTGAACCTTTTGTTGCTGATGACTTATCTGTTCTGTTCCAGCCTACAACCGGCCCTGTTGAAATGTCAGGGACAACCCCTTTTTTATATTCAATAGGCTGGAATTAAGCCAACCAAATTTATTTGCAAAAACTAAATGAAACAGTTCAAAACAGAGTTAAACAAATACAGACCGAGACTATATCAGAAGCTCTTCAAACAGTTGCCTTCAGCAACCAGCACCTCCCACACATTCCCCTTTTAAACAGCAGTCTCAAGGCGTGGCTTCTCTTTGCCTTCTCCCGAGATGCCTCATTGCTTTTCTTTGTTCACTTCTGCTAGTCTGCCTCCTGCTTCGAGCGTCCCTGAACAGAGCCAGCTGTGGATCGTCTTCTTCCAATCTTTCAGGCTCACACAGCTGGGTCTGAGGAGGAACAAGACAGGAGGGGCCTGGCTGAGAGCTCTGCGATGCATCAGAACTTTCCTCTGCAACCAAAGGCTCTCCAAACCCCTCCTCCTCCTCTTCAGAATTGTCCGACTCAGCTGCTGAAACCACAGGCTGACGCTGAATCACAACATTATCTGATGCCTTCCAAGTGACTTCCAAGTTCCTCTGAGTCAAGCTTTAAGGTCAACAGCACATCTTGCACAATAAATGTGAGGAGCACAGGCCTTGCCTTAATCACCTGTCCTACAACCAAAATACAGTTCATACATGTTGAGACTGAAGAAGCTGCTTCGATGGGCAGTGAAGCATCACAAAACAAAAAGAACATAAGTCCAGTTGCCAGACAATTCTACCTGGATGACTGGAAGTCTTTGACATACAGTTCATACGCTTTCTTAACAAGTCCAATCATGGTGCATCTTTGAGGTTTAAAACATCTACTCACCACAAATGTAACAGAACATACCAACAGTTGCATCAAAATACATGGAAATTGATATCAGCAAAATGAGTAGCATCTATGCATGCAAGCTGCTTTTACAGTATAGCCTTTCCAGGCAGCATCCATTCACAGCCTAAGCATGCCGAAACTACTAATTTCTCAAATGTTACACAATAGGCCCTGAGTAAATGCCTGGATATGCATGAACTACACAAAACATAATGCAAGTGAAATTTAGTAAACTTAAAATTATAAGAAAAAAATGCAAAAACAGAAGGTTTCTATAAAATGGTACAAGATAGATTACAGGCTATTTTCATGATTAGCAGCCAAAAATTTATAAGATAAGACTTTTGTGTATAAGTGCTCAGGAAGCAAACTATTTGCTGTCCAGTGTAGTTATTATTGTGCCTGGATCCAGAAATGACTATATGTAGAATTGGTGGAAATTTGAGATAGAGGAGCAATTGGAGTTACGGAGGGGTTTTTCTGATAACTCTTTCCTACCATTCCTCTTTATTGTATTACAAAGAAATACAGAAGAAATTCCAGAAGAAAAAGACCACCATCCTTTTTTATTTGGGAAAAGACCCGTCTTTCTTATGTCTAGGTGAAAACTGACAACTGAGAAGGCCAGATTTAAATAGTCAAGTTACATTTTCTGCCTATGTCCATCATTCTCTGGTCCAGGGTGGGAAGGAGAGGGAATGAACCTTGTTGGAGGTAAATGGCTTTCATCTAGGGTCCATGAGAATTTTTTTAAATTTAAATTTTATTTTTTATTTATATTCATTTTTATTTTTCCATTTCTTCCACAAACAAATCAACACATATACCGCAATACATAAATACATACTTGTAAGTTTGGGTGCTGCTCATCCATTTCCCCTTTCACCGTATCCACACTCCTTCTCTCTCTTTCCTCTTCTCTGCTTTCTTTCTCCCTTTCTCCTTTCTTTCCTACTTCCCTCTTCTTCCTCTCCTCTCCTCTTTCCCTCACCACTCCCCTCCCGTTTCTCCCCGTTTCTCCTCCTCTTTCCCTCCAACCTTCCTACTTCCTTCCTCCTCCTCTACTCTCTTCCCTCTCTCCTCTCCTTTCTTCCCTCCCATTCCTCTTCCGATACAATTCAGGGGTAATGTCTGAGCAGCTCCTCTCCTTAGATTTTCAATATCTATATTAGGTATGATAACAAAACATGAGAATTGCAGCACTTTACAGGTGCTGCAAAAATGCAAATATCCACTAGATAATAGCCAAGAGGATTTTCTGTATCCCTTTGGTGCCCTCTTGTGGTTGGCTGAATGATACATCCAGGCATTTTGCCTTCATGAGATAATAGAAATGGAGGGAGGGTATTCTTTTAGGAAAAGTGTTTTGCTAAAATGGCCACTTTTCAACAGACAAGCTGAGTAAATTTCTAAAAACCCTTTTTGTTTTCTTTTTAAGAGATATAACCTGTTCCACTTCCTGTAAGCGCTGAAATTAACTGCTCCTTTGTTACAACACATTTTCTATTCCCTATTTTAAACATGTTTCTGGGAAGTTGGGTAATGTATAATTTAAGCAACAACAGCATCGCCATCCTATCACTTCTTTGGCATTTAGTATAAAGGGGGTAGGACTGCAGTTTTGAAGTAAGGATTTACAGTGGAAAATAGCAAGAGAAATTGCTGGTCTTTACAAGAGGTTTATTAACAATCCAAGGCTAATAAAATGAAGGGATCTTCATGTTGCCTGGCTCAGGACAAAATTATCTTCATGAAAGATCCGTGATCAGGATCTCTTGCTTTATTTCTTTTTCAATGTAAACATTTGTGTGCAGCTGCAAATTTGATTAAAATGGTGCTGACTAGGGTATGAATGTGTGTATTAATCCTTGTATTAATCTCTTCCCCCCCCACCCCCACTAACATCAATGGGTGTGTTTGTGTGTGTGCATGTTTTAGAGAAGTTGAAAAGCATTCAGACATTCAGCTTATCAATATCATTGCTTCAGTCTCATTACCAGCTCTGTGCAAGCCTCTAGTCTAAACTCATGCAAACATCCAAATGTCTTCCCTTCAAAATGTAGAACTAAAAAAGACCCTTGATGCACTTTCAGAGTTGAAGTGCATCTTGTTCTTGACACATTTACTGCAAAGTAGATGTAATATGGAGTTTCAACCACAAGATGATGCTGTATATTGAATGGAGAATTCAGCTGTATCACTCATCTTAATGACTTCAAGCAATAAGGTGTGTCTGCTCAGCATCCATTTTAAACTTGGCTTAGTTTCTAGGACAGGACCAAGATAGAGGATATTTTGATTTTTATAAAACATTTTTAGTAAAATAATATAAACTGATTTTTTCCTGTACTTTTCTTGCATATAGATAGGGATCTATCTGAGACACAATTGTCTGACAGCTACTGCTTTCTGCAGAGGGAATTAAAAATGATAAGATGGCAGCCTTGGAAACATGTTCCAAACCATCCATTTTTTGTGGGTGTATCAATGTTGCACACACCATACAAAGGGTTAGGCCTCTGATCATGTTGTTGAAACTACCATCTTGCCTTTTTGACAAACATACACAAACATTGCAGATGTTGGTGATAACATAGTCTTGTTGGAGAATGCACAATCCAAATTCTTATGGAAGATATTTCAAGTTATTTGCTTTATTTCAAAGAGGGTCTCTAACAGGGAATAATCGTCAGTAAAGTTGAGACTGGCCTCTGGCTGAGCATTTTTGCATGTGGGCCAAGGTTATCCTTTCTTGAAATTATTTGGTCTTCTCATATTAACTGATACTTCTAACTCTAGCTGGAAAAAACCACTTGCCAAGAAATAAGACTCTGAAGGCTTTTCCAGTGAGATGATCTTGATACTGGGCTATGACCAAGCCATGCTTGCTTAGGCCAAGGGTGCTGGACATGGCAGGCCAAAATGAGTAGGCCTTTTTGCCTGGAGACATATTTAGAAATAGCCTGTTGTAAAATTAAAACCAGCTCAATATTGCCAATTATATCACAATTCCTCATTTGCAGGGCCATTAACCTTAGCCCCCCCTTTATGGATTGCTGCCTTGTCGCGGCGAAGTGGCTTGCGTAATTCAATGAAGCTATGAGCTATGCCGTGCAGGGCCATCCAAGACAGACAGGTCATAGCAGAGACTTCTGACAAAATATGATCCACTGGAGAAGGAAATGACAACCCACTCCAGTATCTTTGCCATGAAAACCCCATGGATAGTACCAAAAGGAAAAACAGATATGACACTGGAATATGAGCCCCTCAGGTCGGAAGGAGTCCAATATGCTACTGAGAAAGAGCAGAAGGCTAGTACTAGTAGTGCCAGAAAGAAGCGACTGGGCCAAAGCCGAAAGGACGCTCAGCTGTGGATGTATCTGGTGGTGAAAGGAAAGTCCGATGCTGTAAAGTTTTATTCTCCATAAGAACCTGGAATGTAAGATCCATGAATCAAGGAAAGCTGGACGTGGTCAAACAAGAGATGACAAGACTGAACATCAACATCTTAGGAATCAGCAAACTAAAATGGACAGGAATGGGTGAATTTAATTCAGATGACCATCAGGTATACTACTGCTGGCAAGAATCCCTCAGAAGAAATGGAATAGCCTTCATAGTCAATAAAAGAGTAGGAATACTGGGATACAATCTCCAAAATGACAGAATGACCTCAGTTCGAATCCAAGGCAAACCATTCAATATCACAGTAGTCCAAGTCTATGCTGCAACCACCAGTGCTGAAAAGGATGAAATTGACCGGTACTACACCCAATTGAATGCAGAATTCCAGAGAATAGCTAAAAGAGATAAGAATGCCTTCTTAAATGAACAATGCAAAGAAATAGAAGAAAACAATAGAATAGGGAGGACCAGAGATCTCTTCAAGAAAATTGGAGAGATGAAGGGAACATTTCATGCAAAGATGGGCATGATAAAAGACCAAAATGGCAGGGACCTAACAGAGGCAGAAGAGATTAAGAAGAGGTGGCAAAATTACACAGAAGAACTATACAAGAATGAGCTTAACATCCCAGATAACCATGATTGGGTGGTCACTGACCTCGAGCCAGACATCCTAGAATGTGAAGTGAAATGGGTCTTAGGAAATCTGAGCAACAGCAAAGCTAGTGGAGGTGACAGTATTCCAGCTGAGCTATTCAAAATCTGAAAAGACGATGCAGTAAAAGTGCTACACTCAATTTGCCAGCAAATTGGGAAAACTCAACAGTGGCCACAGGATTGGAAAAGGTCAGTTTACATTCCAATTTCAAAGAAAGGCAATGCCAAAGAATGTTCAAACTATTGCATCATTTTTGCAACTTTTCCTGGGTTCTGCCATACTCCCAAGGGGGAGGGGGAATGTGCCATGGGTTTATTGCCTCTGCTTCCTCTATCTGCTACTATGTAAACTTTTGCTTTCATTTATTGCCTTTGCTTCCTCTATCTGCTACAATGTAACATCTTGCTCCCCTGCACTATATCTCTCTCTGAACTTATCTCCCTAAACTGTCAGCCAGAACAAGGGAAGGAATAACGCATGCAAACTCTGTGCCTTGTTTGTTTCTACAATCCAAGAGGAATGTGTGAAGAGCTGTCAACCATCGCTGTGTGATCTGGAGATGGGCCAATGTTATCTCCCCTTTTCCCATGATGGACCTAACACCTGGGGATTGGTCGTCCCACACTGGCCGGATAGACTATGGGGTGGGGTCTTGCTTGGGGATACCTTAACCTATCGTTCTGCATGGGAAATCTCAGATCCTGTCTAGTATGCCTGCTATCAACTACTGTTAATAAAAGTTCCTGTTGGAAGAATTCATTTCCAAGAGTTCTGCTTTCTTAAGATGTGGGATTGAAGTGGGTCCTGACAGAGTATTATGTTTTAGGGTCCAGGAAAAATCTCCTGGAAAGGACTGCCATCATTTACTCTTTTTTTTTATTGAAAAGTTTTAAAATACAATTTTCCTTTAAAAATCCCCCCTTCCCCCTCCCTCCTCCCCCCCCTCCATCCCCCCCTCCCCCCCTCCCCCCCCCCGACTTCCCAGAGCTAAATACAAGGTATATATATAAAAAAACAATCATAAACAATCATATACTAACAACTATAAAGTCTAAAATCCATCACTCTCTAGCTTATATAGGATAAACAAGCCTTAGTAATATTGAATATATATAAAAAGAAACTAAAATAAGAAAAGAAAAAAGAAAAACGAAAGAAGACTTATTCAAATGCTACATAAAACTTCTTAACCCTATACTTGTTCTGGATAAACTCAATCCATTTCCTCCATTCCATAATATAGCGTTCTTGCGAATGGTCTTTCAAATAGGCCGAAATCTTCGCCATCTCTGCCAGGTCGGAAACCTTTAAAGTCCACTCTTCTATAGTCGGCAGTTCCTCTTTCTTCCAATATTGGCCTATCAAAAGTCTTGCTGCCGTAATTAAATTCAACATCAATTTGGTGTCCACAACTGTAGCGTCTGCAATTATTCCCAACAAAAAAAATTGCGGACAAAACTTTATCCTCTGTTTAAAGATCTTCTGCATATTCCACCAAACTTTTATCCAAAAGGCCTTAACCTTCTTACATGTCCACCATATGTGAAAATATGTTGCATCTTCATCACCGCACCTCCAACATTTAGGCTGATAATTCGGATACATACTTGCAAGCTTTTTAGGATCTAAATGCCATCTATAAAACATTTTATAAAAGTTCTCTCTTAGATTTTGAGCTTGAGTAAATTTTACGTTCCTCACCCAAATCTTTTCCCACGTGTCCATTGTGATAACTTCCTGAATGTTTTGGGCCCATTTTATCATACAATCCTTAACAAGCTCTGTTTCTGAGTCAATCTCTATCAATGCAAGATATATCCGTTTGATATGTGCAGGTCCCTGATTTCTAATTTGCTTTATCAAATTTTCATCAGTGATTGTAAATCCATTTTTCTGGTCTTCTTTCCACCTGGCCCGTAACTGAATATATTGAAACCAATTTTGAACAACCTTCTCTTCTCGCAAGAGGCTATATGACTTCAGACACCAAACATTTCTTTCCAAGCTAAGAATCTCCTTGTACTTAGTCACATCATGTTTGAAGCCAGCATGTATATTTTCTATTGCGTGTTTTGGAATTGCCCACAATGGTATCTTGCAACTTAACTTATGTCTATACTTCTTCCAAACTCTCAACAATGCCTGTCTTAAAATATGCACCCTAAACATGTTGTCTACCTTCTTATCATACAACAAATATGCATGCCAGCCAAACAACAAATCATGGCCCTCAAGATTTAATAACCTCCCTTGCGTCAAATTAATCCAATCACTTATTCCTACTAATGCAGCAGCTTCATAATATAATTTAAAATTAGGCAATTTAAGGCCACCTCTCTCACGAGTATCCTGCATAATCTTAAGTTTAACTCGTGGCTTTTTCCCTGCCCACACAAATTTATTGATACCTCGCTGCCATTCCTCCAGATTAGAATCTTTCTTAAGAATCGGTATCATTTGAAATAAAAATAAAAATTTAGGCAGGACATTCATTTTTACTGCTGCAATCCGTCCCAACAAAGACAATTGCAACTTTTCCCAACTCTCCAGTTCTTTTTGAATTTTCCCCCATAGTTTTTCATAATTATTTTTATATAGCTTTGTATTAGAGGGCGACAAAATCACCCCCAAATATTTAACCCTTTTAACAATCTCAAATCCAGTTAATCCTTCTAAGAGAGCCTTTTGCGAAACTGTCATATTTCTAGCCAAAATTTTTGTTTTCTGTGTATTAACTTTAAATCCAGAAACCTTCCCATATTGTGTTATTATCTCCATCAGGTCCACAACAGATTTCTCTGGCTGGGTCACTGTAACAACCAGATCATCTGAGAATGCTCTCAATCTATAGTCCTGATCTCCAATTCGTATCCCCTTAATTTTTTCCGAATTCCGAATTTTAACCAATAATATCTCTAATGTTAACACAAATAACAAGGGCGATAACGGACACCCTTGTCTTGTGCCCTTCTCAATATTACATGCCTCTGTCAAACTATTATTGACTATAATTCGGGCAATTTGTTTTTGATATAATGCCCTAATCGGTTGTAAAACATTTTCCCCAAAATCCATTTTATCTAAAACTTTCAACAAGAATTTCCAATTCAATTGATCAAAAGCTTTTTCAGCATCTAAACTTATCTCCCTAAACTGTCAGCCAGAACAAGGGAAGGAATAACGCATGCAAACTCTGTGCCCTGTTTGTTTCTACAATCCAAGAGGAATGTGTGAAGAGCTGTCAACCATCGCTGTGTGATCTGGAGATGGGCCAATGTTATCTCCCCTTTTCCCATGATGGACCTAACACCTGGGGATTGGTCGTCCCACACTGGCCGGATAGACTATGGGGTGGGGTCTTGCTTGGGGATACCTTAACCTATCGTTCTGCATGGGAAATCTCAGATCCTGTCTAGTATGCCTGCTATCAACTACTGTTAATAAAAGTTCCTGTTGGAAGAATTCATTTCCAAGAGTTCTGCTGTCTTAAGATGTGGGATTGAAGTGGGTCCTGACAGAGTATTATGTTTTAGGGTCCAGGAAAAATCTCCTGGAAAGGACTGCCATCATTTACTCTTGACATAGTAAGACATTCAGCACTCCTGGATCAGTCTGGCTTTCTGCTGTTTGGAAGGCACTTGGTGGATGTATTCCCCTGCCCTGCAGATATTCTTTCCATATCCCTTAATTTAGTGAGATTCTCAATAATCAACTTTTGATCTGATTTGTTAGACACAATGATCAATACAGGTAGTCTTTGACTTACAGCAGTTCATATAGTGACCGTTCAAAGTTACAAAAGCACTGAAAAAAGTGACTTATGACTGTTTTTCACACTTATGACCTTTGCAGCATCCCCATGATCACGTGATCAAAATTCAGATGCTTGGCAACTGGTTCATACTTATGACCATTGCAGTGTCCCAGGATCATGTGATCACCTTTTGCAAACTTCTGAAGAGCAAAGTCAGTGGGGTAGGCAGATTCAATTAAGCACTGGGTTAGTAACTTATCAATTGCAGTGATTCACTTAACAACTGTGGCAAGAAATGTCATAAAATGGGGCAAAATTCACTTTAAAAATGTTTCACTTAACAAAAGAAAGTTTGGGCTCAATTGTGGTCATAAGTTGAGGACTACCAGTACCTTATTCATGACTTCCATCAAGTTTTGGGGGATGGTTTATTTATTTAGGGGTTTTTTTTAATCCCATCTTTATTATTTTTACAAATAACTCAAGGTGGTGAACATACCACTCCTCCTCCTTCCTCCTGTTTTCCCCACAGCAACAGCTCCGTGAGGTGAGTTGCTCTGAGAAAGAGTGACTGGCCCAAAGTGACCCAGCTGGCTTTCATGCCTAAGGCAAGACTAGAACTTACAGCCTCCTGGTTTCTAGGCTAGCACCTTCACCACTACATCAAACTGATCCTTTTATATTAGTTCATACTTGTTCACCACAAAAAAATTGTTGTTTCCTATTTTTATTGCTGTCAGCTGAAAGATATGAAGTATCTTTGTTCTTATTGACTTACCAACAAGATTGATTATTATTAATGGTAGGTTCAGGTTTTAATTCAGCTCCCCCCTCAAAAAAAGCATGTCTTGAAGCCTATGTCCTTCAACTGGTTCATTTTTCTTAATTATTTTATTGTCCAACCTGTTACCTACTGGTTACACAAGCTTTACAAAAACTTCCTTTCTTACTGTAGTACAGTGCTTTTTCAAACTTGGAATATTTCAGATATGTGGACCTCAATTCCACAAATTCCCTAGCCAACATCTGTACAGTGACATCCCAATTAGATACAAAATTAAGTAATTGTCAAAAGATATTTAGCACATGAATTTGGACACCTAGGCCAAAAGCAGAATGTATGTTTGTGAGAACACACTCTCACACATTTCCTTGCTTGTTGTGTGTCAGAGAGAAAGAGAGAGAGTTTCTAATATCCTCTGTATTAGCGATATCTATTTATTTTGCGTTGTGTTGCTTGATTATTTGCTGCACAGAATGGAAGCAGTCATAAAACACAGGATGAAATGAGTGTCATAGCAACTACTGACTCTCTAGTATGCAAAACTACTTGCTAAAATCATCTTTCCTTTGAAAATGGAGTCATTTTTTTTCTTAATGGTTAACTAAGTACCAAGATGAATTCTTTCTCTTTTTATATTTTGATAATAACAAACTGACAATTACAAATGCAGCCAGGTAGAACTATTATAACTAGCATCATGTCTTCCTTATAATCTTAGGGTAATAATATTTGTGGCTGGTTTTTTTTCTGAGTATTCTTGCTCACTGCATTTCCAGAGTTCATATGAAGAGATCTTCTCAATTTAAGGCTGCTGAGAGATTAGTATATCCATGACAGTCTTTGCACTTTCTCATAATGAAATGGTTTGCTCAGTTTCAACTTTTGTTGAGACAAGGCTTTCATATGGAGAACATTTCTCCAACATGAGGATTCAATTCCTGTTGAATATATTTGCTCAAAGAGTGCTCAAGAGAGAAACGAGTAATTTCCTCTCTTCTCATAATCTGCAGGTCAGGGAGACTTCTCAGCATAGCCTGAATAGTATTTTTTGTGGATGACAAAGCTCAAACTTGATAGTTCATCTCAAGAGAAGTGCTGCTTTTCTGTATTCCCCGAACATCAAAGATTTTCTGTAAATCTTGCCAATGTTATATTTTGTATCAACAGTTGTGTCAGGTCCCTTTCTTGTTTTCATTTAATTGGAGGTCTAAGCGAGTTCCCCTCTCCCATTTACAACACCTCTGCCTGGCTGCATCTGTAACTGTCAGCTTGTAATTATCCAAATATAAAAAGAGAAAGAATTCACAAATGTACCACCCTTACCATAAGGGATCTTGATGGAGAAAATCACTACAAATACAGGAGAAGCAGTGGCAGAATCTGGGGCAGAGTTAAAAGACGGATCAGTCTAGAATCCCTATTAAGTTAATTTGTGGCTATGTAGGGATTCTAGGCTGAAACCTCTTTTAACTCCACCCCTATGTTCTGCCACTCCTTAACAAATTAGCTTCAAGCTGACAACACCAAATACACAAAAGTCAGGAAGAAGGTTAAAAGTGAATGATATGTATTGAGCAACTGATACCATTTATGATTATCGTTTAGCATATATATTACAGCTATTTACTATTATATTAATAGTGTTAACTGAACACAATAGTCTGTTTGCTAAAGCTTGAAAATTTTATTGGGGGGCAACCCCAATGTTGTTCCCAACCCCATCCCTACCCCAATCCCAATCCTAACCCCACCCTGAACCTTAATCCCTACCGTGGTTCTACCCCTTCCCCAACTGTATAAAATTCAATAAAAACTTTTATATAAAAAAGTGAAATCACAATAATGAAATTGAAGAAGCTCTTAATGTCCAAACTCAGTGGAGGAAATACCATCAAGGCAATTAACACCTGAGCAATTCCAGTCATTAGATACACAGCTAGAAAACAGACTGGACTCAAGTAGAAATAAAAGCCTGGATAGGAAGACCAGAAAAATAAAGATAGTGAAAATGAATCATGCCCTTCATCCATTCAGTGACATTGACATGGTCTACCTACCAAGGAAAATGGATGGGTGTGGATGTTGCAAGTACATCAGATGGTTGAAGAAATAAGGGCTTTGGGAGAATATCTGAAAGACAGTCTGAAAGACAGAACATGCAGTGAAGCTAGTACACCAAGAAGGCATACTGACTACTGGAGAGACCAAACTGGCCTGCAAGAAAGATCAAATGAAAAAGAGAAAAGAGAAAGAAGGCATGGGAAGACAAAACACTACATGGCCAGTACAATGAAAAAATTGCAGGGAAAGCAGATAAAAACAAGACCTGGTAATGACTAAGAACAGAAAATTTGAACAAAGAGTCAGAGGAGCTAATTTTGGCTGCACAAGACTAAGCCTTAAGAACACATGCATACAAAGCCAGAGTTGAAAAGACAGCAACAGACAATAAGTGCCACCTATGCAAACAAGCTGAAGAAACAGTGGACCACCTGGTTCTGCTACAAGAAGATCACACAGACTGAGTTACAAGCAACAGCATGACAAAATAGCAACAATGGTGCATTGGAAGATCTGCAACAAATATCATTTGCCTGTAAGCAAGAACTGGTGGGATCATAAAATAGAGAAAGTCATAGAAAATGATAAAGTTAAACTGCTCTGGGACTTCAGAATTCAAACAGACAAGCACCTGCAACATAACACCCCGGACTTAACAATTGTCAATAAGAAAGACAAAAAAGTCTAGATAGTCGACATGGCAGTGTCTGGAGACAGCAGAATAGATGATAAAGAACTGGAGAAGATAACAAAAGACAAAGACCTACAAATAGAAATAGAAAGACTGTGACAAAGGCAAGCAAGGATAGTACCAATAGTAATAGGCGCCTTGGGTGCAATCCCAAAACAACTGGAGCACCACTTGAACACCATTGGCATTGACAAATTCGCCATTAGTCAATTGCAAATGGTGGCTTTACTTGGAACGGCTTTAACCTTTGATATAATCAAACAGCATCTGCCTATCCCAAGTCCTTGGAAAGAACTTGGGTGGATAAAAATGCCAAATGCAGTCTAAATATGTGGCCGACTGTGCAACTAACCATAATAAGAATTCATTTTTTTCCAAAATAATATATTAAATTATGCTGTGGAAGAAATTTGATGGATGCCTAGAGATTGTGCTGCTGGTTGTGCTGTTACTTCTGGATTCCACATTTTGGGATCCTATACCTTAGGCCAGGAGTTATTGAACTTTTTCAGGCAAAACTGGTTTTGCAGAACCTATTTGTTTGTGGAGTCCTTGGTGCTCTCTGAGCTTAGTGCTCTTCTTGCAGACATTTCATTACCAAACTAAGTAACATCATCAGTGCGCTGATGATGTTACCTACTTTGGTAATGAAAGGTTTGCAAGCAATCAACGAAGTTCAGAGAGCACCAAGAACCCCCACAGTTGAATCCAAGAACCCCCACAGTTGAATCCTGAGCTACAAATATTCTCTTCCATTGGCACCTGTTTGTTTTTAAAAAACCCTCTAAACCAGGCATGTCAAACTGCTGGCCCGCAGGCTGGATGCATCATACTGAAATCGTGCCCACCCCATTGCCGGCAATGGGGAAAAAGTCGTGATATGTCACGTGCCATCACGTGCCATCACGAGTTTGACATGCCTGCTCTAAACCCTTACTCAAGAGATAAAACTCAAAGGATAGAAAATTGAATTTTGTTTGAGTGAAACACATTTGTTTGTTTACTTTTTTGCTAGTGGGTTGTCTCTTATAGAATCCCATAGTCTTCCTGTGGATATCTGGTGTTCCACAGAATACAGTTTGAAAAACTCTGCCCTATCTAGGAGATGGGGATTGGGGACTAGGAAAACTTTCTCATCTGAGTCCTGAACAGCTGCTGCCAGTCACTGCAGATAAGACTCAGATGGACAGCAATAAGGCCAGGAAAGCTCTCTCAGTGAGCAGCTGTCCTACTTCACGGGGTTGCTATGGGAATAAAATAGGAAGAGGAATGTTGTGTATGCTTCCTAAATCTGTTCCTGTGATTGTGATACTGGTTTGCTTCAATTTCAACAGATACGTTTGATTAAGGAGAAGTTTTCAGCATTTACTTTTCTCGTTTTTTACTCTTCCAGAAATAGATTATCTGACTCTATCAGAAAGTTCCTGTATGCCCCCCTCGACCCACGATTCGAAACATTACTGCGTAACCACAAACTCAGTTTCTGAGTCCCTTGAAGGGGCCATTCTAGGGAACGAATTAGAGTTTGTGGCTGTGAAGGAGAGAGCTGGAAATTCGAGAAGCCCTTGCTGCTCCCCAAACTTTCCACTTCAGATCGGGGAGTTTGCTATCCGTGGGTGGCGCCACTCCTCCCCATCGTCGCCTCCTCCCGCCCCCCGCGTTGGTATCCCTTTGACACATCCCGCGCAGGTCCCTTCGCGCTGGTTGCTGTCCACAGAAGGAGGTTCTGAAGGAAGGGAGTCATGCGGGGCGGGGGGCGACTATCCACTCGTCCTTGGCTGCCGCCGCCGCCGCCTCCGCCTCCTCCCCGCTGGCTGCGCTGATCTCTCCCCGCTTGGCTGCGGCCGCTGTTTTTGCAGCCATTTTGCACCAGCGGAGCCGGAGGCAGAGAGGGCTGCTGCGGCGGACCAGAGCCATGGGCTAACAGCTGTTGCGGCACAGGAACTGGCACCATGGTGAAGAGGAAAAGCTCAGAAGGCCAAGACCAGGAGAGCGGCCGAGGAGTTCCGCTGCCTATCCAGACCTTCCTGTGGAGGCAAACCAGGTAAGGGAGAATAGGTGGCGCTGCCGGATAAACCTCGCTGGGATTCAAGGGCCGGGAATCAAGTCAGAATTGCGTGCTTTTCGCTCGGCTATAGGTTCTCGATTCCAAGGGACCGAAGTCAGGGCGATTTTTCTTTAAATAGTCCGCTCTGCTTTAGGGGGGCAGTGTTAGATAGCAGCAGAGATACGGAAACGTCGGACTCTTTGCTGCCCTCTCCTGGTGGTCTCTATTTGGGGGCTCAGTTAAGATACATCCATGCTCTTTCCGTTCCCTCAGCCTGCAGCCTGATGTCTCTGCTGGCCATGTGCCAGCCCCGCATGCCATGAAACCACTTCCTCAGTGACCTCTAATAAGTCAGGGTTGCAGCAGGTGTCAGGGGATGTTGTGCTATCAGAAAACATCAGAAAATCAATTTTGCAACTGGAGTCAATTGACAGCGTCATTGCACAAGAAGATGCAATCGGGGAAACTGTACCTGACCTCTGGAAAATCATCTCAAGTCCCATAAATAACCTCCCTCCTCCCATCTTACTCCCCAATTGGGTGTGCTTGGAATTGCAGATTCAGTTTCCCATCTTCATGAGGGTTGAAAAAAGCCATAAAGTAATAATTGCTAAAATGATTCAGCAAAAGAATAAATTAACTTTTTGTATTAGTTTTAACATTGTCTGTATATATGCATTGTCTATCTATGAATATGCCTTCTTTCCAGTTAAAAATGAACATTAACATCCTATGGAAACTCACCCCCAATTATTAAAAACTATATTTACCAATAATAAGACATTAGCAATGGCAAGAATGAATCAGGTAATTCTACATTTCTTAGGGATGTGATTTCATAATGTCTTTCAACTGACATAAATACAGCTCAATAAAAGATTTAATTATTCATCTAATGTTTATGTTTATGATTATGTATGCACAGTTTAAAGGATTTCTGGGAATAAAAGTCACTATAACAAGCAGTTTATATTGTACAACAGAATACTCAGCTCATTCTTGCTGACAATTACTTTAGTAACATAAGATTAGTTATGTTATATATCATAGAAGATAATAAGGTTGAATTAAGGATCTCATGACTCACCTCTTCAATAATCACAGGCTATACCATCTCAGACTGTGGCCTGTGAACTGAACATTTCTTTGTTTCATGATTAGTAGGGATGGGGACACGTTGGCATTGTGTTATTGGAGGGTGGACAAGGATCATACTTTTGGTACCATCTAGCTTTATCATTCCCCTCCCTGTATCAGACTTGATTCAGATGCTCACCATCATTTTCTAATGTTGGTGGGGTATTGGATTATTTCTTATTTGATGAAAAGTAAGTATTATACAAATGATGCCTTTCTTAATCCTCTGCTATATTTAAGCCATCCTTTAGCATCTAACCTTTTCTCTCTGAAATCCTAAACTTTATTCAAAATGGATGCTGGAGGTCACATATCAGATTCTGTACTTAAGATGTACATTTGCTTGTTATAAGAACTGTATCCTGGAAAATGTTCTCCATAGCAGCCACATAAAGATACTTGCTGACTTTTCAGCATTTCAAGAGTCCTGGTGGCACAGTGATTAGAATGCAGGATTGCTGGCTAACTCTGCCCACAGCCTGGAGTTTGATCCTAATGGGCTCAGGGTTGACAGTCTTCCATTCAGTGAGGACCCAGATTGTTGGGGGCAATATGCTGACTCTGTAAACCACCAAGAGAGTGCTGTAAAAAGCATGATGGGGTGGTATATGCTATTGCTATTGCTATTTTGAAATGACACTATCTGACATCAATCAATTTAAACACACTTATACACTTACAGTATATAAACTAAATAACTGTGCCAATAGATCAAAATATTTAATTGTATACTATACCTAGAATCATATGTTAACAACATCTATGTCTTTTTTCAGTGCATTTTTGAGACCCAAACTGGGGAAACAGTATGAAGCTTCTTGTGTGGTACGTGATTTTTGATTTTCTTGATTTACTGATGTGCATGAATTGCTTGCTTGTAACATGAAACTCAGGAAGCTATGTTCAACTCAATAGGTCAAACATACTACTTGTTTCACTATCAATAGTTAAATGTTTGATTGAGGCAAGGCTGGATCCATGGTTTCCCCTTTGATTTTAAGTTTTTCACAATGATACTTGCAGGAAGAATACATATATAACAAACCTGATCAGACTGGATTTGTCCCAAAAAAATATATGAGAGACAACATTAGATATATACTGAATGTTACTGATAAGACAAATCCAACCAATCAAACAGTGGCTAGGATCTTTATTGGAACAATGTACCATGCCAAAAGGGACAAATTAAAGTTGCCCCATCTCCTTCATTATTTTTACTAACAATAGAATCATTGGCAATGAAAATATATTGAGAAAACAACATTTCAGAAATTAAACTTGTCTTTCCTATTGCTGCTATCAAAAGGAATATTTTACCAAGACTTAACTTTCTTTAGAAAGGATTGAAAATAATGAACTACATATACTCCAGCAAGACAAGATTATGTTTAAGATTTTACAAGATTGGAAATAGAGTTGAACAGGATTCAGTAGGATTGAAATAGCACAATAGTTGGTGGCTCTAACTTTTAAATAGTACTAAAATGCCTTTTGCTTAATATGAGCTATAGAATGGATTGTATCTGCTTATGATCCAACAAGTTCCATGAAAGGGGTAGGACTTCCCTATGTTCTGTCTAAATATCTTTTTGAGGCAGCCAGTTTTGTGTAGAGGTTAGGGTAGAAACCAGGAGACCAGGAGTTCTAGTTCTGCCTTAACTACAAAAGCCAGCTGGATGACCTTGGATTGGGCACTTCCTCTCAGCCCTGGGAAGGAGACAAGGACAAACCACTTCTGAAAAAAAACCTTACCAAGAAAACTGCAGGGACCTCTCCAGCTGTGTGCCAAGATTCACCAATAACATAAACAAAACAACATAACAAAATCTAGACTGATACAAACAGAAATGAATAGTTATAAGGTATTATGCAATAAAACTGAATAACTTGGTTAAATAACACTTCCCCTCTCTTGCTTTGATATTAAGTGATTATTTTTATTAAGAGGAAAACTCAAATAAATTTGGTCATTGAAGTGATAACAATTTGTTTAGATTGTAAGATTAATAAGACAAAAGATAAAATCTCTAAGATTTGTTTTCTCAAAGACCTTATTATCTTTGAATATTATGTTTATCTTTCCTCATGTCTTCAGGGGAAAACTAACATGAAACTAACACAACTACTCATTCTAAATACAATTGGTCTTAATTATCCTTGATAATTAGAATAGCTAAGGGAGAGATGCTCTTTAGTATTGTATATGCTTCAGTCATAATATCTTATATAATTTACAACTACAACAATAATAATAGTAATAATTTATTAATAGTAATAATTTATTATTAAATTCAGAGCTTTATATATTTTCCAATATTTCCTTCTGCATCTTTCTGTGTCCTGCCCCTTCTTCTTGTACACCTACCTAATGGAGAAGAAATTTGTTGTGTTCTTCATATTTTTATAAGCAGTTTATTGTTTAGTGTGAGTTGTACAATGAAATCTTGTCTTGAATGCACTCATTCTTGAAGCCAATTTAATGTCTTGTATTAACTGGCTTATATATAAATGCTTCCTTTAAAGATATGATCCATCTCTTTCCAACATTCATTTGATTATTTTCATTTAATTGATGACCTCTAAGAGGATAAACAGATTCATTATTTTGCTCCTCATATTCTCTCTTTTTCTAATTTCTCAAAACTATTGTAAAAGTTGTAGAAAGTTACATAAAAATAAGCATATATTTGGAAATATTGGACTTAAAGCATATTTGGGCTAAGTTGTGTTTAAATATATGAGAGAGTAGGAAAAAATAAATATATGAGATATTGATATATTGTGAATAATTTGCAAATTTCAGAATAACATGTAAATTGTAATAAAGTGAGGCAAAATCCATATACCAGTTACTGGGTTTTGCTGATTTTTTTCAAAGCAAAAAAAAATCATATAAACATCTTCCTCTTAAGATTTTGCTGGTCTCTTATATTATTGTTCTTTGAACAGTCCGGTAACAGTTTCTCCAAATTTATTTAGCTTTTGGCTATTTCCATATTTAAAATCAAGATGGTTTTTCCCCCCCAGGATTCATCTAATATAATTTAACCAAGAACAAAAGGTCTAGGAGTAATTGGAAGGATTTAGTTCCTTTGGACATGAACTCACACTCCAGTTACTGGATATACGGTAACTGTTATTTCATTTCTATTTCCAAATATGGAACCAGAAACATCTACCAGATATTTAACAGGGCTGTGTAGCCCGAAAAATGATGAAGTTAATTTGTTCAAATAAGATGATTCTTAAACCAGCATGATCTTTTGTGGAAAAAGGGGGATTAAATTTAATGAATAGCAGAGACATGCTTTGATTGGGTGAGACATAAAACATGACTTTCTAGTTATTTTCAAATTGTTGCCCTTTGAGGTACGCCAAATCAGGAAATAGACTCCATATGAAATACTAGAACTGTACTTCATTGGTAAAGGCTATAATAACAAAATCTTGAGAAAAAACCTGTGTGTTCCCTTTCCTCCCTCTTATACTAGAGAGAGTTAAGACAGAGCCAAATTAGTTTTCTTTCTAATATTCTCACGTTTTCTCAGCCTTAAGCCATGTTTTGCTAACCACCTCCTTCCTTCCCAAGGTGATCTCTGTGATTATCTACATAAAGTTTGCCCAGTGCTAGAATATAGACTTGATTAGATACTCCCCCCTCAAAAAACATCATACCAATGTTAAAGACTTTGAATATGTTCCTTGCTAAAATTTATATCCCAGGGAGTCCACAGAGATTTATTTATTATTTATTTATTTGCAATGTTTGTAACCTATCTTAACTTGAATATTCTGGATGATATAGAAGAAGAAGCAATAAAAAGAACCGAAAATAACCCACCTCAGAACAATCCTAAAAAGTGAACACCAGACAACCAAACAGAGAATCAAGAACACATAGAATAACAGCTTTATAAAATGTCAGGTGTGTGTGTGGAGAGGTGCTGCACACGGGGAAGCAAAGTCCACGATGGTTTTTTGGATGATGAAATGTGGTCATTGTGCATTTTGGTTGCATGATGTTGAGCAATGGGGGATGGTGGTGGGGTTTAAGACCTCAAATTCCTGAAAATAATTTTAAAATTTACCCCAAATCTGCCTTTTCTGATGAGGTCAACACATTACTAAAGATTACCAGCTAGATACTCAGGAAAATTAGTTATGGTCCACAACCAAGATGGCTGCAAGAAGTCATTTTTCCACATTCTTATCATTTTGTTATAGCTTTCTTCTATTGTGTCTTCTCTTGGTCTCAAATTCTGCTGCACCTGCAGAGAGAAAGGTGTTGCTTTGTCATGGACATGACCATTGTATCAAAATTAAACCCCTTCAGGGTATATCAAGATGACCTGCCCTGTTTTCCAGGACTGTTGTTCTTGTGATTATTCCAAGGCCAGGGAGAAATAACCATAACCAATGAGGATTACATCAGTTTTTTAAAAATTGAGTATACCCTGTGTATTTTTATGAGTTGCCGAGCTAAAGTCACTGAAGTATGTGATGGTGCACTATTTTTTAGAATATCCCTTTTCTATCTCTCATATTTGTCACTATACTTGCATCATTTAAAGGTCAACAGCACTTCCCCAGCAAGACAGGATATTGTTCAGAACTGTGCCAGTTGCAAGGAGAGTGGCAGTAGACCAAGGGCCATGTAATCCGGGCTGCAGCTCTGCAATCAAAAGATGATTAATTGAAGCTTTAGCTAAAGGATTTTGGAGTGAACTTTATAAAAATATGAAATGGCCTTGCCTTTGTCTCAGAAAAATTGCAGTTAGATAAATCGTCATTTGTTTTTCTGTCATTATTTTCTGAAGAAGGGAATAGAGATCTAACGTGATATATTTAATGCCCAAAACATTAGTAAAAGATTTTCTGGAAAAAAAACATACAGTAGAAGATTGATGGCTTGCAGTTCCTATATTACTAAAACATACAATCATCTGTTTCTGCTCAATGCTAACAAGTAGATAAAAAGGTATTCTCTTGCAGTAGATAGTCCTTCCACTAGTGAGGTAGTCATCACTTCTATGGCTTGCCTTCAGAAGTGGGTGCTCCATCTCTGGAGGTTTTTAAGAAGACACTGGACAACCACTTGTCTGGAATGGTATGGAGTTGCCTGCTTGAGCCGGGGATTGGACTAGAAGACCTCAAGGTCCTTACCAACTCTTTTATTTTGTTATCCCTGCACTGAATCCAACATACATTAATTGGGAACACATTTAGTCAAGGGGAGCCCACTATTTTCTGAGTAAATGGTTCTGCTGTTAAACTAAACAGGATTTTACCCCATCATTCAGTCAGAATTTGTCATCCTGTAATTTAAATCTCTTTCTACATACATTGATTCTTCATATTGGATAAGATAGAACAGAGTTTGATTTTCTTATGGGTGATAGGTTTTCTGGTATTTGAAGAATGCTATCAATAACCCCTCCCCATGTTGTTGTTGTTGTTGTTTTCTCAAAGCTAAATACTTCAGTAGTCCTTTCTCAAAGAAAACATACCTACCCACTCCATCATTGTTTATAGGACTTCATTCTAGTTCCCTGGTCATATTACTTGTATTTTTGTGAACTTGATCCAGTTTCTTTGAATCCTTTATAAAATATGATGCCCAGAACTGAATACAATTCTTGAAGTTGGAGGATCAAGTGGAACTATTGCTTCCTATGAGCTGGAAATTTATATATATATTTTAAAAAACATTTTTTTGCATCTACATCATTTTGCTGGTTCATATTCAGTCCTATTCTACTCATAGCTGCCCCAGTTTACTTGACTAGAGACCATTTTAACAGATTCCGCATCCATCATTTTTTAAGTAAGATACAAATCTAGCTGTTTCTGAAAAAATATCAAATTTTTTGGATGGGAATTAACAACAGAGTACAAGCTGACCACTGTTTCCTTCACTTAGCAATTTGACCAAACTGAATAAAATCAAAAGCACACTAAGTGTATTGCAAATCATATTTATTGGAAAGTTACATTTTCAATAATTTATTTATTTATTTATTTATTGATGGGATTTATATCCCGCCCTATCTCCCGAAGGACTCAGGGCGGCTAACAACAAAACATATAATAAGTACAGAAATCAAGATAAAAATGAAATTGAGAACATCAGTGCAATAAATTAAAATTAGAGAATTTAAAAAATGAATAATGCTGCCTCTCCAATAGTTTCCCAGCATAGTTACTAAGCTTCATTTTGAAAGTTATATTTCTTGTTAATACTGCTTTTAAGGCTTTTTTCCCCACGTTAGTCTTCACATTACTGATCCCATTGCTCTATTACCAGAAGTTTGGAAACAAGAAAATGGGAAAAAGTAGCACTGAAAAATACTCTAGTCAGATTTGCCCGATCTTATGTATCTCAGACTTTGGTAGACCCTTTTCCTACTAATAAATTGTATTAAAAGGCACATGCTTTTGTTCAGTTTTGAATAAAATTTATTAGTTGGAAAAGATGCTGCCAGACTCCTACTGATTTTTTGTCTTCATAGGGTAACATGATTCCCCTACCACTTCATATTTCAGTTAACACTTTTAAACTATCTAGCAACTTGGAGTTGAGTGAAATAAGAATAACTCAGTCAATCAGGAGGATAAAAGTAGATATCTTTCTGACAATGTAGGAAGGTTTCGAGGTCAATTACAATGGATTGGTTAGCAAATGTTCAATTGCTTTTAAGGAATCCTCTGTGTTAATTACAAGCCATTATGACTCATTGAGATAGAAGTTAAGGCATGTCTTGGGCATGAAGCCAGATGGATGTTCTTGGACTGACACTCTCTTTTAAAGTTGACTAGACCAGTGATGGCAAACCTTTTAGAAACTGAGTGCTCAAAAACCAGCCTACCCCCTGCCCTGCTCCCGACCTGCCCCCTGCCTGGCTGCAGGGCCACCTACCGCCTCCATGGCCCACCATAGCAGAACACCCAGGCGGCCCTGTAGCACCATGTTGGCCATGCCCTTCACCTGCACCCTGTAGCATCATCTGCACGCAACAATGCATGAGGGCAGAGTCTTGTCCCTGCTGCCCGACTGCCATGTCCTTGGCTGCGCTGCTCCACGTGGGCCATGCCCGGGGATGACTCTCCTCCATGGGGGCTGCTGGTGATGGGGCCACAGGGGGAGTTGGGCCTGGGGCAATGGTGCGTGTGCCCACAGAGAGGGCTCTGAGTGCCACCTCTGGCACGCGTGCCATAGGTTCACCACCAATGGACTAGACTATTGCCCTCTCAGTGTGATAGGAGGCTAATACATTGCATGGAAATAGTGCAGCTTGACCTTCCTCAACCTGGTACAATCCATATGTATAGGAAGGGTCTTAGTCATGCCCCCCTGGAAATTTTGGGACTTGTAATCTCAGCATTTCATGGGTTCATGAGCTTGGAGAAAACTGTTATAGTGTCAGAACATGTTACTTTAAAATAATACTATGTTCTTTAATATTCTACTTTTTAAAAAGTTTTATGATAGTATGATATAGTTACATGGCATGAAATAACCTGCAAATTTTTTAACAGTTCAGTTTCTTGTATAAAGATTCTACAAAACTGGAAACAGGTAAGATATTGACCTTGTTCATACATCCTTGTCCATTTTTACTTTGGGAGAGAAACAGACAAGAAGTGATTCTTTTCAAAATGTTGAATGAAGGAAATTCTTTCCCTACCTATTGATGGCTGATTAGCTAGATTATACTTTTATAAGCCACTCAAGGTCATCCTCAAAGACTTTCCATATCTCAGAGATTTTCTGCCTGGGACATACCAATTACACTCTTCCTCCCCTACACAAATACATATACACTCTTTCTCAAACCCCTTGGTTGCAATTCCAAAAATTCTCTAACAGTTGTCACTGAATTGCCAGTTTCAGTGGAATAAAGTAAGAAAATTATTAAATATTTCCAATTAAATGGGAGAATAACTATTGCAATTGTTTAATTACCAAAATTTTAAATAAATTGAAATGAACAGATTGCCTATTGTCCCATGTGTCAACGCTGCTAACATCGAATGTTATTGCTTGACAAGAGATGAAGAAGTAGCTATTTCATACGTTAAACTTGTGTATTTCTTTAAGACTTGTGTATTGCTTTAGTTTAAGGTTAGGAGGGGGGATGAGTAGGATTGCACCTTTCAAGGCCATCTCTCTCTAAGAAGATAAGGCCTTGGCGGCTTTTCTAATGGAAGGGAAACTGATTCTTTAAATTAATTGGAGGATATGATTAATGACAAAATTAGAAAGGTGGAGAATTGTGTTTTAATATATTGTGCAAGGGGTGGAGATTTCAGATTCCAGCTTCCTTCAAGCAAGCATTTGCCGGTGTATTAGGCTAATAAAGGACTTTTAAGGTAAACAATGCCTCAGAGTCACTTGAAAAGCCCATACGTCAAAAACCTGACATCAAGCTAGAATCCACACTACTTTTTAAACTAATTAGGGAGTCCCGACCTCCTGTCGCTGTCTCCAGGTTTGGGAGGCAGTCTGGCAAAGAGTTGGGGAAGATCCCATAATGGAGGAAGTAAAATTGCCTGAAGCCGGCTCCCCAGCACCAGCAGCCACCTCAGTGGGGGAAGGGCCAGTGAAGAAGCCAGCAGGGAAAGAGTTTCAGCAATCCACCCAGCTGGGAGCTAGACCCAAACAACCAGGAGAATTGGTCTGGTCATCAGAGTGGATTAAACCCAACAGAGACTCCAGGAGCCTCGGAGCAGCCAGGCCAGCTGAGATTGAATACTCGGGTGAGTGGAAAATCCTGTCTGCAGATCAGACTGCTTGCCAGACCCAGGAGTCCCCTGCCAAGCCCTCCAGATCCATAGAGACAGAGGACCCCAGCCTAGGGCCTCTGCAGCAATGGAAGGTTGGGGAGCCCCCACAAGTGAAAGGCCAACAACCTCTGAGCTTGCCCCAGCTAATAGAAGCCTTGGAACAGCTGGGGATGGTGCAGAAGCCTGGAGATCAGGAGCTGGTGGGAGGACAACAGCAAGGGTGGCAGCAGCAGGACCCAGACATGCAACCCCTGAACATACAGCAGGACCAGTGGGGCCAGCAGCAGGGAGGGCCCTGGCAGCCATTAAATCAGCAACCAGAGTGGGGCCAGCAGCCACTGGAGACACAACAACAACAGTGGGGGCCCTGGCAGCCAGTGAATCAACAACCAGGAGGGGGCCAGCAGCAGTGGGGTCCCCAGCAACTGTTGATCCAACAACCAAGGGGGGGCAGCAACAATGGGGGCCCTAGCAGCCATTGAACCAACAACTAGGGTGGGGCCAGCAGCAATGGGGGCACCAGCAAGCAATGATGAGCCCACCCTTCAGAACAACCTTCGATGGGGGCCCAGAGAAACTGATTTTTTTCCTCAACCAAGTATGCTCTCACTTGAATCGCTGGGGTCACTCTTACCCGGACCCGGGTGCGATGGTCGATGTGATTGCATCCAACCTAGATGGAGAAGCGTCTGAATGGTTGAACAATTTATATAACGAGCAGGCCCCTGAATTGGAGGACCCTCATCTTTTCCTCCTGGGGCTGAGGGAAAGATTTGAGGACCCATCCATTCCCCTCAAAGCAGAAGAACAAATCCATAAGATAAAGCAAGCTGGCTGGTCTGCCCTAGAGTACATGTGGGAGTTTTGAAAGATGGCAGGTCAGATAGAGAGATGGCCTGAGCAATCAATAATTCATCTTTTTAGAGAACAGTTAGATGACCACCTTTCTCAGGCATGTATCTATCGAGCTGTACCCAACCAGCTGCATGAATGGTACCAGGCAGCGGTGAAATTAGATGTCCAGCTTGCCCGCTATAAAAAGCCTCCCCCACCTGAAGCTGTACCAAAACCAGGATCCAGATGGCTACCCCCACCCCGAAAACCTGCAATGACTGCTACTGCCAAAAGACCTAGACCACCTATAGGTCTGCCAATCAAGTGCTTTCGATGTGGACAGCAGGGACATTGAGCAGCAAACTGCCCAGTTCCTTACCTGTAACAGCAGAGTAGACCAGATCCAACAACAAGGAAGAAACCCGCACAACAGCCATCGAGAGAAAAGTCCAACTGGGCCACCCAGGAGCCCATTACCTAGGTTACATCCCCCACCCAGGAGGATGCTGGCCCACTGACCGGACCCACCCCCACTTTACCCGGTTTTAACAGCGACGATGAAGGGGAGAACGACCTGATGGAGAGTCAATGCATCCTACCTTTTTTATTGCCTGCTAAACTCATAATCCCTAAGTCAGGGGCACAAGTAGATCTGAAAGTGCTACTCAATACTCGCTGCTCGTGATGCATCATTAGCCTGTCATGTGCCTTGAGAGTGGGCATATGGGCCAAGCCGCTCTCCAAACCTGTGAGGTTCGAGCAAGCCGATGGATCCCTAATGGGTGGGACTTTAGTCACACAATTAATGGAGCCCTTATGCCTGGAAATAGGTGAGCATTGGGAGTTTATTTGCTTCCTGGTAGCTCCAAAGATGTCTGAGACTGTGATCCTAGGACTAGCCTGGCTAGACAAATGGAAGCCATTTATCTGGTGGGAAAAAGGAATGAGAACTGTGAGATTACCCATAGGGTCCAATCCTCCCATTGATTCAACAGATGTTACAGAGGATTTTAGCCCATCCAATGAGCAAGTGCACATGGTTGCCTTATGGCCACCTGGCAAGCTGCCCATCCCCAGGGAGTACCAGGACCTAGCAGAGGCGTTTAGTGAGAAAGAATGCAATACCTTGCCTCCTCACCGTCCCAATGATTGTTCCATTGAACTGTTAACCCAATCAAGAATGTACGCTATATCCCCCCTTGAAATGGAGGAGATGCAGCGATATGTGGATACAAACCTAGCGAGGGGATTCATCGAATGGGCCAAGTCTACTGTGGGAGCCCCTGTGTTGTTCAAGGAGAAAAAAGATGGGTCTTTACATCTCTGTGTGGACTATAAAGGCTTAAACACTGTGAATGTGGAAAATAAATACACTCTCCCCCTCCTGAAAGACTTGCTAACCCACCTGGTGAAGGGGAGCGTCTTCACCAAGTTAGACCTGAGAGAAGCATATTATCGGGTAAGAATAAAAGAAGGGGATGAGTGGAAGACAGCCTTCAACTGCCCCTTGGGGAGCTACCAATTCAAAGTCATGCCATTTGGACTGTAGGGGGCCGCAGCCGTATTTATGCAGTTGATTAATGAAGTCCTACATGAACACCTATACAAAGGGGTCCTAGTATACCTTGATGACATCCTGATATACAGCACGAATATGACTGACCATATAAAACTGGTCAAAGAAGTGTTAAAAAAACTATTGAATGCAAAACTTTATGTCAAATTGTCGAAATGTGAATTTCACCAAACCCGATTAGATTATCTTGGTTATAGAATCTCCAATGAGGGTATCGAAATGGACCCAGCCAAAGTAAAAACCATAATTGAATGGCAGCCCCCCCCCCAAACCCACAAACAGCTCCAGAACTTCCTAGGGTTTGCCAACTTCTACCTTCAATTTATTCCCTCTTTTGCTGAGATTGCTCTACCTATTACAGAACTACTCAAAATAGGCAAGGGAGGGGGAAAACCGCGACATGGCCAATCGCTAGCATGGACTATGAGTTGTCAGAAAGATTTTGAGAATTTATAAAGACTATTTGAGGCTGAACCAGTCCTAAAGCACCCCTGCCTAGGTGAGCCCTTCGTAATTCAGGCAGATGCCAGCGATGTAGCAGTCGGAGCAGTGTTGTTGCAAAAGAATAAAAGTGGGGTCCTGCAACCTTGTGCTTACACCTATAAGAAATTTACTGAAAGCGAGAGGAGATGGACAGTCTGGGAGAAGGAGGCCTTCGCTATTAGGTGGGGGCTATTAAACTGGTGGCACTACTTAGAAGGGAGCAAGTTGCCTTTTGAAGTATGGACAGATCACAAAAATTTAGAGGCACTAAAAACTCCCTGAAAATTGTCCCCAAAACAAGTACAATGGGCACAGTACTTCAACCATTTTAACTTTACTCTAAAGTACATACCAGGAAGAAAAACCTTCCTAGCTGCTGCGCTCTCCTGATTGCCACAGTACAAAAGCAAATGCGAAGAAGTTCACGAGGCAATTATCCCTGTTCCACAAACTGCGGCCCAACTCACACCTCGCAGGACCCCTAATCCTGATGACCCCGGGGTAAAGAAAATAAAGCGAGAACTCCTCACTGATCAATGGTTTAAAGACAATCAGACATCCCTAACATGCAGGGATGCTCTGGCTTACAAGGGGGGAAAATTGTACTTGCCTGAAGCTCTTCGTCTTAATGCCCTTAAACACAGCCATGATGTCAAACAGGCTGGACATTTCAGATATCTAAAAACTCTACATCTCACTCGCCGGCAATTTTGGTGGCCGGGACTAAAACGAGATATAGAAAACTATGTCAAGAGCTGTACTGTATGTGCCACCATGAAAAGAATCCCAGGAAAGACCCCTGGGTTACTGCAACTGGTAGCCAAACCTTCTCAACCATGGGAAGAAATAGCTATAGACTTTATAGTAGACCTACCCGACAGTAGAGGAAATACTGTCATTTGGATTGTGATAGACCTATTTTCAAAACAGGCTCACTTTATCGCCTGCAAAGGACTTCCATCGGCTCAACGCCTGACTGAGTCGTTCCTAAAACATATCTATCGACTACATGGCGCCCCTAAGTGAATAATTTTGGACAGAGGGGTGCAGTTCACAGCAAAAGTTTGGAGAAACTTTCTTAAATTAATTGGATCATCTCAAGGCCTATCAAATGCTTTTCACTCGGCTACTAACGGAGCTGCAGAATCCGCCAACAAAATGGTGGAACAATACCTTAGATGCTACGTCTCTTACCAACAAACAAAATGGACTGATCTCCTCCCTTTTCAGAGGTGGCTTACAATAATACAGTACATAGCAGCACTGGCTACACTCCTTTCCGTGTAACCACAGGGAAAGAATTCAACCCCATACCGGAATGCCCTCAGTTACCTTTTGCTTCCCAGACTCTTGATCATTGGGTGAGGGGTTGGGAAGAAGTTTGGAAAAATACAAAGGTGGCTTTAAAAAAGACTTTTGAGACCTACAAAAAGCAAGCTGACAAAAAGAGAGCTCCCCAAAGAACATTCCAAGTTGGGGATAAGGTCTATTTGTCGACCAAATACTTATGCCTTAAACTACCCAATAAGAAATTGGGACCGAAATTCTTGGGGCCTTCCCCCATTGTGAAAATCAGCCTGGTCACAGTAATTTTTTTTATTGAAAAGTTTTTCAATACATTTTATCTTTAACAACCCCTCCCCCCCACCCCCTACCCAACCCTTCCCGACCCTCCCCCCTCCCCTTCCCCCCTCCCCATCCCCGACTTCCCAGAGCTAAATACAAGGTATAAAAGTAAAAACAATCATAAACAGCCATATGCTAACAACAATAAGCTATTAAATCTATCGCACTCTAGCTCATATAAAATGACTACAAGCAATACTAATATCACATCAATACTTATGCAAATGCTAAATGAAACTTTTTAGTCCCATATTTATTCTGGATGTAATCAATCCATTTTTTCCACTCCGTAATATAACGTTGTTGCGAATGGTCTTTCAAGTACGCTGATATCTTTGCCATTTCCGCCAGGTCAGAAACTTTTAAAGTCCATTCTTCTATAGTCGGCAGTTCCTCCTTCTTCCAATATTGAGATGGAGTTTGCTATTAGGATCAGAGGCTTAAAAGAGAATCCTAAAGAAGATTTGAAGCAAATAGTCTCTGAGGCTTTGGAAGGGGTACTGGGACAGTCAGTAGCTGAAATTGTGGGAAACATAGATAAAATCTTTCGTGTGAATTCATGGATTGCAAGGCAAAGGAAGTTACCTAGAGATGTGGTTGTTTATTTTACAAAGAGAGCAATCAGGAACGAAGTCATCCAAGTTTCTTATAATACTAAGCTTGTGGTTGCTGAGCAAGAAATCTTGGTTCTAAAAGAGATCCCTCCAAGAATCTTAAGGAGAAGGAAAGACTTTGCTTTTTTGGCACAAGAGCTTAGGAGACGTGATATAAAGTTTAGATGGGAGATACCAGTGGGTATGGTGGTGATGCATGAAGGTACGAGACATCGTCTTATTACAGTGATGCAGGCACATGATTTCTATAGTAATGTTTTAAAAGCAATCCCCTTACCACTTTTGGAATCTACAAAAAAGAATGGCGAGGGAAAGCCTCAAGACGCTGAAGGAACAACGCAGGCACATGAGAAAGCTACAGGAGTGGATCAAATTACAGTTTCATCGGAAGATGCCAGAGACCAGAGGATGACGCGTGCTGCTTTGAGACGAGCGAGACGAGAGCAAGAACAGGACCAGCAGAAAGTTATGGAACCTCCAAAGCGTACCTATAGCGAAGCTGTGGGAGGGGCGCGGCCTAAGAACGTTAAGGGACTTCTGGAAGACGCGCTCCAAAAGCTTCGGGTCACTAAGGATGGCGACTAAGTTTTTAACTTGGAATGTCAATGGCTTAAACTCACCACAGAAGAGAAAGAAAATTTTTCAATATTTAAAACAATTTAAGACTGATGTTATTTGCTTGCAAGAAACACATATTAGAGTTACGGACCAAAAGTACTTATTAAATTCAAGACTGGGCACACAATTTATTGCTTCTGCAATGAATAAGAAGAATGGAGTGGTTGTTTATGTCAAGAATACTATGACAGCGGAGTTAATTGAAGCAGATAAACAAGGAAGATATGTTATAATAGATTTGTTGCTAGAAGGCAAAAAAATGCTTTTGGTTGGACTGTATGCTCCTAATCAACAACAAGCTGATTTTTATAGTTTATTACACAGTAAGATCACTCAGTTGGATTATAAATCTTTTATTTTTATGGGAGACTGGAATGGCGTCTTGGATGTACAACTGGACAAGTGTAGTTCTTTTAGGCGTACCCCAAGTCATGCTAGATTGCCTAAATCTTTTTTTGAGATGAAGGATGATTTGGAGTTGCGAGACATCTGGAGAGAAAGACATTTACAAGAAAAGGATTATACTTTTTTTTCTGATAGACATCAATCTTTTTCCAGGATTGACTTTATACTAACGACTAATGATTTTTTTTCTAGGATCAAGAAGATAAAGATTTGTCCAAGAATTATGTCTGACCATAGTCCAGTTTGGTTAGAGATCGATAAGGATAACAAAGATAGACGCTCTTGGCGTCTAAATGAGAACCTGTTTAGAAATCAGGGAAATGTGGAAGAATGTAAAAAACAGATGAAGGTCTTTTTTGAAACTAACATGAATAAGGGTACTTCTATGGATATGGTTTGGGATGCTAGCAAAGCTTATATGAGAGGGGTGTTAATATATATGAACAACAAATACAGACGTAATTTGGAATTTAGGAGGAAAGAATTAGAGAATGAAATTAGGGAAAAAGAAAAGGCCCTAATTTTGAATCCATCGGATGCGAAGATTAAAGAGGTTATTAATTTGTTAAGAGGACAGTTTGATAAGTTGATGGCTGATCAGGTGGCAACTAACTTACGGTTTGCTAGGCATAATACTTTTTGTAATGCCAATAAACCAGGGAGATGGTTAGCTTACATGTTAAGGAAGAAGCAAAGGGCTTCTAATGTAGATAAAATAGAACATAAGGGTAAGGTTGTGTATCAACAGGATCTTATTAAGGAAGCTTTTGTGGACTTTTATTCTAAATTATATGTTAAAGATAAGATTAATGAAGCAGATATTGATGCATATTTGAGGAATGCTAATATCCCGGTTCTTACACAAGAACAAAAGGAAGAGATTAATCAATTGATAACTGAGGAAGAAATTCTTCTAGCAATTAAACAATTGAAGGTGGATAAAGCGCCAGGCACGGATGGATTGACTGCGATGTATTATAAAAACTTACAGTCGGAGATGATAAAGCTATTAAGGGAATTGTTTCAGACAATTCAAAGGGGAGGAGGGGTGCCTCTGTCTTGGAGAACTGCTTTTATTTCTCTGATTCCGAAGGATGTCACCCAAGGATGTCACCCAAGTAAGAAATTACAGACCAATATCACTTTTGAATACGGACTACAAGATATTTGCTAAGGTTTTAGCTAACAGATTGATGAGGGTATTGCAACAGATAATTCATGGTGATCAAACTGGGTTTATTAGTGGTAGACAAATGAAAAATAATGTGAGGCATATAGTTGACTTGTTGGAATTTTTGGAAAGGAACAACCAGATCCCTGCGGCGCTGATCTTTCTGGACGCTGAAAAAGCCTTTGATCAACTGGATTGGCAATTTTTGATGAAAGTATTAGATAAAATGAATTTTGGGGATAAATTTTTACAACCAATTAGGGCATTATATCAAAAACAAACAGCCTGAATAATAGTAAATAACAGTTTGACTGAAGTATGTAATATTGAAAAGGGCACAAGGCAAGGGTGTCCGTTATCACCTTTATTATTTGTTTTAACATTGGAGATATTGTTGATTAAAATACGGAATTTGAAAAAAATTAAGGGAATTCAAATAAAAGATCAGGATTATAGATTGAGGGCGTTTGCAGATGATCTGGTTGTTATGGTGACTCAGCCAGAAAATTCTGTTGTGGACCTGATGGAGATAATAATGCAATATGGGAAGGTTTCTGGATTTAAGGTTAACATACAAAAAACTAAAATATTGGCTAAAAACATGACAGTATTGCAAAAGGCCCTTTTAGAAGGGTTAACTGGATTTGAGATTGTTAAAAGGGTTAAATATTTGGGGGTGTATTTGTCACCCTCAAATGTAAAGCTATATAAAAATAATTATGAAAAGTTATGGGGAAAAGTTCAAAAGGAATTGGATAGTTGGAAAAAATTACAATTGTCTTTATTGGGAAGAATTGCAGCAGTGAAAATGAATGTCTTGCCGAAATTTTTATTTTTATTTCAAATGATACCTATTCTTAAAAAGGACTCAAATTTGGAGGAATGGCAAAAGGGTATCAATAAATTTGTATGGGCAGGGAAAAGGCCACGAGTTAAATTTAAGATTATGCAGGATACGCGTGAAAGAGGTGGTCTTAAAATGCCCAACTTTAAACTATACTATGAAGCTGCTGCGTTGTCAGCGATAAGTGATTGGGTTAATTTAACACAAGGGAGATTATTAAATCTTGAAGGCCACGACTTGTTATTTGGTTGGCATGCATATTTATTGTATGATAAGAAGGTAGATAATGTGTTTAAGGTGCATATTTTAAGACATGCTTTGCTGAGAGTTTGGAAAAAGTATAGACATAAGTTAAATTACAAGATACCTTTATGGGCAATACTGAAACACGCAATAGAAAACATAAATGTTGGGTTCAAACATGATGTGATTACATATAAGGAAATTATAAGTTTGGAGAGGAACGTATGGTGTTTGAAGCCGTATAATTTTCTACGAGAAGAGAAGATTGTTCAAACCTGGTTTCAATATGGGCAACTACGGGCCAGGTGGAAAGAAGATCAGAAAATTGGTTTTTCAATGACTGATGAAAATCTGGTAAAGCAAATTAGAAATCAGGGTCCAGCACATATCAAAGGGATATATCTTGCATTGATAGAAATTGACTCAGAAACAGAACTTGTTAAAGACTGCATGATAAAGTGGGCTCAGAATATTCAAGAAGTTATTACAATGGATACTTGGGAAAAGATCTGGGTGAGGAATGTAAAATTTACGCAAGCTCAAAATTTAAGAGAGAACTTTTATAAAATGTTTTATAGGTGGCATTTAGATCCTAAAAAGCTTGCAAGTATGTATCCGAACTATCAACCTAAATGTTGGAGGTGTGGTGGCGAAGACGCAACGTACTTTCATATATGGTGGACCTGTAAAAAGGTTAAAGCTTTTTGGATTAAAATCTGGTGGAATATGCAGAAGATATTTAAGAAAAGGATAAAGTTTTGTCCGCAATTGTTTTTACTGGGCATAATTACTGATACTACTGTTGTGGACACTAAGTTGATGTTGAACTTAATTACAGCAGCAAGACTTTTAGTAGGTCACAGTAAAATTGAAACTACCCAGACCCTTGGGAACAATTCACCTGGTGTTCCATTGTAGCTTGCTGAAACCTTTTCGAACCTCCACTTTAAGACCTCAGAGTCACAATGTTTCAGAGTCACTTGAAAAGCCCATACGTCAGAAACTTGACACCATGCCTATCATTTCTTTATCCTAGTCCCATCTGGTTATTGGAAATTACTCTTCCACATATGATCCGCTCAGTGTGAAAATAGGTGCAAACCTGCATTGCAATTGAATGAGTTGTTTTGCAGTTCCTACCAATCACAGTTTTAACAGTGTCCAATAAATCTAATATTCCCTGATAACAGGATTAATTTGGAGGATTGCACAAAACCATACATATTATTAATGGATTTAAGAACCCTCACCCAAGGTGAACCACTTCCTATGTAGAAAAGGAAAAGCAAACATGCTTATATTGGAAAGATATGGGATCTGATAAGATTAAATAAATGTGATCTAAAATGTGATCTGTTGTCCAAATAACTCCTAAAACTAGGCAAACAGAACCCAATTAAAGAAATGAGTCAAAACATTATATCTATTCAGTGGAACAGTTTGCCATCAGAAGCTATGAGTTCTCCATCACTAGAGGTTTTTAAGAAGAGATTGGACAGTTATTTGTCTGGAATGGTATAGCTTCTCCAACTTGAGCAGGGCGATGGACTTGAAGATCTCCAAGGTCACTTCCAACTCTGTTATTCTGATTTATTGGGGAAAATATCCAATGCTACATATTTGTGTATGGTAAAACATGTGATTCTTATCAGTGCATTCAAAGGGGAAAGCAGCACCAGATCAATTTGTGAGTCCATCAGGGTAGCAATGCCACCATTAAAATCTTTCCTGCTTACTTTATTCTTTAGAAATATCCTTGACCAAACAATAAAATCATGAATGTGAGCATAAGACAAAATTGAGCAAGTGTAATTGCTGGGATTGTAAGACAAGCACTCAAGCAAGGATAATAAACATATGTACCATTTAACACATAGAGCCATGGGTCCAAAAGCCATAATCCAATCAGTTCTCTGATATACCTACATAAAATTTAAAAGATAAATGCATCTGCTCTATTCTTTGCTGATATTTGCTGCAACAAACAGCAGGGGAAAATGTCACATGAGAGAGCTGCCTATAGTAGAAAGTACTTAATTATTTTAGTAGCTTTATGTTTGGCCAAAAGCAGCAAAGTGCATAAAAAAGAGAATATAGTGAAAGTTTCAAAAACCCAAACTAAGGTTTTTTTTTCCTCCTCTCATTTCATTTTAGTCCTTTGAAAGAGTTTTGGTTGAAAACAAGCTGCATGGCCTTTCACCAGCTCTTTCTGAAGCCATCCAGAGCATTTCACGCTGGGAATTGGTTCAAGCTGCCTTACCACATGTCCTTCACTGCACAGCCACTCTGCTTTCCAACCGGAACAAGTTAGGTCAGTGCACATCTGAGATTTTAAACACAGCTGTGGTTAGACATTACTGTATCTCATCAATTATTATCAAACTAACAGTTCAGATTAAGGTTCTATACTTGCATTTCAGTTCCCTTTGAAAAAGGGAGGGAGGGAGTTCTTTCATGCACATTTGATTTTGTGCAAATTATGTCACAGTTAAATTGTGAGGGCAAGATTAACTAATTTGTATAGGAAAGGGACTGCAATGATGAAAGGAGGAGAATGGTGTCTTAAAGGGTTTGATCATGGAGAGTCTTGTCATAGGAAGCAGCTTCCTGGAACATGGAAGGATGCAGTCAATCACAAAAATGTGATAGAAAGACAGCTGGATTTTAAAGCCTACGTGATAACACTAGAAATATTGTCAGCAGTAAAAGTCCCCAGGAATCCAATAATTGCTTATATTTTTACAGGAGAGATTAAAATATAATTAAAAGCATGTTTTCAATAGAAAAACACATGTCTTATCCATTCGTCAATACAATGCAATGTAAATACAAGATAAAGTCCAAGAAACATTGTTTAGATAGATACCTTCTGAAATATTAACTGGTTTTAGAAGTAGCTTTAGGAACGATTTAAAGTAGAACAGTTCATATATTACCATGTCAAAGAAAATGTAATAGCCAAGTACAGTGTTTTTTTAGATGAGCAACGTGGGCAACAAATAAAGAGATTTATTTAGCTGACTGCTGGTTATGTACAGTAGCATGAGCTTTGCATTAGGTAAACAGGTTGAGCAGAGCTTCTTTTTGAGCTGCACCATCTAATCATAGTCCTCACAATCTTTTTTCATCTAGGACATCAGGACAAACTTGGTGTTGCTGAGACAAAACTCCTTCACACTCTGCATTGGATGTTGCTAGAAGCACCTCAAGACTGCAGCCATGACCACTTTGGAGGATCAGGAGACAGAGGGTCAAGCTGGAGAGGAAGCAGCAGTGCCTTTATCCACCAGATTGAAAACCAAGGATCTCCAGGGCAATCAAGATGTGACAGTACCAATGAAGACGAAGAAAACAGCAGAAGGAAGTTCTTTCAGAATTCAATGGCCACTGTTGAGCTTTTTGTGTTCTTGTTTGCTCCTCTGGTTCATAGGATTAAAGTGAGTGCCTAAAGTCTAGCAAGTGGTTGTAAGGGGTGTAAGGGAGATGGAATATTTTGCTATCATAAGTAACAACTACAGTTTTACACATCTGTTGTCTTGATGTTTGATGGATGTAGTATATGGCATGCAAGAAACAGTCTGATTTTTTTCTACTATCATCTTTCCATCTGTGTTGTATTCATTAGGGAATTTATTTATTTATTTATTTGATTTATATATGGAAGAATGTGAGGTGGTTGCAAGATTTTTTTCTTTTAGTGTAGCCACCTATCTAGCTTCAAACTCATCCAGCTTCCAGATTTTCTGCCTGCCATAAACAGAACATCTTTAGAAAAAAAAATGGTATCCTTTAGTCGTTGAGGCCACTTGGAATTTTGTCTGTGTCCTTAAGATCACCTGAGTAGTGTAAATGTGTGTGGAGCCTTCTTGGAACTGCTGAAAGGACTGTGTTGTGGATTTGTACTTTCTGCAGGATGTTTTCTGCCCTGTGTCCCTTCAATGTGGACATAGGTGCAGGCTGTGTTGTCTCCATCTCAAACTGAAATCATAGTAAAGGGATGCAGGGCAGAAAACAACCTGCAGAAAACACAGCTGCACAACACAGTCCTTTCAGCAGTTCCAAGAAGTCTCCACACCCATTTGCACAACTCAGGTGACCCTGAGGACACAGACACAATTCCAAATGGCCTCAATGATTCTCTAAAAGAATACAAATAACCAGCTGTCTGCAGGGAATATAAATACTTCCATTTCCCATATCCAATCAGAGCTGAAGAAGCTTTTTGGATGAGAAATGAAACGTTGTCCAGTTATCTCTTGAAAAAACACCTTTGGGACAAAAAAGATGTTAATATTACTGGACATATGTTCTTGTTTTCCACAAACAGCATCTTGATATTCTTGCATAATCTCTATAACTGAACTGTGACTACTGTTACTCATTCCTTATTATCCCTATTATCCAAACTAGTGTGAATCTGCTGCTTCTAGATCCATCATCTTCATACAAGACCCTGTTTACTTCTACTTGGGCTCATTTGTGCTATTCATATGGAGACTGGAAAGTTTAAATTCAACTCTTCAAAGCATGCTGAGGATTATGAAAAAAGCCATGAATTGTTCTCAATTTTGCCTCTAAAGAGGACTCATTCTTTTTCCTACTGAGCCTTAGTCATAGTTGAGGCATTTAAAGTGACAAAATACCCTTGGAGCTTCTGATCACTTTTTCTGTTTATGGTTTGGAGGGTGAAGGTTATGCAACATGGCCTTGTTCACATGACACAATTAGCAGTGCCAGGATGTCCATAAACTCCCACATGCAATTAACTGATCCACTGATTACCCCTTAAGTAGTTTGTTTTAGTTCCAAACACACTGAGACTAAAATAAGGTCTTCCAAACTTCTCTGTCTTTTGTGAGTCCTAAAGAAGTTCACCAAAGTGGGTCTTTTATAGCTATTCTGTCTCTGCTATTTTCTGGCTTCCTCTTCTTCATTGGAGCTGCATTGGAGATCAAAATGGGCAGAAAAGACTGAGATGAGCACCATTTCCATGAAGCTCTAGTGGCAGTAGTGGTCCCATGCCTGCTTTCATTTTTAATCAGTAAAAGTGTTGCCTTCCAGAGGATGCATTGCCTGTACTGAAAAGACTGCCAAAATATGAGCATTACAGGATACACAGATTTTTTCTTTTTTTACTGGACAATGTAACTAAAGTGGGGAGAGGGAGATGGTGGAGTAATCTTGCTTCATCTTAATGTTTAATTTTTGCTTAAATTTTAATTAATTACATTATGTTTTAATTAGATTTTCTAATTAAAAGGCTAGCTAATCTGGCCTTTTGCTAAAGTCAGATTAGCAGTTTATCTGAATGCTAATTTGGAGCCATGGATAGTTTATATGTGAAAGAAAAACTAATCAGTTTTAGAATTGGAAAGATCTACACATACTGTATATGCTTTTTCCTTAGAATAATTCAACAATTTGCTGTATTCTTATTTTTAGGAATCTGATCTGACTTTTCGTCTTGCCAGTGGTCTTGTCATTTGGCAGCCAATGTGGGAACATAGACAGCCTGAAGTCACTGCCTTTACTGCCCTTGTTAAGCCCATCAGAAATATAATCACAGGTTTGTGTGTGCATACATGTTTGTGTGTGTCTGCGCATGCATATATTGAGTGCACGCTAAATCAATATCTTTTCCATCTATATGCAGACTGCAGTTATTATGACTGTTGAATCAGTATAGATTTACAGTATTATCTGCATGGTTTTTTTGAAATGACAGCAGTGAAGAGAGGCTGTCTATTGCCTGAACTATTTTTACAAACAGAATTCCTAGCACTAACAGTTAAGCTATTCTGCCTCTCTATTTTTAATATATTATTTTCCTGGTAAAACAAGAAAGAAGTCAAAATTGTTGAGAAAACTATCTCTCTGAATTTTTTAAGTAAGTCTAATGACACAGGTGATTGCAATTAGAGGATAAACATATGAGTTATTAAAATATAAGTGCCCTTTAAAATATAACCTTGAGTCAGATTGAGGTTAGATGAGACTAAAGGTTATATGAGACTAAAGTACTAAATTACTTGACATGTTGCCCCTTTCCTAGAATTTGACAGGGAACATGTTTACATTCTTTATGTACTCATACTGATGGCATGAGTATAGCTTTGTTAAGAACCCTGGCAAAGTGCGATACTGTATGGGAATTCATTTGAATTAAAGGTATAGTGGAATAATTGTATTTCTTTAATTCATTGATTATATCAGTAACACAGAGTTCTCTGGCCAGGCTACTCCATGAACTCCCAGAAATATAGGAGAGCGTAAATACTCTTATGGTTAGTTAATATTAATGTTGTAAATGAATAAAAAAGCCCCCCCCCTCATTTCATGTAATCAATGGGTTTTTCTTCAAGTCCATTGCATGAGTAGGTAGCAGATGAGCTTAAAGGACATGGGGCAAGTTGAGGAGCACAAGGTCTGCCAATCTTTTACATGTTGCAATATCTTCTATCAAAAGTAGCTATCTCATTTAGCCTAATGGTAGAGAAATATATGGAGGACTAAAAATGGGAAATATCAGGATGCTATCAACTGCTGTCAGTGATTATGTCCCAGCATCTTAAGTATAGTATTAATAATGTAATGTAACTTATAATCACAATAAAGTTGTTTCCTAGCTTCACCCAAAAAACAGAGACAAACTTCATATGCTGTGAACCAATGTTTATTTTTATAGTAATAGTAATAAGGCCCAGAACTTATATCTAACAACTCATCTCCTCAAAAATCCTAGTGTCAGAATCCATTTATATCACATTCATAAATGTATGTTTAAAACATTATCCCACCCCCTATGGATTCTGCCATCTCCCGAGGAAGGAGGAGCATATGTGGATTCAGCCTGCCTTAGGTTATTTCAAAGGCCAAGGGAACCTTTTGAACTGGGGGGAACAGAAGGGAGGGTTAGAGAAGAAGGCATCTGGCTTGTGTCTTCTTTTAATTCTGGAGAGGAAGAAGGCAATAACCATAAAGATTCGAAGTTCCTTTTTTTTCCCCACGAAAGGGATGACACAAAGTAGAAGGATGGGGGCTGATCAAATGGGGTTGAGGGAAGGGGGGTTGAACCGGGTACCCTTTATAAAATTTCAATTTGTAAAACAATACTAAGTCCTGTCTTGTATTCCCACAACCAAGCATGTCCTAGTAAAGATTTCTTTTGGACTAGAACTGACTCCAAGAGTTTTTGTTTTCCTAAGACGTGGATTGGGGTGGGTCCTGACACCTAGTTACCATAAATCACTTCTTATAGATTCTTAAGAAGCTGAGAACTGCACCTACCAATTTTAACTCTGATCTCACACACAATACTCTCTGTCCAATGTTTACAATAAAATGCAATTAGAATTAGAATCTGTAATCCTAGATTCTCTGATATATAGTTCTGTATTGATTAAAGAGGATAACTAGTTACTCATATATGATTAAGAAGAGTGGGTCATTTAAAGTATAGTTTGCTATCAGAATTGCTAAAGCTTGATTCATGAAGCTTCTGTATTAACAAGTCGTTGAATTTGCCAGCAAAGAGGAGTTCTCCAATCAAAAACCAGGGTCTTACATGTGAATCTCCTAATCTGGATGCTGAGCATACAGAGGTAATCACTGAGGCTATATTGTTTTAGGGGGAGTAATGGGAATAAATGGTGGGAGCAGGGTAAGCAGACAGAACAAGCTTCCAAACAGAAGTTGCCACCTGGGCTCTTGATTAAGTGTACATTAAAAATGGCAGTTCTATTGTAGCAATTGGCAGAAAATTCAATATAATGTCCCTGTATAAATATTTATTGAAATTGGAACAGCAATATCTACAAAAAAGGGGGCTTTTGTTTATATGGTTCCTTGGCTTTTTCCATGAACCACCTTTTGCCCTGGGCTCACTGATAAGACAACACCAGGAACTGTGAAATAAATTAAGCAAGTCAGCCCTCCTTGCTACCAAGAACTGAAGATTTAGGGAAAGTTGCACAGATTTTATGTCAAGGTGCTGAAGGGCCCATAAACAATTTCATTCAGTGCCTGATGGTTTCCAGGGCACTGAGTATTTGTTTTTTGTTTTACCACTTGTGTTTTGTTTGCACCTGGGGTGGTAATTTTTCATCTAGGTTATATTATCTCCGAGTACAGGTGAAGGGCTTATAGCACACAATGCCTTGCTGTCATAGTGGTAGGAAACCTGGCACTCATATGCACCAGTGTCCCTGCGGAAATTCCTTTGAGGCTTCCAGGCTCTGTATCTGACATTAAAACTAACAGATAAATAAATAGGAAGCTGGAATGCTATAAAACACAGTAGCCATCACTAGCATCATCTCAAGCATTCTTAGAAAATAAGAATGTTTAGTAATAAAAGAATGATTGACTGCACCGCAGTGGGTGGTGTGCAAGTGTCCCCACCTAGCCAGAAAAAAAGGAACAAATTAACCAGGACTGTCAGAAAACATCTTGTGAGGGTGGAGGGGATGACAGGGGGTAAGCATAATACCTGGCCTTCCTGTAAGTATTTGTGACTGGTCATGTCTGCTGCCACTTTGTGAGTAGTTTGTCCTCCCCCAACAGCCATTGTATGAGCATGTTTACAATATGTCCTCCAAAGAAAATGAGTAAGCATTTGAACATTTTATTTAAAAATGGCTTTCTCTTGATGGTTTTGTTTTTTTAAGTGACATATAATAATTATACGCATTCAAAATGCAACAGATTGCATGATCCTTCACCTGCTGTTGGAAGTGATATAGCATAAGTGTGATTTAATAATCCCAGGGAGAACTGGGACCTGATGTACAGTACTTACAAATTCTTTTCTTTCCATGTCTGATCATGTCCATTTGTTTGCATTCTACAAGCTCTAAAAATAATTACAATTTACCTATAAGACTGGGAGATGCAATTTTTCTTCAATCCTAACTTACAGAAACTTTCAAGACAATATCTGGTGGGTTTTTTGCTCGAATTAGTAGTCACAATGGGGTTGATCTCAGGGTTTATCTACACAGTCTATAGTTTAACCTTGTCTCTTCCTGGCCTGCAGATAGTGTGTGAATCAACAGAACCAGACTCCATTCCACCAAGACGAGCCTTCCTGGGCTGCTACCGTGGAAATTCCATTGATGGGAGCATCTCATCCCAAGCATCTCAAGAGAAAGGAACCCCCTATCCTCGGTAGGCATTCTTCTACAAGGTTGAAATTCATCCGTTTCAGTTCAATTAGTTACAAAGAGTAAGTTATGAAATCAGAAAGTTACTTCTGTTAAAGAGAACCAGTTTGGCGTAATGTTTAAGGCACCAGGATAATTCTGTTCTCCTTTGCTTTCCTTTATTCTACATCATCTTTCTGTCCAAAAGTCCTACTGGAAACCCTAAGATTATAATGTGTTTAAAGTGCAGGTTTTTCACTGCCTTTTTTCATTTTGAGCAGAGATTGACTTAGTACAGTAATATAGCTGTATTCAACCAAAGGTCCTGCCAGGAGCATGGGACTATAATCATTAGACTCCTCAATTTCCTAGTCATTGTGGAATTGTAGTCTTGAACACCTTAGAACACTTTGTCACACTTCAAAAGCTGAACAGAAATCATTTTGTTCATAAAATACTTTAAAAAGAATAAAGATAATGGTTTGTTTTGTATGAACTGGGGAAGTTCTTTATATAGAGCCTGAAATGAAACACATCTAATGCTTACATTTCCTGCCTTTATCTATCCACTGGATGCCTTATTTGATATGACAAATGTGTGACCAACCCTGTTTATCTGGTTCCAGGACCCATAGTTACGTAACACAGTGTTATTGATGAAATTGTAGAAATGTGGCACCTATTGTTTTCTAGTGAGAAGTCAAAAGACATATTAATTGTGCCTTACATATATAGAAAGGAACAACATACACATGCTTGGACAGATGGTTAAAAAGAATTAGGAAATCAAATTGGTATTTTCTATGTATTGGGTCCTTCCCCCCTCTCAAATATGCAGGTTTAAAATACAACAAAGCATTCAGTGTCTGAAACTGAGCTGGGTGGTCACTATGGCAATGGAGCTGCAGGCAGGGTCTCAAGCCTGCGTCATTAATTTCTCTTCATTTGCTGAACTCATTGATCACTCCAAATGGAACTGGAGAGGGTGTTGCCTAGCAACAAGCAGGAACAGAATAAATGTTGTTTGCTCTACTTACTGATCCAGCTTTTTATACAATTATTTCTGTCCTTGAAGATAAAATTCAAACAATCATAACATTCTGGTCTTTGGGGAAAGTGTGCAATCACTGACTCAGTGAGCTTAGTGTGCAATTAAAATTAAGCAGAAAAAAATTGTACATTTTAAAAATTGCTTTAAGAGAGAGGGGGAAAGAGAAATAGAAGTGGAAAAGTAGGCACTATGGGAGCAAAAATAATTTAGAAAAAGCCAACACCACTGACTCAAATGACTTCCAGACCTACTTTGTTGTATTTAATGCAGGAGACAGAACAGAACTATTGCTAAAAATGAAGCCAAGACCCTTCCCATAATTTCAGAGGAATTACATAATAACTTACTACTTGTACTAACAAAGGTGTGTTACCAGATTGCTTGTGTCCCATAGAGAGAAGTCAAAACATATACCAATGATAAAGCTGCAAGTCAGGAAGATTAAAACTGCCATCATCATATAACTGCTTAATTTAGATAAATAAATTGTAGGAGTTTGTCCTTGCAGTATTCAATTTCCTAATATCCTACATATCTCTTTGAAACAACATAAGGATGTTTACCTAGAAATGCTGCTAATTAAATATAACAATGTTGAAGCAATATAAATGTTTACCAAATGTATTTCTTCCAGTAATTCAGCTGAATTTTTATCCATCTATTTATGCTAATTTTTCTTTGAGCTAAGAATCTGATATATTTACAAGAACACATGAAAAAAAAATCACTGAAATAATTATTCGTAGATTTAAAAGAATTCAGGCAATAAGTGGAATACCTATTTTTATAAATCTGAATAAACTTAATAGAGTTTGTAGGAAGCATAGAAATATATGACAAAGTATCATATATTGATAGTCCACTCGTTCATTGACTGTTCAAAGTTGCAACAGTACTGAACAAGGAGAATTTATGACTAGTCCTTAAAGTTATGACCATTTCAGCAAACCTTTGGTCGTATGATTATGATTCAGCCACTTAGCAACCGGCTCTCATTTACAGGAGTTATAGCATCCTCTGGTCTCATGAGTACCATTTGTGACCTTACCTGCTGGCTTCACACAAGCAAAGTCCATGAAGAAGCCAGTAGGAGGTTGCAAAGACAATTTGGTCCTCCTGAGGGATCTCATACTCCATTGCAACCCCTACCTGCCTGCACTGTAATGCACACCTGCCTGCAGACCCACCACCAGAATGCCTGCACACACATCCCATACTCCTAGTATGGGACTCCTTCTGCTTAACAATCCACACAGTTCTGGGGGTTATGATGGCAATGGGGATTGCAATGATTGCCGTCACTAAGGAATGTAGTCATGTGACATTGCACTTTATGACCACATTGCTTAGCAGTAGAAATTCTGGTTCCAATTGCCAGTGTAACCCAAGGACTAAATGAGTTTGTCATGCTACTCAGTTAATTGAATACTCTCTTAAATTGCCAAATAGTACAATGATAGCAATAGCTCTTATTTTCATAAATTTAACATTATCTATTCTTTTTTTAAGAGATGCCTAATGGTGAATAAACAAGGCATAAGACATAATATTAGGAACAGTTATATTGCATAAAAACACATCAATTTCTTCAATATTGACTAAAATCATTATGTATTTTATCCTGGTAATCCTTAATAGTAATAATAAGATGACATTGTTGTAATCTAGGTCTATCTAAGGTGTGTAGGAAATAGCTAACCCCCCTTTTTTAAACATATTGCTATTACATGCATTTGCAATTTGTTTATTTGTATTGTGGACCACACATTTGTAGTTGGCTTGGGAAACTTTTTTTTCTGCATAAGGCATGTCAGAAATTGGAACATTGAATGTAACTATTTCAATCAACGGTAATTTATCTGATCTTTCAATTTGCTCAAAAAGCCTTTGCTGTATAATTCATTAGGTATTCTGTTACAGGGACACACTAGGAAATTCTTATTTATCACAGCAAAACATTTTGTATAATTCTGATGGAAGTAATTTGGAATGGTGCCTTAGCTTTCTTCCCCAAATAGTCTCACTGTTACATTTTTCTTAAATTTTTGTTTCTCTGTGAAAGATAATGTGACTGTATATTTATCTTACATTCTATTTATAAGGGGGGGGAATTCAAATTTTCTTTCATCTGTTTATCAGTTTGTATCCGTTTCATAAAAGTGGATCCTTTAATGAATCATATATTATCCAGAAAAAATTGGGATGACTGTTTCTTACAATAGTCACAATGAATACTTAAATTTATTCATCTATTCAGTGTGTGAGATATGAATAAATAAGCTACTTGAGAACAAGGTAGTTTTTAGAGTAACTATCCAAGCTTTCATAGGATATCATGTTTACGGTAAATTTGGGCTCTAGTTGCTTGTGACATACTGGCTCAAATGTACCACACTGACTAGTATTGTCCATACCATTATCAGAGAATATTATAAAGGACATGGGAACAACAAAGTTTGCTAACCCTCTTTCTAGCTTTTCTATCTGATTGATCAAAACCATGAAGAGAGTGGAAGTCAAATCTATGTACTTAATAGGTGATAACTAAGCCTTACAGATTATTCAAACTTGCCCTGTTAACCGCCCTGAGTCTCTTGAGAGAAGGGCGGTATATAAATTAAATAAATAAATAATAAATAAATAAATAAAATAAATAAAAGAGTACATTGTAAATAGCATTAATAAATGAAATGAAATGAAAAGAAAATAGAGAGGTTGAGCATAAAAAAGGAAAGTTGTAATAGATCTGAATGCAGTGGCATCCAGCAATACATGCTAGGAAGTGAAGGTGTAGGTGTAATTATGGGAGGCAAGTGTTAAAATTTGTGTTAGGAAATACGAATTAATGCCATCTAGATTGTTGTGGGAGCATATGAAAACAGGAATCCATATGTCGGTGATACTCGCATGATATGCTGCAATGAATTGTGATAATAGAAGAACCAGAACTGAGTAGCAACATTGTGAGTGAATGTCTACGGGGGAAAATATATTGCTACTGACAGGAATGGATGGGCAGGATCAAGATGATAGCATTCATAAAATATGAAAAGGCCATTTGAAGACCCTCCAATGAATAACAGTGGTGACTATTTGATGAGTTTCTCTTTAGTTTCAAATACATGGTCTAAACATAACTTTATGTTTAAGTACATATAACAAAAATGGATATAAAACTAAAAAGCATTATTGCTTTAGTTGTTTGTGATGAACGACTAAGAGAATTAACGAAGAATTCAAGCGTGTGAGAGGTTTAGAATGTGTGTGAGAGAATTTTATTGCAGTATTGAAAATGGATTTTGGAGGCAAATGAAAAATAAAGGAAAGGAAAAAAACTGAAAGAAACAAAAGTGAAAGGAAAATATTTACAGGGATGGAGGTCTGTAGTTACAACAATATAATTTTATATATTTGTATAAAAGTATTAGAAGATAGATTTGTCTCCTGTCAGAATGACTGGAAAGCAGGCAATAAAGAAAGAAGACATGAAAGCTACTGGGAATGGAGTGGGGGAAAAATGAAGCAGGGTGCCACAGAAGTATGTGGAGCTAATGAGAAGGATGAACGTGTTTGGTGGCATGGTAAAATGAAAAAAAAAATGAACGAGGGGAAAAAGCTATATCATGATGTAGTGATTGTAAATGCATGGGGCTGGGTGGGGTGCAGGTACATATATATATACTGATGCAAAAAGCAGAATGAGAGAAAGAAATTGTATCATTTATTTATTTATTTATTGAATTTTTATACCGCCCTTCTCCCGAAGGACTCAGGGCGGTGCACAGGGCAATAAATATTAAAAAACAATGTATAAAAGTTAAAAAAACAATTAAATAATTTATGCCCGATATATACAATAGTTAAAACCAAGTTAAAAATTATGAGTTTATGTTGCTACAAATGTGGGAAGTATGATCATGTCTATATTCAATTTTATGAATCTTTTGCGGTGGGACTTTATCCTCAGAGTGGCCCATGGGAGTGCAGTCCTAAAAAGCCAACAATTCTTTGGCAATCTAAGAAGAGTACATTCATGTGTAAATTTAAGACCAGTCCTTTAGTTGTGCTTGGGCCCTTGGTTTTCAAGCATAATTTATAAGCTAGTACTTTGATCTGTTTGAAACTTACTTAATGTAATTATCACATGTGGAGGATCTGAAATGTGTGCCCAGTGGAGATGACAGGAGAATTGGGCAGGTTTTCACGGAATCCAAAGAGGAGCTGTTTCTTCCCAACAATGCTTAAATTCATGCCCAGGATCAACTGAGCCCCTTTCATTCTTCTTCACTCTCCTAAGTCTTGGAATAAAAGCTACATTTCATATTAAATAATTTGTGTTCCCTTTTTCAAAATAAGGGGGTTTTGGTCACATAATATACCACATTTGGGGATCGTCTGTTAAGATCATGCTGATATTAACAACTCTATCCAGGATGAAAAAAAACAGACTGTTATCTGGGGGTCCAAATCTTGATTGTTGCTTGAATCCTCAACTGGTTGGATTAATGTGCTTTTTTTGTTCTTTGTAACAGGGTGTCTTTGGTGATCCCACCATGCCAAAAGTCCCGCTATGCCACTTACTTTGATGTTGCTGTATTACGATGCCTGCTTCAGCCACACTGGTCTGAGGAAGGCACACAATGGTCCTTGATGTATTATCTTCAGCGGCTGCGCCACATGTTAGAAGAAAAGCCAGAGAAATCATTTGACCCAGAATTCCCACCATTGCCAAGGCCACGCAGTAGTTCCATGGTGGCTGCTGCTCCCTCACTAGTCAATACTCACAAAACACAGGTAAGGCCACACCTGGAATACTGAATCCAGTTTTGGTCACCAGATTACAAAAAAGATGTTGAGACTTTGGAAAAAGTGCAAAGAAGAGCAACTAACATGATTAAAGACCTGGAGATTAAAACATATGAAGAATACTTGCAGGATTGGGGTTTGGTTAGTCTAGAGAAAAGGAGGACTGTGTATGTGTATGTGGGGGGGAACATGATAGCAATATTCCAGTATTTGAGGGGCTGACACAAAGAGGAGGGGGTCAATTTATTTTTCAAATCACCAGAGGGCAGGATAAGAAACAATGGATGGAAACTAATCAGGGAGAGAAGCAACCTGGAATTTAAGGAGAAACTTCCTAACAGTGAGGACAATTAACCAGTGAAACAGCTTGCCTTCAGAAGTTGTGGGTGCTTCAACACTGGGGTTTTTTATGAAGGGACTGGACAGTCACTTGTCTGAAATGGCATCGGGTCTCCTGCTTGAGCAGGGGGCTGGACTAGAAGACCTTCCAGGTCCCTTCCAGCTCTATTCTGACTGATTGGTTGATTGATTGATTGAAAATCAGGCAATTGGGTGGCTAATATTTCCAGTTTTAAGTATTAAGACCTGGTCAAAAGTTCAGTTGCAAGCTAGGATTGTAGTTCAGGTTTAACTCTGTATGACTGAACAAAGTAGTCATTATTATGATTAAAATTCTAGACATACATACTGAGCTTTACTTATTGTAGATTGTTGATGTCTCTTTACTTCTCTTTTACTCCTGATGTATTTCTATACATGGGTGATTATGCTAAAAGAACCTAAATAAAATAAGAAGCAAAAGATCATGGACATCATTATACTTATAAGGAACTCTTGATATTTGTATGGAAACAGAGGAAGTGTTGATTAAAATTTTTCTGTATTATCAAACATGAGAATCAATGAAGAACATTTAATGAGAGAGAGAGGGAGGAAAAAAAGATACAGATAGAAGTGCAAATAAGCAGATATTTAGGAACAGCAAGAACTTTAGTTAAATCCTGAAGTCTGCAGAAAAATAAGGCTTTCAAGAAACAAGACCTGAAATGAGGATCCCAAAGTAGCCAGGGAAGATTGTTCTCTGTACTTTCTAGAGAACACTGCTAGATTATAGAGAGAAAACTGGAATATGGACAGAAGGATGTCTGCAGTGATAGGAAACTGATGCAAAAAACACTGCAAACTTTTGAATATGACTAAACTATTTTTTATTCATATTCCTTACAGTTCAAGCACTACCACAAGGTCCCAATTCTCTATCATCCAAAGGAAACAAATGCTGACAGTGTTCACGAAAAGGAAAAAAAATACCTTTTTTCCTAGTCAGGCTCATGTTTTTCTTGTCTCTCTTGGGGAGTGTAGGATCTCACAATGAAATGTAATGAGGAAGAAAAATCATTAAGTACTGAAGCTTTTGCCAAAGTATCCTTAACTAACCTGCGGAGACCAGCAGTTCCAGATCTCTCCTCTGATTTGGGAATGAATATATTTAAAAAGGTAAAATCATGATGTTTTAAAGTTCATGTGTGATCCCTTCATGAAACACCAACTGCATTTTACTAGAGGGAGGTCTAATATTGCAGCTGGATTTAGCCTTATATTTGTGGTTGCTCTTTTCACAATGGGGCACAATTAAGATCTATGACCAGTACAGTCTGTGGCCAAGAAGAGATGGCAGACCTCTGCCTAAAGATCAGGAGGACCCCAAGCAGTAAACACATTGCTTTTCATTTTGGAAAAAACATACTGGGAAACCATGGAACAAACTCCCATCTAATGAAACAAACCAAACTAAAAGCAATTGCAAGGAAATTGTTATTTTTTCTAATCAAAGTCGCCTTCACAAAGCCATCTCCTGCAGTTGATAGGAAGAACAACTTGGGGGGAAGGGGGGAGAAGAGGTTTTTTTAAATAGCAAAATGGTCTGCAGGGAGACCATTTTCTTCAGGCTGAAGAAATATATATATATCATTTATATACAATTATACGATATTCAATCTTATCAACCAACTTATTCTAGTAATGTGTGAAATCAGCATCCTGTATATCTCTATTGAGATCTTCCTTTCTGTTCCCACCATAGGTAAAACTTATTCCAAATTTTGTAATAATCTGACTCATCTTTATTTTTTATTTCCAAAGTTAACTTGTCCATTTCTACACACGCCCAAATTTTATTTTTCACTTCACTCTCATCAGTTATTTCACTATTTTTTCCATTTCTGGGTGAACGTCATTCTTGCTGCTGTGATGATGTGTATCATTATATCTAACTCTTCTTTGGTATGTTTCTCTGTTGTTATGCCAAGCAGGAAAAATTCTGGTCTATAATGTACTCTCCATCCTGATATTTCTTCTAGCCATATCCATATCTTTTGCCAATACTTTTGCATCTTATTACAGGACCACCAAACATGAAAATAAGTGCCGAATTCTTCAGAACATTTCCAACAACTAGGGGATATTGTTTTGTATATTTTGGCTAATCGTGCTGGAGGGAGATGCCACCGATAAAACATTTTATATAAATTTTCTTTGTAAGCTGAGTCCAGCATTATCTTTTTATTTCTATCCCAAAGAGTTTGCCATATATCCAGATCGATACCATGTCCCAAATTTTTAGCCCATATCAGCATTGGTTCTTTAACTTGTTCCTCAATCATTTTATACCCCAATAGCAGTCTATACAATTTCCTTATTTGTTTCTCATCTGGCCCCAATAAGATTTTATCCAATGCAGTTTCTTTAATATTTATCCCCCACTCTTTCTTATCTTTCCCATATCGTGTTTGTATCTGTAAGTAAGCCCACCATTCCAATTTTATCCCTTGTTGTTCTAATTTCTGTCTGGATTTCAATTCTCCCACATCATTCACAATATCTTTGTACGTAGTGCTGTTTTCCAAATTAAACCAATATGGGTAAACTATTACCTCTAGGGTGGACAACCAGACTGGTACTTTAATGTAATTTTGTTTTCTAATTTTATTCCAAATTTTGAATAGCGCTTGTCTAATCCGAAGGTTTTGAAAATGTTGATATAGCCCTTGTTTCTCATTCCATAGGAATGCGTGCCAGCCTAATTGCAAATCATGGCCTTCTAAAATTAATAATCTTTTATTCTTTAAAATTATCCATTCTCTAATCCAAGTTAGCGCCGCTGCATAGTAATGTGTTTCCAAGTCCAGTAGTCCAAAACCCTCATTTTCTTTAGCATCCTGCAAGTGTTTTATTTTAATCCTCAGTTTTTTCCCTTGCCATATAAAATTTAGTGTCAGTTTGTTCAGGTTCCCAAAATTTTTTTGATCTAGTTGTATAGGAATATTTTGGAAGAGGAATAGGATTTTAGGTAGTACATTCATTTTTTACGACACCAATTCTCCCTAACAATGAAAGACTCAAGTTTCCCCATCTTTCCAGGTCTTCTTTTGTTTGTTTCACTATTTTATCGTAATTGTCTTCTATGATTGAAGTGCATCTGGCCGTAATAGTAATTCCTAGATATTTTATCTTCTTAACTATTTGTATTTCCATAATCCTAGCCAAATTTTCTTTCTGTTTATTCGTCATATTTTTAACAATCATTTTAGTTTTATCATTTATTTTCAGCCCAGCGGCTTCTCCATATTTATCTAGTTCTTCCAACAGTTTCGGTCCCAATTGTTGTGGATCCTCCATAATAAAGACCAAATCATCTGTGAATGCTTGAGTCTTTGGAGAAGGGCGGGATATAAATGGGATTAAAATAAAATAAATAAAAATAAATAAAGGGCATCCTTGTCGTGTTCCTTTTTGTATTTGAAATTTCCTGGTTACTTCCCCATTTATTATTATTTTAGCTTCCTGATTAGAATATATTGCCCTAATTATGTTTATAAATTTTTCACCCATATACATATACCTAAGTTGTTTGATAATAATAATAATAATAATAATAATAATAATAATAATAATAATAATAATAATAATAATAATAATAATGTTGGAAGGGACCTTAGATCATCTAGTCCAACCCCCTGCTCAGGCAGGAAACCGTATACCATTTTGGACAAATGGCTGTCCAGTCTCTTCTTAACATTATCAAAAGCCTTCTGAGCATCTAAGAATAATAATGCCATTTGTTGTCCACTATGTATTTCATAGTATTCTAGTGTATCCAATATATCCTAGTGTTGTGTTTAGTTTGTCTTTTGGCTAGAAATCCATTCTGATCCACGTGTATAAAATAATTTAAAAACCTTTTTAATCGCTCAGCTATAATTGTTGTAAATATCTTATAATCAGAGTTAAGTAAAGATATTGGTCTATAGTTTTGGATTGATGTATGGTCCGTGTTGTCTTTTGGGATCAGAACAATATTCGCCTCTGACCATGACCTTGGGGTTTTTGCTTCATCCAGGACCGCATTAAACACATCCAATAAAGGTTGTCCTAAGATGTTTTGTTGTTCCTTATAGATTTCTGTCGGAAGGCCGTCAGGACCCAATGCTTTATTATTTTTTTTTGTTTATTAATGGCCGTAATCACCTCTGTCATCCTAATTTCTTCATTCAACATATTTTTAATTTCATCTGTAACTTTTGGTAGTGTTGCTTTTTTGAAACATTCCTCTGCTTTCTCCTCATTTTCCTGGTTATCTTCCTTGTATAATTTCTCATAGAATTCCTGGTCTATGATTTTTTTCTCCTCTTCTTGATAGTGTATTCTCCCTTTGTCATCTCGTAATTTACTAATCCAACTTTTCTCCTTTTGTTTTTTCAATTTGTTTTTGTTTTTTTAGAAAATTTTATTAGATGTACATTTAAAAACAAAAGTGGACATGATTCAACTTCCCTAGCTAGGTAAAGGTAAAGGTTCCCCCGCACATGCGTGCTAGTCATTTCCAACTCTAGGGGCCAGTGCTCATCTCCGTTTCAAAGCCGAAGAGCCAGCGTTTGTCCATGTAGCCGGTCATGTGGCTGGCATGACTAGATGCCAAAGGCGCACGGAACGCTGTTACCTTCCCACCATAGTGGTCTCTATTTTTCTACTTGCATTTTTACGTGCTTTTGAACTGCTAGGTTGGCAGAAGCTGGGACGAGTAACAGGCGCTCACTCTGTTACGCGGCACTCGGGATTCGACCCGCCAAACTGCCGACCTTCTGATCAACAAGCTCAGCGTCCTAACCCACTGAGCCACCGCGTTCCCTAGCTACAACACTACTATTAGTATTACCTTATGTTACAGAAAGAAATAACAAAAACTTAAAATACATTCTATGACAGGACAGAGTATAACAAACTGTACATATAACATCTGTAAATTTTTTAGTAAACTGTTTTTCAGTCATCAGCGTTATATTTACACATCTTTCAGTTGTGTCCTGATATAGGTGCTGATAAGAAATCCTTACATTATCAACCAATCAAACAATAGTCATCTCAGTGATCCTCCTTATCTCTAACCAATTGTACAAATTTTGCCAAATTTCATAATACTCCATTTCAGTCTTATTTTTGATCTCTAGGGTTAACCAGTCCATTTTGGCGCAAGATAAAATTTTATCTATTATTTCTTCTTCAGTGGGTGTTTCCTTTCTTTTCCATTTTTGGGCATATGCCAATCTTGCTGCGGTTAAAATATGCACTAATAAGTAGAAAGATGCTTTGCTGAGTTTATCGTTAATAATTCCTAATAAGAAGGTTTCTGGTTTTAAATCAATTTTTTGTAGTAATATTTCTTCCAACCAATTTTTTATCCGCTGCCAAAAATTTTGCGCTTTTGAACATTCCCACCACATATGATAGTAAGTCCCTGGAAGCCTTCTGCATTTCCAGCACATTGGTGAGATTTTTTTTAATCTATTTTTGCTAACCTTGTAGGGGGAAGGTGCCATCTATAAAACATCTTGTACAGATTCTCTTTATAGCAGGTGGCTAGCATTAACCTCCTATTTCTATCCCATAGTGATTGCCAATTATCTAGGTCAATACTATAACCAAAATTTTTACACCAGGTTACCATTATTTCTTTTAACTGTTCTTTTAACAAATCCTGTTCTAATAAATATTGATATATCTTTTTTATCATTTGATCTTCTGTTCCTAGAAGAATTTTATCTAATTGTGTATGCACTAATTTTAACTAGTCAAGGAGAGAAGCAACCTAGAACAATTAACCAGTGGAACAACCTGCCTCCAGAAGTGGTGAATGCTCCAACACTGGAAGTGTTTAAGAAGAGACTGGACAGCCATTTTCCTGAAATAGTATAGGGTTTCCTGCCTGAGCAGGGGGCTGGACTAGATGACCTCCCAGGTCCCTTCCAACTACTACTACTACTACTACTACTACTACTTCTTCTTCTTCTTCTTCTTCTTCTTATTATTATTATTATTATTCTTATTATTATTATTATTATTATTATTATTATTATCATCATCATCATCATCATCATCATCATCATCATCATCATCATCATCATCATCCCTGGTTCTTTTTTGTCTTTTCTGTATCGTGACTGTATTTGTAAGTATGCCCACCATTCCAACTCTATACCATCTTCTGATAATCTTTTTCTTGTTTTCAGATCTCCATTTTCATCTAAGAGATCTTTATATGTAATTACACTTCCTAAATTTATGAATTTGGGGTGCATGAAAATCTCTAATATGGATAGCCAATTGGGGATTTCTATATAATTAAACTTTTTAATTTTTATCCACACATCTAATAGTGCCCATCTAATATGATGATTCTGAAAGTACTGATGAGCCTTATATTTTCCATCCCACATTATAGCATGCCACCCAATTTGCATGTCATGACCTTCTAATGCTAGTAGTCTTCTGTTCCTTAAGTGTATCCAATCCTTTATCCATACCGCTACTGCTGCTTGATAATATTTTTCCCAATTCAGGAGGCCAAGCCCTCCTTGTTTTTTCAGTTTGTGGGCAAGCCATCGACCAGGTTTGTTTGCATTTTCGAAGAAATTCTGTTTTGTAGGTCTTATCCGTTGTGCTGATTTTTCTTTTTCTAAGATGTTGAGTTTATGTTTAATTAAGTCCATTTGTTGTTTTACATTCTTTTTTGTGGTTCTTGTTGGAGTATTGTTTCTAATCTTTTGTATTCCCCTTGTAACATTTTCTGTTGTTGTTTTTTCTCCTTATTCTTTTTCACCATATATGCTATAGCTACTCCTCTCATAATTGCCTTAGCTGTGTCCCAATGATTTTGGACAGAGGTGTCTTCATTTTTATTTTCTTTGAAAAAGAAGTCCAACTCCCTCTACATCTTTAGTATGAAGTCATCTTCTTTTAATATTGATCTTTGTATAGTCCATCTAGATGTTTTTTTGGACCCTTTCCAGCTAAATTTCACAGGGTTGTGGTCTGCCCAGGTGCTTGTCTCTGTACACACATCTTCAACTTCAGAGTTAATTTCCCTTGACATCTACATCATGTCGATACTAGACCACGAGCTGTGTCGATTTGAGCAGTATGTGTACTGTCTTGCCTCACGATTCCTTTCTCTCCATATGTCCTGAATGTTTAGGTCTTTGGCCAATTTAAAAAAGGATCTTGGTAATGTTCTTCTTTTCCTTTTCCTGGTCTTGTTACCCTTGTAATCCAAATTATTATGAATAATAGCATTGAAGTCTCCTAGCACAGAGATCTTGTCGTAATCTATATCACGTATCTTATTATGTAACATTTTAAAAAACTGTTCTTGGTTTCCATTCAGGGCATATATTTCTACTATCACTACTTTCCTATGGTTTATTTCTACCTCTACTATCAATATTCTACCTTTTCTATCTTCATAGTTTTGTTTAGCTACCAGTTTCTCATTCACATATAATACCACCCCCTCTTTTTTGTTGATCTAATGATACAAATATATTTCCTAATTTTGGCTGGTCTAACAGGTGTTTTTGTTGTTCTTTTATATGAACTTCCTGAATTGGTATTATATCTAATTTTTGACAAATAAGTTTATTAAAGATTTTCCGTTTTTTCATTGGCGAGTTTAAACCATTAATATTCAGTGACAAAATCCTGCATTCTTCTCCCTTTATTTTACTTATATCTGGGTCTTGTGCTTCTTGTTGTGTGGATCTCTTTTGTTTCTTTATCTCTGCCTTCATATTTCTCTGTAGTCTCTCCAGATTTATTTCCTCTATCCTTTGTTCCTAGTATCTTCCCTTCTATAGCCATCTGTCTTGCATCCCTTTCTCTTATGTCCCCTCCATCTTGGTCTTCTACATCTTCATTGTTAAAATGTAGCTTATAAAAATCTTCTGCCTTGTCTATCTATACCTTCTATGAATCTTCTATATTTTATGGTCTTATTGGCACTTGCTCCATCTTATATATTAAGTACATATTCCACTGTAATGCCATGGTCACTTCTGTATTTAATGACACCATTTGCATCCCAAACCCACCCTCCATCAGTCTAAAACCCAACCATGTCTAATGAACTAAAGTTCACTTGTAATATTATTATTAATGCAACACACACCCTTTCATAGTTCTGTTACTTTAAATCAGGATTGGGCAAATCATGGATCAGAATTACCTGCAGCCCCATATGCCCTGATTACCAATGTATCCAGCCCTTTTGAAGTAGAAAAAACATGAAAACAGGATAGGCTTTTTTGTAATGACAAGTATCCACTTTCCAGAGAAACTCCATATTGTTATGGGCTAGGAGGTAATTTAGTACTTTGGGAGCTTCAGCCTTCTGGGGGAAAAAGTTCTCTTTTGGTTGCCTAAATGTTCCCTGCCCCTACTCTAGTTGGATAAAACAGTTTAGGCCCAAAGAAAAAGCAAATGAATTCCAGGTTAGTTTCAAGAATCTGAGCCTCAGAGAAGAGATTTGTCATTTGTTTATTACATTTATATGCCACCCATCTCACTGTTAAAGCAACTCTGAATTCTTGTTTCATGCGTCCTGCATAGATTTCTTCTACATTTTTCCTGCAGTTCAAGAGCCGCAAGGAGGATCGTGAGCGCAAGGGCTCTATTCCTTTCCACCACACAGGAAAGAAAAGGCAGCGGCGGATGGGAATGCCCTTTCTTCTCCATGAAGACCATTTGGATGTATCACCTACTCGAAGCACATTTTCTTTTGGCAGCTTCTCTGGGATTGGTGAAGACAGGCGTGGCATTGAGAGAGGAGGGTGGCAAACCACTATTCTAGGTGAATGAGAGGCTATTACTGAGGACAAATAACTTTACTGATAACCAGAGTTTTCTACTGATTGTGGACATCAGTTACTTATAATCATGAAGTGTGCACAATGATGTCCATCTCCTGATAACAACATGAACAACAACAATGAATTCTTCTTTCCTATTTTACGGTTTGTGTTATTTGCACTGTTCACACATCCTCCAATCTCCTCTGGTGAATTAAGGGATCACCAGACCAGATTGGAGGAGAAATGAGGAATAAAGTCATGAAGGAGGTAGAAGATTGAGGGAGAATCCATATACAACATTTAATGTAATAACGTATCAATTTAATCCTACAGAAATCCTATTTGTTATATGTTATTACTTATGCACATTTTTCTTTTAATCTTACATATATGTTTTTTGCTTAATCTGGATAATTATTCAATAATTATTTTCTGCCCACTGGAAGCAGGTTGCTTCCAGCTCATTGATCCATTCTAATCAAATTCCTAAAGCTCTTAACTCACTTAATGATCACTCTGCATTACAACTTCAGATACTCATTTTCTTGGTCTCTTCACCTCACATGAAAGGAGAGGGGCATTTTCATTTCTTTATAGTACTTTCTCACTCATTTGTACCTGTGGTAGCAAGAAATGCAATGGCTGTGCTCCTCACTGCAGTTTTGCTGTCACTTCCAAGACCTCTCTGATCTGGAGATGCCTGGTCATTTCCAGCTTTTGAAGCTGCTCACTCCAGAACTTTTAAGAGTCATCCATGAAAAGAAAATAAGGGATATAATTTTTCATCAAAAAAAATCAAACACTATGAGCCATGAGAATAAAAAAATAGCTGGTGTTTGAGCAAGAATATAAAGCCAAATAACCCTCCCTACACTTCACCCCTACTCACTGGTTGGCAATGGACTGAACAAAGGAAAAATCCCATATTATTTATAACTGGCCCCTGTTGAACCCAGTTCAGAGTAAACGAGTTTGCCAACTTTGTTTAACCCATCACTTTAACCAATTGACTGTGCCTCATTCAAAGTCTCTTTAATCAGTGGACATTATAATGATCTGAAATTTCTATTGTGACAGTCCACAAAGGTACAGTCCCTATGAATCCTAATCCTATTTTTTTAATATTATGCAGTTTGCAAATGATTCCTGGGTAAATGATAGAATAGCAAGATGGGTGACAACAACATAATAAAATTAAAATTAAAATTAAAATAATGCTGCACCACTAACAGCACAACGCATGTCTTTTTTCCTATTCCAGGTAGATTTACTAGGCGGGGCAGCTCGGATACACCTACCGAGATGGAAAGTCTGAGTGCTCGGCATTCTCATTCCCACCATACTTTGGTTACTGACCTGCCAGACCATTCCAACAGCCATGGTGAGGTGATATTCAAGAGCACTGAGCAAGTGATTTTCCAGCACAGAGTACTTGAAGAAATCCATATGACAACTAGTTAGAATTAGAATATGGGTACATTAATTCACCTTTCTCCTATGAGAAATCGCAAACCTTTGAGTTACCCAGGAGTTTTTCAGGGCTTCTGCTTATATCACTCCCAGCTACATGTGTGTCTTCTTATTAAATCAGAAGAGGGCAGTATTGTAATAATTACTGTAGATAAAGATGATATATTGTTTGAACTCTTAACAGCTAATATTTTCCCAAATGTTGCCGATCTTACAAGAGTTCCAGAATAGACCAATAGATTTCTCTTTCCTCTATTTAGTTCAGCTTCTAGTCATTATACACAATTAATTATAAATAATCGTAATGTTCCAGAGCTGAATATTGTACTTAAATGAATCAGCTTACACCTTCATATCAAGTGCTCTGTCCAATGAACTAATATCTGTAATGCTCTCTTGCAGTACGTTCCCAAATTTCCACCATCACAGTGGCCACCTTCAATACCACGCTGGCCTCTTTCAATGTGGGCTATGCTGACTTCTTCAGTGAGCACATGCGCAAGCTCTGCAACCAGGTGCCCATACCGGAAATGCCCCATGAGCCCCTGGCATGTGCCAATCTCCCTCGAAGTCTGACAGATTCTTGTATCAACTATAGTTGCCTGGAAGATACAGATCACATAGATGGGACCAGCAACTTTGTCCACAAGAATGGCATGCTGGATCTTTCGGTAATGATCAAGAAAAAGGAATATTCCTTTCTGTGCTAGCTATTGTATGATGGAAATCAAAATCCCTTAAATATGCAGTCTTGTTCCATTTCAGCCCTGCATAAAGGTCATTCTGCCCATTAATAGTAAAGTAAAATATACAACCAATTCTTGGTGAAAAGAATTTAATACAGCATTATTAATAATTAATAATTTAATACAGCATACCAGATTCCTATAGGAAGTTCTGGTTAAAATGGAAATATTATATGGAAAACATGATCTTCTTTAGTGTAAGTCACATATTTTATTTTATCCTGTGTTATGCCCTAAATTTTTTGTTACTCAGATTGTATTTATAGGATGGAGTAGGTTAAAAATGCAAATTAAGAAGTTCATTTTCCTATTTCTCAGTGACTAGAAGTATACGGTTTAGTGCCACTGACTGACCAGCAGGCTTAAAACTTGGGTTGTTGGGTTGTTTTCAAACTCCATAAAGTGCTCAAATAAAATTGCTGTCTTAGGGGGAGGGGCTAATTTCTAAATTTCCATAAATTAAGAGCCTTTAATTACAGTGGAGGAATACATTTTAGTGAGAGAGACTTTCTGTTAATTTATTGGTATCTTTTAGGTACCAGCTACACAATGCTAAGAAGATAGCATTGATCTTTTTCAGGATGTTGAAAGAGAAGGAGAGGGAAGATACTTAGGATAGACATGAATATCTGTCAAACCCAGAGGATGTTAAATATGCCAACATACTGTGTGTTCAGAGATAGACCTTTTAGCAACCTTTTGGAAATATTTTCCTTCAGAAGGCAGAGAAAAACATGAGTTTGACTTAATTGTAGCCTATTAGATAAAGGCTATAGGTAGAAATACAATAGTAGGTAGAAATACAACAGTAGGAACATTTGGACAATTATGGAATGCTAGCATTCTTGATTTTAAGAGCACTAATTTGTCAGTTATCAAAACAATGATAATGTTCTGTTCCCCCCTCTGGAGTACAAACAAACAGACAAGTAGGCACAACTAGCAAGAGTTAATTCTACAGGCTGTAGTTAATTGCCTTCAGATAAGGCCTTGGCAGCAAAATAGGCTGTTACCTCAAGCATCTGCTGGAATGAGATAATGTCCAAACAAACAGTTCAGAAGCAGATGTACAGAAGCGTTGCCAAGAATTCACACCAGGGTTTCAAACAAGAAGCAGAGTTCTGAAGATGTGACCAGAAGTTGTTTAAACTATTGTTTGTCACAAAGTTCTGAGAGCAGCCACACCCCCTTTTGTACCTAGTGGGGTGTGGCTCAATGACTCAGCTAATCCCTGGCCCTCCTACTCTTCCTACGCTGCTGTAAACGCTTGGCCCTGCGTCTTTCTCGGGGGTCTAGCCATGAGTCATCTTCGCTAGACTGTATCTGCTGCAGCTGCTTGAGCTCCGTCCTAGCCTGGCTCCCAGCCTGGCTACTCCCAGGCTGCTCCTGTCAGCCTTCAGATGGAGACAGAGGCCTTGCCAGAGAGGAGGACCATGGAGAAGGAGGCCTTGCCAGAGGGGAGGGTCCCGGAGAGGGAGGCCTTGCCAGTTCCTCCCCATCATCCTCAGAGTCCTCTTCATCGGGTAGGACAGGCTCAGGGGTTGGGGCCACAACAGAAAACTAGATTCCTGCAGCAGAACAAAATAATGGGAAAAGAAGTCAAAGACTAGTGGAATTTCCCAAAAAAGTACAGTAACAAACAATTCCAGATGGGGAAAAAGTAGAAGGCAGCAGAAGAAACCAACCAGTTACACAATCAAGAGGAAAGACATATGAGATGAAAAATGGGACAATCATCATGCAAAAGTACATAAAAGTAGCCCTGATTTGAAAAGATGATGTGTGTGTGTGTATGTATGTGTGTATGTGTATATATATATATATATATATATATATATATATATATATATATATATATATATATATATATATATATATATATATATATATGTAAATTACTAACAAAGAATTAAGGGAGACTGAAATGCATTTCAAACTTATTAGTTTTCATCAGTCAGCCATACCCTTCTGAGATTCGAACCTGGGCTGATTGCACATTAGGCAGTTAGCCACAGGATCTCTCTCGCTTTGTTAGCTTTCTGCAAGGGGAGATATGTGTCAAATACTTAACTATTTAGATTACCTTGCTAGGCCCCAAACATGAGGCAAAACTTTATTTCCTGTTTCAGCCTATCTTGAAGGCCATCGAACAGGCAGTAGTCTAAATAGTCTAAAATACATACAAACACACACACACACACACACACACACACACACGTGTGTGTGTAAAATAAATCAAGGCTAATGAATTATGCTGAGAAAAAAATATTTTCCATGTAAGTTCACAATAAAAGAAGAACAAAAAGAAGAACAAAAAGTAAAAACTAACAAAGAGAAAGTAGAACAATTCAAACCTATTTGGCATCAGTCTTCTTTCAGAACAGGATATGCATCCCATCAGATCATTATGAAGAGCTTGTTCAAACAGCAGAATTTCAGTTCAAGATTGATGGAGAAACCTAATCAGGGAATGGAAGCTTGTATGTGTTCAAATTTTATAAAGGTTTATATGGAGGTTGAAGGAACTGCTATTAGAGCTGTGCAGTGCTTTGGACCCAGCCTCCAGAAGGTACACCAGAGTGGATGAGAATACAAAAATGGCATCTACAGTTATGTGCTGCACCCTTTCCTGGCATGGCACCAATTGCAATTTTATGGAGATCCCAAGTAAAACAGCTGCTTTGAAATGTTGCTGACATGTGCTACATCGGTACTTCCATGTATTCTGAAGGGCAGATTAGGTGAAACTTGGCTCGACAGCAGTAACTGCAAGAGACATCTTGGAGTCCTAGTACACAAACACATATGAGTCAACAGTGTGCTGCAGCTGCCAAAAAAGCCAATGCAATCCTAGGCTCTGTTAACAGAGCTATAGAATCAAGATCACATGCAGTGTTAGTTCCATTTTATAATGCCTTGGTAAGACCATACTTACCATTAGGTTCCTTCTAATGCTGATGTTCTGTGAATATGAGAAGAGTGTCCAAATATCTGAAAGGAGGTCTATTATCGCAGAATAATATTTCCAAACATAGAAAGGCAAATACTGTAAAAGTTTGACAAAGGTAATACAGGTAATACAGGTAATCCTCAACTTACAACACTTCACTTAGTGACTGTTTGAAGTTACAATGGCACTGAAAAAGCAACTTATGGTCATTTTTCACACTTATGACTGTTGCAGCATCCTCAATTTATGACGGATGCAATGTTCTGGGGTCATGTGGCCACTTTTGCAACCTTCTGACTAGGAAAGTCAGTTGGGAAGCCAGATTCACTTAATAACCATGATACTAATTTAACAGCTTCAGTGATTCACTTAACAAATATGGCAAGAAAAGTTATAAAATAGGGCAAAACTCACTTAACAAATTTCTCACTTAGCAACATAAATTTGGGGCTCAATTGTGATCATAAGTTGAGGACTACCTGTAGTACTGTAACTAAGGGAGCGGCAAGCTCCCTTGACTAGATGTGTGCAGATAGCCATCTTTCAGATTAGAGACTTGAAAATCTATGATTTTATGAAACATTGTTTTTGTTTTATATTCTTTCAGCAATAAACTGCTTTCTATCAAAGGCAGATTTGTTTTAGATCAGCTAAAAAAGCATTGCTACCAGAAAATTGACCTGGATCATGCTTAGGGTGGCTTATACAAATAGTGCACACATATTTTTGTTCACTTGCTATTATGCTATAATTTAAGATGTCATCTTGTTGTAGGATATCACATTTGGACCATTTCTTTAGAAACCCGTAGTCAGGCTTTTTGCAAACAATATGGGAATATAGTGCTGCCTGCAGTATCTCATATTTCTTCCTTCAAGGTGGTTCTTAAAGCAGTTTACTTGGTCTTGAATCATGACATCAGCTCCCGAATCTGTGATGTGGCCCTCAACATTGTGGAATGTCTGCTTCAGCTCGGTGTGGTACCCTGTGTGGAGAAGATCAGAAGGAAAAGTGAGAACAAAGAGAATGAAACCAATGAAAAGAGACAAAGTGAAACTTCCTTTCAACTCAAGGGGACTTTGACTACCTCAGCATCTGGATTTGGGACTGCTCCAATCACTGGAGCAGGAGATGGCAGTGGAGAAGGAGGAGGAGGAGGAGGAGTTGGAAGTGCTGCTGGAGGAGGAGGAGGTGGTGGAGGAGATGGAGGAAGTGGTGGTGGTGGAGGAGGAGGAGGAGGAGGGGGAGAAGGTGGCGGAAGATCTTTTGAAACGAATGATAAAAAGGAAGACAAGGTATGTTGAAGCTTTTACAGGCTCATTATTTGCCAATCAATACTATATATGTTAATGCTGAAAAGCATTTTTACAGAAGCTTCCATATTTATGTGATAGTCCATTGCCTAATTTAATTTCTGATATTCTGTTTTACAAACTGTTAAAATCCCAGGTTATGAAATAAGATTTGTTTTTATTTCTCAGTTTGCCCTCAGAGGTATTGTCATCAGATATTCATATGAATGTGTAAAGATTGAAACTCAATATGGGATAGAGGAGCACATGGAAGAGTTATCCAAGTCATTTCAGTGTATGTGGCATGCAGTGTAAGATCTTGATCTTATAGTTTAATTTCCCAAAGCAAAAATTAGAAGGATGTTCTTACACTCCTATCTTAATTTGAAGAATTTCTTCTAGTTAAATTTGTATGCCTTTTGCAATAACAGTATTTTATTAGTATTAGCATGAATAAAGTTGTAATACTTTACTGTGAGCTACAAATAACAAATGCAAGAATACTTGCATTTGGAGAACTGCATATTCTTTTGAGTTCTGCCAAATCAGCAAGCATGCATAATAAAAGATTCAGCAAGTTGCAACTGGCTGATCAATTGTCCTCAATGTGTAGTCCTCACAGGATCTACATTTAAATGGAGTGAAGCATGCAGGTTTCACTCATTGGCACCTGACTGGGAAAGATCTTGTGATGTGATGAACAAATGCCAACTTAATAAGTAACTGCTACAAAGAAGACAAATTCAGTGTTGGAATTCATTAGGAGCAGAACCAAAAATAAAGCCGATTATTTTATTGTACCCTTATAAAATCTAACATGCAGTCAGTCATATGTGGAATATTATATGCAGTTTAAAGTACTAGAATCCAGAGTAACCCAATTAACCTTAGGGTGAGAAAATCAAATTAGATCACATGAAACATGTGCATGTAGCACACTGTTACTCAATTCTCCAAGATGCCATAATGGCCAACAACATAGACAGCTTTAAGGGGGGGGGATAAGAAAACATGGATAAGACCACCAGTAACAAAAATACTTCCAGGATCAAAGGCAGTTTGCCTTTTAGAGCTGGCTTTTGTAGAAAATTGGTGTGCTTTCTGAGGTTACTATATTTATGTTCTCTTGGTGGTCTTCCCAAAGTCATCTGGATGACATTTGTGAGGATGCTGGATCTGGGATACATTTATACTATGTGTTCTTACTTCTTCCAAGATTGTAAACAATAAAGAGAATTGCTTCTCTCTGTGTTTCAAAGTCCTTTGATCAGACACAGGCAACCTATCCATCTAAATCTGATCTTTTTGTTTACAAGCATTAAAGCTGTCTCCTTTAAAGATACCTTAAATGTTATCATTTGTAGAAAAAACCTCTGTGTAAGATTTATTCTGTTAATAGATAAACTGGCATGCACCAGTTTGATATTATTTTTCTGATTCTGATCATAAACTGAACAGCTTTCTCTCTGGTCTTTCTGGTTTCTTCAAATGTGCTGCTAAGGATGAAAATACTCCAGTAAGCACTCATAGGCTGGCTCTGACAATGCTGATAAAAATTGTGAAGTCTCTGGGCTGTGCATATGGCTGTGGAGAAGGTCACCGAGGACTCTCTGGGGATCGTCTGAGACATCAGGTATAAAACTGCTTCTAAATTGTAGTGCACATGTATTAAATTTTAAATACTTGTATCTTATGTATTATCCCAAAACCTTTATTCCCCTAGAAACTTTGGGTCCAGTAAGTCACTGTATCAACAAAGATAGGAAGGCAATTGTTTAAATCAGGCATGTCAAACTGCCAGCCCATGGGCTGGATGCATCCCACCAAAACAGCGGCCACTCCATTGCCGTCAATGGGGACAAAGTCGTGATATGTCGCACAATGTTATGTGGCGTCGTGAGTTTCACATGCCTAGTTTAAATCCTCTCTAATTATTTTATGAAGTTCGTTAGGTACTGTTTTTAACTATTTAGGAACTAACAGATTGAATTCAGTGTAGTCCTCTGTGATTATCACCAGCAGAACCTAAGTTTGGTATTCTTAAAACCTTTCTTAACAGGCTCAGAACTGCCTTACCAAATTATATAAACTGGATAAGATGCAGTTTCGTCAGACAATGAGAGATTATGTGAACAAAGATTCATTGAACAACGTGGTGGATTTTTTACATGCTTTGCTAGGATTTTGTATGGAACCAGTTACTGACAGTAAGTATAGATTGCCATCCTTAGCATTCAGCTTTCCTGCAGATGTGTGCCTGAACGTATTTATTTGTGTATGTGCAATGTGTGAATTTAACTTTTTGATTGTTTTAATTGAATGAGACATGGGCTCTTTGTCTTCACTCCTTTTTTATACTGCCAGGCTCATTTTGGAGTACTCCCCTGCCCCCGTGGTTTCCCAAAGTAACAAATCCCTCCTCTGGATGAATAATGCTATTGCAGATCAAGAATTGCTGACAATTATATATCTTACTGTTTTTCTGAAATTTAACCATGCAGTTTAACTGTTTTACTTTGCATTTTGTAGACAAGGCTGGTTTTGGAAATAACTTCACCACTATGGACAACAAATCTACAGCCCAAAGTATTGAGGGCATTATTGTCAGTGCTATGTTCAAATCTCTGATCACCCGCTGTGCCTCTACTACGCATGAGCTCCATAGTCCTGAGAATCTGGTAAGGGCAACTTTCCTTTTCACTCAATTATGACATAGGTTTTTAAGTATTATCTTTTCTATTCTCAGTATAAATTGTTGAATTGTTCCATCTTCTTTCAAAAAGGGGTGGAAAGACAAAATATAAATTGTTTAAAATTAATTTTTTCAATTAATAAATGTTGGCAGGTAAATTTTGGAAAATGTCATGCAGTTCAGTAGAACACGAGAGAACCAAATTTCCTTTGAATTTGCACCTAGCCATTAATTTGACTTGAAAAAGTCATCATTGTGTTGGTCAAGATGGCAACTCTTTGGCCTTTCCTTTCAACATTTCAGGCAGTTTCTATTAAATTCATTACTGAAAATTATTTCATAGCAACAGAAGGTCTGAAACCTAGACCTAATTTCTTAAGAAAACAGAGAAAGAAAATGTTTGCATGTTGGAAGCCTAACAAACTGTTTTCCCCCCGGTAAAAAATGTCATCCTGCTGGCTTCAGGGTTTGTACTGTGACATCCGACAATTGGTACAGTTTATCAAGGAGGCTCATGGAAATGTTTTCAGAAGAGTAGCTCTGAGTGCCCTTTTGGACAGTGCAGAAAAGTTGATTCCAGGAAGAAAAACAGAAGAAAATACTGAACAGGAACCCAAACCACCAGGGAGTAAAAAGTATGTATCTGGACTGGAAAAGCCATTAAGATGCTTGAATGATATAGTAAGGTCAGCCATACCCAGACTTGTCAGCCTCGCTTTTGGGAAGAAGATAAATCATGCTAATACTATTTGCTCTCAAAATTCTCCCTTCCCCAAAGATGTCTTATGATATACATATACAGCAGATTGCAGTGAAGTATGCTTTAATTTCATTCAAATGCACAGGATTAAAGCACAGTTAAGAACTGCGTTCAGGTTATTCAGCTGAAAAATTGTTTTAAAAATATCATTCTTATACAACATAGGAGAATAAGATATTGGATTAAGTACAGTAGCTATCTCTGTTATTTATCTGTGAGGAGGGATGATCTGCTTCAAGTCAATATGGCATCTATTCAGATTATGGATCCATATTCTCCATCTTGGCTGTAATGCTGCTTCTAGCTTTGCATCACATCTTGCTGGCCTGACATTTGCAATGGGGGGAGGGGGAAGGGAGAGCTTGGAATGTGAGGGAACGGGTGGACGTTGGGAATGAAGCTGTTCTAGCCCTGACACAAGGTCAGCCAAAAGAAATGTGGAGTTGGTGAACAGGCTGTTTCCAAAACAACCTGAGAATGTCTAATTGGACATTAATAACAGGGGTTGGCCTGGGAAAAAGGAGAACTTAACTGCATTGTTCTTGTACTAAGCAAACAGATTCTGCCTTGCAAAAATCTGTAACCACTTTGTTCTTAGTAAAGTATACTCTTGGAAAATAATAATGTGCCAGGAGTCTTTCTTTGCTAATTAATTCAAGTGGGACAGATGACATTCTCATTTTTCCCCCAATTAAATATGGAAGAAGTATTTTTTCCTAACAACTGTTTCATACATAACTTTTTCTGATATACCCATTATTGTATGGAATTAGCCACAATTGGGGCTAATTCTATTATCTATCTATCTATCTATCTATCTATCTATCTATCTATCTATCTATCTTCATACAAGTGTGTGTGTGTGTGTGTGTGTGTTGTATTATATACAGCTGTCCCAAGGATATACTTTGGTAGACATTTTTAAGCCAAGGCACATTTACAGCAGCATGCCCTTTTTATCATATATCTGTACATGTGAAGAGAAATTCCAATTTGATAGAACACACAATTTTTCTTGAAAAGAATCTTTTTGAAAATTTTTGTAACAGAATCCGATACATATTTACTCCCATATAATTACAGGCTAATTAAGATCTATTTAACTTAATGAGAAGCATTTCTGAATTTACATTAAATAGACACACTTACAAATTAGATAATCAATTTGGTATATTTTCATGCCCTTGACTACTGTTACCATTCATGATTGATATATGAAGAACTGATGGGAGATTGCAAGAAGAAAATTTACCTCATCTTTCTGTTTTAGAAATACTTTTAAAAATAATATTAGGAAGCTAAACAGGAATAAATACAATATGTTATTGTTCCTGTGACTAGTAGCTTTGTCTTTGTAGATCTGAAGTAGGAAGTGTTGTTATTGATAAAGGACATCTGTCTTCTGCTCCTGATGAATGTCGTAGCTATGTCTCAGGCCGTCCAATGCAAACTCCTGAGCAGTAAGTAAATTAATCAATACATTTTATTTTAATCAACAATCAGGTTACTTACAAACATAATTTAAAAAGAAAAAGCAATACTGTTCAGACTTGAATCAGCTGGTTTCCTTGTTTTCATTGTAGCAATGTAGAAATTAGCTATCATAGCTGAGAGAAAAAGGTTCACATAATTATGTGGAAGTTGTTTCTTAACAACTTCTGCTCTCTGCAGTGCTAGCTAGCAGTGTAGAATATTGCATTCTGCCTAGCCTTAGGCAAATCATATTCACCATCATAACATCTTCCTAATTTACTACATAAAGATTATTACTTTATTGGAAATATTATATACTTTTCTCCTAGTGCTTACTGTCCTACTTTACAAGAGTTACAAATCCAATTATCGATATTTTTCAGTATATCATTTTTATGATGATAGGTTTATTGCTTATTCCCTCTTCTAAAATTAGCTGAACAACTCCCAGTGTTCAGGGCACAGGGCAAGATTAGAAGAGAGAAAGATGCTGCCCTATTTTTTCTTTTCTTTTTTTAATTCTGCTAAGTTTTACCAGCCATGTCATTCCTTCACAGTGATGAACAAATGCAAGGAGCAGCTTTAGGCCGCAAGGATTTCTGGCGGAAAATGTTTAAATCTCAGAGTGCTGCTAGCGATACCAGCAGCCAGTCGGAGCCAGACACTTCTGAATGCACAACTGCACACTCAGGAATGACCACAGAGAGGCGCTCCCGCTCCCGCTCCAGACGGATCTCCCTGAGAAAGAAACTCAAACTCCCACTAGGTCATTCAATTATTGGTTTGTTAGATGTCGTGCCTTTTCTCCAGGAGCATGTGGGGATTTATCATCCTTTTTAATCCCACAATATCAGCCATGAAAGCGATGGACATTGGCCCAAAGTCATCCAGTCAGATTCAACAGCTGAGGGCAGACTTGAACAGGGGTCTCCACTGATTCTCTCCACACGGGAAGCTTTATACATGAAGATACTTTGCCATGCTATTCAGTGTCTTTGAATTTTTCCCCATCTTCCTTTGTATGACTCCTAATATTTTGTTCAGGTTTTAGGAATTGAGTCCTTAGTAGCAGTAATGAGAGATGTACATTATTCAACTAGTAATGTCAGAAAAAAATTCACACCTACTCTTTCTGTATTACAGGGAATTGGCTGAAACGTTCATCAATTTCTGGTTTGGCAGATGGTGTAGAAGATCTTCTGGATATTAGCTCGGTGGATCGTCTCTCTTTCATCAGGCAGAGCTCCAGGGTAAATATGTAACCCTTTCACACTTAAAAAAAACAGCTATCTAACACTGAATGTGCACATTTATTTTTCTATGTATCCTTACCTATGTCTTCAACATCTATATTTCTTTCTTCCTGGACTAAAATTGTCACTGCATATTGTTTCTAAATTTGTGCATTTTTCCAAGTATTATCAGTTTTCCATCTTAAAGAAATGACTAGGACTATGCATGCTTTTACTTTCATTTCTTGCTGCAGTCTCCTTTTACATACACATACACACTCATCAATACAATAAAGAGAGCAGAATCATTTCCAAACTTGTGTCATATTCTCAGCAGATCCGCACAATACATTTCAACAAAGGGAAGAACACTTATTTCTGAAGGGGGAAAAATAACTCAACCAACTAGCCAACTGCAGACTTTCATTTTTAACAGTGATGGCGAACCTTTTAGAGACCGAGTCCCCAAACTGCAACCCAAAACCCACTTATGCATCGCCGGGTACTGGGTGGGCATGGCCCACTGAATAGGTGTGGCCACTGAGTGGGTGTGGCTATGGTATCATGGCAGCATGGGTGGGCATGGCCAGGGTGGGCATGGTCACCTTGATGCTGCTCCTGGGGAGGGATACCTGTGGAGGCCAGGCAGGTTGGGGGAGATCCAGGGGTTGTCTGGCGGGTGGGGCAATGGGCAGGAGGCTCATCCTGCAGAGTGAGGCGAGGTGAAGGAGGGGGCAGGGCAGGGGTGCTGTTGGAGTGGGGCAAGGCAAGGTGAGGCAAGGGCAGGGGCTGGTTGCAGACAAAGGGGGGGCTCCAGTGAGGAGGAGGAGGAGGTGGAAGAGCAAGCTTAGCAACCACAGTGGGGATCCCCCCAAAAAACAAATGTGCTTCGTAGGTAACCTCAAAGCACAACAGAAGAGACCAAAACCTGCTGCAACCACCCAGCAGATGGGAGGGGAATAAAAACCAAACAGCTTCCCACCCCAGCCAATCCTAAACAAAAATGCTCTCGACAACAAAAGCCTCAGACAGGGGGAAGAGCACAGGCAGGCAGGCATCTTGCTCAGCTGATGGCTTGGGGGGAAAGGGGGCAGCTACACCCCCTCCCAAATGCTGCCCTCTCACAAAAGCAGGATGAAAACTCCAAAAAATGACAAGGAAAAAAAAGTTAAAACAGAAGAGTATCTTTCGATGGTTTTCTTCCCCACTTCCTTCTAGCTGCAATTTAAATATGTAAAGACCACAAAAGAAAAAACTTGGCTTTCTCTTGTTTTAATTCAGAAGGCAGGAATGGGAGGATTGGGGGGGTTGTTTGTTTCAAAGGAAGGGAGGAATGCTGGCTGAGGAATTCTGGGAGTTGAAGTCCATAAGTCATAAAAGGGCCAAGTTTGAAGATCCCTGTTGTAAGCCAATGTTTGGAAATACCTCCATGAGAGCCAGGTTTTGCATACACATGTATGTTTGGGACTACATCACCCTGTTCCAGTCTGATCCCTCCTGAATATGGGTGCCCACTTAAAATTAGGGAGCTCCTAATTTTTCAGCTCTTCCAATGCACAGCTCCCCTCCTTCATCAAACCAACACCCAACAGGACAGGAATTGCCTGCAGACAGAAATCAATGAAAGTTGAATCATTTTTTAAGGTGAATTAGTCAGGAAAAAGGTCCAAATATGCCCAGGTCAGTTGATCACCTCAACACATGCGGCGTTAAGCCAAACGTCGCATCTGAGCAGCCGCTCCACCACTTCTTCCGCTTACTGAACCCGGGAACCCCTCCCCTGGGCTTAAAAATCTCCCAAGCCAGCCTGACACACAGCTTTCCCAACTGGAGGATGGAGTTCCCATCATCCACAGCCAGCCATACCCTCGGCCGCTCGCCAGCAACGATGCTGGAAAATCAGTCCAAAGGGAGCCGGTCGGTTAGCTCAAAGCTTGCAGCTTTGGATGGAGAAAGTCCCTGCACAGCAGCGGAAGGACCAGCCCCCAACCAGGCCAACTGCAAGCCCTCGGGGGCTCCGACACCAAAGCACAACCAGCCGGTCGATCCCCTGAGTCGGAGAAATTGTTGTCTGCATCACACTGAATCACAAGCCTGGGAAGAGGGTTGGCCATGGGAGAGACAGACTGACTGACCAAGGTGAGCTGCTGCCCCTCCCTGCCTGAGCTCCACGTCGGCCCACTCACTGCCAGAGTTTGTCCAGTGTCTTGCTGAGCTCGGCATTGTGCAGATGTGGGTACTGGTCTTCCAGCTTCCTGCACGCCGCCTGCACCCAGACCATGAAGGCATTCATGGGCCACTTGACATGCGGCTTGGCCTTCAGTGCCCTAAGGCCCAGCACCAGCATGGGCACCAGGCTCCAGTCATAGCCCTTCACCACCTGCAAGACGGCATCCCAGATGCAGGCAGGGAAGCGCTCGTCCCTGCTTGTCCCTGCCTGGCTTAATCAGAGCCTGCCCAGGCCACTGCCACTTCTGCCACCACCACTGCCTCCACTGCCTCCACTGCCATTGCCACGCATGAGACTGGGCAGATAACTTCTCCCCGGACCCTTGATGAGGTAAAAGGGGCCAGATCCCAATCCCCACACCCAACCCTGCTCTCGCTGGCTGGCTGGCTCCTGGGCCCTGCCTGGCTTACTAGAGCCTGCCTGGGCCGCCTCCACCACTGCCTCTGCTGACATCACCCCAAGAGGCTGAGTCAAGGCACCTTAACCAGGTAGGCTGCCCCCCCTGCGCCTTTCACTGCCGCCATTACTGCCCTAGCCTGCCAAGGCTGAGGCAAGGCAGTTTAAGCAGGTAGGCCAGCCCCGCCCTCTGTGCCTTTCACTGCCGCCACCATTGCTGCCCTTGCCGCCCCTCCTCCTTCTCCTCCCCTGAGTGGCCGGCCGCTGAAACTTACCACTGTCGGCTCGTGCTCACTCGCTCACTCACTGTCTGCAGCAAATGCTGCTCCTGCCAAAAGTTGCTCCTTTTATAGCCTGTTGTCTATTCCCAGACTGCGCATGCGTGGAGAGGAGGAAGGAGAGCTGGGCCTAACAATGGCGCGCCTGCCAACAGAGACGGCTCTGCGTGCCACCTGTGGCACATGTGACATAGGTTCGCCACCACGGCCTTAGGTTATTGAACATCAGAGACCATATTACTCAGTAGTGCCGTGGTAGTGAACCTATGGCACATGTGCCAGAGGTGGCACACAGAGCCCTTTCTGTGGCCACGTGTGCCATCGCCCCAGTCCTAGGCCTTCAGCTGGGTTTTATAAAACCTTTTCGGTTTAGGCCTCCGCCGCCGTGTGCAAAAAAAAAAGATTCAATCAATCAATCAGTTTTAACTTCTCATGGGAAAAAAAAGTTCTCGCAAAGTTGGAATTGATTGATTGAACTTTTTAGTCCCAACCAGTCTGCCATTACCACTGCAGCCATGCCCACCCAATGGGCCACGCCCACCCAATTGGCCACACCCACCCAATGGGCCACACTCACCCAATGGGCCATGCCCACCTGGCACCCGACGATACATAAGTGGGTTTTGGGTTGTAGTTTGGGCACTCAGTCTCTAAAAGATTCACCATCACTGCAGTAGTGTGATGTCCAGGGGAAAAAAAAACACAAATATATGAAACTAACTGGACTTTAGAGTGCAGAGGTTTGACTCTTACTATAGGTTCTAGAGCTAAAAGAATTTGGTACAAGAACAAATAATTTTAAAACAAAATTTCTCATCAAAAGCAAACTAAGCTGAAGAAAATAACAAATGTGGAGAAAGAGAAGGGCTGAAAAAAGGAGATGAGGGAGTGAAACTACTATATCTAAATATTTCTGCAGAAGACTTTAAACATGGCTAAACGGTTGGAATTGAGCTACACCTTCAGTTGCATTTCTCAAGCATTTTAATTTCCCATCATTATTCTCCACACTGCCAGCTGATTGGTAAAATGCGATGAACCTAAATATGAAAATATGGACTTTAAAGGTTTTATTGTTTTATTGGAGCTAAACTTTGCTTTACTAGAAGCTAAAACTTTCTTTCTGGATGAGTATTTTTCTAAACAAAGCAATAAAGTAATTCCAAAATTACTTTATTGAGTCCCACCAGGCTCAAGGTTGACTCAGCCTTCCATCCTTCCGAGGTAGGTAAAATGAGGACCCAGATTGTTGGGGGCAATTAAGCTGACTTTGTAATAATGCCGCTTGGGGGTGTGTGTGAAAGCCCTAATAAGCAGGCATATACATAGAATGAAGGCTACTGCTAACGCTTGTAAGCCGCCCTGAGTCTTCGGAGAAGGGCGGGATATAAATGGAAATAAAAATAAAATAAATAAATAAAAAATAATGGCGCTCACAAAGTATTCCTACAGGCAGAGAAAATGAAGCCACTGGAGAGCTTCCTTAGCCCTCTGCTTATCTCTCTCTTGAGTGACTAGTTTTCTTTAGAAGTCACAGGTAGAAGAATAGATATATTAAGCACTAAGGAGAGAAGAGGGAGGAAGGTTGTTTTGTTCCTGTTTCCTATTTATTCAACTGTGATTCCCTCAACATGGAGGTATGGGCTTTAAAATGTTACTAATAAAGGAGAATATTTATTAAGGAGTCTATTTAAGATGCTATGTTTACAGCAGCAATGAAAACAATGAAATGATGCTTCTTTTAACATTTAGGTGAAATTTACTAGTGCAGTGAAGCTATCGGAAGGTGGGCCTGGAAGTGGCATGGAAAATGGGCGTGAAGAAGAGGAGAATTTCTTCAAGCGTCTTGGTAAATGGCGCACCTGCCGAAGACATCCATCCAGGCTTCATCACACAGAAGAAAAAGATGGTTAGAAATCAGGGTTCTGTTTCTTCAGTCCTTTTTTTAAACTTTTATCTTTTTCTTTATTCCTTCTTTTTTTTAAAAAAAAAAATATTTTCTTTCTCTAATTCATCCTTTACCTTTAAAAACATATTTTCTGGACCTATTTTGTTTTCTATGACTTTATATATTTTATAGCCACTACTTTTTTTTTCATTTCTTCTGATGTCATTTTTTCATTTTCATTCAGTTCTAGCCAAGAAGGAAAAGCATATATGGGCCAATGCATTTAGATATGGCAAAATTGACCTTTCAAGAAATCAAATTCATCATTTGGAAAATATGAAATTTGGAAACGGATATCTGGGTTCAAACATAGTATGCTAATATTTCACTCTGGTCCTTGATGTGAAACGTTGGATGTGCCCACCAGCTTTTATTCCCCGTTATCAATCATCTACATTTTCAGTAAAATTCAGCACTGATGAAATGGAAAACCCTGTACAAATGCGTTTTAATTATCTCTTTTCTTCTGTGTCTGCTTGTCTTGTGTCTTCATGCCATTTCTTATAGAGATGCTGTCCTTCGTTCTTAGCAAAATTAAAAATGATATTGAGAACAATTATATGACAATATGATTGATTACTTTATTATTTTTAAGGAAACAAGTTTTTGCCTCTAAACAAGGCTAGGTCTTAACTGCTTTCAAATATTTCAGATATGCAGATGTGAGCTTCTCGTTACCAAAGATACAACCTCGCATCTTGTTATTTTCCTTCCTGTTTTTGCATTGAAAAAGGGACACAGCATCCCCTCGCAATGGATTTAGTTGCCTTTTTCACAAAACTTTACGTGACCCAACAATACATATTGCTTCATTAAACATGGAAGTGATGTTACTACCTCATTTAGCCATTGCTCTTTCATAAAATGCCTTTTTATATAAAGAGAATGATGTTTCAGATGAAGACGTATGACATATGATTATTGGTATCTCTTACTATGCTAATACAAGTATTAATTTAAGTATGAATTTCAAGTAGAAAATTTTTTATTTCAACATTCAATTTTTAAAATTGTACAAAGTCTGTTTTTAAAATGGAATGGCTTATCCAATGGTGATGAAAATACCATTTTGTTTGGCTTTTGAGATCATTATGTGACAATAGGAGCTAATGAATAGTTTTAGTTCACAGCTCAGTAGCATGCAATATAAAGATCTTATTGAAGTACCAAGGAGTAATTTGTTTTAAAATAAAATGTAGAGGCAATACTGTATATATAATATGCAAATGTTCTTAGATTAGGTTCAGCGCAGCGTGGCAGAATATGAGTAACCTCAGGACTGCAGCCTTAATGATGGTAATGGAATTAATCTTACTCAATCTTACTCAAATGTTAGTTCATAAGTACAATATTTATGTTACAGAAAACTGAAATAAACCAAGTAACCCCAGGAACAAGTTGCCACATCATTCATTGAGTGAGCAAGGGTAGAACTGATAGAAATGGAACTGAAATCAAATTGAAAAAAAAGAAAGGAAAGAGTGAAACTTTACGCTCTGAATCATTTTTTTGCTGAGTTATGAGGAGTGAAAAAGTCATTTCCTGAATTACTGCCATTGTGGGTAATTGTTTGTTTTCTTCCTATTGAGTAAAAAAACTGTAGAGGGAGTATAAGCCTGACTGATTTCAGAGAGTCAGCTGATTGAGGAAATTAAGCTAGGGAGCAGGGCTGCAGGCTATGGCCAAAATTCAAGATGTTCACCACAAAAGTGCAATTGATGTTCTGCTTTTTTATGTGAGTTGCATGTACAAAACTGGTGGAGCTTCGATTGCAACATTATGGCTGCCATCTTGACTATTTTGAGCTTACCCTCCCTACTCCCTTATTAGGGAGTTTATTTAGAAGAGTTTGAGGTGGAGTCCCTAACAAATTTTCTGACAAATAAAGAATCAAGTTGAACTTGGCTAGCAGAAGAGGAAGGAAGGAAGGAAGGAAGGAAGGAAGGAAGGAAGGAAGGAAGGAAGGAAGGAAGGAAGGAAGGAAGGAAGGAAGGAAGGAAGGAAGGAAAGCATTTACTCTAAGCTAAGGTAGGCAGGTTTGGTGTCGTAAGTGGCCACACTAACTGAATGAATTGCTGATGATTTAGCCAAATCCAGTTCTGGAGAACTGATGAAGTGCTAGATGACTGAAGAAAAGTAAATGTTGTCCACATTTTCACAAAGGGGGAGGGGAATATCATAAAAAAAATTAACAGGAATGCCTGGGAACATTCTACAGCAGATCACTCCACAAGCATCTTAAAACCAATGCAGTAATTACTAGAAATAAGCAAGTTTGTCAAGAACAAATCTTGTCATACTAATTTTATCTCATTTTTAAAAGAAATTAAGCAGCCTCCTTAAAAGATTGTGGGAATCTATAGTTAAAATTTACTTTGACTTCAGCAAAGCATTTGATAAAGTACCTGAGGATGTAACCACCTGAAGATGTATCACAGGGGTGTCAAACTGGCGGCCCGTGGGCTGGATGCATCATGGCGAATCCACGCCCACCCCATTGCTGGCAATGGAAAAAAAGTCACTATGCATTGCGACATGTCACATGACATTCTGGGTTTGACACCCCTGATGTATCACAAGCATGACCTGAATAAAATGACAATGACATGGATACATAGTTGTCTTGAAAACTATACTCAAAGAGTATTCATCTATGGTTCTTTGTCAGATTAAAAAGTAATGAGCTGCTGCAAAGATCAATCCTCTACTTCAGGGGTGTCAAACTGTTGGCCCACGGACGGGACGTGTCATCTGGAAGCCGCGCCCATCCCATTGCCGGCAATGGCAAAACTGTCCCGATACATTGCGCGACATCACGTGACGTTGCAAGTTTGACGTGTCTGCTCTACTTTTTATACTTTCATTAATGATTTGGATAAAGGAGAGGAAGAAGCTTTTATTATATGTTCAAATAATATAAAATTAGAAGGAATTAACACTAAATCAGAGAATATGGGTAAGTTAGAGAAGTGGGCAACCAAGATGACCAGAGACTAGAATTTAAGCCACATGAAGAAAGATTGAAGGAGTTGAGTATGTTTAACCTTGAGAAAAGATTATTGAGGGAAATATAATAACATTCAGTGTTTTTAAATAGAATGCCTGGAATGCTTACGTTTTGATTCCTTTTTTTATAAATATTTTATTGGTTTTTAACTATAACAATCTTCAGTGCCTGGTGTACAGTGTGTTGTCTTGGTTTATATTTTAACAAGAAAAAAGGACAATAATAATTAATTAGCAATCAATAATGATTAAATTTGATAATTCCATAATTAATATATTAATTAATGATATATTTCTTTGATCTTTCCATCTCCCATTTATATTCTCCTTCTTTAAGCTTAACCAAAATATAATTCTTAAAATTTTCAATATATAAATGATTAGATATAGGCTTTTTTATATTTATACAAATAATAATCTTTATGTATAACTTTTTTCAGCTTATATTATTCTTATAACCATCATCTCATTAGTTCAGCATGCATCCTATTTTCATATTTTTTGTTTACGCTTAATTTCCCTTACATTCAATCTAATTCTTATCAGTTATAATTTCTTCATATGTTAGTCATCTAACTGTCCACATTTTCCCATTTAGGTACATCATCCCAATATTTTATGTCATACATTATAAAAATACAATACTTTTTATCTATCTTATATATCTCGATATAACATCCTTTTTAATCAGTTTATATTTCACTTATATTAATAACAGTTACATCAACCTGCTAATTTCGTATATTATAGAACATACTATATTACTTAAATCTCTTATCCTTCTTGTTATAAGGGCCCTTAATGTTCAAAATTCTCTATTCTTTTAGCCATATTCAAACAAATGTTTATTCACGTAGTAGTCCATCTGGGAGGGCGAGTCAAATTTCTTGTATCTGTCTCTGGTGTTCTTTATCAACCAGTCAAAATTACAGTTCAGTATGTTAAGCCAATTTAAATCCTTCCTGCAGATTCTCCTCTAAAAGATTAGCCAAAAGCCAAGGTTTTTCTTTTCCATAAACAGTTCTTAGATTTAAGCAACAGTCCAGGTGTTTTGTTTTTTTCCTTTCAGACACTTTTTAATCTTATAGATGGCTCATCCTTTGTTCCCAGCTGTCTTCAAGGTTATTTGCAATTCAAAGGAACAGCTTTTTCTTTGTTTCTAAGCATTCTGCCAATTTCTGAGTCCTTATTGTTAGTATTCTGTTCTCTGATTCTCCACTAGATGTCAGCAGTTATTTCTTTTTTCAGTTTGTTTTTCAATCAAAAAGTTATTTTTGTTATATATTTTCATAATTTCATCAAAGATTATTTAGGGTATAATCTTGACAGTGTTTTAATTCCTAGATTTATCCAGACTGTAGTATTTTAAATCAGATTTTAGTATATCACTTTCCTCCTTAATATTAATTTGCTGCTTCCATCGGTAAGGGAATGGGGATATAGTCCCCTCTCTTCACTTCTGGAGGTTTTCTTGCTTTGGGAATCTTTTGCAAGGATTCAATTAGTACATAGAAGAAAGAAGATCAGTAGTCTCACCAATTCCAAATACGCTGTTCATCGATGTGCAGGTTCATGCTTTGGGGCTGCAAGTAGCTTGAGCTAAACGCTGATCTCACACTAGCCTTTCTCCTCTTGGGTTCAGAGGGATTCCCCAGATCAAACGAAGTGATTGCTGTCACTTCGTGATCAATGGGGCACCCCTCCTTCATGGTCACCTCTTCGGGATGACTTTGGACCCATCTAGGGTCCTCCTGGCAGGACGAACTAGCCGTGGAGAGCGGAGGTCCGCTTTTGTGAGGCCATGCGCTATGGGCACAAAACCAAAAGTCTACATTTTGATTCCTGCATTGAACAGGAAGATTGCCTCTTCCAGTTTTATGACTCTTTGAATCAGTTATGCAGGAAACAACATAGAAAACAAGGTTTACCCAAGTTGAGTTCTTTTTATAGATTGCAAATTTATTACAAATTCATAACTAAACATAGATATTATTATTTTTTTAATTCCATTTATATCCCGCCCTTCTCCGAAGACTCAGGGCGGCTTACAAACTTAGCAGTAGCCTTCATTCTATGTATATGCCTGCTTATTAGGGCTTTCACACACACACACACACACCCCAAGCGGCATTATTACAAAGTCAGCTTAATTGCCCCCAACAATCTGGGTCCTCATTTTACCTACCTCGGAAGGATGGAAGGCTGAGTCAACTTTGAGCCTGGTGGGATGCGAACCTGCACTAATTGCAGGCAGCTGGTGTTACTTAAGGAGGCATTAGCCCACTGCTCCACCAAGGCTCTTAGCTTTTGTTAATATTTTTTCTTTTCTTTTTTATATGTGTGATAGTTTGTTGTGACCTTGTCTTATTCCCTCATGCTTCCTAAGATTGATCTTTCTGTTTTAAAATATTCTGACTGGTTAAAAATGTTGAATTTAATAAATGCAAAGTTTTACACAAAGTGAAACTATTTTCTTAAGCATGAAATGATGCAGGGGTCATTTCTTTGTTATAATAATCAATCAGTTATGGTTGTGCCATCCAGAAATATTTATTAATTACACATGTCTTCTGTTTTTCCATTAAGGATCTTAAGTTTGGTACATGTCATTCCTCATTTTAATACCAGTCATGCAATCTAGGTTATCTTCAAAAGTGACATAATCATGACCATTCATAAATCCATAGAATATGGGCTCAGGTTTCAAGCTGACTCCTGATCTCAATGTGCAATTTCTTTGAAACATCCCCATACCTCTTCTTGACAACCTGTGAACTTCCTGCAAATTTAGCAGTGCTTCTCTCATTCCCTGTCCCAAGGGTAGACTAAGCATAATTCATTTATGGAAAGTTTTAAAATCAGTATCTATACACACTGTGTTGAACTTTGATCCAATCCACTCTTGCATAAATCTTACCCATTTTCTCTGGAGCTAGGTGATATGAAACATGTCCTAAAGACTTCACAGAGTTTGTTGCAGTCATAGATACTTTGAGTATATGCCTCTCTCATTCTGTCACAGTTGATGCTCGAGGACAGGGCAGATCAATAGGAGACATTTGCTTCAGAATTGTCAGTAGATTCAATGAATGTTTAAACATTGGTGGGGGCTTTCTCTTTCCCCCCTCTCCTGCCCTCCCTTTTTGATTTTCTTTTAAGGTTGTCAGACTTATGAAGATCATCTGGCTTCCAGCCAAGAGGGGAACAAATCCAAGAATGTGGTGAATTTGGGAGCCATTCGGCAAGGCATGAAGCGGTTTCAATTTCTCTTAAACTGCTGTGAACCAGGAACAATCCCTGATGCTTCTATCCTTGCAGCTGCTCTTGATCTTGTAAGTACTTATGCACTTATTTATGGGTTCTGTTTGTAATATTGAAGACTCTGGTTTGTGCTGAAATGTGGTAACTGCTGGGAGAGAGAAAACTAGAAAAAGAGGGGAATACTAATGCTAAGCACAATGACAAATTATTTTTTATCCATCTGTAATTATGTCTTTGATTTCATTTGGATTTATGCTATGCCTAATGAAAACAATTCTTTTCTTATTCAAGCTACACTTGTCACAACTCCACTTACTAAGCCTCTTATACAGTTATGTCATTTATAACTCCGGTTACAGTAATTCCACAGAGTTCAGTTGATATCAATAATTAGCACAAACCATAGCTATGAGTCTCAAGTTATTCTCTGGGAGGTAAAGGGATAGCAATTTTAGGAAGTCTTCACTGTATTCTGCTTTAGGAATTATTTATAGCCTGAGATTTGTGGATCCAAGGACTAAATAATTCATCTCCCGCATAGATTGGGATCCAAAGTATCATTGTGCAAGTTACTTTTTGCTTTTGTCTCATCTCATCCACCATTAATACTCCTCACCAATTGCTGATTTTACACTGATTGCCATTTATTTTGATGTTTAGAACCTTTGGAGTTGCATGATATATTTTTGTAAGTAATTCTACCTATGTATACATATTCCCAATCACTAGCATCCTCATGTCAGTAGTTCCTCAGAGATACTTTTTGACTTATTTCTCAAGTTCTATTAGAAAGTAGTTAGATTTAGTTCATTTGGGAAGAAAAAAGTATTACTGAAAAAAATAAGGTATGAATTTTCTCTTTTGCTACCCTCATTCCTCCTGACTATGCTTTTATTGCCTTCTGTGTAATTGTATCAGTAGTCTCACATCTCAAGACATTACAGTAAGTAGTGTAAAGGATGCTGTAATATAGAGTAGTAATATAGACATGCTGGCATGTCACAACCCCTTCCCCCCTCCCATCCAGGCAATCCTAAATAGCAGCATGGAGGCTGGGCCTGAAGTTGAGGTCTAACACCACTATTGCCTCTGGGAGCCAGTTTTGTCTGGGGTTAAGGCCCAGACTAGAAACGGTGATACGGTGAATTCTAGTCCCACTTTAGGCATGAAAGCCAGCTGGGTGACCTTGGGCATTCACTGTCTCTCAGCCCAACCCACCTCACAGGATGATTGTTTGGGGAAAAGAGGAGGAGGTAGGAGTATTAGGTTTGTACCATATCTTGAGTTGTTTAGAAAAATCTAAAGACAGGATAATAAACAAACAAACAAACATCTCCCTGAGGCACAAGAGCCTTGAGCAATCTCCCTGAGGCACATGAGTCACAATTGTTCCTGTGACTCAGTGCTCCACAGGATTTGCTGCAAACCACTTATCTTCAGGTAGTGTTCTCTTTCTGTTGACAGGCCTCTGCGGCCTACTTGAGGTGCCTCTGGGTCAAATGAGGCCTTTGTTCTTGAAGGGGACCTGTGCAATCTCTGAAAACGACACAAAAGCATGCATGCATGTTCTCATGCAATTTTCAGAAGCTCCAGAGATTGTGCAGGTGCACAGGCCATTTTCATGCAGCCTTCATAGCATCCATCTTTGACACACTTGTAATAGATGGACATTTGTGTTTCAATCCCTTCATTTGAGGACACAACTAGACTTTCCTCCCTCCCTCTTTCTCGACCTTAATTTCATGTTGTCTTCTACATGTGGAGAGCCATGAAAAAAGGCCCATTATCTATAGAAGAGTTTCCAGAAGAAACCAAGGAAACCCTCTGCAAGTCTCCTAGTATGAAAAACCCACATTTCTAATTACTTAATATTTTTCTTAGAGAACACTTTTTTGTGATTTAGAACCTTGTTTTTCAAAGCCTAGGAGGATATATATCAATAGGAGCCTCATTGGTGCAACTACCCAGTCTATGAAGAAGTAACAGCAATTATGTGTGAGGGGCAGGATGAGATCAAGTACCCGCATGTCTAATCCCTCCCCTTGTATATACAATTGACATCTGTAGAGGGCTAGTGCTTAAGTGAAATCGCTATGAACAACAGGAGTTCCCATCACTTCTGGGATATTGGTATTCCTGATCACGTGATGTTTGTCCTTTCTTTCTGCAATACAGAATAAGACGTTCCACATCCTTCTGACTTCTTGGGCATATACATAGGAAATGCCAGCAGTTGGAATTCAGACCCTCTGGCTTTAGGTTTTCAAGGGAACATGTTACATAGGGAGTTAACATGATCTGTTTCCCAAAGTCCAAGTCCTTGAGTTTCTATGGGATACCTACATCCACCCAGAACACTGCTTGTTTCATTCTGAGCTGATTCTCATTAACTCCAATGAATGCTGCAATTCTCTCAGGAACTATATAAATTTGTATATTCTGAAGCATGAATTGCAAGTTAATCTTAACTAATGACAATCAACTCTCCTTCCCCTCCCCAAATTCTGAAGTTTTTCTCTATTCTTTGATCTATGTGTTGAATTCATTATTCAGAATCCTTTTGCCACTATATGAAGCTGTCAAAGAAAATGGTGATTTTTGTTGTTATTGTTTTCACCATCTTTAAGCTACATCGTACAAATATGCAGCTATATAAACAAATTATGAGGAAAATGTGCATCTTATTTTGAATTTTGCAGCCATGTGTTGCTTTGTTTCTGTGGACAATGAAAGTGGTAACTTATGGTTCTTTTCAGCTATGCATCTTGTGGCTAATTCATTTCTCTTCATTTGTGATGTGTTTCTCTGTGGTGTGAATTCATCCTTATCCATTCTGTCAAACATCTTCATCTTTCTCTTGCTGCTTCTTCAGATTGCTCTGGGCATAAGGTAAGCTACTGCAATGCCTTTGCATACTGCTCTGAGATTCAGCATGTTGACTCTAAGTGCAATGTGGATAACATTTGTTTCATATGAAGTTGACCCAACAGAAAGCTATATCATGGCTCCTTGGTTGAGATAAGGCTTGAGGCATTAGATGTAACTGAAATAGATCTTACAATAAAGGTCCAAGGGCTGATGTTGCCAAGCAATTAACCCCTTTAGAGCTATAGAGACCAGCCAAGCATTCCAATCAAAATTATGTTCAACTGAACAGAGCTGCCTATCTCGCATTTGTTAGAAAAAGCAGACATGACTCCCTCACAGTCCACTTTGGATCTGTGGGAGATAGATTTGCATTCAGAGTTCAGATTCATTTTCTCCATTTAATTTTAAAATTCCACATTACTTAAACTTTTAAATGCATATACCGTATATACTTGAGTATAAGCCGAATTTTTCAGCCCACTTTTTGGGCTGAAAAATCCACTTCGGCTTATACTCCAGTGAACAAAAAAAAGAACTTCCACCCCCCAGTTTGGAGAGCTGCTGCTTTCATCAAACATGGACGAAGGCAGCAGCTCTCCAAACGGGCTGCGGCGGTTTGGAGAGCTGCGCGCAGCTCCGCCGCCACCTCTGCAAGCCTCCGCTGAGAGAATGGGGCGGTGGAAGCTTGCCACCCATTTTCTCGGCGAAGACTTCTTTCGGGGGATGCAGCCTCTGTCACCCCCTTCTCTCAGCTGCCCGGGCAGCTGAGAGAAAGGGGCGGCAGAGGCTGCATCCCTCGAAAGAAGTCTTCGCCGAGAAAATGGGCGCTGAGACGCCTCATTCTCTCGTCTCAGCGCCCATTTTCTCGGCAAAGGCTTCTTTCGGGGGATCCAGCCTCTGCCGCCCCCTTCTCTCAGCTGCCCTGGCAGCTGAGAGAAAGGGGCGGCAGAGGCTGCATCCCCCGAAAGAAGTCTTCGCCGAGAAAATGGGCGCTGAGACGCCTCATTCTCTCGCTCAGCGGAGACTTCTTTCGCGAGATCCAGCCTCTGCCGTGCTGCACCGAGAGAACAGCAAGCTGCCCCATTCTCTCGGCAGAGCACTCCACCGCCCCATTCTCTCGGCGGCTTGCCACCCCGTTCTCTCATCTCAGCAGAGACGTCTTTAGGGGGATCCAGCCTCCAGCTGCTGCATTTCCCAGCCTCGGCTTATACTCGAGTCAATAACTTTTTCCAGTTTTTGGGGGTAAAATTAGGGGTCTCGGCTTATACTCGAGTCGGCTTATACTCAAGTATATACAGTACATTGATAGTTGCAGATTTGATTGGTGAGCTAATATGGGCTGACTCAACACAGAATTGTAGATATAATGGCCTCTTCTGTTACATAACATGATAGAAGAGTAAAATAATAATTAATTTTATATTTATAAAAATATAAACATTAAACTCACTTTCAGTCTTACAGCAGCTAAGGAGATATAAGAGAAAAGGAACTTTTATGTTTGACCTTGTTTGCTCCAATGAAATTAGTTAACATGAAACAAGAACACTTTCTCTGGGGGAAGGGAATCAGCTTTTTTGGAGGCAAGAAGAAAATTCTTATGTCAATCAGGGAAGCCTAGTGAAAAAAAGAAATGTAATGATTATTTACAATGTTAGTTCATGTATTAATTAAAGAATATTGATTCCCACTTGGTAATAGCTACATAAAAATTCAGGGATCAGTTGAATATATGTATGAAAGCAGACAAATCCGGCATCATGTTATTTGGATTAAGTAACAAAAAGCTGCAGCACAATGAGTACTGTACATGTATGAAATTGGATAATGTGATTGTTTGGTGTGGTGTGAATAAACCCTAGATCCCTCTTCTCCCTATGTGTGCTGTGTAATCATGTATTACCTTGTCTGAGCCATAGTTTGAACTGTGCTCCATCATTTGCTAATATAAATTTTACTTGCAAATTCAATTTGTGCAAATTTTGAAAAAAAATACCTCTATGGATTATAGAGATTGGAGAAAAATTCTTCAATTTACAATTTAATCCGAAGTTACCTTTTTTGTATTTTCCAGAACTATACAAAAATAGAATGTGTGATATGTTAATACCAACATTTTTCTTTTTTGTTTTTGCTTTATGAACAGGAACAAAAAGTCATACTGAAATGTGCATAGTGATGGAAATAATGTTCCAAAGCTAATTATAATTGAAGTATTATTTGAAAATGTATATGTTTTGAAAAGTATGTACAAAAATGTATATACATATGTATGAAAATACAAATTAATTTTGTTGTTATCTTTAATTAATAAATAAATGCAGGCATGAGATATTACAAATTAACTTTCAGCAGACAGGTTAGTCCCTCTGTAATAGAAGAAGGGAGGGGAGAGTGACCAAAGTAGCTTTTGTTGTACTGACAAATCATGAACTGGTATTACATTGGAATGAACTGATATTTCATTATCAAGGAAGTGGTAGCCCAGTGTTGAGTCTGAAGTACTACACTTATTAGAGCTAAATCCCTACAAAAAGTTTAGATGACTTAGAAATAGGTTATGAAATTATCATTTTTATAGAAACTCATGTTTCTTACAACCATATGTATTAAAATTTGAAGAATTTATTTATTTTTACTCTCTTCCTTGATTTATTTTTTAGCAATCTCATTTATATTTTGTGTAAAAATAGTGTAAAAATTTTAGTATATTTTGAGTATCCTACCCTTTAGTATCTCTTGGGATGCTAATTATTGTTTTAGAATTTTTTTTCTTGAAAAAGTCTGGTCACATTACACATTGTCTTTTTCAGTTTACATGAAGCCATTATTGTGTGCTTCATATCAAAAAATGTTGAAGCATTCCTCAAGTACCAGAAGAGCCTGCCTCGTCAACTGATAAAAAGCCTGAGGCCCAAGTCATCTATGATATTTGCTTCATTTACATTGGCTTGAAACAGCATTGTACATTTTTTATTTTAAAAAATTGAAACTTGACCCCCTGAGTCTTTGGCCCTTTTTTTCAGCTTGCTAGTTTTCATCTTCTTAAGGACATTCTGGTAATGCATTTTAGGAGGCACCAGTGGTGGCAAGGGCAGCCCTTTTCTTGGAATGTGCTCGCTTTGTGCACCGCTGCAATCGGGGCAACTGGCCAGAATGGATGAAGGGGCATCATGTGAATATTACTAAGAAAGGCCTTTCTCGTGGGCGTTCTCCAATCGTGGGGAATAAACGAAACCAGAAGTTACAGTGGAATGCAGCCAAGCTCTTCTACCAGTGGGGGGAAGTAAGTTTCAATCCTTCCTCTCATCTTCCTCATTTTCTTCAACACCATCTAAGTTCTGTTCTGAATAATCCATGGGCTTTCTGATTTATACTAATCTATCTTAATGTAGTTTTGTTAGACACACATTTTAGGTAGTCTGAACAAGGTTACTGCAATAATTTAGTGTTCAGTTAAAAGCAGTGGCTCTGATTCTTTTCCAGATTTTTCTACTATTAAAAAGAAACAAGATTAGTTCAGGGCTGGTTTTGTGGTTCTAAATGTTTTTGCTTTTACTCCCTCTCCACAGCAATGAAACAAGCTCAATTTTCTGTTTTATTTAGTAAGGTATTCATCGATTTACAAGTTGTTGTCAAAAAACCCCCACTGATCAGAGTTAATTAAAAATGCAATACAAAGGTTTGGCCATTGCTTTTGCCTTAGGCAAGCCATTTTTCATTGGGGATAGTAACATTTATCCAATATACAGGGCTGTGGAAAGAATTACAGAAAAGTGTGGACTTCCAAGGATGCAGTGGCAGACTTAAAATACCGGTAGCTCTATTGAGAATAAGCTAATGACCGCAGTGGAACAAGGAGCCAGGAAATGGATCAACTCCTCAGAATCTGTTTCCAGATAAAGAAGAAGACCTGAGATTGCCCACAAGTACTCCATATGGTGACTCCCTGCAAGGAGACCATAATATAGCAATCTTTGGCAGGTTTTAAAGCTCTGGCAGAAATCTTCAGAAAGGCAAATTTCATTATACTGGGTGCATTCCCTTCAATCCTGGTGAAAAAAGTTCTAAGCAAGGACTTATTTTTTTTTCTTCTTTTGCAAATTTTATTTTGAAAATTAATGCATAAAATAAAGAAAAAAGAAAAAGCAAACTAACATTTTCAAACACTAACAATAAAAACATGTGAATGAAATAAAAAAATAGCAAACATATCACTTACACTGACATTAAACAAAACGTCCTGGCTAAATGATGAAAAATATATTGAAAATATCTGATACATTCTCCTCCCTTTATATAACTGGTCTACAAATAATTATAAACATTCCCATCTATATTTAATAAAAATACTATATTACATAAAAAGATGTCCCTGATGTGGAAATCTATTTATCTATCATTCAAATTGACCCAATATATATGTTCATTATATTAAAAAAAGTAGTCAACAGGTAACCCCAAAAGTAAAACTAATCTTCAAAGCCCTCTGTAAGCATCTGTTATTGTATTTAACATGCAGAAAGTCCACAAATGGCTTCCAGTCTCTTATAAACTTATCTAATCTATTGTCTCTAATCAATGCAGTTAATTTCACCATTTCTGCCAGTTCAGTCCATTTTTAAATCCATTCAGTTGGTGTCCCCTTTTCTTTCCAATACTCAGCATAAACAATCCTCAGAACTATTACCATGTAGAGAAACAATGTCCCAAACTCTTTTTCTATTGATTAAGAGGAGATGATATTCAAAGAGCCTTGGTGGAGCAGTGGGCTAATGCCTCCTTAAGTAACACCAGCTGCCTGCAATTAGTGCAGGTTCGAGTCCCACCAGGCTCAAGGTTGACTCAGCCTTCCATCCTTCCGAGGTAGGTAAAATGAGGACCCAGATTGTTGGGGGCAATAAGCTGACTTTGTAATAATGCTGCTTGGGGATGTGTGTGAAAGCCCTAATAAGCAGGCATATGCATAGAATGAAGGCTACTGCTAAGCTTGTAAGCCGCCCTGAGTCTTCGGAGAAGGGCGGGATATAAATGGAATTTAAAAAAATGCTCAAATCCACTTGATAGGCAGCTGATGTCTTAATTAAAAGGAATGCACAAATAAAAACCAGATTCAGATACTTATTGTAGATTTACAAAAGAGATGTGTTACACTTACAAAGGAATTTCTGAGAAGAGACAAAGAGAAAATGAAAGGACAGAAACTACAGATCAAGATTCAAAGGGAAGGAATACAAAGTTGGATGATCTGATCAGGGATAAAATATATATTTTGTTACTGGTAGCTTTTAAAGGATTATTCTTGAATGAGGAGGCATTAAACATTTGTTTATAGATAAGATGTGGAAAAAAGAGAACTACTGTGTTTTCAGAAAAAGTAATAAGTTATGTGTTAAAAGCTAAGGAATAAAAATTTGGTTTAACTCTTAACAGACTGTTGCTGATTACAACTGAGTGACAAAGCTTTAAAAATTGTTTATAGGTAAGAGATGAGATATTGGAAGAGATCTTATATTGCTGTATCAGAGGTGATAAGTTTCTGAAATTGTTTATATATATATGTGTGTGTGTCGTTTCTTCATATTTTTCTTTTTTTCTCCCTTGCATTTTTTATTTTTCTCTTTACTTTTTATATCTTTCTTAATTAGTATTAGTTTTTTTATGTTTGGATCTGTAAATTTTAATAAATATTTTTATATATAAAAAAGAAAGGATTACAACAGGTTGCTAGATGTTGAAGTACTTTAAATGTTGTAAATTATTACATAAAAGCTCTACTTTGATGTGGTATTTTTCTCAGATCTTTTTTTATGACATAATATAATCAACATGGATGCAAAAGAGGTTTTTATCTGGAAACTTCAACATTACAGTTGAGATTTTCTCCTTTAAGAAAACTTTATGACCCTTTGTTAATTCATACTTTTGGCAGGCAATTGGAGTCCGTCTCAACGAACTTTGCCATTGTGAGAGTGAGAGTCCGGCCAATCTGCTGGGCCTTATTTATGATGAGGAGACCAAGAGGAGGCTAAGAAAGGAGGATGAGGAAGAAGACTTTTTAGATGACAGTAAGGAGACTCCCTTTACTACAAGAACCCCCACTTGTAAGAACCTCTCCTTTAGGAACACTTATTCTTTTTTTTCTTTTTAAAAAATATTTCTTTTCTTTTTTTTGGTTCCCTTTCCACCCAGTGTTTCACCACATTTTCTCTTTTTTCCTTCTTCGACTATCTGAATCTAGCTCTAATGCATTATGTAGTAGTAGATGCATTAAAAATGAGAGGAGAGAGAAATAATCAGATGTGCTATCTTTTATATAAATAAAAATTTAGCCACCTGCAGGATCTTGTGGACCTAGTTTGGTTCATCTTCTCATCCACATCCAATTATTCCTTCCAGTAGCTCAGTAATACCAAGGTAAACTTATAACTCAGATAGAGTAAACATCTACTTGAATCTGAACTGACTGTTTACTGGGGACTGAGAATGCAGACCTGAAATTTCAGTTTCCAATATGATCCATTATTGGTTTTTAAATTTATTTTTAAAAATTCTGTGCTCAGAGCAGTGTACACAGCCAAACCTAAAGATTTAAAACAGTAGTAATAAAATATAAATTACAATAGTGTAATTCTAACATCCCCCAAATAGTCTCTACTGGTATCAAATTTTTACTTCTTTATAAAAACTCATTAGGGAGGAGGTATTTTGTATATATGAGGACAAGATTTTCCGAAAGAGAAGCATCACCATGAAGAAGGCACTGCTATGGGGGGTGGGGGGGACTTACATTAGGAGTCTTACCAGACTAACAAATTTACTTCTGATGGTCTTAGAAATAACCAGGTCTTATGTGAGATTTTAAAGGTGATCACAGCATTTGAATTGCACCTGGAAACTGAGTGGCTCCCAGCACAATTTTCGGAATGGAAGTGTTACGTAATAAATCTTGGAGTGCCCATTACTCCATGAGCCATAGCATACTAAACCAGTTTCAAGTTTTGGATGATCCTTAAAGGCAGCTCAGTGTAGAAATATATGGGTTAGATTATATTAATCCAAATTGTGTAGAGGTGAGATTTCACAAAGCCTTAAACTACCCATTTTCTCCCTTAAATGTTTGCCTTAAATATGCCCCAGGTTTGTGAGGGTTTCAGGTTTTTTTTTAAAAAAGTGCTGTACATGACTTATGCTTCTGCTAGCCATCCTAGTGTCCTCTGACTCCAGTGAGTTAGTGAAAAGAAGGGTTCTTTCAGATGGTTCCCATCTGTTAAATGGAAAACTAGAAAGCAGGCTAAATGAAAAGTTTTAAATTAGAGGTCAAATATTCATCGGTGAAAGTTTTTAAAAATTTTTTTTATGGTAAATTAATTCTAGAAAAACCCTTCCCAACCATCTACACTTCAAAATGGGGGACTGCCACATTCAGAACTCACAATAAGAAGTTACTAATACTTCTATGTCAGAAGCACCAAAGTGCTTTCATGGTGAAAAGATTTGCTGGGGACATCCCCATTACTTGGGGCACACCCAGCAGGGGGCTCCTTTTGCATCCCTGTGAAGTTGCCCACCAAAGTGGTACCCATTTATCTACTTGCAGAGTTGGAGCATGAAATGGGAGCTCATGGGTCTCGAACACAGGGCTGCCAATTGACAGCCCAATATTCCAACCTTGTGAGCTACCACATTCCTTAGTAAAGAATCAATTGGCTATCTTGATTGGTAACCATGGGAGTTGTAGACAAACACATCTGCAGATCATGAGGTTAATCTATGCCTTAATATTATGCAATATAGCAATTAGTATCACACCATTATTTTAAATGGCAAGAAGACTGTATGTTAACATGTGTCAACAAAATGTAGGTCAATCTAACAGAACAAAATGTTTCAAAATACCATCTACATGTTTGTCTACAGTTTGTCTACTGTAATACATTGATTTATATTTCTGTGTATTTTTAATGTTGTTTTTCTTCCCCTCTAAGCATGCTATCCATTAGAGTTTCTTGTAATTTTGTTGGATTAGTATAAATTTATATAGGTAATTTATAAATATAAATATAAGTGTCTAAGGACATCTAATCCATCTAAATTTGGATAGAACATATTGTGGGCGTCTCATTTCAGTTACTAAGGCCTGGCAATATATTGGTTCTTAACCAGCTCATAAAGAGCCTGAACCTTTTTATCTCGGTCAGTGGACTCTAGAATTATTCTGCTAATTGTGTGGCTAAATAAATAAATAAAAATGTACATGTATAAGGACATATCTTTATACCTTGCTGCAGAATAGAGTTAACAGGATTAGGATAGTCTGCTTTTCAGTGAAGGAATTAGAGAAAGAAGAATTTGTAAATCAGAGAGGAATGGGACTCCAATATGTAACACCTCAGTGACTGTATTTTAACTCTCATTCAGAAGTTCTGTAACATTTCATAAATTTATTTTGATAATTAAAGGGAATAGAGAATTGACTCAGTTGCTATTAAGATATACATTGTCATCTTGTCCTGTTGCACTTCTTATAAAGCAATGTGGCACACAGTTAGACTTATTAATTACTTAATAACAGTTTTAGTACATATTTTATCTAGGATGAATTCAGTAGTGGGAATCAAATATGTGAACAACTGGTTCTCTGTGTGGATGCTGCTTCCATAAGCCCATTCTGGGCCTGGGCAACAAGAAATTAGCTACCGGTTCTGCCAAAGTGGTGTGAACTGGCTGAATCCCACCACTAGATGAATTATAGCTTGTCCTAGTTTCTTATACATTTCTAGGATGATTCTGAGAGAAAGTTGAAGAAACTAAACTCTGTACTCTCTAGATGAGATATGAAGAATTTGCAATTCCCTCCCTCTCAATTCATGGTTTCAAACTTGAAATTAGCAAATTTGGTGAAACCTACTATGGTTACTTCCATTTATTATTTTTCTAAGGTGAAACTATTTACAGTGAATAATAAAGTGAACATAATAATTACAATGTAAAAGTGCATTTATTGAGAAAATAATAGTACGAAATACAGATATGTGCAACTAATCAGCTAAACTAATCCTGATACTCTGTACTCCAGCCTTTCCTCTTCTCTACTCCTTAATCTATTTTCTAGAGAAGTGTTTTCATCTAGCAACTGTATACATTAGTGAGAAGCAATTTGGTAATGAATTCTATTTTGGTTCTATTTTCCTTTGGGGCTTCTGTAATATTTGGGTTGACACATTGAATTTAGATGTAGAGAGAAATCATAGAGCTCCTAAAACCAGGAAGAACAGCCCATCAGATTTGTAAAAAAACTCACCTAACACATACTGATGGTCTCAATTTACTCTTTCAATCCAAGAGAAGTCCAGCACCTAGTGCAAGTCATTCCTATACTCCAGTTGAAAGCTTTACAGGAAAGGATTTAGATTATGTTTTCAATTGTGCAACTTTCATCTTCTTGATCCCTTTGTTATCAAGTTGTGTATCTGAAATTTCGTTGGAATTTGAGAGTACACTGGGATTTGCTTAAATTCCTTCTTCTATAGTCTAGCTTTTAGAGAAGACAACTGACACCATTAATGATGAAGAAAGAAAAGGTGGAAAGAAATATAGATCAGGCCTCAGCTCAATTTATTTCTTTGGAAAGAGTAGCAAATAGGCCTGGACAAATCATATGTGATCAATTATAATGCTTTCATGGCTATGATGCTGTTGTAAGCATGCTGCAGAACATGAGGATGAATACAGCATGCATGTGTGAGGGAAGCTATGATCCTTCAACACTTTTAGTACATATCCTTTCAAATATTAATATCGTTCATCATGTGGTATTCTATCAAATGTAGAATGAAATGGCTCTAAGCAATGAAGACTATGGAGTGTGGGTGAACTGGATTACAGAATGGCAGGGCTCTTGCTTTAGCAATAGCTGATATAATAATATGGCAAACGTACATAAATACATTACAATAATCAAAGTATGATGAAGTCTTTCTCTTTCATCTAAATTGACTGACGTTTTGCTATTGTTTAATCAGTTCTTCAAAGAAATATTCTGTAATTGTATCAAGTGTGTATCAAGGCAAAAACTAAATATGACATGTAGCTTCTCATGCTTTTTCCCCTACAATTTTTCAAACAAACAACAGTTGCTGTTTTTCTTTCATGTAGCAGAATTAACAATATAGAGAGCAGCAGGGGAAAGTTAGGATTAATCTGCCACCAATTAAAACACACTATTATTCCACTCAGACTGAATCTTTGGAGAGTGCATTGGTTAAAGGGGGAAATAATGGAACAATAGTATAAGAGTGTGTCATTTCTAAAAACAGATCTGAATTATGAAGTAAAGAATTCCTAGGGAGATTTCATTCATAGGAATTATATCTATAAGATCATTGCAGTGGTGCTGTTGTAGGTATCATAAAAAACAGTGAATATGAAACAATACTGTAGCTAAATGTGACTGTGACATCTCCCCCCCAATAGCATAATCATACAACATATTGTTCCATACACAGTTTGCATTATGTATTATGTCTGGTGGTGTCCGTTTTTTTAGAATGATCTTTTTTTCTTTGCTGCTCTTTTTTTGTAACAGAACATATGTATATTTTCTTTTTTAGGTACAGTAAATCCCACCAGATGTTGTTGTCCTTTTGCATTGAAGATGGCAGCATGTCAGCTTCTTCTAGAGATCACCACTTTTCTTCGAGAGACCTTTCCCTACATGCCCAGGCCACGTACTGAACCACTTGTGGTAAGTGAGAGGAAGGGATGGATCTGGAATGTAAAAGAATAAAGTTGCAGAAGTAGAGGAAGGTCTCAGTAGGGCAGGAAATCAAAAACCAAATGTGTAGCTAAAGAATATATTGATGAGATAGAGTAAAAATATGCTTTCCAAAATGGCCAGAGGTTTAGTCATAGGTCTTGAAAGAAAAAAGATTTCTCAGGATGGATGGATGGCAATTTAGTCCAACCATTCTTGACATTCTGAGTTTAGTTTAGATACATAGAGGGGAAGCAAGTAGTGACAGGCAAAATATAAAAGCAGCTTCTTACTGTTGCTCTAGAAGCTCTGCCTATTTCAGTGTGCTTTCTGAATATCTCATGCTCATAAAAAAGAGGCAAAGCTTGTGCCACAATGATGTAACGCTGTTTTTGTAATATTGGCAAAAGTTTTGGACCCTACTTGGTAATGTTTATTCCAGCATGAAAATCACTGAGAACAAATTGGTTTTTTGTTGTTGGCTATTTCTATTTAATCTTTAGAGCACCTTCCCCTGACAATATTTATAATAGAATTATAAGAGCAGCATACAGAAACCAGTTATAAGTCAATTATTTCCAATACAGTCTACTCCTTTCTTGGGCTCATTGCAAAACAGTAGGATAAAATTAATACAACATTTACATTTCCCTCTCAGTTTGAACTCTTCTTGCTTCAGAAGAAAACTTGAAAGCCTGTTTTATTTATGCACTTGCTCTTCATACACTTTTATGTTTATATAATATTATAGGATCTGGAGAGTTGCAGGTTGCGTTTGGACCCTGAGATGGATCGACACAGGTATGAGAGGAAGATCAGCTTTGCTGGAGTTTTGGATGAAAATGAAGATTCAAAAGATTCCTTACACAGCAGCAGTCATACCTTGAAGTCTGACACAGGCTGTGAAGAGAAGAAAGGTTTGTTACCTACTGAAGCTTTTGTTTTATTGCAAATTGTAATGTCACTGTGCACAGCATGTCCTTGTTTCCCCCCAAATAATATTAGAGAATACTAAGCTGAATCTAATACTTTTTGTATTTAGATGCATTTTGGCACTTTAGTTTCAATATTATCAGTTCCATATTTGAACAGTGGGTGGAATTGTTGTGCCTAGATATAGTCTATCAGACAAACATCTCCTCCTGCTCCTGCTGCTCCTCCTCCTCCTTGTCATCTTTTAATTTTTAATTCTCCAATGCAGATTTCTATAAAAGAGTCATTGCTGTGAGATAGATCATTTAAATATAAATTAAATATCTCTGTTAGTTTTTGGAATACTTAAAATCATATTTATCTGCACTGGGTTTTGGGCAAATTTAGTAAGTAGTAAGTAGACATTACATCAATATTTTAATGTTTAAAGTACTTTAATTAAGTGTTTTAATGTTTTGTTTTATATATGAAACAGCCAGAGGCTCATGTATATGCATTTAAAAATAAATCAATATCTTGCTCCCTCTAACTTAAACCAAAATTAAAATATGCTTAAAACTCATCTGCCATGTCACTCTTGTTTACTAATTCCAAAATGTAATGTGTAATTTCAAAGCTTACATTTCCATGTTTACTACAGGCACTAGAATATTTATCGTTTTAATGCCATCTCATGCATAAAACAACCACTACAAATCTAATACTATTTTAATATTTAAGGTTTCAATCCAAAATAGAGCCAGTAGCTACTTAATTTATTATTATTTATTGTAAATAATAGTCCAACCTATCAATATAACAGAGTATAACTCATAAAGTACACTCTTTTCTTTTTGTAGTTATAAAATGTAAAAAAAATATATAACAGTAGTTTTAAAGAGATAAGGTACTATGATTTATGAAATTATAATAAACTATAAGTTAAATGATGAAGAAATTTCATATTATTTTGACTGAGTCTTGAATCCTGGCTGATTCTATTTCATGGGAAATTGACAAAGATTTAATTTTTCATTTTTGGTATTGTGTTTGTTCCTGTTCTGAATATTGAAGTTTAGATGCTTGATGTATAGGATTGTTCTAACAGTTGTATTTCCTGTGAGGAGATTGGATTCACTTTAGAATATACAGCTGGTCCTAAATCCACTTCCTTAGCAGACAAAATGGTAACGGGATACATTCAGTGTTTGGACATCTAAGTTCCATAAGTCTGTCATAGCACCACAATTCTCAATACAGTTATGTGAAAATAGGAATCAGTGGTATATGAAAGTGGTTGGGGAAGACTGGAAATATTTTCAGGAAGGTACTAATTTCATCAACACAACTGGTAAGAATAATCTAAAACTCTTCATATTGAATATTACTTTTTTATTTATTAAATTTATCTCCCCATCAAGAGTTACTCTAGGCGGTGCATAATGCATATCCTTCCTGGAAGTAGTTGTATGGGTAGTCCTAAACTTACAACATCAAATGAGACTGGAATTTCCATTGCTAAGTGATGTGGTTCAATGAGGGTGTGCAAGAAGTGCCAGTTGAGAAGGGAATTCTATTTGTAACCACTATTCAGTGCCATTATAACTTAAACAGTTTCTTAATGAATGATTGTAAGTCAAGGACTGCCTGTAACATGTGACTTTGTACTTCCATACCAGGGAGGTCATGTGTATGTACATGGCAGCCCTTTTTTTACTGGCTGTATCTAATATCTAATATAATTATATTTGTGTAAATTTTAGATTGCTAACAAAGAATTAAAGGGAGACTGATATGCATTTCAAACTTATTTGTGGATGGCCTTCAGTTAGGCCGAAACAGGAAATAAAGATTTGTCCCATGTTTGGGGCCTAGCAAGGTAATCTAAATAGTTAACAAGCATTTAACACATATCTCCCTTGCTTCTCAGCTAACAAAGTGAGATAGAGCTTGTGGCCTAGAGGTTAAAACAACTGCCTAATGTGCAATCAGCCCAGGTTCGAATCTCAGAAGGGTATGGCTGACTGATGAAAAGAAATAAATTTGAAATGCATATCAGTCTCCCTTTAATTCTTTGTTAGCAATCTAAAATTTACGCGCGCACACACACACACATATATTAACTAAAAGTATCCAAGAAGATGTGCAAAATCAAAATAACAGAAATAGCAATTAAACTTTAAATAATAGAATAAAATAAAACAAATCAGCCAGTGAAAACATAATATAAATATATTAAAATTGCAGTAAAAGCAATGCTAGTAATTTTGAAAAACACATTTTCCCTATAAAAACTTTACTCAAAAGTTAATTCTATATTGCATATACTATAAGGGATTTTTCTGTTCAAAAATAGATTGCAAATATTGGATTGCTGCTATGTCAGAAAGGCTATGGAATGTGACCAAGTACTGTAGACTTTTTTAATGAAATATATTCCCTTTTGGCAAAGTTCATTTCGGGTGGGATTTATTACTATCAAAACTACAGATATGGATACAAATATCATACAGTTTTACTTGTAAAGTCTACAAAACTAGTATCTGGTTTTCTAACAAGTTAGAAAATCGATTTGGAAACAATAAACATTCCCCCCTTTTATTTCTTTTCATTATATTTAATAATAGTTTTTTTTAAAATTAACTGAACATTAGGCTGAAACAATTGATCAGAATTAAAGTCTGTTATTTTTTTTTATAAATTTTATTAAACAAATTTTAAATAAAAAAACAAGAATATTATTACAAAGTACTGAAAAGTGCATCAAATAGAAAAACACCAAAACATCCTAGACACCAAAAAAACAAAAACAACAACATTAGACAGGACCGGGGAGTGTAATACTACCCCTAATTTCTTTTTCTCCTACATCCCAGGCTAAGTAACCTTTAATTACCAAATATTAGAAATCTATAATTGTATATATCTCCAGATTCTATACCTCAAATAATAATACACAATCATCTGGTATTTCCCCCATTGAGATTTATTGATTGCATACATTGACTATTGTAGGTAAGTACATCTTGAACTTCTGTGCTGAGTTTTAACAGATCATGGAATTAAAATCCATATTCAGAAGACAGATTTCAATAGGTTAAATAATGAATTCCTTTTTATTGGAAACTATAACTGATATGGCACCTGCATCTAAAATAGAGAAATGAATGTTCCTTAACAATGCCCAATTACCTATTATTGAGAAGAAGAAGTCTTCTTTGTGGTCCAGGACCAATACATAATTAAAATCAACAATATAAAGCAGGTTGCATATACAGTATATAAAGAACAACTATAAAAAGAACAAAATTCAATAATTATATGTTGCTGGAAATGTGCCAATGGAATTACTATAGTGTTTGGCATTGTTTAAAACAAGGTTTTCATTCTCTCTCTTTTCAGGAGGGGGGTCAGGAACAACAACAACAATGCATTTTAAGGAATTTTTAAAATGGATGAATTACAAATCTATAAACTCTTTAGTTCCTATTCAAAATATTTGTACACTTCAGTGAAACTTCTATGGAATACAGGCTAAATGTTATTGTTGCTGTGTTATGTAATAATAAATTATTCTCCTTTCTTCTTTTCATTCTTCCTCTGTTCCTTTTTCCCCTTCCTCTCCTTTCGGCTTCTGTAACTGATTCCAGTACCATAATATGTATTTTAGAAGTAATTTTCTATTACAGGAATCCTTTGCCCGCAGTTAGGTTATAATTTAATCATAGAAATAACAACAACATGCTTGTAGCACATTAAAAATTACAAGATGCATTGAGGTGTAAGTTTTTTTTAATACCAAGTAGATTTTTAAAAAGTTACTCTTAATTCGTGCATCTAATAATCTAGTCCCCAGAAGCTTATTTCACAAGTTATCTCCTATCCTTTAAGACACTGTGCAAAATCTTTCACTGATCTTGCTAGAGGAATAATATGATATTTTTCTGATAGTTTGTTACACAATATACCACTTTCAGGCTCATTGATAAAACTACAAAGCCAAGTAAATACAAATATGATTTCTGGTTAATCATATGCTAAAAGTGATCACTTGCAAAGTAAATTTTGCATTCACCAATGGTGGAGTGCAAATGTGTAAAAATCAGGATTTCCCCTCTCTCTCCAACTCTTTAAAAGCCTAGATCTTAACAAGTTTAGATATTTCCTATTTCATCATTGCCCTTTCTTCTGGCCCCAACCAACAACTATCATTTATTTGTATTGTGACTTGTGCTGTGTGTTCACTTTTAAATAGATGTACAGCTGAGTGTTGCAACATTTGGACATGCATATTGCCTATGTACTGCCTTAGAGCTGAGTGGAGAACAACATGCCAGTGACTGGTGCTTCAAACCATTCCATATATTCGTGTTCATTACACACACACACACACATGCACACACTCAACATATACACAGATGTCTTTAATGCCTGAAAACTTCTGAACGATCTGAAGAGTGGGACCACATGTTGTTGCTTTTTCTGTAGAATTCTGGTGAAGTTTAATGTGCAAAGACGACGATTTATACAAAGGTAACATTCAGAGTGGATAAGCAAATGACGTGCCTAGCTTAAGCAAGCAGGCCACCTACTATACTTACTACATGATGGAAAGTTATGATTCTGTCACAAAATGTGATCAACCTTGGGCTAGCTGGAGAACAGCTCTGTTCCAACGCCTTGATGGAACTTGCAGCTCAGTCATCGATAGCCAGTGTTTGATGGAACAGCAAAAGTCTTACTAGCAAACATGGAAAGATAACTATTCTATGTAAATAAATAAGAGCAAATTGCTTGGCACTAAATATAGCTTTGTGGTTTAGCTGTGCGGTTTCCAATAATGCTGATTGTAAAGTATTTGAATAACACTAATGGTTGGGCTGAGGTGTAATACAATCTGAGTAATAGATTTGTCTTACCTTTCACTAAGGCATCCCGTATGGGATGATTTCCAAACCCATCTTGATGTTGCTTTGGAGGGAGCCTCTTGCTGGTCTTCCTTGAAAAAAAAGAAAAAGGCATTGAAATGCAGGCGGAGGAGGGGGAGGGTGAAAAGTATAATTTTATACAAAATATACGTCATTATACTTTAAAATGGGGGGAAATAAGGGGGAAAAAGTCCTCTTTTATTCTTTTAATACAGTTCCCAGCAGGAAGATCAGGATAGGAGGCTCCCGCTTGCTCCAGATTAAAGGAACACGCAGTTTCCGGGTGAAGAGAGGGGGTTCCCTGTCCAGCATTCGCCGGGCCGGCAGCCTAAAGAGCACCAAGTTATCCCGTCAGGACTCAGAGTCTGAGAATGAGGAGCTGCAGCTGTCCCACAGCAGGGACACTGTCACTGACATAGGTAACACAGATGAGCTTGGCTAAAAAAAGGGAGAGGGATCTCGAGGTAGCAGCATCCTTATCTTAGGAGATCTAGGAAAGGGGCTTGGAGGCTAGGCAGACCTCCCATGGCCCAGGCCTGAATCAGTGGTTCCCTTTCTTGCATGGACTTCACATTTGGCAAGGACAGAGCCTGAACCCTGCCAATACCTCCTGAAGTAGTCAGTGCTGCTCCACTCAATGAATGCCAAATTTTAAAAATAGAAATGTTTGATGTGTGGACTCTGTACAGGCATTTTTCTGACTGCCAAACAAGTGCATGCCGTGATTAGGAAGGTATATATAAAAACAACATATATTATATATCAGTGGCATATATAATATATATGGTATTGTATATATACACTCACTCTCTCTCACACACATACACATCTCATTGCAATAGTATGTACTATGCATATACTTATATATACAATATGCATATATTTTGCTTTCTATGAGATAAATATATGTGTACTCGTCAATCTCCAAAATACTTGTTTCTAGAGATTCATTTTAGAGAAGAACTCAGAGACAGATGCATCCTAGACCAATCTTTTTTTTCCGTTGTGGGTCTCAGTGGTATTGCCCGTGCTCTTTCTCTTCTGTGTAGACATCCAAGTCAATGCATATTTGCTTTAAGGGTAGGGGAAAGATATAATTGGAAATACTGCCTTTTTCATAGCCTCAGTACAATTCTAGGCATATCTCCTGAGAAATTTCTCCCATTGAATTCAGTGATGCTATCTCCCAAGCAAGTGGATATAGGATTGCAGCCATAATATCATAATACAGTAAACAAATTGTGTGCTAAAGTTCTGTCTGATTGGAAGGCCCATTACCAATAAGTGCACGCAGGAAACTCTGGGGTCTGAGAGAGCATTCTTCTGCCTTTGTTCTCAAATGCCTGTCAGGATTTTTCTCTTTCTTCCCCCAGTGTTCCGTGTTCCCTCAGTGGGATCTAACAAGGCAGCAATTGTAACAAATTGCTGCCATTGCAGGAATATGTGTATTATCTTTCTTTAACATGGAGCCCAGTCAATGCAGATCACTGAAACCAACAATTGGCAGCAGCATGATTATGCAAGAATTTTGTTTTTACTTACTCTCCCTCCCCTCTTCCAGAAAAGGGAACAATATTTATCCCTGATGAGTGGTCATTTCCATAGTGACTATAAATTATGCTTGTAATGATCAATCTAGCTAATAATTGGGACATGAAGAAAGGTTGGAGGTGACATTTTTAACTCACATTCCTTCCTGAAGGGCTTGGCCTATTAGGAATTGTATGCTTCTGGCATATTATTCTGTTCTCTCTAAATATATATATATATATATATATATATATATATATATATATATATATATATATATATATATATGCAAATTATTCAAATTGCTAATAAAGAATTTTGGGAGGCTGAGATATATATATATGAATAAAATCAATTGGCTTCATAACCCTGGTCTTGTTTACAAGCATATATATATTAGATTCAAAATATGGAGCTAGCATCAGAAGAAAACTACTCTTGGATTTGTGTGTGTGTGTTTGTTTTCTTTAAGAAGGAAGCCCTTGGAGTGCAAGCGAACCTAGTATAGAACCTGAAGTGCTCAGCAGCACTGGAACAGAAGATAACTACCACCGGAATATGACGTGGCTACATGTAAGTAGAGATTATTTTTGTTTTCCTAGAATTATACAACATTCACAGTTTGTCATCAGAGCAGGGGGGAATTAAGGCTGTTCTTTTTTATGAATAACAAAGTTTCAACTATTCAAGAATGTAACTGTCCTATCCAGTACTTTTTTCCTAAAAAAAAAAAGGTGCCGGAACTCAGAGGTGCTGTCACTGGGAGCGATGCCAATGTCTTCCTACGGTGTCGCCGCCCATCCTTTGCACCCCTGCCCCTGTGGCTCAGAGCCGCATGCTGTAGGGATTCCCCTCCCCACAGCCGCCATGGGGATTCCCCTCCCCACAGTTGCCACACCACAACCCGTGCAGAGCCCCCACCTGGAGCTGCTCCGAACCCCGACCCAGAGCTGTGTCCCTCGTGGCAGTGGTCTCCGGCGCCAAACAGCCTCTTACCAACCACATCCAGAAAAAATTGTAACAAACATTGTGATTCTCAAGGCCATGTTTGGTATTTCCCAGCAATCTGTTACTGGAAGGAAAAAGCAATCCCTGCTGCGTTACTGATCCCAGAGAAGCATTTGCACGTATGCAGGTATCCTTAGGGTGCCATAGTTATGGATGAGAAATGTTGGTTGCAAAGTTGGCATTTCTGGATGTAATACAGATATTTTGGACTTATTTTTGTTTCTTTGCATGTTTTATATTTTTTAAAAGGCATATGCTGCTGACTACACTTATGCACATATGTAACATCTTTTGCTAGGATACATGACCACTGCTTGTCCAGAATGTGAAAAGTGAAAGATTGTGACTAAACAAAATTTTAATGTACAGATAATACCACCAGAAATTATTTTAACCTTTTTAATAAATGTTGTTATTGATGTTAAGCTCACCATGGAAAACATCATATATTGTTATGTATATACTAGGTTAATTATTTAAAGACTGAAGTGCAACATAACTAGATTCTAAATAATCTGTTTTTCAAAACACACAACAGTCCAAACAGTAAAAGTAAAGTCCAAATTAAGAATATTTCATTCTTAAGAATTGTTTAATTTAAAGTGGTTTAGTTGCAATAGATGGTTATAGATTCAAAATAGTTTTCAAGAGTGTACAAAAGATACTATATTTTTTCCTAGCATCAGCTAAATTAGACATATTACATTGAGAAAAATGTTTCTCATTTCTTTCCTGTTACCTTTATTGATTTCATTGCAGAGATGTTAACATAGGAAATAGATTATTTTGTTATCTAATTTTACCTTCCAAAAGACAGAAGCAGATGAAAAATGTGAGGTTCTTTCTTGTTGGCTTTTTTGAATTAGCTGTTTTAGATTCTAAAAGTTTAGCTCCTAAAGAAGTAACCTTGTAAATAATTTTAGTGTCCTCCTCTAGTGCAGGGTAGGCAACCTTGGCTCTTTTATGACTCAAGGACTTCAACTTCTAGAATTCCTGAGCCAGCAATGGCTCAGCTTGTAAACCTCTCTCTTTCCCATCAGCGTGGCTGGCTCAGGATTTCTGGGAGTTGAAGTCCATGAGTCATAAAAAAGAGCCAAGATTGCCTACTCCTAAAGCTAATAGAGGGAGCTTTTCTTTTCTTTTCTTTTTTTTGCAAAAGAAAAGGTGCCGGAACACCGTTCTGAGCGTTCTATGAGAAAAAAAGCCCCGGTCCTATCTCCAGAAACATTCAGAAGCCCCATTAAACAAAACTAGAAATAGAAGCTGCTATATTATTCGGTAGAATAATTTGCATTGGCCTTACTTTTGCCAGGGCTCCCAGCACAAGGTATTTTAAGACTTAAGGAAGAAGTCCATCAACTGAGGCACTATAGCTGTTGAGTTTTACTGGTAGTTCTTGACCTATAACAATGCGTTTAGTGACCATTCAAAATTAAAACTGCATTAAAAGTGACTTATGACAATTTTTCACACTTACGACCATTGCAATTTTTCACACTTACGACCCTGTGGTCACATGGTTTACATTTGGATGCTTGACAATTGGTTCATGTTTATGATGGTTGCAGTGTTTTAGGGTCAGGTGATCACCTTTTGCAACTTCTGACAAACAAAGACAATGGGGAAGCCAGATTTACTTAACAACCATATTACTAATTTAACAACTTCAGTGATTCACTTAACAAATGTGGAAAGAAAACAACAGTTGTGGCACTAAGCTGAGGACTACTTTTATTTCCTAAAGCTATGTGAACACAAAAAGTAGTATTTGGTTAATTGCAGTTCATTTGGCAGATCTTTCACTGGGGTAATGTTTGATGGACTTTGAAGATCAATCAGAATGGATAGGTGAATGAATCAGAAAAAAATAGTGTAATTAAACATGCATTTACAATGTGTCTAAATCCTATATCCTGAGCCAAATTAAAATAATTTAGAGAGATTCAGATGTTCCAAGTTAAAAGTGGATTTTCTCTGATGTAATATAAACTCTTTCAAGCTCTTATAGTTATTTCCTAGATTAGTAATAACAGCATACCTCACAATCTTTCAAACATTGTTGTTGTTGTTAGCTGCGAAGTTGTGTCCGACCCATCATGACCCTATGGACAACATTCCTCCAGGCCTTCCTGTCCTCTACCATCTTCTGGAGTCCATTTAAGCTCACGCCTACTGCTTCAGTGACTCCATCCAGCCACTTCATTCTCTGTCGTCCCCTTCTTCCATTGCACTCAATCTTTCCCAGCTCTTCTCCAGTGAGGCTCTTCTCCAGTGAGTCCTTCCTTCTCATTAGGTGGCCAAAGTATTTGAGTTTTAGCTTCAGGATCTGGCCTTCTAAAGAGCAGTCACGGTTGATCTCCTCTAGGACTGACCGGTTTGATCGCCTTGCAGTCCAAGGGACTCGCAGGAGTCTTCTCCAGCACCAGAGTTCAAAGGCCTCAATTCTTTGGCACTCAGCCTTTTTTATGGTCCAACTTTCACTGCCATACATTGCAACTGGGAAGACCATAGCCTTGACTATACGCACTTTTGTTGACAGGGTGATGTCTCTGCTTTTTAGTGTGCCGTCTAGATTTACCATGACTTTCCTACCCAGGAGCAAGCGTCTTTTAATTTCTTGACTACAGTCCCCATCTGAAGTGATCTTGGAGCCCAGGAAAATAAAATCTGTCACTACCTCCATTTCTTCCCCATCTATTTGCCAGGAATTGAGAGGGCCGGATGCCATGATCTTGGTTTTCTTAATGTTAAGTTTCAACCCAACTTTTGCACTCTCCTTCTTCACCCGCAACAAGAGGCTCTTTAGTTCTCCTTCACTTTATGCCATTAGAGTGGTATCAGCTGCATATCTTAGGTTGTTGATATTTCTTCTGGCAATCTTAATTCCAACTTTTGATTCATCTAGCCCTGCCTTTCTCATGATGTGCTCTGCATATAAGTTAAATAGGCAGGGTGACAGTATACAGCCTTGCCGGACTCCTTTCCCAATTTTGAACCAATCAGTGGTTCCGTGTCCAGTTCTCACTGTTGCTTCTTGGCCCACATATAGGTTTCTCAAGAGACAAATAAGATGGTCTGGTATGCCCATCTCTTTAAGAACTTGCCACAGTTTGTTATGATCCACACAATCAAAGGCTTTGGCATAGTCAATGAAGCAGAAGTAGATGTTTTTCTGGAACTCTCTAGCATTATCCATGATCCAGCGTATGTTGGCAATTTGATCTCTAGTTCCTCTGCCTCTTCGAAATCCTGCCTGTACTTCTGGTAGTTCTCGATCCACATACTGCTGGAGTCTAGCTTGTAGGATTTTAAACATAACTTTACTAGCATGTGAAATGACTGCAATGGCGCGATAGTTTGAAAATTCTTTGGCACTGCCTTTCTTTGGAATTGGAATGTAAACTGATCTTTTCCAATCCTGTGGCCACTGTTGAGTTTTCCAAATTTGCTGGCAAATTGAGTGTAGCACTTTTACTGCATCGTCTTTTAAGATTTTGAATAGCTCAGCTGGAATACTGTCACCTCCACTAGCTTTGTTGTTGCTCAGCTTTTCTAAGGCCCACTTCACTTCACATTCTAGGATGTCTGGCTCGAGGTCAGTGACCACCTCATTGTGATTATCAGGGACATTAAGCTCATTCTTGTATAGTTCTTCTGTGTAATTTTGCCACCTCTTCTTAATCTCTTCTGCCTCTGTTAGGTCCCTGCCATTTTGGTCCTTTATCATGCCCATTTTTGCATTAAACGTTCCCTTCATCTCTCCAATTTTCTTGAAAAGATCTCTGGTCTTCCCTATTCTATTGTTTTCTTCTATTTCTTTGCACTGTTCATTTAAGAAGGCATTCTTATCTCTTCTAGCTATTCTCTGGAATTCTGCATTCAATTGGGCGTATCTTTCTTTTTCTCCCTTGCCTTTCGCTTCCCTCCTTTCCTCAGCTATTTGCAAAGCTTCCTCAGACAGCCATTTTGCTTTCTTGCATTTCTTTTTCTTTTGGATGGTTTTGGTTGCTACCTGTTGTACAATGTTGTGAACCTCTGTCCATAGTTCTTCAGGCACTCTGTCTATCAGATCTAATTCCTTAAATCTATTTGTCACCTCTACTGTATATTCAACAGGGATATAATTTCATTCATACCTGAGTGGCCTAGCGCTTTTCCCTACTTTCTTCAGTTTAAGCCTAAACTTTGTAATGAGAAGCTCATGGTCTGAGCCACAGTCAGCTCCTGGTCTTGTTTTTACTGACTGTATAGAGCTTCACCATCTTTGGCTGCAGAGCACATAGTCAATCTGATTTCTGTGTTGACCGTCTGTTGATGTCCATGTGTAGAGCTGTCTCTTGGGTTGTTGGAAAAGAGTGTTTGCTGTAACCATCATATTCTCTTGACAAAATTCCATCAGCCTGTGCCCTGCTTCATTTTGTACTCCAAGGCCAAACTTGCCTGTTATTACGGTTATTTTTTGGCTTCCTACTTTAGCATTCCAATCCCCCATGATGATAAGGACATCATTTTTTGGTGTTAGTTCTATAAGGTGCTGTAGGGCTTCGTAGAACCGGTCAATTTCATCCTCTTCAGCATTGGTGGTTGGGGCATAGACTTGGACTACTGTGATATTGAATGGTTTATCTTGGATTTGAACTGAGATCATTCTGTCATTTTGAGGATTGTATCCCAGTATTGCTTTTCCTATTCTTTTATTGACTATGAAGGCTACTCCATTTCTTCTGAGGGATTCTTGCCTGCAGTAGTATACCTGATGGTCATCTGAATTAAATTCACCCATTCCTGTCCATTTTAGTTCGCTGATACCTAAGATGTCAATGTTCAGTCTTGTCATCTCTTGTTTGACCACGTCCAGCTTTCCTTGATTCATGGATCTTACATTCCAGGTTCCTATGGAGAAAAAATCTTTACAGCATCGGACTTTCCTTTCACCACCAGACACATCCACAGCTGAGTGTCCTTTCGGCTTTGGCCCAGTCGCTTCATTCTTTCTGGCACTACTAGTACTAGCCCTCTGCTCTTCCCCAGTAGCATATTGGACGCCTTCCGACCTGAGGGGCTCATCTTCCAGCGTCATATTGTTTTGCCTTTTGGTACTGTCCATAGCGTTTTCAAGGCAAAGATACTGGAGTGGGTTGACATTTCCTTCTCCAGTGGATCACGTTTTGTCAGAACTCTTTGCTATGACCTTTCCATCTTGGGTGGCCCTGCACGGCATAGCTCATAGCTTCATTGAATTACACAAGCCCCTTCACCATGACAAGGCAGTAATCCATGAAGGGGCTTTCAAACATAAACTTTCATAAATAATGAGTTGATACATTAGTAAAGGATACAATAAAATTTATTACAAAATGAAATGTGGTTATATATGAAATGAAAATGAAATGTGGTTATAGTTTTCCTACAGTTGTCATTTGATGCCCTCTGCAATTAGAGACTGAACTCAAAGAGAACTTCATTTTTCAAATACTCATTTAAACATTAGTACAACCCAAAGATTTTCCTTGGAGGCCAATGACTTTTGAATATATTTGTCATTATAATGTTATATTAGTACTCTTTAGTTATTCAGCTCTGAATTTCTGTCAACTAGATGATACAAACGTAACTGCAAAAATGAATAAATAACTAAGTAAGAAAATGGAGAGAAGAGGGAGAGGGAATGTAAATAATGTTTTCCCTCCCCACCACTATCGTACTATGCTTCCTGAACCTTCAAGGTGATTAATTTGTCTTCCATGTCCAGGATTCATAAAACTAACCAAGAAGAAGCAATCACAGCTATTCAGCCAAAAAAAATTGGGTGTAAAAGGAGAATCCTGAAGTGATTATTATCTCCAGAAATGAAATTTGGTACACTTAGCTCGTAGGGAGAAAATCCTGTGCTTAAACTAGGCAACTCTGAGCAAAGTGACAGAAATAATAAATACTCAAACTCTGCCATGGCCTTTGGAACAAAGGGAAAGGATATTGTTTGATCTCACTTTGCACTGGAGCATTTCATTGACCAACTGAACAGATATGTTTATCTATTAAGGTTAATGAGTTGAGATATTTGCTTTATCTTTCATCCATGAATTATCTGTTAAAGTTAGTGAAATATTAAATTGAAGAGAATGGGGAAGGAGACAAATAGTTTGAAAACATTTCAAAGATTTTGTTCTCTATGGTTCCTAATATCTAAAAAAGAATGTTCACATAATTTTCTCTTGGCACAAAGACAGGACTGCAATTCTATAAACATTCATACTTCATGCTTCCAGGTGATGGTCCTGCTGTGCAACCAGCAGAGTTTCATTTGTACCCATATTGATTACTGCCACCCTCACTGCTACCTCCACCACAGTCGTTCGTGTGCACGTCTTGTCCGGGCCATCAAACTTTTGTATGGAGACACTGTGGATTCACTTAAAGAAAATAACTTATTAAATGGTGTGGCCAGAGGCAAAAAACAAAAAGAGGTAAGAGGTAATGAATAAATTAATTAATTGCTCATTTTTCAGCTGCCTAGACATTTATTTCAGACTGTCACACTTGGCTGCTATTCTCTCACAGGTGAACAGATGTGAGAGGAGTTTCTAGGAACTATGTTTAATATAGGATCCTTCCTTAGTGAAACAATTTTTATTTATTAAATTTGTTTGCTGCTCGTGTTGCTGTGATTGTTTTGATGCAGGGAGCAAAGGGGCAAATGAATGATGAAGCAACCTTCATGGCATAGGCCCCATCCTTTTGGGGCATGTGTTATATAAATGTTGTGAGGGGTGGAGCTGACCTCATAATATATGTTTCGACAGTCTGATGAGACTGTTAGATCCTGTGAAACTGCATCATTTTGGATAATGCATCATTCTGGAAACAGGCCAAGAAGGAAATGTCAGCTTCTTTCATTATCAGTGGTTTCTGGTCAACAAGGGAAAGCTGCTTTAGTTAAGTGTATTATTATCAGAGACAGAATGAGACCCCCAGCTTCCACTAATGACCTAACTTCTGAAAGCACTCAGAATTGTTTAGGTCAATTGTCTTTCAGTGTTCAGACAAGTCATGCCTCAGAACACCCTCCCTGAAGAAAAGAGTGATGGATTCTAACCTCGAAGGAAAAAAAGACTCTGGAATGCTGAAATACATAAGGCATCAGGTAATGTGAATTTCCATTACTTACAGGAATATATTTAGCCTTTTATATTTAGCCTTTTATATATACACACACGAACATATTGCCAGGTAGGGAAACACTAAGGAATCTTAAGCCTGTGAATTGCTCCTTTGACTTCTGCTTAATTATCTATGTGTCTGGTAATACTGGACATGTGGTAGAATGTTGGCAATGCAGTCTGCATTGCATGTAACATGTGATGGAAACATGATTCAGCTTCCTTACTGCCTTGCACCAAGACACAATATGCCTAGTAACATAGGTCTCTGTGAAGTCTATCTCAGCACTATAGGACTGTCATATTCGTGACCTGCATGTATTCACTGTTGATAATTCAGATTATCTAATTCATTTATAGGTAGTCTTCAATTTATGACCATATTTTATCCTAGAATTACTATGATAACTTGTGGCAGTTGTTAAATTGGTTACCACCTGACAGTGCTCAATTTTACAAGCTTTTTTTTGCTTATTAAGCAAAAACTGTAGTTGTTAAAAGAATGAAATTGTTAAGCAGACACTGTGAGTGTTAAGCCAACCCATTTTCTTCAATGGCTGTTTTTTGCTAGAAATGGAAGTAAACTCCAGAAACCATCCAAAACCACTAAAAATCTCAGTCACGTGGGACACAGCAAATGGCCATAAACGCAAGCCAGTTGTCAGACACCCAAAATGTGATCAAATGCCTCAGGGTATATGTATGTTTGGCCATCAGAACTCCAGAACTAGGTTGAAAGTAATTCTGGGGAGGTCCATCATAACTTTGAAGAATCACTAAGTAAGGACTACCAGTACTGTAGAAGCTATCTAGATAAGTGTTCCCCAATTTTTACTTGCATTTTCTTCTTGGATCAGTTTTCTATAATCTCTTTAAATAATAGATTGTCTGGTATTCCAAGGTCACTGTGAAGAAGCTCCAGTCTTCAGTACTCTTATTGTTTGTGCTACATTCCCCTCAGCAGAACATTAATATGTTTGTGAGGGCCCTATTTTAATGGCAGAAAGTGAAGAAGAACTAAAGAGCCTCATGGCATCCGGCCCTCTCAATTCCTGGCAAATAGATGGGGAAGAAATGGAGGTAGTGACAGATTTTATTTTCCTGGGCTCCAAGATCACTGCAGATGGGGACTGTAGTCAAGAAATTAAAAGACACTTGCTCCTGGGTAGGAAAGCCATGGTAAATCTAGACACCACACTAAAAAGCAGAGACATCACCCTGTCAACAAAAGCGCATATAGTCAAGGCTATGGTCTTCCCAGTTGCAATGTATGGCAGTGAAAGTTGGACCATAAGAAAGGCTGAGCATCAAAGAATTGAGGCCTTTGAACTCTGGTGCTGGAGAAGACTCCTGCGAGTCCCTTGGACTGCAAGGCGATCAAACTGGTCAGTCCTAGAGGAGATCAACCCTGACTGCTCTTTAGAAGGCCAGATCCTGAAGCTAAAACTATATATAACTATAACTGGTCTATTTCAATGCCAGGTCTGTTGCGAATAAAGCTCCCCTCATCCATGATTTGATCGAGGAGGAAGACGCAGACCTGGCATGCATCACGGAAACTTGGTTGGGCCTGGAGGGAGGGGTCCCTCTGATTGATTTATGCCCTCCAGGTTTCCGTGTGCTGCATCAACCTCGGGCTCAGGGTAGGGGAGGTGGCGTTGGGGTCATTATCAAAGAGACCCTCCGTCCACGAGAGACCACTGCCCCTCAGATAGACGGATGTGAATCCCTCCTCTTAAGGTGGGGTCCTGGTGGTCAATTGGGCCTACTGCTGGTATACCTCTCTCCAAGCTGCGTAGCAATGGCTCTACCCAGGCTACTTGACGCCCTCTCAGGACAGGCGGTTGAATTTCCCAGACTTATGGTTCTGGCAGACTTTAATCTGCCTTCCCTGGGCAGTACATCGGAGGTGGCCCGAGAGTTCATGGCTTCCATGACAGCCATGGACCTGACCCAAATTATTCAGGACCCAACTCACGAGGGGGGAAACACGCCTGATCTTATTTTTATCTCTGGGCAATGGCTTAATGGACTGGGTGGGATTAGTCCAACATCTCAACCCCTTTCATGGACAGACCATTATCTCCTGCGGTTGGGCCTCCGTCACGTAACCCCCCACTGTCAGGAGGCGGAACCGACCAGATGGTTCTGCCCCAGGTGCCTGATGGACCCAGATAAGTTCCAGATGGCGCTTGGACTGATCCCTACCTCCCTCTCCCACAGCCCGGTCGAGGCCTTAGTTAATGCCTGGCAACAGGCTGCTTCGGAGGCTCTCAACCGCGTTGTGCCTTTGCGTCCTCTGACCCAGCGCAGGTCCTGACTCGCTCCTTGGTTCTCCAAGGACCTGCGGGAGATGAAATGCTGGAGAAGGAGCCTAGAGAGCATTTGAAGAACCAGTCGGTCCGAGTCTGACCGAACGCAGTTAAGATCCTTTTCTAGATCTTATCTTGTGGCAATGGAGGTGGCAAAGCGCACTTACTTCACCACCCTCATTGCGTCCGCAGATAACCGCCCGGCCGCCCTGTTTAGAGTGGTCTGCTCCCTTTTAAATCAAGGGACAGGAGAGGACCCCTTACGAGGACAAGCCGAGGAATTTAGTAAATATCTAGTGGACAAAATTGCTCAGATTCGGGCTGGTCTGGACTCTGGGCAGTATCTGACGAGAGGGAAACGATGAGTTTGGCCGAGAACATTTGGGAAGAGTTTGATCCTGTGACTCCAGATGAAGTGGACAGGATCATGGGGAAATTAAGTGCCGCCACATGTTTATTGGACCCGTGTCCCTCGTGGCTGGTCTATGCATCTTGGGAGGTTACACGAGGCTGGCTCCTAGCAGTTATCAATGCCTCACTGAGTGAAGGGTACTTCCTTGCCGCCTTGAAAGAGGCGGTAGTAAGGCCCCTCCTTAAGAAACCTGCATTGGATCCAGCTATTTTAAACAACTTTCGTCCTGTCTCCAACCTTCGCTTTCTTGCGAAAGTCGTTGAGAGCGTGGTGGCACGGCAACTCCCTTTGGTCCTGGAGGAAACTGAGTATCTGGATCCGTACCAATCGGGTTTCAGGCCCGGATATAGCATGGAGACGGCATTGGTCGCGCTGGTGAATGATCTCTGGTGGGCCCGAGATAGGGGTTACTCCTCTGTCCTGGTCCTATTAGATCTCTCAGCGGCTTTTGATACCATCGACCATGGTATCTTGCTGCATCGTCTTGAGGGGTTGGGAGTGGGAGGCACTGTTCTATGATGGTTCTCCTCCTACCTCTCGGGCCGTTCGCAGATAGTGTTGGCAGGGGGGCAGAGGTCAACCCCAAGGCCCCTTAGTTGTGGGGTGCCTCAGGGGTCAGTACTCTCGCCCCTCCTGTTCAACATCTATATGAAGCCGCTGGGTGAGATCATTCGTGGTTTTGGTGTGAGGTATCACCAATATGCGGATGATACCCAGTTGTTCATCTCCACCCCAAACCAACCCAGTGATGCCCTCGATGTGATGTCCCGTTGCCTGGAAGCGGTACAGATTTGGATGGGAAAGAACAGGCTCCGGCTCAACCCGGCCAAGACTGAGTGGCTTTACATACCAACATCTCGTTTAGTCCAAGAGGTTCCATCTTTGATTATGGGAGGAGAGATGCTACCTCCCGTTGATAGAGCACGCAACCTGGGCGTCCTCCTGAATTCACGACTCAGTTTTGAAGATCATATTGGAGTCATGGCTAGGGGGGCATTTGCCCAGATTCGCCTGGTACACCAGTTGCGCCCCTTTCTGGACCGAGATGCCCTACGTACAGTCACCCACGCACTCGTTACCTCCCGTATAGACTACTGCAATGCTCTCTACATGGGGCTGCCCTTGAAGACCACCCAGAGGCTTCAACTGGTGCAGAGTGCAGCTGCATGGGTAGTGATGGGAGCACCCTGATACTCCCATATTACACCCCTCCTGCGTGAGCTGCATTGGCTACCGGTTGCCCTCCGGGTGAGATTTAAGGTGCTGGTACTTACCTTTAAAGCCCTACATGGCTTAGGCCCAGGATACTTGCAGGACCATCTGCTGCCAGGAACGAATTCCCATCACCCAGTACGCTCACACAGAGAAGGCCTCCTCAGGGTACCGTCGGCCAGACAATGTCGGCTTGCGACCCCCAGGGGGAGGGCCTTCTCTGTGGGAGCACCAGCCCTATGGAACCAGCTCCCCCATGAGCTTCAGATGGCCCAAGATCTCCAGTCCTTTCGCCGCGGCCTCAAAACACTCCTTTTCCACCTGGCTGACCTGGACTGACAGGGATTTTAATTATGTTTACAATTTTAACTCTATTCTTTAATTTATTTTAATTTATTTCAATTTTTAATTTTAATTTACTGTACAGAGACCTTTAAGCTTTGTTGTTGTTAGCCGCCCTGAGTCCCCTGGGAGATAGGCCGGGATATAAGTCCCATTAATAAATAAATAAATAAATGAAACTGAAATACTTTGGCCACCTAATGAGAAGGAAGGACTCACTGGAGAAGAGCCTAATGCTGGGAAAGATTGAGGGCAATAGAAGAAGGGGACGACAGAGAATGAGGTGGCTGGATGGAGTCACTGAAGCAGTAGGCGTGAGCTTAAATGGACTCCAGAAGATGGTAGAGGACAGGAAGGCCTGGAGGAATGTTGTCCATAGGGTCGCGATGGGTCGGACACAACTTCGCAGCTAACAACAACAACAATGCATGGTATTCTTTTGCAGGTGATGAGCCTGTCTCCAGCACCACTTTCGCTGTTAATCAAGGCAGCTCCCATCCTCACAGAAGAGATGTATGGGGACATCCAGCCTGCAGCATGGGAGCTATTGCTTAGTATGGATGAGCACATGGCTGGTGCAGCAGGTAAGAGGTTCCTCTCACTTTCTAAGAATGCCCTCAAGAGTGCAAAAATGAAAGGAACTGGAACTAACACAGTAGTTTTACCCAGCATTGGCTTCTGAGGATTTGTTATGACTCAGGGCCAGCCGGTGGGTCCGGCAGCCGGTTCAGATGTATCGGATGACTCAGATGAGGGGGAGGAGGAGGGTGTGGAAGACGAACCGGCTGATGATGGCTTGGAGGCTTTGCAGAGCCCTCAGCCGGGGACCTCTTCTCAGCTGCGTGAGCCCGATAGTGCGGAGGATGATGACCCACAGCTGGCCCTGTTCAAGGATGCCCGACGCAGGAGGCAGTCGAGCAGGAACAAACAAAGAAAGGCTGTGGGACTCCTCGGGAGGAGGCACAGGGAGACCACGCCCTGAACTCTAAATAAAAGGAGTGTTTGGGGAGGGGCTGGTTGCTGAAAGCAACCCTTCCGCTTGAGGATTCAAGTTCCAGTGTTTTTGTTTCTTGTTCTGTTAATTGACTAATAAATCTTGGCAGACGCTTTTCAGCCTTGGACGCTCTCCAGTCTCTTCTGTTTGAATAGGGGTTTGCCTTACTACAAGGCCGGAAGAGGGCTGGTTCAGAACAGTTTGCTTTCAGCCTCCCACCCCTTACTACTACGATGGAGCAGCTTCTTGCCGAGAATGCTCAGCTCACCCAGCAACTCACTTTGCTGGCAGCTCAGGTGGCTCAACTGCAAGCTCAGGTACATGCTGCACCCCCACCCAGGAGGAAATGTCAGATAGCTATGCCGGATAAATTTGCTGGCAATCCAGAACTGTTTCCTGCCTTCCTGGGACAATGCCAGCTTTTTATCAGCGTGAGAGCAGCTGATTTCCCCACTGACCGAGATAAGGTGGGATTCGTGTTGAGCCTTCTGTCGGGGGATGCAGCTCGTTGGGGCACGCCTCTGCTGGCACAGCCTAGCCCTTTGTTGGATAACTTTGGGGGGTTTTGTGACCATATGCGCCTCATGTACGAGGACCCGATTAAGGCGCAGACTGCCACCCGACGTCTGAAAGCTTTGAGGCAGGGTCAGCGCCCCCTACAGGCCTATATCAGCGATTTCCAGCTGCTTAGCCAGGATTCCGCCTGGAATGAGGCTGCGCTCGTGGATGCCTTCCAGGATGGCTTGTCAGAGGAGATGTTGGATGAGCTGGCCCGCGTGGACATTCCCTCAGACCTGAATGGGCTGATCCATCTTTGTCTGCGGATTGATGCCCGGCTGCAGCAGCGAAAGAGTCGCCGTGCCACCCCACAGACCCCTGCCGCCCCTGTTGTGCGTGAGCCCCCAGTCCAGAGGGAGGAGCCAATGGAGCTGGGTGCCGCCAGGTCCCGTCTCTCGGTGACGGAAATGGACAGACGACGATCGGGGGGGTTGTGTTTTTACTGTGGGGACCCTGGACATTTGGCTGCTTCTTGCCCGAAGAAGCGTCAGCGGGCGTCAGTGACCAAGCCTGCCCCGAGAAAGTCCTCTACTTTGCTGTCGGGAAACGACCCGAGCCCGATCTAGACGGTGTGATAGATCGGGCGACTCACAATGACCACGTCGAGCAACGCCATTCCGACGGTGCCTGTGAACCTCCACGGCATTTGATTTTGGAGGCACGACTGATCCTTCCTGGCAAGCCAGAGGGGATTCCGGTCCATGCCTTAATTGACTCTGGGGCTACCACTAACTTTATGGACTCGGCCTTCGTGGCCAAATGGACTGTTCCCTAGTGTCCGGTGGATCCGCCCATGCTAGTGGAGACTATTGATGGTCGAGTGCTCCTGTCCGGGCCTATTACGGCCGCCACGCAACCAGTGTGTATGGCCATCAGTTCCCATGTGGAGGCCATTCAGTTCTACATCACTTCGGATCTGCACTTCCCCGTGGTCTTGGGACTGGCGTGGCTCCGGGCGCATGATCCACAGATCTATTGGTCTCAGAACTTGGTCACCTTCCCAAGTTTGCAGTGCGTGGACCACACCCGCCATATCTGTGCCGGCCAGGTGGAGGGTTCCTCAGGGGTTTCCTTGCCTCCCGAACTGTCCGACTTTGCTGATGTGTTCAGCGAGTCAGAGGCGGACCAATTACCCCCGCACAGGCCCTATGACTGTTCCATTGATCTAGTCCCTGATGCGCCTCTCCCAGTGGGGCGTTTGTACTCCATGTCGGAGCCCGAGTTGGCTGCATTGCGGGACTTCCTGACAAAGAATTTGGCTCGTGGTTTCATCCGGCCCTCGTCCTCGCCAGTGTCTGCGCCCGTGCTCTTCGTCAAAAAGAAGTCGGGCGAGTTACGGCTCTGCTGTGACTACCGGAAACTCAACGCCATCACGGTGCGTAACCGCTACCCGCTGCCCCTCATCCCCGAGCTCTTGGACCGACTCCGGGAGGCTAAGATCTTCACGAAACTGGACCTGCGTGGAGCTTACAACCTCGTCAGGGTTCGGCCGGGTGATGAGTGGAAGACGGCGTTTGGTACTCGCTATGGACATTTCGAGTACACGGTGATGCCGTTTGGCCTGACCAACGCCCCCGCTGTGTTTCAGCATTTTATGAACGACATCTTTCGAGATCTGTTGGACCAGTTTGTCGTGATTTACCTGGACGACATCCTGATTTACTCCCCGTCGCGTGAAGCGCATCATCAGCATCTCCGTCAGGTCCTGCAGCGCCTCCGGAAACATCAGCTGTTTGCCAAGTTGGAGAAGTGCCAGTTCTACCAGGTGACCATCGATTTCTTGGGTCACCGCATTTCTCCTGAGGGCATCGCCATGGAACCGAGTAAAGTTGAGTCGTTGCAGAGTTGGCAACCCCCGCGTCGCGTGAAGGATGTTCAGCGACTTCTTGGATTTGCCAACTACTATCGAACATTCATCCCTGGCTTTGCTGCCTTGACAGCCCCCCTCACCCGGCTCCTGCAGAAGAAGACTCGGTTCCAGTGGAACGCCCCCGAACAACAGGCGTTCCAAGCTTTGAAGGACGCCTTCATGAAGGAGCCCATCTTGAAGCATCCTGACCCGCAACGGCCGTTTGTCGTGGAGGCGGACGCCTCCGACATTGCCATTGGGGCCGTGTTACTCCAGGCAGCAACGCCCAACGGTACCCTTTTCCCTTGCGCGTTTCACTCTCGGAAATTGAATCCCTCGGAGCGCAACTATACCATCTGGGAGAAGGAGCTGCTGGCCATCAAGGCGGCGTTCGAGGCTTGGAGGCATCATCTGGAGGGGGCGCGGCATCAAATCGAGGTCCGGACGGACCACAAGAATCTGGAAAGCCTGCAGACCGCTCGGAATTTGAACCAACGCCAGATCCGGTGGTCCCTCTTCTTTGCGAGGTTTGACTTCCGGGTGCGGTACATACCAAGCGGGCACAACCAGAGAGCGGAGGCTCTGTCCAGGAAGCCCGAGTACACCCGAGTGGAAGACAAGCTTCCGCCCAGGACAGTGATCCCCGTCGAGTCTTTTGCTGCGGTGCGGGAGCCGGTGGATATACGGGCTCGGATCCGGGAGGCGCAGCAGCAGGAGGCGTGGGTGGCTCAGCGGAAGGAAGAGGTGGGGCCAGATTCGCCTTGGTCGGTCACGGATGGACTCCTGTATTATCGTGACCGGCTCTATGTTCCAGGAGGGCCACTCAGGGGACTCGTCCTCAGCCAGTGTCATGATAACCCGGCTGCGGGGCATTTTGGTCTGTTCAAGACTCTGAACCTGGTCTCCCGTACCTTCTGGTGGCCCCGAGTCCGACACGATGTCCAGTCTTATGTCACCTCCTGCGTTCCATGCAGGCAGGCCAAGTCAGCGACAGGGGCCCCGCCTGGTTTACTGCAGCCTTTGCCAACACCCAAGAGACCCTGGGGGGCTGTGTCCATGGACTTTCTGACGGATCTACCCCCATCCTCCGGCTTCACGACAGTGTTTGTGGTGGTGGACATGTTGACCAAGATGGCGCACTTCATCCCCTGTCGCGGCTTACCGTCAGCTCGCGCCACTAGTCGCATGTTCATCCAACAGGTGTTCCGGCTGCACGGCCTTCCTGATAGAGTCGTCTCCGATAGGGGGGCCCAGTTTACAGCCCGCTTCTGGCAGGAGTTGATGCGGGCGTTGGACATTAAGGTTTGCCTCTCGTCCGCGCATCATCCTCAGACCGACGGGGGTACCGAGAAGGTCATCGGCATCTTAGAGCAGTATCTGCGCTGCTACGTTAACCTGCAGCAGGACAATTGGGTGGACTATTTGGCCATAGCCGAGTTTGCCTTTAACAACTCGCAGCACACCTCCACGCAGATGACACCGTTCTTGGCCAATGTGGGTTATCACCCCCGGTTTTTCCCCCTTTCTCCTGTGGACTCACCGGAGCCGGCAGCGAACGAATTCATGGCGGAGTTACAGGCGATCCATCGGTTGGTGCGACGGCAGCTGGAGAAGGCCAAGGCCGACTACAAGAGGTTCGCCGATCGGTCGGGAAGGGATACGCCTCCACTATCGGTGGGGGATCGGGTCTGGCTGTCCACCAGGAACCTACCATCCACTCGGCCAGTAAGGAAGCTGGACCACCGTTACCTTGGACCGTTCCCAGTAGAGGCCGTCATCAATCCGGTCGCCTATCGTTTAACTCTGCCACGTTCCCTGCGCGTGCATCCCGTCTTCCATCGGTCCTTGTTGGTCCCCGAACAACCGGCTTGTCCACTTCGCCAAGCAGAACCTCCCCCATCAGGACCTCGTGATGGAGGCAGCACCCCCGAGTACGAGGTCGCCAGCATCCGGGATTCCCGCTGGCTGAAAGGTTGCTTCCAGTACCTGATCGAGTGGAAAGGGTACGGGCCGGAGGACTTCACATGGGAAGACGCGACCGCCGTTCATGCCCCTGCGTTGGTGACAGCGTTTCACGAACAATTCCCATCCCGACCGCATCCGGATCGGCAGCCCCGGGGGAAGGGCCCTGCGGTGCGGGATAGTGTTATGACTCAGGGCCAGCCGGTGGGTCCGGCAGCTGGTTCAGATGTATCGGATGACTCAGATGAGGGGGAGGAGGAGGGTGTGGAAGACGAACCGGCTGATGATGGCTTGGAGGCTTTGCAGAGCCCTCAGCCGGGGACCTCTTCTCAGCTGCGTGAGCCCGATAGTGCGGAGGATGATGACCCACAGCTGGCCCTGTTCAAGGACGCCCGACGCAGGAGGCAGTCGAGCAGGAACAAACAAAGAAAGGCTGTGGGACTCCTCGGGAGGAGGCACAGGGAGACCACGCCCTGAACTCTAAATAAAAGGAGTGTTTGGGGAGGGGCTGGTTGCTGAAAGCAACCCTTCCGCTTGAGGATTCAAGTTCCAGTGTTTTTGTTTCTTGTTCTGTTAATTGACTAATAAATCTTGGCAGACGCTTTTCAGCCTTGGACGCTCTCCAGTCTCTTCTGTTTGAATAGGGGTTTGCCTTACTACAAGGCCGGAAGAGGGCTGGTTCAGAACAGGATTTTCAATCTAATACCACAGAAATCTTCCTCTGATTTTGAGAACCTGTCCAATGCAGCCTACATTTATATGCATTGCCACCTTGTCTTCTCTTCATGATGTTTCTCTGCTTGAAATTCAAAGACAATTACCTGCTCCTTTTGTAATCAAGTCTGCTTATCAGTTTAATGAGCAGACCTTCCATCTCTCAGCCTCAGGTGCATCAGTAAAATAATAATGCTCCAGATAGTAGGGAAAAAAAGATGTTTCATGGAATATTTGCTTTCTGCAGCTGCCATGTTCCTTCTATGTGCTGTGAAAGTACCAGAGGCAGTTTCAGATATGCTGATGTCTGAATTTCATCACTCGGAGGCAGTGCAGAGATTGAATGCCATTCTCAAGTTCCACACTCTCTGGAGATTTAGATATCAAGTATGGCCTCGCATGGAGGAAGGAGCTCAACAAATCTTTAAGGTGAACAATGTACCACCTGATATATTTCCATATAGTAAGTATTATCACTACAGTACTTGAGTTAAGTGACACTTAGGTCAGGTAATAGATATGTGTTGGAACCTAAAATTTCATAATATATTATGCTAATTCCAAATTTATAAAATAGCATGCTGGCTTTCAAGTTTTCAAGAACCTTTTATCAAGTAAAATGACTAAACAAATAACAACAATTACAAAAACTCAACAATTATGAACAGAACCAAAAGGACAAGAGATGAAAATTTAAACTCTGGTTTCTTGAATCAACTTCCACAGAATGAGGGAATAACTTAATTGCAAATCAGATCCTTTGAGCTATAAAATGATATTAGCCTGTATCAAGGATTCACATAGCAATACTCTTAATTTTTTTCCTCACCAAATATAAATAGTCAGATGCTCTATTCCTTAGATTGAAATCCTTATGAAAAACGGTTTATAAAATCTTTATGATTTTATCCTAAACCATGTGATTCAAAATCTGCCAAATTCATCTTACAGTCAATATTACCCATAGAGGAAAGTATTTGTAGGTCAGGGTTGAACTGTGGGGTTCTTGCTATTGTCTGAGCTTGGTAATAAACTAGGTAACATCATCAATGCTAGAAGGGAACGAGGTTTACTCTCTACTTATATACTAGAGGCTTGCCCTGTCAGTGTTGATGGGAGTGTTCTTTGTGGTTATTTGATTAGGCTGTTGTTTACTGTTGTTTGTCTGAGTTTGTAGTTCCTTGATTGCAGTATTGTTTACTTCTTAATTGCTAGTCTTATATTAATCTTCATGTTAATGTTTGCTTATTTGGGAGTCGATTGCTGTAAGGAGGTGTTTTGGTCTTTTTGTTTCATTTTTAGCTTTTTCATTTTCTCTTTTGAATGGTATGTAGATGTTATTTATTTCTATGTGCCTGTTTATGACTGATTTGCCTGAATGGCAGGCTTCCAGGAGTCTAGCATTTTTGAATTTGGCTTGGTCTAGGATGCTTTCCAGTTGAAACTGTGGTTATGTCTGTCATGTGTTGTGAAATTAAGTAGTTTTCATCATGTCTTCTGACTGCCAGTTGGGGTTCATGAATGTGCTCTGCTAGTCTTCTGTCTGCTTGACGTACATGTTACAGTTTTACACTGCGTATCGTAGATGACTCCTGTTTTTTCTTCTGGGGCTGCTGGGTCTTTGTGTTTACTTAGGGTGTTTTAGAGCAGGGGTGTCAAACTGCCGGCCCACGGGTCAGATACATCATAGTGAAACCACGCCCACCCCATTGCTGGCAATGGCAAAAAAGTCACGATATGTCGCAACACATCATGTGATGTTGCGAGTTTGACACCCCTGTTTTAGAGGGCTTTAGTTGGTTTGCATGCATGTGATCATAATAGTCTATTGGTGGTTTCTGAGATGTTATCCTTTTCACAGTTTGTGTTGGTTGTTGTGGGATGAGTGGTCATGCACTTTTAAAAAAAGTTGCATGGGTTTCGATTATGTTGAAAGATGTTGTATAGACGATCTGTTTCCTTTTCCTGATATTCAGGGTTGCTGCAGTGTGTTTGTGTTTGTCTAGTGTTATTATGGAGCTTCTCCTGTAACACATTGGGTAGTTACTTTTCTAGTGGAGAACTTGGTTTGTTTGGGTAAATTTAAGATAGACTTGTGTTTCTAATTTGCCATCATTGCCTCTACCAATGAAGATATCCAAGAAAGGTAGCATGTTGTTATTTTCTTCTTCCCTTGTGAATTTTATTCCTTTGTGATGTTGTTGATAGTTTCATATGTCTTCTCTAATTGTTTCTTTTTTATTATAACAAAGGTATCATCAATGTCCTGGATCTATATTTTGGGTTCTATGCACAGGAATCTCATAGATTCTAGGTGTTTCATCATGGTCTCTGCTAAGAGTTGTGAAAGCAATAGCAATAGCAATATCACTTAGGCTAAGACTTATATTCTGCCCCATAGTGCTTTACGACACTCTCTGAGTGCTTTATAAATGTCAGCATATTGACTCCAACAATTTTACTGATCTCAGAAGGATGGAGTCTGAGTAAACATTGAGTCCCATTAGGATCAAATTCCAAGTTGTGGCAGGTTTTGCCTGTAATACTGCATTCTAATCACTGTGCCACCAATTTTTCCATCAACTCTGAATAGAATTTATAGTTATAGTTATAGTTTATTTGATTTATATACCGCCCTTCTCCTTGGTAGGACTCAGGGCGGTTCACAGGGCATATATAAAAAACAAAAAACACTATACAAAAATTAAAAAGAATTAAACCCTTGCCCAATAAAACAGTAATACAGATTAAAAACAATTAAAAAACCCATAATCCCCATCAGGCCAGACCAGCTAATTCGAACAGATGGGTCTTCAGGCCCCGACGGAAAGTTCGAAGGTCTGGTGCCATCCGGAGCTCCACCGGCAATTGATTCCATAAAGCCGGGGCCCCCACAGAGAAGGCCCTCCCCCTGGGGGCCACCAGTCGACATTCCCTGACTGGCGGCACCCTGAGGAGGCCCTCTCTGTGGGAACGCACAGGGCGGAGGGGAGTCGATGCCGGCAGCAGGTGGTCCCTGAGGTAACCCGGACCCATGCCATGTAGGGCCTTAAAGATCGTAACCAACACCTTGAACCTCACCCGAAAGACAACTGGTAACCAATGCAGCTCGCGGAGCAAAGGTGTAACATGGGAGTACCGGGAAACTCCCAAGACAACTCTCGCGGCCGCATTCTGTACCAGTTGGAGCCTCCGAGTGGTCTTCAAGGGAAGCCCCATGTAGAGAGCATTACAGTAGTCAAGGCGAGAGGTCACGAGCGCATGAGTGACTGTACACAGGGCATCCCGGTTTAGATAGGGCCGCAACTGGCGCACCAGGCGAACCTGGGCGAAAGCCCCCCTAGTCACGGCCACTATATGCTCTTCCAAAGTAAGCCGCGAATCTAGAAGGACTCCCAAGTTGCGAGCCCTATCCACGGGGGGTAAGAGCTCACCCCCCATAGAAAGAGATGGAACATTTGGAATGTCCCGGGATGCCGGAATGCACAGCCACTCAGTCTTGTCAGGGTTGAGCTGAAGTCTGTTCCTCCCCATCCAGACCCGAACCGCCTCCAGGCAACGGGACATCACGGCGAGGGCATCACTGGGGTGGTTTGGGGTCGAAAAGAAAAGTTGGGTATCATCGGCATACTGATGATACCCAACTCCAAAACCACGAATGATCTCACCCAGCGGTTTCATATAGATGTTGAACAGGAGAGGCGAGAGAACCGACCCCTGAGGAACTCCACAAACGAGAGACCTAGGGGCCGATCTCTGCCCCCCTGCCAACACCGACTCCGAGCGTCCCAGGAGATAGGAGGAGAACCACTGAAGAACTGTGCCTCCCACTCCCAATCCCCTGAGACGCCGCAGCAAGATACCATGGTCGATGGTATCGAAAGCCGCTGAGAGGTCTAATAGGACTAGGATAGAGGAATGTCCCCTATCCCGCGCCCTCCAGAGATCATTCACCAGAGCGACCAATGCCGTCTCCGTGCTGTACCCGGGCCTGAAACCCGATTGGTAGGGGTCCAGATAATCCGCTTCATCCAGGACCAGAGGGAGCTGATGCGCCACCACACTCTCAACAACCTTCGCAAGAAAGCGAAGGTTGGAGACTGGACGAAAGTTGTTCAAAACGGCTGGGTCCAGGACAGGCTTCTTGAGGAGAGGTCTCACCACCGCCTCCTTCAAGACGGCGGGGAAATAACCCTCACTCAAAGAAGCAGATATAACCGCCTGGAGCCAGCCTCGTGTCCTCTCCCTAGCTGCATAAACCAGCCAGGAAGGGCACGGGTCCAACAAACATGTGGAGGAGCTCAGCCTCCCCATAATCCTGTCCACTTCATCAGGGGTCACAGAATCAAACTCTTCCCAGATAACATTGACAAGACCGCCCGTGTCCTGATCGCCTGACTCTGCCCAGCTGGAGTCCAAACCGGTCCGAATCCGAGCGATTTTATCCGACAGATGATGACTAAATTCCTCGGCACGAATTTGATCTAGTTGAGTACCGTAGACCACACCTGTGATAAGTTTGTTTTAGATCACAGGTGTCAAACTCGCCACATCACGTGATGTGTCATGATGTATCGTGACTTTTTTTTTGCATTGCTGGAGCTGGGATGGGCGCGGCCTCCATATGATGCGACCAGCCCACGGGCCAGCACTTAGACACCCCTGTTTTAGATTCTCAGTTCTCCTTCTTGATTCTTCTGATGACTGATTTCACTCTTCTTTTGTCTTTGTAGAAATGTAGAACTTTCCCTGGATAATAATGCTAAAATTATAAATAATCAATTGTACTCTTGCTCAATTGGTGGGAAAGATAAAGCAGTGGTTTGTAAGCTGTAGAAAGTACTAGAAAAAAACATTGTAGAGAATAAACCTTTGGGGGGGAGGGTTAAGAGATTTTATCAGAAGTCTTAACTATTAGAAAACAGTCGATTGTTTAAAGCAGTTTCTAACATAGTGGATCATACAAATTCTCTATTAACTATGCCATATTGAGTTTCTGAGAAGATTTAATCTAGTTGGAGCTGATAGGCAAATTCTAGTTTTTAGAAGCACTGAGAGTGAAATTCTAGTATACCATTTTTAAAGAATGCTATGAAGTAAACTGCACATTGTAATCCCAAAATAGCCTGGTTCCTTATAGTTGTTGAAGTATAAATGAAGTCATTTGGGTCTTGTTATAGCCCTTTGAGGTAGGCAAAGTCTCAAAAAACAGGAAGACACAACATGGAGTCCAAGGAATGAGCAAGGTGTTTAACAGGGGAATTTTAGAAAAGATGACTCAGCCCAGAAAAAGCAGAAAGGGTGAAAAAGAAACTCAAAATATTCCCACCTTGATTTTCTTTGGTATAAGAGAAAAATAAAGAATATTGTACAGAGAAACTCTGACAGACTTTCAAGATTGTGATATTTCATCCCAACATGGATTCCAAGAGTCATCTTTTCTAAAATTCCCCTGTTAAACAGCTTGCTCATTCCTTCTCCTTCCCCAAGGCCAAGTCTATATTCCTTCACATTTGCAGATCTATTGTTCTCCCATGTGAATAGCTATTTTAACCCTATAATTTATAGCTGAAAGGAAATAATATATTAGTATTATGTTTGTCAAGACATATGGTAAGATGATATAATGAAAGAAAAATGACCAAATTGTTTGGCCTTCAAATCTCCATTTCCTAATACTAGTACTTTTTCTGGATGCTCTATATTGAGAAAAAAAGAGAAACAGTACTGAACTTTTGGAATATATACCAAAGTCTATGAACATTGTCTTCCCTCCTTGATCAAAGCCATTTTTTTATTATTTCAAGCAGTTCTTATAGTGCTTGGACAATGCTTGTTTGCCTAGATAAGAAAAAGTTTGCTTTGCATTTTATTTATGTATTATAATTAAGTTTTTAAAAATAAAGAAATCCTAACTTAACCACCCAAAAATTTCAAGAAGGAATTACTTGCTTTTCCATTTTTGTGTGAGGAAAAATTGCATTTTCTAATTCTTCTTTATTTTAGGATAGAATTAAATAAATTGACATATTTTGGCATTTCCTTGTTCCTGGAAAAATGCATTTTCAGGAGAGATATACAAGATTATTATTATATTGAATCTTCTGGACTTATTTTTACAGATTCCTCCACCAAGTATTAACTTCACCCTGCCCTCTCCAGTGCTTGGAATGCCATCTGTCCCCATGTTTGACCCTCCATGGGTTCCCCAGTGCAGTGGGAGTGTGCAGGACCCCATCAATGAAGATCAGTCTGTAAGTAGGACTTTCTTTGGAATGGGCATCTGTATTTTAGACAGGAAAAGCTAACTGTGGTAGAGGGTGAAGCCAGGCAGAAAAAATATATAAGGCAGCTTAATAAAGGCATCTGCTTCATGGATTACTGCCTTGTTTTGGCGAAGGGGCTTGCGTAATTCAATGAAGCTATGAGCTATGCCGTGCAGGGCCACCCAAGACGGAATGGTCATAGCAGAGAGTTCTGACAAAACGTGATCCACTGGAGAAGGAAATGTCAACCCACTCCAGTATCTTTGCCATGAAAACCCTATGGACAGTACCAAAAGGCAAAACGATATGACACTGGAAGATGAGCCCCTCAGGTCGGAAGGCGTCCAATATGCTACTGGGGAAGAGCAGAGGGCTAGCACTAGTAGCGCCAGAAAGAATGAAGCGACTGGGCCAAAGCTGAAAGGATGCTCAGCTGTGGATATGTCTGGTGGTGAAAGGAAAGTCCGATGCTGTAAAGATTTTTTCTCCATAGGAACCTGGAATGTAAGATCCATAAATCAAGGAAAGCTGGACGTGGTCAAACAAGAGATGACAAGACTAAACATCAACATCTTAGGTATCAGCAAACTAAAATGGACAGGAATGGGTGAATTTAATTCAGATGACCATCAGGTATACTACTGCAGGCAAGAATCCCTCAGAAGAAATGGAGAAATGGAGAAGCCTTCATAGTCAATAAAAGAGTAGGAAAAGCAATATTGGGATACAATCCTCAAAATGACAGTTCGAATCCAAGGCAAACCATTCAATATCACATTAGTCCAAGTCTATGCCCCAACCACTGGTGCTGAAGAGGATGAAATTGACCGGTTCTATGAAGCCCTACAGCACCTTATAGAACTAACACCCAAAAATGATGTCCTTATCATCATGTGGGATTGGAATGCTAAAGTAGGAAGCCAAAAGATAACTGGAATAACAGGCAAGTTTGGCCTTGGAGTACAAAATGAAGCAGGGCACAGGCTGATGGAATTTTGTCAAGAGAATATGATGGTCGTAGCAAACACTCTTTTCCAACAACCCAAGAGACGGCTTTACACATGGACATCACCAGACGGTCAACACAGAAATCAGATTGACTATATGCTCTGCAGCCAAAGATGGAGAAGCTCTATACAGTCAGTAAAAACAAGACCAGGAGCTGACTGTGGCTCAGACCATGAGCTTCTCGTTGCAAAGTTTAGGCTTAAACTGAAGAAAGTAGGGGAAAGCGCTAGGCCAGTCAGGTATGAATTAAATCATATCCCTGTTGAATATACAGTAGAGGTGACAAATAAATTTAAGGAATTAGATCTGATAGACAGAGTGCCTGAAGAACTATGGACAGAGGTTCGCAACATTGTACAAGAGGTAGCAACTAAAACCATCCCAAAGAAAAAGAAATGCAAGAAAGCAAAATGGCTGTCTGAGGAAGCTTTGCAAATAGCTGAGGAAAGGAGGGAAGCGAAAGGCAAGGGAAAAAAAGAAAGATATGCCCAATTGAATGCAGAATTCCAGAGAATAGCTAGAAGAGATAAGAATGCCTTCTTAAATGAACAGTGCAAAGAAATAGAAGAAAACAATAGAATAGGGAAGACCAGAGATCTTTTCAAGAAAATTGGAGAGATGAAGGGAACGTTTAATGCAAAAATGGGCATGATAAAGGACCAAAATGGCAAGGACCTAACAGAGGCAGAAGAGATTAAGAAGAGGTGGCAAAATTACACAGAAAAACTATACAAGAATGAGCTTAACGTCCCTGATAATCACAGTGAGGTGGTCACTGACCTCGAGCCAGACATCCTAGAATGTGAAGTGAAGTGGGCCTTAGAAAAGCTGAGCAACAACAAAGCTAGTTGAGGTGACAGTATTCCAGCTGAGCTATTCAAAATCTTAAAAGACGATGCAGTAAAAGTGCTACACTCAATTTGCCAGCAAATTTGGAAAACTCAACAGTGGCCACAGGATTGGAAAAGATCAGTTTACATTCCAATTCCAAAGAAAGGCAGTGCCAAAGAATGTTCAAACTATCGCACCATTGCACTCATTTCTCATGCTAGTAAAGTTATGCTTAAAATTCTACAAGCTAGACTCCAGCAGTATGTGGATCGAGAACTACCAGAAGTACAGGCAGGATTTCGAAGAGGCAGAGGAACTAGAGATCAAATTGCTAACATACGCTGGATCATGGAGAAAGCTAGAGAGTTCCATAAAAACATCTACTTTTGCTTCATTGACTATGCTAAAGCCTTTGATTGTGTGGATCATAACAAACTGTGGCAAGTTCTTAAAGAGATGGGAGTACCAGACCATCTTATTTGTCTCTTGAGAAACCTATATGCGGGTCAAGAAGCAACAGTGAGAACTGGACACGGAACCACTGATTGGTTCAAAATTGGGAAAGGAGTCCGGCAAGGCTGTATACTGTCACCCTGCCTATTTAACTTATATGCAGAGCACATCATGAGAAAGGCAGGGCTAGATGAATCAAAAGATGGAATTAAGATTGCCGGAAGAAATATCAACAACCTAAGATACGCAGATGATACCACTCTAATGGCAGAAAGTGAAGAAGAACTAAAGAGCCTCTTGTTGCAGGTGAAGAAGGAGAGTGCAAAAGTTGGGTTGAAACTTAACATTAAGAAAACCAAGATCATGGCATCTGGCCCTCTCAATTCCTGGCAAATAGATGGGGAAGAAATGGAAGTAGTGACAGATTTTATTTTCCTGGGCTCCAAGATCACTGCAGATGGGGACTGTAGCCAAGAAATTAAAAGACGCTTGCTCCTGGGGAGGAAAGCCATGGCAAATCTAGACAGCACACTAAAAAGCAGAGACATCACCCTGTCAACAAAAGTGCGTATAGTCAAGGCTATGGTCTTCCCAGTTGCAATGTATGGCAGTGAAAGTTGGACCATAAGAAAGGCTGAGCGCCAAAGAATTGAGGCCTTTGAACTATGGTGCTGGAGAAGACTCCTGCGAGTCCCTTGGACTGCAAGGCGATCAAACCGGTCAGTCCTAGAGGAGATCAATCCTGACTGCTCTTTAGAAGGCCAGATCCTGAAGCTAAAACTCAAATACTTTGGCCACCTAATGAGAAGGAAGGACTCACTGGAGAAGAGCCTAATGCTGGGAAATATCGAGGGCAATAGAAGAAGGGGACGACAGAGAATGAGGTGGCTGGATGGAGTCACTGAAGCAGTAGGCGTGAGCTTAAATGGAGTCCAGAAGATGGTAGAGGACAGGAAGGCCTGGAGGAATGTTGTCCATAGGGTCGCGATGGGTCGGACACGACTTCGCAGCTAACAACAACAAAATATATATATATACAGTATATATATGTATATATACAGTATGTATATATATACAGTATGTATATATATATATACAGTATATATATATATACAGTATATATAGATATACACACACACACACAGTATATATATATATATGTGTTTGTGTGTGTGTGTGTGTGTATGTTTAGGTTCATCTAAAGATTATACTAATCTTCAAATCCCTCTGTTAACCATCTGTTATTATATTTAGTAAGTAAAAAGTCTACAAACGGTTTCCAGTCTCTTATAAAGCTGTCTAGCCCATTATCTCTAATCAAAGCAATTAATTTCACCATCTCTGCTGGTTCAGTCAATTTCAAAATCCATTCTTCAATAGTTGGCATATCTTTTCTTTCCAGTGTTTGGCAAGTACAGTCCTCGCAGCAGTCACCAGGTGAAGAAATAGCACCCCAAATTGTTTTTCAATTGGCTTGTCCATCATACCTAAAATCTTCTACAGCTATTCTTGATTACACAGATCATTTGTCTAATTGAGTCTAGGCGTAACAACCTAGAACATTATTACAAGAATTAATTCTTTTCCTCATACAGAGAATGCTGTGTCCCATTCTTCAGACATTTGAAAATATCTTGTCAATGTGAACCAGGAATAAGTTTATCTTAATAATATAAGGGGTCTAGCTAAATTTTCTAGCTTTGTCCCAGCTTCATAGCACATATTCCATTTAATTTCCAAATAGTTGTCAATATTTCTTCCTCTGTTACATATGCAACATTTGGTAATACTCAGTTTTCATGAATTTTTGCAGCTCTTCATTTATTTTTTCCCAAAATGAGATCAGATAACCTGCAAATTTCAAGATTATCCAATATATATCACACACACACACACACACACAAACACACACCTTATATGTTTTCATTCTTTCCTTTGGTGCGATGGGTGATAAATTCTGATAGTTGATAAATTATTCACAAAAATAATCCCGAGTTAAGTTTGGTGAAGTAGTATTCAAGTATGCAAGTGTCTTTATAAAAAACAGGGCAACTTTTTTCCAATTGCTTTTTTACTGGTTTAATTGCAGAAGTCATTTTCAGCCAGGGCAGTATCACGTTCTCATCAACGAGCAGAACACATTCTGAAGAACCTGCAACAGGAAGAGGAGAAGAAACGTCTGGGCCGAGAAGCTAGTCTCATCACTGCCATACCTATCACCCAGGAAGCGTGCTATGAACCCAGCTGTTCCCCAAGCTCAGAACAGGAGGAAGAAGGTGCACCCACTTTGTACTCTGGAATGTATTTTTTGGGATAGCAAGGGATAAAGTCATCACATGAAGACATACACCACATAAGAAAGGCAGATTTTTTTTCTATATTTATATTATCAGTTATTTCTACTTCCAAGAGCTGCAAAGGGCCATTACTGGTTAACATCACGAGAAGATGCAGAGTGCAATCTTTGTTCCTAGTTTTCTTTTCTCCCTTCCTCCCTTCCTCCTTTCTTTCTTTCTTTCTTTCTTTCTTTCTTTCTTTCTTTCTTTCTTTCTTTCTTTCTTTCTTCCTTCCTTCCTTCCTTCCTTCCTTCCTTCCTTCCTTCCTTCCTTTCTTTCTTTCTTTTTATTTCTTTTGAGGAAGCAGCTTAATATACCTATTTTCTATCTTGAAAAAAGAATAAATTATGCCACTGAAATTTAACAGTGTGATTTGGAGGCAGTGAGGTTAAGGCAGCAAAAATAAGGCACCTGCAGACTACAGGAAACGCCTATCCCTATCTTAAATCATTGATGGTAATGAATGCTTCAGACTTCCTTAATTGGTTTCTGCTACTGAAATGCCATAGGACATATGAAATTGTTTCGTTACTGGTAAGTCCAGGAAGAGCTTCAAGGGCCTCTGCAAATTTGTTATACAAACGATTCTGCTGTTGGCAGATTTCTCAAAAATGGATCTTGGAAGAACTGATACAAAATCTTTTCATATCCCTATATAGATACAATACAATACAATTAAGTGTATTATTCATTATTATATAATAAAATGGATTTCATTGTTGCAATTAATCAGCAGACTACATAAATAAAAATTTAAACATCTTCTGTTGATTTTATCAGTAGAAGAAGTCACCAACCTGGCATCACGCCGTCTGTCTGTGAGTCCATCGTGCACTTCCAGTACATCACATAGAAACTATTCTTTTCGACGTGGGTCAGTCTGGTCAATGCGTTCAGCAGTCAGTGCTGAAGGTAAGGGAACATTAGATTGGGGGTTGTCTTATGAATGACTTATTGACTCTTAATTTTATTTCTGTGTTAAAATGTCTTGGAAAAGCTGCTACCAGACTCCTGTTTTGTTTTGTTTTTGCCATTATAGACTGACACAGCTATCTTCTTACAGTATTTAAAATATGTTTATGTAATCTCCGATGCGAGGTGTCCTAATTCCCATCATGATGACAACTTTATTATCCAGGGAATAATCTCAAGTTAAATCAACAATTTTAATGTGGATATTATTTAAGATCCAGTCTGGGTTGGTCACGGGGACCAGAGGTTTACTCTTCTAACCTTTTGGGCTCACAGTGGGGCCCATCTTCAGGGAACTTCTCTCTAACAGAATGTGTTAGACATTCCATTCTCTCTCTCTAGCATTCTGTTAGAGAGAAATTCCTGAGGATGGGCTCCAATGCAAATCTGAAAGCTCAGAACCTCTGGTCCAGACTGGATCTTAAAATAGTATCCACATTAAAAATTACTGACACAGATTGGATCTTGCATCATTATCCTGGACATGTACAGTGGTGAGATTCAAATATGTGAACAACCGAATCTCTGTGTGGATGCCTCTTCCGGAAGTCCACTCTGGGCCTGGGCAACAAAAAATTAGCTACCGGTTCTGCTGAAGTGGTGTGAACTGGCTGAATCCCACCACTGGACAGTATGTTTGCCTTCATTCATGATATTATTTTAGACCCTATTATTTTGTGTGCTATTTAATGTGGCAGATGATCTTTACATTAAAACAATGTCTAGGTCGCTTGTGCCAAATCTGCTCACATGATTAATGTTGTTCATTTTCAACTGGCTTCTTTCACACAGATAAACTTGATAAAGTCCATATATGCATCTTATATAGGCAGCTAATCACATAGAGGAGTCTCTGGTTCCAGTGAATCAAACATTACAAAAAGTGACTTATGCTTTGAAAACATCTACCCCTTTATGAGTGTTTACATTGTTTTGTCAGTAGACACAAAAGTGGTATTCATTTGATGGGTGGACTTGAGGTAATCTATCTCTTATTCAGGATGGGGTTTCTTACAACCAGATAGTAGTTATATAGATAAATAGGAATAGCTATAGATGAAATGTCACAATTATTTTGGACTTTACTTCCACATCTTTTTTAGATGAAGAGCATACAGCAGAGCACACACCAAGTCATCATGTGCCACAGCCCCCACAGGCAGTGTTTCCTGCATGCATTTGTGCAGCTGTACTTCCAATTGTTCACTTGATGGAAGATGGAGAAGTACGGGAAGATGGAGTAGCAGGTACTCTTTTAGTTTAAAGTTTTGAAAAGCAACTGAAAATATTTATTTATTTATTTATTTTTATTTTAATTCCATTTATATCCCGCCCTTCTCCGAAGACTCAGGGCAGCTTACAAGCTTAGCAGTAGCCTTCATTCTATGTATATGCCTGCTTATTAGGGCTTTCACACACACCCCAAGCGGCATTATTACAAAGTCAGCTTAATTGCCCCCAACAATCTGGGTCCTCATTTTACCTACCTCGGAAGGATGGAAGGCTGAGTCAACCTTGAGCCTGGTGGGATGCGAACCTGCACTAATTGCAGGCAGCTGGTGTTACTTAAGGAGGCATTAGCCCACTGCTCCACCAAGGCTCTATCTGTACTTCTTTAAACAGCAAGCAGTGTCAGCTAATAAATAAATCTTTGTGTTATACACATAAACACATACCCTACTTAGATTTCAGATTCCATTCGAAAATGGTGCTTCAGAGCATTTTTCAGCAATTCTTTGAAGCAACTGTGTCTTTTCTTGGGATCACATAGCAGGGGAGATGCAACATTCACATGACTGCGCAGAATGAAATATCTTTCCCAAATTATTCTCCACATGCTGCACAGTCCTTGTGTACTAAGACAATGTGTATGCATAGAAGCATACACAGACAGTATAATGTAGTGTATGTGAGAGAATACATATGACTGATAAAATTGTTAACAAAAATTTGATGTGGATTTTTTTTATCATTGTCTCTCTTCAGTCTAAAGTTCTATTCAAATTTTTATTTGTATTTACATTGCCTGATAGTCTAGTAAAAACTGAAATAATGTAATATTCTCCAACAATCTTTAGTGTGGTTTTTGATCTACTTCAATATTCTACATAAGCTTTACGTTTAAGCGTAAAACTCTACATAGTTTACCCCTTTTCCAGATATGGATTCTGATAAATTTGACACTGAAGTATGAAATGGCTTGATTGGAGTAAGTGTTGGAGGTGATAGTGGAAAGTATTGAATTCTATCAAAAATTGCAGATACTGGTTTATTCAGGGTAATCACTTTTTTTCTTCTGAAGCAGTTTTTCCATGAATGTGGAATTTCACATTGGTTTTTGATCAGAGATTCCAGCTGAATCTTTACTGTCACTTGAATAAAATTCAGGATCAAAAGGTGGCTGCAATGGAAGAGCTGGCAGAAGCAAAAGATCTGAATTCAGTATCTCATTAGCATCATTTGGTGAAGGGGAATTCATAGATATTTTATCTTAAAGGACAGAAGGGCTGTGCTGTCTTGCTCTGTGTTCCAGTGATGTACTGTATTCCTTGAAGATATTTGTGGCCTTTCCCTCTTTTAGACAAGGGCAGACAAAAATATCCCCTACAATAAGCCAATCTCTTCCCATTTCTATTGAGAAAAACACTAAGATCATACACTTTTCTAAGCCATAAAATGGCATGTTTGTATTTGATTAAGTGTCCACTGTAAACAGTTTATTTCTATATCAAATACTACTACTAACTTTAATAGAAGTTTAGGACCAAATTGGATACAGCTGACATTACCAAATGATGTTGTGTCAAAATTCAGGCCAACAGTATATATGGTATAGGATTTGGCAAGAACAGATGAACGTCTTTTCAATCCTTTTGTCTCATATAGTGAGCGCAGTGGCTCAACAAGTCTTGTGGAACTGTCTCATTGAAGATCCATCCACTGTTCTTCGACATTTCCTGGAGAAACTCACTATCAGTAACCGGCAGGTACAGTTCTACTTTCTATAAACATATGTAATTATGGGATAGATTGTTGCACAGCTTTGGTGGCCACCAGGTTAAGGGAATTAACATAGAGCATATTGGTGCAATGATACTTCAATGGTGGCTTTGCCTATGTCAGTATGATAAATAAGCTTGTCCTTATGCTAATGCACATATTTATTTTTGGTATCTCACACTTCCTACAAAGATACAAAACATGAATTTCTGTATAGCAAGTCAATTATTTTTAGGTTATTGTGTAGTAGTGTCTCTAATTTTGTCAATACACATCTTAGAGCAAATACTTTATTAACTGCCTGCATTTTTTAGGATTGCAGGAATATATTTCATTTGTTAGAATTTCAGTTCATCTCTCCATTTCCCTGCATTTATATTCCTCCCCAAATACTTCATCATTTTAGGAGAAAAGGCAAGGATGTGACTGTATTTATGTAAATAATCCAACTGCAGGGTTTACTTTGTCTCTGTATGTTGCTGTTAATAAGGTGTGCCCTAGAATATAACTCAAATACATTATTCTTCACTTTAGTAGCTTTGAGTTAGGGTTAGGGTTATTTTAAGTAATAAAACATTACATGAAATATTAAATCTGGCATGTTTTTACAACAGGATTTGCGCTCACTTTGTCAAACAACAAAATAAAGAGTGCAGTGTTACATAGAAGTTTAACCAAAGCGGCCTTTTGTAAATGAATATGTATAATTTGGCTTTCCTCATCCTAGTAAAAGAATCTTTTCTGCTCTAAGAGAAGCAGCAGGACACTTAGTGCTAGCAAGCCTAGCAAGTTCTGAATGGCAGCCAGCCAGAATACAGACAATGCCTAATTGTTATAGTTGTTTTTCACTGAAGAAATCTAAGGGAAGTGTTGCAGGTAGTGTATTTACCCAAAATGAAGATAATACTGAATTTTGACTCACAAAGGAATAGCAGATAGAAAAAATAAACATATGTATAAGAACTCAGTCAAAACTCTCTTCCAGGGAAGAGTAGCTTGTGGTCCCAGGATTGTTTGTTTGTTTGTTTGACATATACCCCAGTCACAATCTAATGACTATCAGTTGTTTCTATAGTATGTAATATAACAATAAAAACATCCATGATATATCTCAAAGGTAACATAAAACAAAAAATAAAAGCATCAGCAACAAATGAAAAAATGAAAATAAGTAAAAGATGGCATACTTTTTACATTAGAAAAAACAGTTTCTTTTTTTCCCAACAACCCCCTATAGGTCAACAAGAATGGCTCAGCCTAATATCCACAGGGAGGCTATTTCAAAACAATTTCTTCTACTTTGCCCTCCCTCACCTCTCAGAAGTGTGGGACCAAAATAGTTTCTTCCTAATGGAACTAATAGGTTAGATTTATTATAGCAGGAGCAGGCACTCTTGAAGATACCAAGGTGCTAGGCCATAAATAGTCCACACAAGAATTTTAAATTGCACCCAGAAATCAAATGGTAACCAATGCAGAGTTTGCAGAATCAGTATTATATTGTATGCTTGCAGTACCAAGAGCCAGTGAGTACATTTGCCACTGTGTTTTACTTAATTGGCAATTTCTGAGTAGTTCATTCGAAGTACTGCATACTGCAGTAGTTCATCTGGGTAGTAATGAAGATGGGTCCTTCTAAACCACATAGGATTGCAATTGGTGCACCAGCCAAAGCTGAGCAAAACTTCCACCTTTTGTTTAAGCAGGAGTCCAGAAGGATTCCTGAATTATTAATCAGCTTCTTCACCTGCTTCTTAGTGAATGCCCATACAGAGATAATGCTGGTATTGGCAGAAAACCCTGATGTACATACAGCAACTTCATCTTATTTGGATGGAAGAAAACATTCTCAGTCTGTTCTTTTTCATCCAGATCCTCACAGCTTCTAGATGATAAATCAGAGGAGAGCTGGAAGGGACCTTGGAGGTCTTCTAGTCCAACCTCCTGCTCAAGCAGGAGACCCTATACCATTTCAGATAGATGGCTGTCCAGTTTTTTCTTTAAAACCCCCAGTGATGAAGCACCCACAACGTCTGAAGGCAAGCTGTTCCACTGGTTAATTGTCTTCACTGTTAGGAAGTTTCTCCTTAACTCCAGGTTGCTTCTCTCCTTGATTATTTTCCATCCATTGTTTCTTGTCTTGCCTTCTGGTGCTTTGGAAAATAAGTTGACCCCCTTCTTTGTGGCAGCACTTCGAATACAGGAATACTGCTATCATGTCACCCTAGTCCTTCTTTTCTCTAGACTGGTCATACCCAATTCCTGAACACCAAGACAGGACATTGACAATACCTCTCTCGCAACACAGTGGCAATATAAAGTTGGATATTATAGTTGTTAAAGTGGTAGTTGGGAGAGGATGGAACTATGTGACACCCACAGTGCAAACACACACACACACCGGGGTTTGTGTGTGTGTATCTTTACAAAGTCCTAGAGACCTCTCAGAAGTTGTTACTCAGTTGTAATGTTTAATATAACAAATGGGGAAAATTAAAAAGGTGAAAAGTAATCCTATACTAAATAAATTGCATTCAAATCAAATTTTATCCTGGCCCTGTCCATATTGAAGCATGGCTTCTAACAGCAAAAATGAATCTGGCCCTTGACTGGAAAAAAACCCCAACTGTCCTAGTTGGAACGAATGATAAAGTGTAATTTATTAAGGCATAAATAGGTGTCAGATGTGTACTCTCTCCTTTCCTTCTGCTTCCTCAGCATAGTTGCAAGGAAAAGTTGAGGAAAATATCTGTCTGAAATTCACTTTAGATTAACTTGACTGAATCCAAATAAATAGCAGTGAATCTTTACTATGTTTTATTGAAATAATCCAGTTTAAAATTTATGACTTATTTTAATAAATCATGTTTAAGGCTAACTAGATACAACTGAGAGACTGGTATCAGAATTCAGTGCATTCAATTTAAAATGAAGGCAACAATCTCCACTCTCCTGCCAATGCTAGAGAAAGGTACTCAAGTTTCATTCAAGTTAGAGATAAACTAGTTAGCATCTAATACAATCAAAGAACATAAGGAGTTCAAGTATTTGAAGATAAGACTAGACTTTTATCAGACTAGGGTTTTGTTCAGCTGTTCAGATTAAGTTTTACAGCTCTCCTGTAAGAAAAAACTCTCCCGTGTTATTTATGGGAAAGCATTCATAATACTGCAATTTGTAAGGATTTTAACTGTATGTTACCTAAGAGTATAATAATTGATCCCTGTGCAAGTAGTGAAATTGACTGCTATGCTATAACAAGATTGAAAATTTCTGCTCTAACTGCAGGATGAATTGATGTATATGCTGAGGAAACTTTTGTTGAACATCGGAGACTTTCCTGCTCAGACATCCCATATCCTCTTCAATTACTTGGTAGGTTCTTCTGAGTCCTGGGCAGAACCCAGACTGTAAGCATTAATGATGCCCCATCCAAAGTACAGACAATTGTGAATTTTGAATTAATCATAATTAATGTCACATTCAAGAAAGAAGTACACCTCCTGTACAGTTTTTCTTATAGTCAATATGTTTTCTAGGTATTTGGCTTTGATTTTCTGACGATCAAACACATAGCTGAATTTCTCTAGTGTATACGTTGAACTTCAGGCAGCTATATTTTGAACCATTAATACTTAGCTCCATCCAGTCACCCAGACTCTACCCCAAATAGGGATTATAGGGCTGTAAAAAGGAAGGTTTTTAAAAAAAATTCAGCCATTTCTTTTTGCTGAAGAAGTTACTCCTTGTGGCAATCAGACTTAGTAAAACCATCTATGTGTTCTGAACCAGCCTGCTACCGGCCTTGTAATAAGGCAAACCCCTATTCAGACAGTAGAGACTGGAGAGCGTCCAAAGCTGAAAGGCGTCTGCCAAGATTTATTACTCAATTAACAGAACAAGAAACAAAAACACTGGAACTTGAATCCTCAAGCGGAAGAGTTGCTTTCAGCAACCAGCCCTTCCCCAAACACTCCTTTTATTTAGAGTTCAGGGCGTGGCCTCCCTCTGCCTCCTCCCAAGGAGACCCGCAGCCTTTCTCTGCTTGGTCCTGCTCGACTGCCTCCTGCGTCGGGCGTCCTTGAACAGGGCCAGCTGTGGGTCATCATCCTCCGCACTATCGGGCTCACGCAGCTGAGAAGAGGGCCCCGGCTGGGAGCTCTGCCAAGCCTCCAAGCCATCATCAGCCGGTTCATCACCCACACACTCCTCCTCCCCCTCATCTGAGTCATCCGATACATCTGAGCCGGGTGCCGAACCCACAGGCTGACCCTGAGTCACAACACTATCCCGCACCGCAGGGCCCTTTCCCCGGGGCTGCCGATCCGGATGCGGTCGGGATGGGAACTGTTCGTGAAAAGCAGTCACCAATGCAGGGGCATGAACGGCGGTCGCGTCTCCCCATGTGAAGTCCTCCGGCCCGTACCCTTTCCACTCGATCAGGTACTGGAAGCGACCTTTCAGCCAGCGGGAATCCCGGATGCTGGCGACCTCGTACTCGGGGGTGCTGCCTCCATCGCGAGGTCCTGATGGGGGAGGTTCCGCTTGGCGAAGTGGACAAGCCGGTTGTTCGGGGACCAACAAGGACCGATGGAAGACGGGGTGCACGCGCAGGGAACGTGGCAGAGTTAAACGATAGGCAACCGGGTTGATGACGGCCTCGACTGGGAACGGTCCAAGGTAACGGTGGTCCAGCTTCCTCGCCGGCCGAGTGGATGGTAGGTTCCTGGTGGACAGCCAGACCCGATCCCCCACCAATAGTGGAGGCGTATCCCTTCTCGACCGATCGGCGAACCTCTTGTAGTCGGCCTTGGCCTTCTCCAGCTGCCGTCGCACCAACCGATGGATCGCCTGTAACTCCGCCATGAATTCGTTCGCTGCCGGCTCCGGTGAGTCCACGGGAGAAAGGGGGAAAAACCGGGGGTGATAACCCACGTTGGCCAAGAACGGTGTCATCTGCGTGGAGGTGTGCTGCGAGTTGTTAAAAGCAAACTCGGCTATGGCCAAATAGTCCACCCAATTGTCCTGCTGCAGGTTAACGTAGCAGCGCAGATACTGCTCTAAGATACCGATGACCTTCTCGGTACCCCCGTCGGTTTGTGGATGATGCGCGGACGAGAGGCAAACCTTAATGTCCAATGCCCGCATCAACTCCTGCCAGAAGCGGGCTGTAAACTGGGCCCCCCTATTGGAGACGACTCTATCGGGAAGGCCGTGCAGCCGGAACACCTGTTGGATGAACATGCGACTAGTGGCGCGAGCTGACGGTAAGCCGCGACAGGGGATGAAGTGCGCCATCTTGGTCAGCATGTCCACCACCACAAACACTGTCGTGAAGCCGGAAGATGGGGGTAGATCCGTCAGAAAGTCCATGGACACAGCCCCCCAGGGTCTCTTGGGTGTTGGCAAAGGCTGCAGTAAACCAGGCGGGGCCCCTGTCGCTGACTTGGCCTGCCTGCATGGGATGCAGGAGGTGACATAAGACTGGACGTCGTGTCGGACTCGGGGCCACCAGAAGGTACGGGAGACCAGGTTCAGAGTCTTGAACAGGCCAAAATGCCCCGCAGCCGGGTTATCATGACACTGGCTGAGGACGAGTCCCCTGAGTGGCCCTCCCGGAACATAGAGCCGGTCACGATAATACAGGAGTCCATCCGTGACCGACCAAGGCGAATCTGGCCCCACCTCTTCCTTCCGCTGAGCCACCCACGCCTCCTGCTGCTGCGCCTCCCGGATCCGAGCCCGTATATCCACCGGCTCCCCCACCGCAGCAAAAGACTCGACGGGGATCACTGTCCTGGGCGGAAGCTTGTCTTCCACTCGGGTGTACTCGGGCTTCCTGGACAGAGCATCCGCTCTCTGGTTGTGCCCGCTTGGTATGTACCACACCCGGAAGTCAAACCTCGCAAAGAAGAGGGACCACCGGATCTGGCGTTGGTTCAAATTCCGAGCGGTCTGCAGGCTTTCCAGATTCTTGTGGTCCGTCCGGACCTCAATTTGATGCCGCGCCCCCTCCAGATGATGCCTCCAAGCCTCGAACGCCGCCTTGATGGCCAGCAGCTCCTTCTCCCAGATGGTATAGTTGCGCTCCGAGGGATTCAATTTCCGAGAGTGATACACGCAAGGGAAAAGGGTACCGCTGGGCGTCGCTGCCTGGAGTAACACGGCCCCAATGGCAATGTCGGAGGCGTCCGCCTCCACGACAAACGGCCGTTGCGGGTCAGGATGCTTCAAGATGGGCTCCTTCATGAAGGCGTCCTTCAAAGCTTGGAACGCCTGTTGTTCGGGGGCGTTCCACTGGAACCGAGTCTTCTTCTGCAGGAGCCGGGTGAGGGGGGCTATCAAGGCAGCAAAGCCAGGGATGAATGTCCGATAGTAGTTGGCAAATCCAAGAAGTCGCTGAACGTCCTTCACGCGACGCGGGGGTTGCCAACTCTGCAACGACTCAACTTTACTCGGCTCCATGGCGATGCCCTCAGGAGAAATGCGGTGACCCAGGAAATCGATGGTCACCTGGTAGAACTGGCACTTCTCCAACTTGGCAAACAGCCGATGTTTCCGGAGGCGCTGCAGGACCTGACGGAGATGCTGATGATGCGCTTCACGCGACAGGGAGTAAATCAGGATGTCGTCCAGGTAAATCACGACAAACTGGTCCAACAGATCCCGAAAGATGTCGTTCATAAAATGCTGAAACACAGCGGGGGCGTTGGTCAGGCCAAACGGCATCACCGTGTACTCGAAATGTCCATAGCGAGTACCAAACGCCGTCTTCCACTCATCACCCGGCCGAACCCTGACGAGGTTGTAAGCTCCACGCAGGTCCAGTTTCGTGAAGATCTTAGCCTCCCGGAGTCGGTCCAAGAGCTCGGGGATGAGGGGCAGCGGGTAGCGGTTACGCACCGTGATGGCGTTGAGTTTCCGGTAGTCACAGCAAAGCCGTAACTCGCCCGACTTCTTTTTGACGAAGAGCACAGGCGCAGACACTGGCGAGGACAAGGGCCGGATGAAACCACGAGCCAAATTCTTTGTCAGGAAGTCCCGCAATGCAACCAACTCGGGCTCCGACATGGAGTACAAACGCCCCACTGGGAGAGGCGCATCAGGGACTAGATCAATGGAGCAGTCGTAGGGCCTGTGCGGGGGTAATTGGTCCGCCTCTGACTCACTGAACACGTCAGCAAAGTCGGACAGTTCGGGAGGCAAGGAAACCCCTGGGGAACCCTCCACCTGGCCGGCACAGATATGGCGGGTGTGGTCCACGCACTGCAAACTTGGGAAGGTAACCAAGTTCTGAGACCAATAGATCTGTGGATCATGCGCCCGGAGCCACGCCAGTCCCAAGACCACGGGGAAGTGCAGATCCGAAGTGATGTAGAACTGGATGGCCTCCACATGGGAACTGATGGCCATACAGACTGGTTGCGTGGCGGCCGTAATAGGCCCGGACAGGAGCACTCGACCATCGATGGTCTCCACTAGCATGGGCGGATCCACCGGACACTGGGGAACAGCCCATTTGGCCACGAAGGCCGAGTCCATAAAGTTAGTGGTAGCCCCAGAGTCAATTAAGGCATGGACCGGAATCCCCTCTGGCTTGCCAGGAAGGATCAGACGTGCCTCCAAAATCAAATGCCGTGGAGGTTCACAGGCACCGTCGGAACGGCGTCGCTCGGCGTGGTCATTGTGGGTCGCCCGATCTATCACACCGTCTAGATCGGGCTCGGGCTGTTTCCCGACAGCAAAGCAGGGGACTTTCTCGGGGCAGGCTTGGTCACTGATGCCCGCTGACGCTTCTTCGGGCAAGAAGCAGCCAAATGTCCAGGGTCCCCACAGTAAAAACACAACCCCCCCGATCGTCGTCTGTCCATTTCCGTCACCGATAGACGGGACCTGGCGGCACCCAGCTCCATTGGCTCCTCCCTCTGGACTGGGGGCTCACGCTCAACAGGAGCGGCAGGGGTCTGTGGGGTGGCACGGCGACTCTTTTGCTGCTGCAGCTGGGCATCGATCCGCAGACAAAGATGGATCAGCCCATTCAGGTCTGAGGGAATGTCCACGCGGGCCAGCTCATCCAACATCTCCTCCGACAAGCCATCCTGGAAGGCATCCACGAGCGCAGCCTCATTCCAGGCGGAATCCTGGCTAAGCAGCCGGAAATTGCTGATATAGGCCTGTAGGGGGCGCTGACCCTGCCTCATAGCTTTCAGGCGTCGGGTGGTGGTCTGCGCCTTAATTGGGTCCTCGTACATGAGGCGCATATGGTCACAAAACCCCCCAAAGTTATCCAACAAAGGGCTAGGCTGTGCCAGCAAAGGCGTGCCCCAACGAGCTGCATCCCCCGACAGAAGGCTTAACACGAATCCCACCTTATCCCGGTCAGTGGGGAAATCAGCTGCTCTCACGCTGATAAAAAGCTGGCATTGTCCCAGGAAGGCAGGAAACAGTTCTGGATTGCCAGCAAATTTATCCGGCATAGCTATCTGACATTTCCTCCTGGGTGGGGGTGCAGCCTGTACCTGAGCTTGCAGTTGAGCCACTTGAGCTGCCAGCAAAGTGAGTTGCTGGGTGAGCTGAGCATTCTCGGCACAAAGTTGCTCCATCGTAGTAATAAGGGGTGGGAGGCTGAAAGCAAACTGTTCTGAACCAGCCTGCTACCGGCCTTGTAATAAGGCAAACCCCTATTCAGACAGTAGAGACTGGAGAGCGTCCAAAGCTGAAAGGCGTCTGCCAAGATTTATTACTCAATTAACAGAACAAGAAACAAAAACACTGGAACTTGAATCCTCAAGCGGAAGAGTTGCTTTCAGCAACCAGCCCTTCCCCAAACACTCATTTTATTTAGAGTTCAGGGCGTGGCCTCCCTCTGCCTCCTCCCGAGGAGACCCGCAGCCTTTCTCTGCTTGGTCCTGCTCGACTGCCTCCTGCGTCGGGCGTCCTTGAACAGGGCCAGCTGTGGGTCATCATCCTCCGCACTATCGGGCTCACGCAGCTGAGAAGAGGGCCCCGGCTGGGAGCTCTGCCAAGCCTCCAAGCCATCATCAGCCGGTTCGTCACCCACACACTCCTCCTCCCCCTCATCTGAGTCATCCGATACATCTGAGCCGGGTGCCGAACCCACAGGCTGACCCTGAGTCACAACACTATGTACCTTTCCAAACGATTTCATTTTTGTGTACTGTCACTCTAATTTCATTCTTATAGTTAAGATCAAATTTGAAATGCCCAAAAGCATATAATAATATTTTTATCCTAACTTCCTCACAGAATTTGGGGCACAAATTAGATGTACAGAAAACTTTGAAATCTGTATAAAGCATGCTGCCTTCTTCTGGTTTACTACCTCTATTTGTCTCATAGAATCATAGAATTGGGAAGTTGGAAAGTAACATAAGGATACAGCTCTCTGCAATGCATAGGAAAACCAATGAAACTATCTTTCAGCAGCATCTGCCCATCTCTCCTTTGAAACAGTGAGATGGGCAGCATATACATTTAATTAATAATAAATAAATAAATAAATAAATAAATAAATAAATAAATAAATAAATAAATAAATAAATGCTGTAATTTTTGATGTGGCGCAGTATATAATGCAATAGTTTTACAATCATCATATGATCTATCTTGCTTTCTTTGCTCTTGTTTGAAAAATTAGCAGTAGACACTGTGGAATTGGGGAAGGTTCCTACTCATCATGGAGTTCTATTTGATTGATAAAAATATTAATTTTCTCATTCTGCTGAGAGCCAAACAAAATGGCTTTTCACAAACATATATGCAGACTACTGAGAGGAGGCATTGAAGCAGCTTCATTAACCTAGAAAAAGATGTAATTGTGTCAGTGATTTGAAGACAGCTGCTTTTTCCTGTTGTGATTCAGTGTCAGCCTGTGCTCCCAGCAGCTGAGTCTGATGAATCTGAGGAGGAGGAGGAGGAGGGGTTTGGAGTGTCGGAGGGAGGCTCTGATGCACTGCAGGACTCTCAGGCTGGCCCCTCCAATCGTGTTCCTCATGAGACTCAGCTGTGTGAGGAAGAGGTGTCGAACTCAGAGGAGTCACAGCTGAATCTGTTCAGAGACACTAGAAGCAGAAGGCAATCCAGCAGAGCAGAGCAGAGAAAATCAATGAGGCAACCATTTGGAGACATCCAAAGAGAATCCTGGTCTGTTCTTGCTAATCTGTTTGACTCTTGTTTGTTAACTCTTGTTTGATATTTTGAATCATTTATTGAAGGAAATATTCTGTTGCCTTTTTGTTTGACCTGTAAATAAATTTGGGTTGGGTTTTTCCAGCCTATTGATTGTTTAAAGGAAGAAGGGGTTGTCCCTGACACACAAACAGGGCCGGTCGTAGGCTGGAACAGACCATTTCCCATGTACAGCAGAGCATATCTTGCAAAGGATTTGCACAAGCCTTAATGTTAACCTTGCCATAACATTTTCTAGCACCTTCTTCACTGGGTTTTCTTCAATTTAACTTTATGAAGAAGATAAAAGATTAATAATATAGATGTCTTCTATTTTTTTTATTTCATTGTCGTATTTTAAGTAAGTTTGTAAATCATATTTTCCTTTGGTAGGAATAGCCACCCAGGTTTTCAATCCAAAAACTACAATTATCGACAGAGAAAGACTGGCTCAATCTTCACATGTTCATATTTATCACTGGCCATCTACTTAGCTTCTGCTGTAAATTGGAATAAAAATTGTGTACTTTATGGAGACTTCCAGTTTTGTGTTGTAGCAAGAGGGCCAAGGGATTGTGGAGCTCCATACCCCATGGCTGGTTTCTCCCTGTCTGGGGACCCTAAATGGGTCTAAAGTCACCCCGGAGAGGCAACAAAGAAGGAGGAGCCTTCCGTCGATCATGGAAAGATGGCGGTTGATCCATTTGATCCAATCTAGCAGGAGAAAGGCTAGCTGCATTCCAGTGAGTAGCCCAAGCTACTGGCATCCAAAGTCCAAAAGCACCAACTAAGAACAACTGTGAACAGCGTATTGGAGCTGGGTGAGAATATTGATCTTCTCTTCTCTATTTTGAAACTGATTTCCTGGAAAAGATCAGTCCCATGGAGAAAAATGTTATTGCTGTAAAAACAGTAGAAGAGAAAACAGACTTATCTACAGGAGTCATATATCAGAGAAGGATTGCAACATATTCCACACATTTTGAGAAAGATGGGAAAGCATAAAATTTACAGATTAGTATCCTGAAAGTATCAGAACTCTACTTAGAAGAGGAGTCGTGGCTTAATATGCAAGAAAGAATTATGTCTATGAAGAGTCACTGTCTTACGTGGACAGAGTATACTACCCTAGTGAGAAGGAAGGGGACTATAATTCCACCCTTCCATAGACAGAAGCAGGGGACAGAAATACATTGAAATAGACTAATGTAAAGCTATAATTTGGATAAAACTGATAACTATGGAAATTGTTAAGATTTTCCATTTAAAAGAATATTGATGAAATTATAAGAAAATAATCTTTTTGTTTTAAAAGTTGGAAAATACATAGTTACTGACATCTAATGGTGGAACAGAGTACAGAACTACAGCTGCCCTGCCTCAGAAATTGGCAAGACACCCAGAAACAGAGCACAATTTATCCCTTTGATCCTCAGTGACTCTTAGCTAAACAGAGAACATCTGGGACTAGAGGAAAGAAAACACACTGGGCTATCTACTGCAGAATGAAAAATACAATTGTTATGAAAACTGCTGAACTTCTTGGATTATAAACACTTACTGAGCTGTGATATTTAAGTTTAAGAAATGTCTGCAGAGAAAGAAAAACTTTGACTTTTTGGCTATTCTTCTAGGGGGGAAATTACCAGATTGTTTTTAAGTGGTTGAACATTTTGTATTGTTTACAAAGATAACAGACATATAAGTCTAAACCATTTGGGATTTAAGACTGGTGGGTTTGATGAAACTGGAGGTTGCATATACAACTAAAAGTGGTAAGAAACCACATGCAATATTTTTTTTCTAAAATCCCCAGTCTGGAACATCAGAGATCTTCAGGAGTAATACTTAAAGACAAGACAAATATGTTCCAGGAGGAAATGTATGCTATGTTGCAACTAATTCAAACAACAATTGCTTCAAATCATAATGAGATTAAAAATAATTTTAATGATATAAATGAGCACATCCTTGATCAGAAAATGGTGACAAAGGATGAACAAATAAATCAGAACAAAAACTAGAGGAAAAATACAGCTTAACACAGAGAAAGAAAATTCTGCAAGATTTTGCTATAATATTGGAAATGGAAAAGACATTTTATCTTTCAGAACTTCAAAGCAAACCTGGAGATAAGAAAAAAGATTTTATAAAAATGGACAATAGAGCTGTCAGTGGAATCACCAGAGTTTAGGAGACAAAAAATAAAAAGAGAAATGAAGGGAGAAGAAAAGTGGAAGCAGTATAAATGGGCAAAACTCCCCCTCAAAAGCACCTTGCTCAATTTGTCTTTCCCATTTTTAACAATGGGAAATACAGGAAGAATCCCATAGTAAGCTAAATACACTGACTTGGAAAGCTGCTAGGCAAAAGAAGAAGGCGAGAGCCAGATTCAAGAGAGATGATTTGACCTACCAGATGGAGTACTATATGACTAAATATTTGTTTGAATATGATTAGAAGAATAGTTAAATTTTGGATATGAATGGGTTCTATAGTAAGAGAGATGTGATTCATAAGTAGTATAGTATTTCTTTGTGATATGGGAAATGTAAAAACAATGGGATGATTTAAATGAACAAAATGTTTTGGATATTCAAATGTAATCAACTCAGACATGTTTTTTTCTAAGCACTAAAGATTTTTATTTTAAAAATCAGTTATATATATATACTTTATGATATATATACTTTATGATATATATACTTTATGATTCATAGGTGGGACTGATCATGTATTTTGTGCGCACACCATGTGAATGGGGCATGGATGCCATTTCAGCCACTCTGACCTTTCTTTGGGAAGTGGTGGGTTATGTAGAAGGACTGTTCTTCAAGGATCTCAAACAAACTATGAAGAAGGAACAATGTGAGGTGAAGCTTCTGGTTACTGCCTCAATGCCAGGTATGGAAAGCATTATTTTTATTTGCCTGGGGCTTTTGCTGGCATTTGGTCTTTACTGTATTTTGTAACTATAACAGTGATATATTTCTGCCAAATCATTTTCTAAATTCATTAACATAGCCTGAGTTAAAGGGGAGAGGGGATGTAAATCTTAGGCTCAGTATATGTATTTCTGCCTGTTATTGACATTCCCATATGAAAGGGAAAATTTGAAAGAGATTTTTAAATGTGAGTAAAATCTTTGTTTAAATCTTGTTTTATTTTTGGCTTTTTGCCTTTACATAGCAGGGTAAACTCTTAGATATAGCTTAAACTACCTTTACGAAATCCACCCTAGTAACTAAAATATTCAGGAAATATTTGGTGAGAAAGTGATGGTCAACTTCTTTGGCTGTCCTTTACTCTTTCTCCAATTCTATTGGGCAAATGGACTGTATCAGCTGTAATATGCTGTGATCTGTGCTTATATAAGGAATTGACATTATAGTTCATCATCCTACATGACAGTCTTTTAGCCTTAATGAGACACCAATAGTTTAGGAAAATGGTTTGTGTTAATGGATATAATTTTGTAATTAGGCAGACTATAAGTGCTGGATGGGTTTCACATAAAAAGCTCCATGAGTTGCAATACATAGGTTCCATAGAGTGGACAAAAGAAAACTGATACAAAGTCTTTTGAAGGAGCAAACAAAACAAACAACCGATGTTCCTGAAAATTATATTCTGAATTAAGTCCCCATGGTTATTTTTAAAATCCCTTCTATATTGTTAACAATAGTGTTATAAATTTAGCAATTACAGCCTGAATTGGATTACCTTCTCTTTCTAGCTATATCCACATGCTTAAAAAATAGCTCTGCACATGCATGAAAGCCAGGATTGCATAATATTATAATACTGGACATGGTAAGAGAGAGGGAGAAATTCTCAGTGAGGCATGAGGCTTCTCTGAATATCCCTGTACAAAACAGCCATTCCTTCTTTTTCAGCTGCACTGTACTATGCAGAAGCAAAAATGATAACAGAATAAGAATCATCTAAAATGTTCTGAACAACTCAGAGGAAGATTAGGACATACAGTAATTTATTTTTATTTATCTAGGATTTCAAAAGTATATTTTTGTAAACAAACATTTTATTATATTATTGCTTTTAAAGGTACCAAGACCTTAGTAGTTCATGGGCAGAATGAATGTGATATCCCAACCCAGCTTCCAGTCCATGAAGACACCCAGTTTGAAGCTCTTTTAAAGGTTTGCAAATTATTAAAATAATTTTGAAAAAAAGCTTTGGCTGTATTTTCCAGTCTTCCTCTATTAAAGCTCCTTCATTAACCTCATTAGGTTGTGGGATAAAGATTGATTTGGAATAATATACAGGACTGACCTCTGGTACATATTTATGAATTAGGTCTTTAGAAGGAGAAAATTATCTGTTGAAAGCCTGATTTAGCAGCTTCTTTACATCTCATTATGTGAAAAGGTCATCTTACAAATTACCTCAAATACACAGTAAAACAAGGCAGTTATATGAGTGACTTTGCTGGACATTTAACAGTTAGTCAAGTAGTTAGTTATTGCACTTTCAGTTACCCAACAAGCTCATTTCTGTAGGCCTACTATATGAAGTAAGAATATCACTTTCAGTTGTGATTTTGGAAATTAATTCAAGATGACAGTGGCTTTTAAAAACCCTGTTACAATCATAAGTGGTATCGCTAACTAAGAGCTATTTTAGTCGCAGTGCAAGGCTTGACAGCTTATTTTTTTATTAAGATTCCATCTTTATAGGAAGGGAATAGAGATATAGCCACAATTATCTGAGGAGAATACTTTTAAAATCAATAACTTTCTAAATTGAAGAACATGTGATCAACCAATATTGTCTTATGCTTATGTCTTTATGTGCTAGGAGTGTCTGGAATTTTTTAATATACCTGAATCCCAGTCTTCTAACTATTTTTTAATGGATAAGCGGTGGAATCTTATTCATTATAATAAGGTGAGATAGTTTTATATTGTAATGTTACTTATTAACTGTAATGGAAAATTTCATCAGCGAGTGACTTTTTGGATACACTAATATGAAAGTTTAATACTGCTATTGAGCCAGGTTTCACCTAATCTTGTACAGCTTGTTGACCCTGCCTCTTCTTTTTCTTGCCTAAATGTAAAATCTTGCTTTCCTCTACACTGAATTTCATTTTGTTAGATAAGGCCCAGTTTTCAAGTCGGTCAAGATCCATATGGATTTTGAGCCTATATTCTGGGGTATTGCTTATTCCTACCAGCTTAGTTCCATCAATCCCAATATTGATCCCTGGGAGTTCACACTATGCATATATCACCAGTATCAAAGTTGCCCATTTATTCTTATTCTCTTTCCTGTTTCTTAACCAGTTATCAACCTATATAAAAAGGAAGCCCAGAAATGAGATATTTTTCTCCTCCACTACACCATTACGACTGAAAAGTATTACTATTTCCAAAAGTGCAATTGCTAATGTGCTAGAAGTACAATTCATTTTTAAAATACAGGCTTTTTAAAATTATCCCACAGACCTATGTCCGTGACATTTACCCATTTCGTAGATCTGTATCTCCACAACTGAATCTGGTACACATGCATCCAGAAAGGGGGCAAGAACTCATTCAAAAACAGGTATGTTTATAGTAAACAGAACAATGATGCATCCTCACCAAACTGTCACATTGGTATATAATTTGGAATGATCTGGAAGATATTTTGTGGTGCAGAAGTCAGAAGCTTACTCATTTCTATATTTTTGGTGCAAGATACTGTATATATATTATGTCTTAATAGCTATGAATTACAAAAGGTTTGAATTGAATAAGGTATTGTCTTTTCATGAAACTAGGATTCTTAGATGTAGATTCCTGGGATAGTCTCTTGGATTTGGTGATGCATAACTTGTGGTAGCTCAAAGAAATTTGGGGATGCACTGGTCCATTTACCTATTAATTTTCACTTAATCCATTCAAAAATGTGCTTAGAATTCCACTATGGATGGATAGGACTGTGCCTGATGAGTCATTCCCATCATGATGTAGAAATATTGCTTGGATATATGTTTTGTGCTATCCCAAAGCTCTTTGTGAGATATAGTATTTTTGATCCTGTTGTGGCAAGATATATATTTGATACATATATTAATATTCATATAGTTTATTTTCAAAATACATATAAATCAAGTGATCATGCATTGTGCTCTACTGTTGATTACGAGGTGGGAGAGTGTCCATAGTACAAAGATATCAGAGAGGCACAAACTGGAGGAATAGGGAATTATTATTATTAGCATATGGCATTGTTACAGCAACTAGGGACCACAATGCAATTGCACTGTAGTAGTTTGGCCTGCCAAAGTACCAGCCCTGTTGTAGGGCACACTTGCATGCTTCCCAAGTGTACCATAGGAAGGTAAGCTGGCTTTACATCAGAGAGAAAGACGAGTGGCTCTTTCCTGCAATGTTACCCAAGGCCCTCTCCCTTCTCAGAGCTGCTTCGCCAATGGGGAAGGTTCAGCTGTGGCACTGTAAATTGGATTAATTAAACTACATTAACATATTCTATCTTAACTACGATAATTTCTCCATTCTTTTTTCCACTCCAGATTTTTTGCTTCATATCCCTGTTCTGGATGTAGAATAGTTATTACTAATTATTTATTTATTCTGATAGTTCTTCATGATGGCTCGTAAAGCATGGAACTAAAATTGGTTACATATTCCTAGTTCTCAATTCCTTATTACAGGCAGGGTGGCTCAATGGTTTAATGACACTGGAGATGGTTGTGCTCCAGCAGTTCACATCCTAGAACTGCATGGCAGGATGAGCTCCTAACATTCTCCTTAGCTTCAATCCACATGAGAGTTTGAAAGCATGTTCTATGCAAGTAGATAGATAGGTACCACTTCGGTGGAGAGACAAGTTGGTGCTCTGTACAGGCAGTCAGATTCCTGACAGTGCTGAACCTTCCCCATCGTGACGTCCATTGGCGAGGCAGCTCTGAGAAGGGAGAGGGCCTTGGGTAACATTGTAGGAAGAGCCACTCGTCTTTCTCTCTGATGTGAAGCCAGCTTACCTTCCTATGGTACACTTGGGAAGCATGCAAGTGTGCCCTACAACAGGGCTGGTACTTTGGCAGGCCAAACTACTACAGTACAATTGCATTGTGGTCCCTGGTTGCTGTAACAATGCCATATGCTAATAATAATAATTCCCTATTCCTCCAGTTTGTGCCTCTCTGATATCTTTGTACTATGGACACTTTCCCACCTCATAATCAATTGTTGAGCACAATGCATGATCGCTTGATAACAATTATTTTTTTTGGATTTGGATCAACAATTATTCTGATTATTGTCTGGCTATTTTTTAGGTATTTACCCGTAAATTAGAAGAAGTGGGTCGAGTGTTGTTTCTCATTTCTCTGACTCAGAAGATTCCTGTGGCTCACAAGCAGTCCCACGTGTCTTTGCTGCAAGAAGACCTTCTTCGCTTGCCTTCATTTCCCCGTAGTGCCATTGATGCAGAATTCTCACTCTTCAATGATCCACAAGGTACCACTAAGTCTCCCTAAAGCTGAGCTTGACTTCAGGTAGCTAAATAGATATTTTTTAACAATAGTATGGAATTGGTTTGCCATTAGCTTTTTTTAAGATTTCTTTTTTACTTTCCAGTCTAACTATATGGAAAACATTTTACTGATACTCTATTGAACCATCAAAATGAGACAGCAACTTTGTTCTTAGATACAATTAAATGTTCATAGATAGCATCATCATAATTGTTTAGTAGTACTGAATGAGTTTAATATGAGATCAGCAAAATAGAACAAGAATCTATGATCTCTTTGAATAACCAAAGTTAATTAATGAGGTAAACCCTATTTTTAATACATTGGTATATGGATACCTCTGGAGATTTTTTTTAAAGGAAGCTCTGATATTTTTCTTTAAACTGCTGCATTTTAATATGACATTGCTCTCATTGTTCTCCTAGCTGGCAAGGAACTTTTTGGTCTGGATACACTTCAGAAAAGCCTATGGATTAAATTGCTAGAAGAGATGTTTCTGGGAATGCCCAGTGAATTCCCCTGGGGGGATGAAATCATGCTGTTCCTGAATGTATTTAATGGGGCCCTGATCCTACACCCAGAGGACAGCGCATTGTTGAGGCAGTATGCTGCTACTGTAATCAACACAGCTGTACATTTCAACCACCTCTTCTCTCTCAGTGGTTACCAGTGGATCCTTCCCACTATGCTGCAGGTAAGCTTCTCAAACAGAGAAAACTGAAAGGCCTAAAGTAGTCATTAGACTATCCTGCCAGGACAAAATTTCCAAAGGATGCATTGATGATCTTATTGCTCATTGCTCCCCTTTAATTCTTTATCATGATTGCTTTGAGCCACAGTGCAGTTTTTGGAGATGACCCTTCAGCCTCTTGTTAGCAAATCAATACTCCTAAGGGTTTTCTTGTTTCCCAGGTATACGCTGACTATGAGAGTAATCCACAGCTCCGTCAAGCAATCGAGTTTGCCTGTCGTCAGTTTTACATTCTACATCGTAAGCCTTTTGTGCTGCAATTGTTTGCTAGTGTTGCTCCACTTCTCGAATTTCCTGTGAGTATCAGCCAACTGCTGTATGAAACTTGTTTTCATTGTTTTCTGATGGTATAAACCATTTATACCGGATTATCTCACATCAATCCTGCATGCTCTTTTTCCGCTGACTCTCTTATGCAGAGAAGCTTTAGCTTCTAAGCCCACCTTATTTTATTCCTTGAAGGCTTGCTCACATTTTCAGCAATTTTGGTCTCCTGTCTAGAAAATTCTCTCTTCCAAGGCTGACATTCTCCCATCAACAAAACATTGATATTCCCTGCATATTCAGCTTTTTGTGTCTACATGGAGAGACACATCTATGCATGTCAAATAGTGTTAAATATATAAATAAATAAAAATTTGCTAATCCTGCGATTTTTGCCTAAGCATGCACTAGTTAAAGTGAATATTTTGACATGACAGAAAAGGCATAGTTCTGGGTAAGTAGGAATGGTGAGCCTTCAGCTTCAGCTTCACACCTCAGTTTTGATATTTATAAATATATAATAGCCATGAAGATTGTGTTGTACATGTTAAATGGGAGCTAAAATTTGAACATTCTTTTGAAGATATTCATTTGTTCTTGCAATGTATAGATGTTTTAGAATTTTTAAAATTTCCTGTTGGCCTTTTTAAACCATCAGCATTAATAATGTTTCTGAAACCATTAAAACTCTTAATGAAAGCCATCATGGGAAACATCCTCTGTGATGAGAAGTAAACTGACTTTGGCACCAACAATAGCTTCATTTATTCTGCAAAGAATATCTTCAGGGCACAGTCTCTAGGATTGTAGCTGGCAATTAAGTAAAATAACATTTAAAAAAATACAAAATGCAATAATTTGTTTCATGCACCATCAAGATTGCCCATTCATCACCTTGATTTTACACAGCTCATTTCACAAAATCAGACCACCTTGGGATTTGTTAGATTTTGTTATATAACCCTCTGTGTACAAGTTTGCAACTCTTGTATAAAATTCTCACATATCCAAAACTAGTGTCGCTTACCTCAATTGACAGTGGTTTTCACTGGGTGTCAATATTCTTTTTTAAAAAACATTGTGCATCCTTTTAAAAATTGTAAGCCACCCAGGGTCTTTTTGGAGTAGGGCTGCCTTGAAATCCAATAGATAAACAAACAAGCAAATAGAACAACATTGCTTTCTTCACTGCAGGATGCTGCATACAATGGACCCAGTAAGGGAGTGTCTGCTCAGTGCCTGTTTGATCTCCTGCAGTCCTTAGAAGGAGATACTTCTGACAACCTGGATGTTCTAGAATTGGTAAAAGCAGAGAAGCCCCTAAAATCACTAGGTATTTTCAGCTTTTTTCAAAAAAAATTGCCATTTTTCTTGTGAAATAAATATATTTCTGCTTTCATTATTCCTAAAGGTTAAATAAAAAAGCAAATAAAAAAAGTTTTTTTAAAAAATGATCAGGATCATACTACATTGCTTAGACCAGACATGTCAAACACAAGGCCCGGGGGCCAGATCCGGCCCGCAAAGTGGTTTCATGCGGCCCGCGAAGCCATCCTGGAAACAGTGAGGGAACGGCCCCCACTGCCTTGGCCCTGGCCCAGAGACCCTCCTTCTGCCAGAGACCCTCAGATCTGTCCCCACTCCTGCCCAGGCCCCCATAGGCACCCTTGATGCGAACGATGCAGAGCTGGCCACGCCCACCCAGTAGGCCATATGCAGTCTAGCCACGCCCACCCAGTAGGCCATGCCCACCCAGGCCACACCCACCCGGCCCCCTGAGGGCAACCGCAATGCTGATGCGGCCCTCAATGAAATTGAGTTTGACACCCCTGGCTTAGACTATGCAGGATCTTCTAGTCTTCCACTATTCAGTAAATGATTAGCCAATCACCGTTTTAAACCCTATGATTTTCCTCCACAAAGAAACACCTTTTACAGGTAGTTCTCAGCTTACAACAGTTCATTTAGTGATCGTTCAAAGTTAGAACGGCACTGAAAAAAGTGACTTATAACCGTTTTTCACACTTACTAACCATTGCAGCATCTCCATGGTCACGTGATCAAAATTCAGATGCTTGGCAACTGGCTCGTATTTCTGGTGGGTTGCAGTGTCATGTGATCCCCTTTTGTGACTCTCTGATAAGCAAAGTCAATGGGAAAGCCAGATTCACTTAACAGCTATGTCACTAACTTAGCAACTGCAGTAATTCACTTAACAGCTGTGGCAAGAAAGATTGTAAAATGATGCAAAATTCACTTAACAAATGCTTCAAATTCTGGGCTAAATTGTGGTCATAAGCTGAGGACTACCTTTTTGTTTTTAAAGAAACAAAATTCTAAGGAGGTCTAAACTGGCTTACAATTGTATTCTATAAATTGTTTCTACCTATATTCTTGCCCTTTGTATTCTTTACTTTATATTCTTGTACTGTATCTTGTTCTCTCTCTATATTTTCTAACATTAAAAATGTTCTTTTCTCACTTATGTTTTAATGAATTTTCCTAATAAATTTTACTGTGTAGTCACATACAGTAATAACAAACCAAGTCTTCAGTGGGGTTTAGGTAATAGTTAATAGGGTTGCAGCCTGATCAGGTAATCCCATCCATGCTTATTTAGAAGTGCTGCTAACCTTTTTTAGATAAATGTCTATGACTTAAATTCTAAAGTGAAAAGAATCTTAACAGAATTTATGAATTATGACTAATGATCAATTCTACTTTGATACAATGTATAGGCATTGTACAAATGTACAGAGATTGAACATGAATTAGTTGCCTAAAGCAAAAGACATAGATGTATGTTGATTTTATCTCTCATGACACAATATTTCCATGTTGTTGATACTCTGTTATGTTCTATTTTATATATTTCAGATTTCTGTTATGGCAATGAGGATTTGACATTTTCAATCAGTGAAGCAATCAAGTTATGTGTTACAGTTGTGGCATATGCACCTGAGTCTTTCAGAAGGTAACAGCTATTTCTCGTTCAAATTTATAGATTTTAAATTTGCACAATGCATTTATTACTTAAACTGTTTAAAAATTTCCTCTTCATTCAAGGATTATTCAAGGATTTTTCTTTTTCTTTTATTTATTCTTTCCCTGACATTGACTCTGTGTCTAATGATTGGAAGAACGTCATTACTGTTTCCAAGTACAAAGATTATTCTATCTGGCCTTTCAATTTCTACCTATGTTCATTGTCTCCTCAGTGCTTATCCTTTCTCAAGCTTAGCCATAGAACCTAGTTAGATGATGCTTGGCTTCTCTGAGTAACAGGGAAAAATCACTTATTGCTGGTTGCTTCAACCACACCACACTGGAAGCAAACATCTCCCTTTTTTGCCTTCTCAAACTGTCTTGTCCTTTAACATTTTTTTCAGTTACTTCCTGTTTCATTTTATTACATTTTTGGGAAGAAGTTGTTATTGTTAATAAAAAACAAGATTTTTTTTTGCAGGTCCAAATTTGTTCTGGCAGTGATGGTGTCCTAATATTCACAAGAACTAGTATGCACAGTCCCTTTTCCTGCAGACAAAAATGGGTTTCTCCTGAACTGAGGGGATATAACCTCACATTGATAGCATTGTTACATGATCTACCTTGTTTCAGTCTTCAGATGCTGATGGTCCTTGAAGCTCTAGTGCCCTGTTACTTGCAGAAACTTAAGAGGCAAACCTCTCAAGTGGAAACCGTGACAGCTGCTCGAGAAGAGATTGCAGCTACAGCTGCTCTTGCGACATCCTTGCAAGCGCTTTTGTACAGTGTGGAAGTTCTTACTCGGTGAGTTACATCTCTTACTTGCTTATGACCTTGCAGGGCCCAAGGAGAAAAAAGATGAGAATTTTATGTTCCTGCCCATGGTGAAAACAATTGTATTGCCATTATATGTTTGCATAATTAATTAATGTATGTATGGTATGTACAAGAACAAGAATTAAAATGAGTACTATTCAAATCTGCATTATAAAATATAGAAGGTTGCATGTATCCATTTCAAAATTAAATCCCCACAAAATCTATTTCACTGAAAATTAGGTCGTGTGTGTGTGTCAAAGTAGGATCTATCTGATGGATTTTAAACACAGATTAATTAATGCAGATTCAGCATTTGTCATCCAGAATTTCTTTTCCTCCTTTTTTGGAAAGTAATACAATGACATTTAATAAAGATAAATGGACATAAAGATAAACAGTTTCTTAGGTTAAGCTTGACTCTTGGGACATGTATGTGTTTTTTCATGGCGTTGTTATTCATTTGTTTGTTTACTTATTTAGTTCAAACAATGTCCTGTTATCTCCACAGTTTCCTGGAGTTCTCCTTGCCAAGTCTGCCCTTTTCAAGATCACCCAAAAAGACTACTATAACACAAAAAGTCTAATGACAGTGGAGTGACAAAACACAGTTTCCCCATCAAAAGAAATAATAGTTCTATTTTATTATTTCATTTATATAGTCGGACTGTATTGTGAGTTCTGTGTTGATTCAAGAGGCCTCACTTAGAAGGAATGAGATCATTAATAATAAAGGCCTATGAAGAGAGATTGAAGGAACTGAGTGTTCAGCTTGGGAAAATTGAGAATAAGGACCTGATCATGCTCTTTGAACACCTGAAAAAAAAGATTACATTGAAAAGACCTGTTTTCTGTTGTTTCTGAAGGCAGGACATTGACTAATAGATTTAAGATATAGGTTGGCTAATTCCAGTTGAATCTTAGAATAATTTCCCAACTCTAAAAATAATCTGGCAGTGAGGTCAGTTGATGAGCAAGGTGGTGATCTCCTCTTTGCTGGATGTGTTGTTGAGGCTTGATAAGTTGAAGCTTTAATTTGAATTTAAGCAGAGGGCTGAACTTGATGTCCCAAATAGCTTTTCCACTCTTCTATCTTCCAATACAAGATTCTTCTATTACTGCTACTTCTACTAATCACTGCACTCTTATTACTACTGCCATTAACAGGCCAATGACTGCACCTCAGATGAGTCGCTGTGATCAAGGCCATAAAGGAACCACTACTGCTAACCATACTATGTCAGCTGGAACAAATACCAGGTATTTAACAGAGGCTGCCCTGCAACTTATTGTTTAAACTTTACTAATATTAATGTTTTTACATATTCTTTATACTGTACAATATTAAATAAGAAAATGAATGTTGGGACAGATAGGGACAGAATATGAAACTTACCTTATTAGATCAAACTACCAAATGATTATGGGTTTTATTTTTGTTTTTAGCAGAAGCCAGTCCAAAACTCACAAGAATTTGACACATAATACATAATAGAGAAGACAGTCATATGTCAAAAATTATTTCTATCATTTAGTAACCTCAAGTACAATTCCTATGAAGATATCTCCCTATGAAAACAAGCCTATATCCAGAGCTCAGTAATCTTACTGCCTTGGGATGAGAAGAATCAGACTACTATGCAGGATGACAAATGAAGTTAGTCTGAAACTGGAATTGATATTGGAGCTTGCAGCTGCCTGAGGAATGGTCTGAGTCCTTCTCATTGCACTTCATGACCTACTAAGCTGAGGCAGAAGACTGAAGTAGGGGAACTTTAGAGTGTTAGATGCGATGGCAGAATACATTTCTCTACATCTTCCTGTCCACATTTAAGATAAAGGATGAAGATGGAACCATTTTATCTTGCCTTCACCCCTCCAGTTCTGAGTAGTTAGAGTAGTAGCTTCTCAATTGACCCTGTGATCTGGCAATACCAAACTTTGGGTCATCCACCCGGGTCTGTCCTAGCATGTCAATAGTTGCACATAGAGTTGTTCTCCATTGAGAGGAGGTTGTTTGATCTTGTAGAATATGGGGGAAATTCTTTTTTATTATTCTATCACAAGCTTTTGCTCTAAGCTGAAATAGATGATGGAATTGCACAGGAAGGAATATGTGAAAATTCTCTCCTCCATTCGGCCTACTGAAAATTGGAAAATATATGGAAATTTTGACTAGTTTAATCAATATATGATAACTGGATAACACTCATGAACTACAATACCTTTTTTGAATTACAGTGGTTGAAAAGCCACTGCTAGACTTTATTCTTTACTATTTTGTCTAGTGTTTTAATAATTTTTGCCTACCCTGGTAGCTAATGAAGATGTATGCATATAAGGCAATCAATTTAATAATCTTTATATAGTAATCTTAAATGTAGTACCTGAAGGAAATCCCTCACACCTTTTCTTCTGCTAAAAATTTACTTATTCCAAGTATGTGTGCTTCAGTGATATGCTACTGTTTGTATAGAAATGTTTCCCCGTCAGAAAGCAAAGCTATTTTCTTCTGGTGAACAGATCGAGATACTATTTTCCTCTGTGCTTGCTAGACATGTCCATGTCCAGCTAGTCATTGGCAAATATAATACTACATAGAGCTGTGTGTGTATTAAGTCCAAAATAACAGAGTTATTGCTATCTCAAAGAAATGTGCAAAACAGCCATCTAGCATGTGGTTGGTGCATTGGATTTCATGCACATACAGCACCACATCCAAATATAACTCTTGAGCAAGAGGAAGTTGTTTCATATACAAAAAAGGTGTTATGAGTCTGGACATGAAGAGGAAAGCACCCCCTCATTCCTCCATTGGTAAAGCATGTATTATGAGTATTTGATCTAGACCAAAGTGTACCTCGCCTTATAATTTTTGAATTCCTTTGTCCTTGTTTTTGTCTTCTAACTTCTAGGTACCCAGAGCAAGGAGCCAAACTGCATTTTATCAGGTACTGGAATATTGCTGCCAGCTTCTTTCCTTAGAATTTGTAATACATTCCTTTAATACAATCTTCCTACTCTCTGCCCCAAATTCAGCTTTATTTTGAATGATTTTCTACCAGAGATTCCATACCAGGAGAAAACAGCCAAAAGTCCTTTAAGTAACAGCTTCTGCCTTCTCTGGGTGCTTCTCTTATAGGAGAAATATTAAGCAATGATTTCCCTGCAATGGTACATTTCCTGTTAAAGATACAGTCCATCATCAGGCAGGTTTCATGACAATGATTTCACATATTAGCCCATTCTTGTCTTTTGATTTCCATATTCTGCATTTTCCCTGTTTGTTATATTCAGAGAAAATCTTCATTTGATAGAGGAAGGCCAAGGCATCCAGCGGGAGGAGCTGGATGAACGTATTGCTAGAGAAGAGTTTCGGCGACCTCGTGAATCCCTATTGAATATATGCACTGAGTTCTACAAACACTGTGGCCCCCGACTGAAGATTTTACAGAACCTGGCTGGAGAGCCCAGGGTGACTTCTTTAGAGCTGCTGGATGTTAAGTCTCATATGAGGTATTATTTTTGAATGTCTGTAAATATTCGACTGTCCATTAGCAATACGTGTGTATAACAAATATTTATTTATTTTAATTCCATTTGTATCCCGCCGTTCTCCGAAGACTCAGGGTGGCTTACAAGCTTAGCAGTAGCCTTCATTCTATGTATATGCCTGCTTATTACGGCTTTCGCCCCCCCCAAGCGTCATTATTACAAAGTCAGCTTATTGCCCCCAACAATCTGGGTCCTCATTTTACCTACCTCGGAAGGATGGAAGGCTGAGTCAACCTTGAGCCTGGTGGGATGCGAACCTGCACTAATTGCAGGCAGCTGGTGTTACTTAAGGAGGCATTAGCCCACTGCTCCACCAAGGCTCTATGCACTATAACATACAAAACAGAACTTTAAGTTTCTTTTAATTATAAGTAGAATAGGATTTTTTCTTTTCCAAATTATTTCCAGGTAATATCATAAAAAAGGAAAGGGAAATCTGATCTAAACACTTCAAATACTGTAGATACCAAGAAATACAGTAAAATCACAACAGCGGAAAAACTGTTCTGGTGCAAACACCTGCAGTGTCATTCATTAGTTGAAATTTATAATTACAAATCTTCTCATTTCTGTGTGTAAAACTGAGCTAAGTATATTTTCAGGAAATCATTCAGCATGTATTTTTTGTCATTGCAGCGTCAGCCTGGTTGGCATTTATATTTATGACTTTTCTTATCCTTGAAGACAGATTTTTGGAAGGTTGTCATGAACATATAATCTGCCACTCTGAGATATAGATGATATACAGTATTTTTGCAGAAATATATTTAGATATAGAGATGTTTGTGAAAAAAAAAAATAAAGTCAATGTGGTTTTCATTTCATCTGTGTTGATCCTTTCCTTTTCTTTCATAGTTGTAGAAAATAAGATCCATCAGTCTTGATTCTGCCTTCTGGGAAAACTGAGGCTTCTTATCAATTTCAGAACTCTTTTGCTGATTCAAAATAAAGGGGATTATTTCTTTCCTTGATTCCATCCATCTTCAGGTTATGCATCTTTAGTCAATCCTACCTCTGAGTGGAGCTTTCAGTAGCAGTGAACTCTGCTTCAGATGAATTTTATTTACCTCATCCCTTAAAAAGCCAGGAGGCCAGGACCACCAAGAGCTTAGGTGACTACTCTTTTGTTTGTAAGAAACCTTCAGGCACACAATCCTACCCTCCTCCAGGTAGACCTTAATTTTAGAGAGCTGAGAAATCAAAGAACAGGAATATTTCTGGTGGCAGTGCATCCAGTGATCCCAATCATGGAACATCCAGCTTCTCCAATCCACCATTTTGTAGCATGGGTCTGCCATTCTTTCTGTAAAAGAGTAAGGGCTGACCTTGGGGAAGGAAGAAATGAGCTTTTAAGGGAAGACTTGGAGAAGAGAAGAGATGAGATAGTCCAGAGATTAAAGGAAGTATGAGAAAGAAACTCAACATAACTCTGCCTACTTTTGTTTGGTATAAAATGTGACAGAGAGAATCTCTAGTGGGCTTTCAGGATTTTCTCATTATAGCCTGCAACAATCAAGTAGCATCCTAAAATGCCTTGGTGTTTGTTTCTTGACCTGGCCTAAGTTTCCCATTTACTCCTATCTCCATGGAAAAATGAGAACCTCCTCCCTCTCTTTTAGACCAGAGGGGGCAGTTCCAAAAATATTTTTTTTTAATCTGCTAAGAAAACTCCTGTCCAACAATACAGACAATAAGGGACCAAATACATTTTGAAAATAAAGAGAAGTGACTATTGCTAGGCCTGAAATTTAGGTTCTTCCCCATTGCTATATTTACTTCTTCTCTTCATCCTCTTCTTCCTTCTACTCTTGATCCCAGCCAAAGGAATAAGATTAGCAAATTGTGCCATGACCAGAAGAGCAAAAAATATGAGGATAAAGAGAGAGCCAAAACTTATTCCTTATACTAATAATGTCCATAGGGAATCTCTCTCTATAGTTGCCACTGCCTCTTCATATTCCAAAGAGAGACATTGCCTCTGTCTTCCCAAAAAGGGGAAATGAAGATCCTGGGAAATGGCTGACATTGATACTTCGGAAGATTGTACTGTAGAGTAGTTATAATGCATATGCATTTCTATTATTAGAATAAGCTTTCTTGAACTGGATAATAGTAGAATATTGCAAGATATATGCTCTGATTAAAAACAATTTCATGATTCCTTCAGTTTTCCTAAGGCAAAAATTCTTTGGTTTTATTAGTGGATAACATTGATTTTGTCTTCTAATACTCAATATATCAGAAATGTCTGAAAATTAGGCAAATAGATTTAATTATGTTTAAGATAATACTAAGTCACATGTGTATCATTAAGCAATGTAATATAATAAAGCTAGCTAACTAGGGATCAATACAACCACAACACATTAACACTCTTCTTTAAAACCTGACACCATTACACTGCTCTAGTATTTTTCCCATCCTTTAAATAATATTTTTATTGCATGCAATATGTAAAGCTAAGAAATGAATACAGGTAGTCTTCAACTTCTAACCGTTCACTTAATGACTGTTTGAATTTATTTGAACTTACAACAGCACTGAAAAAAAGTAATTTATGACCATTTTTCACACTTACGACCATTGCAGCATCCCCCATGGTGACAAAATCAAAATTTGGATGCTTGGCAACCACATGTGTTTATGACAGTTGCACTATCCCAGAGTCATTTGATCACCTTCTGACAAGCAAAATAAATGGAGAAGCCAGTTTTATTTCAGTGTTACTAACTTAACACTGCAGTGATTTACTTAACAACTGCAGTGATTCACTTAACAACTGTGGCAAAAAAGGTCATACGGCAAAACTCATTTAATAACTTTCTTGCTTAGTAACAGAAATGTTGGGCTCATTTGTGATTGTAAGTGGAGGACTACCTATAATATAATATGGTTCCTCTGCCTAATAAATCTACCGTGTAGCAAAATTATTAAGAATGCAGTATGGATATAAGAAATAGCATTATTTACTTAAACTATTATATTATTATCTACATACTGTATATGCATGATTCATTTAAATATTTTTACAATTCAGAAAAAATACTTAATACAGAAAAATATTTAATAATGTTAAATATTTAATGCCAGACTTCCTTAGCCCGTTGTGTCCTCCTGATATGTTGGATATCAAATTCCTATAGTATTTTGCTATCATAGCCTTTAGGTTGCCACATCTCTAGAGTGCATCAGAATGAAAAGGCTGCATCAGACAGTGTGATGATCAGTTATCTTTTTTGGACTATGTAGCATTTTATTTAATGAAAATGAGTTTTCCATTAAACAATCTCAAAAGAGCTCCTGTGACAAAATCCAGATTTTCCTCTTAATGAGCAATGGTTTTAGATTGGCAGAGATTGCACATTCCCTTTTGAAGCTGGCACCTTATGATACCCAGACAATGGAGAGCCGAGGGCTCCGACGGTACATCATGGAAATGCTGCCCATCACTGACTGGACTGCTGAAGCAGTGAGGCCTGCCCTTATCCTCATCTTGAAAAGACTGGATCGTATGTTCAATAAAATTCACAAGATGCCTACTTTGAGGTAAGTGTGTTTGTCAGAAAAATATGGGATCTGTTTCTGAATTTGCAAGCCATGAAGGAAGGGTACTATTATTATTATCACTATTATTATCACTATTATTATCACTATTATTATCACTATTATTATTATTAGTGTTCACTACACTGAATTCTTACAGTAAATAATTAAAAATATATTATTCTATTGATCATAATGGAAAAACATGGTAGCAGAAATGCACCTTTTGTGAAGAGTCACAAGAATCTAATGTAGATTTTTTTTGCTTTGGTAAATTTTAAAATTATACCAAATGATCCACTGTGATTTTAATTAAATATACATATATAATAAGTTCTATCTCTCTCATCATGAAACCTTTTTTATAAAGACATATATGTGTGTACAGATGACAGCTAGGAAATTGTTGTTTGTAATAATGTTCCCTGCAGTCTACTCCTATCTCCATAAAACAAGCTTTAAATGAATAATTTTGCTTCCCAAAATAATTCTTAAAGGTGTTGTGGATAGATGTTTTTATACCGTACTGCTCGAGTGAGGCCCGTATCCATGAGGAGCACAATCAGTAGCCTTCCTTGTAGTTAATTATGTGATCCAAATTCCTAACATGCTTGAGCTATATTAGCTTACTTTCACCTCAGATTCTGCAAAAACACTGGTAAGTTTTTTATACAATTCCTACAAAAATATATAGCAGATATATATATGTCAAATACTTGTTAACTATTTAGATTACCTTGCTAGGCCCCAAACATGGGACAAATCTTTATTTCCTGTTTCAGCCTATCTTGAAGGCTATCGAACAGGCAGTAGTCACACCGGTGACAGCTCATGTTAGCAATTTACACAAATATATATATATATATATATTAGAATGACAAACAACTTGGAACAGGTCCCAAAGGTGCTTTTATAAGAGGCAACTGGACTTTCTTGTTTTTCTTTGAAGATGTTTTGCTTCTTATCCAAGAAGCTTCTTCAGCTCTGATGTAGAGCTCTGATGCAGAGCTGAAGAAGCTTCTTGGATGAGAAGCAAAACATCTTCAAAGAAAAACAAGAAAGTCCAGTTGCCTTTTGAAAAAGCACCTTTGGGACAACCATGACCTGCGTGACTGAGAACCTCCATAGACAACTTGGAACAGGCTATGTAAAATTTAAGGTAGCCTTTGAAGTTTGTTTAATGAGATTGATCTAGACCTATGGAAATGTGCATCACTATATACTTCTTAGATTTTAATGGTTTAGAATCCTGTTTGACGTCTCTAGGTTTCTTAAATAATTACCGCTTGTAAGCAAATATGAAGAGAATGCATTCTTTGATCTTTATATATTAAGTAAAATAAACAACCTTCTTTTTTCTCATTTTATTTCCTGAAAACCTTTTCATAGCTCAAAATACATTGTCAACAGAAATAGTTGTATATTCTTGCTGTGTATCTAATTCTAAATCAGTTTTCCAACCATTGGAAATTTTAAAATTGTTCATTTCCTCTCTACTTTTAGAAAGTGCTGTGTCATTAGCAGGACAGACCTAATTTATAATTGCCAATTCAGCAAATCTGCTCACTGTAATGATTTTTTTAGCATAGGAAAAGACTGAGATATACAAATATTGGCTGGGTGCAGGTCCTGGCTTCATAAAATAGGGCTGAAAAATAAACATTAGGGGCTGAGTCTTCCTTCTCTCCAGCCTGTACAAACTTAAATATGAATGAAGTCTGAGCTCTCTGTGCTTTGGCCAGGATAATTTTGTTTGCAATTTCTTATCACTATTATTTTTCATGGTCAATTCCACATTAATGTTTCTATGAAAGAACCTTGAAGAATGTTAGATTTGTCTGTATTTCCAAGTCTATTAGCAAAACTTTGGCTTTTCCCTATGATCAGCTTGATCTCAGAATGGTAGTTACATGAATGAATTCTGGAAGAAATAAACAGATGTTTAGTACTTCAAATTTCCTGACTTCTTTTTAAGCATTGATCTGAGAAGGAATTCAACTATTGGTGAATAGGGCTAGAATTGCAATATAAAAGAAAGTGTAATTATGTTTTCTTTTCATATCACTGGATATGAAACAGTAATATTGTCTTGACATTTACCAAATGGAGGGATATTAATTTCTTTGTAGGATATCACAAATACCACATTAATCTCTAAAATTTAAGAATGTTTCTAGAAATGTCCTATGAAGTTTACCACATTATCATCCCTGAACAAAAATATTTTGCACCACAATTATACAGTATTCTCAGTCTACTTTCCACTCTAAAATTACCCTGTAGAGTGAATCGATTTTATGATTTTTCATCTAGTTATATTCCCATACTCTTGCCTAATCTAGCCTATTGAATATCTGCACCCAACATGTGTACAAGTAGCAAACAATTTGCTGAATTTTAAGGTACATATTTCAAAAGACCATAGGATATTTGTTATCTTTCTCTGGATAGGCAAAATTCTTCATTATTTTTTTTCCAAAGAGAAAAGAATTTAGATCTGTGTTTCAGAAATCAAATAGAGATAAAGCACTTAAGAGCTGGACCAATGATCGTAAGTTCATTTTCATGTACTGCTTCTCTGCAAATTCTCTGCTAATGTTTAAAAAGGTTGGATTAAATAAATCATGGATCATTCAGCCAAGGTGTCTGTCACCATTGTTTTCTCTTGGTGACCTAAAGAGATGGAAGTGAAAGATCAGCTATACAACCGCATGCAACCACTGAACCCAGGGGTCTTTGGTAGCATGCAAGTAATTCAAACAAAACATAAAGAATGCCCTGCTATGGTCAAATGAGGAAGTCTGTACTGGGTCTCAAAGAGCTTTATTTAGCAAATGTTGTTGTTAGTTGCGAAGTCGTGTCCGACCCATCGCGACCCTATGGACAATGTTTCTCCAGGCCTTCCTGTCCTCTACCATCTTCTGGAGTCCATTTAGGCTCACTCCTACTGCTTCAGTGACTCCATCCAGCCACCTCATTCTCTGTCGTCCCCTTCTTCTCTTGCCCTCAACCTTTCCCAGCATTAGGCTCTTCTCCAGTGCAAATACTGGAGTTCAATTATTTATTATAAAAGTGATATTGTTGAGAGAATACACCTAGACTCAAATTTCTCAGAATATTCAGAGCTTTTTTCAGTACAGAAAGGCTGATTGTAAATACCTATCTCCTAGACCAGACATGTCAAACACAAGGCCCGGGGGCCAGATCCGGCCCGCGAAGTGGTTTCATGCGGCCCGCGAAACCATCCTGGAAACAATGAGGGAAAGGCCCCCACTGCCTTGGCTCTGGCCCAGAGACCCTCCTTCTGCCAGAGACCCTCAGATCTGTCCCACTCCTGCCCAGGCCCCCATAGACACCCTTGATGCGAATGATGTAGAGCTGGCCACGCCCACCCAGTAGGCCATATGCACTCTGGCCATGCCCACCCAGTAGGCCACGCTCACCCTGGCCATACCCACCCGGCCCCTTGAGGGCAACCGCAATGCTGATGCGGCCCTCAATGAAATTGAGTTTGACACCCCTGTCCTAGACATTAGGAATTTGCTTCATTTGCAAGGTTTTATCTTTATAAAGGTAAGGATTATGATATGCACATGCTCATTTTTTCCTTACTCATTTATGTTTTGTTGGTTAATTAAGAATTTTACAGGATCACTTTCTTCTACAATGTTTTTATTCCACTATCCTTCTGAATAACAGGTAAAATGATCACACTGAGATACAGGATATTGCCATCTGAGATCTCCTTTACTGTATCTTGAACTTCCCTTGGTGTTCCTATCTCTCAGTCACCTTTTTGTGGGCTAACCATCTAATGCCACCTACTGTTGTGTTCTAGGAGACAGGTTGAATGGGAGCCTGCCAGCAATTTGATTGAAGGGGTTTGTTTGACACTTCAGAGGCAGCCAATCATATCCTTCCTGCCTCATCTTAGGTCACTGATCAATGTCTGTGTCAATCTGGTGAGTAAATAAAATGGCAGTCTCCTGCACATTTGCCAAGCTCCCTTCTACAATACAAACTCCCTGTTCAGCACTCTTAGAAAGAACTTCCTTGAATAACACTAGACATAATGAAATACATTTTCAAAGTGGTGCATGGGGAGAGAATGAAAAGGAAACCCATAGTCCAATGACTGGTTTTGACTACTTTCCATGCACCACTCTGAAAATCTACTTCTGCATGTTGCGCTGAGAGTTGAGGGCTGCAAGTTGGAGAGTGGGGTGGTGGATACTGCACACACCTGTATACACCTGGCAGATGAGTTGGAAAGAAGTGTGGGACCTTGGAGACATTATTCAGCCTCACCTTGTAAAAATAATGCCAAAAGACATTAATTATTAGCTCAACAAATTACTAGAATAAATTTGTTTTGCCATTCGTAACATTCATAGTTTAAAGAAAGTTTGGGGTGCTTTTGTATGATGTTCAGATCCTTCTGACTCTTTAACATGGGTGCTTCTAGATTGCATTAAGGAACATCAGTTTGACTTGGTGTGCCCTTGACATGCATAAAACTGCTATAATTATACCTGACTTGAAAGACAATTCAACAATAGATAAATCCTTCACAGGTGTGATACTTGTTCGATTAAAAAAATGAAAGAAGCTAGAATACTTACTGTGATAGTAAATGTCATTTAAGTAGGAACTCAGGTAAATGGGTAAAAATATAGTTTTTATACTGTTAAAATGAAAGCTAATATACTGGGATAATTTCCCTATATATAGCACTAGTTTAAGTTTGTTGGCATTTCCAGTGATCTTTTGAAAAGATTTTGATTACAATCTGGAGGATTGTAGAATGTAGGAAATTCAGGAAACTCAGCTGAAGTCAGACAAACAGTAAAAACATTGAAGTAAACTGACTTTTGGTCTGATACACCAGGAGCTTTATTATCAGCTTTATTAATTTTCATCAGCTAAAGGACCATACTGGGATTTGTGGCACATATCAAGAACTAAATTCAAAAACTGAATGTCTCAAAATCCAAGTTGGGGAATCTTAGGGATGAAATGATCTGTTAAAAGGTGCAAAGATTGTTTCCCATTTTGAGGCTTAATTCGTCCAAGCTTCTAAGTAAATCACATCAGCTTTTCCAAACCCACCCATTGTGGGGTCTGCAAAAGATGTTGATAAGGCACATATCTTGGAGACCTACTCTAAATAGCATGAAAGTTATCACAAGATGCCTGCCCGCTGGAATAAGATTCCCCCTGAAATATGATTGCTCATATCCCTGCTAGTGTTTTGAAGACCTAACTCTTTGCCAGGCCTTTGGTGAGTGTGATTGAAGCCCCCTTTTAGGTTGTGTGGACTTGTTATTTTTCCTGCCCACCTGATTATCTTTTATTCCTTTGTTCTTGTATGTTCTTGTATTGTTTTATTTATTCTTAAATTGTTACTTGCTATTCTTTGCCCAGAATTGTTAGGGAGTTGGGTGGTATACAAACCTAATAAATAATAATTAAAAAAGAAAATTAGTGGATATCCACTCCTTCAAAATGGAATAATACTATTTTCTTTTCTAAGATCTTCCTTTGTAAGATCTAGTTACTGAAATACAAACAAAGCTGATAGAAAACAGACTGGAAGAAACGAGTACTTCAATATTCCTCCAAACAATATTAATAATTATTAATCCAGCATTTAAAACTCACCAGAACAAGATGCTTGTGATGGGGAGGTGTCAAAAAGTGCCCAGGATTTTGTAGTTGTGCCAAAATGGTCCCATGATCATTTAACTGAAGTCCTGCCCATTTTTACCTGTCATATGCATATGATTCATGTAAAAAATAATCGGAAACCTTTCCCCTTCCCTGCATATCTAAGTTCTAGCCAAACATTTAGGAAATCTATAGCAAATTATGTAATTTGTCATTACCAAATTCCTGAAAAAACTCCTACACTTCCACTAAGCAGGTAGGTCTCAATATAAGTTTCAATTATTTTGAGTAGCCATTGCACCATTTGATAGTAGATTTTTGTTTTTGTTTTGAGAGGCCCTTTGTCATAGCCTGAAACTATCCTTGGCATAAATTCTATGTTAAAATCTTATGTACAGTACATACATTGAGATCCTCCCTCTATCCCCATGCAAGTTTAATTCTTATACAAGAGAAGAATCTGAACATTATATGAACAATCATACAAGGGAATCTGAATATTGTGTTAAATCCAATCTGGATCAGACTCAGGACATTATAACTAGTACACTGTGATTTCAAGTACATGCTTCCATTGAGTACAGTAACTACATGGCATACCCTCCAACCCCACCTATTCTACCAGTACAGTGCTGGTTATTCAGAGCTAGTACTGGATACATTCTTAATTCTGCTGATTTTCCTTGTGCCTTCCATCCAGTCCTTCTGCTAACCCTGTAGTAGCACCTTTTCCTTCCCATCCATTTCCTGTTAGAACCACTCCATTCCTTTCTTGACCCCAGCTACCGCAAGACATGTGGAGGGCCCTGAGCATCCCAGTCTTGCGCTATCTGAAGTGTGTACCTTACTAACATTGGAGGGTATGGCATGGATGGAATTGAAATCGTTGGTCAAGGTGATGTGCTGTGTTTGTATTGCAGGTGATGGGAGTAGTAGGACCTTCCAGTGTGGCCGATGGATTACCCCTTCTTCATCTCAGCCCTTATCTCTCGCCACCTCTACCCTTCAGCACAGCTGTTGTCCGGCTTGTAGCATTGCAGATTCAGGTGTGACTGCCTTGCCTGTTAGACAGGCTTTGCTTCTTATGTGGTTGAGACACCAGTCCACTGGTGCTCTTTCGTTTTCTGCGAAAGCTGGGCAAAAACTGTGAGGCAAAGTTCATACTTCCCCATACTTATGCTGAAGTTTCACAACTCAGCATTTAGCAACTCTCCAAGTCTTTGGTAGGTGTCAATTTAGCATAATTCCATTGAGTCACATTGGAATTGTGCAGATTGAAACCAACCAAAGACCTGACATGAGCAACTATATTTCCTGACAATGTAGACTAGCATTATTTATTTTTGCTTCTTAGATGAAGAATAAGAGCTACAAAAGTGCTGAAGCAATAAGTATTTTGTAGGTTGTAAACTTGAAAGGCTAAAGCTAATTTCATGGAAATGCTTTATACAAATCTGAAGATCAGGTATTTTTACATTCTGCCCTCTGAAGCATTCTATATAATTTCAAATTTGCATACCCATTTATTATATCTAGAAGATATTGCTTATCAGTTAACTATCCCAGATTTCCAGAAGTTAATTGTCAACTTTTCTTTATTTCTCTTCTTTCTTTCTCTCTCTCTCTTCCCCCCCTCTTTTATCCTTTCAATTACTTGAGAGGGGTCGGTACTCTCGCCTCTCCTGTTCAACATCTATATGAGGCCGCTGGGTGAGATCATCCATGGCTTTGGGGTGAGGTATCATCAATATGCTGATGATACCCAGCTTTTCATCTCCACCCCGAACCAAAGCAGTGATGCCCTCGATGTGATGTCCTGTTGCCTGGAAGCGGTACAGATTTGGATGGGGAAGAACAGGCTCCGGCTCAACCTGGCCAAGACTGAGTGGCTTTACGTACCGGCATCTCATTTAGTCCAAAAGGTTCCATCATTAGTTATAGGAGGAGAGATGTTACCTCCCGTTGATAGAGCATGCAATCTAGGCGTCCTCCTGGATTCATGACTCAGTTTTGAAGATCATATTGGAGTCGTGGCTAGGGGGACATTTGCCCAGCTTTGCCTGGTACGCCAGTTGCACCCCTTTCTGGACCAAGATGCCCTACGTACAGTCACCCACGCACTCGTTACCTCCCGTATAGATTACTGCAATGCTCTCTACATGGGGCTGCCCTTGAAGACCACCCGGAGGCTTCAGCTGGTGCAGAGTGCGGCCGCGCGGGTAGTGATCTGCATTGGTTACCGGTTGTCCTCCGGGTGAGATTTAAGTTGCTGGTACTTACCTTTAAAGCCCTACATGGCCTCGGCCCGGGATACTTGCAGGACCATCTGCTGCCGGGAATGACTTCCCATCGCCCAGTGCGCTCACACAGAGAAGGCTTCCTCAGGGTACCATCGGCTAGACAATGTCGGCTGGCGACCCCCAGGGGGAGGGCCTTCTCTGTGGGAACACCAGCCCTATGGAACCAGCTCCCCCCTGAGCTTCAGATGGCCCAAGATCTCCAGTCCTTTCACCGCGGCCTCAAAACACTCCTTTTCCACCTGGCTGACCTGGACTGACAGGGATTTTAATTATGTTTACAATTTTTAACTGTAAATTTTAACTTATTTTAATTTTAATTTTAATTTATTCTACAGGGGCCATTAATTTAATTTTCTTTTAACTTCTGTATTATTGTATGTTATTGTTGTTAGCCGCCCTGAGTCCTTCGAGAGATAGGGTGGCATATAAGTCCCAATAATAAATAAATAAATAAATAAATAAATAAATAAATAAATAAATAAATATTAATTATTTCTATCAGATAGATGAAAATAATCTGAGACTTCTATCTGTTAATGTTTTTTAAAATTGTTCATTATCATGTATACTCTTTTAATAACTTAAACTCTGTGGAGTAACTTGGGATGCTACACTGTATTGCTCCTACTTTGGAAAATGCAAATTTTGTGCTTTGTTTGGGGGTAGGGGTTAGTTCTCCATTGATGCTAAAATAAGGTGAGAAGGAAGAAGAGATGACATTTTTTTTTCCAGATGTAGGCTTTCTGCTCCGGTTCCCTATCTGTCCAATCTTTGGCATTTGGCCGAATCAGGATCAAAACAAAATGATAGGTATGGTCTTCCAAATGTACATTTTCAGAGAGATGTAGTGAAATCTTAAAAATGGCTAAAATGCTTTCCCTTGCATTTTTTTCTAGATTTTTTTTTTATTTCAGAACTTTTGGTTTGAATTAGCATAGGTAATTATCAGTATAGTATACTATCTGCATCATTTTAGACTAAAACGAATAGGTCAATGAGCCCCAAATCTTGCAAATTTAATCAATTGATTATGTTGAAGCTAAAAATCTAAGGTGGTGAACCTGTCCTGTAATGCATTGGGTGAACCAAGTATCTGTGGATCCAATTTTTTAAAAGTTTGCTGTTTTAACCTACCAGTTTTAATTAATATTTAATCTTTTTTTATTATCACTGCACAGGCTTTAAAAGAAGATTTTCCCTTAAGCCATGTGATCTCCCCATTCACCAATCAGGAGAGAAGGGAAGGAATGCTTTTAAATCTACTGATTCCATTTGTGCTCACAGTAGGATCAGGAAGCAAAGGTCTGATTAACAGAAAGAATATTTTGTTTTCCCCTCCTGCCTGCCTCTCTGAAACAGCAATTTTGTGCATTGTTATATACCTTCGTGTTTCTTTTGGCACAAGCATTATTTCTGGTGTTTTGTCTGTAGGGTTTGTTGAGGACTTGGATAAGAACATTAGTGTGTTGTAGTGTCCTTCTCTCATTTCAGCTGTGTTTTCTGAATTAAATCTTTGACAGAGGAATTCCCCTTTTTGAAATCAGGACAATGACAGAGCAGGCCGGACAAAGCAAACATTCACCTATATGTAAGAAAAAAATGGAGACAAACAAGGAAAACACACATTTTCTATATAAGCTACTCGTCCAGTTTAAACTTATTTAACATAACCATATCTGCAATGCATCTGATTTTGTTCCAAAGGGTTCATTCACACTAGGCTAGGCTCTGATTTGCCACCTGAGAATGTGTGGGGGAGGGTACAGTTTAGTCCTTAGCTGTTCAAAGGCCTGTGTACGTCTGTTTGGTTAGCAAGCCCAAAGTCTACAATGAGCCTCAATTCTTAAAAAATCAAAACCAAGTATAATATAGTGTAGGAATACCAAGTAAGAGCATGATTCCTTTGTCTTGTCTTGCTGTGTTTGTTCTTGAATAACTTTGTCTTCTGCTTACAGAAGGAAAAGGTAGGGAAACTTATTGTGGTTTACAGAATGTTCATGTGTCATCATGTGTGTTTGAATCTTTTATAGGAATCAAAGCCTGATCTGCTCTTTGTCTTTTCCTTTTGAATCATGCAGACAGCCCTTGGCTGGAGCAGCCTGAAGTTCTCCTGCTGCTCCAGACAGTCATTAACATTTTACTGCCACCTCGCATTATTAGCACTTCACGTAGTAAGAACTTCATGCTGGAGAGCTCCCCTGCTCACTGCTCCACACCAGGAGATGTAGGAAAGGACCTCCGTAAGGAAGGGCTGGCTGAATCCACTAGTCAAGCAGCCTACTTGGGTGAGTGAGAATTTCTATCTGGCAGTGAATTTTGAGATCAAATTGATAGGATGGCAATGTTTTCCTCCCAAAAATAGTCTATTTCAAATCTTGAATGTGCAAGCATGCATGGCTTGTTATCACGATACTGTTCTTTAATTTTTTTGGACTTATTTGTCTCATTTTTTTTAGCTTTGAAGGTGATCCTTGTTTGTTTTGAGCGGCAGCTTGGTAGCCAATGGTATTGGCTGAGTCTGCAAGTCAAAGAAATGGCTTTGCGAAAAGTTGGAGGGCTGGCCCTATGGGATTTCCTGGATTTTATTGTACGCACTCGAATTCCTATTTTTGTACTTCTTCGTCCTTTTATTCAATGCAAGGTAATTCGCTATTGATATTAGTCAGAATTTCTTTCTGAAATGACTTTGCAAACAGGATTTATTATTGTTCCGCTAGGGACAAGACATGTCTTTGCAATAAGGTGCTTTTGCAAGCAGGAGGAATACCCCTCAAATCCAGAAATTCAGTTTCAAAAGTATTGATTTGCAAATTAATATGTCTGATTCACTCTGGGTTTGTAACAGACAGGTCTCGTGATAATGGCTGAGAATAGTTGTTCTGTATGTGCATTAATAGCAAGTAAAATTTCCCAGTCTTCATGGCTGTCCGCTGCCATTGTCATCCTCAGTTGCTAGCCCAGCCAGCTGAGAATCACGAGGAACTGACTGCCCGACAACACATTGCTGACCAGCTGGAGCGGCGCTTCATCCCCCGCCCTCTCTGTAAGAGCTCTCTCATTGCAGAATTCAATAATGAACTGAAGATCCTCAAGGAGGCTGTGCATAGTGGATCAGGTGAGGACACTGGTGGAAAAGGGAGGCTGAAAATGAGGAAACAGGAAAGGTTTGATCAAAAAAGAACATCGATGCCAGCATCACACCAAACCCCCCAAGTGTTTTTTCTTCTTATCAAACTCGTATTATAGAATGACAAATCTGAATTTGTAAGAATTGTCGTTCATAATTATAAGCAGTTGTAAACTTGAATTGTGATGGTGATTGAAAGATTATTTACTAAAAATTAAAGTTTAATTTAGGACACTGGGAGAAAAATATTGTGCGATGGTTACTAGTTATAATTTCTGATGCGGCATTCTTAAGGATGGTGAGATGTATCTTGCTATTTCATAGGAGCATGAAATTAAACTAAGTACATTTCAAAAGAAAGCTGCTCCTTTCTTTACCCACAGTGTTCATCCTTCACACTCTTCAACTGATGGTTCAGAATCATATGCCTCTCCTTTTACTTTGGTAGCATTATTCTTTTTCACTAGCATAATTATCATTCCCTCATGCCCAATTCGTGTTTTAGCTTACCAAGGGAAGACCTCCATTAGCACTGTGGGAACCTCCACCTCCGCTTATCGACTGAGCCTTGCCACTATGTCCCGCTCCAATACTGGCACTGGAACCGTTTGGGAACAGGATAGTGAGCCTTCTCAGCAAGCCTCCCAGGATACTTTAAGCAGGACAGATGAAGAAGATGAGGAAAGTAAGTATTCACCAACCTAGACATGATATTCGTTTGTTTGTTTGTTTATCTATGTAGTTGCCCATCTCACTCCAACTGACTCTGATACAGGTAGTCCTCAACTTGCTAAATAAATGGCAAGTTATAAGAGAGGTGGAGAGTTTCTCTTGAGTCTTGTCAGCCATGACGGGCCTGGCATTGCTAGCCAAAGAAATACCTATAGAAGAAGTTATCATCCCAACAGGCTGACCCTTGAAGCCCCAAATGAAGGCCTTTCATTCTTCCCTCTGAATTCCTTTCAGATGATTCAGTGAGCATGCCCAGTGTGGTAAGTGAACAGGAAGCATACCTTATGGGTACCATTGGGAGGAGGCGATTCTCCAGCCATCTCTCCACCATATCTGCACCTCAGCCTGAAGTGGGCATGTTACCCAGTCAAAGGTAACAAAATGGACTATTTTTCATTTCCTGACATTTTTCACAAGAACAGAAATTACAAAGATGTAATATAGCTTGTAAGTCAGAAATGTTAGTGTGAAGACCAGACAAAATAAAGCAGGTCCAGTCCTGGCTTTTTACAAGTGTTTGCAAAAGAAATATATTTAATTATCATTCTTATTATAAACATTCAGGCTTTCTTAGGTACTTCTCACCAGCTGCAAAAAAAGAGGTGTATTAGTTAATGTTGCTTTTCATGACTTATCAGGTTCAAAAGCCCAGTGCTGAAATGTATCTTTGCCTGAAATGTTTGCAAATGCACCATTAAAAATCAAAAGCAGACATATTTGGCTCAGAGGAGAGATCTATGGATGGCTGAACTATTTCTATAATTCCACATTGAACAAGCAAATTTATTCTTGTAATAAATCTTTGAAGATAGGCATATGAAAGGCAGAGGCAAACAGAAATGGAGAAATACAGGATTAGTTATAACACAAATTAGTAAAGCAACAGCTTTGGATTGCAATAATTTATATTCACAATCATTTTGCAAGTATTAGAGACCCCTGTATTCCCCCTCCCCACCCCTAAACTTAATTAAGGTAACTAACTAGCATGGATTTAATCTGGTGATATATACCTAACAGTATTTAGGTAGATTATAGCTCTGGACAGTGAAAACACAACACAGGAGATGAAACTTTATAAACCTAGGCTACCAATTGGAAAACAAATTGGTCTGAATTCACTCTGTGGCTCTTGTGATTGATTTTTTCATTGCTTAAAAGCAATTGTATTAGAGTTTTAAAAATATCATAGAACAGCCAAAGATCTTCTGTGCTTCATCGCCTTTGGAAACAGATATGGTTATTTTAATTATTCACAGATAGCTGCTCCCTGCATTCTGGAGGCCTCTTCCATGTCAAATCTGCTAGCAGTTGTCAGTTTTTTCAAAGAACTTTGGCTTTAATACAAAAAAATATATCACATTTATGTTGCCTTTAATATTTAAAAAAATCAGTAATGTTCTGCTATATATACTACTTATAAGCTGAAAAAACATTTTTCGTGAACATATTTTGGGGGAAAAATCAACAAAATTACAAGCATTTACCAGTTTGATTAAAGTGTTTTTGATTCCCAACAACCGAGAAGTGAAATAGATAAGGTTTGAACATTTTTGTTGTAAGGAGAAACTACTGCAATGTGCTATCGTATTACAAATCAGAAAAAAAGCACTGTACTTTGGGGCATAACATTCCCAAATGTTATATGAACAATGCTATGGAGTTTTGTTTAGACAGCTGTATGGCTCAAAGATTCCTTCATCACAAGAGAGCATAGACTTGTCTGCTGCTGAGGATATTTTAATTATCTTTCCAAATATACAGTTGGGAGATCAGAGGACTGCAGGTTGGATAAGTGTCATACTCTATATATCCTCTCCAAATAAGTGTTTTTGGCATCTCCCAGCTCAGTAGTTCAGTTCAGTGGCTGGGAAGTAGAGGAAATTGGGAAGCTCAAATCAGTGGTGGGATACAAATATGTGAACAACCAGTTCTCTGTGTGGATGCCACTTCCAGAAGTCCATTCTGGGCCTAGGCAACAAAAAATTAGCTACCGGTTCTGCTGAAGTGGTGCGAACTGGCTGAATCCCACCACTGGCTCAAATGCCTGTCTACTGTTTATGCCTATGAAAAAAATGGTTTTAATATCGTGAATTGTATTTTTCACTGAGACTAGAGGGAAGTTAGCCTCTAAATGTATTATATAAATGTGGAGATTCATTGCTTCACATCTTCTCTATGCAGGAAGCTCTTTAGACTAGAGGAAAATTCGTCTTTCAGTTTTTTTCATTGCTTCTCTTCAGGGAATTAGTGTTGAGGCCAATTTGCTCTACTTTATTTTCTCTACTATCCTTCTGATACTTATTTTCTTTGAACACAGAGACAATTGCATGCTTTAAAAACATATTTTCTTCCTTAAATGCTTCACCTCCTTGCCCATCCTGCAGTGAACCCAATGTCCTCGATGACTCCCAGGGCCTGGCCGCTGAGGGCAGCCTCTCTAGGTACCGTGTTTACCCTACTGTATGTCAGTGTCTGTGCTGGGAACAAATTTGCTCCCTATCTTCACTGTCTTTCTTCCATCCCGATTCTCTTTTCCTCCATTTCAGTTTCTTGTTCTTCACTGATGGTTAGGCCTGCAAGACAAAAGTTTAGCAACCTGAATAAGCTGTGAGCTCTGGCTCCATCAACCTTTATTGGCAAAACAGAATTCAAAAAGCAGTGTGGAGCAAAGCTGCCAAACCATCTAGATTATCTGTTGGAGCAATTCTCTTCTTCTCTCATTCCCACTGTATTTTTGATCGTAGGAATATATGAAACATTTATCACCCATTACTAACAAATATATTTCAGGAACATGCTGGAGGCTTTTAAAAATAAAGGTGCTCCTTCTATTTGTTCATACTATTAACTACTATGTTAATCTTTTATAAGCATTAGGTTAGTGTCTAAGGAATTCTGGGAGTTGAAATCCATAATTTTTTTAATCCCATTTATATTCATAAAATTCATAAAAGGGCCAGGTTTGAAGACCTCTGATATAGATTAATCATAAAGATATGGCTTGCAGAGTTAGCAGCTTGTGCTTATAAGAATTACATCAGCTCTTTTTGTAAATGGCTTGTTTACAATACTCTTTATATTACAGGTAGTCCTTAACCCACTACCAATTCTGACAGTCCCACCTTGGGGTTACTTACAACCCAAATTCAAAGTTCCAATAGTTGGCCAGCCACAGTCACATGACTGACCTTCTGGCATTTGGCAACATGGCCCATTTACAGCCATTTCCACAGTCCCATGGTCACATGACCACAAGTTAGGACAATTATATTGAAAACTGCCATTTACTTCCAGTTTTCAAAAAAAACTACATCCATAACAAACCATTGTTTCACTTAATGACCACAGTGTTTGCTTAACTGCAGTGTTCACTTATTGACTGTCATGACCATGATGGGCAGTTTCCATTACAGTTGTAAATTGAGGGCTACCTGTATGAAAGTGGATTGATTATCTGGATTTTACTTTCACCTTCTAAAGAAGACAACTATTTATTCTCAAGAAAGTGAAGAAAAAACCTCCCAAGAAGAACCTTATTTTCAGCTCTTTTTTGCCTGTAACTAGTTATAAATGCTTCTGGCTACTGAAGGGAGATGGTAGAAATAAACGGATGTAATTGGTTAGTCTAATATCCTAATTGTGATTACAGCTTCAAGCACTAATCAAACCTTAAACCATTTTGCTAATAAAAAAGAACATGCTTTCTTGAAATCTGACATCTGGCAATGTTTTCTTTGAAACTAAAATATTCTCTTTGTGCAACAAGTAAAATAGACACAATGCCTTTAAAGTTTATTACTTTTAAGATACAATGGGATGACTGCCCGTTTAACATTCAGCTCTTTGTTACTGTTCTGCCTCTCAGCTGACTCACTATAGCTAGGAAGACTCCTACTCTTCCCCAGGTGTCTGTGCCTCATAGAAAACCATTATAGAAAACTATTATCAGTTGATCAGTCAGGCAATATTAAGTGAGATTATTGGGAATTTCCCCTTTGTTTTATTTTGTCATTGTTTTTAGATATTAAAAACAGGAGATTATGTAACACTGGGTTTGCCACATTGATCATTCTCATAATTCACAAAAATATGTGTGTTTATGTTAATTTTCCCCAGCCACATGACTCAATCTTATTGGTCATGATGTGAAAACATATGTGGGAAAACATATCTATACTTTTGTGTATAGAAAGTAGGAATTTAAAACATGAATCAAACTTCTTTTTTTATTGAAAAGTTTTACAATACATTTTTTAAAATAGAAAAAACTCCCTCGCCCCTCCCCTCCCCCAACCCTCCCCTCCCCTCCCCCTCCCCCTCCCCGACTTCCCAGAGCTGAATACAGGGTATAAACTCACAAACTTAAGCTAAAATATGCTAACAACAAAAATAAAACATTAAATTCTATCGCACTTTAACTCTCCATAGTCATAACTATATTACTAACAAATAACAAATAACTAATAATACGTCATATAAAACCACTACTTATTCAAATGCTAAATGAAACTTTTTAGTCCCATATTTATTCTGAATATATTCAATCCATCTTCTCCATTCCACAATATATCTCTGTTGCGATTGTTCTTTCAAATATGCTGAAATCTTTGCCATTTCTGCCAAATTAGAAACTTTCAAAGTCCACTCTTCTATAGTCGGCAGTTCCTCCTTCTTCCAATATTGCGCTACTAAAAGTCTTGCTGCCGTAATTAAATTCAACATCAATTTAGTATATATAACAGTAGTCTGTAATAATACCCAACAAAAACAACTGCGGAGAAAACCTTATTTTTTTCTTAAATATCTTTTGCATATTCCACCAACTTTTAATCCAAAAAGCTTTGACTTTTTTTACAAGTCCACCATATGTGAAAATACGTTGCATCCTCACAACCACACCTCCAAAATTTGGGCTGGCAGTTCGGATACATACTTGCTAGTTTTTTAGGGTCTAAGTGCCACCTATAAAACATTTTATAAAAATTCTCTCTTAAATTTTGGGCCTGTGTAAATTTTACGTTTCTAACCCAAATCTTTTCCCAAGTATCCATTGTTATAACCTCCTGAAAATTCTGGGCCCACTTTATCATACAATCTTTAACAAGTTCTGTTTCTGAATCAATTTCTATCAATGCATTATATATCCTTCTTATATGTGCTTGACCTTGATCTCTAATTTGTTTTACCAAATTTCCATCAGTTAATGGATAGATAGATTGAGAGAGAGAGAGAGAGAGAGAGAGAGAGAGAGAGAGAGAGAGAATGACATTCAAACATGAATCAAACTTCTTGATGTGTCTGAAGAAGCATTAAATAAAGAAATGAAATAAAATAAACTTATCTGAAGCCCCAATGAGTTCAGTAGCATAACTTTCTGGACAGATATATAGGGTGTTCCAGAAATAATAGGGCTGTCAAAATTTGGGAGTAAATCTGAAAAAAAATATTAGTAAGTTTGTGTAGGAGATGATGATATTGAATTTATTTAGTTTATAATGGCTATATTATTTCTGTGAAATCCAATAGATAGGATGTCATTTGAAGAATTTTTTTTCCAAAGACAACTTAACTCAAAATAAATATGAACCACATTTTCTATATAGTGGACAATATACATAGGATTAATTAGAATGAAAATGTTACCATCAGCCAATAGTAGGCATTGTATAGATGACCAATTAATAAAATATACCTAGTACTTATAAATTAGTATTGTTTTATTGTATTATTATTATTATTATTATTATTATTATTATTATTATTATTATTGTATTAATGTAATCATTTTAATTGTTTTTAATTTTTGTAATTTGTTGTATTGTTTTTTTTTAAAAACCTTGTGAACTGCCCTGAGTCCTACGGGAGAAGGGCGGTATATAAGTTTAATAAATATATAAATATAAATATAAATTATTAAGTCAATATGCTTAGGGATAGCAAACCCCCCCTTTATATGGAGGGTAATCATTTACTAGGTTGCTTATGTTTACATTCCACCTTTCAATTTTCAAAATGAAATAATCTGATGAGAATTTAAAAACATTAATATTGAAATATTAAATGAAGGGGAGTAATAGATGACAAAAAAGCATTAAAATGTTTCATCTGAATTTGGGTTAGCTGTGGGATTTTTTTCTAGACATAAATCTACTCCCTCCAAACTTGTTTGAAAGTTGATAATACAAGGAAAATAAAAAAGACAATATAAAGGGACCTCTATGTTTCCATTGAATGACTTATATAGAGAGCAGCATCTAAGGTTATATTCAACTGAGCATCCTTGTATTAGTTATTCTTAGGATCATTTATTATACCACTATCTGATTAAATTCAATTTAAAAAGAAAACAACGCAATGGCTTGCAAAAACCACTCAATGACTGAATCTGAATAAGTAGCTGAAGGTATGATTCCACTATGTAACACTAGTTTGATAGCCTTCTATAAGAATAGTTGTTTAGGATCACAATTGCGTGCCTGGCTATGAAACCTCTCTCTTATAAATATCTTGTATTCCTCTAAGCTTCCTCTATCTTCCCCTAAGCTGGGGAAAATACCAAATACCAAATGACAGTTGTCTGCCCTGTGTAATCATAAATATCATAAAGAGAAGTTATTAATCTGGAAGGAGTGTTAACAGAGTGGAACAGGAGCAGCTTTCCGCTATTCATAGCTGGTTTTCGGGTTCAGCTCTGGTGTAGAAAAAGGACCATACCATTTATTTATTTATTTATTTTATTTATTTTAATTCCATTTATATCCCGCCCTTCTCCGAAGACTCAGGGCGGCTTACAAGCTTAGCAGTAGCCTTCACTCTATGTATATGCCTGCTTATTAGGGCTTTCACACACACCCCATGCGGCATTATTACAAAGTCAGCTTAATTGCCCCCAACACTTTATGTAGTAAATTCTTCACATTTCAAGTTATATATATATATGTATGTATGTATGTATGTATGTATGTATGTATGTATGTATGTTTGTGTATGTATATGTATATGTATATGTATATGTATATGTATATGTATATGTATATGTATATGTATGTATATATATGTATATATATGTATATATGTATATGTGTGTGTATATATATATATACACACACACACATACACACACACGGAATAAGAATACAGCTGACCAGAAAATAGAGCTAAAAACAAAAGGGGCTCAACCTCCACCCTAACCCAAGACCTGGGAGAACAACCAGGTTTTTAAAGGTGGAGCAGTACAGATCCCCAGGGGACATAACATTCTACAGGACAGAAAGCATCACACCTCCCTTTTTCACTAACTCTATAACTTTTTCATCATAAATAAGCACATCAATCATGCATTTCAATTTAGAGTCATTGTTTTTATGCAGGCATAGACTTAACCACATATTCAAAACAGACCATTTATAAAGAAATAAGCATCAATAATCATTCTAACTTTTTTCTCTTCAAATGGCTCAATCACTTTTTCTGTATTCTCTTGTTCCTATACATCCATTTATTTCAATTAACTATAATTTGGAGGGGATTCATTCAAACTGTTGCACATTTTATCTAAACTTACCCTCGGTTCTTCCATTACCACCATTCAACTGAGCGCAGTATATAACCACTGATAATCTATGAATTCATATTTTAATAATTATAACGTAGATGACACCAAGTTATACTTTCTGATACAATATTTTAGCCTTTTCCTTTTTTCTTTTTGTAAATCTACACCTTCATTTTGTAGCATATAATCTTCAAACCCCTCTACAAGATCAGAATACCTTTATTCAGATCTACTACATTTTTCCTGTTTCCCTCAAATTTCCCGGATCAGTTTGACTTTTTCTGGTTTCATTTTTGATTTATGCTCTTATTACATTCTAAGTCATAGTCTTGCATATGGCATAAATAATCAGCAGATGGTTTCAGAGATATTTATCACCACCATCCACCTTGATTTTGGTCAAACAAGGTTCTCATGTAACACTTTATATGTAACACTGACAATTCATATTGCCATTTCAAATTAGCTCATAAAACAATTCATAATGAGGACAGTGATAGCTGATCTGTATTTTTCAAATATTAGTTCCATTACAGTTACTTTTAGAAATAGAGAAATAAAATGTGTGTAGAATAGTGGATAATAGTCTGAGTTTGCAGTTGTACTGCAGGGTCCATTTCATTAAATGAAATGAGTAAAACATCGTAGGGTGATATTATGGAAACAATCCACAGTGCTTTGAAGACTTTTATTTTTAGTTGAGTAATAAATGAAAACATCTGTACATCTTGCTTGCAATCAGGTAAAACAAAAGATAGCTCTGTGAAATGCATAAAGAGGATGGCCTTGAAAGTCAGAATAGTCTGCTATCAAATCAATGATCAAATAAAAAAAATAATCTGACCCAGGCCAAGAAAGTAATTTAGGATAACACCTCAGACACAAACAGCCCTCCCCCCAATTCTCATGAAAGTAAAAGAGGGAAGACAGGCAGTATTCAGTCTTGCAAGATTGGTGGCAGCCATAATAGGTACACCAGACTAAGAAACAGACACCTTGCAGATCTAAGCTACCTTTATTACTGCTTAATTATTTTTACTATAATAGCTATAGTATCATAATTCTGCAGCTTTCGTCAGGTGTCTAATATCTGTACAATGTTTCCGTGCAGTATTACTATTACTAAATAGGTATTATTTTCAGTTTGCATAGGGTATTTTTAGCTGGCTACTACTAGAGAATTCTAAAATCTTGGAAAAATTTGTATCAATTTGGATCAGTTTGTATGTTCTGATACACATTTGTCTTTCACAATAGTCCTTTTTTCAAGTTTTCATATTGCTATTTTGTAAGTTGAAGAAGTATGGCCCATCTGATTAATTTTGCTCTAAGACTACCTGTTACATCCAGCCCAGATTTCTCTTAGGCTTGATTAACACTTATTAATTAATGTTCACCTGGAGAGGATGCCTATCTTAAAACAAGGAGAAATAGATTTGGAACTCCTCATCTGCCCTTTGCATTGACTAACCATGGAAGGTTTATGGAACAGATATTGCAAAATGGTGGCATTTTATATTTATATTTTACACTAGTCATTCTCTCTCAGCTCAGCTCACTCACATGACATTGGCTGAGACATAAGGTACTATTCTCCGCATTCATACTTCTATTGATTATTGAATTTTTACATTACAAATAGGGAGAGTAACAAATATGAGTAACTAAAGAGGCCAAAAGCATAAATTTAATGAATACCATCACATGAATTTGTTGTGAAGAATATTAAATTGTATATAGGCTTACTAATGGCATATGTAAAGCTTAAAAGAAATGCATTTAGTCACTAAAAAGCAGTCTTCTGGTTTACAATTACAATAGGAATTGGTTCTCTTTCTAATATCGATGTGTTCCATTAGAATGCTGGCAAGAAAGCAAATAGATTAAGGGATATAGTTTTTAATATACACAAAGTTTAAAAATAATTGCTGCAGTAAGTTATGCCTGCCTACTTTATTACAAAAGTATGCAGACTCCTTTGATAATTTGTTAAATCCATTTTTTAAAGAATCCATATATGCCAATTGCTTTTTGTGTCTAATTTGTGTTGGTATTTATTTGTGAAAGCTCTATATAATTTAGGACCTAACTGCTTTGATTCCTTCACAAAGTTTAAAAGTGGGATATAAATAAGACGATAAATAAATAAATGCCAATTACTTTTCCTGAGGTGTGCTTATTTAATGCTAACTTGAAACTGCAAGTATATGTTTTCATATGTCCTGTGCCAATGCTGTGAGTTAAACTTTTGTCAATTGTGTTCATCATTCATTTTGATCTGTATTGAACTCCAATTATTCAAAATTATGACATCTATCAAAACTAATTGCAAACAAAAATGTTTTGAATTAATATTTAACATTTGCATACTGTTTAAAGCTAAGGCTTTAAAATGGCATCCTCATTATTATCCTCCCTTGATCTGTTATGTCAAAGAAGGGAGAACATTGTGGAATGGAAGGCATTATTCCTTGACTAAAAATAGACTAAAGAATGATAGGATCCTCAGTGCCATAACTCTTTCTATACAACCTAACTAAATAGTTTCTCATAACCTTCAAAGATGGAACTGTATCTTTGAAGTGAGTGTGTCATTATTGTTGAACAACATTTGCAAAGAAATTCTCTAGTCTGTGTTATTCTGTGGTCATGCTCATATTCTTGACACTTACACAGGGTAGCGAGTGTGCAGAGTGAACCTGGACACCACAATCTTCTTCTTCAGCAACCATTAGGCAGGAAAAGAGGTCTAAGACAGGTGAGTTCAGAACAGGGTCGCAGTTAATTGGATGAATGTAACTTGTTAAGGGAATTTGTTAAGAGATTTTACCTTAAGGAATCTTGTGGGGCTTTCTGAAACAAGAATGATTTCTGATTTAGGGTATGATATGAACAGATAGGAGGAAAATACTGATGTGAATATTTGTAAAACTTGGAATTTCCTTATCTAATTTAATTGCATCTACACTTTCTAGCTTAGAAGGCCTCTTTTATCACGCCAGAAAACCCAAACTGAACCTCACAGCCGTCATGGAGCACGACTTTCAACAACACGTAGAAGCATACAGCCCAAAACAAAACCAACTGGTGAGGAAACATTTATAGTATTCTAAGTTTTAAAAAATTACTGGTTTCCACATATATTAATGTATCAGTCAATCAATTAATTAATGGCTATGCAATATTTTTGTTAGCATGATTCTAATGCTGATGATTTCAGCAAAACAAGAACATCATCAACATAAAAAATCATAAATTCATTATATCACAAAAAATACTTTACATATAGCTAAATTGAGACCAATTTATTTTTTCATGAAGAGCCAGTAGATTTCCCACATCCATATTAAGCCTCTAGGTCTAGGAGAACTAATTTTCTACAGGTAGTTCTCACAACAAAGGGCTGACCTGCACAAGCTTGACCCAACAAAAGAATGGCTATTGAGAGTATCTCGAAGCGGAAACGTGTACTTTTGTACTCTTCCTGCACCCAGTCCAACAGGGAGGCAACGTCTGCCTGTTGTTGCTTTTTTCTGCTCTGAGTCGAAAGTATCTTTCTGACTTACGTCACTTCAAATGATGCTATCAGGTTCACCTTCTGGGCCTTTTTTTTCTTTTTTCTTTACAAAGTCACTGATGGAACAGTGAAACCATGAACCTATCTTTCTTTCCAAGTTTTTTTTAATCAAGTGACATTAACAAGATTTCTGTCACTTTCCTCTTCTACTCAAGTGACAGAAAAATGGGTAAAACTGTAGTGCTTTTTTTCTTTAACTTTTTCAGGATAGGTAAAGAAAGAGAAGAATCCACCAACAAGAGCTATGGTAACTATTATCTAGTTAGACTACTAGGCCATTACTAGGTCTAAATGGAGTAAGAGGATGAAATCTGAGAAGTGGTTTCTGAAGTTGGCAACATTTCTAGCTGGCTTATCCACAGGAAACCAGCAACTTAAAGGCTGCAGTGCAGAAATGCCCAAAGAGAGGGATCTATCTCAGGTGTGATTTATATATCTCACCTTCCCATCATTTTTGCAAATGAAATAAACTTTTCTCTATATGAATTGTACATTTTCCAGCTTCACCAGCTTCAGCTAGTTTTCTGCAGCCTTTACAAATCAGAAGAGCTCAGATTCCACTAGTGGCCAGCACAATATTTACTGGACATTTTTTGACGATGTATATGTATTTATTTACATATTTTAGAGTTCATGTTGCTTTTCAACATAATATTTGGATTTTATAAATCACCATGATGTCAGAATCCATTTATATTTCATTTCTAACTATCTCCTCTGTGCTAAAACCAAATCTCATCTTCCCCTGGATTCTGCCATTCCCAAGGGGGAGAGGGAACAAGCTTTATTGCTTTCATTTCCTTCATTAAATGTAACCTTTTGTTTATTCCACCTATTGGCTATCCATTACAATGAAACCAATTGCTTTCTATACTAGGCATTCTCTCTGAACTTACTGGGCAATTAGAAAAGGAGTAAGGGGGGAGAAATACAACCCTCCAGGATCTGGTTTATTTCTCCGAAGGAAGTGTGATGAACTGTGGAAATGATCGTGCTGCAAACAGATTGTTATCTTTCCTTTCCCACAATGGACTTACCACCTGGAGATTGGTTGATCTGGAACTGACCAAATGAACTGTGGGGTGGAGTTTGCTTGGGGGCATTTTAAAATTATCGAGATGTAAGGGAATCCCTCAGATCCTGTCTATTATGCCTGCTATCTCCTACTTCTTAGTAAAAGTTCCTGCTTGGAAAACCCTGTCTCCAAGAGTTCTACTTTCTTAAGAAGTGGGTTGAGGTGGGTCCTGACACATACAAAAATGAATGGGTTATAGGGAATTAGCGATGTATTTTATTTGGATGAAAAACATAATACAGTTTTTTTTTTGTTGTGGCTATTTTGACTGGTAGATACTACAGGGCAGGGCGCACCCCTATTGTCCAGTTCTATAAAAGAAAGAGCAATCCCTTATTGGCTGGCAGCATTTTGTGAAAGCTGTAAACTCAAAATGTATAGACATACATATGCTAGGAGTATTATAATGTTCAAATAGATCAGCAGTATGGAAGATAATCTAGAAAATTAAATTTGCTTACAGTGTGTTGTGGAGGATTGCATGGCAGAAACGTTGGTGCCCTGAATCTTCTGTTATTTTATCTGCAAGTATGGTGCCTGTTGTGTAGAGAGTTCTTCGCGCAGGAAAGGAGACGAGGCAAGTGAGTTCAACAAAGCTCATGGTTTATTGCTTGCAGGATCTGAACTGAGAATTGGGCTGCAGCTTGCAGCAATTTATAGCCTGGTCCCTAGGCGGCAGCCAATAGGTTTAAAGCAACCCATTGCAGCCTAGGGGCAGCCAATAGCAGCACTGGAGACCTGGAGTCTGGGTTGCTGGAGAGCCGTTAGCTGCTGCAGCTTACCACGTGGTGTTACAATTGAGCCCAATACATAACACCCCTCTTAGATCAGACAAACATCATAGCAATAATTGGCAAATAGTACAAGTTACAAGACTTAACATCATAGCAACTTTTGTATAACAGTACAAGTTACATTAGAGCATCAGTTAGCCAGAATGAATAGACTTCCATTATAGCACACAAGACAGTTGAAATCATAGCTCCAATACTGTTTCAGTACAGTGACAAGTTACAGTACAGACAACTTTATAGTTCCTTTATTTTACAACATAATCAGCTAGATAAGGAGACTTGTGTGCCTTTGTGGAACGCCTCAGGGTTCCAGTCACTTTCTGGTCTACCAGCTTACCCATCAGGCCAGGTAGACCAATGTCCCTTGATGCACTTGAGTCAAAGGAATTAGATGCTCTCTGGCCAGGTTGGCCCACCCCAGAGTCATACTGATCAGCAGAGTTGGCACAGCGGTTGTTAAAGTCTGGGTGGCTTGCTCCTTCAGGGGATCCATGTTGCACTTCTGGACTCCCCTCCTCTACGCCCAGTTCCTCATTGCTTAAGAAGGAAGAATCTTGGGAGTCCATGTATGGGCTGGCTTGACTGCCAGCTTGGGGACTTTGGGAGGGACTTATGATGCAGTCCTTGCTTAGTGGCCGTTCTGGAAACCATTTTCTAGTTGATCAATGTGGCATCTGACAACTCACCCTCCCTCCAGCCCCACTTTGTAAGAAAGGGGACCAGATGATTTGGTAATTTTACCAGGAACCCACAGAGTCCCATGTCCATAGTTTCTGGCCCATACCCAATCGCCCACTTGTAGCCCCCTTGGGAGTTTTGGTCGAGAGGCTTCTGCTGCCACTCTATCTGGATGCAACCTGTCCAGTTTAGTGATCAGTTGCCTCCCCCAATGAAGTTCTGCAGGACTTTTGCCTGTAGCAGTGCAGGGCGTAGAATGTTGGCAGAGTAAAAAATCTGCCAGTCTGTGATACCAGTCACCTGTTACGATGCATTTGAGTGATTCCTTCGTGGTCCTCACCATTTGTTCAGCCTGACCATTACAGGACGGGTGAAAAGGGGCAGACGTTGCATGTCTGATAAGATTTGCTCTTAGGAAGGCCTGAAATTCAGCAGCAGTGAATTGGGCCCCATTGTCTGAAACTAAGACATCTGGCAACCCATGTGTGGCAAAGAGTTTTCTCAGCACCTGGATGGTCCTAGCAGTAGTCATGTTTGCAACTGGGATTACTTTTGGCCATTTGGAGTGGCTGTCCACCACTATGAGGAAGAGCTGTCCCTGAAAAGGCTCAGCGTAGTCTATGTGAATTCTAGACCAGGGAGTGTCCGTTTCTTCCCACCTGTGAACTGGGGCATGTGGCATCTCAGGCCTAGATTGCTGGCATGTATAACAACCATGTACCTATGCCTCAATGTCCTTGTCAAGGCCAGGCCACCAAAGGTAGCTTCTTGCTAAAGCTTTCATTCTGATAATGCCTGGATGGCCCTCATGTAATGACTGTAAAACCCTGTCTCTCAGTGAAGAGGGGATTATGACTCTGTTTCCCCATAGGATGCACCCCTTGTGAGCTGATAGCTCATGTCTTCTGACAAAATAACTCTGAAACTCAGAGCCTGGGCTTTTATCTAACCACCCCGTGTGTACCCATGAAAGCACTCTACTAAGTGTTTTATCTGTAGCTGTTTCTGCAGCAATGTCCCCAGCATGGAGGGGAAATTCTGGTAGGTCCTGAATGGACAGAATTCTGGCCGCAGGGGCCGGGTCTGGTTCCGTTAGTGGCAGTGGAAGTCTGCTGAGGCCATCAGCATGGCCCATTTCTTTACCAGGTTTGTGAACCAATTTAAACATGTATGCAGATAAGAAAATAGACCAGATATGTCAAACACAAGGCCCGGGGGCCAGATCTGGCCCGCGAAGTGGTTTCATGCGGCCCACGAAGCCATCCTGGAAACACTGAGGGAATGGCCCCCACTGCCTTGGCCCTGGCCCAGAGACCCTCAGGTCTGTCCCACTCCTGACCAGGCCCCCATAGGCACCCTTGATGTGAACTATGTAGAGCTGGCCATGCCCACCCAGTAGGCCATACGCACTCTAGCCACGCCACCCAGTAGGCCACGCCCACCCTGGCCACACCCACCCGGCCCCGTGAGGCCAACTGCAATGATGATGCGGCCCTCAATGAAACTGAGTTTGACACCCCTGAAATAGACCATCTCAACATTCTTGGGGAAAGTATGTGGGGGGTTTGTTTGTCTATTGTGAAAAGTCGCAACAGTGGTTTGTGGTCTGTAAAGACCGTGAAGTCCCTGCCATATAAATAGTCATGGAATTTTTTTATTCCAGCTACAATGGCTAGGGCGTCTTTGTCAATTTGAGCGTAGTTATGCTCAGCAGTGTCCTTGAATAAAATGCAATAGGGACTTGTGTTCCATTCTTTTCTAAATAACTCAAGACTGCCTCCACCCCATACGGAGGTGCATCACATGCTAAACAGACTGGTTTAGACTCCCTAAAATGAGTTACAGTGGATTTAACTGACAATAGTGCCTTTAACTCCTGGAAGCTTTTTTCATGAATGCTGGTCCATTTCCATGGAGCTTTCTTATCTAAGAGCCTGTGAAGAGGTTCTGCCAATGCAGCCTTGTTAGGCAGGAAGGCATGGTAGAAGTTGAGGAGGCCCAAGAATGCTTGTAGCTCTCCTTTGGATTTAGGACTAGGAGCCAATTGAATGGCCTTCACTTTGGATTCAGCAGGGTGAATACCATTACCATCAATTCGAAATCCTAGAAATTCTGTTGAAGGAACCCCAATACTACATTTATTCTTCTTTAATTTGAGGCCTGCTTCTCAAAGCCTCTGTAAGACAGCCCTGAGCCTGCCGGCTAACACTTCTGTAGCTTCTCCAGCAATAAGTACATCATCAAAATAAGGGCAAACATCCTGAATGCCTTTAAGTGTGCGTTCCATGATTCCCTGAAAAATGCCTGGAGCAATGCTAACTCCAAATTGTAAACGCATTACTTTGAAAGCCCCCCTGTGAGTCATGATCATCTGAGCCGTGGCTGTGGCCTCATCAACTGGCAGTTGCTGATAAGCCTGTGCTAAATCTAATTTAGCTAAAATAGTCCCCCCTTGCAAAGAAGCTAAAATGTGGTTCACCACTGGAACAGGGTAAGCGTGCTGTTTAAGGGCTTTGTTAATTGTACATTTATAGTCTGCACATATTCTGATTTCTCTATTTGCCTTAAGTGGAGTGACTATAGGAGTTTCCCACTCCCCACCATCAACTGGTTGTAAAACGCCCTGTTCTACAAGCTTGTCTATTTCTGAGTCAATTTTATGTTTGAGGGCAAAAGGGACCCTTTGAGGCTTAACCCTAATGGAAACTTCATTGGGATCCAGCTTGAATGAGATAGGCGGGCCTGTGCATGTTCCTAGGGCTGAATCAAAAATGTCTGCAAAGTCCTCGCAAATTGATGAACGGTTTGCAGCTTGTGTCCAGTTGATACCAGTTATTTTAATGCCTAAAGCGTCAAACCAATCAAGTCCTATGAGACTCGTTCTCTGGCCCCCTATTACTATGACATCCAGGTTCCCATAAAACCCCTTAAATTTTATAGCCAAGGTGGCTTCCCCCTTAACTTTGACTTGAGCATTTTGAAAGTCAGTTAAAATTATGTCGGAGGGCCTTAGCTTGGCCCATTTTCTACTGTGACTGCACATGAAATTGAAGGTGTCCAGGGAAATAATGGAGACAGCAGAGCCAGAGTCCAACTCTATTTTACAAGGGACTCCTTGTAGCTCTACCTGCAGTTTGAGTTTAGGTTTGAGGGGGCGTCGGGTCCTGGTGCAGCATACACTTCTACGGCTTCTACAAACCCCCACACTAAATGGACCCCAGGCCTCGGTACCTCTCCTGGTCAGATCTTCTGACTGGTGTTTGGGTGGCCAGTCCCTCTGGCGAGCTCTGAAAACCACTCCAATGTGGCCTGTTTTGCCGCAGGCCCTGCACATGGCTGATTGGAATCTGCAATCAGCGCATTGGTGGCTGCCGCCGCAACCTTTACATCTAGGTAAGAGAACTGCCTTGTAAGTGTTCTCTTGCTGTTTGCTGCTGCAGCTGTGTGTCGGGTTGCTTGTGAAGCTTGTTGACTTCAGGATCTTCTTCCTCTGAAGATTCCTCTGAGAGTTTGGCATCCTCGTAGTGGACTGTCTCTTCGTTGTTCGTCGTTTTGGCGGGCTGGACTGTTTGGACTGCATCCCTGGCGGCTTCGTCTGCCATTACTTCATCTTGGGCTTTGATGAAAGTTAAATTCGGTCTGGCAAAAAGTCTTTGCTGGAGCGTTCAGTTCCGTAGGCTGCAGACAAGCCAGTCTCGCAGTCACTCCTCTACATTGGAAAATTTACAGAGGCATGTGGCCTACCTCAAGGCCGCTATGTATTCTGATGCTGTTTCGCCGGGCTCCTGCATTCGCTGTTCAAACTTGAAATGCCAAGCAATCACTGACATCTTTGGCTGGAAATGCTGTCCCAGCTTTTTCTTGAGGTCTGCGTAGGAAACTGACTCCAGCAGTGTCAGGGGAAAGAGGTTTTCAGCCAGGTCGAACGTATCTGGGCTGCACACACAGAGCAGCATGGCGGCCTTCAGCCCATCTACTGTGACTTGGTTTGCCCGGAGGTAGTTTTCTACCTGGGACAAGTAAGAAGGCCATCCCTCTTGGATGCTTGACATCGAATTCACGTAGTCTTCCAACTTTCGGCATTCTGTCTTTGGCTGGTTCCTGCAGTTTTTGATCCTGCTTCTCCAAGGCCCAGGGACTGAATCCGCTGAGCACGTGGTCGCTAATGTGGCTTGCTAGCCAACCGTAGGGGGAGGGGGAAATGTCTTTTCCCTCCAGACGTGAGCTGCCTCACCCCTAGTGAACTTCAGCTCTTTTGGAGAAGCAAGATCCCATCCTCGTCACCAGTCTTGTGTAGTGAGTTCTTCACGCAGGAAAGGAGACGAGGCAAGTGAGTTCAACAAAGCTCATGACTTATTGCTTGCAGGATCTGAACTGAGAATTGGGCTGCAGCTTGCAGCAATTTATAGCCTGGCCCCTAGGAGGCAGCCAATAGGTTTAAAGCAACTCATTGCCACCTAGGGGCAGCCAATAGCAGCACTGGAGACCTGGAGTCTGGGTTGCTGGAGAGCCGTTAGCTGCTCCAGCTTACCACGTGGTGTTACAATTGAGCCCAGTACATAACAGTGCCCACTGGAAAGTGGCATATGCATTTTAAGGATGGTCTATTAAATGGGCAAGCAAATGTCTGGGAGAACCTCTCTTAGACATTGGTCCTGCAGGACCTCTTGTCCTTAATCTTTCTTTTGAACTTTTGCCTTTTCCTAATGGCCTGTCTGTAGCCTAACTGTTGCTATTTTTCCTCCACTCTTCTCTTAAATCTGATTTGGCTGTAGCCCATGTAACTCCTTGGGCCCTGTCAGCCCTCTCTTTTTTTTAAAAAAAAAAGCAATATGATGAAATGAAAATGTCTGTGTCATAAAACAAGGGAGATACAATGACAATCAAAAAAATGTAATGCAGTAACAAAACATCAGTTTCAGCGTTTTTCAAGCATCTCTTTGTACCCTCCTCTCTTTCTCACAATCACCTTGTTATTCTTCATTGCTGTTACTAGTTTTCCACAGTTAAATCTTATCAGAAGCATTTTTATTTTATTTGGTTTCAATTTTATCTCACTGGAAATTCACAGAATCATCATCTCTGCTGGCCACAGCTTCTCCTTTCTGAGAATATTCTTGAGCTATCTAAATAAAAAAATGTTTTGATATTTTTAAAAAGAGAAAAATTCCAAAAGATTTGTTAAAAATGAAGTTGGACAAAAAAAATCTGACAGGTGCCAAGCGGATTATCCATGGTTATTTGTTTCTTATATTTCTGTTTATAATTTCTGCTCATGCTCTCTCTCTCTGTGTGTATTTTTAATAATTTATGTTCATACAATAGATTGCATTCCAGCCATAAATATTTCCCCTGTGGTTTTAAATACATACATAGCCATGCATAAATAGAAAACATAGCAGCAGCAGATAGTGGCAGTGCTATATATAATTCTATCATAGAACACCCAGAACGGAGTTCTGGCACCTTTTTTTGGATGTAGGGTAAGCAAGGTGGGTTGTATGACATGTGTGAGTTCCAGCACCTTTTTCTTTTACAAAAAAAGCACTGACCCTGGCCTTCTAGACCACTGAATTCAAGCAGTTGTAAAGGGAAGATACATAGAGACTTGTTGCTGTGAACAGGGGTGGTCCTTAAAGTTCTGTGAAGTCCCCAAGGTCCAAACTATGCCAACCTATGTTCTAAATGTACATACCAGTTTCAAGGAAGTTCCTGGTATCACGAAGGTTTCAATTGGGAAAGGAGGTTTGATGTAAATTTATTTAGACAGTAGTTTCAGGAGCTCCCTTTTAAGATTAGCAACTATTTTTGTTAATATAATGACACATATTCAGATTCTTTTTTGATCCTTGTGTATCTTTTGATGCTTATTACTTGCAGTGGATCAAAAACGATCTGTAACCTTCACTGAAGCTCAGTCAGAGGCATCATCTTCAAAATCTGATCCTACACCTATTACAGCCCAGCAGCAACAATGCAGCAAAAGGAACAGCCCTGCAGAAGGTAGCAAGCAAGCAACCAATAAATCTGTTGTGAAGTCATCACCTACCATTACTGTGGCAGATCTCCATAGTAGTCAAATCTCTTCTCAACAGGTAATTTAATAAAGCAGAAAAACATGCTTGCTATTTTCAATGGAATATGTCCACTAATGGTTGCAACTGTTATTCTTTGCATGTTAGCCTTTGGTTTCTCATATTAAGGGCAGTGTATCTTTTTAATCTCTTATTCCAGCTGTAGATAACTTGACATTATCTGGATGTTCTCTTATGGTCCCCACAATTCTATTGCTTTATGGAGATTTATGAGAATTGAATTGTAATCTGGAAACTCTGGTAGCACTTTAGAGTTTCTATTCCAAAAATAACTGGATGTGTTATGTATGCAGGCACCTGCATAGCAACAGCCACCAGGGGGTATTGGCCTGAACGGTTTTGGCGGGAAACCCAGTTTTGGCAGGAAACCTAGGGCCAACCCCATTGGCTGTCCGCTTTTTTTTTTTTTTGCCCAAGATGGCGGCGACCACGGGTGGCGTTCGTTGAGCTCTGCGGTGAGCCTACACAATGGGGACTGGTGAGGTTCACGAAAGCCCAGCCGAAGGGCATATTCGGAGGGGGGGTGTAGGAACAACAGGCTAGCACCGTTTTGCGGTGTGGAGCCTTTCCCCCCCCCCCCAGAGAAGTAGAAGAGGCAGCGGCAGCAGCCGGGCGGCCTGTAGCTTGCCGCCGATCAGCTGCTACTCAGGATCAGCTGTTAGGCGCTGTGCTGATTGCTCGCTCTCCCTTCCTCGGGCGTTGTGGAAGCTTTTCAGGTTGAGATCACTTCGGCAGCCTAGGATCCTGCTGCGGACCTCTGGATCAGACCTCTGGATCATCAGGCGCCTGAACTCGGTTGGAGGGCGCCGTCTGCAGCTGTGTGGATCTCTCTGTTCCTGTCTGCTGCTCCTGGCCTTTCCGCTTATAAAATGGCTGCGGATTCCCGTCTCGGCGTGGAGGCTATGGGAGAGACTTTTCTGTCTCCTTTTTCTCAGAGGACGATGGAGATTTGGCTGCTTGAACCTGAGCATCTGACATTTATAACTGAGCTCCCTGCAGCCCTAGAAATGGATTTGTGTGCTGGATGGTCTGCTTGCTACTTTATAAGATGGACTGGATGCTGGAACAGGATTTGGGACATTTTTTCTCCTGTTCCCGTGACCTCCCTATGATGTTCCGGAAGGAGTCTAGGACAGGCCGTGGTGAGAGGGCGGCTCTGGACTGGCTATAAATCCCCTGCTGGTGTGAGAGACTAGGAAGGTGGACTTTTACTTCCCCAGCAACGCTGCCCCTATCCATCCCAGGCTGGATTTCATGGCTAGGTGAGAGGACAGTCATGAGCTCTTGTCTGGACCGGCTCAGGTGAGAGCAGAGCCGGATTGGCAGACTGCTGGATGATGACACGTTCCGGACTTAATGTTCTTTACATCTGAACTAACATCCCATCAGCTTAATAACTTCTGACCCCATTTGTGAACAATGGCTCATATAGACAGTTCCATCTCATGGCTCGTTTACAATACCCTGGATCGGACTTGTGCGCCCTCAGAGGGGTTTCTCCCTCCTGGATACGACCAGCCTTCTTTTCTAACATTCCCCTTGATGACGGACCCAATTGCTGGGGCTCCGAGAGGTGGCTGGGCTTAACTAGGGGCCTCGAGTGGAGACGTACTAAGAGGTCCCTGATAAAATTTTTAGCCGGTTATTTTAAAAGGTTAGGGAGGGTGAGGGAGGGGAGGGGAGGGAATCTTTAACCGGCACTCAGTCTGGACCTGTTAGAGGTCCCGACGGGACGGGGTCGGGGGAGGTGGCTGCTGGTTCTGGGAATGTGGGGGTGGGGCTTCAAATCCCCACGGCGATAGGGAATGGCAGCAGGTGTTTGCGCGGAGGGCCATATCAACATCTGGGATCGCGCCCCCGCTATCTCCGAGCGGTGGCGCGCTCCGACCCTCCGGTTAGCACCCTCTTACCTGGGGATGAGGGTGATCAGGCCCCTGAGCTCAGGTTGGTCTATTTTAACGCTAGATCCGTAGTCAACAAAGCTCCCCTCATCCGTGACCTGATCGAGGAGGAATGTGCGGATCTAGCGTGCATCACGGAAACTTGGCTGGGCTCGGAGGGAGGGGTGCCTCTCACCGAGTTATGCCCGCCAGGTTTCCGGGTGCTGCACCAGCCGCGGGCTCAGGGCAGGGGTGGTGGAGTGGCAGTGGTTATTCGGGAGACTTTGTGTCCCCGGGAGGCCACCATTGTCCAGATGGCCGGGAGTGAATCCCTCCTCTTGAGATGTGGTCCTCAGGTTCAGTTGGGCTTGTTGCTTACATACCTGGCGCCCAGCTGTGTGGCAACAGCCCTGCCTGAGCTGCTCGACGCCCTCTCAGGGTTGGCAGTGGAGTTCCCCAGGCTTATAGTCCTGGGTGACTTCAACCTGCCGTCACTGGGAGGGTCGTCGGAGTTAGCTCGGGAGTTCATGGCTTCCATGACAGCCATGGGCCTGACCCAGGTTATTGAGGGCCCGACTCATGAGGGGGATCATACTCTCGACCTGGTGTTCCTGTCTGGACAGTGGTTGGACGATCTGGGAGGGGGTTCCCCGTCCATCACCCCTCTGTCATGGTCAGATCACCACCTCCTGAGGCTGGTTTTCCGTCATGCCACCCCCCGCCGCTGGGCGGTGGAACCATCCAGGTGGTTCCGCCCCAGGCGCCTAATGGACCCGGAGAGAGAGCGCTTGGGCCTATACCTATCACCCTTACCCACAGCCCAGTCGATGCTCTGGTGGAGGCCTGGGAAACGGCTGCCACCAGGGAACTTGACTGCGTTGTACCCATGCGACCTCTGACCCGGCGCAGATCCCGCTGGGCCCCATGGTTCTCTGTGGAGCTCCGGGAGATGAAGCGTCGGAGACGAGGTCTAGAGAGCGGTTGGAGATCCAGCCGATCCGAATCCGACTGATTGCAGTTAAGAACCTTTATAAGGTCTTATCTTGCGGCGATAAGGACGGCGAAGTCTAACTACTTTGCCGCCCTTATCGCGTCCGCAGATAATCGCCCGGCCGCCCTGTTTAGGGTGACTCGCTCCCTCCTTAACCAGGAGGTGAGAGAGGATCCCTTGCAGGGACGAGCCGAGGAGTTTAGTCATCATCTGGCAGACAAAATCGCTCGGATCCGGACCAGTCTGGACTCTGACTGGGCAGAGTCTGACGTGGAGGAATCAGGCGGTCTTGAGCACGTTATCTGGACTGAGTTCGACCCTGTTTCCCCTGATGATGTGGACAGGATCATGGGGAGACTGAGCACCACCACCTGTTTGTTGGATCCGTGCCCCTCCTGGCTAGCTTATGCAGCTCGGGAGGGAACACGAGGCTGGTTCCATGTAGTAATAACTGCTTCTTTGAAGGAGGGTGTCTTCCCTGCCGCCTTGAAGGAGGCGGTGGTGAGGCCCCTTCTCAAGAAGCCTGCTTTGGACCCGGCTGTTTTAAACAACTATCGTCCAGTCTCCAACCTTCGCTTTCTGGCGAAGGTTGTTGAGAGTGTGGTGGCGCATCAGCTCCCTCTGTTCCTGGAGGAAACTGATTATCTGGACCCGTACCAATCGGGCTTCAGGCCCGGACACAGCACGGAGACGGCATTGGTCGCGCTGGTGAATGATCTCTGGAGGGCTAGGGACAGGGGTTGCTCCTCTGTCCTGGTCCTATTAGATCTCTCAGCGGCTTTCGATACCATCGACCATGGTATCCTGCTGCGGCGTCTCAGGGGGTTGGGAGTGGGAGGCACCATTCTACGGTGGTTCTCCTCCTACCTCCAGGGCCGCTCGCAGTCGGTGTTGACAGGAGGGCAGAGATCTGCCCCGAGGTCTCTCATTTGTGGAGTTCCTCAGGGGTCGGTCCTCTCGCCTCTCCTGTTCAACATCTATATGAAGCCGCTGGGCGAGATCATTCGTGGTTTCGGGGTGGGGTATCACCAGTACGCTGATGATACCCAACTTTTTCTTTCCACCCCGAACCAACCCAGCGATGCCCTCTCCGTGATGTCCCGGTGCCTGGAGGCGGTTCAGGTCTGGATGGGGAGAAACAGGCTTTTTCTCAATCCCGCCAAGACTGAGTGGCTGTGCATATCGGCATCTCGGGTTAACCAACTTATTCCACCTCTAACGATGGGGGGTGAGGTGTTACCCCCTGTTGATAGGGCTCGCAACCTGGGCGTCCTCCTGGACTCACGGCTCAATTTTGAAGACCACATAGGAGCCGTGACCAGGGGGGCTTTTGCACAGGTTCGCCTGGTGCGCCAGTTGCGTCCCTATCTGGAACAAGACGCCCTACGCACAGTTACTCATGCGCTTGTTACCTCCCGTTTGGACTACTGTAACGCTCTCTACATGGGGCTGCCCTTGAAGACCACTCGGAGGCTTCAACTGGTGCAGAATGCGGCCGCGCGAGTTGTAATGGGGGTCTCCCGATACTCCCATGTAACACCTCTACTCCGCGAGCTGCATTGGCTTCCGGTTGCCCTCCGGGTGAAATTCAAGGTGCTGGTTATTACCTATAAAGCCCTACATGGCCTGGGTCCGGGCTATTTGAGGGAACACCTGCTGCCGGCATCAAACGCCCTTCACCCAGTGCGCTCCCACAGGGAGGGTCTGCTCAGGGTGCCGCCGGTGAGAGATTGCCGGCGGGTGACACCCAGGGATAGGGCCTTCTCAGTGGGAGCGCCTGCCCTCTGGAACCAGCTGCCGGTGGAGCTTAGGACTGCCCCCGACCTCCGATCATTCCGCCGAGGCCTGAAGACCTGGCTCTTTGAGCTCTCAGGCCCAGGCTGAGGAGAAATTTTTAATTGGGGTTTTAAGTATACAGGGTCAATTTAATATTTTTTAATTTGGTTTTTTAACTTTTGTATGGTGGATTTTTTAATTCCCTGTAAACCGCCCTGAGTCCTCAGGGAATAGGGCGTTATATAAATGTAACTAAATAAATAAATAAATAAATAAATACATGGCTAGGTATTTAAGGAGGCCAGGTAACCCTCACCTCCCAGTTCGCTACCCCCCATCCAATAAAGAGCTGAACTCACACACCGGCTGGTGTCTCTTCCTTGCGTCGGATGCACAACAGTGGCGACGAAGGTGGGATTGCTGCCGACAAGGAGCTGAAGTCACCGGGGAGCGTTCCGCGAGCTGAAGGAAAAGGCGTTTTCCTTCCTTCTCCCCCACGACCGCCAGCCGACTGGAACAGCCGACCGGACCACGCCGGTCACCACATCCGCAACTGAGACTGCACACCGCACCGCAACCGAGACCACACCAGCACCGCGATGGCAAGGGCCAGACAACCCCGCGAATTCGACACCCGCCGCCCCGAGACATGGGCCCATTACCTGGCTCACGCCGAACTGTACATGCGGTTCAATCAGATCTCGGAGGACGGCGCGAAGGCGGCCGCCCTGCTCTGCATCGGGGGACCAGCGCTCCTGGAGATTGCCGTGAACCTGTTCGCCCAGGAGGCCATCAACACCGTCGCGTACCGGGACCTCGTGGCCCAACTCAATGCCCATTTCAAGCCCCAGCACTCCAAAGTGGCCGCGTGGTCCCAATTCGAGAAGAGGGCCAACGCCCCCTAGTGGCTGTTGCTATGCAGGTGCCTGCATACATAACAGGATGTGTAGCCTTATTTGTTAATTGGGACAAATTGGGAGAGCTGCTGCTGTACTAGTCTCCCTGTTGTTCAGTGGTAGCAGTTACTCAGCTTCATTTCTGGATCAACAGTGGATTTCCCCAAGTTTATGGTGGGGGAAATTTTAACATTTTTATTGGGGATGGGATCAGAGATGGCCTGGAAGTTCATAGCCACCACAACAATCATCAACCTGTACCTGATATTCCAGGGCCAACTCATGCAGGAGGCTACAGTATATGCTAGATCGAGTTTCTGGCTCGACAGATGTAAGGTGAGCTGAGGTTTGGAGACATTGCAATCTGTCTCCTGTTATGGTCAGATCACTCTGTGCTGTGTCCTGGGTTACTAAACTTTGCAGGGAGGATGTTCTGTTCAATTGGTTCATCAAATAGGATAGCTATTCTTGGCTTCCAGAGGCACTTGCAATGTTGCTTGGGCTGTGATGAGAGTTCTACAGATATACGATTTGCCTGCTAGAATAGGAAGAAACTACAGTTTTGGACAGAATTGAGCAACCTTTTCTAGTTAAGAATGCTGAGGAGTTCTGGGAGATGAAGTAAACTAGGAAATGCATAGAGCAGAGTGAATCAGGCTGAAAATGTACATGTTCTAGCCCAGTGCTTCCCAAACCTAGCTAAATTATCCCTAATTGGGTAAAAGTGTGTTTTTCTTTGAGTAAAGCACAAATGATGCTGGAAAGTATAGAAAGTAAATCTCATTTTAATAATTTGTGAGCATTTTACTAATATCTAATCTGAAGGTTGTTTTGGTGCGGATATAATAAACTTATTGTATGTATTGAATGTAATGTGGTGTCTATGCATACCAAAGCAGGTGTATGAAAACAAAATTTCTCTATCTCCTACCCATATTTACATGACATAACATTACCATACTGCAGATTTCCTTTCTTTTTAAATATAAGGAGTCATTTTCTTATATGGAATAAGGAAGGGAAAATTTAAATAGAATTATTTTGTATTAAATGTTGAATGTGCCTTGATTGACTGAATGATTGATTATATTTATAGCCCACCTTTTCTTCAGGAGCTCAAGGAAGTATATGTAGCTCCATCTTATCAGCACAACAGCTCTGTGAGGTGAGTTACTGTGGACTGGGGAGTTGAATCTATGTCTCCCAGGATAGTTAGTTTAAAAAATGCATAAGCATGAGAAAAATGTACAAAGTGTATAAAGCCAATTTTCTTCTATGGGTCAAGATAAAAGAATGGGGATATTTTTTTAAAAAAAAATCCCAATAGATTGGAATTTACAGAGTATCAGAACATTTTTCATAAAGAGGTTTGCTAAATATTATATAAAACGGTAAAAGACTTTTTGAATTATATATCTTTAAAATCTGTTTCATAAAGTGACTATAACTCCTTTTGCTTTTTACCATAAAAGATATGTTGGAAGGCTAGATGACTATTAAGTGTTAAGTATGTCAAATTTAATCAAAATTGGAGAGGGTACACCTTTATTTCTTATGCACCTTTAAATTTTGATGTTATTAAAAATATCTTACATTTGACATTCTGTAAAATAAAACATTCTGCTCTGGAGGTAATGACATTTGTGGCAAAAATTGTTCATATAGTGAGAAATATCTGTGAGAAATTTTGGGCAGATAGGGTTTTATGCAAAATGAAGAGATGGTGGTAACAAATAATGGAGTGGTTAAAGGCAGGAGAAAGTGTATTTTTAAGCCAGTCAGGGAAACAAGGGAGATAATATTAATATTGTGAAATGGGAAATAGCAATGTGAGCTGATGAAAGGATTCTCTTCCATGTACTCTCTACTGCATTCCATTCTTTCAAAAAATATTTTTATTAAAGATTTTTTTAAAAAGAAAAAAATATATATAAACTAACATAAAGTGAGAAGAATAAAAGAAAAAGAATATATCAAAGAGAAAGCTTAAAGTGAAAGAAAAATAGAAAAGAAGAAAGATACAAAGACAAAATATTCTTCTCAGCAGTTTTAAGTACAATCATAAATTTACCTCTTGCTCTGATTACAACATAACTCTCTTCTTTCTATACTTCCTAGTCATCAAAACTATAAATCACAAGTTCATCTTTTTCTGTTTCACACAAAAAGTCTGCAAGGTTTTCCAGTTAGCAATAAATGTAGTTGTTGTCTTATCTCTGGTCAGAGTTAATTTAGCCATCTTGGCAGGTAGTACCAAATCTTTCCATCTTTGTGCATACAATAATCTCACTGAAGTTATTATGTAGAAAAACAATCTTCCACTATTTTTTACAACTGTTATCCAACAATTCCTCCCTACAGCCTCTGGTTTCAATGGTATATTTATCTTTACAATTCTCTGAATCAATATATGCACTTGAATCCAATTTTCTAGCTTTTTTAAACATCCACCAAACATGATAAAACATCCCCTCTTGTTCACATGTAAAACATAATTTTGAACTGTCTTTATACTTTCTAGACAATTTCTTTGATGATGTACAATGACACATTTTCTGATTAGAATATGGGACTTTGTACATAACAAATTATGATACTTTAATCAGCTCATATTTTTCTTTTGTCTGGAATGGCAATAATCAACAGCAATAATTGTGCATATAAAGAAATATGCAAAGTAGAATTTTCTGAAAATCTAGTGGTTCATTCTCAGGGTCTTCTCCTGTTTCCTTTCCAAGTAAGAATTGTAAGCATGCAGGTTAAAGGAAGGAAAAAGTGGCTCTGTTAAATAAAAAGTGATGAGGCTGTCTTAATACTCTGTAGAATTACCATAATGAACTTGGCACATTATATATGCATTTTTTGTACATTGGATTGTTAATTTATCCCAAACAGTTTCAGCTAAACTGATTTCAGTAAGACTTAAAGTAACTTTTCTCAAATTGTCAATGGGGATCCACTCTTGCTCCAACACTCCATTCCATCCTTTACAATAGGCACCAGCAGCTCCTGATATAGGAACTGGAATTGGTTATAGTTAGACAGCAAACTTATAGTATTCAGGATGGAGAGAAGAAAAATAAGGAAATATGAAGTAGTCCAAGTAGCAGGGAGAGTGAGTGAAAGAAGTTATAGTTCTTTGCTTTTCTCCAGAACTGTACTTTAAATTTCACTTGGAAGGCAATATAATAATGTAGATCAGAACTGACTAGATACAACTAAGATGTAAAAATTCTTAAAAGTGGTTATCAAAATCAGGAGGAAAGTACTATTTAGTCCTAATGCTATTGATATTTTGTTACCAGATGTTATTCTCTCTCTCTCTCCTCTCCTTCTCCCTCTCTGTTTGCCTCTATCTCTCTGGCTTTTATCTTTACTTGTGTTAATATCTTCTGAAGAGGTAAGATAGTCATGATGCAGCTACATTTTGTAATGTACTCATCTCTGGTGGTTAGATCTTTTTGACCTGGGTAAGGATGGAGGACAAGTATGAACTAGGCAGTGTTCCAATAGTATTTGATCATCCAAACCAATAGATTTAAGTACTGGTGTCGCACTGCTTGCCAATCTCCTTCTCCCATTTCAAATAGATGCCAGTGATGGCCAGTGCTATTATGGTTTCCTTTTATCATTCTTCCTGCCAACAGTTCAACAATGCTTGTATTTTACTTGAGGAAAGATGAACTATAGAATTCTATAGAACTATAAAATTCCCTATCATTAAAAAAGCTATTATGGTACAAGTTTTTAACAATTTCCAAAAAGGAGTTTGCTATGTGTGGAAAAATATAGCCTCCAATTACAACGAAGTCTCCATCTATCTGCCACTCTATTATTACTTGCTTTACCCCAGGCTACCACTGTCTCAAGGGAACTCTTGGACAATTCCAAATATAATTGTAAGCTGTCCACAGTCACTTTGTATAGGTGTGTGTGTGTGTGTGTGTGTGTGTGTGTGTGTGTGTGTGTGTGTGAGAGAGAGAGAGAGAGAGAGAGAGAGAGAGAGAGAGAGAGAGAGAGAGAGAGAGAGATTGCTATTGTGATAAGGATCTATATTCATAGATTTATTGGCTGCCCAGAGTTCCCCTGTGGTAAGATGGTGGCCAATAAATTTAATAAATAAATAAATAAATAAATAAATAAATAAATAAATAAATAAATAAATACATACATACATACATACATACATACATACATAAATATACTTCTATTCATTGCAGACTGAGACACTTGCTACTGGAAAAGATACAAAAAAGGAGGAGGATTCAGAGCAAAACCCAGCACTTGCTCATAGTACCTCTCCAACTGCACAGCTTTCTGATGCTGAGGACTTCACGGGCTTAGAAACAACCAGCTTATTGCAGCATGAAGATACTGTGCTTCATATAAGTGAAGACAATGGGATGGAGAATCCCCTTCTTTCCAGCCAGTTCAACTTCACACAAGTTGAGATGGGGCAAACTGATGTTGTCCAGGATGAATCACATGTTTGACTTGAAAGAAACAGAAGTACAATAGAGGAAGCAGAGACTTTCCTCTAATCTTCCTAGCTCTCTATAAGTAATGTAAGTAAAGAAAGAGCACTTTATAAACAATGAGAGATATCTCATATCCTGTTGGCGGGTTAATATATTTCATAAGTTATGCCTTTGGAAGATCTAGTTAGACTCAGGACACACTGTAAGATTGAAGAATAACTGGGAATGTTCTTAGACACAGAACCTAATCATGACATAGGAATCTTCTGCTTCTTAGACTCTCCAATAAAATATTACATTAAACATTACAGGCAGAAAATGAGAATGATCTTTTAGAAGGCTGCCCACCTTTAATATAATACCTAAAGTTTATTTTTGTAATCTCAGAAGGGAGACAGATACTGTACACAGAGTATATTTATCACAAACATTATTAATAGCAATCACACTACAGGAAAATTTCATGACTATATGTTTCAATTAGCATAGGACACAAAGTTTATTTTCACAAACTATATACGTTTGCAGGTGTTTGTGAATCTGTGAAAAAACATAACATATATCCATTATGTCTCTGTTTGAATTGTGTATCCAATGGATGATTTGCAATCTAAATGAAATATGAATGTAATCATTAATGTACAAGTAAATAACCTTTATATGCTGATGTCAGTTGCTATAAATTAATAATTTTATTTAGTTAATGTTTAAAGGTTTCTAAGTTGGATGTGGTGTCAGCCATACATATAAAGCCTATCATAAGAAGCAAAACTTTAATATATATATTTCATAATTAGCTGGGGGTGGTCTTTTGAAGCTATGCAGCAAAAAAGATTTGGCAAAATTAAAGTGTATTTTACTGTTCTCATTAACTCCCATTGCTTTAAACCAATCTAACCTCTACATGCTGGGGGCATGCTGCTTTCATTGTTGTTATTGATAAAGTTAATATAACTGTACACCACTTTTTAAATGTTGCTTGATTTACTTGTATGATGGGGTTCTCATTGATTTAGGAAGGTTGAAGAATCATTTATTCAGAAAACATACTTCCTTTTGTAAATTTATATCCCTTATATTTACTGAATGGTTGTATATAAAGTGAATAAGGGTATGATGGCAGTCAAAAAGTATCTTATGTTTAAGTGCATTATGTATACACACACACACTTGTATGTATATATATATGTATGTATGTATGTATGTGTATATATATATATACATACACACACACACACACACACACACACACACACACACACACATATATATATATATATATATATATATATATATATATATATATATATATATATATGTAAAGGTTCCCCCCGCACGTGTGTGTGTTGTGTGTTAAATGTTTGTTAAGCATTCAGAATACACTTGCTTAGTCCCAGACACAGGACAAATCTTATTTCCTGTTTCAGCCTAGCCCAAGGCCATCTACAGGCAGTAGCCACAGCAGTGGCAGCTCATATTTGTGTAAATTTTTTGGCTTGCTTTATGTCTCCCTTTATTCTTTGTTAGCAAGCCAAAAAAAATTACACACACACACACACACACACACACACATATATATATTGCTCAAAAAAATAAAGGGAACACAAGATAAGACATCCTACTATTAAATGCAGTACATTGTGTTGTTTAAGTGTTCCCTTTATTTTTTTGAGCAATATATATATATATATATATATATATATATATATATATATATATATATATATATATATATCCATACATATATATATATATATATCCATATATATATATATATATATATATATATATATATGTGTGTGTGTGTGTGTGTGTGTGTGTGTGTGTGTACATAATGCACTTAAACATAAGATACTTTTTCACTACCATCATACCCTTATTCACTTTATATACAACCATTCAGTAAATATAAGGGATATAAATTTACAAAAGGAAGTATGTTTTCTGAATAAATGATTCTTCAACCTTTCTAAATCAATGAGATTTAATGTAGCCTGTCCTAACTTGGGTCCATATAAAGATATTGGGACAATTCCCAGATTTCCCAGTCCACTAAACACCACTGGATTGGGGAAGGCTGGCTTAAATATGTCCACATAATAGAATGAAATTGATTCAATACTTTTTCTTATCTCAAACTCACAGCAGTACTTTTTGCTTACAATAGCAGTGTGTTGGGTTCACTTGTCCCTTTGGAAATTTGTGTGAATATATTTTTTTTCTTAAAAAGGATACAGCTTAATTTTTTTGTTTCAGTTTCTGGTTTTCTGCCTGTGGTGAAGGTTACAGATTAACTGGTGGACACTGAATATCCATAATAAGGATATGACATTGCAGCTACCAAGTGTATATGTGTACTAACATTTTACATAAATGCTTTTCAGTAATTACTTACTATTTGAAGAAAATAAGCATTTATTACTATATGTGCATTTATACATATGTTGATATAGCTAAATACAGTTCATGTTGAAAACTTCTAGAGTTGAAGGAGACGTTTTTAGATAGGGCATGCATTATCTAGCATGCATGCTCCAAATTTATTTCTTTGTCCTCTTTGAAATGACCTTGAAAACAGATAATAGAATAACAAGAGTTCCAAGGGACTTTGGAGGTCTTCTAGTCCAGATAAAGTGACATAAGCAAAAATAACTTCGTCCATCAAATGTGTGAGGTCCATCAGTCCAGCTATGTGTTTAGGACTAGGGACGAAAAAAACTCATGCTGGGGGGAGGGAGCTATTTCAATTCTGGGAAAGTTCGGTGTTGTGGCTACTATATCTTTTTTGACAATTTTTGACAATAGGAATGTCCTTTCTAAATTATGTTCTGAAAACAAGCTAAACAAAGAGGATGTGTGTCCTGACAGCACATTTAACATACTTAGAATATATAGTGCCTCAGATTTAATTTGAAACACACAGAGGCATCAATGCATGGGATCATTAATATAGCACTGTCTTAAAGCAGCTGCATTTTTTCTGTAAAAACAGCTACATGGCTGCTTTAATAGACAGATGCCATATTTACATTCTTACATATTCTGAAATACTTCTCCTAGACAAGGGGTGTCAAACTGCCGGCCCGTGGGCCGGATGCATCACAACGAAACCGTGCCCTCCCCATTGCCGGCAATGGGGAAAAAGTAACGATACGTCGTGCGATGTCACATGACATCGCAAGTTTGACATGCCTGTCCTAGTCTGAATCTGAAGCTCCACACAGCCTTAGTATTTTTTAAATAGTGCTCTGAATAGCATACATCCTGCTATATGAAAGAATGAAAAATGTCATGATCCAGTATAATAGGCTTTTCCCTGCCTTTTTCAAATAACTGATTTTCATTAGGAAAAATGGGAACATACTGTATTAAATGAAAACTAAGGAGATGAATGTTGATTCTAGTATAAAACATTCAAAAGGAAATGGGCACAGTCTATACAATATATGAATAAACACACTAAAAGACCTTTCACCGAAACATCCTCTAAAACTCTAGAAATCTCTCTTTTGGCTACTGTACAAGCTGTATCTTAGATATGTATGAATGCACAGAACACAAATAAGACACATTGTAAATCACATTTTAGGAACAATAATGACTGTGAATCTTTGTGTCAAAGTTAGTTATTATATTTCATTTTTAATGTGACTCAGAGTAAAGTACTGAATCCATTTTAGCAAGCCATAATAAAACCTCAAAAATATGCCTATTGTAATTTTATGTTGTGATTTAAAATTACATGTGTTTTTTTAAAAAAACTGTCTGGCAGCCTAAAATAGCTGTGATACAAGCATGTGTTTTTCTTGTGTATTTCTTTTAATTGCATTTTACTAACTAAAGGCACATAGAATTGTACTCTAACAAGAATTTATTGCTTTCTTCCAGTATACTGATAAGTGATAAATATGTATCTGCTGTGAAGAAACTTAATTTTGCTTAGTGTTAGAGGCCTTATGTATGAAGTGGTTTTTTTAAAAAAAAAGTGTGTTGTTTTAGATTTTTATATTAACATATTATTGGCATTATTAAAATGATATAATGTCCCTTTCTAAAAGACCTGTGATACCAAGTTATGAAATTACAGCCATACGCCCAAGTTTCCTGTACGTTCCTCCTTCAACATGTGCCTCCCAATATTTTTTCAAGCAGTGCCCAATCCTTGTCCAGCTTCATAGAAAGGGTGCATCATTGTCTTGTTACTCTATATGATCTCAACATATATATGTGTTTCTCTTAATGTGACCATAGCTGTACTGAATGTTGCAGTATTCATGTTTATATGTACATGCATAAGAACGCCATCAGATATGTTTGAAGAATGCTGCTGTAAGATTCCCAAGAAATATCAAAGCTTGATTTGATTAAAACTTCTGTAGAATTTTAAAAGGAAAAATTGGCATTCAAAAGTATAAATTAGTACTGTCTTCAGAAACAAATCACTCTAAATTTCCAAAACGGCTTTCTCTGCAAAGATTTCAATGTAGTAAATACTTTGATTGCCAAAGAAAATCTGTATTTCAAAATATTTATCAAGGGATAAGGTATAAAATGTTTCAATTATTTATAGCAGCGATGAATATGGTTAATAAATGATCTCAGGATAATTAGAGGAATGTTATCTTTGCATTGATATATGCTATATTTAAGAAGTGAAAGAAGGGCTATTTTGCCATATTAACTATTGAAAAAATATATTGAAATTTAGAAAATGTTTATTTATATGAATCTTAAAATCAACCTGTACACATTAAAGCTAATTTTAATTAAAAATGGAAACAAAACCCCACTTAAAAGTTAAAATAAAACTATATTTAAAACTATGAGATCAAAATATGAAGAATTAAAATGTTAATAGATCTGTAATGTGCATCAGATGACCAAAGATGAAGGGTAATATATAGAAATATCTGAATTGTTTATGAGAGAGTAATATTTGTAAATGCATAAATAAATTGTCTACAAATACATCTTATGCCTGAAAGTATTTGTGTTTTATGTGACTTCCATGTATGGGGCTTTACGCGATCCTGTTTCTGCTTAAGGAAAGGTATTTTACGTGTAAAATTCAGACAGTTCCTATTTTATTGGATTAATTCATAAAAAATAAATTTTAATATACCATAAGCTTAAGAGAACAAAACAGAAGGAACAAAAGGCAGAAGGAAAAATAAACATAAACAGAAAATTGTGAAGAATTTAGTAACGATAGATAGATAGATGATAGATAGACAGACAGACAGACAGACAGATAGATAGATAGATAGATAAAGAGCCAGTCCCTTCGTCTTCGCTTTGGGGGCTTCCCTAGGTCTGAACAGTTTGAAAGGCCAAGCAATATCTGGCTCCACTTAAGATGCTGACCCACAAATCAAGGTTATTGATTTTCGGGATTCCCCAGCCGAATCAAAGTAGACTAATTAACGGTTAACGTTTGGCAGGTGAGCTCCCTTGGCGCCCATTTTTAAAGCCACGCCTACAACGACCAGGAAAACTACATTTCCCACAAAACTCCTTTCCGCGGACTGGCGAAGCCAGAGTTGCTTCCGGGTCGGAAGGAGTACAGCTTCTGGGCCTCCGAGAAATAGTTATGGCGTCGGGGTGCCGGATAGGTCCGTCCATTCTGAACAGCGATCTGGCGGCTCTGGGAGACGAATGCAGGCGCATGATGGACTGCGGCGCAGACTACCTGCACCTGGATGTAATGGACGGGTAACTCGCCCGAGCGCGTGAGACAGGGTCCCTTCCTGGCGGGGGCGGCCGACGCCTGTCATTCGGCTCTCTACCGGAGTACGGTAGATGACGGTCGTGGTGGGCGGGAGGAAAGGGCGAAAGATCGCCCTTCTGATTGGCTCTGGGCGGCTTTCCTATTTCTGAACGAACCTTTCCTGGAATAGAACGGAAGGAGGAAAGCGCGGTGGTCTTGTGCAATATTTAACAGCAATAGCGATTTGACTTATATACCGCTCCATAATGCTTTCCAGCACTCTCAGTCAGCCAAACGTCATTTTTGTGATTCAAAAAACAAATTCCAGGCATGTTTGAGTGCCAGCAAACCTGCTGGGATGGGTGGGGGCTGCCTGTACCGTAGCAGCCCTTAGTCACAAGAAGAGCTGCGGAGAGGAGGGCGAACTTGCCAACTGGCCGTTAGCCATGACAGTCGAAACTATCATCACTTTGGCTACTTTGTTTACAGGAAAACAGTGTTTTGTTAGCAGTGCTTTGTTATGGTGCCTGGAATTTGAGGGAGGATAATGCAAAAAGTACTTCCTGGAAGCATTTTTGCCTTAGAAACACAGGTAGTCCTCAGGTTACAAGCCGTTATTCAGCAACTATTCAAAGTTATGACAACACTGAGCAAGGGGGACCTAATGAACAGCCTGCAAAATTGCAGCCATTGCAGCAATCTGCAGTCACGAGGTCGTTATTTGCAACCTTCTTTGCTAGCTTGCCACAGACAGTTGGTAAAGTAGTTGGCAGGATGTTGCAAGTTGCTTTGACTGCTTTTTCATCCACCCACCTGTAGCACCTGGCCACACTCCCTAGTGCCTGCCCATGGCACTCATCCACAGCTCTCACCTACTGGATTACTTGCCTGGGATTCCTGCCTCTTCCCACGTCATGGTCACGTGAAGTCCTTGGTTAACAATCTGCATGGTCCTGGGTTATGATGGCAAGCAGGACTGCTGGATTGCTGTGGCTAAATGAAATAGTCATACTACTTGCAGCTGGCATACAAAAATTAAAATGCCAAGCCTTTCTAAATCATGTTAACCAATCACAGGAAAGAGTGTGAACATAGGGCTACAAGTCATCTTTGTAGTCGAATGAACTAGTATAAAACAAGAACTTTTACTTTTGAAATACCTAGAAAACAAGTCAAATTATTTCATATTTCATCTAATATTTTTTTATTTTTTTAGTATATTTTATTGATTTTTTAAAATAGCAAAACAATGTGTTGTCTGGGTTCATATATTTAACAACAGTGAATAGTAGTTAATTTCTATTTTTTCATAATCAACATACTAACTAGAAATACTTTTCCTTGGTCCTCTTCTTCTTTCCTTTTACCAACATTAAGCAAATATAGTTCTTAATACTGTCAATACATACCTATTTAAATATAAACATTTTTCTAATATTTAACAATAACATCAGTATGTAATGTCTTTTCTAATCAGCTTATATTACAGTTGTTTTATCTTGAAGTATTTCTCCTGCAGATCTCTAATGTCCCAGACTAGGGATTTTAGAAAATAATATTGCATGTGGTTTCTTACCACTTTTAGTTGTATATGCAACCTTCATTTTCATCAAACCAATTCCAAACCAATTCCAAACACTATAGTCTTGTATATCTCTTATCTTTATAAACAATCTACAATGTTCAGTCATTTAAAAACCATCTAGTAATTTCCCCTCTAGGAGAATAGCCAAAAGGTCAGTTTTTCTTTCTCTGCAGACTGTTCTTAAACATCACAGCTCAGTAAGTATTTACAATCCAAGAAGGTCAGCAGTTTTCATAACAATTGGATTTTTCATTCTGCAATAGCAACAACTTTATTGATTAGCCCTTGGGCCATATCAAAGTACAAAGTTCCAGCAACAAACCGTCACCAAAACTCATTCTGCAATAGATAGCCCAGTGTGTTTTCTTTCCTCTATTCCCAGCTGTTCTCTGTTTAGCTAAGAATCACTGAGGATCAAAGGGATAAAAGTACTCTGTTTCTGGGCGCCAGTTTCTGAGGCAAGACAGCTATAATTCTGTACTCTGTTCTACTACTAGATGTCAGTGTCTATTTTCCAGCTTTTAAAATGAAATGATCATTTTCTTGTAATTCTGTCAATATTCTTTTAAGTAGAAAATCTTAACAGTTTCCATAATTTTCAGTTTTATCCAAATTATAGCTTTACCTTGGTCCATTTCAATTTATTTCTGTCCCCCATAAAAATTAAATTGCCGCTTCCATCTATGGAAGGGTGGAGTTATAATCCCCTTCCTTCTCACTTTCAGAGAATTTTTTTGCTTCTTGGGGATCTTTTCCAGGAAATCAGTTTCAAAATAGAGATCAGTATTCTCACCCAGCTCCAACGTACTGTGAACAGTTCTTAGTTGGTGTTTTTGAACTTTGGATGGCAGTAGCTTGGGCTAGTCACCGGAGTGCAGCTAGCCTTTCTCCTGTCAGGTTGGAGAGCTTCCCACAGATCAAATAGATTGACCACCATCATCGGGGTGCCCCTCCGTCGTTTCTCTGGCACGACATTAGACCCATTAAAGGTCTCCAGGCAGGGCGAAACCAGCTGTGGGGTACGGAGCTCCACAATCTTTCGGCCGAGTTGCTATGATGCAAAACCGGAAGTCCTAATACTTTATTTTTTATTATTGTATTATATAAAGTCCATAGCACAGGGAAAATCTGCATTATTTTAATTTAGTTTTTAAAAGTTTTAAAACAAAGTAATAAACGAACGTATCTTTATTAGTCAAATATTTTGCTATGTCCCATGCTTAGTAATTTCATACATTGATAAAGTCCAAATTGTTATACAATTCAAATTCATATATTTGAATTTGGCTCAGTGGGTTAAGATGCTGAGCTTGTTGATCAGAAGGTCGGCAGTTTGGTGGGTCGAATCCCAAGTGCCGCGTAACAGAGTGAGCGCCTGTTACTCGTCCCAGCTTCTGCTAACCTAGCAGTTCGAAAGCACGTAAAAATGCAAGTAGAAAAATAGGGACCACTACGGTGGGAAGGTAACAGCGTTCTGTGCGCCTTTGGCATCTAGTCATGCCGGCCACATGACCACGGAGACGTCCTCGGACAAGCGCTGGCTCTTCGGCTTTGAAACAGAGATGAGCACCGGCCCCTAGAGTCGGAAACGACTAGCACACATGTGTGGGGGAACCTTTACCTTTACCTTACTCTTCCCAGAACCATATCTTTATGGATATTAAACCAAAACTAGCAATAGAGGCTAAACTCCTGTCATATATGTATCACCTCCATCATTTTACATTTTCAAGCTAATGGAGTTGACAGCCCACAGGCTTTGTAATGTCCAATAACCACGAAGAATATTGTGTTCAATTATTCTGTCTGTAAAAAACACAATAACCTTAGGACCTATAATCAGTCTTTCGTTAAATAATATCTGTTATATTATTACAGTTCTTTATTTCAAATAACTGTAATATTCTAATTGCCTGGTAAAAATATTGTCTATTTAGAGTCAATCAAAATATATTTTAGTATTGATACTTTCTTAGGAGTTTTACATGCTGCCGATACATCCAAATAAAACTGTGGAATCAGAATACTTTTTAAATGTGTGTACTGCCTTTCTTCAGTTTAGAGGAAAGATTTCTCTTGCAATAACTCAAATAGTTAAAAATGTAATTGGCAAAAAATGATGTAAAATATTGATAACCCTGTAGCCTGGGAATTCATACAATTCAGGCATTATCTAAAATTAGAGCTTATAACTACTGGTGCAAAGTTAATGAAATGGAGACTGATAGACTCCCCAAATTATGCCTACTAGAGCAAATAAAACTACAATCACAAATCTCCTGGATCACCAAACTAACAAATTTTGTAAGAAGCTATGGCCTTCCTGTCTCTTGTGTAACAGGAGAACAATCCAAAAAAAGAGTTGCCCAAAGAATTAAGGATATAGAAGCACAAACTGATATAGCTATCCTTAGTAAGGTGGGTAACTTGAAATGGCTGAGTAAATACAAACGTACTTTTCAAGTGGACAGTTATTTGAAGTTACAACTCCCAAAACATATTAGGGAGATATTTATGAGAGCGAGATTCGAACAGCTTGACACAATGGTCAGATATGGGAGATTTCATGCTATGCCGTACAATGAGCGTCTCTGCATTTGCGGAGTGGCAAAGGTAGAGGACCTGGCTCACATCCTATTTGACTGTTGCCTGTATAAGAGGGTGAGAGACAGGTATCTTGGTCTATATACCAAACGAATGACCCATTGGGATCCCCATATCAAAATAACTTACCTTATGTCCGGCCAGAACTTGAAAATAACATTTAACGTAGCACAGTACTTAAACAAAATGATCCGGTTGAGATCTTCATATGTGGGACTGATTGGGGTAGATTGCAAGGGCGACTCCGAAATATAATGTTATCATATTTTATCTATATCTTAAATTATTGTACATTATTACAATTTCATTTTAGGTTGTATTTTATTACTATTTCATCTTAAATTGTATTTTATTTTAATTCCATTTTAAATTGTATTTTATCAAATTACAATTTAAATTGTATTTTATCAAATTCCATTTTAAATTGCCTTTGTCAAATTTTAGTAACAATTTGTTGCTGGAACTTTGCACTTTGATAGGGCTAATCAATAATCAATAATGACTTAAAAAGATAACCCTGTAGCCATGAATTACAAAGGAGAGAGATCTACTATATGTATCTTACAAACAAGTTGCAAAATAATTCCATTAAAAAAATCAATGGAAGATGAGACTGATGATATATAGAATTAAAACTGTAGATTGTAGCTATATAATACTGTGGACCACTGAAAATAGAAGCAGGGAGTAGAATTTGCAAACTTGTATGTATTTTAGAATAAAATTCAAACATATGACAGATCTCATTCTGCGTGCCCAATCCCATAGGGTGATTGCAGTGGCTTGCAATTCTTCAGTGGTATTTTGTAGGGGGCAATGCAAGGACTCTAAGCTGGCCTCCCCCTCCCCGGTAACACTTCCCTCCAGTCTAACTGGGATTCTACCACAAGTACTGGGATGCACTGCTGCCATTGGCTGAAGCTTCTTTCAGTACTAAGGTTCTTTGTTCTTCTGCCATTACAGGCATTTTACTAATATTTAATCAGTAAATTAAATTTATTTATTTTTTATTTTCTTTAATCCCATTTATATCCCGCCCTTCTCCGAAGACTCAGGGCGGCTTACAATCTAAGCACAAATTAAATGTGCTTAGCAATAGCCTTCATTCTATGTATATGCCTGCTTATTAGGGCTTTCGGGGGGGGGGGGCCCAAGCGGCATTATTACAAAGTCAGCTTATTGCCCCCAACAATCTGGGTCCTCATTTTACCTACCTCGGAAGGATGGAAGGCTGAGTCAACCTTGAGCCTGGCGGGATGCGAACCTGCAATAATTGCAGGCAGCTGGTGTTACTTAAGGAGGCATTAGCCCACTGCTCCACCAAGGCTCTATTAATTAATGCTAGTTAATTATTTAAAATTGTGCATATACTGAAATACTCCAGCAAATATTATTTCACAATGGATTTATTACTTTTTCCCCATTTGGATAGGCATTTTGTTCCAAATATAACTTTTGGCCATCCTGTTGTAGAGAGTCTTCGGAAGCAGCTGGGTCAGCAGGCCTTTTTTGGTAAGCTGTTATTCTTTATTAATTTTAGGTTAATTTTAGGCTTGGAATGAGTTACATTTGAATTATCCTCTTCTTACTTCAGCATTGTTTTGAGCTGTGGAATTGTGCATAAGCTGTGGAAGAAAATGCCACCTGAAGGTGTTTAAAGCTTCCAAAAGAATGTGTTAGCATAGCTGAAGAGCCTCTCTTCGAGGCCTTACAGCAGCCATGTTATTTGGAAGACTTGGAGGTTGCCTCTGCCTTTTCCTGTATATGGCTTTGCTTCATGGGAACTCAGGGGCTCTTCCCCATGTAGTCACACAAGCAGAAATAGACGAGGCCGCCTTCAAAGAAGGTATCTAACCCTTGCAGCAGATGTGCCTCCTTTTGGTACTTTAAGAATAGGTGAGAATATATTGAAAAAGGATGCCAACCTTGATCAATGGCAGAAGGGTATTAATAAATTTATTTGGGCGGGGGAAAAACCAAGAGTTAAATTTAAGATTTTACAAGATGCTAGGGAAAGAGGGGGACTTAAGGCGCCGAATTTGAAATTGTATTATGATGCAGTTGCCTTGACATGGGTTAGTGATTGGCTTAATTTAACTAATAAGAGAATACTTCATCTTGAGGGTTGGGATTTGGTATATGGATGGCATGCATATTTGCTTTACGATAAGAAGGTGGACAGGGCTTTCAAATCCCATATTCTTAGAAGTGCTTTATTGCATGTCTGGAAAAAGTATTATTACAAGTTAAATTATAAAATACCGATTTGGGGAATTCCTGGACACGCGATAGAGGGCGTATCTATGGGAGTGAGTATGGATATGGTTTCTTATAAGGAACTGCTTAGATTGCAAGGGAATGATTGGCAACTTAAATCATTGGAGGAGTTAAGACAAGAAAACATAAGTTACTCTTGGTTTCAATATACCCAATTGAAAGCTAGGTGGAAGTCAGATCAAAAGGTTGGCATCACAATTACAGATCAAAATTTAGTAAAACAAATTAGAGATTTAAATTGTGCACATATAAAGAGGATATATAATGCTTTAATTGAATTGGATTCGGAAACGGAATTGGTCAAAGACTGTATGATAAAGTGGGCACAAAATATTCAGGAACCAATTTCGTTGGACACCTGGGAGATAATTTGGGTCAGAAATGTTAAATTTACTCAGGCTCAAAACTTAAGAGAAAATTTTTATAAAATGTTTTATAGATGGCATCTGGATCCCAAGAAGTTGTCCAACATGTATCCTAATTTACAGTCTAAATGTTGGAGGTGTGGTAGTTTAGAAGCTACCTGTTTTCACATGTGGTGGACTTGTAGAAATATAAAAGCTTTTTGGATCAAAATTTGGTGGAACATTCAAAAGATTTTTAAGAGAAAGATAAAGTTTTTTCCGCAATTGTTTTTATTGGGTATTGTTGTAGATTGTGATGTTAAAGAAACTAATTTGATGTTGAATATGATAACAGCAGCACTGTTACTGGTGGGACAATATTGGAAGAAGGATAGTTTGCCTACTATAGAAGAATGGGTGTTTAAAGTTTTGAATCTTGCAGAAATGTCTAAGATTTCTGCTTATTTGAAAGATCATTCACAGGAAAGATATATTTCAGTTTGGAGGAGATGGATAAATTATATTCAGAACAAATATGGGACTAAAAATTTCCATTTAGCTTATGAGTAGATTTTAGTGGGATATTGTTATTGGTACTTTGTTTATAGTTATGTTAAAGGGGAGTTAAAGCACATTATGAATTTGGTTAATTGTATATTATGCATAATTTTTATTTAGAATATGATTATTGTAACTATAATCCTGTATTTAGCTCTGGGAAGTGGGGGGGGGGAAGTGGGCGGGTTTGGGGTGGGGGGATTTGGGGATATATTGTAAAACTTTGTTTTTGTAAAACTCTTTAATAAAAAAAAGAATAGGTGATTCACTCTCTCTAGCAACCCTTTGAATGTTTTGCAGGTAAGAAAAATGGTGGCATTACAATCTATTCCTTTGGAACATTAGTGGGTATTAGAGATCTCAGCTGTATATTAAATTTAAAACTGGTGGACATATTAAGAATTTTCTTTGTTACTATGAAATTGAACACAAGAAAGAGAAGGGCTCAAACAATGGAAATTGTTCTTAACATGAAGGGATTGCAAAAAAGCCAAATGATTTCTATTTAGGAGTCTGCTGTTTATAATCAATATTGTATTTAATATTTTGTTTATTCTGTTAAATATTAATCCAAGGTAAGAAGTATGGCACCAGTGGGCACAGCAATCATGAGTGCCCATTTTTAAACCTACCAAGACCTCTTGCCCCTTATTTACACATGCACGTACATATGTACTTTTTTTTTTTAAAAAAATGGATTTTAGGAAAACGACATTGCTGCAGCTTCTGACATCCCAGTCTTTCTCTTTTGTAGTCGTTTCTAGACTCCATTTTAGAACAGACTTAAAGGAGGGCAAGTAACCTTTTTTCAAGGAGTAGAATATTATTTTTTTAAAAAAATGTCTGTGCTGCTTTCAGCTCTGTTTTGATTTTCCATGGATGTGCAGAAATTAAATGATACTAATATAGTGGTTAAAGCTCAGCCTTTCCTTATTTAATGAATAGTGATTACAGCATGATTGATCATATAATTATTTAAAGTCCTTACATTAAAACAGAACAGACCCTTCCCTTTTGTTGATGTGAGATGTTGTCTCTCTTGGGTTTTTTTTATAACTCTTATTGTGAATTACCTACCTCCCCAGCTTCAACTTCAATACTAACCTACTTATGATTATGATAGTATCATAGATGACTTTTACATAAATAGCACCACCAATATTTTTTACCATCCTGACGTTGTCTGGAAGTATCAGTTTTATTTTTCCTTGTATCTGTCATCTATCCGTCTATCATGTCTATCACATCTGTCTATCATCTATCTATCTAGTTTAGGAACTGCTTATCTCCCTCACAGAACAGTATACTGGACAGTGTACAAATAAAATATTAAAAGCACATGAAACGTAAAAGAGGCAAGCATTTAAAAGGCAGGGGGGAGGGCTTTCAGGGCATTAAGCAGCCCCACATCTGGAAGGCCACAGAACTGTATTTTTAATGCCTTTCCAGAAAGCCAGGAGAGTAGAGGCCCACTTCATCTCTGGGGAGCGGGGAATGTTCCACAGGGCAGGGGCAACAGCAAGAAGACTCTGTATGGACCCCACCAGTGGGAGTTCTTTGGCCGACGGGGTCTGCAATATGCCTTCCCTGCTTGACTAAGCGAGACAGGCTGATAGAATGGCATCAAGATGGTTCTGCACATAATCTGGTCCCAAATATCTTTGTAAGTTTTTTTTCCTTGTCTTCCCTGGATGCCACGAGTGAGCAATCTTTTCCTTCATTGATGGAAAATAACAATTTTCTACACTAGAATAATTGAAAATGAAAATTTGATATTCTCTGCTGTTAATTGAAAGTCATGTGTGTAGGATAGGTGGCTGTATAATTGAAATAAATAAATCAAAATCTTCTCTTTGTGTTCCATAGATTTACAGAACTTCTGTTAGTGTATTTAAAACTCAATGTATCAATGAGTTTTAATAATATTAAATAGAAGTAATTGTATTATGATGGTAAAATAATAAGGGCTAAGACTGAATAGTGTTTTCCACAATGGCAAAAATTGTCTTCTAAGTCCAGACCAAAAATACATCTAAATGAGATGCATCCAAACATTTCATACATATTTATGCCCCATCTCTAACATTATCCATATGAGGATATTCTTCACAATAGAGCTTCTGCCTTGTAAATAGTCTGATACTGAACCATGATGAAAAGGCGTGATGGTCAAAGTAATCTGGCAGTAAAGTGTTTACTATTGGAAAATGGAAGAAGACCATCTATGTAGACCTGGTAACGGAAGACCCACTTTTTGCTGGATACCAACTGTCCTGCTATAGGACTGTCACTTCCCATCTGGCTGTGCCTCTACGACCACTTATTGTTTGGCTGTCAGAAAGAATGAATGAAGTCTATGTGAAATAATATCTTGCCAACAAAGTAACATTAGGAGCCCACAAGGCAACAGTAAGCGGCTGCCTGTGAAGGTAGCATCTCCTGCCAGAACCCAACCAGATTATATGCCTGCTGCTGCCTGAGCACTGCAAGCTGCAAGCCAAGGTGTTTTTTTTGGGGGGGGGGGCAGAAAAAAAACAGAGGAGAGGACTTGCTTCAGTGGCAAGCCCACCTCCACTTCTTGGGAGAGCCAGCCTTAATGCTCTAGTGGATTCTGGGGTTTTTTTGCTGGTCAGGACTGCTTGGACAAGAGGAAGAGGTAAGGGATTCCTTTCACTAAATGGCATGCCAGTGGCACAAGCAAGAGTTGTGAGTAGCTTCGGTAGCAACAAAACTGGGTACCAGATGAACAGCTGCTTTGAGGGTCAATGTGATATAGTCAAGGCCAGTCACTGCCCTGTCAGAAACTTCTCATGGATAAGACAGCAACACTTGAAAGAATAGGTGAAAAGCATATTAACAAGGTTTTTCTTGAATTTAAGGTATTACTGTAGTCATACTGTATAATCCCGAAAACAGATTGAAATGTTAGTATTTGAGGGAAAGAGCCTGCTAGTTATGTATTTGGGTACTGAGTGCTAAAAGCTTACCTTTGGGTCCTATCCTTATATCTTTTATATCCTAAAACCAAGCTGGACAATGCTTTATAAATTGGGAGTGTCCTCGGGTTTAGTGATTTGGAAAATATGCAGTCCGGTATTTTGTGCTTCTGATTTTATTTTGTTCTTTCTAGATATGCATATGATGGTTGCTAAACCAGAACAATGGGTAAAACCTATGGCTGTAGCTGGTGCAAATCAGTATACCTTTCATATAGAAGCTACCGATAATGCAGGGGCCCTCATCAAAGATATAAGAGAAAATGGAATGAAGGTGAGAGGTTTGGAATTGATAGAATTTAGTAATTCCTCTTTTCAACTAATGGTTAGTACCCGCTTGGGGTTAGGTAAGGGTCAGTGGAGTTCAAGGGAAGGAGGGCTGGACTTAGTTCTGTTGTGGTTACATACGGATTCTAAGCTGATCCTTCTTTTAATTCCACTCCCGGGTTCTGCTACTCTTTCTCCTACATTGTATCTCTATTAATGCCCTTATTCCTTTAAAATACCAAAGAAATGTACATTATATTACAAAAAACTGATTTTTTCCTTCTGTTCAGTTGTATCCAATTCTGGAGACAGCTTGGACAAGTCCCTGCAATTTTCTTGGCAAGCTTTTTCAGAAATGGTTTTCCATTGCCTTCTTCCTAAGGCTGACAGAAAGTAAAGGCTCAAGGTCACCCAAAGTGACTGGTTTTGTGCCCGAGACGAAACTAGAACTCATGGTATCCTGATTTCTCATCTGATGTCTTAACCACTATAACAAATTGGCTACTAAAGTGTTACAGTTCAGTAAAATAATCCTTAACCTCACATATCTCTGAATGTCACATTAGATCTTCTGTTTCCTGTATTGCTGATAGATGAGCCACACTTTATTTTTCTAGTTGCCTTCATTATGTTAATGTGAGAAATACTGTTCTAAATATTTTCTAATTGATAGGAATCAAAGCTCAGACTAGGAAACATGCAGAAAAAAGAATACTACTCTACCCCAAGAAAGTAATTCAGCATTTTTGTATTTGATGTGATTGAGTTCTTAGATATATCTGATGGCAAACATAGGGCAGAGTAACTTGAATCTTAGAGGTTGTGCTTAGAAAGAGACATGGCAGAGCTATGATGTTGGGTGCTTTGTACTGACAGGTGCTTTCAAATATTTTTCTGGTAACACATTAGGAATTATCGTGTTACATTGTTTAAAAAGTATTGTAAAGAATATATTTAGGATTGTAGTTTAGGATATGGTCAACCAGTCATATATATATGCATATGGGGTTATGTACCCATATATACCCTAGACCTGTTCCCCTACTTCTAACACTATCAGCTCAACTAAATTTGATAAGGTAGATTATCTCCTATATTCATTGTGCTATTTACTTGTTTCTGTCTTGCTAATGTTTTGTTCTCTTTGGAACAAAAGAGCTCCATTCAAAATGTTCATTGGACAGTTTTAACTGCCAGTTTTCCTGCAGAAACTTCCTCAAAAAGTTCTGAGTGTTTTCTGTTTGAATGGAATAAACACTTGAAACTTTTCAATGTCCCATCATTTGCAGTAACTGGAACAAGCCTTTTTTCTTTTCTCCCCAGTTGCAAAAATGTAAATGAACAGTGTAACCTCTGCTTATTGCTATTTACCATCTGACTTATAAAAAGTTGGAAGACAATGATTTTGCATGTCTCATTAACAGCCACAAAATTAAATGCAACAGAGCAGACAGCACTAGAATCGCTTTAACTCAACTCATAACTTGGCAACTGCAACAATATACTTCTCTATCTGTGAAAAGTATACATCAGTATAATTTTGCATATGTACCATCACAGCAGTACCTGTAACACATATACATCATATATCGTATACTTTGGAATCTGAATTTTTGAAAAAGGAATCTCAACAGAGTACTCTAAAATGTTACATCTGCTTATACAAAACATCTCACCCTGATTCCTATTCTCCTCTTAGCTAGCTCCAGCCCATAGGAGCAAATATGAAGCTAATTTACTCCATGTCTGTATGGTTTGAAAAGTTTAGAAGGAACTCCCACCTTCACCAATGTCAAGACACTCAAAGCAACATGTATTGATCCTCTCCCCCAATTTGTCTTAAACTTAGAACAGTGGATTTTTTCTTTGAGCCCAAACACTAAAATACTTCGACATTAGACACTTTACACATACATATCAATCACTATAATGGGTGCTTAATGAATGCTGTTTAATCACAACTTGTAAGACCAATGCATCCATACGCACATTAAGCAAACATTAGCTTAGTAGCTTTATATTGTAAGTAATCTTTTTCTTCGCCACTGAAAAATGTTTATTTGGCAGACCTTTTTACTATGTTTGGTGGGAATCAATTTGAATCCTTTTCTTTTTTTTCTTTCTAAAAGATTCAGGATACGAGTTGTTTTAATATTTTGGTCCTTTTCTTATTTAGGTTGGTTTGGCTATCAAACCAGGAACCACAGTAGATTTTTTAGCACCATGGTCCAATCAGATAGACATGGCTTTAGTTATGACAGTGGAACCTGGTTTTGGTGGACAAAAGTTCATGGAAGATATGATGCCAAAGGTAAGTTTGCAAATTATTTCAAAAATCCCAGTGTTATGAAAAAGTAATGGGAACAAACTTAAACATTTTAATTAAGAATGTTCATACTATACATTGATGTCTAATTTTGCATATTTTGAGAAAAATAATTACTGTTCCTATTAATTGATGTACTTTCTGCATTACTAACTAGGTTCACTGGCTGAGAACCCAGTTTCCTTCTTTGGATATTGAGGTAGATGGTGGTGTAGGGCCAGACACTATACATAAATGTGCAGAGGTAAGACTAAGAGACAATCTATGTTAAATAAAAAACTGTAAATATTGGAACATTATGTCTAGGTAATCCATTTTTAAAAAATCTGAGTTTAATATTTTTCCCCATTCTGTAAGTTTTTTGAAAAGCATTTGAGTATTCATTTTAACAACCCTTGATGTTTCTTGCTGATTAAAAGTAACAAGGAAAGTATAATTAAAGCTGCTGATCTGGCTAACTGCTGCTTGTTTCTGTTAGAACGTATACATTTCAAAATTTTCTATAATTAATAATTGTTGCATGTTTATTTTAAAAATTCTAATACAGTGTCATGGGATTTGCTTTTAGGCAGGTGCAAATATGATTGTGTCTGGGAGTGCTATAATGAAGAGTGACGACCCTAGAGCTGTGATTAACCTTCTGAGGAATGTCTGTTGTGAAGCTGCTCAAAAGCGTTCTCTTGATCGGTAAAATCGGGTGGCAGCCAAATGGGTTACATTTTATTGTTCTTGTGGGTGGGTTGGAATACCATTGTGGAATAAAACAGGACATCAACTTTGAAGTCTCATTTTATGACCAAAAAACTAAGCACAGTACATAGTAAGTTTTGTGATCTTGGAGAAAACCTTCCTTGTTTGCTCCTTTATTTCATGCAGTAGTTTGTCACGTAAAAGCTTTTTAAAAAAAATTTAAATACAAATGTGGTAATTCCTTAAAATAAAATGCTAGATAATAAACCCTTGAATTGGAAAAGTTTGAAGGTTGACTTGGCCTTGATGAACAATTATAGCTGCAATCCACTTTAAGAATAAAAATGGGAGGATAAATATGAGAAATAGAAGGATGAAAATAATGGAGCAGGAAATTTGCTTCAATGTTCTGAATATGAAAATAACAGCAAAAGTTGCAAGCCATTAAAAAGATAAGATCATGGATATATAATCTGTAAAACTTAAAGATTGTCATCAACTGTAACTGTTACAATGACAGACGGAAAAACTTATTAAATACTTGGAAAGTAATTTACATTAAATCTTTTAATTTAAATGTAGTTATCTTCTTGGAATCCACCCAATTCTTGGTTGTACCCTCAGCCTGAAAAAGAATGCATACCTGGGCTTTGAAGCAATGTTAATTATCATTCAGCTTGTATAAGTTACTTGCAAATTGAAAATAATTTGTTTTTTATATATGCACATACTTTTTGATTCCCAATTGATACAATGTTTCAGAAATTTCATTGTAGATGTGCAGTTCATACTATAAAAGTAGTGAAGGAAATTTTATGATTTGATGCCTGTCAAATGCCTTTTGAATGAAAAACAATCTTCCAGTCAAAATTGGCACATCAAATTACAACATTTCTATCATTTTCTTAAGACAAATACGATAATGAAGACAAATATTGCAATTCTCTTTTCAGTGGAATGTTTGACATTATTTTTTTTTAATTGGCTTTATTGAAAATGTTTTGAAATTTTAAAAAAAACCTTGGTCCATTTCCTGCCCTTTTCATGCTGAAAACAGTGGGAGACAATGTTAAAGAATAAGGAAGTGCAGATCTTTTTTTAAAAAAAAAACAAAATGTTGATCCCTGTATCTCCACTTGCATGAAGAATAAGCTGAAGAATATAAAACAAGAAAATATATAGAGACTTTTTCTGTTGTCCAATTGTATTAAAATAAATATGTTTTACTCCAGGTCTGGGTAGATGAGGTAGTTAAATGCATACTTTTTGCTGTTTGGGGAACTGATAGCAAACGTTTAGGAGTTCTGGCTTTGGTCAGGGCCTCTGTTTATTTAATCTGCAAAGGGGGCAATCTTGTACAGATTTGGCTAAGAGTAAGCCCTATTGAATTCAACAGAATATTTAATAAAACAATAAATTTGACTAAGAAATTTTGCATATGTTAAGAATAATACAATATAATTGTTTACATAGCTCTTTAAATTCATTTAAAATAACTAAGTAGAAGTTAGTACACATACAACAGACATCTATAATAGACCAAAGCAATATATGTATGAATTCCATCTCCTTCACTTGTCATCAACTGTAAGAATAGATGTTCACAAGAAATTTATTACTATGAAAAAATAACTTACCAGAGAAAAGAATTTCACCTTTCAAATGATCAAAGCCCACCATTTAGCTCATTGTAATAAATATGTAAGTCGTAATTAGCTCTGTTTTAAGAGTGAAAATCAAATCAATAAAATAATAAAAAATCAAAATAATAAAATAATTTTAAAGAATGCATGTTTTCATTTTTCACATTCTGTCTGGATACTCATTTATTAGAAGTAACTGTAATTTATATATTAAAAAGAAATGTGAGTAAGATAAACCAGAAATAAGGTTGACCAACAAAAATACAAACTTCAGCTTTGGAAAGCAAATCAGAGGGGGAAAAATGTCATTTCATATTCATCACAATTATGTAAAACATTTGATGCTAAGATAACAGTATCTCCCAATCATGATTTGTCATAAATACAAATTACTAAAGGGATATTATATTTATGTTCATTCTTCAATCCATTAACATCACACTGTAGTATAGAGAAATAACTTTTAATTTTAAAACCTTGCATTGAAAATTGGTATATCAGGCAAGATTCAAAGTTAATTTTCTGGACAAAATATTTAAAAAGCTAAAACCAAAATATATAGGAAACTACAATCTAACATAGGCTGTAGTGTGAAAAAGCAACTTAACATTTTTATATTAGCCAGTGTACTTCTAATCTGCTGGGACAATGGAACACTAAAATTTGGCCATCTATCCGTTAAAGCTAACTTTGGGAAATGACAGTTTTAAAAAAGCATACTTAATAATCGTATGTTAATAAAAACCAACAATAGTTCCTCACAGAAGAGCTATCTTGAATTGGTATCAGTAAATGCACACAACAGTCCTGTGCAATATCTGTTCACCTAGCATCCCTGGTGGATACAGGTAACATTGCAATGCATCATTTTGGGATTTGAATGAGAACTTTTTCATTTGTCTTCTCATTACCTAAAAGAGCTATTTTGTCTTGCTCATAATGCTTGTATTTAAATGTCCTTTTTTCCATATATATTTAAGGTTTCTAAGATACAAAAATGGATGCTTGTAATCTGCTGATTGTAACACATACATAGTATTTGTAGAGATACAAAAAGAGTTGAATAAGTATAAATACTGCTAAATGCAATGAAATATTAGATTCCCTTACTTCAAAAATCTGAATTTCTCAGATACTTCTAGTATTTACCTTTAAAATAATGGGGGGGGGGGAGAGGGAGAAATCTATTGAAGTACAGAAAATTAAATCATTTAAGCTGACTTTATCTCATCTGTAGTTTTAGCTTGTCTAGCCTAATGAATGCAAGTATGTGTTCTATTAATAAATTTATAGATTGTTGGTTTTTTTTACCACTTGCTAAATGAAAAGATATATTTTGCTGCATTGCAATAACTACACACTTTGCATATTTGATCAACATGGGATGGTGATTTGAGATTACAGTTTAAGAGCATCCACTTTTCACATCAAGTATGTTAGTCTACTGGACAGAAAACGTTCTTGGAATTCAGATAAATAAATAGCTCTTGCATTCTCATCCTGCCTGTAAAAAAAGTAAAAAATTATATTGTAATTATTAATATTATGAAAAAAATTATTGTTTGCATGAAATATATGAAAATATATTACCTTACATCTTCCTTCAGCTTGATTTACTTTCCTAAATAAGCAACTTTGCTCTCTGTCACGTCTGTTTTCTTCCCAAGTAAATTTGGTGGTGGTCTTCCACTTCCAGGATAGAACTCTCCTTTTGTGACTGGTTATCATTCAGAAAACTAAAGGCAGTGTATGGGTTATGGTCAGAGTCTCTAAGAACAGACATATTTGAACATTCTTGATGAACTGCTGGCTGACGCTGGGGTATTAAAGCTTCTACTTCTTCATTTTTTAGTGGAAAAGCCCGACGTTCCCAGAGAAAAGTCTGGCAGAGATGAAGGATAAAAGGCAATGAAAACAAACTTTTATCGAACCATGTGTCTTACCACTATTTTTAAGATTAGTCACACACACCCTCCGGAGAGGAAGGGGGAATCCTCTTAATTTTTCAACAGATGTTGGAAAGAAAAGAGTAAGAAATGAAAATAGCTGCAGATATTACTGCTGCACTAATTGGATGCCCTGGAAAAAAAGCATCTTCTATGGTGAGGCTGCCTGTAAGCCTTTTATAATGCTTAAATAAGTTATAGAATAATAGCTTGACTCTTCTTCCCTATCCTAGTCTTGCTGGATGGGTGGAATATAAATTTGATAAAGTTGTGATTATTAACCAATTGCTTCTTCCCTTTTCCTATCTGTATCCAATTTTGTTTCCTCCCCTCTCTTCCCTACCTTTCACTTCATCCCCTTTTCATTCCGTTACCCCCACCTCACCTCCTTTTTCTCTATCTGCCAGAATGGAAAGGAAGATGTGCTTGTGTATGTAAAAGAAAGAGGAAAAATATGGCTACATACACTGGAGATCAATTCATTTTGTAAGTGGTATTTTTTACAGGCATTAATTTAATTAGAAACAAATTGTGATTCTCTCATTAGTTGTAGGAAGTTGTTTCAAGCCCACGTTCATATTCAAGTTTTTCACATATGCACATTATGAAGGAAGAAAGGAATCTCCAAAAATGATTTCAACTGAAATTAGTAACTAGCTGACAAAGGCACTGAGGAGTTTTTTTTAACATGGTCTTTTTAAGCAGTAGAAGTTCCAGTTTAACTTTGCAGTAAATATGCTATATATCTTGTACAAAATATTTGAAATGATTATTAATTCTGATACTGGAAGCTCTAAAATCACATCATTCACATCAACAGAAAAAATTACACAATGACAAAATAGGCCAGTTTTATTTAGAAGGTTTAATTAAACAGATTGGGGAAGCCTCATGCAATATACTTACACACTACCCCCAAATAAATAAATTATTGCAATGAAACAAATACGTATTGAGTTGCACTTCTCCAATGCAATCCTGTCTACTGAAAATTAATCTCACTGTTCACCTGGATGGTGTGTGTGTGTGTGTATATTTTTCCAACTAAGTCTTATAGCTAAAAAGAAAGCATTATTGACTTACATAAAAACTAAAGTATTCTGGTATATTAAAAATGCTTTAATGAATGACAACACACTTTATAACACAAATGATCTAAGCAGGATTTTTTTTAAAGGAAATTGCTAAGTAACTCAGTTTGGTCCTTTTAACTGCTCTTCAGTAAACTCAACATTAAATGCTTATATTTAAATTGCGTATTAATTGTGTGCATTACCATTGATTGTTTTTTTCCTGAAGACTCTGATGTTCCCAAGTACTGAGAATTGTAGACTTCTGAAGTTATGCCTACAGTGTTTTCCGAAATACAGGTTGTTAAATTAGAATTTGCTTGCTTTTCTTTCAGTGATGCATCTTGTTCCTCAAAATTTCTGCTATATGATCTATAATGAAATAAAATAAGCTCTAGTTTCTTTCATTAGCAATGATCTAATGAACAATAAGATGACGGAGGAAGAATCTCTAAAATCTCTAACAAATTTAATTCTAAAGAAAACTTTTGGGAAACAAAAATATACTCTTTCCACTGTATACAAAGTTTTTAATATTTTTAATCAGTCTTGTTAACGTTTCATTTATGGAACAATTCATAATCTTTCTGTGATTCTATCTGTCTTACATCTTTTAAAAATAATTTTACCTTAATAGTAAAGGATGAATGTGAAAAGAGATTGCTGAAAATGATGAAAGAGAAGATAGCAAAGATTGAATTCTTTTTGAGTTCTTGGAATCACAATATAAGAAAGGTGCCAAATAATCCTGTATTATAGAGTTAATACCCATGTGATCAAGTATATGGAGCATATTTTTCTAGGTTACATCTTTTCCATTTGATTTGATTCTATTGACTATATTACTGCTAAAAGTAGATGGAACTCCGTTATAACATCAAAGACATGACTGGAATACATCACGAACTGCTCCTATGCAAGCTTCAAGTTAAAGCTAAAGAAGAAAAAAGCCAGTCAGTTTATATGATACAATCTTGAATATATATCCACCATTTAAAGAAGAACATTGTGAATAGCTTTCAAGTCCTGAACCTCATTAATACAGAATTATGGAATGAGATTAAAGAAATTGTTAATGATGAAATATGAAAGGAAACTGCTGAAAATGAAGAGAAGAAAGCAAATTGGATGTTAGAATAAATTGGAAATTGGCAAGAAGAGAAGAGAAGCCAAAGCCAAGAAACAGACAAAAATCTCAGAAAACAATTTAAATAAAAAGAGTTTTTAGAAAAGACAAAAAGCAGTATTACAACATCTGAAAACATATTTGGAGAAAAAAGGAAAACTTGAAATATTGAATATACTATACAGTAGAGATATCAGCATCTAAGATATCTTAGGATATACTGTATTTCTTTCTTATAAGAACCTCTGGTAGTAGAATATGAAATCAGACCAGCATTCCAACCATTACCAAGTCGAGAATTTATAGGAACTGATGGAATACCCATAATGAAATATGGCATCCAAAAGAACATAAACTAGTGCGTTCTAACCAAGCTATTCCAGAAAATCTGGAGAAAGACTCAGAGACTAACCAACTGAAAGAAGTCAATATAGATTCCAACACTAAAAGAAAAACTGCAAGCAGACTATGCAAATTATCATACAATATCCTTAATGTCACATGCTAACAGCTTAAGATCATACAACTCAGATCGAAAAGGCCAAAAACCATGAGGACCCAGATTGTTGGAGGAAATTAAGCTGACTTTGTAATAATGCCACTTGGGGTGTGTCTGTAAGCCCTAATAAGCAGGCATATACATAGAATGAAGGCTACTGCTAAGCTTGTAAGCCGCCCTGAGTCTTCGGAGAAGGGCGGGATATAAATGGAATTAAAATAAAATAAAATAAAAAATATACATAGAATGAAGGCTACTGCTAAGCTTGTAAGCCGCCCTGAGTCTTCGGAGAAGGGCGGGATATAAATGGAATTAAAATAAAAAAAAATAAAAAAAATGAGACATTACTGCAAATGCATGCTGGATAATTGAAAAGCCCCCGCCCCCCAAAAAAGAAGTCAGTATGTGCTTCATTAATTGTAGAAAAGTCTGTTGGGAGAATTTCTTTGATAAAAACGTTTTGTCAAGAATGATGTTTTTGTTTTAGGCAATACCTCTTTTGACCACAGACATACAATGCCACAAAGAGGTATCTAAATTTTTATGGCAAAGGAAATGCCACAAATTAAAGTTAGGGATGCTAAGGAAAGAGAAAGATTAGGTTTACCAAATTTGAAATTATAATTTGCTGCTGGTTTGCTTGGTCTGGATGAAAGAATGGATGTTGCTAAGAAAACAAGATACTTTTACAGTTAGAAAGTCACAACCTGATGTTCAGATGGTATGGATATTTAGGGTAACATAAAGTTAAAATTGATGTGGATTTTAAAAATCATTTTATTAGGCATGCCATATTGAGAATATGGAATTGATATAAACCCAGGTTATGTTTGAAAACATCTTTATGATCTCAGGTCAAGAAACATATTATAGAATTGCCAGAGAAAGCTAAATGGCTGATGTACTAGGATTTGCTGGAAAACTATCAACTGGAATTTAAAATCAAATCAAGAGCAATTAATAGCAGAAGGATATATAGGTGAAACTCAAAAAATTAGAATATCGTGCAAAAGTTCATTTATTTCAGTAATGCAACTTAAAAGGGGAAACTAATATATGAGATAGACTCATTACATGCAAAGCAAGATAGTTCAAGCCGTGATTTGTCATAATTGTGATGATTGTGGCGTACAGCTCATGAAAACCCCAAATCCAAATTAGAATACTGTGAAAAGGTGCAATATTCTAGGCTGAGTGTCCCACTCTAATCAGCTAATTAAGCCATAACACCTGCAAAGGGTTCCTGAGCCTTTAAATGGTCTCTCAGTCTGGTTCAGTAGGAATCACAATCATGGGGGACTGCTGACCTGACAGTTGTGCAGAAAACCATCATTGACACCCTCCATAAGGAGGGAAAGCCTCAAAAGGTAATTGCAAAAGAAATTGGATGTTCCCAAAGTGCTGTATCAAAGCACATTAATAGAAAGTTATGTGGAAGGGAAAAATGTGGAAGAAAAAGGTGCATAAGCAGCAGAGATGACCGCAGCCTGGAGAGGATTGTCAGGAAAAGGCCATTCAAAAGTGTTGGGGACTTTCACAAGGAGTGGACTGAGGCTGGAATCAGTGCATCAAGAGCCACCACACAGAGATGGATCCTGGACATGGGCTTCAAATGTCGCATTCCTCTTGTCAAGCCGCTCCTGAACAACAAACAACGTCAGAAGCGTCTTACCTGGGCTAAAGAAAAACAGACCTGGTCTGTTGCTCAGTGGTCCAAAGTCCTCTTTTCTGATGAGAGCAACTTTTGCATCTCATTTGGAAACCAAGGACCCAGAGTCTGGAGGAAGAATGGAGAGGCACACACTGCAAGATGCTTGAAGTCCAGTGTGAAGTTTCCACAGTCTGTGTTGATTTGGGGAGCCATGTCATCTGCTGGTGTTGGTCCACTGTGCTTCATTAAGTCCAAGGTCAACGCAGCCGTCTACCAGGAGATTTTGGAGCACTTCATGCTTCCTTCCACAGACAAGCTTTATGGGGATGTTGACTTCATTTTCCAGCAGGACTTGGCACCTGCCCACACTGCCAAAAGCACCAAAACCTGGTTCAATGACCGTGGGATTACTGTGCTTGATTGGCCAGCAAACTCACCTGACCTGAACCCCATAGAGAATCTATGGGGCATTGCCAAGAGAAAGATGAGAGACACGAGACCGAACAATGCAGAAGAGCTGAAGGCTGCTATTGTAGCATCCTGGTCTTCCATAACACCTCAGCAGTGCCACAGGCTGATAGCTTCCATGCCACGCTGCATTGAGGCAGTAATTGCTGCAAAAGGGGCCCAAACCAAGTACTGAGTACATATGCATGCTTATACTTTTTAGAGGTCCGATATTGTTCTATGTACACTCCTTGTTTTATTGATTGCATGTAATATTCTAATTTTCTGAGATTGTGGATTTGGGGTTTTCATGAGCTGTACGCCATAATCATCACAATTATGACAAATCACGGCTTGAACTATCTTGCTTTGCATGTAATGAGTGTATGTCATATATTAGTTTCCCCTTTTAAGTTGCATTACTGAAATAAATGAACTTTTGCATGATATTCTAATTTTTCGAGTTTCACCTGTAGAGTAGTTTGTTTGTTTGTTTATTTATTTATTGATTGAATTTATATACCGCCCTATTCCCGAAGGACTCAGGGCGGTTCACAGGGCAAGTTAAAAACAATACAAAAAGAGAGAATAAAATACAATTAAATTAATACAAGCCCACAAAATTAAGATAACATTAAAATTGAAATTTAAAATTAATTTAATTTAGTTTAGTTTAATTTAATTTAATATAATTTAAAATCCCTCAGTCCAGGCCAGACAATTCAAACAACCAAGTTTTTAAGTCCCGGCGAAGTGAGCGAAGGTCGGGGGCAGTTCGTTCCAAAGGGCAGGCACACCCACAAAGAACACCCTCCCCCTGGGAATCACCTGCCCATGATGTTCCCATTTACAGTTATTCAAAAAAATTAAAATGTATAAAAGGCTTATGGTATGGAACAAAGTAAGTCAGAGTTTGAAATACAATTATATACTGATGAATATGTAATTGCTAAAATGTAGGTTTGTTGAAGTTTGAAACAGGAATAACAGATTAAAGAATTTATGATAAAGTAGACTAAAATGTTTGGTTATTTGGATGGAATAATGGGAAAATATGTGGTCAAAAGGGCTGAACTTGCCATGGTGTGCTTTAAGAGAACTTTTATAAAATGATATTAGCATGGCATCAGAGAAATTATCTAGAATGTATAAAAGCATTTCAAATATATATTCAAAATGTGAACAAAATTGGATTAAATGCACACTTTGATACAGAGATTTTTTTACAAAATCAATGTTCAATTAAAGCCAGAACTTTTCCTTTTAGGATTAATGGATAAACAGTTAGAAAAAAAGCCATGGAAGATTACTTCAAAATATGGTTTCTGCATCAAGATTACTATATGCACAGAGATGGAAAGAGTAGGCACTATGCCTTGTGGAGGAGTGACTGGTGAAGTGGACAGATTTTGCTGAAATGATTAAATTGACATTTTTGATTAGAGAAAAGGCATTATTTTTATTGGAGAATGAGTCCAAGTTAGTGAAGGAGTCTGACAAGACTGCATACCTTCTTATTTACTCATTCTATGCATGGAAGGGAAGGGAAGCTGGATTGGAAGATGCATGTGGTTTTAAAATTGGAGGAAGAAATATACTGCACTATTCTGATGACACTTATCTTGATAGCTGAAAATGCAAAGGATATGCAAATCAAAATGCAAAGTCAAAGGGCACAGTAAAAAAATGGGAATAAAATATAAACAAGACCAAATTAATCGTAACAGGTAGAACAACCAGCATTAGAATTGACAACAAAGATACTGAAGTGGTGGACAACTTTGGCTTTTTAGGATGAACCATCAACAGTAAAGGAACAAGCAATCAAGAAATAAGCTGGAGACTAGTATCCGACAGAACAGTTATGAAAGCCTTGGAAAAGATATTCACGGGCTACGAAGATCAAAATCATGCTAGCCACGATATTTCCTATGACACACTACGGAAGCAAAAGTTGGACTTTAAATAAGCAGGATAGAATTGATGCTTTTGAACTTAGTGTGGGAGAAGACACCTGAGAATGTTGTGGACAGCCAAGAAAGAAGCTGATGGATCATTGAATAAATCGACCCAGAGTTTTCACTCAAGGCATGAACAGACTCAATACATCCAACTTTGGACACATTATGCTAAAACCCGGCTCTCTTGAAAAGGATTTAATGTCGGGAAAGATAGAAATTGCCTCCCTTTAATAAAGATTTGAATTATTATATTGAATTTCTGGTCAACCATAATCAATTTTTTATTTAGTTTCTCCTACAGAGCTCATCAGAATTTCAGTTGTTCAGGATTTTTGATGAAAAGATCACCCAGTCTACATGTTCTTGGTGTGGCTTCTGCCTACACCTTCACTTTTGTAAGACTACTGTACTAACACAGCCCTTGAATTATTCTTTTGTCTTAGTTTTGATAAGAGATTCAGTTTGGCTTGGGTTTCTTCCTAAATAACCCTGGCTCTAGCATTGGACACCGACCTGCTTAGAAGAGGGTATCCACACTGTTAATCAGCTGTGGGAGATCAGTTGATTTCTTCACAATCAAAATGTTCTTATTTGGAAGTTATTTGACTGCAAGTAATAATCAGTTTCAATGATTCTTGATGCTAAATTGTTGACAACTGAAATTTTCAATTCATTTATTATGGGGCATATTCCTTGTTTCCTTCTTTGATTCTTCCTGTAAATAATCCTTTTTGTTTTCCTGATTTTCAGTCCAATTTTAGAAATGCTAGGAACTAAATCAAAAGCAAACTCTCTGGACTTCGCTTGTAGTCAGCATCTCAATTTCTGTTAACATAACGTTTTACTACAGGTAGCCCATGATTTATAAAAGTTTGTTTAGTGACCATTCAAAGTTACAATGGTACTGACAGTTTTTCACACAACCATTGTGACATCCCCATGGTCACGTGATCGAAAGTCAGATGCTTGGCATATTTATGATAGTTGCAGTGTCCAGGGGTCCTTTTGTGACCTTCTGATAAGCAAAGTCAATGGGGAAGCCAGATTCACTTAACAGCCATGTTAGTAACTTAACAGTGATTCACTTAACATTTGTGGCAAAACTAACTTAACAAATGTCTCATTTAGCAACATATTGTGGTTTTAAGTCAAGGACTACCTGTATTCACTTTGTGACCATTCCAAGTTATAATAGCGGTGAAAAAAGGGACTTATGACTGTTTTTCATATTTACAACTATTGTAGCTTCCCCATGGTGAGGGGTTCAAAATTTGGATGCTTGGCAACCGTATTTATGACGCTTACACTGTCCTGGATCATGTGATTACCATTTGTAACCTTCCCAGACAGGTTCTGACAAGCAAATGCAATAGGGGGAGGAAGCTGTATTCACTTAAAAACTGTGATTCACTTAATGACTGCAGTGATTCCATTAACAACTGTGGCAAAAGATCATAAAATGGGGCAAAACTCACTTGACAATTGTCTGGCTTAGCAATGGAAAATTTAGGCTCAATTGTGGTCATAAATTGAGGACTACCTGTGGTTTACCATGATTATATTATTGAGTTCACTGCCAAATTTCCTTTGGGACTCATCCATCATTACTCTACAACTTCTATACTGTGAACTAAACATTTAGAACTTGACCAAAAAGATGCATCAGTCCTCTCTCATACTATGCTGTTAAGGATTTTATTCTAAACAGTTCTATGGAAATGAGAGAAGACGAGCCTTATTTTAGATGACACAATTTGAAAGAAAGAAGCAACCTGGAATTAAGGAAAAACCTCCTGACAGTGAGGACAATTAATCAGTTTCCCTTCAGAAATCATAGGCACTCCATCACTGGAGGTTTTTAAGAGACTGGACAGTCACTTGTCTGAGATAGTATAGGTTCACCTGTTTGAGCAGGGGGCTGGACAAGAAGACCTCCAAGGTTCTGTTCTGTTCCTGTTTCTATTATTCCTATTCCTATTCTATTCATTATGCCCAGGAGATTCTATATGAAGGCCCTTTAGAATATTTCACTTTAACAGGAACATATTCATATTCAAGTACCCCAATCAAGAAAATGGCAAAGAGCCATTAATAAACAGCCCAACCAAAGGATCCCTAAGACCTCCCCCATCCACACAGTCAAGACACCAGAATATAAACCGATAGCAAAGAAGGAGTAGCGCTGATGATGTTACCTAGTTAGGGTAATGAAATGTCTGCAAGAAAACAAGCAAGTTCAAGAGTACCCTGAGCTACAAATATTCTCCTTCATTAGATTCATATCCATTGGTTTCCATTAAGCAATTTGTTTCTTAAAACAGAAGAGAAACGGTTGCTAAGTGAACGTGTTTGTGTGATTGTGTGTGAGAGAGATGCTACAAAGATTGTTGTCTCATAATTACCAGTGTCTTAGCATACATATGTGCACATGTATGGACGTTGGTTGGAAAATGACCTTTTAAAATTACTGTTGTATTTGTGAATGGTTGCAAAATGAGGTAGCCACTAAACAAGGAATGGCTATACTTCTTTGTTGCAGTTAATGGTGATATGACAATATTTCAGCTTTTACACTATACCAAGAGCTTTTACAACATATACAACAGTTCTGTTACTCGTGTGTGTGTGTATGTGTGTGTGTGTATACACATATATGAAATACATATATGGATTTCAGACAGGTGGCTACTAATTTTTCCACCTTTTGGATTATGTTCATGATATTCTTCATTTGTTCAGGTTACCTGGCCTTCAGGTTAAACTACAGAGGCTCACCTATAGGGTTCAAATATCTTGCCTATTGTAAGAACTCTTTTGAATTCCTACCAGGCCAAGGTTGTATGCCTTGCGTGGCTAACTAGAGAAATTCAAGTCTAAAGTTGCATCTCCTTGTTCATCACATACAAACTATTCCATCTTCTATATTTTCCTCACTCTTTGCAATTGCCTCTTTTGGAAAGAAAGACATTTGTAGCTATTTGCATTTTCCAAAATATCTACAATGACCTTCAGAAATCATTCTCAGTTGGAAATGCATAATACCAGTGACTATACAAGAAACAGAATCATAGAGTGGGCAGGGACCTTGGAGATCTTCTACTCCTACACCCTGCTCAAGGCAGGACACCTTGTACATCCTGCCAAATGGTTGTCCAGTCTATTCTTGAAGGCAATGGATTCCTAGGTGATGTTTTTGTCCATGCTCAGGACAGGTGCTTTTATTATGTTTTCACTGCAGGGTGACCAACCCTAAATATATGTTTATACAGTAGTATAAAAAGAATGTTTAACCCATTAACTCATTGTGAACGACTTGCAATTTTACTTGTGGCTTTTCCACTGACTCTGCTTGGCAAAAGCTGGCTGTGAAACATGTAAGTACGCTATGAATCATATGATTGTGGACACTGCAACAGTTGCAAATGTGTGCAGGTTGCAAAGCACCCAAATGGCAATTGTGATTGTGGGGACACTGCAATGGTGTAAATGCGAGGACTGTCCATAAAATTATTATTTCAATGCTGTTGTAACTTCAAATGGTCAGTAAACAAGGCAGTCATTAAGGGAGGTCTACTTTGGGCTTCCGGTTTGCGCATGCGGCGCTGGCGGATGGGCGAGAAGAATGCTCTCCCCCGCAGTCCATTTTTTCTTCATTGGAGGACCTTGAAAAGGGTCAAAAGTCGCCCTGGAGGGGCAACGACTGTGAGGAGGCCCTCCAATTGATCGCGGAAGGGTGGCAGCCCTCCGTTTGATTTGGAGCTGCTCCTCTGGCCCGATGAAGAAAAAATTGGCCATCAACATGGCTGATCATTAAGCCATTCCCTGCTGAAAGCCAAAATCACCATCAAGCACAACAAAGCAATGTGGAAGATTTGGGTGAGATCTTACCTTTCTTACTTCCCTAATTATTTTCCTGTGGGATTCTTCTGAAAATTTTCTACCCCTCTCTTGGAAGGGCGGCGACTGTATACTTGGGGACCTAAAACTTCAAAGCCTTAAAAGAAATGGAAATAACTAAGCTAAATAATTAAACAACCTTACATGTACTTTTGGAATTTTTGGGCTATTAAAAAGTTCTTACTTCTACGGGGACCTACTACCCTATTTACTTTTTAAGCTGTGGAAGAAGGGAAAAAACCCCGGATAAACTGGATAAAAGCTTTATATGAGTCTGCAAAAAGATTTTATATGTTATTGAGGACATCCTGTGGCAAAACCTGGTATAGCAAGTAAACATTCTCTTTATTGTGAGATTTGGCTATAACTCAGATTTGTCCTTGACATTATCTTTAAAGATAAGAATTAGGAACACCTGGCACTGAAAAACAACCTTTAGGAATAGTGGAGGTGGACATTTACTGACTTTTATAAAAAATAGCCTCCACTAAAGACCTATCTGTAAACACCAAAGAAATGGAGGAATATTATCCACAACTTGATTATAAACTTATACTTGAAACAATCCTGGCAATGACTAAGCAAATGAAAGCCAGACTGAAAGATAAAAGTGACAGCTTAAACTTACCAAATGAAGCTCTGATTCCAAATGATGAATTGACAATCCAAAAACCAACAGAAGAGGAGGAAATTAACATCAAAATAGGGGACTTTAAAGAACAACTACAATCTACTGAAAGCCTTGATGTCCAAATCTCGATTTCCACTATAAAATCTACAATTCAAAAAACAACAGAAGCCGAAGAAAGCAACACTAAGATGGAGGATGCCAAAGGCCTTCAAATACAGTATATTAAGAATCTAGCCAACCAAACAATAACTATAATACTGGACATGACCTCTTACCTAAGCCAGATGGGACTGGAAGAAGACGACCAGACTGAACTAATGACAACTGTACTACACCAAACATGAAGATTTGATCTATTAGAGCAACAATTCAGTTACTATAAACGGGTCACTCTCTTTGAAAAATTGACAACTGGATGGTCTCCCTAGATTCAAACAACATGTGTAGGAATGAAGGGAGAGACACTTGAGAATCTAAAGGCACTGATATATGGAAGCCTGTTTGGCACAAAAAGGAAGCTAGAGTCAGATTTTAAAAGTGGGTTTTTTTCCTTTCTGCTGAGATTTGTAATGATAAGAGCTTAAAATTTCTTTTAATGGGCTAAGGGGAATCTTTAAAAGATATAAACTGATTTTATATTTAGGATCTAGATTTCTAAGGGAAATGAAAATTAGCTACTAGAACTTAATTTTGAATTATATTACAGAACTTGGAATGATACAACAAAAGACACCTTTTTAATAATAGATGAACTACTAAAATGATACAGAATATATTTGTGAAATAAAATAAGAATGCAACTAAATGAACAATGTATGTATTTCAGATATAATAACTATATGATGAAATAGGGGAAATGTGGGCTACCCGAAAATAGGCTAATTTGGAGCACTGTATTGAAATTACAATTTTAGAAAAGGACATGGAAAAGTATAAGTGAAAATATATTGATAATTGCTTTAATTCATTGTGTCACAACTAGAAATGTATTAATTTGATTATGATATTGTAACAGAATTGGAGATGGAATTTTTGTTGATGTAACCTGAGCTATGTACAAAAAGATTCTGTTATTGGATTTTTGACTACCCAATCACCACATTGCTTCATAAATATTTGGATGTAAAATTACAAAACCAATAAAACCTGTGTTTGTTTGTTTTTTAAAAGCAAGGTCTACTTTTATCATGAAATCCCAAGAGGGATGTGAATATTCCCTCTGTGCTCTACAAAACTGTTTTACCAACTGACCAACAAGGAATGGCTATGGAGATTCTTTGTCATCCAGGTCATGGTTGTGATCACATCTTTCTTTCTTTGAGCCTTCCTGACAGTCTCCCTGTCTGACACTGGCAAAACTGCAATTTAATTACAGTCTTTTACTTTTACCAAATATTACTTACTAGATGTCAAGAGATGGACAGATAAATTATTCATTTGTGGACTTGTTTCCTCTAGCACTTAAATAAGATAGCCATTCATTCATTCATACAAATATTACATATAGAACTCATAGAAGATGGGTTTATCTGTGCATTCACACAACCCAGTCAAAACATTTGGCAAAATTGTGCCTTTAACTTTAGAGAAATGTCTGGTATTGCTTTGATCCCTTGATCGTGCCAAAACTACTTTCCATTTACAAATGGGGAAATCACACCCAAAAACATGCATGCTGAGTGGGGAGATTTGTTTTTTTTTGTTTGTTTGTTTGTTTTAAAAATCCTTCACAGTTCTTAGATTCTGACATGGAGCTCTGCCCAAGAATATCAACCTTTTGAGGAAGCACGGATGGCCAATCCATTAATCACTTGAACAAATAATCAGCCTATTAATCATTGTTAAAGCTTATTCACACATATTGGTGAGCCTGTAATGTTCCAGAACTTACATTTAATAGGCGGCTTGCCCTTTCCCTTCAGTATGGCTCAGTTTCAGCTAATCCTGCTTGGTTGCTAGCATTAGCTCACTGAGAATTTCTGAGTTTTTCTTAGTGTATTTTATTGTGCTTTGTGTTTATATATTAAAATTTTAAATTTCCACATAATGCTATCTCATCATATAACTTTATTTTCAGGAAGCAAAGAACTACTTAGTTTTATAATAACAGGACTGCATTGGTTGTATGAATGTTGCACTTTTTCTTTTTGAAACAGCTCTTGGGTTATTTTCTCACTTAAATTCCTTCAAACCCCAGTTCCTAATTAAAAAAAAATATTTTGCTATACAAAATGGAAGCATGTTGTAGAAAAATAAGTCAATTGAGAATGAACTACAGTTCTGTGGATTTTAAAAACCCATTTTTAATATTTGTTTTCAGATGCCACTAACAAAATGAAAATTTTGAATACATTTGCATAAGTGAAGGTTTTGTAACTATGCAAGAAAATCAAGACATACTTCTTTGTTCATGTACAGCTACACAGTATTATGTCAAGCATCTTGTCTGTGTAAGAATTAGGTGCAAATGCTGACAACAAGCATTATATTTGCAATAGTAAATTTTCATTTGAATAATAGTAAAGTAAGGTTTAGATAACTCCCATAACGTAACTAATTTTGTAAGAGAAACCTGGCTGAAGAATTTGAAACTACAAGCAATAAACAAAAATGTAATTCCATCTTTTAATTTCAACCTGCCTATTCCTTCTAGGACATCGACACTTTTCCCACAGTGACCACCGTGCTTTTTCTTTGTCTTCATATTTTGAATGGCGTGTAGCATAGACATCATCAGACAGATCTTCTGCCTAGGTATTAGAATACTTATATTGTAAATCTTACTTAATGAATGAGAACAGTTTTCTCACAAAACATTGTTATGGATTCAGCATTCCAAAATATACTGAGCATTGAGCATTAGTGGGAATCTGGGCCAAAATACAAGAGTGAGCAATACACATTTTGTCTTATCTTTCTCCCCATACACCACCATAGCCTCTCTTTTCAGATACTCCACCAGTTTACATGAATGAATACATACCTAGCTTGTTCCATTTTTGTTTTTAAAGACCTAAATGGACTGGAGCTTTTCCTCTTACTTTGATAAGGTGGCAAAATAAAAATAATAAAATGTTACTGTTTCTCTTCCACGGAGATGGGAAGTTTGCCCTCCTCACCTATTAATTTGATGGCAGCCAGTGCCATGACCATAATATCCTTCTGGACTGATGGCAAGAGTGGAGAGTTGGAGGTATTATGGAGGTTCCATATGGTGATTGGGGGAGGGAGGACTCTAATACCATGAGCTCAGGTATTACTCCTATGCTATTCAATATTTAAATGAAACATGATACAAACAAAAGTGCCCTAAACTCAGTAAAAGAAGGGTTTATGATTTAAGGATCTTTCTGGGGTCTAAGCTCCTGCTCATAAGATAAGCAGAAATCAAGGCTGGGCCTCTGCCCAGCTCTTGAGGGTGAACAAGAATGCCGTGGTGATGGAACTCTCATCTTCTCACTACGCACTTCATCACAGTATATGGGACCCCAGGTGCAAGTGACTTAACAACTGCCTTGCATAGCAATGGAAATTCTGGTCACAGTTGTGGTTGTAATTCGACGATTACCTGTATGCATTTGGGCCTTTCTGATTATGGGCAGTCATCGTAGGAAATCTAGGCATGCTGATATTTGGCCTTTTTATTGTGTAGTTGATTTATACACATAATTGTTCACTGTCCTTCACAATTTGGACAGGCTAAAAATATCATTAAACAAGCAAACAACAATATGGACTACTGAAAATCAAGTAAGTTCTTGCCAGCCACAGTTGACCCTGGTCAATAGATTTGTGAACACCTGTCCAATCCAATGCTATCAATTGATCCCATTTTAGTAAAAACTCTCAAAATATTCTTTTGCAATCTGTCCCAGAACAAGAATAATTACACTGCCATGTGTGTTTGTTTGTGTACCTTCAAATCATGCTGACTCCTGCAAGTCCCTGCATTTCTTCTGGCAGTATTTTTGGAAGTATTTTGCCACTGCCTTTTTTCCTAGAGCTGAGGGAGGAGGTCTGACCCAAAGTAACCCAGTTGGCTCTGTGTTAAGGTAGCACTAGAACTCATGCTCTCCCAGTTTCTAGCCTGATGCCTTAATTACAACACCAAACTGATTCTCCTCTATAGTTTTAGATAAAAAATACTCAAAGTATTTATAATTTTATTATACATTTTATAATAATATTTTTATTATAAAATTTATTTTACTTTACCTATACAGTAAGTTGTACAATGGGTAGTAGCATGAGGGAAACATTATTCCTTGAAATGTGAAAGTAATTATATCCTTTGAAAGACTTTTGTGGTAGCTTCAAAGACTGTTCCCAGGTCTCTGAATATGCAGTTGTGCATATATAGCTGCTTCATTTCACTTGTGGTTCCAGTATTGTATGTTAACTGAAGCAGCCACCTAAACTTCCCAGAGGATATATATACTTACAGATTTCAAGAATGCTTTGCTCCTACTAACACGGTTTCCTTTCAATGCTTTCACAATCTGATATATAATAATTTATCTGTGAGTAGAAATACAAAATTCCTCACTGCAAAACAACAGTTGAACATAAATAGACCTTACCTTCTCTTCATCCTCATGCAGTTTTTCTGAAGGTTTTAGGCTAATTATTCTCCAGCTGTTAATAAAAGAGATTCTTCTTTGAAAATTGTTTATATAAAATTCAAAAATCTAATTCATTATGAAAAATAATTTCTACTCTAAAAACTGCAAACAAACCTGCCGATTCAATTACATAATTGAATTTTCTCATAGTTAATGTTTGACTTTGACATAATTTAAATTAAGATTTATCTTATGAAATCATTTGTGCAAATGCATCGATGTACTGTGTTTATTTGAACATAAGATCATGTGTTCCAATGTAATTTTAAAATTGGAGGGTCAACCCATATTCAGTAAGATTATGGCTAAGGGAGGCCAATAACTTTTTTTTGGTAATCTTTTGTTTATCTATCTTAAATTATCTTAAATTAAAAGTAACCTTGCTTTTGAGTGAAGATAGTATCTGCTTTTATGTGATTCTTTGTACTACATGGCTACAAATTTATTAATGGCCTGTACAAATGGGAAATATATTCCCGTTTTAAACAAATATTTCTTATCTGTGTTTTATACTTTCTTGGTATATTTCCATCAAAAATCTATATTAACCAAAGAGTTACCTTTGTAATTGGTTCATTTTCTTTCCTCTTTCTAAGATAGCTAAGGTAGCAATGTCCTGATAGACTAGATACTGTTTCACTGACTTGCAATGAACGTCAGTAATGACAAACAAAAGTTGTGAATGTCTGAAAGCAGAGACACACTGGTTGCTTCTGACAGCTGCTTAAATGTAGTCATCACAATTCACTGATATAAGGGCTGAAAAGTGGGGAAATATCTACAGTTGTATGAAAAGGTTTAGGCATTTCTGGTGAAATTGTATGTTTAATAAACCACTAAATGAACAGGTGTGGCTTGTTTTTTGTTTATTACAAATGCTTCATCCTTTCTCTTCCAGATATATTATGTAGTTGTAACCAATCAATTAAATTTTGGTTTCATTAATCCAAAGTATCTTGTTCCAAAACGTTTCAAGCTTATAAATATGTACTAAGGTTATGACTATTGAAACTAAAAGATTTCCTTCTGATAACTGTGGACCACTGTTGGAAAAGTAATGTTATACAATGGACTTGTAACCAAGTATTCCTGTGTTGGTTCACCTTTTCAGGAGGATATTTGGGATCTATACAGATGCAGTTTAGCAAGTCTGAATAGCACAGCTTTTCCTCAGTTTTCTGGATCTTTCCATTCCACTTAATTTCCATTTTTAATAATCTTTCTTTCAGTTGAAATAAGTATGTGTTTAGATATTTTATAGCCCTCACTGGCTTTTCAAAAGTAAATTATTTCTATTTTTAAATGCTCATAAATCTGCTTTAAAAAGCCCATGATTGTTGAAAATATTTAATTATTTCCCCTAGGCAATTATAGATCCGATTCATTCACCATTAGTAACTTAATACTACTAACAACTTTACAGAAAAGGAGGACAACAGCTGAATCAACTTGAAGGATGTTCAAATTTTTGCATTTGCCATAATTATATAGAAGTGTATCAGCTTCTGTTCACTTGGGGATTTGTCAAAAATTTCACAAGGAATGACTAAACTTTTACATGCAACTGTATTTTCAAGCATATATAACATATAAATATATGCAGTATGACAGTGCCAAACAATTTTTGGATTTATATAGTAACATTGAAACAAACATTTTACTTTAAACATTTAAGAATGTTCATAGTATCTTAATATTTTCTGTCTACTGCAATATTATATACACAGAAAATACATTAATTGCACTGAACTCTGTTCATTCATTTGAATATTGTATGACTTGATCAACAATAAACAGGATGAGTTTATATTTTTAACAGTACAAATCCTACAACTTTTCTGAATTAGCTCTGCTATTAATCCATGGGGTAAAGTCTGTAATATATTTTTTACAGAAATTTACATTTATAGAAAGTTGTGATATTCTATTAACCAACATAAGACATCTATAGCAAGAATCAGACCCAATAATTATTGAAGGCATTAAGAACAAATCCCAAGAGCAGTGTTGATTAGATCTTTCCACAATATTGCCAATTATATACAATATGCTTTCTATCAGAACAAAGTTTTATATAATTTATTTATATATAAAATTCAATAAAATTTCAAATACCTTGGGGTAAGAATTTCTTTATACTGCAGTTTCTCCAGTTTTGATGGTGCAATTAATGACATAGGAATAACAATATTATCTATGTCATAGGAACACTCACTTCTCAGTCTCCGCCTTGAATTGAGCTGTTTAAAAATTGTTTTATTTGACATTACAAAGCTATATGAAAACCAAATAAATTTCAGTGCATGTACTAGTAATAATACTGAGCTTTCAAACTCAAGATAAATACAATAATTTTCTACGTAATATTTTCTTTTGAAGCTGGCAATGTTTCTTGTCGGTATTATAAAGTCATGCTTATTTCGAATATTAAATTGTGGAGAAATAATGTTGAATTGCTGAAATCGTAATTATTAGGACAATAAATCTGATACTAAACTTGTAGCTAGTTTAAACCATTAAAAATGAAATTACACAAAATAATAAAAATCAAAAGCATTTTTAAAAATATGATTATGATTGCTTGGATCAGCGGTCTCCAATCTTTGCGGCTTGGTGGCCTGGTGGGAAGAGACAAGGTAACCGGGCTGCACAAGTGTTGGGTTGGCGTGTGCCCACACAAGCAGCTGAACTCACACAAGAGAGAAGCTTTAGAGGCATGGTTTCACACTTCTTCAGGCTTCTCTGTGCCAAAAGCTTTTGCAAAGGGACGGAAGGCCTGAAGTCACACAAGATCGCTCCCCTGAAACTTTTTGTTCGTTTGCAAAAGCTTTTGGTATGGAGAAGAGAAGCTTTCGGGTGAGCAGTCTTGTGCTCCTTTAGACTCACCAGGGCTGCCCAACTTTCCAAAAGCAGATTGGGTGTCCTGCACAGGCAGAATCGGTGAGTCAGCAAAGCTGAGCAGGGTGCGCTCGTCCCACTCAGCCTCTGCTCGTCCCACTCCGCTTTCAGAGCATTGGGAGCAGATGGCTTGGCCGCCCAGCTGGGGTGGGGGGGGGAGAGGGGAACCAGGCTGCATGAGTGATGAGCTGGTGCGTGGGTGCACACAGCTCCACTTGCACAAGAAAGAAGATTTTGGGGTGCTGCTCATGCAAGTGGAGCTCTGTGCGCACACTGGCCCACCTCTTGCATGGCCCAGTTTTGAATAGGTCATGGCTTGGTAGTGGGCCGTGGCTCGAGGATTGGGGACTCGTTTAGATAATAGATAAAAGTTAAGTGCTTAGATAATCACTTCTAATCACTATAATGCCCATAGCCTGCCAAACGTCCCTTAAGTCAGGGCTTTTTAACCGGTGATACACGTACCACCTGTGGTACATTAGCACGTGGTAGGTGGTACGCGGCCCAGGCCAGCCAAGTGTAGTGGGGGAGGGAATGAGCCAGCACATCAAGGAGAGAGTCCTCCAGAGCTGCAGGGTAGCTGGAGAGAGGCAAAGGCCCCAGGCTCACTTCTGGCTCACCCGGAAGAGAAAGGAGGAGGAGGGGGGCAGAGACAGGAGAGGCTATAAAAGGAGGCATTTTGGGTGGGAGAGGGAGAGAGAAAAAAAGAAGCAGCCTTGGGAGGAGGTGGAGTCAGCTCTAGCTGAACCGAAGGGAAAGAAGGAGGAGGAGGAGGGTGGGGGGAGAGGAGAGGAGATCAAGCAGGCCGACCATGAACTGATCTTCAACTGCTGTGGCAGCCACCTGTGCTGGCAGCAGCAAACAGGAAAGAAATGCAATAGGAGAGGGGTCACCCTCCATGAGGAATGAAGTAAGGCAGCAATGAAGAAAGGCAGCATCAGCTGCAGGTGAGGCAGGGAGGGAGGGAGAAGGGAAGGAGGGAGGAAGGGAGATAGAGAGTGGAAGGATTCTTATGTGCTTTTGTGACTTTGAAGTTCTGGGATTTATGCAATGTGGGCTTTGTGGTCTTAAGGAGTGTTTGGCAATTTCTATTTGGCTGATGGCTGGTGTTAGCTTCTATTGCTCTGCTATTGTTAACTGTAAGTTTTGCTGCAAGGGATTTTGAAGTATTTTTCTCCTGAATGGATTTTGCCTGTAGCATTCCTTTACTTATGAATGGAGCCACTTGAGGAGGCTGCCTTAGCTGGCAGCCAGTACTTATTTACATTTTGTTTTCTTCCTTAAGTGCCAGCTCTTTAACTTTCCTTTCTAGTCAGTAGCTAATTCTTAAAGGGGAATACACCTTTTTAAATGAGTTCCCTCAATGGCTTGTCTTTTCTGTCTTTGGAGGCTTTTCCTTGTTTAATGAATATATGGAAGAGGGAAAATATGGGGGGGGGGGTGTTTCAAATTCTTCCTTCAGAAGGAGATGGGAATGAGAAAGAGGGAGGGAGGAAGGGAAGGAAGTCCCGCCTTAGCACTTGGCCACCAGCAGCCCGGCCATTGACTTTGCTTGTCAAAAGGTTGCAAAAGGGGATCACATGACCCTGGGACACTGTGACCATCACAAATATGAATCAGTTGCCAAGCATCCAAATATAAATCACATGACCCTGGGCATGCTGCAATGGTCATAAGTGTGAAAAATGGTCATAAGTCATTTCAGTGCAACTGCAACTTTGAACAGGTTTTTTTTTGGGTCATCAAATTTTTGACACCTTGCTAGGTGGTACTCGAATATTGCCATATCCTAAAAGTGGTACAATTGGTGAAAAGGTTGAAAAGCCCTGCCTTAAGTGAGCATCTTACTGAACTTGAAATCCCTTCAGGGCAAAACAAAGGCTTCTAGCTACAGCATCTTTATTTTTCCCTAGAGATTGTAAGAAAGGTAATACTATAAAATATTATCTAACAGGTGACTAAAGTTTTTCTCTGGTAAATAGCAAGGCTAAAGCACTACAAAAAGAATTTTTTAAAAATTCCATTTCTTGATAAAGAATTGGTGGGAGAGCTATGAAGAGGCTTGATTAGGAAAATAAAAACACAGTTTCAAAAGACCATGCAGAGAAAACTTGGAAAGGGATAAAGAAATAGACAGGAAATGAAAAAAAGAAAAATGGAGAAAAGCAGGCATGCAGACTATGCTGGGTTGGTTTTAAAGAAAAAAGAGGCTAAAAGAACACTAAGGTTTTTTGCGTTATTACAAATATCCATACTAAAGTTTTCAACATTTTGTGACATTGGGAAGATGCCTCAGAACAATGCTCAGGGCACTTTTTAAAGGATTATAGAATGCTTTTATAATTCAAGGCCAAGATTCAGCTTCTGAATCAGACTCTATATATTCTGTTATAAAGGCCTTAGGAACAAAAACAAATTGTAATTTGTCTTGCTATTAAATGATAATGTGATGTAATTTTAACAGTGATCTGAGCAGATACATTCAGAAATCCATCCTATATTTAATAATATTTTACTTCTGAGAAGTATGTTGAAGCATGAGATATGATTTAAAATTCATTAAAGTGAAATAGTAAACTTCAGCTCCTAAAAACTAAAAATTGCCTTAAAATTCATCATTACAGAAAAATGCCATTGCCCCATAGAAGCTGTTTAAAAGAGTTACCCATTTATAATTTTTTTGAAAAAATAGACAATGTGATAATTATACCTGTGATGAGATACTGTGACTTGATCTAGATAACATATCAACATTGGATACTGCTGTAAAATTACTGTAAGACTCCTGTCCTTCATTTTGAAAAGTCACTGCTTCACAACTATTATTTTCTCCTGTGATGAAAAGATTAAAAACATCAATTAATGAACAAAATTCTAAATAATGCACATACAACATAGATACTTCACAGGAAATTGAGAAAGCATATCCAGAGTAGAAACTAGGCTAGCAGTGCAATTATTATGAGTTTTTCACCCTAGATCACAGAACAGAGTAACAGAGTTGGAAGGGACCTTGGAGGTGTTCTAGTCCAACCCCCGGCTCAAGGAGGAGACCCTATACCATTCCAGACAAGTAACTGTCCAGTCTCTTTTTAAAAACCTCCAGTGATGGGACACACCCCCCCCACACACAACTTTTAAAGGCAAGCTGATTTATTGTTTTCACTGTTAGGAAATTTCTCCTTAGTTCTAGGTTGCTTCTCTCCTTGATTAATTTCCATCCATTGTTTCTAGTCTTGCCTTCTGGTGCTTTGAAAAATAGGTTGACTCTCTCCAGCCCTCAAATGTTGGAATACTGTTATCATGTCACGCCTGGTCCTTCTTTTCACTAGACATACCCAATTCCTATTGATCCAGGTTTCACACAATCTGTACCAGTACATTTCATTTTTCTTGCCTAAGTGTAAAACCTTACTTTTCTCTACACTGAATTTCATTTTATTAGATAGGGTCCATTGGATACATAAATATGGATCTGTTACTACAGAATTTGTTTTCTATACTACCATCAGTTTTAATGCTTGAGTCATACACTATACTAAAAGGAAACATCTTTTTAATTAACTTACTTAACTAAGTTAGGGACTGTAGCCAAGAAATTAAAAGATGCTTGCTCCTGGGGAGGAAAGCCATGGCAAATCTAGACAGCACACTAAAAAGCAGAGACATCACCCTGCCAACAAAAGCCCGTATAGTCAAGGCTATGGTCTTCCCAGTTGCAATGTATGGCAGTGAAAGCTGGACCATAAAAAAGGCTGAGCGTCAAAGAATTGAGGCCTTTGAATTATGGTGCTGGAGAAGACTCCTGCGAGTCCCTTGGACTGCAAGGCGATCAAACCGGTCAGTCCTGGAGGAGATCAACCCTGACTGCTCTTTAGAAGGCCAGATCCTGAAGCTAAAACTCAAACTTTGGCCACCTAATGAGAAGGAAGGACTCACTGGAGAAGAGCCTAATGCTGGGAAAGATTGAGAGCAATAGAAGAAGGGGACAACAGAGAATGAGGTGGCTGGATGGAGTCACTGAAGCAGGTGTGAGCTTAAATGGACTCCAGAAGATGGTAGAGGACAGGAAGGCCTGGAGGAACGTTGTCCATAGGGTCGCGATGAGTCGGACACGACTTCGCAGCTAACAACAACAACTAAGTTAAATAATGTTTACTTTTTACTTTTTTAAGCAACCTAGAACTAAGAAGAAATTTCCTAACAGTGAGAACAATAAGCCAGTGGAACAGCTTGCCTTCAGAAGTTCTGGGTGCTCCATCATTGGAGGCTTTTAAAAAGAGACTGGACAACCACCTACCTTAAATGATATAAGGTCTCCTGCCTGAGCAGGGGGTTGGACCAGAAGACCTCCAAGGTCCCTTCCAGCTCTATTATTCTATTCCATTGATAACAATTTTATGTAGATCCTTTAAAAAAGAGACAGTTCCAATAGACAGTACAGCTAAATGGTTCATTGTTTTAATTTCTTTAATTAAATACTATATTTAGTTCATTGTGTTATTACTGATTTAGAAAACTAGTAAGACAGCATTTTTCTGAACTTAATAAATTGAAAGTATATTTTTCATACTTTTTCATATATTTTTATATGCTTTCACATGAAATTCTATCCAGTACCTTTCATCTTTGGATGAGTTCAGGAAGATTAGGAATACTAACCCTGCCACCCTACAATTAGCTTTTACATGTAAAACAGTGAGTAAATATAATGAGATCTTCTGCTCATTCCATTCTCATTCTTGAGCCCCATTGTACACTCAAATTTAGATATTGGCCAGAAGTGAATTCACAGACCACCCTGCTACTTGAAAAATGACAAGCAAGCAACAATCTTCTTTATAATATTAAAACCAATACTAGTAGTTTATTAAACATGTAAACAACTTTTTAATGGGATGCTTTTAATGGAAGTTTAGGAGGTTTACATAGCAGAAACCAGCAGTATCACAGAAAAGTGAATGAAGGATTCTTTTGAGTTCAAACAGAGAATGGCTTCTTGTTAAAGTTTTTATTATTTTATTTTAATAGTGAAGACACATTTCCCCTACTGGAATAAATCTAATCCAAATTCCTTTGTGCAGGGTTTTAGGTCTCCAATATGCCTTATTGTTTTGAATCAGATATGAAAGTAGAGATCAGAGTCTGGCTCTTAATGTTTATACATTGGTTAAAAAATGTGTCTTTACCACAGCATCCTACCCTCTTGAGGATGTCAGGTAACTTCACTAAAAGAGTTCCCTTACAACCAAATTATATGCAATTTTCTTCCACAAAATATATTGTACTAAAAAGGGGCTATGACCAAGAGATGTTGCTCATTAACAATATTGAGATGTTTCTCATTATGAATGTAGAGTGCCAAATTGATCTAGTTCTTAAATTATCTGTGGACTATTGAATAGGATATCTTCTAAAATGAGCCTCATACCTCAAGGATTATTCAGGATACAGAATATCTCATAACCTGGCAAGGTGCGGTGCTCTTTTTTCAGTGGTGCTGGCAGGTACATATTAAAAAACCCCTATCCAGTATAACTGTATGCCTTTTCCATAACACTGTTTATCCCTAGAAGGAATAGTGTCATGAGTTTGGTGTGTGTGTGTGCGCGCGCACGTGTACTTACCAGACAATATCTCGCTTAAATGTCTTTTCTTCCTTCCCTCTGGAAACCGTTCAGATACTTTTGCCATAGTTTGATGTTTAGAACTGGATTCATATCCATGGCTCAAATGTTGAAGAGGAGCTTTAATTTGACTAAAAACTGGGATAAAAACAAACATAACCTCACTGTGGTTCTTTCTCTATTTAAATCACACAGGAAATGTTTACGTTCTAGCAGTATGCTTTTAAGACGTTGAATTACTTAAAGCCAAAAATATATCAAAAGTGTTCAATGATTTCAATCATAATTTATATATGGGCACAATTTATATATATTTTCCTTGCTGTAAAATTTACTAGATACAGAGGGGCATATATAGTAGATTTATTTTAAATCAAACTGATTTAAGTAATTACACATTATCAATTTATATATTTAAAAGATGATTTGTTCACTAATCAGGAAGATTCTTTAATAATTTCTAATAAAGAAAAACCTGGTTTGATATATTCATTGTATAGAATAAGTGCAAAAGAGAGATGGATAAATTCCATTTTCAGAAAGTGCATACAATATAAAATATTTGGTCTGATATTTTTCAGCTGAATTTTCACTACAAAAATGGAATGATGGTCTGTTTTGAGGAAACAGATATATATTTTTTGCAATCATATTAAATATTAGTTCTTATCAATCAAAAATATAGAAACACAGGAAAACAAACAATTGAGAACTGGAATAAAAATAGTTTTTTTTAATACTGCATACCATTTAATGGAGATATTTTGTACTCTAAACCAAGAGCAGCACCTTCAAAAGCATCACCTTTGATTTCATATTTCTTGAGTAAAGTTTTAAAATGAACATGTAGAGGAACATCTGCAAAAAATATTTAAATAGATAACTTCATTTATTTATTTAAAACATTTACTGTACATAGCTGCCCATCTTATATCTAACTCTGTGTGGCTCCAATTAACTATTAAATAATATCAATCATAAAACAACATGATACATAAATATATTAAAAATACAAACATTAAAAAACCTGGTACCAAATTTTCACTTACTAGCTTTGTTATTAATTGTATCTCTGCTTATCTAAAACAAGTATCATATTGTTCATCTTTAAGAGAGGGTTTAACAGAGTTCAACACAAAGCAGAAACAAGAGGTAGAACATTGTCATATTATGTACATTTCAGCAGTTTTATATAGATGTTAAAATTTACAGGAAATATGATGGAAATCTACAATACCACATAAATGAAGGCCATAACCATCCTCTAGCACTTCCTCAAGACACTTTCTCCAAGGGCAGAATTAAGCTAGTACTGATCTAATTTCTTTATAATTGCTTTTACCAATGCTTCATCTGTCTAAGTAGATCAGCCAAAAATCAACTAACATTGTTGAAATTGATCAAATATTGTTCAGTAAGTATGATTTTTGCTTGATACATAAGAATTACATTTTTATCTCACAGAATGGAATCCATAAAGTACAATTGCTACTCAACACTTATTTATAAAATTATGGCCAGCTCTTATGCACTGGCTTCATTCAGATCAACTGATCAACAGGTTCAAATAATAGCAGTAAGAATGCCAAAATCTATGCAGGGAAATTGTGGGAAATGTTCGGTTGAGGATACGACAGCATTATTCTGATGTAACATCCAGACTTTGACACACGTTCTCTATCATCCCAGTGACTCAGAATAAGGTATAAAAATTTGCTTTGAACATTAGGAAAAAGAATTACCGTATTTTCCGGCGTATAAGACGACTGGGCGTATAAGACGACCCCCTACATTTCCTGTTGAATTATAGGGTTTGGGCTATACTCGCTGTATAAGACTACCCCTCTTCTAACGCATACCAAATAAAAATTAAAAAACATCAGATTTGATTTTAATATGGTAATTTTAATTCAAATGCTTATGACATGCAGGTACTTAGTAGGAAAACTGTCACTTATAAACATAAGGCTGTTTGTCATCAAACATGTAAACATAAAACAGTGCAAGTGGATTAAACTTTAATGATAATGATAATGACAATGATAATGATAATAATAGTAATAATAGTAATAATAATAATAATAATAATAATAATAATAATAATAATAATAATAATAAGAAGAAGAAGTTGGAAGGGACCTTGGAGGTCATCTAGTCCAACCCCCTGCTCAGGCAGGAAACCCTATACCATTTCAGACAAATGGCTGTCCAGTCTCTTCTTAAAAACTTCCAGTGTTGGAGCATTCACCACTTCTGGACGCAGGTTGTTCCACTGGTTAATTGTTCTGTCAGGAAGTTTCTCCTTAGTTCTAGGTTGCTGCTCTCCTTGACTAGTTTCCATCCATTGCTTCTTGTCCTGCTTTCAGGTGCTTTGGAGAATAGCTTGACTCCCTCTTCTTTGTGGCAGCCCCTGAGATATTGGATCACTGCTATCGTGTCACCCCTCACCCTTCTCTTCATTAAACTACACATACCCAATTCCAGCAACCTAATTTTCCTAAATCACTTTTTCACTTTTCCTAATTCACTCTAAAGCTTTCCCTGCGCAGAGCCTTAAGTAACACCAGCTGCCTGCAATTAGTGCAGGTTCTCATCCCACCAGGCTCAAGGTTGAGTCAGCCTTCCATCCTTCCGAGGTAGGTAAAATGAGGACTCAGATTGGTGGGAGCAATAAGCTGACTTTGTAATAATGCTGCTTGTGTGTGGGGGGGGTGAAAGCTCTAATAAGCAGGCATATACATAGAATGAAGGCTATTGCTAAGCACATTGATTTGTGCTTTAAATTGTAAGCCGCCCTGAGTCTTCGGAGAAGGGCAGGATGTAAATGGGATTAAAAAAAAAAGTCCAAATGGGAGATCCACTCCAGGTTTTACAGCCAGCCCTCCCAGTTCCTGAGTCAAATGTGTCCTTAGAGCTAAGCAGCTGCTCTGGCTACGGCATTTCCCACCTGCCTTTCATGTTGCTCTTGCATTCCCCACCTGCCTACAGCTGCTCTTCAACTTTAGAAGGAAAGACGCCCAGACCCCAGCCTGTAAAAAATCACAGACTGCAGATTCTACTCCAATTGGTCCCGCTTTCCCTGCGCAGACTAAATGGAAGATCCGCTCCAGGTTTTCCAGCCAGCCCTGTCCCTAAAGTTTCAGCACCCGGCGTATAAGACGACCCCTGACTTTTGAGAAGATTTTCATGTGTTAAAAAGTCGTCTTGTACGCCAGAAACTACGGTAACAATGAAAATAATTCTATAATGGAACCAATTAACTAAAAAATGATATGAGTCCTTATATTGGATGTGTTCAAATATAGACAATGCAAACTATGAACATATCAAAACCATTACTTTGGATTCCTGACTGAAATATGCAACTGCTTTCCTACTCTATAATTCCTACACACACCAGATAATATTTGTTGATTTACTATGTCTTTCCAGTACATGGACAAAACTAATTAGAGATTTGATTATCATAACAATCAGCTTAAAGAAAATGTTCTTTCATGATTTTTATACTATATTAAGATTCTTAGAATAACTACCCATGCAATACCAGGTAACTTACTTACCTGAAGGAAATGATAAAACAGGATGGAATGATGTGTCCAGTTCCAACATGAGTTGCTTGCATATACTAGAATTGATGCTAAACCCATAACTGTTTCTTTTGCTGCTTGCAATCTCTTCTGTATTATACAAGGTATTGCCCTGATGCAAAGCCTATAAAATGGCATATAGATTTGAACAAATGGAATAATTTGACAAATCCTAAAACAAACTGAGCTAAAACTGAAATCAAATCCAAACAAAATAAATCACTTCTTCAATGACAGAGTTCTACTAGATTTTAATGGGCTATATTCCCCTTAAAAACAGTTAATTGTTTTAATATGTGCTCAGCTTTTTTCTTAAATAATGACATTACAATGAAACTAAACTGTGCTAATTGTATTTCTTTCCTAATGACAATCGATCTAGCCACAATTACCAAGCAACACATCTAAACTGAATTAATATAATACAATTATTAACTTTGTGACTATTCAAACATACAAGTTTTAATAAAAGTCATATTACATGTAATAATTTTAATGTTACTGAAACTTAAAATTTACCACCTTATATGTATGTTGTAATCCTGTTGAACCAAAGGAACTATTTTTGTTGTTTAAATTAATATGCTCAAACTTTTTCTGTCTCTTCTCCAGAAATTCCTAGCAGCTGATTCTAGAATCATAGAGTTTTTTATTGGCCAAGTGTGATTGGAGACACAAGGAATTTGTCTCCAGTGCATAAGCTCCCAGTGTACATATAAACAGCAAGTAACAGGTCATAATACATCATAATAAACAACAATCGATAAATCATAAGAAATCAACAGAAGATACTAAGAAAGATGAAAGGATGAGAAAAGATAAAAAATGAGACAGTGTTGTGGGAATTAAGTGTTCCGCAGAGTGATGGTAGTAGTTTTGGCATGCAATGACCTATAGTGGCATCCTGAGCAGAGAAGTTGAAATACATTATGTCCAGGATGTCAGGGGTCTGTAGATATCTTCTCAGCCCTCTTTCTGGCTGGTTGCGATTGTTTTTTCTGCACTCCTAACTATCCATTGAAGTCTGTATCTGTCCTGTTTGGTTGCAGTGCCAAACCAGTCAGTTACTGAGGTACAAATGACAGACTCAACAATTCTTCTGTAGAACTGTATCAGCAGATCTTTGGGCAATCTAAGCTTTCTGAATTGATGCAGGAAGAACATGTAGATACTAGAAACTATAGCTAGTAGAAGTGAGGATTTTTAACCACAGAAAGCATTCTAGAACATATAGCACTACTATAATATCATATAATCTATTTTCAAATACAATACAAAAGGCTCATTATCACTTCTTAAATATTATAATGCCTTAAACAATTAATGCACTGATTAGTCATTTGACCATATTAAAAAAAAATATAAAAATTGTACTAAGATAAAAGTAGAACACCTTCACAATATATTGTCGTCTCTGCAATTAACCCAAATCTATTCTACAAGATCCATCCTTTTCTGGATGGTCTTTGTAAAATTCATGTGACTCTTTAAGAAGGGGCATCTTTTTTCTTGCTCACAGGGAAGTCTGAAAAAAATATTTAATAAATAGTAGAGAGCAGCTATGATTGCATGAGGTGAGTGTCTGAGTCATTTTAAACTGTTAGACTTAACTAACATGTTTTTTGTTTCTCTTGCAACACACCACAGAAGGGTGATAATGTTAACTTATATTTGGGGGAAAACTTAAGATATTAATTCATAAATGTAAACATATTGGTGGATGACTTTTGTTGTAAAAGCAATTCAATCATTACAGAAAATATATTACATTGTCCTTAAAAGAACAGGTTAAAAATGTGTGGGTCTGGATCTGGCTTAATGGTCATATTTCATCTGGGGCAAAAAGGGCTTTCAGCTTTGAATAATAAAACAATTTTGTCCATATTTAGAGAACAGAGATTTGGAATTGGTGGCACACATCGTGATAACCTCAAGATTAGATTACTGTAATTATTTTTTTCTAAGTCAAATGCTATTTTCTTTACAAAAGGTTTGTCACTTGAGTACATTGGATATGGCTAAAAGGACTCTAAAAGCTATCATGGTTAAAGCTGAGTTGGGAATACACTGTATATGTTTTGTATTGAATTAAAAGTTAGAGGGTATAAAACTTGGTGGAAAATTACTTTTATGGAGATTGATATTCTCAAAAATTATACTTGATAGAATAAATTTCAATTAGTATTTATAACTAACAATTTGTATTAGAAGCTGTGGATTTCCTAGCTCCCGTTTAGCTGTGTCTGGACAAATTAAGAAAACTAATGCACAAAGGTTGATATGCCACGTAATTACAATATGTAATTACAAAAATGCCCAAGCATCTTCCATGTGAGATTTGAACAACCCCAAGCATTGGTAAACTATGGAAGGTTTAGTTGAATCTCTATGGAGATTCTCAATCATCCAGTTCAGGGCCCAAGGGTGCATTTCAAAAGGCAACTGGACTTGTTTTGTTTTTTTTACTTTGAAAACTTTTCACTTTTCAACCAAGAAGCTTCTTCAGTTTTGAGGAATAGAAGGATTCTTCTACTCCCCCATCATTTAGTAAGAACTGAAGAAACTTCTTGGACGAGAAGCAAAATGTTTTCAAGAAAACCCCCCAACAAAGTCCAGTTGCCTTTTGAAAAGCACCTTTGGGTTTGGTTGAATTCCCTATCATAAATGTACATGTATTTGAGGTATACCCAAAACTGAGGATATTATATTGTATATTATTTGAATATTATTGTCTCCATAGGATCTGTATCTCAGAACATATTTTATGTACAGATAGAACACAAATATTACAAATAAAATAGCCCCTTTTTTGAATAAAACAGTGCAAGTGAGAGCCACATATGTCAATATAATTCAGGTAATCTGTAAAGTAAACAGAATACATGAATCAAGTTTTTGTTTTTAGTTATTTTGTTATGGATAGCCTTATTCATTTTTTCTGTATTGTGATATGGCCTTATGGCTAAGCAATAAAATGTTGTTATGATTTTTGTGTTTCATGCATGACAATCATCCTAAAAACTAAGCAGTTTCTAAAAAAGTTACACAGAATCTGACAAATGATAAAATGCTTCCAAGCTGATAAAATAAGATTGCTTGAAGAACTTATGAAGAAGTAAATTATTATTTTTTCTGACTTTTGATTTAAAAAACGAAACCAAAAGTTAGCAAAACAGCAGATGATTCCTGAGACCACCTTTATTTATAATAATTTAAACATTCTTTGGACAGAATTGCATGTACTCTTCTGAAATATATGCCTAATTTTGGTTTTGCATTTTGATTTTTACAGAATAATATGAATAATATTTGTTCTTTCACTGAAGCTAATTAAAATATGTCATTTGCAAGATATATGAAAAGTCTTGTGTATAGCCAGCCTCACATTTATCCTACATATTCAAGGCTCTCACAAAAACAGAAATAATAAATATACATACAAACATACTAGGATTGACACATTGATGTATATACTGGCTGGAATCTTTACACTATATTAAAGAAAAGGGAAAAACATCTGTACCTGGTTATTCAAAGTAAAAGCTGTATTCATTCTATATGGCTTTCTCCTCTGGCAACTCAGAAGTGGTCTAGTGCGAGCAGATGTGCTCATCAGAGCAACAGTAGGTGTTTTCAGTTTCATCTTTTCTTTCCTTCTTCTCTTTAGATGTTGTTGATCAGCCAGGCAACTACTAGAAGATGAAATTTCTTCTTTGTTCTCTGATTCTCTGAAATATACCTATTATTATCCCAGGTTGTCGAGAATATTAAAAAAACTCATACTACATATTAACTTACAATTAATATTAATTTAAACATATTAATTTAAAAAATCATAATTGTATCAGAATTAAGTAACTGATTTTTATGAACTATAGCAGTTATGTTACAAGATATATTAAAGTAAGTGGTCTTGTTTTCTTTCGTCCTGAAGACAGAACAAGAAAAAATGTATTGAAACAACAGGTAAGTAGATGTCAAAACCCATTCCTATTTTATTCCATTTCATCCCACCTTTTCCTGGGTTTTGCCATACTCCCAAGGGGGAGGGGGTATGTGCCTGCAGGGCTATTACTTTCACTTTCTCCATTTGCTACAATGAAATCCTTTATTTTGTTTATTGGGTCTGTATCCTGTTTCCTGCGTTCTCTCTGAACTCTATCTTTTACACTGTCAGTTAAGAACAAAGGAGGAAATAAGGAGTGTAACCTCAGTGCCTGGTTTATGTCTATGCTCTCAGAGAAAGGTGTGAAGAAGCCACTGACCCTCACTGTGTGAGCTGGAGACAGGCAATGTTATTTCCCCAGTTCCCACAACAGACTTAACACTTGGGTATTGGCTATCCCACATCGGGTGGTTGATCTATGGGGTGGGGTCCTGCTTGGGGGGACTATAATCTACTGCGTTGCGTGGGAAATCTGAGATCCTGTCTATTATGCCTGCTATCACCTACTCTTAATAAAAGTTTCTGCTTGAAGAAAATTGTTTCCAAGAATTCTGCTTTCTTAACATGTGGGCTTGAAGTGGGTCCCAACAGTAGATTCAGGTTGGGAATCAGTAGTAATTTCCTGATAGTAGAGTTATCAGTCACTGTAATAGTTTGCCTCATTAAGTGTTAAATTCCTCTTCACAGGAAGTCTTCAAGCAACTGTTGAATAACATTTTAGCAGATGCATTGAGTAAATTGTTGGACTACATGAGATAAATTCCAACTCTAAGGATCTATGACAAGTGTTCTTTGCTTCATACATTCTTCTTATATTTAGTTTAATTAATATATGCATAAATAATATTTGTTATTCAGATATATTGTGTTACATTCCAGCATGAATTGTAAATAATGACATTTTGAATCTTCTTTTGGTATGGAACAGATTCCAGTGCCTCTAGTTTCCTTCTCCCATGAAAAATTCATCCATCTTCTACACACTGTGGGTATCTCCACAATGTATTTGCATTTGGTCCTAATTTTCCTTGCTGAGTCACATGGCTCAAAGTGACTTCCTACTTCCCACAGTTCTTGGCACAAAAAGGTCCCTCTCCTTAAGTTGTGAAAAAGTCACCAGAGTAAAGAAGTTTCTTTGAGCTTCTTCTCTCAGCAGTGTGAATGAGGTGACTCCCCCTCCAGGTCAGTGAGTTGCTTTGCAGGTGAGGAAGATCCACTGTGACTCAGGGAGGGGAGAATGAACAAATGTAAATCCATTGCAAGATTATCTAAATTTTAAACATACATACATATACATATACATATACATACGTGGGCAATTCAGAAATAAACCTCCGTTTAGCATGTGCGAGATATAGGCGTGGATAGCAATGCCCGTCCTATGGCACCGTGCTCAGTAGTTCAGTAGTGAGTGAGGAGTGGAAGAAGGTTGTGTTGCAGTTGACTTGTCTGCTAGATCATATTACTGCACGCACTTCACATAGAATATCCTGCCAAATTTGAATTGTGTGCAATAATACAATTCCTATGTGCAAAAAAAAAACTTTCGGCAGCTGCAATTCATCACAAACTGTAATGTTTACAGACCAAACGTGATGAGTGAAGGTGTTGTACATCAATGGTGTTGCATGTTTAAAGATGGACGAACTGGCATGCATGATGAAGCAAGAAGTGGCCGCCCATCTATAGTCAGCAATGAAGTTGTGCAGGAAATTGATAAAAAGGTGAAGCCTGTCAGTCCACAATATTTGCATTTTCTTTACACTTTCCCCAAATTACTCACTGTTTTGTATGAGGTAGTGACAGAAAATTTAGTATACCACAAGTTCTGTGCTTGTTGGGTACCAAACTCTTTTCTGAGGAGCACAAAACAGACTGAATGGGTTCTGCTTTGGACTTTCTCACGCATTATGCCGAGGAAGGAGAACAATTTCTTAATAGAATTGTGACCGGCGATGAGACCTGGGTGTTGTACGTGAACCCCGAAAACAAACAGCAATCAATGGTGTGATATCATACAGTCACCAAAGTAACCCAAAAAAGCTTGGCAAACATCATCTTCCATAAAAGTTATGGCAGCAGTATTCTGGGATGCCAAAGAAGTACTGCTAGTGAAGTTCATGGAGCGTGGTTCGACCATCAATTCAGAAGTCTACTGTGAAATATTATGAAAACTCAGACAAGCCATTCATAACAAGCGTCGGGACATGCTGACTTCTGGTGTGGGGTTGCTACACGATAATGCTCGCCTGCACACCTAGACGTACCCAAGAATTTTTGAAGCAGATCTGTTGGGATGTTTTTGATCATCCTCCCCACCCCCTATAGCCCAGATTTGGTGCTGAGCGACTACCTCTTCAAGCACATGAAACAGTGGCTTCTGTAGCACCGCTTTGATGATGACAATGTGCTTCACAATGCTGTTACAGGGTCTCTGCATTCCCAGGCGGGAGATTTTTTTTTGCAGTTATGACAAATGCCTCAATTTGAATGGCGATTATGTCGAAAAGTAATGTAATGCTGTATTTTTCTAATGTGTATAATAAAAGTTCTGTATCTGCGAGTGTCTGTCATTGATAACCAAATGGTTTATTTCTGAATTGCCCATATGTGTGTGTGTTTGTGTGTGTGTACTAAACATTCACAAGAGTCAAAATTCTCCCCTTATTTCTATGAAAAACAAATTGATAGCAAAGATACTACTACTCCCAATAAACCCCTTGATGGAGATAAGCCAGCTGATAGAAAATAAGGGGTAAAGCAGTTAAACAGTCAGGAAGAAAATGAAAAGAACAAGAGGATTTGGAATTTTTTTCTCTATATAGGGATCATTCTTGAAACTTGGAAGCCACTGAAATTCTTTGGTATGTAATTTACTTTAGTAAAAATTACTTATTTGAAGTTTTGGGATTTTTTTCTAGGTTTTCCTGAATAGCTAATTCTGCTTAGGGCAGGCATGTCAAACTCACGATGTCACATGACATTGCGTGACTTATTGCGACTTTTTCCACATTGCCGGCAATGGGGTGGGCACAGTTTCAGCATGACGCATCAGGCCTGCAGTTTGACATGCCTGGCTTAGGGAATGAAGCCTAACATGTTTAAAGTAATGAGAAATAAGGCCATAACCACGGATTTTTAAAAAAATCTTGCGGGCTGTTCTCTAATTATCAATCACAGGTAACAGGTCTGCATTTAATGAGGGCCACCTGTAATCTATAGTAAGTGTGGGCAATACAGTGCTTGTGGGTGATATGCCCAGATAATCTTTTGCAGGTGATAGGTTCCTGTACCACCTTATTTACTAAAAATAAATGTATAAGTTGTCATGATGCAAATTTAATTTGCCAGACTCTAGCATCATTATTATTTACAGCAACCCCGACTTTGGTTGTTATACTGCTCATTCTTGAAATATGCCCATTGCACAGAGAAAAATGTGTGAAATGGATTTACTCAATGACTGCATATCCATGCCCTGAATTATTGGATAATTAATTGCAGTATTTTTTTAAAAAAATATTTCCCTCCTTTATTATTTTTATAAATAACTCATGGCAGCAAACATACCTAATATTCCTTCCTCCTCCTATTTTCCCCATAACAACAATCCCGTGACGTGGCTTGGGCTGAGACAGAATAACTGGCCTATAGTCACCCATCCTGCTTTTGTTAACATTTTTCTATTATTTGGGTTCTTTGGAAGCAGCAAATTGTAAGAAAAAAGGGAACCTTTCAGTATCTTCTTTGGGAGAAGGGGAGTTCTCTGATGATGTTTAGTCAAAGTAATGCTGTCATTTTATATATATGCCTATATGCTAAACTTACCGTAAAGTTATCCTGTTAAGTTTTTGACGTGCTACCTACCTTAAAGAGATGCCATTAACCAATTCATTCTGTTTACAGGTTTTTGAAGAAAGTGAAGATGATGTTGGAGATAGATTGAGGGGAGCAATCAGACTGCTTATTATTTCACTCAGCTGAGCACTCTGAATGGTAGAGGGAGAAAAAAAATACATTCAATTTATATACTACAAATGTTTAACTAAGGAAATCAGTTGTGTCCATATTATACCGAAACTCCATGCTTCATAACTGAACTATACCAATATTAAGTGAAGAGTTAATTTGAATTTTTTAAATGCCCTGTAAAATAATAAAGAACATATCAAATTCAAATCCTAAAGAGATTTATGAAAATTTAGAAAACATTGATACATGCAAAACCCAAAACAAATTACAATTGTGGTGTCCACATTCCTTACTGAGAAATAATCACTCAGATCTTGAGGGCTCCATTATGGCTGCTAACATATGATTGACTTAAGGCAGGGGTGTCAAACTCAATTTCATTGAGGGCCACATCAGTACTGCGGTTGCCCTCGGGGGGGGCGGGTGTGTGTGGCCAGGGTAGGTGTGGCCTACTGGGTGAGCGTGGCTGGAGTGTGTGTGGCCTACTGGGTGGGCATGGCCAGCTCTACACTGTTCATGTAAAGGGTGCCTATGGGGGCCTGGGCAGGAGTGGGACAGATCTGAGGGTCTCTGGCAGAAGGAGATGGGACCGGGGCAAGTGCCAAGGCATGGTCCACTGGAGGAACCTCACTGTTCCTTTCAGGCCATGTGGGGGGGAGGGGCTGGACAGTGGCACAGAGGTCAAATGTCCAGCCCATCCCTCAAGCACCTGAGGCACTAAGCCCAGCCCCACTTCCCCAAGGGGGCGCCCAGCTGCACTTACCTCCTCAAGGCTGCTGCTGCTGTGCTTGCTTTCCTTAGCCAGGTTGCTCATGATGAGTACGAGGGCAAAGTCAAGAGGGAGGCCCACTCCCTCTCCATGTGAGGAGACCTGGCTTTGTATCCAAAGCTTCCTTAGCAATAGGATGGGAGACCCCCAGGGTAGGCCAGGAGGAGGGGGCAAGGGGATGGTGAAAGGGCAGCAGGGAAGGACTAAGGCAGGACTTCCCTCAGACCCTCCCTCTCCTTCCTTCCTTCCTAAGGGTGGTGGGAAAACATTTGAGATGAGGGAGGGAGAAAAACAGGCAAGAAAAGCAGCTGGGGAAGTGTCATCCTTTGTGAGGAATGAAGAAATACACTATCGCCTGGAAGTGGGCAGCACACAGCCCTCGCCTACTTCACATATCCGGCTTGGTGGGCTCTGGGGAAGGGGATGCCATGAGCAGCAATGTTACCTGCGCAATGCTGCCCAGCCCCCACCCTGCCCAGTTTTGGCAGGCAGCAGGGTGCTTTCCTCACAGTGTCAAGAGGCTTGAGCCGGGTGGCATGAATCTGAAGAGAAGTGCAATGCTGCCCAGCCCCTAGCCTACCCAAAGTAGGCAGGGCCATGTGCTGGCCACTTCCAGGTGATGGTGCATTTCTTCATTCCTCACAAAGGATGATGCCTGCCCAGCATGCGCCCAGTGGGCGGGGCTGATGTGGCAGGGGCTGGTCCTTCGCTGTTTCCAGACGGCATTGTGCAGCTAAGACTGAATGCGTTTCAGCATAGATGGCCACCACGAAATTGTACATTGGCTCCTGGCTGGCCTGGGCCGGGGCCAAGGCAGTGGGGGCCGTTCCCTCACTGTTTCCAGGATGGGTTCGCAGGCCACATGAAACCACTTCGCGGGCTGGATGCGGCCCCCGGGCCTTGTGTTTGACATGTCTGACTTAAGGTAATATAGAAGCATATTTCAATACTTGCTACTTAAATTGAGTACTACCTGTAAAGCTCAAGGAAAAGCCAAGGTCAAGGACTGTAATTCTCTTTCTCTATAAATCTGAAATATTTCTCTTTTTGCACTGATAAGCATTTTACCAATAAAGACCTTCAACATGGTATAAGAAGTTATACCATGGTAGCACAGTGGTTAGAATGCAATCCTGCAGGGTACTTCTGCCAACTCCTGGCTGCCTGTAGTTTAGCAGTTTGATCCAGACTGGCTCAAGATTGACTCAGTCTTCCATCCTTCCAAGGTCGGTAAAATGAGGACCCAGATTGTTGGGGGCAATATGCTGACTCAGTAACCACTTAGTGAGGGTTGTAAAGCACTGTGAATTGGTATATAAGTCTAAGTGCTATTGCTAAGTGCTATTATATTTCATCCTTACAGAAAATTAATGAAGATATAAAGAGACAGTACAATTCAAATCTAGAATCTTCCTTAAACTCCCCACCTACTAAGTAAACCTAATACATTGCCTGCTAACTATATTTCCACCACTTTTTCATCTGGGAGAAGTATTTAGAAAAGTAGTATTTTTATGGATTATGAGTTAAAACATAAATTAATTTTAAAATTTATTAACTACTGTACATTGTGTTAGTTTCATTTAATTACCTGTTTTTCAATATTACGAAGAAGCAAAGTTGGACTGCTGGGTGACATTTCAAAATCATGTTCTGGCCAAACATCCTGCCTCTGTAGGAAAGCTTGTGAATTCCCTGTAGAATTCAGTGCCTCTTGATCTGGTAATTGTGTACGTTTCTTCAAGATGTCTTTTGGGACTGAACATTCTTCTAAAATCACCATTCCCTAAACAATAGCACAATCAGATTGACAATCAGAGTCACCTTGTAGGGGAGATAGGCAGCATTAAAATTAATTAAAATAAATAAAAATAAATAAAAATCTGAAATGTAACACTTAAGCTCCCCAAATAAGTTCCACAGAAAAAGTGGGACATTGCTGGGGGCAGAAGAATGATACCAAATAGCTTTTTATTTAATTGTATTAACTAAAAATAGCAGGAAATAATTATAATGTACTCCCTATTAATTGCATTAATCGATTTTATTAAATATCTTAGTTCTGAAGTTCAAACTTCAAAAACAATGTTTTCAATATGGACCTTAAGGGACTTAATCAAACAACCTGTTCCTTACATAGGAGACTTATTATATTCTAAATTATTTTGCATAGGATTGCCTATATTTAAAATATAAGAGAATTGCCTCTCTCACTGATTTACATGCATATTTATACCTCTTTTTATTGCCACTAGCCTTAGTGATCAGTATACATGCATTCAGGATAAGCCTTTGTCACTGCACCTTTTTCCTGAGACAATTGGAGAAGTGATGCTGAAACAGCCCTGCAGCAAGATTAATTGGGCAATCACACGATTCTAGTAAAAAGCAGAGCCTTTCAGTATATAGCGGCTGATATACACTGGAGTGTCCCACCAAAGAACTAATCAGGCCTGAACCTCCTTTGCCTTCTGAGCCCGATAAAGTCAGCCAGTCAAGGACACACTACTCTAGCGGGGATTTATTTTATTTTTTGGTTTTGGTTTTCTGAAATACAGTAATATTCAAACTTCTTCTCCCACTATCAAGAAAAAGATGGAAATCCTGGCAAGAAAATGTTCTCCTTAGTTCTCCTCTGGACAAAGAATATTAATATACATAGTAGATTATAAAAATATTGATTATAAGTATCAGGAATTAAATGTTTTTTTAAAAAAATTCTTCCATATATTAAGTTACACTAAATTAAAAACTGAAAATCTAAATTTACTGTAATAGTTAGGAAGCAAAAAATTAATGGAAGATGTTTTGGCCTAATCCAATCAATCTGCTAAGTATATAATGCTGTGTTTCAGTTCCTCCATGTTTATGCATTATCCATTATTTCCTATCAAGTACTCCAGAAAAAAAAAATATAACCAGTGCAATTATAGCAACTAATCATGGAATTAAAAATTTATATCTTTTCAGGGATCATATTACTATACACGTTGTCCCTTATTCAGGCTACAGGAATGTACCTAAGGACTTCCATTAACCAAGGGGAGATTGTGAATAATGTTTACCACCATCAAATCCAATATCTAGATTTCAAACAACCCTTTCATTTGCCATTTTAGATTTCTCAAAAGAATTCTTTATAGAGTTCATGGATTGCACAGAAAATACCTATCAAAACTTTAGCATGTTTTTTTCAATAAATATTTTTAATTAATTTGTAATACCTTGGTGGCACGGATCTGTCTGTGAAGGTCAGTAAGTTGTTGAATTTTGTATTCCAACTCAGAAATCTGATCCTGAAGCCATGTCCACTGACAGCCAACTTTAGCTCTTTCTACCAACCATTTCCATTCAGATCTACAGTTACTAAGATAGAACATTGATTAGTCAACAATGATCATCTTTGATCATTTTATAAAAAATAAATTGTATATTATGAATTTTTATTTAAAAAACCACCTTTTAATAAATTAACTGTGCCAAATTATTTAAAAATTCTGTTAAGACACATGAGTTTTCACATTTAAGAGTAACACATCTTTTTTTAATATAAATATAATAAGAGGGTTTCTACTACTATAGTCTAGACTTGAGACTGAATACATATTCTGCATTACTATTTTCATGTATATCCCATTTTTCAAACACTAGTGCATTCATGATTGCTTATCTCTGGCTAAAATTTTAAATGGTAGGCAATAAATTAGCATGCAAATATTTCTTATGAACCAAGATGATAAGGGGTCTGGAGGCTAAACTGTACACTAAACAGTTGACAGAACTAGGTATGTGTAGTCTAACAAAGAGAACTAGGGATGACATGATAAGCAGTCTTCTAATACTTGAGGGGCTCTCACAGAGAAGAGGAGGTTGACCTATTCTCCAAAGCATCTAATGGCAGGACAAGAAATAATGGATGGAAGATCATTAAAGAGAAATCCATTGTAGAAATAAGGAGAAATTGCCTGACAGTGAGCACAATTAATTAATGAAGTTTAAGTTTAAGTTTATTATATTTGTATACCGCCCTTCTCCCGAAGGACTCAGGGCGGTGAACAGGGCACATATAAAATACAAAGTACAAAAATTAAAAAGAGAATACAGAGCCCGAGCTAAAACAATAAATAATAATGTAAAACCACAATAAAAAACCCCAACACATCCCCCATCAGGCCAGGCCGGCTTGTTCAAATAAATAGGTCTTCAGATCGTGTCGGAAGGAGCGAAGGTCAGGCGCCGTCCGGAGCTCAACCGGCAACTGATTCCATAAGTCCGGGGCGCCCAGAGAAGGCCCTCCCCCTGGGGGCCACCAGACGACATTCTCTGACCGGTGGCACCCTGAGGAGGCCCTCTCTGTGGGAACGCACAGGGCGGAGGGAAGTTGACGCCGGCAGCAGGTGATGCCCGAGGTACTCCGGACCCATGCCATGTAGGGCCTTGAAAACCATTACCAAAACTTTGAATCTCACTCGGAAGACAACTGGCAGCCAATGCAGCTCGTGGAGCAGAGGTGTAACATGGGAGTATCGGGAGACTCCCAACACAACTCTCGCGGCTGCATTCTGTACCAGTTGGAACCTCCGAGTGGTCCTCAAGGGAAGCCCCATGTAGAGAGTGTTGCAGTAGTCCAAACGAGAGGTCACGAGTGCATTAGTGACCGTACACAGGGCATCCTGGTCTAGATAGGGCCACAACTGGCGCACCAGGCGAACCTGGGCAAAGGCCCCCCTAGTCACAGCCACTATATGGTCTTCCAAAGTAAGCCGCGAATCTAGGAGGACTCCCAAGTTGCGAGCCCTATCTACGGGGGGGGGGGGTAATAGCTCACCCCCCATGGAGAGAGATGGAATATTCTGAATATCCCGGGATGCCGGTATGCACAGCCACTCAGTCTTGTCAGGGTTGAGTTGAAGTCTGTTCCTCCCCATCCAGAAACGAACCGCTTCCAGGCAACGGGACATCACATCGAGGGCATCACTGGGGTGGTTTGGGGTCAAAATGAAAAGCTGGGTATCATCAGCATACTGATGATAACCAACTCCAAAACCACGAATGATCTCACCCAGCGGTTTCATGTAGATGTTGAACAGGAGAGGTGAGAGGACCGACCCCTGAGGAACTCCACAAACGAGAGACCTCGAGGTCGACCTCTGCCCCCCTGCCAACACCGACTGCAAGCATCCCAGGAGATAGGAGGAGAACCACTGAAAAACTGTGCCTCCCACTCCCAATCCCCTGAGATGCCGCAGCAGGATACCATGGTCGATGGTATCGAAAGCCGCTGAGAGGTCTAATAGGACTAGGACAGAGGAATATCACCTGTCCCGGGCCCTCCAGAGATCATTCACCAGAGCGACCAATGCCATCTCCGTGCTGTACCCAGGCCTGAAACCCGATTGGCACGGGTCTAGATAATCCGCTTCATCCAGGACCTGAGGGAGCTGATGCGCCACCACACTCTCAACAACCTTCACAAGGAAGCGAAGGTTGGAGACCGGACGAAAGTTAGTTAACACAGCTGGGTCCAAGGCAGGCTTCTTGAGGAGAAGTCTCACCACCGCCTCCTTCAAGACGGCGGGGAAACTACCCTCACTCAAAGAGGCAGATATAACCGCCTGGAACCAGCCTCGTGTCCCCTCCCGAGCCGCATAAACCAGCCAGGAAGGGCACGGGTCCAATAAACATGTGGTGGAGCTCAACCTCCCCATAATCCTGTCCACTTCCTCCAGTCACAGAATCAAACTCCTCCCAGATAACATCAACAAGACCGCCCGTGTCCTGATCATCAGACTCTGCCCAGTTGGTGTCTAGACTGGTCCGAATCCGAGCGATTTTGTCCGACAGATGTTGACTAAACTCCTCGGCACGACCCTGCAAGGGTTCCTCCCTCACCTCCTGATTAAGGAGGGAGTGGGTCACCCTAAACAGGGCGGCCAGGCGGTTATCTGCGGACGCGATAAGGGCGGAGAAGTAATTAGCCCTCGCCGCCCTTATTGCTGTGAGATAAGACCTAATATAGGTTCTTAGTCGCAATCAGTCGGATTCGGATCGGCTGGACCTCCAACAGCTCTCTAGGCCCCATCTCCGACGCTTCATCTCCCGAAGCTCCGCGGAGAACCTTGGAGCTCGCTGGGATCTGCACCAGGTCAGGGGCCGCAAGGGTACAACTCGGTCAAGTGCCTCCGTGGCTGCCCTTTCCCAGGCTTCCACTAAGGCATCCGCCGAGTTGTGAGCAACGGAGGCAGGTGGGGACCCCAGCGCTGCCTGGAACCTATCAGGATCCATTAAGCGCCTGGGGCGGTACCATCTAGTTGGCTCCATACACCCACGGCGGGGGGTGGCAAAACAGAAGACCAGCCACAGGAGATGATGATCGGTCCATGACAGGGGCATAACAATTGGGGAGCCCCCACCAAGATCATCTAACCACCGTCCAGATAAGAAAACCAAGTCAAGGGTGTGGCCTCCCACATGAGTCGGTCCAAGAATTACTTGCGTCAGGTCCATGGCCGTCATGGAAGCCATGAACTCCCGAGCTAACTCAGATGATCCTCCTAGGGATGGTAGATTGAAGTCTCCCAAAACTATAAGTTTGGGGAACTCAATCACCAACCCCGAGAGGATGTCGAGTAGCTCAGGCAGGGCTGCTGCTGCGTGACTAGGCAAAAGTTACACCAGCAGCAAGACCAACTGCGCCCCAGGACCACATCTCAAAAAGAGAGACACACACCCGACTATCTGGGGAACGGTGGTCTCCCGCAGACACAAGGTCTCCCTAATAACTACCGCCACCCCCCCCCGCCCCTACCTTGAGCCCGAGGCCGGTGTAGCACCCGGAAACCTGGTGGGCAAAGATCAACCAAAGGAATACCACCCTCTGGGCCCAACCAAGTCTCCGTGATGCAAGCCAGGTCTGCATGCTCACCCTCAACCAGATCCCGGACACGGGGAGCCTTATTAACAACGGACCTGGCATTCAGGTACACCAGCCGGAGCTCAGGTGGCTGCACATCCTCGCTCCCGGGACCTCGGGGAAGAAGCAGAGGGTCAGAGCGCCTCACCGCTTGTAAATAGCGGAGATGCCCTCCCCGGTATCGATGCAGCCCTCTGTTCGTACACCTGCTACCATTCCCCAACGTCGTGGGAAGAGGTAGTCCCACGACCCACTCCCGAGCCCCGGAGGCGACCGACCCCTGCTCTCCCCCCACGCAATCAATCCCGGACCTGGCCTGAGCAATGGTTGATGGACCACCCCCATTTCCAAACAACCACAACACACTCCCGCCCCCCTCCCTAACCCCACAAAAAATTTTACTAAAAAACTAACCAGGGGCCTCTTATTAGATTTATACTGGAGGCCCCTGCCCCTGCCCAGCCATCTCTCAGGGTCCCAACAATCGGGCCCTTCATCGAGGTTGGAGGTGGAAAGAAAGGCGGGTTGCACCCAGGAGAGGGGGGCACCCCTGAGGGCGAACAGGTCCGTGCTGGTATAACAAAGATGCATGAGTGTCCGAGAAAATCCAGGAGAGGCAGTCCCATAATTAATAAATCAGTTAGGAGGATCAAAATAGAGGATAAGTGGGTATCTGGACCATCACCCAGAGACTTGCCTCCAAAAATGGTGGGTTCCCCAATACTGGTGTAAGGTCTCCTGCTTGTAATTCTATATTCTATGTTGGTATTTATGTTCTTATTAAGTGTAAATTAACATTTGTGATATAATTCTACATCAGTTAAATAAGAGCAGTTGATAACCTTAGTACTGATTTCTACTAAACAATTCTTCAGGCTGTATTTGGTTTTCTGCATTAGATAACTTCTAAGTTCTTTTCATTCATTTAATGTTTTATTTTTATGTTTCTATTTTTAATGTTTCTATTTTTCCTAAGCAAAGCAGATTTAAGAACACCAACTAGAAGTCAAAAGACATAATGAGAACTGTTTAATCTCACAACACATTGACTGACTCAACATAGTTTCAGCTGGGAAGCTAGAAGCATTCTAGACCAGGTTAAATCCAAAAAACAGGAATCGCTGGAAGCTTGGCATTCAGATAAATCAGCCATTAATGGACACCTAGAGATAAACTAGTTTATACACCATTCAAAAGAGCTAATAAAAAAGTAAACAAAAAGACCACAATACATCCTTTCCTGCAGTCAACACCCAGCTAACAGGGATTAGCAGACAAACAAGTATGCAAGCAGAAAACAATACCCTAATCAAGGAATTACCAAGCGGAAAACCCCCAACCCCACCAACACAGACAGAACAAGCTGTTGTATGTAAACAGGATTCCATAGTATAATCCTCAGAATGACTGTCTGTCTGTCTGTCTATCTTCTCCTCTGTTGGAATTGTTTAAAACAAATATTTATTAATAGAAAAAAATTCTACAATTAATTGTCATTTAGAAAGCATTTTGGAATTTATTACGAACAGATTCCAAATATATCATTTGAGGAGAAGACGATACATTGGAGCTAAAATGATACAGGGGCTAAAATCCATCAATAAAAACCATCCAACTCTAATCCATCCTCAGCTATCGAAGCTCATGGTGTGGTATTGACTTCAGTGAAACCTACCTCACAGATATGTTTGTTGTTGTGTGAAAAGGTAGGACAGAATACAATATAGCCTGAGTTGTTATATAAAAATGGGATATAATTCTAATAAACAAATTTAAGAAATAAGCTTGTCACTTGAATATTAATGAGCAATGTGCTAGAATTTAAATCTCACCATGTTCCTGAAAGCCAAAACATTAAAACAAATAAGCCATGAAAACATATGACTTTATTCTTATCGGCTAAGATGACAAGTTGAAAGCATATAGATAGCAGTAAAGAGAATATGGACTCAGAAAAAAACAAATATATTTCAGGCTACAAAATGTAATGCCTCATATGGTTCTAAATTTTGCTGTATATAGTCATAGCTCAAACCTTAAAACAGTTCTAGATTAAGACGGAAAAAAAATTAAATAAAGCAAAACATCAAATTCAGGAAAAACAGTAGAATATCCAAGTTAGCCCATATGCAGCCTGCCAAACATCTGGCTTTAAAAAGAAATTACCAAATTGTAATTTTTTGGCACTGAAGAATATTTTGAAATATATGGCTGGGAGAATAATTACATTAACCTATTTAATTGTGATTATTCTCCCAATCATATTAATTATGAAATCAACATTTTATTTCTATTGAGAATAAAACATAGCCTGCAGCACATTACTAAAAGACAATCTAAACAGGGGTCACCAACACCCAGTCTGTGGACCAGTACCAGGCTGCAGCATGCCAGCAACCAGTCCGCACAAACAAGCAAAGCCCCATGTATAAGATGCAGGCAGCACACAAAACATGCACCCTCCGGTCCACGGAAAAACCTGTCCATGGAACCAGTTCCTGGTGCCCAAAAAGTTGGGGATCTCTGGTCTAAAACAGAGGATTATTCATAGTATAGGCCATAATATTTAGGAGCTGAAGAATGTACTAAATTGCAGAATAGAATATGTAACAATTTAACAGTTCTCAAAACATTAAGTTAATGATTTTCATGCAGTTCTTTGGCTTTGGTATGCATGGCAAGGTGCCTGAGCTGGCAGCTGTAGGAAAATCATTTTTCTGTGCACTAATGGAAAAAGTACTGCTTTGGCAGAACATGTGATACAGAACCTAATCTTGGCCAAACTCACCTTAACTATTGGTGGTAATACAAACAAGATGTTGACTTTATATCTAACAATGATTGAAATCATCTCACATGATAAAGCAAACAATAGTGGTTTCTGTTGTTTATTTTACTTCCTCTATTTCAAGATCTGGAGAAAGTGTCATTCCTCTTAAACCAGTGGACTTTCAAATTGTAAATTAAGGAGGCTTTCTACAAGAGAGGTTTTAGGATGATATTACTCTAGGAATTTTAGACAAAATAATACAACAAATCTATTTTCTTGAGAGTAGACCTGGATAATAAAGATGTGTCCTAACTGGACTGAAGTCCCATAAAGATTCAGAACAGTAATATTTAATTTGTAGTATAGAAGCATGTTGGCATACAGATAGCATCTATAAGGAACATCTTAAACCGCCAAGGATTATGGAGTAGTTGAAAATAGCAGATGTGTGAGCCTAGGAAGAGATTAACTGTCTTTAATTACTTCAGTTGCTTAAATGTATTCTGACAGATGCTTTATTTTGCCCTTTGAATATTTGTACTTGCAAAATATTTGCCATATACTTTGTTACCTCCATTAGTAAATCATGAAGTGGAAGACACTAGCATCCTTGTGTGTGGCAGCGGGCAAACTGATACTATAACATGATTCTTCTATTATAATGTGTGTATTCTCCTTTATGTATAGCTCATATAAGATATCAGAATAATATAGGCCATATCTGGTATGTGTTGTAGGCCATATCTAGTATGCTTTTAAACACTTGCAGTACATCTAATTGTTATTATATTTGGATAAAATACCAAAATGTCTAAAGAATCTTAGAACCAGAGTATGATTAGTCATGACTTGTATAATTTTTGGAAGGAATGTATTATTAATGTGTTATTAATATGCCTCCAAAAAGCTCAGAAATTTTCTACATAGTTAATAACTTCTAATTACCATCTACGGTACTTTTTTTCTATCTGTTGCAGTGTTCAACTTTCTGTTGGGTATTTAGGTTTTAAAAAATTGAGGAACAGTCATTATCTTTTTGTTTTAGAAACTCTTACTGTAGCCTGAAATGTTTGGCACAGAACTACAGTGAAACTTTGGTACTCATTGTAATTGGTTCCGGGAGGCGCAATGGGTACCAAATAAATTTTTCCCATAAGGGATAATGCAGTGAGTCACAACGCAGCTGATATCAACAAGTCTAGCTTGTGTGGTAAGTATCAAACAAACAATCATTACTGGGACAAAATGCTTGCATCAAAATGTGTTGAGTTCCAAATTTGATGAGTTTCAAAGAGGTACCACTGTAATTCTATGAAACAGTTGGATAATTTAGGAAGCAATAATGTCATGTCCTGAATTTTTCTTTCTCTATTTGGGAAATTCTTCTCCAGATTATAGTGAATATTAATTTCTATAATTCCTGGGTATATGCCGCCAATGTAAAAGAAAAGGAATCCAACTACTTTTCCACCCTCATCGCGTCCGCAGATAATCGCCCGGCTGCCTTGTTCAGGGTGACTCGCTCCCTACTGAACCAAGAGGTGAGGGAGGAACCCTTGCAGGGTCGAGCCGAGGAATTCAGTCAATATCTGCTGGATAAAATTGCTCGGATCCGAACCGGCCTGGACTCCAACTGGGCTGAGCTGGAAGAACAAGGCATGGACAGTCTTGTCGACGTCATCTGGGAGGAATTTGATCCTGTGACTCCTAAGGAAGTGGACAGGATTATGAGGAGGTTGAGCTCCTCCACATGCTTACTGGACCCGTGCCCTTCCTGGCTGGCATATGCAGCTCGAGAGGGGAGACGAGGCTGGTTCCTGGCGGTCATCTCCGCTTCTCTGAGTGAGGGTCACTTCCCCACCGCCTTGAAGGAGGCGGTGGTGAGACCCCTCCTCAAGAAGACCACCTTGGACCCATCCTCATTGAATAACTTTCGTCCAGTCTCCAATCTTCGCTTCCTTGCGAAGGTTGTTGAGAGCGTGGTGGCGCACCAACTCCCTCAGATCCTGGATGAAGCGGTTTATCTAGACCCGTACCAATCGGGCTTCAGGCCGGGCTACAGCACGGAGACGGCATTGGTCGCTCTGATAAATGATCTCTGGAGAGCCCGGGACAGGGGCCATTCCTCTGTCCTAGTCTTATTAGACCTCTCGGCGGCTTTCGATACCATCGACCATGGTATCTTGCTGCGACGCCTCAGGGGACTGGGAGTGGGAGGCACGGTTCTGCGTTGGTTCTCCTCCTTTCTCCAGGGTCGCTCGCAGTCGGTGTTGGCAGGGGGACAGAGGTCGACCCCGAGGCCTCTCGCTTGCGGAGTCCCTCAGGGGTCGGTCCTCTCGCCTCTCCTGTTCAACATCTACATGAAACCGCTGGGCGAGATCATTCGCAGCTTTGGAGTAGGGTACCATCAGTATGCTGATGACACCCAGCTTTTCATCTCAACTCCAAACAACATCAGTGATGCCCTCGACGTGATGTCCCGCTGCCTGAAAGCGGTCCGGGAATGGATGGGGAGGAACAGGCTTCAACTGAACCCGGACAAGACTGAATGGCTGTACGTACCGGCAAGCCAGGATACTCAGAACATCCTATCCCTTAACATCGGGGACAAGTTACTACCCCCTGTTGATAGGGCCCGCAACCTGGGTGTCCTCCTTGACTCGCAGCTCTCCCTGGAAGATCACATAGGAGCTGTGACCAAGGGGGCCTTCTCCCGGGTTCGACTAGTTCACCAATTACGGCCTTATCTGGACCTGGATGCCTTACGTACAGTCACCCATGCTCTTGTGACCTCTCGCCTAGACTACTGTAACGCTCTCTACATGGGGCTGCCCTTGAGATCCACTCGGAAGCTTCAACTGGTGCAAAGTGCAGCGGCACGGACACTCTTGGGAGCCTCCCGATACTCCCATATCACACCTCTCCTCCGTGCGCTGCACTGGCTTCCAGTTGCCTTCCGTGTGAAGTTCAAGGTGCTAACAATGACATACAAAGCCCTACATGGCATGGGTCCGGACTACCTTCTGCCAATGTCAGCACCCCACCGTCCTGTGCGCTCCCACAGAGAGGGCCTCCTCAGGGTGCCACCGCTCAAGGAATGTCGGCTGGTGGCCCCCAGGGGGAGGGCATTCTCAGTGGGGGCGCCAGCCCTCTGGAACAGCTTACCAACCGACCTCCGCACCTTCCGGCGCGACTTAAAAACTTACCTGTTCCAGCAGTCCGGCCTGGCCTGATAGCTCTAATTGAGGTCCCAGTTTGTATTTTACTATTGTTTTTTTTTCCACTATTGTTCATTCTGTATGCCTACCTTATTCTGTACACCGCCCCGAGTCCCTCGGGAGAAGGGCGGTTTATAAAAACAAACAAATAAATAAATAAATAAATAAAATCCATAGTTGAAGACTCACAAATTCTGCATCCCATACTTTAGTCTTTCTGATACTCATTGGTATTAAAAAATGGCTAACAAAACTAATCCCTGCAGTTTTCTTGGCAAGATATGTAGTTTGGCATTGCCTTCTTCCTAGAGCAGAGACAGAATTATTGGCTCAAACTCATCCAGCTGGTTTCATGCCTAAAGCAGGACTAGAACCCATAGTCTCCTGGTTTTTGACTTGGTGCCTTAACCACTACACCAAACTGGCTCTCAAAATAAAAGAATAAATTGCCTTTTGAGAGTCAAGTACATACTAATTTGAACAGCTAGTACAAAATTAGATGATTGGATCAACTATATACATGTTAGCACAAAATCAAAACCAGGTTGAGACTTCCGGTTTGCCGACACGGCCACCATGGACGTCTGGAAGGCGAGCTCCATCTTCCACGTCCAATTTCACTTCGCTGGAGGATCCTGGAAAGGGTCGAAAGTCACCCTGTAGGGGCGACCAGCACAGAGGGGATCCCCGCTTGATCGCAGGAGGGTGGTAGCCCTTCTGCTCGATCTGGGGCAGCCCTCCAAACTGGTGAAGTCAAACTTACCACCAGGCAATTATACAGTATCACGGATGAGACTGGGTGAAATCTACCTCTCTTAAATCCTAACTATTTTTTTACCTGCATAAGCTGCTTAAAGTACTTTCCCCCCCTGTGGAGAGGGAAGGGAGATTTTATCCCTCCCTCTAGAAACAGTGGTGACTGACTACCCAGGGAAGGTTAAAACGTTGAAAGAATAACTTGGTCCTAATTGGAATTTTATTTTTTAAAGTTTGTGGAATAAAAGATTTTCCATTTTTACTGAATATCTGGGTTTTTACTTATAAAAAAGAAGCAAAACTGAAAAGATTATAAAAACCTTGGTCTTAAAAAAACTTTAAATGTAGGGGCAACATCTTGTGGCTAAACCTGATACTTCAACTTGTTATTGCTTAAAAGACTTGGCCAGTAGCCCAGACAATAGATAAGATTTATGTAACCTTGAGATATCAGCTATGAGAAGCCCAGCTGTGTTCCATATTCAGTGACATTTTTTTTTACATTCTCTCATTGTAAAGCTTTTAGCCTAAATACACTACTAAGAAAATATGGATGAAGATCAGGAACAGATTCTCTTAATGTTGAAAGTAATTCATCGAACTATTCTTACAGCCACTAATGAAATAAGAGGTTACAGAAAAGAACAAGAAGTCAGTCCAGATACACAAACCCTAACTTTGATTACAACTAAAAAAAAATCAATTATATAGAATATAACAGAAAAAGTGGAACAATTAAATATTATGACTGAAGATTCAACTGATCAACAAACACCAATCAATAGAAAACCCAGAAAAGGGACTGACAATATGGAAAAAAGGAAAAGACTTTCTACATAAATGAGAAGGAACCTGAGGATCAAGAACAGACTGAAGAGAAGATAAACAGTTCAGGACAACTACGTCGAGATGGAAAAATAGAGACGATTTGTTAGTCCTCTCAAAAAAATGGCGACCAGATGTTTTTTTCTACATCAAACAATATACATAACACAGGGAGATTTGTTTGATGACTCAAAAGCACGGACATGGAAGACAGTTTGGCAAAGAAAGAAAGCTAAAATAACACTGAAGAAAATTGGGGTTTTGACTTATTCATGAGAATTAAAATAGAATATACTCAGATAAGATGTGTACTTAGAATATTGGATATTGTTATGAGTTGAGATAAAGAAAACTTTGGTCGTTTAAAACTTAGAAGTATAACTATTAACAGTTAAATTTGAACATTGATGTGTTTATAAAGATATAAATTAAGATATATATATATAAGCTAAAAATCTATCAATGAATGTAATAAATATGCTTTTACTTAGCGGTAATAATAAAAATTATTAGCTTAAATATGAGATAGTAGATATTAAGAGAAAAAGAGAGGAATTATTAAATGTTGAAATAAAAGAAATTTTGGTTACTAAATTTAAGATATTTGGAAATTACCAAAAAATAAGAATATTATATTGTATTGTTAATTAGTTGATGTAAGATGGTGAGAATTCAAACAGATGAGACATGTATCCTGAACATTAGATCTTGTGATGAATTGTGATAAAGGGAATTGGGGTAATTTAAAATTTGGAAATTATAAATATTAAATGTTAATGGGAAACTAAAAATTGGGGGAAACTAACCAGGAATTGATTGTCTAAAAAGATTGAATGTTAAAATAACTAGGATATGTATAAACTAAAATTTTTTGATAAAAGTAAGAAAATTATTTTTTATTTAATTGATATAAGAAATGTATTAATTTAAATATGAGACAGTAAATACCAAGGGTAAAAGAGAGGAAATATTTAATGTAATAGTTTGAGATCTGTACTAAAGATATTTGTATATTACTGAATTATTGACCAACTCAGCCACTACGTTGCTTTTCAAATATTTTAATGTAAAACTAGAAAACCAATAAAATTTTCTTTAAAAAAAAATAAACTTCTTTTTTAGCAGTCCCCTAGCATCCATCCATCCATCCATCCATCTCAGAATCAGTCTGAAAGGGACCATTTACAAGTCTAACTATATAGAAATCAAAGTATCCCCTACAGATGGTCCAGGCTTTACTTGAACACTCCCACTACAGAGGAGCTTTTTATTTTTTAGGATGTTTTCCTATAATTTAAATATATTATTTCATATCCTATGCTCAGAAACAATGGAAAATAGATCTTGATAATCTTGTATCATCTTTCTAGTATCTGAAGAATGCTATTACTTTTCCCTTAAGTCTCCTTTTCTCAAAGCTTAACAATACTTAAATTATCCTGTAGGTCTGAAGTTTCTGGTCTCTTGGTCATCCTTTTTTTTTTTCTCTGAATCTGTTTCAGTTGTTTGACTTCTTAATACAGCATGCCCTGGTTTAATTCTTACAATTTTCTGTAATATAATTTAACAAAATCATTGCCAGCATGTTAGCTCAACACTTTTTTCCCAGTTGTTCTTCTAAAACCATCTGGAAGCATGAAATAGCAAAAGTTATTTGTACTCTGTATGGATCCTTCTAAAGAGAAAAATATATTTTCCATTACAACTGGAGTGTGGGGGAGAAATGGGTAGCTGAGAAAAATAAGTTATATGAAGGCTAAACAATGAAACTCAATAAACAGAACCACAAAATCCCTCCATTCAGTATTAGATGTTTACCCATTTTTCCCATTGAGAATGACTGATATAAGCAGTCTTCCAAATTTTCAGTTACTGGGTATAAATTTACAATTTAGTAAAACTGGCTCAAAGGATCTGCAGATATTGGCTTTGAGTTTATCATTAACACAATAGCCTTATCTTTAATGTAAAGTATGAGCGCTGAATTTTTAAGTATATAAAACCATTAGATCTGTAGCACTGATATTATGAAAAGCTTTAATGCTTACATTGGCAAAATTGTTTTGGAAATCTGTTCATCATCATCTTCACTTGAGCTGCTACAAGTTGCTTCAGAATCCAAACTCCCTTCCACTTGAGACAGCAGTTCTGCTGTAGAACAAGCAAACAGCTTGATTTCATCAGGCGCAGTACCCAAATTAGACCATGTGTCTTTACTCCTATTAGCTTCTAGGCTGTTTTCAACTTTAACCGTAGTACATTTTTCATAGTTTCCATCAAAAGGATTGTTTGTATCATGAAAAGCTTTCATTCTCTGCAGCTGATGTTTCACAAAGCATTTCATCTGCTGGTCACAATGTTTGACAATATGCTTTGCCAATAAAATTTGCAAGTGTTTCTGACTTCTTTTGGCCCGATTTAACAAAGCCTGTTGCTTGTTTACACACTGAAGTAAGCGAAAATTTAATTCCTGTTCTTTGTTGCCAGGATTGCAATTTGCTGTTACTTCTGGGGCATCATGGAACATCTGATGGAACAGGTCTCCTTTTTTTGTATCAGGATTAACAAATAAAGCCTTGCCACAATAGCCATTTCTCCGATACCACTTGCAGTTTGGAAACTGCTTTTCCTCTGTGTTCTTCAATTCAGTTAAGTGTAAATCCAGTAATCTCTCTGTTTCCAGAAAACCTTTCTTTGTTCCTGATAAAACATCCCTTCTAACCTGTTCTCCAGATTCTGAATTAATACTCTGATCAAAATGTGTATTAGTGATGTTACATACAGGATTTCTCAACTTGGAGCAATTATGCTCTTCTAAGCTCTTCTGGATACAATTATTGTTTACACTGAATGTTAAATTAGGACTCATTAATAAAGAACAATGTTTAGACGATTGGGGATCAAAGTATTTTAAATTAAAGCAATCAATATTGTGGTTGACTTGAGAAGCAGGAAACCCCAAAATAGAACAAGAAAAACTTGTAGTAGAACCATCATTTATCTTCTCTTTTATTGGTCTAGTACTTTCCATTGCTAGTGTTTCACTGGACTCCATCTCTCTTGAAGGTAAAGAAGATGATATATAGACACCACGACTTTTCATTGCTTTCTCTTGGACTGCAGGTGTCATAGCTGTTGTAAACTGCTTACAGCAAACCTGTAATAAAAGGAAACAATGAATAAGACTGTCAAATAAAACTGGTGGAAGTGAGTCCATAGCAAAGAAACAAACAAACACAAGATGAATAATATCAGAAAGAAGTTCATCAAATCGCTTTTGCCAGCTTGGGCACCCTTTATATTTTGGGGCTTCCATAATTATCAGCAATAGCCATGCCAATCAACTAATTCTGGGAAATTAAGGGCTCATTTCCAGAAAGTATCTTTGTAGGAACAAGCCTAACAAATGTTTCTTCCATGACATATTCTGATATTCACTTTTCTATTGATTTCCTTCTGATATACTAATAAGGACTAGAGTTGCACACATTTGTAAACTGAACTATATATTATCCAAAATTGAATGCCGTTGACTATGAACAGTCAAAATTATTTAATGAGAATCTTAATACCTTGCAATCCTAAACACACTTAATGACATGAATGTATACTTATTCCTAAGTAAACTTGAATATAATTGCACTGTAACTACAATATTAAACTTATCTGAAAAATTTTTTGGATGAGATTACAAAATAATATATAATATTCTGTGACATTCTACAAAATGTTTTAGGTTAATAATGATGCTGCTAACACAAAGCATATCTGTAAATTGTAAGCATATATTTTAAAAGGATAAATCAACAAGACTGCAACATTTCATGTAGTCACTTTGACTGTATTAAGAACTCTAATTTTGTTCGTGTTTACAAAATACCAGTTTGTGGCAAAGAATACAAAGAAAGGGAAGAAAGGAAACCATTGGCATTCCCCATCCCCATGAAAATTTGTTATAAGACTAGTCACTTTTTCAGTAGAACTCTTCAAAATACATTGATTTCAGTAAGACAACCTTAGAATCTTAGAATTTTAAAAACTATGAGATCTTATTTAGAAGACTACTTCAGCTTTTTAAAGCTCCACTTTCATAATCAGAATGTTACTCACTATAATATTGTTGGCATACTTTGGCAAAGTGGTAACACCTAGCTGAAAGCTAATCATGATAAATTCTGGTCATTATTTGGAGGATATACTGCTCAAGAAATTAAAAGAAATATTTGAGAAAAATGAAATTTATTTAAGAGCATTTTAATACTTTTACTCTTTGCATAGGTCTTGGTTATTATGACAGGGAGAGGAAACAACGAAAGATGTAAAATAGGATTCTCTGTCAATGTATGAGGAAAAACAATGCCTAGAGCTTGGAAATTTGATGTATCTTTCATGCAGTATCATTGTGATGCTTAGCAGTCTGTCAGTTTGCAAATATGTCTACAGACATATTTCTAACCAATTAAAAAGAATACAGACATACTTGAATGGAAACGTCAGTCATACTGGCATATAACCTTTTTGCAACAATCCGAGCACAATATATTTAAAATTCTTCATTAATAAATTCCAAATTCCATAGCAACAAAGGGATGTAGTAGTTCCAGCACTGAGCACCAATGGCTCAAAACAAGCAGGGCAATCTGATGCATACTTTTTACACACATGCAAAACGACAGATGGACATGCATAAAAGTCCTTCAGTTTTAACAAACATTAAACCCTCTTCTTGTAAAATATAAGTTTTAAGCTTTCATATTCATAGACGTGGGGTACCTGCAAAAGTGTACATATTGGTGAAGTCTGGCTAGTCTACTAAAGCATATATACTCAACAAATATAAATATTTCTGTAAGTTATACATTTACACCTTGCCCATTTTTATGAAATCATTAGCTTTATTCATAAAAGAGGTAACACAAATTCATTTATTATTTTAGATATCACAAACCTTGAACAGTCCCATGGGAAATCATTAATTTAACATCAAATTATTGCTTATGCGTTCTTATAATAAGGAACAGTTAACTAACGTTCTGGTTCCCAAACTGTGTGTTCACATGGGATATTTTAAATTGTTGAGGGAAACTCATCAATACTAGACATCTCTTCCACACATAGAAGGGAGCTGACATCCTTTGGAAGGCTGCTCATTCAGCCAGCCACTAGAGCAGGAGTGTCAAACTGCCAGCCTGCGGGCCGGATGCATCATGCTGAAACCGCGCCTACCCCTTTCCTGACAATGGGAAAAAAGTCACAAAAGTCACATCCAGGGAGGTTACCTATGATCCCATGGACTTTAAACTTCTTGATATTAGCAAGCTTGGTCACAAGTACATGAAGGTCTTTAGGGAACATTTTATAGCCTTTACCTTTACCATGCTCGGCTATTACCTTCTTCCTTTCCTCCTCAGGTACCGTATTTTTCGGACCATAAGATGCACTTTTTTTCCCCAAAAGTGGGGGGGGGGAATGAGGGTGCGTCTTATGGTCCGAAGGTGATCCGTATGGCCAGCCCCAACCTCCGCAAGTGGAAAGCAAGTGAGATTGCCAGGAGCACGAATCAGCACGTGCTGAGAAACGCTGATCTTACGCTCCTGCACTCTCCCTCGCTCGGTTTCAGCTTCCCTTGCTACAAGAGAAAGCAGGTTGAAACGGAGTGAGGGAGATTGCCTGGAATGCGAATCGGCTGATCTCGCGCTGCTGCAATCTGCCTCGTTTCAGCCTCCTTTCTCTTGTAGCAAGGGAAGCTGAAACCGAACGAGGGAGTTTGCAGGAGCGCGAGATCGGCCGATTCGCATTTCTGGCAATCTCCCTCACTCCGTTTCAGCTTGCTTTCTGCAAGAGAAAGCCGGGCTGCAGGGCTGCCTCCGCGGGTACTGCTCTAATGCAGAGAGGGAAGGACAAAGAGGGAGGGAGGGAGGGAGGGAGGGAAGGAAGGAAGGAAGGAAGGGACAATGGGAGAGGGAGGGAGAGAAAGAGAGAGAGAGAGAAAGAGAGGGAGAGAGAGAGAAGGAGAAAGAATTTTTTTTCTTGTTTTCCTGCTCTAAAAACTGGGTGCGTCTTATGGCCAGTGCATCTTATGGTCCGAAAAATACGGTAACTCTCTGCTTTTCTTTCTCTTGTCCATGTTCACTGTGCTGCACACAATGATATAAAATGCTCAGGTGAGCACATCACAAAAACTAAGAGTTATAATCTCTGCCGATAGCAAAATCTATTTGGTGTCAATGATCTAAAAGATCTATTAAAACAGGGGATTAACTTGCTTTCAATTAACTGGGTCACAAGAAAATTAATAAGAAACCTGTACTTTGAAAGACTAATAAAAATAATCTTAACAAAGTGGATGGTACATTTTTTTTTTAATTTTCAGGGATCAGAAGTTTCACCCAAATATATTTTTTTAAATGTAGGTAACTATTAGTTCAAGATTTTTCAAATTATGTTTTGTGAAACCCAAGTGTTCTCTCCCGTGCATCTTTGCTCAGGAGTATAAATCTGCTTGGATTTCTCCCCCTTTTGTTTCTACTGGCTGGCTGAAAAAGCAGCCTTCCGAAGGATGTCAGCTTCCTTTCATGGACCCAAACTAAATTCCAGAGCCTAAAAAAGTTTGACAACCCCTGCTACCTGACACAATTTTTGAATATGTTGAATCATAACTTACAATACCTCAATCAAGACCAAAGTCTAATAATAATAATAAATAAACCTTTATTGTCAAAGTACATGTGTACAATGAGATTAGCTGAGCCTCCCCCCGTGCTCTCCCCCCCCCAACACACAGTGACAACAAACCCTCCATCCCACCACACTATGTGAACCAACTACACTACACACCGGCCTCCCAAGTCAATTCTGCATAAGATTATGTCCCATTTAAAAGCCTAACAGCCCACGGATAAAAGCTATTTTTCAGCCTGTTGGTACGGCTGGCTATATTCCTATATCTCCTACCGGATGGTAGGAGAGTAAAGAGATACTGTCCAGGGTGTGAGTCATCCCTGAGAATCTTCCTCACTCTTCCAAGGCAACGAGCCCAGGCGATGTCATCCAGTGGTGTCAGGGAACAGCCCACAATGTCTTGTGCTGTGCTCACTACCCTCTGTAATACTTTCCTATCCGCGGCTGTCAGACCAGCATACCAAACCACAATACCATACGAGAGGACGCTCTCTATAGTAGACCAGTAAAAGAGCATCATTAGCTGTTGTTCTACCCTGTTCTTCCACAAGACCCGCAAGTCTAATGAGATTATGATTCATTCTTGCAAGAATATTCAGACGGTATCACAAACAACATACAATATGGTGACCATCATAAACCTATCTGATTATTTGAACATTTATGAAAATAATATCAATATTACAATTTATTACTGTTCTATCTTATTTGGATTTAACTGTTAATTAATATATTCCAGAATAGAGATGTAAGCATTCCCCTATTTCTAAGTATGACACCTTTACCTTCAAAATATTTTTCACTTTTTAGAAGACAAAACTGAGATACAAAGTAGAAACATATACAGTAGTGGCCAAAATTGTGGAAACTGTTTGGGAAAAGTGTATATTTCAGGTTTGATGGCTAATAACACCGCTTTTCTTTGGAGTGGTACCATAAAATTATGTATCAATGGAAAGATAATTTAATCAAGAATGTAATGCAACAAGGTTTGTTCAATTATCTGTATACCATGGAACGTTATAGCCTAATAACCAGGAAAAGGAAGCACAACTTGCTTAGGTTGATATCAGATAGCTTTTCCTTCATCTGACTGTAGCCAAGGTGCATGAGTGTTTAGAGAGCCAATCAGGTGTCATCTTGTTTTGGCAATGAGCCAATCAGATCACAGTAGGATTCAGTTATTGATGTCATGTATTGAAGCTGAGAGGAGCACATTTGTCAGTGTGTTATGTGATCTCTATCGAGTTGGTTGGTTTTTTTGTGGTCTTTCATTTAGTGAGCTTGTAAAACGTAGAAAAATTAAAGTAATGGTGTAAGGAGTTGACTGGTCACCCAGAAAGCAATGTAAAATAGTATTATTAAGTGAACAAGGCTACAATTATAGAGAAATTAGAAGAAAAATTGGTGGAAACTTAACCAAAGGTGGCATTTCTAAGTTTCTGAAGAGGTATAAGGACACTCAGTCACTACAAAACCACACTGGTAAAGGCAGGAAAGATGCACGACAGCAAGCGATGATAGAAGAATTAAGAGAGTGTGCCTACGTGACAGAAGAAAAATTATCTGGGTGTATACAAGATGAGCAGGGATGCGGTGGCTCAGTGGGTTAGGACGCTGAGCTTGTCGATCGGAAGGTCGGCAGTTTGGCGGGTCGAATCCCGAGTGCCGCATAACAGAGTGAGCGCCTGTTACTCGTCCCAGCTTCTGCCAACCTAGCAGTTCGAAAGCACGTAAAAATGCAAGTAGAAAAATAGGGACCACTACGGTGGGAAGGTAACAGCGTTCCGTGCGCCTTTGGTGTCTAGTCATGCCGGCCACATGACCACGGAGACGTCCTCGGACAAGCGCTGGCTCTTCGGCTTTGAAACGGAGATGAGCACCGGCCCCTAGAGTCGGAAACGACTAGCACGCATGTGCGGGGGAACCTTTACCTTTACCTATACAAGATGAAATGGTGCAATGCAATGTGAAGTTGAGCGCAAGGACTGTTCAGCGCAGACTGCAGGAATTTGGCCTAAAATCTAGAATCTTTTCAAACAAAGGTTAAAAACTACCGTATTTTCCGGCGTATAAGACGACCCGGCGTATAAGACAACCCCCTACTTTTAAGAAGTTTTTCAAGGTTTTTTGTCTTATACGCCGGAAAATACTTACATGCCCTGCCCTCCCTGTCCGTCATAATCCAAAATTCCGTTTGGATCAATCAAACACAACTCAGTGATGCCAGACTTGATTTGCAAACAGATCCAAAACTGTCACATTCAGAATCACCATGGTATCATGTTCTCCTAGAGTCCTCCATTGAATTCAACAGACTGAAGTAATGAAGGAGAGGTATGAATGAAAAATAGGCTAGACAGTTTTAACTGGAGTGTTAAATCACCACTCTAACACTCACGCGCGCCCCCCCCTTTCAAAGGATTGTTTTTATGGTCCTGTCTTTCGATGTTCTTATCCCATCTCTTTCCATCTGCAATTTTCGGACAGCTTTTTGTTTAAATAAAAAACGTATCCCAAGAGTCTTTACAAAAAACTAAGGCCCCTCGAGTTCAGAAGTCTGCTCCCCCCACCAAAAAAAAAATCCCAGAAGGAAAAAAACATTTTCTACCCGTCAAATAAAAATATAATGGCTCTCTCCTCTTCCCTTCCCCCGTTTCACATACCATTAAGCAGAGCCGAAAACCCCGTGCCCCTCCTGTTTAAAAAGTTTTGATCTTTGCAAATGACCTTAGCAAAACCTCTGCGCAGCAGATGTGGGAACAGCGGGGGCGTCTCATCCTTCCTCCCGCTCCGGATTGATCCCCGTCCCGCCGCCCCTCTTTCTCCAATTTGAGGCCGAAGCCAGTTTCTGAACCAAGAAAGGGGAGTTCAGTGCAAGGCGCCCCAGGATCGAGCTAAATTGCCGGTTAATGCAGAACGGAGAAGACGGGAAAAGTTCCCCAAGAGTTAGAGCAGGAAAGGTGAGGCAACCACTGACCAAGGGGATGGAAATCGTCCGAATCCACGCAAGCGCTCCTCGCAACTGCTTCTTGCCCTGCTTCACCCTCCCCAAATGAAATTAAAACAACCTCTTACCGCCTCGCCCGATACGCAGGCCGATAAGGCAACGGCGAGCACCATCCACACGTTCCACATTATTCCTGCGTTTGCAGCTCTCGCTGCAGCTGCTGCTGCGCGTGGGGCTGCTGGCCGTCCTGCAGGCGCTGGGCCGTCCTGCCGCTGCCCGAGGGGAGGGCCTCACGCCCACCGGACTCACCTGTCACCAGCACCGCTCTCCCCCCGCGGGGAATGCGCTTCCGCTGGGCGGTGCTGGCCGAGCCGAGCCAGCAGGCAGCCGCCCTCCTGGCGTAAGAAGAATTGAGCCTCCCGCGATCTCCCGTCCCCCCCCACCCCCAAAATTCTCGCCCGCTTTCACAGACTTGTTCTTTTACACCGGCTGCAAGTACCAGGAGCCAAAGGCAGCCTCTCCGAAAGCCTCACACCCAAAGACGCAGGCACGCCCACACCGAGGAACGCCGCCGCTGGCGAGGCTCGCAGATGCCGCCGCTGCCGTTCTTTCTTTCTCGTTCGCGGGAGCACGTGGCGGCGTGCGCATACAGAGGCGTATATAGACCCAGGGAGCCGCCGAGCCTTCCCCCACCCGGAGAGAGAAGCGTTTCTGTGTCGGCACAGGCAGATACCCCTCGCTCGCGAGCAGCCTTGCCCTAGCCTGCCGGCCGCGCCCCCCCAGATGTGCCCAGTGTGGCCGGCCCCCCCTGCACCCCCCACGCTACACCACTGCCTTTTAAATCAAGCTCCCTTTCCTCCCTGCTCCGTTTCCCTGCTCCGCCTGCTCTGTGATTGGCCCAGCTTTGCTCCTTTCCCGCCAAAGGGGCGCCTTGCCTTATTGTCTCTGAGCTCTCTCGCCTGCTGCGCTGCTGCTCTCAGTTCCGCACTCCGAGCAAGCAATTCTTGTGGTCAGCTCGAGTCAGGCGGTGCCTCGGCGGGAGCAAAGGCTCTCCCTTCCTACGGTCGAGCGGGGCGCCTCTGGGGACCGCCTGCCCGTCCTCTCGTCGGGGACCTGACAGCCAAGCATTGGAGGCGCTAGCACAGCCAGTCCTTGAGAGAGCAACGGCAGCCGCTGCAGTAGCCGCCCCAGAAGCTGACGAGACCACGGGTCGCCATCGCCTGCCTCCATTCAGCCCAGGGCTCCAGCCGAGCGGGAGTCGTGTTTCTGCGAAGAGGCGGCGGCCGTGGCGGCGGCAAAGGACTCAAGAAAACTTCCTGTCGCTGGGGAAGGATGACGAAGTCACCCCCGGCAGCGGCTGCTCGAGACGACGGGCGCGGCCTAGTCCCGCTCCTCTCATTAGGGACCTGTCAGCCAGCATTGGAGGTGCTAGCATGGCCAGTCCTTGAGAGAGCAACGGCAGCAGCTGCAGTAGCCGCCCCAGAAGCTGACGAGTTTGCCTTCCATCACCCGTTCGCCATCGGCCGCTTAACCACGGGTCGCCATCGCCTGCCTCCATTCACCCAGCGATCCCGCCGCCCAGCAGAAAAAAGATCCGAAGGTGTTTTTTTTCCGGCGTATAAGACGACCCGGCGTATAAGACGACCCCCCAACTTTTGAGGTGATTTTTAGGGGTTCAAAAGTTGTCTTATACGCCGGAAAATACGGTAGTGTCTTGCTTAGCAATGGAAAGCTTGAGCTGAATTGTGGTCATACATCAAGGACTATCCATAAATCAAATACAATTAATTTACAGTTATAACTATTATATTATTTTTTACATACATTGGCAAACACTACCTGATATGTTAAAGGCAGATTGAAGACAAACATTTGTCAGATCTAACTATGGAATTTTACTTAAGGAGGTTGGGTAGTAAGTTGATAGATATCTATTTTAACCCTTGTAGGAGTGCTGACATCTAGCACATATACATAAATAAAAATACTACCGTATTTTCCGGCGTATAAGGTGACCCGGCGTATAAGACGACCCCCTACTTTTCATGTTAAATTATAGGGTTTGGGCTAATAACTCAATATTGCACTTCCTGGCACATAATCTGCATATTAACAACTCGTTTAGCGTTAGTACCCTTTTTTTATAAGTGCCACGATGTTGCTAAAATAAAAGAGGTAAACTTCGTGACCCTCCCAGCCCGTGCATAAAACAGAAATGAAAAGGCTTAAGCCTTTCCGTTCCCAAATACCAAGGTTTCCCCCGAGTTTTGCGCGGTTAAACAAACGGCATTTGCGTATTAATGTTTCTCCACGGAGCACAAAATTCGCCCGAATTAAGGAAAGTGGGGAGCTAAAGAATCTGGGGCTACAGGAAATACCTCTGGCACGACAGGCAACCCTGGGAAACACGAGGACTGTAGTGGCACGCTCAGTTTGCACAATCCGATCCAGAAAGCACCCGGAGGCTCCTTCGTTACTTCTAACTGCAGAACGTCTCCACGTCCTGCCCGCCTTGCCTTTTAAACCCCGCCCCCTTTTCCCCTGTAATGTTTCTCTGCTCCGCCTTGTCTGTGATTTGCCCAGCTTTGCTCCTTCCCCGCCAAATGGGCGCCTCGCCTTCTTTTCTCTGAGCTCTCTCGCCTGGTGCGCTGCTGCTCTCAGTTCTGCACTCCGTGACCGGGCAAGCAATTCTTCTGATCGGCGCGAGTCAGGCGGTGCCTCGGTGGGAGCAAAGGTGCTCCCTTCCTACGGTCGAGCGGGGCGCCTCTGGGGACTGCCTGCCCCTCCTCTCATCGGGGACCTGACGGCCAGCATTGGAGGCACTAGCATGGCCAGTCCTAGAGAGAGCAATGGCGGCAGCTGCAGTAGCCGCCCCAGAAGCTGATGAGTTTGCCCTCCTTCGCCGTTCACCGTCAGCCACTTTACCACAGGTCACCATGCCTACCTCCATTCACCCAGCGATCCCGCCGCCCAGAAGAAAAGATAAAAGATGCGAGAGGTGTTTTTCCGGCGTATAAGATGACTCGGCGTATAAGACGACCCCTCAACTTTTGAGGTGATTTTCATGGGTTAAAAAGTCGTCTTATACGCCGGAAAATACGGTAATTCAAGACAACATTATCGCATTGGATAATTAACAAGACCCATATTTTAAGGTAAATTCAAGTCACATATCCAGCAAGTTACCTATTGAACTAGAATAACAGATAGGGAAATCAATTCATTCAACAAATAATCACATTTTAGCACATAATATATGCTATTATTATTTTCACTGTATTTGCTAAGCATGATGGCATAAAGTGTATGGATATTCAATGTTTCCAGAATAATCGAATTTCCCTTTTGGGAAGAATATAAAAGCTGAAATTTGAACCTAAGAGATATTGTGTTATTAGCAATATGACTCTAACAAATTAAAAAATCCAATTGAACACTGATTTACTTCTGGAAAATTATTTTTTTCTTCTTACACATTTTTAGATTTATTGTCTTTTTCAGAATATTTGTCATTTTCATCTTAGTTGGATAAGTTTGTTTTCAGATACACACTTAGAGAACAATATGTCAGTCAATATTTTGTGTCAATATACTGAAAACACATGTAAACACAAAACATATTTTTCTCATCTTAGGAATTTTCAAAATCTTAAGAAAAATTATATACCAAGATCACTCTATCCTTTCCCCTGGTAAAATAAACAGTAAACAGGGAGAGAGGAAGACAAGAAAGGGAGGGAGGAAGAGAAGGAGGAAGGATGGAAGAGAATGAAGCGAATAAGGAAGAAAGGAGAAAAGACATTTCTGACACGCTGCGAGTTTCAATGGTGAAGCTGGCAGGAAGTCCAAAAGCGCCCCCCCCCCTCCAGCTTGCAATGCTTTTTCTTTTTGCCTACTTATAATCATTCTGTTTCTGTTTATGCAAGAAAATATCTCTGAAATAATAACCAAGCAGTTATCTAGTTTAAATTAAATGTGAATTGTCATTTGTAGAATATTCACAGGCTACATGTACTATCTATCCGTGCCCCAGATATGCAACAGCAATCTCTTTTTTTCTGCTTTGTCTTCATCTGGCTCCCAGTCTATGCCTACAGAAGCCTTAAAACATCCTTAGTTACAATGGTGTTAAAAGTAGTCTTTCCCCCTGTACCTTGACATTAGTTTGGCTCTTACTCTGGCATAACTCATCAATAACTGTTAATGGCAAGTCATGTGATATTTTGTTAAGTCAATAAGGTTGGTTCAGAAATACCCTCTCTTTTGATCCTTGGTGTTCTGTTCCAAAACCACTATTTGAACACTAGGACAGCCTGGTTCTTTCAAACTGTGTTCTCTCCCTATATCCACAGGGACTCTGAGCCAATCTCCAGTTTGGAAAGCTAGACCGGTCCAAATAGGAAGCTGGTCAGCAATGGTGACAGAGACTACAGTGTGTAAGGAGAGTAGTCTTCTTTGTGCTGCTTCATGGGACAACTCTTTTTGCACACTAAACCAGCAACCAGAAGGAACCTAGCAGATGACAGGCTCCCTTTCAACCTAACTCACTCGAACAAATCTGAATTTTTAACAGTTGGTTAATCAATCATTTTAGCCATCTTTCAAACCTTACCTCCCTTGCCAACCCCAGCTCAATCTCATATCAAGGAGATGGGATGCAGGATATTTTCCCACGAGTTGGTGATATTTGTTGGAGGGGGACAAAGCTGGGAGGAATCCACCAATTCCTGTCCGTAAATGAGGGCAACGTGTATACAAGCAGGGGCAGAATATTATATGCAAGTATTTTGTTAGCTAGAAACCTATATGCAGGCCAAGAAGCAACAGTGAGAACTGGACACAGAACCACTGATTGGTTCAAAATTGGGAAAGGAGTCCGGCAAGGCTGTATACTGTCACCCTGCCTATTTAACTTATATGCAGAGCACATCATGAGAAAGGCAGGGCTAGATGAATCAAAAGTTGGAATTAAGATTGCCGGAAGAAACATCAACAACCTAAGATATGCAGATGATACCATTCTAATGGCAGAAAGCGAAGAGGAACTAAAGAGCCTCTTGTTGCGAGTGAAGAAGGAGAGTGCAAAACTTGGATTGAAACTAAACATTAAGAAAACCAAGATCATGGCATCTGGCCCTCTCAATTCCTGGCAAATAGATGGGGAAGAAATGGAGGTAGTGACAGATTTTATTTTCCTGGGCTCCAAGATCACTGCAGCCAAGAAATTAAAAGACGCTTGCTTCTGGGGAGGAAAGCCAAGGCAAATCTAGACAGCACACTAAAAAGCAGAGACATCACCCTGTCAACAAAAGTGCGTATAGTCAAGGCTATGGTCTTCCCAGTTGCAATGTATGGCAGTGAAAGCTGGACCATAAGAAAGGCTGAGCGCCAAAGAATTGAAGCCTTTGAACTCTGGTGCTGGAGAAGACTCCTGCGAGTCCCTTGGACTGCAAGGTGATCAAACCAGTCAGTCCTAGAGGAGATCAACCCTGACTGCTCTTTAGAAGGCCAGATCCTGAAGCTAAAACTCAAATACTTTGGCCACCTAATGAGAAGGAAGGACTCACTGGAGAAGAGCCTAATGCTGGGAAAGGTTGAGGGCAATAGAAGAAGGGGATGACAGAGAATGAGGTGGCTGGATGGAGTCACTGAAGCAGTAGGTGTGAGCTTAAATGGACTCCAGAAGATGGTAGAGGAAAGGAAGGCCTGGAGGAACATTGTCCATAGGGTCGCGATGGGTCGGACACGACTTCGCAACTAACAACAACAAAATTTTGTTAGCTGAAAAGCTGGTGGATAGCTCTTTTATTAGGCTGTGTTTAAGAGTCCGCTGAATCTATTTTCAAACAGCAGCAAAACATCGAATTTTATACATCCCGTTACTACGGTACTTATGAAGACAGATAACTTCAGTCAAACAGAAATAGGCTTCGGCTGACCATCACCTGAACTTGTTAAGTTCCCTCTTTCCCGTAGCCAAGATCGAGTTGAATCAGATCTGACCCCCCCCCCCACACACACACACAGACACACACCGCCCTGTAGACTCTTCTAAATTACGAGAACTAACACTGCTTCCCGAACCTGAGGTGCATTCTTGGCAGGCTGTCCCCACATCTCCTTCTGCCTCATCGTAAAAAACGGCCCCCCCTCCCTCGCGCCCCCGCATGGCGGCTCTTTCTCCGCCCCGCCTCCATCCAACCCCAGGGCGCGAGGCTGCAGCCCTCCTCCTCCTCCTCCTCCTCCTCCCCCCCATCGGGCCCCTCTCCTCACACATTCCTTGGGCGCCGCCACGCCCTCACCTCCACCCACACCCCGGCCGGCGTCCTCCCCAATCCCGCCTCCCGTCCCCCGCCTCCTTACCGCCTCCGTCCTCTCTTCGCTTCGGTGCCGTTACGGCGCTGCTCAGAACTCTACGGCTGCCTCAGGGGTCGTTTGCGCTTGCCCTCGCGCGTCCCAGCGAAGGCGGGCGGGGTGGGGGGAGGGAGGAGAAGGCCGCCGGGAATCAACCGCCTCTTCCCAAATTCCTGAGGCAACCGTGAAAAACAACAGCCTCCGCCTGCACCTCTCCCCAAGCACCGACTTGCCTGCCAACTCCGTCCGTCCGTTGGCGGGCTGCTTCTCTTCCTCCTGTTGCTTCAATTTCGCACAGAGTCCCGTTCGCTTCCCCAAAACAAAAGCAGCGGCGGCGACGCCTCCCTCGTCCCTCCCATCCCACTTGGCTCCACTCAATTCTCGCTTTTCCAAACAGCCGCTCCAGTCCAAGTAAGTTGCCTCAGCAGCAAACAGGCAGGAGCGAGCGGGCGGGCGGGCGTTTGGGCGGGGCAACCGAGGCCTCCGCTTGGACTCGGCCGCCTAAGCCAGCCAATGAAAAGCCAAGGAAGGCGGGCCTATGCAAAGCACACAGCGGCGGGTCTTCGGGATTCTGCCAGGGAACCCAGCCGATCGCTTCGGAGTCAGTTTCGAACTTGAGCCCCGTCCGGCGCTTCTCCCGACTTTTCCCTTCTCGGTTTGATTACGCGCTGGAGCTGCGCATTCGAGGATTAGGAGGGTACTGAGCGGACGTAGTTAAACGCTTAACATCGTAGCCAAATCTATCCCAAATAGCAGCATTGGTCCGTTGCTCTTCCGTTGTTTCACATTTAAGGACATCCTTAAATGCTACTGACTGAACACTTTTCTGGCTCCTTCAAAAACGCTGGAGGGGTACCGTAATAGTAATGAAAACTCCATGACCGACATTTTTTTTAATCAACAGCTTTGATAGCAATGTGCAGTTCTGGAGCACCCAGATTGTAGCACCACCATTTCTAGATACAATATTCTTGGAGAGTACTTTGAACTTAACCTGTAAAGAACAGAGATAGCATCCCAGCTATTTGATGAAACAGAAAAGGGATATGGTAGTTCCCTGCTGATAAAGAAATAATTGCAGAATTGTAGGAATAGTATTAGGAAACAGACTAACAAATGTCATTGAAAGCAATAGTCCTGGGGCATTTTTAAATCTGAAAAATCCATCATATCCATAAAAACGTATGCCACATTAATTGTGGTCTTTTATGTGCTAATGTGAGTAGGATGCATTCATCTTTCAAAGAAGCATGAAGTACTGCCGCAAAATTTTAGCTATCCTGATATATTTTCTGAAAACAACTCTATTAGGCATGGTTTTTATACAAGATCCCAACTTGGCAATTTTCTTCAGAGCACAGAGGAAAGCACAAGAGAATGAGCTTAGCTGAGGAAGCAAAAGTAATGGGCATTTTGGAGGACAGTAATACTAGAGGTCTTGATTTTGAGGTAATCTAAAACTGAGTATCATATGCTGTACTTTTTAAAAATGAAACTTAAACTCAAGCAATAAGACCAGAGACATGTACAGCTCAGTCAATAAAATCAAAATGGTGGTCCAAACTAGGTGATTAAAGCACCATCCTTTGTTATGTCCATGCTGTTTGTGATTAACATTAAATTGCCCAGTTGCACTTGCCATTTTTTGACTTTGTTGACCATCTCTGCAGAAATCCTAAAAAATAAAAGTAGATCCCATGACATAGGAACATAATGGGGGAAAAATAGACATAAATGATAGTTCCTAACCAAGGAGGTTTTAAAAGTTCAATGAGATGAGAAAGGGATAACAGAAGACGCCAATGTGACAATCCAAAACAGCTTAATGAAAATCTGAACATAAAAAGGACTCATACACAAAACAGAAATAATATCAGGTTACAAGTGAAGAGAACAGAGAGATTGTCCAAACTGTAGGACTGATATCAGGAAATTAACCTTAGCCAAGGTTAAAAAAGGATGCTAAACCTAACCAAAATGGCTTCTTTGGATACTGTATGTTCAGAATAAAAGGAATCTGTGTACCAGCTACTCAGTGAAGACAATAAACTGCTAACATGTAATAAAATACAAGATTACTCAATTCCTGATTTTTTTCAGTTTTCCCTCCAAAATGTTTATGTTCCAACAGGAAATTATGAACAGGGTAAGATTGACATCTAAGACTGACAGAATCAGGAAATATTACTTTACTGTTTTTTTCAGATCGAAATGAATTGCATTCCAGACTGTCTAAGGCAGGGGTCGGCAACCTGAAAAAGCAAAAGAGCCACTGGGAACCGGTTCCATCACACATAAAAAAAGTGGGAGCCGCATGCGTGTGTCCATGCATGCGCAAAAAAATGTTTTGCGCATGCGCAAAATGTTCTGTTTCTTGCACGTGCGCGGACACGCGCGGTTGCCACTTTTTTATGTGTGATGGAACCGGTTGTGCGGCGGCGACGGCCCGTTTGCAGAGCCGACATTAATCTGGCACCCAGTCAAATGGTCACCTCCTTATTGTGATGCCATCTTTCAACCACCCGCATAAAATTTTCTGGCAAAGCTTCCATAATCTTAGAAATACAGGGAGAAAGAAAAGCAACACAGAGCGTGAGCCTTTTGTTTTTTCTTTAGAAGATCCTGTTGTTAAAGTGCTCTTTTCCCCACGACATAAAAGCCCAAACCTTACAAACTGGCAGCCCTCCTCCATTGCATCAGCTCTCTACACAACCTAGTATTGTGCTGATTAATTTAAAAAGTCCCGGAGAGTTCTGAGGAACTTGCTCCCCAACTTTGACATTTCCCCATTTCGACAAAATGGCAGAATCCCACCCCTCTTCTTGGTGCCATTCGATGCTTTAATAACTACGAGAAAGGCAGAAATTTAGCACGATCAGCTAAATACTGGCTGCCCCAGTATTTCTGCCTCCCACGCAGCAGAAAGAACACAAGGGGCGAGACTGGGTGGAGGGGCTAGCAGAGATACGACAAACTGTTGAAAGAAGCCCGATTCCCTTTTCTTTACCCGCCGTGATCGCGGCCTCGGTCACCGAAGCCTCGCATTCTCCCAAGCAGAAAAAGGGGACCTCTGTGTGCAACTATGTGAAGGGTAGCGCTGAGAGGCCCAACCGCGCCTACTCTGAACTTTCCTGCTGCTTTGTGGCTATAAAAAGAACTCCCGGGACGCGCGCACCTCTCGGAACAGGCAGTGGCGCCGTCCCTTGGGAAAGCTGCCGCGGCCTGTTTGCAGGCGGCCGCGTTCCTCTGAAGGCGGCAGCTCTGCAAATGGGCCACAGCAGCGCGCGCACCTCTCTAAACGGGCGGTGCCACTCTCCATTTGGAGAGGTGCGCGCACACCACTGCCCGTTAGAAGAGGTGCGCGTGCACCGGGCAACTGGGAGCCGCAGGAGATGGCTCAAAGAGCCGCATGCGGCTCCGGAGCCACGGGTTGCCGACCCGTGGTCTAAGGTATGGCTGAGCCCCTACATATTATCTTTGAGAAATTCTAAACAACTGAAATGCCAAACAATGGAGAACAAATTTTCCTTTCCAATTTCTATTGGGAGATCTGTCACCTGCAAGTGGGAAGTGATGCTGTTTTCAAGATTAGTTGTCCTTGCCATACCGGGTTAAGCTGAGGGAAAACGTACCTAATTGGAGAATGTGATTTATGATGGTTAAGCAAAGGAGGGAACTATGCCTTAATATTATTGTGCTCAGGGGAGGGGAATCTGGATTTTGGCTTTATCAAAGTATTGCCGATACTTTAACAACAAAGCCCCACTTTCCTAGTGACCCTTGATGAAATTATGAAGGAGGGTTTATTTTTATCACCAGTTCCGAATTTGTGCAAATGAAATTTCACAGGAGGCTCTTTTGGGGATAGAAAACCTGAATTCTATCTATATGGTACTTGGCATGGAGTCAGGTTTTGGGCAACATTATGGTGCCTTAACAGCTTTTGTTATTACATCACAGAATACGATACATAAGATTATGAAACATCATGAAGTGGATAATAGAATAAAATTAATGCTGAACAGATGTACTCTAATTTGGAGGCCTCTACATTTTTCTTAAACTTTATAAGTCTGTTCTGTATGGTTGTCACATTGCCTGAGTTCATATATTCCACTAATTCATAATATGGCTTGATTCTGGTTTGTTATATGAATTCAATCTGTTGTTGTGGAATAAGGTTAAACACACAAATCCAACAAATTCTCATTTATTCAATAAATTATGGTTAAACAGTGTCAGGGAATTATAGTTCAGCCATTCAGTTGCACCATGCTAAAAGGACTGGCTCCTTTCATTAGATTCTTTTGTGTTGTATTATGTTTAATTTGAGTACATAGTCATATAGTCTATTAAAGACTTTTAAGGTAAATAATGCCTCAGAGTTCTTTGAAGAGTTCATCAGAAACGACAGCAATATTTTAAAAATATTTTAAAAAGAAAATGTATTAGAAGTAAATTCACATTCTATTATTTTGAAAAAAAATCCATTATGTAAGTTTCTAGAGTTGGCATTTCCTCTGGCACCCAAAATTTCTCTAATAGGTAGCGTGTTAATTTTGAATGTATGGTCACAGTACATTGCATCCAGAGTAACTTCAGAAGTTTGAGAATTGTTAAAAATACAACATAGTGTTTTGCATTGTTCAATATGAATTTTTATCATCAGTGATTTAATACTGAACATTCAAGGTCAACCTGAGAAAAAGGTTTTGTTATTCATGCTTTACAACTTTTAAAAGATTATGCCATTTCTTCTGTTAGTCATATGCTGGGATTTTGTTTTCATGAAATTTAGTTTTCTATCAGGTAAAATGGAACTGCATCTAACTGTTGCTTACAATATCTCTTGCAATGAGCTCTTTCATTATTTCGTTGGTACCACCATAAATTGGCTGAACACGAGAATCCACAAAAGATCTGGGGGAAAAAAGATAATGAAGCATATGAATTAAGCATACTAATACTAATAAATAGAAATATCTTATGTCATAGGATATACCTTTTCCTACCAAGAAATAATCTTAATGATGACCTTATTAATGGTGATTGGTAGCTTTTACGATAATGTGAAATGCAAATTTTAAAGTTTCTGCAACCTTGTTTTCCATAATACAGGGAGTGCAGAATTATTAGGCAAGTTGTATTTTTGAGGATTAATTTTATTATTGAACAACAACCATGTTCTCAATGAACCCAAAAAACTCATTAATATCAAAGCTGAATATTTTTGGAAGTAGTTTTTAGTTTGTTTTTAGTTATAGCTATTTTAGGGGGATATCTGTGTGTGCAGGTGACTATTACTGTGCATAATTATTAGGCAACTTAACAAAAAACAAATATATACCCATTTCAATTATTTATTTTTACCAGTGAAACCAATATAACATCTCAACATTCACAAATATACATTTCTGACATTCAAAAACATAACAAAAACAAATCAGTGACCAATATAGCCACCTTTCTTTGCAAGGACACTCAAAAGCCTGCCATCCATGGATTCTGTCAGTGTTTTGATCTGTTCACCATCAACATTGCGTGCAGCAGCAACCACAGCCTCCCAGACACTGTTCAGAGAGGTGTACTGTTTTCCCTCCTTGTAAATCTCACATTTGATGATGGACCACAGGTTCTCAATGGGGTTCAGATCAGGTGAACAAGGAGGCCATGTCATTAGATTTCCTTCTTTTATACCCTTTCTTGCCAGCCACGCTGTGGAGTACTTGGACGCGTGTGATGGAGCATTGTCCTGCATGAAAATCATGTTTTTCTTGAAGGATGCAGACTTCTTCCTGTACCACTGCTTGAAGAAGGTGTCTTCCAGAAACTGGCAGTAGGACTGGGAGTTGAGCTTGACTCCATCCTCAACCCGAAAAGGCCCCACAAGCTCATCTTTGATGATACCAGCCCAAACCAGTACTCCACCTCCACCTTGCTGGCGTCTGAGTCGGACTGGAGCTCTCTGCCCTTTACCAATCCAGCCACGGGCCCATCCATCTGGCCCATCAAGACTCACTCTCATTTCATCAGTCCATAAAACCTTAGAAAAATCAGTCTTGAGATATTTCTTGGCCCAGTCTTGACGTTTCAGCTTGTGTGTCTTGTTCAGTGGTGGTCGTCTTTCAGCCTTTCTTACCTTGGCCATGTCTCTGAGTATTGCACACCTTGTGCTTTTGGGCACTCCAGTGATGTTGCAGCTCTGAAATATGGCCAAACTGGTGGCAAGTGGCATCTTGGCAGCTGCACGCTTGACTTTTCTCAGTTCATGGGCAGTTATTTTGCGCCTTGGTTTCTCCACACGCTTCTTGCGACCCTGTTGACTATTTTGAATGAAACGCTTGATTGTTCGATGATCACGCTTCAGAAGCTTTGCAATTTTAAGAGTGCTGCATCCCTCTGCAAGATATCTCACTATTTTTGACTTTTCTGAGCCTGTCAAGTCCTTCTTTTGACCCATTTTGCCAAAGGAAAGGAAGTTGCCTAATAATTATGCACACCTGATACAGGGTGTTGATGTCATTAGACCACACCCCTTCTCATTACAGAGATGCACATCACCTAATATGCTTAATTGGTAGTAGGCTTTCGAGCCTATACAGCTTGGAGTAAGACAACATGCATAAAGAGGATGATGTGGTCAAAATACTCATTTGCCTAATAATTCTGCACTCCCTGTATTTCTAAAATCTATATGGCCCTAAGCTTCCTGGGAATAAAGATGACAAGTATAATTATTAAAGCTCATGGAGAAAAAAGAAAGGAGGTAAGATTCACATTTGCTGCTTACTAAAAAGACAAAATGTAAAGGGAAGTTCATACTACCTGAAAATCTAACTGCAATAAAAACCTGAGCTTGCTGCTCACACTGTATGAGGTAAGCTGACTGGAAAAGTAAAAGATTCCTGAAGTATTTATGCTCAATTTGTTCAACTAAACTGCATGGCTAACAAAATAAAAAGAGTAACTTACTTTGCAATTGGGTATTCCCACATATATCCCCATCCTCCATGAAGCTGCACACACTGAGTAGCCACATTGTTTTGGAGATCAGAAGCCCTTAAAGTATAGATAGATAAATCTATTTCAAAACTATTTGAATTGTTATGTTTCAGAAACTAGTTGAAATTATCACTTCCATTTATCTAGCTGCCAAGTTTTAACAGCTAGCAAAAATATTTTAGCAATCATGCAAAAATTTATATGATTTAAAATCCCATTTTAGCAATAGCAACTGAACAAAAGGCTTTTAAATGTAGGTTTAAATTTAGCAAGATGTTCATTATACATAAATGTTCAATACAAAAAATTGGTTTATCTTCTACTGAAAATGTTTTCTACATCAGTTTAAAGTATGGAAAAATTATCTATACCAAGTAAATTTTCTATTTAGTAATAAAATCTCCACAGCACTATATGAATATATAGCTAAAATCAAATTCAAAAGAGAAACAACTTTAAGAAAGATACTTTGAAGATTACATTGGAGAGCAAGATAAGCATGTCATGAATGGCAATACCCAAAATATATATAGGTACAGCCATAAATAAGCGTTCTGCATATTGCTGGAAGTACAATTAAACAGGTATGTACAACTGCAGACAGATGAATGATTTCCTTTTAAACTATAATTGCTTTTCTGTCGGGTGCTTCAGTACAATATTAATTTATAAGAGACAAACATCTCAAGAAAAGTGTTTTGCTCTTTCTCTTAATCTTACATCTCACTTCTTTTACCCATGTAGTTAATTTAATCTGGCATCAGTACACAGTATTTCCTTGGATGTTTTCTTTTGGTGAAACATATGTTAATATGTAACAGCAAAAAATTCCAATAGCTGTTTCTGGCTAATGAAAAACTGAACTGTAAGGAATTTAGGTAAAGCTGTCTTATGTAATGATGGACTGCTTTTCCAGTCAGATTTAAGAAAAATTCTACCTGTGTATATATGTGCAGTGTGTGTGATTGATATATATATATATATATATATATTGTATTTAACACATTGTTAAATAACTATTTTTTCCATTAATTTAATAATGGATCCGAGAAATGTTTAGTTCGTTCATTTTGCATTGCTATAGAATTCAAACTTTTAATATGATAGTCATTTTTCCCCAAGAATCATTTAGAATATAGACTCTTTTGTCAACAAAATCTTTCCTAGGAAATCAGCTAATAATAAAGTTCAACTGAAAGCCTGCCAATTAATCATCCCTCTTTAAAATCAATGCAGAACACTAAATCAATGTAGTATCCTACACATAAAGGCCCTCAAAATATTTTATTTAAAAAAAATAATTCACAACTTTGCATTGCATTCTGGGCATGTAGCCTGAATTATTCCTGCTTTTTAACATGAGTTTATAATATAACAGCATAATGGAGCTGGAAGAGACCTTGGAGATTTTCTAGTCTAACCCCCTGCTTGAGCAGAAAATCCTATATCATTCTGGGCAAATGACTGTCCAATCTCTTCTTAAAAACTGATAATCATATTTAAAAAATAATTAAAAATATAGTTAAAATGTAATAAATGATGTGTTTAAGATAAACCATTAATCATGGTATCAAATTGTTTTTTAGGGATAATGCATTTCTCCAAACCAATAAATATCACAGAAACTGCTATTCTTTATCTAATGCAATATTTTTAGATATTACAGATGCTATTCTGGATGGCATTATGTAGATATCAAAATGTCTATATACTATGAAATAGCCAGCAAAAACATCATACTGTACTCCATATTTTTGTACCTTACAGTTTTAATTCTCCCCTCCAACTTGCTAATCTTTTGTTTTCCTGCAGTAAAACTAACATCCACAAAGATGGAAGGAATCATTGAGGTCCTTTCCTTCTGTTTTGTGCAGGAATCTTAATTCACAACAAATGACTTTGGAGCTTCAGCTTGAACACAATATATAGAAACCACCGCCCCTACTCATATGGTTAGCATTTTTTTCTTAACATTCCACGGGAATATACAAACATGTAACTTAAATCCATTAATTCACGCTAAGCCATTTTAAACTATAAACAACAGGCTCTGGCCTTTCCTATATGACACCCTTTCAGGTATCCAAAGAGTCAAGAAATGTGCACGGAGTTGTTGGATGAAAGTGCATAGGTGGATGAGTTATTTACTCCAGCAACTTGCAACCTTCCCTGCCAGCTATCCCATTGATTTTTCTGGGGAAGCCAGAAGGAAAGATTGTAATCATGTTATCACAGAGCACTTGGCAACCAGTTGTCAGAGCAAATGGACTGCCAAGCGCCCAGATTACAATCACAAGACTGTGGGGTGCTGGAACAACCAGAATTCCAGGGACAACTGTAACTACCATTCGCTTAGCACCATTGTAACTTTGAACTGTCACTGAATGAATGGTCATGTCAAGGACTATCTGTATTCCAAAGAACGTGATGCGCTTCAGTGTTCAGTTGAAAGTGTTTTGTGTGTGTTTCAAATTATTTCCCATCTGTTGACCAATGCTGGGTGTCTTGTTTAGCCATATCTATCTGGAAAACAAGGAGGGCTTACTAAATTCATGAGCCTCAGCAGTCTATGTGTGTGTATGTGAGAGACCATTGGCCCAACCTGCATGTTAATAAACTCCACTTAGAATGTCATGTCTGTACATGTCAGCAAACCTATGTTTTCATGTTCTGCTTCCTTATTAATGAAAGAAATCTATTTCAACTTTTACAAAGGTATCAAATAAAACATGGGTTAGGACTGAGATACAGCTGCTAAAAAGATGCTATGTTGGGATGCATAAACAGGTCACCAAGTTTGATCAACTGCCCTGATCAGACCCATTTGGAGTACTGAGTGCAATTCTGGATACCATAATTTAAAAAGAATAATGACAAATTGGAACAGGTTCAGAGGAGGGCTACCAAGAAGGTGAAAAGTCTGGAAACCAAACAGAGTCAGTTCAATAATCTGGATATATTTCACCTATAGAATAGACAGCCAAGGGAGATATGAAAGCAATCTTCAAATGTCTGAAGTGTCAACTTACAGAAAAGGGAGTGGATTTATTTTCCATTGCCCCAGTGGGCCAGACCAGAACCAATAGGTAAAAACAAAGAAGAAATTTCACACTAGACATCGGAAAGAAATTCTTCAGTGAACAAGTTGTCAGCCAATGAAAGAAGCTGTCAAACAACATAATGATTTCTCATTCACTAGAGTTCTTCTACAGAGCTGAGTGGTCATCTATTAGAGATGCTCTGATGGATTTTGCAGTGAGCAGGGAATTGACTGGATTATTTCTATAGTTCCTTCCAGCTATGATTCTAATGAAATCTTGTTTAAAGCAAAACTAAGAGTGCTCATTTAAAATTATTTATACATATTGTTCAGAGTGAAAGCAACAAAATAGAACTGAAAATAGGGTAAACCATTTAAATTTTCTGCAGAAAGTATTTGTCCCTACAATTCTCGAGTACAATATGAGATTATATTTATTGTCACTATTCAGATTTAGAGCACATATATATGACAACAGACATACCAGTATTTGGCCATTGAAGCAGTAGCAGAATCCAGGCATTTCCGTGAATGAAGATCAATACAATTGTCCAAAAATGTCCGACCTACACAAATCTGTGTTTTCAATTCCGCTAACTTGTGTTGCACAGTCTTTCAATTGAAAAGGAAAAGATAAAATGTATTACCTTCCGATACTTGCAAGACATTATGAACATTCCAATTATATCTCCGTAATAGTTGGGAATATTTTGCAAAAAATAGTCTTTTATGTTCAAAGACAGTATCCATAGAAATTCTTCAAAATTTAAAATATATTTACTGTCTCAAAGCAAACTAACACTTTAATCATATTGAAACTATGTATGTAAAAAACATTTAAGCCTTAATATTTATAGGTAGTCCTCGACAATTGTGCCCAAAATTTTCATTGCTAAGCAAGACAGTTAAGTGAGTTTGGCCTATTTTCACACGTGTTAAGTGAATCACTGCAGTTGTTAAATTAGTAACACAATGTTAAGTGAATATGGCTTCCCCATTGACTTTACTTGTCATAAAAGTTGATCACATGACCCTGGGATACGGCAACTGTCATAAATTGGCAAGCATCTGAATTTTGATTACATGACCTTGGAGATGCTGCCAAGGTTTTAAGTGTGAAAAACAGTCATAAATCATTTTTTTCAGTGCTGCTGTAACTTCTATCAGCCACTAAATGAATGACTGTAAGTCAAGGACTACCTGTATTTGGTGGGGAATGGAACCCCACCACAATTCTTTCCGAATTTAGTAGATACAGTATTAGTTATATGTTAGATTGTGGAAGGATTTTATCTCTATGAAGACTGTTGTATTGTTCACTATCACCAACGGTAATGCCCCTTTTTCAAAATCCTACCTTAACTTTAGTTTAAAAACACAAAACTTTTACAAGTGTAAATTTTAGCCAGATCAGTAAAACTGATCACGAACAGAGGCATTTTATATCTAATTAATCTTGATAGTACATCGGCTTTGTACCTAAAAAGAACATCAGTGTTTATTTTTTTTTCTATTATACCCAGAAAATTGAATTAATTTCATATGAAGGGCAATTTCACAGTTAATTCCCCCCATCTCTGCTTTTGTCTGCCATCCAACTCCCCTCTAGCACTGTTTTCTCATGCTACTCTCTGCTCAGTCTCATCTCCTCTCCCAAGTTGTCCTGACCAGCAATTCTCCTTGTCACTCAATGTATTTCCTATTTAATATGCAATCTTCCCTCCAGCAAGTTCACCAAAAAGTAGTAATCCATTTTTCTTCTGAAAAATATTTTTACTGAGCATGTTTCAAAAAGAAGTGCAGCTGCCTCCCATATTCATTTCCCCAAAGAACACCTCAGGAGTGTCTGAAAACTACTAATTATTTCTGAAATTGGATTTTTTTTCTGCTTTTCCAAGCCAGGAATTTGTAAAAGAAAGCAAGTCCATTGCTTGATATTATAACTGATATTATAAGTTGATGTTATAAACTGGACTAAAATCTTTTCCCCATCCTTAAAAAATCTAAAAATGCACATTTTATTATACAGAATTATAAATACAGAATTCCACCTTCAGCAATTACAATAACCTGCACCAGGATGTATTTATGACATGCTTGCAAAGAAAGGATATAATTCTGGCATTCAACCTCCTTTAAAAATATCAGCAGTCAATCTATACATTTTTAACTGTTAGCCTAAAGCTTAAGGATCAGATACAACAATGCACTTCATACGAACATTTTTGTTTTTAAGGAATAAACTGAGAAAGTCTCCAAGTCACTTTCTAAAAGAACAAAAAGCTGGATATAATCTGCATACCTGGGACAAAAAAAGTCCCAGGAGTCCTAGAAACCATAATAGCAGCCCTCTGCTAGAAATCAAAAGAAAGATTTACAGCCACACTAAGAAATATACAAGTTTTGGATATAGATTGTTCATCAAATCATCAGGCAACCAGGTCTGCATCCCAAATGGAAAAAAACCCCAAAACAATTTTAAATTAAAAAATATTACTGAGGAAACAAATATTCTCAAGTTCTCACCTGTAAATGTGAAATTGTTTTCCCAAAAGCTTTTCGTTGTTTAACATAGTTTCTTGTTTCTTCAAACATGAATTCACAGCTAGAAATTGCTATATCACCGATCAAGAGCCTTTCCTTGTGAGTTATGGGGGGGAAAGACATTCTCAGACATATTCATTATTAAATGGAAAAAATATTATTTCTCTATACATTTTTCTGTTAGATACCTCCTCTTTGTTCTTGCATTTCTGGCTTTATAAACCTTTCTAGTTTATAAAGATGTAAATAGATCTAAATCAGCCTTGTACTTACATCAACTGTAGATCTTAATTTCTGCTTTGAGTACACTTTTGTGTCTGGTATATTAAATGTAAGACTGTGGAAAAAAAAGCTCTGAAATAATTTGACTTACTCCAGATGCAATTGTAATATTTAATATTCTGGCCTGTAATATCAAGATACATTTTAAGCAGGGTCAAAATAGATAGTCTTTATGCATGGTGGAAAAATTGAAAATTGCTCTTAACTGATACTACTCTTTTAAGATATCAGTCTGATATTCTGTCTGTTTGTACTGTAGGTTAATGACTATACAGCCCAACATTGACATATTTTGCTTTGGTCCTAAAATAATTGAGAGATGAATCTGTGATTATGGTATGCAGAAGTTTTGATCAGCATATGGAAGTCAGGTATGAGGAGCCAACAGACTTGAGGTGTACATAATATGTTTCAGCTTTGTGCTTTGACTCTCTACCAAGTGCTACTGTGTAAAGGTATATGAACTGCTTGAACTATTGGATATGCTTAGTATTCTACATAAAAACATAAATCATATTCAGAAAATAATATTCCCAAAGGAAAGACTCATATCGAAATATTCCAGTATAATACTCCTCCCCTGCAAAATATTTTGAGACAGGAAAACAATAACAGAATGTAGACAAATGCCTATATAAATAGAACTGAGTTAAGTGAAATCTTTTGAAGAATTAATTCTATTTTGGTGGATGCTGAGCAGAAAAAGGCCCTTCTAAACTGTTTTCAATAACTTGGTATTTTAAACTGGTGTCAGAAATTGTGGCCTGGGGCAGTGGGAGCGGGGAAACATTCTACAGGAGAAAAAAATGCTAAAACAAATCAGCATCTCCTTTGGAGTTTTAAAAGTATGCTTTACTAGGAGCAAAATATGCCTTGCTTTGGACTTAAGAAAGGCTCAGCTGCAGTCTCCTAAACCTTCAATTTCCTTCTCCCTCAAAGCTAATGACAGGGAAATAGCTCTTCCTGACATTACACAGACTTCATGTTTCCATTACTAAAGTCCACAAAGAGAGCACTAAGGCAGTGATTCACATAGAAGGCCCTAGTAAAAATGGATTTGCTTCTAAAAGTATCTGTACAATAGTTATAGAACAGGAGTGAGATTTAAGACTACATATATTATTACAATATTAACATTACTAAGTATATCCCTCAAATCTTTCCCTCGCATATTACAATGTGTTATATAAAAACTCAAGCCTTAAAAGCTCAACAGAAAATAACAGTGCAATTCTGGGTGCAAGATTTCCACGTGGAAATCAATAGGTGATAGCTGTTAACATCTTGCATAGAAGATCAAATGTCATCTAGCATAATCTGTTGCTGGCAGATAGCTGCAATGACAAATAATGCCTTTGTGTTATTCTTCAGTGTGATTTTATATCTCAGTATGGTTTCACATCTGCCTTACCTGAGGAAGCTCTGACATTAGATAATAGAAGCCTTTGTTCTCCTGGCCAAGTAGCGCACTGGCAGGCAAGCGGACATCTTCAAAAAATAGCTCAGCCGTGTCCTAATTTTAAATAACAAAGTCATATATTTGTCAGTGTTCCTTATTAACCCTGTATGCTTGTCTCTTAAAGAACTGTGGGCCCACAGATGAGTTAAAATGAATGGAGGATACTATTTATCAAAGTGACTACTTAGCATAGACAAATTCCAAGGCCTAAGTAATATATAATAATGAAAATAAATGTTTGTTCCACCTTGTATTTATTCTGTTGACTTGTAATGATGGGTGGAAAAAAAATCTCATTTTATCATAAATAGGACATGGAAGATGTGAGGCAATTATTTCTGCAGCTCTACTTTTATTTTCCCAGAAGCCCAAATCCTTACCCTCCACCTTTGAGTGATATAAATATTCTGCACTTCTTTTTGAGTGCACTTACTTTCTACTCTTTTCTGTATTTGAATGTGGCAAAGCGAACACTTCCTGCCACTGGATCCAGCTGAGAAGTCCTGTTGGGTTTCATGGCTTATCAGTCAACACTGCTAACATCGAATGTTCTTACTTTGACAACATATGGAGATGCAGCCTTTTTCTTTCCTATGTTTTACTTTTAGAATTAGATGATACTGGGGGAGGAGGAGGAATGTGATGGGAGTTAGTTAAACATAACAATATTGTAATAGTATGTGAAAGCAGGGACTTTTGAAATAAGAGATAATAAGAAATGGCAGGTTGGAGAACTGGAGGGAAAGCCTGCATTTCAAACTAATTGGAGAATGTGATTTATGACTGTTAATTAGAGGAGGGAATTGTGTTTGATACTATGTGCAAGGGGAGGAGAATTCAGATTTTGGCTTTGACCATGTACGTGCTGATGCCATGTTATTTGAATAAAGATTCTTTAAGGTAAACAATGCCTCGAAGTTCTTTGAAGAGTAACATCTGTTGGAACCATGACATTCAAGAAAAAGCTCACAGGAATTCAGTAGGTGAAAAACACTGTTATGGGAACTGTAAGATTAGGTTACAGATTTCTGCAGCCAACTGCCAAATATATCTAGCTTGCTATCTAATGCAATGATAACTGAAATATATTTCCATTGAGTTTACTACACATACTTATTAGAGCAATTACCTAGGACTCACCTGTGCTTTAAGTCCTATTTTTTCAAGCTTACGTCCTTTGACAAAGCCTTTCATACCGTTTTCTACTAGGAAGAGGCTAATTCCATGAGCAGGGGAACGGGACTCACGGTTTGTAACAGCCACAACAATAACCAAATCAGACATCCAGCCATTCGTAATAAATACCTGTATCAAACCAGAGAGATATACTAGAATTATTTTATTGTAATTTGCTTTTTTGCCTTAGTCCCCTAAAGCCAGCCATTCCTTATTTAGTTCTTGCACTCATTTCTTATCTTGAGGGATGTTTTCCAGTTTAAATAATCACCCTTTGAGGTCATAGAAAGACAGAATCTCAAAGACACTCGAAGATAACCTAAAATATACTCTCCATCTACTTTTAGGTAGAACTCTTACAAGATTATCTGGTTGCCACAGATAACTATGTTGTAGAAGCCAAAGTAATTGTACATAAAAAAGTGCATGGTGTTTTGAATGCTCTTTAGTAAAAACATACAAGAAAAAAGTGTGGCAAATTGAGTACAATTGAGGTAAACTAGTATCACGTTCAAACAAGATTGTTTCTCAGAATACTTACAAATTAGGCTGGCAATGCAAAATAGCCACGCTACATGAGTCATAAGTATGGACTACCACAATAGATTTCAGTCAACCAATTAATAAATAACAATATAAAACAATAATTAAGCAAACAAAAAAACCTTTTTTTAATAAATGAATCTTTATTTACATTTCGTGTTAAAAACACACCATACACCAACACAGACAAAAAAACCCATTTACAATATACAAAAAATGAAGAAATCAAAAAATTGAAAACCATTTCAAAAATTTCACATTATATCTACTTCTAAACTAGCAATTATATTCCACTCATTAAGTCTCTTATTCAACTCCAAAGCTTATTCATTAACAACGACTATATCACTTCATTTTTGACCAACCTCCAAGCCACCCTCATTTCTTTAATCTTTTATCCATCCAAATATACCATTTATTCCATGATAGAAATGCTGGTGTCTCTTCTTTACCCTTCAACTTCTTGGTCAATGTGTCTGCTTCTGCACAATCAAGTATTCTCCTAATTATAACTTCATCCGGCGGGGTATGATTTGCCTTCCAAAATTGAGCATACCCCATCCTTGCCGCCATTAAGATATGTAAAACCAAATACCATATTTCCTTCTTAATATTTCCAGGCCTGGAGCCAAGCAGATACGTCTCTGGTTTAAGATCAACTAAACACCCTGTGATTTCCTCTATCCATTTTTGGATCCTCATCCAATATCTAACCACTTCCGGACATGTCCACTATAAGTGATAGTATGTACCAATCCCTTTACCACACTTCCAACAATCGGCCGACAATCCGGGGAACATTTTGGAAAGTCTAGCCGGAGGGAGATGCCATCTATAAAGCATTTTGTATATGTTCTCCTTATATGACGTGGAAACCACCAGCCTCATATTGGTCCACCAAATCTCTTCCTATTTCTTTTCATATCAAGCATCTACTCTAGTTTTTCCGGATGAAATTTAACTTATATTCAAAAATCTCATAATATGATTCTGCTTTAGTTATGCAATGAACTACAACAATTAATAACCAGACACATTTAGATTCTTTAAACTCCATTGTCAAAAGGCATTGGGGCATACATCCTCCTGAGATTTTAGCAACACCAAAATTTTCTTTAAATAATTGTCTGAAGAAAAAATGTCTTTCTACTGATACACAATCTTATTACATGTTCCAACAAAACAAAACATTCATTTATTTACAGTTATATCACACATTTCTATTCTCAAGGCAGCATATATGGTACTCCTCCTCCCATTCCCCCCCAACACTGCTGCTTTGAGGAAGACTGGGCCTAAGAGAGCAAAGTCATCCAGGGACTTTCTGGGCCGAGGGTAGACAAGAACCAGGTTCTCTGCACTCATAGTCCAACACCTTAACCACTACAGGTTACAAACTTAAGATATATTTATTTATTTATTTTGATGCCTGGTGCCTGCCTGGACTAGTCCCTGCAGTTTTCTTGGCAAATTTTCAGAAGTGATTTGTCCTTGCCTGCTTCCTAACACTGAGAAAGAGTGACCCACACAAAGTCACCCAGTGGCTTTGTGCCAAGGGAAGGACTAGAATTCATGGCCTCCTGATTTGTTTCATGGTGCACTATCCATTCCACCAAACTGGCTCAACAAGCTTAGCACATATTCATCCAATCAAATCATTAACTTTTCTATATCACAGATTAACTGTTTTCAAGGGCATTCCAAATGACACAGAAATCAAAGGCAACAGATTTTGGATGGGTGAGGTGCACTTCAATTCCTGTGTCAGTATTTGACAATATTTATCAACAGATAACACCATCTTTTCTTCTAAACGTGAGCATATCAACATTGTCTCTAGACTGGTAGTAGTTTCAAGGATGTTGCTCCTGGGGGATTTCAACCTCCATACTCAGGGGAGGGTTGCAGCATAATTTGTAAGTTTGTGACCTCCATGCTTATCACAGGTAATTGTGGCCTTGCTGCTTATGTTTGGGCACACACCAGACCTGGTCTTTAGTTTAGTGCAGATGAGATATGATCTGAACGTATTTGGATGGCTATGTCAATGCTGCAAACATTGACATGTTTTTGCACTGACAATATAAGAGGCAGCCTTTTGCTTTAACTGTTTGGTTTTGAATCACTAAAGTGTGGGAGGAATGCAGCCCAGATGTTTTGACAAGATAAGGGATAGCCCTTCAGAAGGGAAGTGAAACTTAGTGTGTTAAATTAATTGGTAAATGTGATTCATGATGTGTAAATAAGGGAGGGAAATTCTGTATGATGTATGTCAAGGGGAGGAGAATTCAGATTATGGCATCCACCCATGAGTGCCGATGCTCCATTTTCATTATTATAGACTTTTTTGAAATAAACAATCATGCAGTATACTTCGATCTGTCTTATTAATCGGAAGCATGACAGGCTAGTTGCTCTTTACCATGGTCAGACAACTTCCTTGTCAAAGTACAATTTGCAGCTGCCTTGAACCTCAGAAAGAGTGGCAGACCCATTACTTTGGATCGCCAAGGCATTTAATGGATTCAGATGGTTTCCAGAGAGCTCTGAGGGGGGATTCCCAACAATTTGGTGGGTAGTTTTGTCTCATGCCTGGTCAATCTGTGGAATCTGGAGATGTCTGGAGCACTTAGTACAATTGGCCAGTATGGCATCTCTCCAGTTACCAATCCCAGTGAGTGTCAGCCCCACCATACAGAGCAAATCAGGAAATTGACTCTGGAGGAAGGCTAAAAGAATGTTTATTAAGATTTGGTATACTACAGAGTCTTGAAAGTCTGGATGAGCTACACTTCTTCCCCTTTCTTATATCCCAGTGAATTAGGCAGGCATTAACCTGGGTCGCTTCCAAAAATTATCTCTTTGCTCTGGGCTTATAAAAAGTTTCAGCCTTTTGCCTAGGTGACAGTTTATGCATATTTGCAGCAAGGTCATTGTCCTTATTTGCTACAGTGAATAGTTTAATGATGAGCTAAGGGAAATGAAGAGATTCCTGGAATGATGCTGGCATAAAACCAGAAGTGGACACAAATGAGAACTGATAAAAGCTCACGTTTAAGCTTACACAGTGGTAATAAGAATGCAAAACATTAATTCTTCCCAAAGCTTATTGGGTTCACAGATTTCCAACAAGCAGAAATAGAAAAATGGAAAAAGAATCCTCCCCCTTCATTCCTACCAAGCACAATCAGTTAACAACTTATCATTATTTTTTAAAACGCAACCAAACATCTCTTCATTCCATACCTTGCTCCAATTTCTATTAAGCAGTAAAAGTCCAGCAAGGATTATTAGAAATAATATAAATATTACAAATTATATCTATTACACCCAATCTGAATCCTTCCTTTCCATTTTAAAAAAACACCTTTTCATCTCTTCAAGTAATGAAAGTTCAGTCCCACTCCAAAAAACAATTAAGTGTTACCAGCATTAACCATTATCGGCCATTCCTAATGAAGAAGCCGTTAAATATCCTCCCAAATAGCAACCCATTATCTTAACCCTGATCAAATAAATGAGGGCCTTTCCTCAATTTTGGCTACTATGACAGTTATGCACCTGTCTAGAAATAGCGTCTCATGCCCTGTTCATTATATATGTACACTACTTTGGGAGTCAGTCAGAAGCTACAACTAATTCAACACATACTGGCAAGGCTCCTGACAAGATAATCTCATTACAGTAGAATTGCATCTACCCTGGAATTGTTATCCTGGCTGCTTATTAACTTTTGAGTCCAACTGAAGGGCTGGTGACCACTTTGAATTAAAGCCCCTAACAGCACTTGCACCAGATTATGTTGTACAAACCATGCCAGAATAGAACCTGCTCAGAGGGGGCCAACGGGGTTTCCCCCATACTCTACAAGGTCTATGGTGAGTGGATTAGTCAACAGGCCTTCTCAGTGTTGAACCCTAGTTTTCGGAACATCTTACCCCAGAAAAAGGAGGATATCTCCCTCCCTCTTTGCACTGAGGAGGCAAATTAAAACTGTGTTATCCCAGTGGGTATGTAGCCTTTAGTCTGAAACTGGTGTTTCTTGAATATTTAATTTTAATCTGCTTGGACATTATATTATGTCTTTAACTGTATACACTAGTTGTGTGGTTCACTACCCAAAATTGTTTTGGGTAGAATATAAATACAGTAAATAAATAAATAAATCATACTTATGTCAAGCATTTTTCTCAAGTATAAAAAACAGGTAGGTTTATTTAGTAAAAATCACATTTCCTTATTTTGGGAATATTTGCAGTGCCTTCTTTATCACTCTGTTCTCACTTGCCAGAGTTTTGCTTAGCTAAGAAGCAAATGTTTTCAATATTCCTTCCTTATACTTAATCCACTAAAACCTTCTCTGCCCCTTTCTCCACCTGCAGTTCTGCATTATGTAGCTCATACTTTTACTTTGAACTGATGGAAGAAATCATTATGAAAAAAATGAGTGAAAAATTACAGAATTTATTAAATTTTAAAAATGGATATGATAGGAAACTGAGATTGGAGACGAGTCCTTGTTTCAATTTTTTTTTACTTTAGGATTTGGTTATAACTTTGGAATATATCATATGTTAAATGACTCATGAAAAGTCAGCCTGCTTTCATTCCTCTTTCTAGCCGTTTTAAATTAATGTAGGTGGAAGGATGACATTTTATCCCATTTTGTGTGACTTGAATGGAATTTGTAAACTTTTGCAAAAAAGGTTTTATGTTGTAAAAAAAGTAAACATTTTACAAAAGGCAGAGACAGCCATAGACTACAAACTGGTATCATATGAAAATATACATATATGATTGTGTCCTATCAGCTTTCAGTCTGAATCTCAAATACATAAGGCAATCTATCAATCTTATCAAAGAAAAACAAGAGCAATTTTAACAAAACTATCCAGTAATTGTAAGCAAAAACAATCAGATTGCATCTGGCAATATCCATTTTGACATTTTCTCTGAACCCTAAACAATGCACTCACCAGGAGGAGAAGTCATTTTTTTCTCTTTTATATATGCCACTACAATCGAGTTTTTATTTGCCTCTTTGGTCTCTCCAGGCAATTTCATACCAGGGAGGCCATTCTCCTGCCAACTCTTTTAAGCTGTGAAATATCTGAGCATTGGTTACCCTTTGCAGACCAGCCATGTTATAGCATTAAAAGGCCAAATTCTTCAGATGTTTTTTATAACGTTCCTCAACAAAAGAAGGACAAAAAAGCACCTGCTAAGTTGACTGAGTTTTCGAGTTGTCAGTTGCAGTCACATTGTTACTCTGGCAGCAGGAGTCCTCGTCCAAAATAGAAAAGGTGATGACCTGGCATTGCTTGGCTGAAAAACTGTAGAAAGCCAACCCCATAATTCTCAGCAGTAATCTCAGCAGTAATCTCAAATACATTTACCAAAATTAAAAGAATGTTATCGCGTACCTTACTGCCATTTAGAATCCAATCACTTCCATCCTTTTTTGCAAATGTTTTCACACCCTGCAAATCACTAAGAAGAAAATAGTTCTTACTAATGCAACATAGCAAATGCATAATGATTAAAGTCTCCCAGCCTAGAGGAACAGCAAATGATCTCCCACAGTGATTCTAACCTTCTTTTATGCAAGTATTTACACTGTAATTGAAAAATTCTGAAGACAATCACATAACTCAGGGATTGACCACACAGTGCCTGTGAGCGCCATATGGCACCTGCAAGTCCTCATTATTATTAAACAAAAAATATATTTGATAAAATGTAATTTCAGCTCATCAAATCTTTTAAAAGGTTGGCATCCTCAATTGAAATGTGGCAAAATTTTCAAAAACACCTACACACACACCCCCCAAGAAATTATTTTTGGTGATTGTGGATATAATGCATACATAGGAACAAGAAACTACCAAGCTTGGGATTGAATTTAACATATAAAGGTTGTTTTAAATTGTTGACAGTTCAGAGGGTTTTAGGGCTGGAAATGACATACATTTGGCCCTGCATTGACTTAACACACCCATCTCCAGCATATAATTTTGCATTTTTGTGCCAGGAATTATACCCCTGAAAGCAGCCAGTTTGTTGCAAAATTTGAGGGGTCTATTCTTGGCTCATTCACAGGCTATGGAGGGTTAAAGGAGATAAATGGAAGTTCCATAGATTTTTGGTATTTTGCATTTATAATCCATCACTTTATAATCTTGAGTTGCTCTGGGGATTGCTATGTGGCAGTGGGGAGGGGCACAAGCAACCCATCACATGTGCACTCTGCTAGGCAAATATATTAGGGATGTTATTAATGCTCACAGGTCTGCCCTAGTGAGAATAACTAAAAATGTATGCAAAAGACTGCATTCTAAAAGAGCATGCTTACCTTCCAGCCCCAGGTTCTGTCATAGCTATTGCGCCAATACATCTGCCTGCTGTCATTTCTGGAATGAACCTTTTAATCTGCTCTTTTGAGCCATAGTTTGCTATATAAGGCATGACAATATCAGAATGAAGACTAAATCCTGGGCCCGTACAATTAGCATACATCCTGGAAAGGGAAGAAATTAAAAAACCAAAGATTTGTACCCGGGTTCTTCAACTACAAAGAAGAAAATTATTATTGTATTACTCTTACAATGTCATATTTTAGATCAGCTTTTTTCAACCTTTTACTCTGGAGGAATCCTTGAAATAATATTTAGATTTTAGGAAACTTTCACGTAAAATTTTGAAGTACAAAAACTTCACAATACAATTCACTTCTAATCTATACAATGCATGTCTTATATTGTCTATATCAGCAAACCATCAAGTTGGCACGGCAGCTGAATCATAGTCTATATAAATTCCCACCACTGTAAGATCTAGCATTGCGCAGTGCAAAGTTCAGAAAATGGCATTTTTAAAAAAAAATTCAATGACAATCTTACTCAGAAGCTCATGTAGCCTCTCATAGAACCCCAAGAAAAGCTTTTTTGTTAGGTACATATTGGGGAGAATTAATAAAGAGATTCATGTTGCTCATTCATAAATATTCTTATTAAGAAGTTTTAATTCAAAATAGATCCACTGGCTAATAAGAAAAATATATTATTTTGCTCTTCTCAACATACTGAAGGCAAGATATTCTGCTTCAGTTATTATAGATCAGAAGCAGTATGTATGCATAGGGGGTTCCGAGCCTATTATTACTAAGCAGGAAACATGAGACTACAGATGGCAGAAACAATTAAAGGCTCATTTCTACATACAGTAAACTAAGACATAAGAGAAAATAATGATCCTAGCTTTCTCCCCCCTCTCCCAAACCCAAGTTCATCGTGGTGGTGAAAAGGGTAATAAGTTCCTGGTAGGGATGAATAAAGAATGCCAGGAGTTTATGCCAAGAGTATATAATTAAAGGTTGAAAGTTAAAGGTATTGTAAAAATATATCTTTTAAAAAAGAAAGGAAAACAAACCAGAACAATTTTTTAAAAATTAGAAAAAAAAACATTCCAGTAGCCTCCCCCTCTCTCATTTCCCCAGACACTAGTTTTCCCAGACATTTAAACACTATTTAGGGTTTAAATATTTTTATATTACATTTTGGACATCTGTGATTATTGCTCATTTTTATTTGGATCTTTTTGCTTATTCTTGAAAGTTCTTTTTTCTTCAGAAATCATATCCTAAGTAACTCAGCTTGCACTCACATAGCTTGCCTTGCTATGTAACATGTCGTATATAATGGAAGCATTCCTGCTTTGATTTGCTTAGATTACTGCAGTGAATATACAGTCAATTTTTCCATTGCCACATATTCTTCAATTTTAATCTCCTAATTACTGAACTTAGTGGTTTTATAATTGCACTCTATCACCAATGTAACATTTCATTGGTGATTTCATCCATGAATTTTGATCCTGCATATCTGCTTACCTTTTTGGATTTTGTTGGATAAGACTTTCAGAGCAATTACAAATAATAAGGGAGAATGAACATCCTTGTCTTGAGCCTTGGCAAATTGAAGTGTTCCATTCACTGGGATCCTTGCTGTTTGCTGTTGCTATATCATCTCCACTCAGGTTTTGCATTTTATTCGAAGGGTTGTTTTTGTTTAAGGCCTCTAGAAAAATAGTCTGTTCCATGACATGCAACCCACCATGGTTTGATTCACACTAACTTAAAACCAGACCAAATGTGTTATGCACAAATATTTTTCAGCCTAAGAACAAGTGTCTGGATGGATTTAGTGAGGAAAATATCTTCAGCTTATTCTTTTAAGGATTTAAGATTGCAAGGAAAAGAATGAAAAATCTAGTTATTGCTTTGACTTGGAAAAGAAAGGGAAACAAACAAGGGTGGAGTCAAACACCCAGTGTCTATTATGACCATCCAGTCCAATAAAACTTGCTTTTGTTTATTAAACCAATCTTGTATTTCTTTGAAACCCATACTTTGTGCCTATATCTGTCTCTATAATGCAAGATGATCTCCTCTTCTAGTTTTTGTTGCCAGCAGACCAATATGGATTGCAAAAGAGAGAAAGTTGTGGAGCGATGAGTGAAGGAGTTCAGCTGGTTATGACAGAATGAAGGGACTGATGCCAAGACAAAAGGAGAGAGACATTTGTCTGTGACCACTTTGGGATCTTGCATTTGGATGTAACATAGGAAGGAGATCCCGATCCAAGAGAAGGAGAGATGAAAGGCAGCAGCAGAAGTCTGTATAAAGTGGCAACAGTGACTATAGCAGAGAAGAATATGGAAGAATTCTCTAGATAGTACTCAATGAATTCATCACCATGAAAATTCCTATCCATGCTGGGTTTTGTTGTTGTTGTTGTTGTTAGCTGCGAAGTCGTGTCCGACCCATCGCAACCCTATGGACAACATTCCTCCAGGCCTTCCTGTCCTCTACCATCTTCTGGAGTCCATTTAAGCTCACGCCTACTGCTTCAGTGACTCCATCCAGCCACCTCATTCTCTGTCGTCCCCTTCTTCTATTGCCCTCGATCTTCCCCAGCATTAGGCTCTTCTCCAGGGAGTCCTTCCTTCTCATTAGGTGGCCAAAGTACTTGAGTTTTAGCTTCAGGATCTGGCCTTCTAAAGAGCAGTCAGGATTGATCTCTAGGACTGACCGGTTTGATCGCCTTGCAGTCCAAGGGACTCGCAGGAGTCTTCTCCAGCACCACAGTTCAAAGGCCTCAATTCTTTGGCGCTCAGCCTTTCTTATGGTCCAACTTTCACTACCATACATTGCAACTGGAAAGACCATAGCCTTGACTATACGCACTTTTGTTGACAGGGTGATGTCTCTGCTTTTTAGTGTGCTGTCTAGATTTGCCATGGCTTTCCTCCCCAGGAGCAAGCGTCTTTTAATTTCTTGGCTACAGTCCCCATCTGCAGTGATCTTGGAGCCCAGGAAAATAAAATCTGTCACTACCTCCATTTCTTCCCCATCTATTTGCCAGGAATTGAGAGGGCCAGATGCCATGATCTTGGTTTTCTTAATGTTAAGTTTCAACCCAAGTTTTGCACTCTCCTTCTTCACCTGCAACAAGAGGCTCTTTAGTTCTTCTTCACTTTCTGCCATTAGAGTGGTATCATCTGCGTATCTTAGGTTGTTGATATTTCTTCCGGCAATCTTAATTCCAACTTTTGATTCATCTAGCCCTGCCTTTCTCATGATGTGCTCTGCATATAAGTTAAATAGGCAGGGCGACAGTATACAGCCTTGCCGGACTCCTTTCCCAATTTTGAACCAATCAGTGGTTCCGTGTCCAGTTCTCACTGTTGCTTCTTGACCCGCATATAGGTTTCTCAAGAGACCAATAAGATGGTCTGGTACTCCCATCTCTTTAAGAACTTGCCACAGTTTGTTATGATCCACACAATCAAAGGCTTTAGCATAGTCAATGAAGCAGAAGTAGATGTTTTTCTGGAACTCCCTAGCTTTCTCCATGATCCAGCGTATGTTGGCAATTTGATCTCTAGTTCCTCTGCCTCTTCGAAATCCTGCCTGCACTTCTGGTAGTTCTCGATCCACATACTGCTGAAGTCTAGCTTGTAGGATTTTAAGCATGACTTTACTAGCATGAGAAATGAGTGCAATGGTGCGATAGTTTGAACATTCTTTGGCACTGCCTTTCTTAGGAATTGGAATGTAAACTGATCTTTTCCAATCCTGTGGCCACTGTTGAGTTTTCCAAATTTGCTGGCAAATTGAGTGTAGCACTTTTACTGCATTGTCTTTTAAGATTTTGAATAGCTCAGCTGGAATACTGTCACCTCCACTAGCTTTGTTGTTGCTCAGCTTTTCTAAGGCCCACTTCACTTCACATTCTAGGATGTCTGGCTCGAGGTCAGTGACCACCTCATTGTGATTATCAGGGACGTTAAGCTCATTCTTGTATAGTTCTTCTGTGTAATTTTGCCACCTCTTCTTAATCTCTTCTGCCTCTGTTAGGTCCCTGCCATTTTGGTCCTTTATCATGCCCATTTTTGCATTAAACGTTCCCTTCATTTCTCCAATTTTCTTGAAAAGATCTCTGGTCCTCCCTATTCTATTGTTTTCTTCTATTTCTTTGCACTGTTCATTTAAGAAGGCATTCTTATCTCTTCTAGCTATTCTCTGGAATTCTGCATTCAATTGGGTGTATCTTTCTTTTTCTCCCTTGCCTTTCGCTTCCCTCCTTTCCTCAGCTATTTGCAAAGCTTCCTCAGACAGCCATTTTGCTTTCTTGCATTTCTTTTTCTTTGGGATGGTTTTGGTTGCTACCTGTTGTACAATGTCACGAACCTCTGTCCATAGTTCTTCAGGCACTCTGTCTATCAGATCTAATTCCTTAAATCTATTTGTCACCTCTACTGTATATTCAACAGGGATATGATTTAATTCATACCTGACTGGCCTAGTGCTTTTCCCTACTTTCTTCAGTTTAAGCCTAAACTTTGCAAGGAGAAGCTCATGGTCTGAGCCACAGTCAGCTCCTGGTCTTGTTTTTACTGACTGTATAGAGGTTCTCCATCTTTGGCTGCAGAGCACATAGTCAATCTGATTTCTGTGTTGACCGTCTGGTGATGTCCATGTGTAGAGCCGTCTCTTTGTTGTCAATGAATTCTGTCACTATGAAGACCAAATTTTAAGATATAACTATCAGAGGAAATAAGGAGGAAAAAGTAGTAATTATAGAAAAATCTTCTAAAGGAAACAAAAGAAAAACTTACTGCTCTTCCCAAACGATTGCTGAAGAAAACAGATCCCCTCCAATGCCTCCATTTTCTTCTGATATATTGATACCAAGCAACCCCTGCTGTCCGGCTTTTTCCCAGAGTTCTCTGCTTACTTGACCAGCTTTTTCCCATCTACAAAACAAAAACCACCAAAAACCAAAAAGTAAAATCATGGAATTCTTACAGAAATATAAATGGATTCTAAATAATTTACTTAGTAAAAATTCAAACTTGATTATTTGGGGGAACATATTTAGAATAATGCATACATAAAAAGACTATATACATTGGACAGGTTTACTCATTGGGCTAAGCCAAGTGTATACTATTATGTGTTAAATTTATTAACTTGCTTGAAGCATAAAATTAAGCCAGAATAGATAACTTCATTTTGTGTTAAGCAAAAACGAAGAATTTTAGCTTAATCATTAAGTGTGACAATTTTAATCAGCTTAACAACTTCTAGAGACAAACCATACAATCAATTATATCAGGCTTATGATACATTCGCATAGTTTTTGCTTAATGACCACTCATTCAGACACCACTCAAACGTATGACAGCACTGAATGAGTGATAGTTATGACCAGACCATTAAATTCTGGCTGTCATAGTGCCACACGTACTAACATGAACGCAATATGGCTGCTGAGCAACTGGCCTGGATTTCCAACTTTTGTGGCATCCCAACTTCATTAAGGCATTTGATAAAATAGACCACAATTTATTGCGTGATAAGATAGCAAAATGTGGGTTAGACAACATCACCACCAGGTGCATTTGTAACTGGCTGACCAACAGCACTCAACATATAATCCTTAATGGAACTGCATCTATATGGAGGAAAGTAAGCAGTGGGGTACCCCAAGGCTCTGTCTTAGGCCCAGTACTCTTCAGTATCTTCATCAGTTATTTAGATGTGGGGATAGAAGGGGAACTCATCAAATTTCCAGATGACACCAAGCTGGCCAGAATGGTCAACACTCCAGAAGGTGGATTCAAGATCCAGAAGGATCCTGACAGTCTTGAACACTGGACTCTTATCTAATAAAATGAAGTTCAATGGTGAGAAAAGTAAGGTTCTCCAGTTAGGCAAGAAATACCAAAAGCAAGGGTATAGACTAGGTCAGGGGTAGGCAACCTTGGCTCTTTTATGACTCGTGGACTTCAACACTCAGGAATTCTGGGAGTTGAAGTCCACGAGTCATAAAAGAGCCAAGGTTGCCTACCCCTGGACTAGGTGGTACATGGCTTAATAGCAGTAACTGGGAGAAAGAGCTTGAAGTCCTAGAGTACAATCACTTACATATGAGCTAGCAGTGTGCTGCAGCTGCTAAAAAAGGCAACACAGTCCTAGGCTGCATCAACAGAGGGATAGTATCAAGATCACGTGAAGTGTTAGTACCACTTTATAAAGCCTTGGTAAGACCACACTTGAAATATTGCATCCAGTTTTGGTTGTCACAATATAAAAAAGATGTTAAAAGTCTAGAAAGAGTGCAGAAAACAAAGATGATTAGGGGATTGGAGACTAAAATATACGAAGAAAAGTTGCAGTAACTGGTACTAGGGGCGACCTGATGGCAGGGCAGCCCCTATATCTAAGGGGCTGCCACAAAGTAGAGGAGATCAATCTATTCTCCAAAACACTGAAGGCAGGACAAGAAGCAATGGATGGAAATAATTAATGAAGGAACTAACCTACAGCTAAGGAGAAATTTCCTGACAGCTAGAATAATTAATCAGTGGAACAACTTGCCTCCAGATGTTGTGGGTGCTCCAACACTAGTGGTTTTTAAGAAGAGTTTGGGCAATCAATTACCTGAAATGGTACAGGGTTTCCTGCTTGAGCACGAGGTTGGACTAGAAGATTTCTAAGATGCCTTCCAACTCTGTTATTCTGTTCTGTTCATGTGATCGTAATTTGTAACCTTCCCACAAGTAAAGCCAAAGGGGAGCTGGCAAGAAGTCAGAAATCCTTAATGATGTGCACAGTCCTTGCTTGGCACTAGCACTAGCACAGATTTACATACCACTTCATAGTGCTGTACAACACACTCTGGGTGGTTTACAATTTCAGCATATTACCCCCAACAATCTGGGTCCTCGTTTTATCAACCTCAGAAGGATGGAAGGCTGAGTCAACCTTAAGCTCCATCAGGATTGAACTCCAGACTGTGGACAGAGTTTGATTGCAATACTAATTCTAACCACCATCTAATAATGGAAACCAAGGATTGCTGGGATTACAATAACTAAGCAGTGCAGTCATATGATATTGCGCTTTATGACCACATCATTTAGCAATAGCTCAATTTAGCATAGCTAAACAGCCTTAATAACTGTTAAACAAGGACTACCTCCAACATAAAGAGGTGATGTAAAAAATAGTTGATTTTTAAAACCATCCACTATGATGACCACTCTGTTCGCATTAGCAGAAACACCTGTTTGGAGCTAAAGTACGTCCCACTTGCAGAGTTACTTCACTTTACTGATCTTAAACCACTGGGAATATACAAAAAACTCCACCAATCAGGCCTTACCTCCAAGTGAGCAAAAGATCAATGAAAACAAGATAAGGATAGTCTTCTGAAATTATTTCAACCACTTTTATCAGCGTTGCCCATTGGAGGCATTATAGAAAAGTTTCCAAATTCCTGCTGAGCAATCACTGGAGAAGCAGAATGTGCTTTTGTGCACCATTATCTCTCAATCCATATTGAAAAACAGTTGGTAAGAAGCACAATCTTGATCAAGTGTACAACGGCAGTCATAAAAAGTAATAGGAAAGCAGATGTCTAATCTGTGATTTGGACTTTTACCCAAAAGCATGTCCCACTTAACAAACAGGACTCTATTCCCAGGCAAGAACATTGCAATTGTTATAAGGTTACCTTTGTTAGTAGATAAAAAAACCTATCATTTATTAAGGCCAACAATAGCGCAAACTATTTTTTTTTAAAAAAAATCAGTGCAGCACTAGTTTAGATGTCTTCTGAGATACATAAATTGTTAACTCAATGAGACTCATGTAATTGAGATGATTAGTTAACTTGAATTATATCAGCTAATTAAATCTGATGCAGAATTAACTGTGAATATATTTACCAATCCCTCCTCTATTTTCAAGACAGCAGACACAATGCAAAGGAATTGGGTCTGAGGTGCCTGGGTATATACATAGAGAAAAATCTTTTCTTTCAGTAAAAACCACTAGTAGCTCCAAAGCTGTTAAACCTATAGAAACACTTACCTTACTGTTAGTTATAACCACCTGGGCAAGCAGCATAAAATCTAGGATTACTTCAAACATGAGAAAGAGAAAATGAGAAAAGGGATTTTGTACATTTAACTTACTCTGCATGATATGGTACCACAGCTTCCTGGAAGAATTTTCTCACACTTTGCCGGAAGATGTCATGGTCTGAAGAAAAGATCCTTCTAATTCCTATGTCCATTAATGTTTTAGCTGAGGAGGGTTCAAGGCGTGTTGAATCATTATTTTCTGTTTGAAAGTTTCTTTAAAACAATAACATTAAACATACTTCTTAAAAAAGTCAGTTTTCTTTAAATTCTATCTATTAAATTTATATATACCTTCAAACTATAAACATTTGAAAGTTTGCTTTTGTGGGTTTTTTTTACTGTTTTGAGGGTTTTTACCTTTCAGTTCTTTTATGTTTTGGTGAGGCACTACCAAAATTTTTTGCAAGCTATGGTTGACAAACCTGTTCCTTTTCAGATTTCCTCCACCACCTATCACAGGACAAAAATATAGTCTTGCATAGCAAATGTTTTTTTAAAAAATAACTGAGTTGTAAGATAGGAGTAGAGCTGAACACTGATAGATATAACTCCTATTTTATCATCATATTACACTACTATTTAGGATGTTCTAACAGGAGAAGTCAGATCAACTTAAACTGTTCAGAAGATTTTGCTACTTTTCATTTTTTTAAAACAAACAAACAAACAAACATTGTATTATTCACACATCCAGTGACAGGAAGTGTACTGTACAGAAGGTTATACCCTAATAAAAGTTTTTATATAGTCCTCAGCTAACAACCCCCTTCATGCATTACTGCCTTGTCGTGGCGAAGGGGCTTGTGTAATTCAATGAAGCTATGACCTACACCGTGCAGGGCCACCCAAAATGGACAGGTCATAGCAAAGAGTTCTGACAAAACGTGATCCACTGGAGAAGGAAATGGCAACCCACTCCAGTATCTTTGCCATGAAAACCCTATGGACAGTACCAAAAGGCAAAACGATATGACACTGGAAGATGAGCCCCTCAGGTCGGAAAGTGTCCAATATGCTACTGGGGAAGAGCAGAGGGCTAGTACTAGTAGTGCCAGAAAGAATGAAGCGACTGGGCCAAAGCCGAAAGGACGCTCAGCTGTGGATGTATCTGGTGGTGAAAGGAAAGTCCAATGCTGTAAAGATTTTTTCTCCATAGGAACCTGGAATATAAGATCCATGAATCAAAGCAAGCTGGACGTGGTCAAACAAGAGATGACAAGACTGAACATCGACATCTTAGGTATCAGCGAACTAAAATGGACAGGAATGGGTGAATTTAATTCAGATGACCATCAGGTATACTACTGCGGGCAAGAATCCCTCAGAAGAAATGGAGTAGCCTTCATAGTCAATAAAAGAGTAGGAAAAGCAATACTGGGATACAATCCCCAAAATGACAGAATGATCTCAGTTCGAATCCAAGGCAAACCATTCAATATCACAGAAGTCCAAGTCTATGCCCCAACCACCGGTGCTGAAGAGGATGAAATTGACTGGTTCTATGAAGCCCTACAGCACCTTATAGAACTAACACCAAAAATGATGTCCTTATCATCATGGGGGATTGGAATGCTAAAGTAGGAAGCCAAAAGATAACCGGAATAACAGGCATGTTTGGCCTTGAAGTACAAAATGAAGCAGGGCACAGGCTGACAGAATTTTGTCAAGAGAATACGATGTTCACAGCAAACACTCTTTTCCAACAACCCAAGAGACAGCTCTACACATGGACATCACCAGACGGTCAACACAGATATCAGATTGATTATGTGCTCTGCAGCCAAAGATGGAGAAGCTCTATACAGTCAGTAAAAACAAGACCAGGAGCTAACTGTGGCTCAGGCCATGAGCTTCTCGTTGTAAAGTTTAGGCTTAAACTAAAGAAAGGAGGGAAAAGCACTAGGCCACTCAGGTATGAATTAAATCATATCCCTGTTGAATGTACAGTAGAGGTAACAAATAGATTTAAGGAGTTAGATCTGATAGACAGAGTGCCTGAAGAACAATGGACAGAGGTTCGCAACATTGTACAACAGGTAGCAACCAAAACCATCCCAAAGAAAAAGAAATGCAAGAAAGCAAAATGGCTGTCTGAGGAAGCTTTGCAAATAGCTGAGGAAATGAGGGAAGCGAAAGGCAAGGGAGAATTCCAGAGAATAGCTAGAAGAGATAAGAATGCCTTCTTAAATGAACAGTGCAAAGAAACAGAAGAAAACAATAGAATAGGGAGGACCAGAGATTCTTCAAGAAAATTGGAGAGATGAAGGGAACGTTTCATGCAAAAATGGGCATGATAAAGGACCAAAATGGCAGGGACCTAACAGAGGCAGAAGAGATAAAGAGGTGGCAAAATTACACAGAAGAACTATACAAGAACAAGCTTAACATCCCTGATAACCATGATAAGGTGGTCATTGACCTCGAGCCAGACATCCTAGAATGTGAAGTGAAGTGGGCCTTAGAAAAGCTGAGCAACAACAAAGCTAGTGGAGGTGACAGTATTCCAGCTGAGCTATTCAAAATCTTAAAAGACGATGCAGTAAAAGTGCTACACTCAATTTGCCAGCAAATTTGGACAACTCAACAGTGGCCACAGGATTGGAAAAGATCAGTTTACATTCCAATTCCAAAGAAAGGCAGTGCTAAAGAATGTTCAAACTATTGCACCATTGCACTCATTTCACGTGCTAGTAGTTATGCTTAAAATCCTACAAGCTAGACTCCAGCAGTATGCGGATCGAGAACTACCAGAAGTACAGGCAGGATTTCGAAGAGGCAGAGGAACTAGAGATCAAATTGTCAACATACTCTGGATCATGGAGAAAGCTAGGGAGTCCAAAAAAACATCTACTTCTGCTTCATTGATTATGCTAGCCTTTGATTGTGTGGATCACAACAAACTGTGGCAAGTTCTTAAAGAGATGGGAGTACCAGGCCATCTTATTTGTCTCTTGAGAAACCTATATGCCAGTCAAAAAGCAACAGTGAGAACTGGACACGGAACCACTGATTGGTTCAAAATTGGGAAAGGAATCCAGCAAGGCTGTATACTGTCGCCCTGTGTATTTAACTTATATGCAGAGCACATCATGAGAAAAGCAGGGCTAGATGAATCAAAAGTTGGAATTAAGATTGCCGGGAGAAATATCAACAACCTAAGATATGCAGATGATACCACTGGCAGAAACTGAAGAAGAACTAAAGAGCCTCTTGTTGCGGGTGAAGAAGGAGAATGCAAAAGTTCGGTTGAAACTTAACATTAAGAAAACCAAGATCATGGCATCCGTCCCTCTCAATTCCTGGCAAATAGATGGGGAAGAAATGGAGGTAGTGACAGATTTTATTTTCCTGGGCTCCAAGATAACTGCAGATGGGGACTGTATTCAAGAAATTAAAAGAGCCTTGGTGGAGCAGTGGGCTAATGCCTCCTTAAGTAACACCAGCTGCCTGCAATTAGTGCAGGTTCGCATCCCACCAGGCTCAAGGTTGACTCAGCCTTCCATCCTTCCGAGGTAGGTAAAATGAGGACCCAGATTGTTGGGGGCAATTAAGCTGACTTTGTAATAATGCTGCTTGGGGTGTGTGTGAAAGCCCTAATAAGCAGGCATATACATAGAATGAAGGCTACTACTAAGCTTGTAAGCCGCCCTGAGTCTTCGGAGAAGGGCGGGATATAAATGGAATTAAAATAAAATAAATAAATAAATAAAAAGACGCTTGTTCCTGGGGAGGAAAGCCATGGCAAATCTAGACAGCACACTAAAAAGCAGAGACATCACCCTGTTAACAAAAGTGTGTATAGTCAAGTCTATGGTCTTTCCAGTTGCAATGTATGGCAGTGAAAGTTGGACCGTAAGAAAGGCTGAGCACCAAAGAATTGAGGCCTTTGAACTATGGTGCTGGAGAAGACTCCTGCGAGTCTCTTGGACTGCAAGGCAATCAAACCGGTCAGTCCTAGAGGAGATCAACCCTGACTGCTCTTCAGAAGGCCAGATCCTGAAGTTGAAACTCAAATACTTTGGCCACCTAATGAGAAGGAAGGACTCACTGGAGAAGAGCCTAATGCTAGGAAAGATTGATGGCAAAAGAAGAATGGGACGACAGAGAATGAGGTGGCTGGATGGAGTCACTGAAGCAGTAGGCGTGAGCTTAAATGGACTCCAGAAGATGGTAGAGGACAGGAAGGCCTGGAGGAACGTTGTCCATGGGGTCGCAATGGGTAGGACACCACTTCGCAGCTAACAACAACAACAGTTGCTGACAAATCTAAAATGTCAAGAGATCTTTGATAGGGAGAATATACACACTGTTCAGGAGAATTGAGTGATTGAGGCAAGATTTCATATGTCACTGATGAGATATGTAGGAGAAAAATTAAATGGTACATAGGAATTAATAGTGAAAATGAATGGGGGTTAACTCTGATTTTTTGTTTTAATCTCTAGCCTTTATTTTTTTATTTATTTATTTTAATTCCATTTATATCCCGCCCTTCTCCGAAGACTCAGGGCGGGATATCCATACTACACTGAAGCAGTAGGCGTGAGCTTAAATGGACTCCAGAAGATGGTAGAGGACAGGAAGGCCTGGAGGAACGCGATGGGTTGGACACGACTTAGCAGCTAACAACAACAACAGCTAACAACAGTTATTAAGCTACTGTCATTCAGCAACAGTTTGAAGTTACAGCGGCACTGAACAAGCAGTATGACCAGTCCTTAAAGCTTTTGCACTCTCTGTCACATCTGTGCACTTGGCAACCAGCTCACCCTTGTGATGGTTGCAGTGCAGTCATGTGATTGCAATTGATGTCCTTCCCTGCCAGCTTCCTACAAGCAAAGTCAATATGGAAGCGAACAACAACAGTTGCAGGTTGTTTGGGTAAATCTCTGCCACTCTGCAGCAGCCACCCCAAGCCCTGCCACACTTGCCCCATGCCAACTCCTCCCACCTCCTGCAGCAGCCACCCCAAGCTTTCTTAGTGATAGCAGAGGAAGTGCCAGAATTGCCATTGCTAAGCAATGTAGTCATGTAATGTCTTAGTTTACAGTCGCATTGCTTAGTGTTGAAAGAAAATTCTTCATCAGGGTCCAGTCCAAGCCGGGAATAAACAAAATGGAGACTGCTTTAGAAAAAAGATTGTATTTATTCAAGAACAGAGCCAGACAGAAATGTGGCTCTGGGAAAGCTGACATGTGGCTGGGAGTGGTGAGTTTTTATACCTTCTTGGGCTCTTACGTTCGGAGTTGTTTCTTGTTCCTGTGGCATGAACTTTGACCTGAGCTTTTGAGTGTGTCCTTTTTGGTATTCTGATGGTGGTGGGTTAATCCTATTAGAGGTCATGTCTTTAGAGTTTGGGTGGGGTACGTAGATTTTAGGGGTCTTTGTCTTTCTAATCTCATCATCTTCTAGTTTCCTGGCTCCAACCTTTCTGAATAGGATTATCAAATCTGCATTTCTACAGACCTGGCCTCTGCCTGGCACTATTGAGAAAACTGGGCCTGCTTTTCTGCTTTTAAGATCCTTTGGAGAAATATATTCTGCCTTTTAATATTTCCAAAATATTTCTTTCTCGGGGGGGGGGGAGGTGCTGTCCTCCCACATTTGTGACAAAAATTCAGGTCCCAAGCCTGTCATTAACCAAGGACTATCTGTAAGTATAAATTACCAGAATATTTTTTATTGTTTTTCCTTAACAATTTTACCTCTCATAAATTAACACAGCTTGCCATCTACACCAGAAGGTAATAATGAAAATTCTAGGAAAATATATAAACCTAATGCGGTTGTTTTGATTTATAAACTTCTATTAGATGTTTCTCCACAACAATTAACCTTCATCTTAAATCTAAATTAATGTTTGTAATAAAAATGGGAGAAATAAATAAGATAGCTTTCAATAGTAGATCAGAGACAGGGTCGTGGTAGCTGATCAGTCTCTTAAAAGACATAATGTTTCTGAACTGCAGGCACACCTTTGGTAGCACTGAGAACAATAAAGGACTTACCGGTATTTGACATAACATATTTTGGTGCAGTATGAAACTGTACTTTAACCCTCTTTCATTACCTCATATATCACACATAAGATCAGTGAATCAACCCAACACACCAATATAAGTATTACACAAGCTACGTTTGCGCAAAGTAGGCTAAACTGTAATTGTTTATTTTGTAATTTGGTATGTCATAACAAGTTTATTGTTGAAATTATTTTATTGTTACATTTCTATGCCATTCATCTTGTCGAGGTGACTCTGGGCAGTTCACAGTCATATAATTAAAATATAATGTCTTAAAATAATAATTTCTAAATTTCTAAAACTTAATTAACCAAGATGGAAGGAAGTGTGCATGGGGAGGAGGTGGCATTTGACCAATCCTTTAAACACTGCAAGACGCCACTCCCCCAATGGAGCCCCAGACCAACTGGCTGAGCCAGGTCTTCAAGCCTTTCAGAAGTCCAGAAGAGTGGGGGCAGATTTAATCTGGAGGGCAGGATGTTCCAGAGGGCTGGTGCCACAACCAAAAAAGTCTTCTCCTGGATCCTGCTGACTGAATTTCCTTGGCTCACAAGGCTCTCAGCATGTCTGTTGTTGCTGGCACAGGTGGGGTGAGCTAATCCCATTGGGATGAGCTGGTTCCTCAGCTCCCAAGGATCTCCATCTCCCCTCAACTTTGTTTTGTAGCATGCTGTCTCTATTGCTAATATTTTTCACTTTTGATAATCATTTTTTTTCTAAAAAGGCTATTTACTTCAATAGCAGTGCCTTCTTTAGAACATTCTAAGAGGAATTCTCCAACTTTTCAGGACCATGACAACCTAAAATGATTAATAAAATTGTATGATGGCTTCCCATGAATAAAATTACTTTTTTGGACTGTGATTGGATATTAAATATTATACTTATTTTAATAAGTCATATTTGATCCATGTATCACACAGATCCTCAGATTTTTGTGGTACTATAACCTTCCACTGAGACTTGCACAAGCCAAACAAGAAGCAAAGCTTGGAGCAAGTTTTAACAACTCACCAGTTTTGCAAATCAGGAGTGCTGACAAAACTCACTCCTACTTTGCCTGGATGAGCCCACAATTGACTTGCACAAGCAACATTGGAAGTAAAAATCAGAGTAGGCGCTCCCATGTAAGCATACAGCATGGCAAATATAAATACTTACAGTTTGTCTTCTAAGTTTCTAACTATCTAGTATCTATAATTAGTTATAACTGTAAACTAGGTAATGTTTAAAACTATTGTAAATTAGCAAGACCCCAAATGAGAAGGAAGGACAGTTCTGAAGTTGCTTCTGCAAACTTTTTTTAAAAAAAACAATGACTCCCAGTGGCTTGTGGCCCCAAACTGATCCATAGTTTCGGCACTCCAAACCTAACTTTTTAAATTTTTGGATACAATTTTTCCTCCCCAATTTTTCTCAAGCTGTTTCCTTACTCAATTCCTCTTCTGCCACTACTATTCTCTTCCTCTCTGATCTTCCATGAAAGGGCTTCTGAGCCATCACAGTAGTTCACTTGAGTTTTCTGCTACTAAAATGGTACTGGCTTCAAAGAAATAGGTCCATTAACAGGCTGCAAAATAACAAAAAGCCCTCTACGAAAAATGCCATATAAGGAAAACATTACATCTGCATTTTATTTATGATCTAATATTATTATTAGTATCACAAAGACACACAATCTGCTCCTAATTGTAATCGGATCATGAAGAAGCCAATTCCAATGGACACACTCTAATTACTATCTAAAAATTATTATACAGTATTCACAGCTGGCAAATTTCCCATATTTACATAAAATAGAGTTTCATTATTAATATGAAAAAAGGACAGGCTTTACATTGCCATAGTGATCACCAGCTATATAATAAAAGCCGCTAGTGATAAAATAAACCAAAGGCCATAAACATAACCAAGTCTAAGATCCCTAACAAAAACTGTGAATGTCAAATAACGAGAATCTTATTTGGCAAAGCACATGGGCAAACGTTGGTTACCTGTTCCAGGCTGCAAGAATACGGCCGACTATAAACTGACAGTAGAGAGTTAAATTAGGGTTATCTCTTTGTTGCCCTGTAATGGTCGTCCGGAATCTTGTAGCGCGCCTCCTTATATTCGGTCTGCGGCCACAGATTTTAAAAAACTTCCTCTCTTCTTACTACCGATAACTCTGTCTGCCGTTATATTTTAGGAAGAGAGGGGGACATAGGGGGAAATGTCAGGCCTATCTTTACAATCGGGGCAGTCTCAAATGTTAGAAAACGTTAGTTAAACGTACTGAGAGGTTGGACGGCTCTTTCGCTTGGAAGGAACTTTTCAGTGGGACAGTCACACCCGTTCAGCTTTTTTAATGTTATTGCCCTTGCCACGCTTTGTGAAGCTGTTCCCAGGCGACAAGAGCCCTTACCTGACTAGGATCCTCCTCCCTCCGGGAGAGCAGAGAGATCTCAACGCCTGGTTGACCAGCACCTTGCACACGGACGCGGCCATATTCCCTTTAATTGCTTCCTTGAAGCAATAACCGTACTATGCTCCAGCGGGTAGGCATGGCTGACTCAGGAATTCTGGGTGTTGAAGTCCACGAGTCATAAAAGAGCCAAGGTTGCCTACCTGGAGCCCCCAAACGGGTAAGCGACTCTCTGCAGCTTTTACGGATGGGCGGAGAGATGAAGTTGACAAAAGGGACAATTTCTCGGAAAATAATGCGTAAAGAATTTACTTCTATAGCTCTAGAAAAAAACAACAACCGTCAAGCATAAATAAGAGGCGAGTAATACTTAAAGGAGAGTATACTTTGCTATCGCGTTGCTCGTTGTTGCTCTTCCCAAGCTAAAACCAAGCTTATTCAACTGAAGTGCAGCGTTGCAACTGTGGTGTGGGAAGGAAATACTTCAGCAATTTACTATCAAATGGTTAGCTGCACAGCCACATTCCAGTAAAAGCTGTTTCCACAGAAAATCGGAAACCAGGAATAATTGCACTGGCATTAAATCTCAAAACACTCCTCTGACCCAGGTTCTGCAATTGCAATATACGGTGCCTTCAAAGGTCCAGAAGCCCTAGCCTTGAGAAGAACTATCAATCATTCTGATAGAGGCTACTTCTAGACCAGTTCATAGGTCCCAGCACAAACCTACATGTCAAAATCTGACAACTCTCAAATGGGAAAACCCAGAATAAAAATAGGAATGCTTATGCCCAGTGCTAATCAAAACTCTTAACATGAGTAGTATGGTTGTATGGAGTTCTCTGAATTTTAATTTGCACAGAAAAGCTTCTGTAATTCCTTTGTCAGTGTCACAATGAACTCCTTGAAATGTCTCTTGTGTTATTCTAAACAAAAGCTATAAAAATAATGCAAATCAAAGCCTTGTAAGCAGTCATTTAGTTATAGACAGGGAAAAATGATATTGTCATAAATTGAACTAGTATGTCCATTTGTGATTTTTCAGGTGCTGAGTCTAGGCAAGTTGTACCAAGTGCAAGTCAATTCAGCTGAGATTGAAGAACCAGAACAAGGACACCCTGAGCAGGAATTTAATACATTTTTCTGCAGATGAGCCTCCTTGCACCTTGTAAGGTCCAACCAACCTTGAACTTGTTTTGTTGTATTCCCAGTTCCAGGCTGGGAATACCAACAAAATAAAAAGTAAGTAGCCTCGATGCTTGCCCTTGCCTACAAATGACCGGTCCTTAGAGGATTTCTCTTGCAGGGTCATGATTAAGAGGTGCATTATTTGCCACTGATTGGGTGCACATGTTGGAATGAGCTAACCCAACATTGTGCTTCCCAGCTCATGCTTTATGATTTAGCTGTGTGTGTCTGTGTAACCCATTTCTCCCATCAGTCTGATTTCTCTAGCCACCATCACTTGCACTTGACTCTGGGCAATTTACAAAGATTAAAACAGAAGACTAACAATTTAAAACAACATAAAAATGACCTGGTTGAGGGAGAAGGGAGAGAAAACATGACAATTAATCATCATCACATAAATTCCAGAGGGTGTTCATTAACAAGTTCATTAACAAATGCGCTCACCATTTCTGCGGCAGGGTTGCAAACACCTCATTGCCCACTAGTGGGCTGTGGCTCACAGGTTGGGGACCCCTGGTCTACATTGATAAAGGAGAATATTTGTAGCTCTGGGTTGAAATGAGGGGTCCTTGATGCTCTTTGAGCTTGGTTATTTTCTTGAAGATGTTGCAGAGTATTGATGATGTTACCTAGTTTGGGTAATGAAATGTCTACAAGAAAACAACTAAGCTCAGAGAGCATCAAGGACCCCCTCACATTGACTACACTTATTGAGAACCTGTTTGGTCTAATGGTTATCGCACCCTGCTTGAATCCAGGAAACATTGAGTTGTAGTTCGAATGGAATGGAATAGAATAGAATAGAATAGAATAGAATAGAATAGAATAGAATAGAATAGAATAGAATAGAATAGAATAGAATAGAATAGACCTTGTAGGTCATCTAGTCCAACCCCCTGCCCAAGCAGGAGTCCCTACACCATTTCTGACTGGTGGCAGTCCAGTCTCTTCTTGAAAGCCTCCAGTGATGAAACATCAACAACATCTGAAGGCAGTCTGTTCCATTGGTTGATTGTTCTTACTGTCAGGAAATCTGTCCTTATTTCTAGGTTGAAACTCTCCTTGATCAGTTTCCATCCATTATTCCTTGTCTGGCCTTCAGATTCTTTGGAAAATAGGTTGACACTCTCCTCTCTGTGATAGCCCCTCAAATATTGGAACACTGCTATCATGTCTCCCTTGGTCCTTCTCTTCACTAGACTAGCCATGCCCAGTTCCTGTAGCTGTTCTTCATATGTTTTAGCCTTCAGTCCCCTAGTCCAGGGCTTTTCAACCAGTGGCACGCGTACCACCTGTGGTATATTAGCACGTGGCAGCTGGTATGTGGCCCAGGCCAGCCAAGTGTAGTGGGGGAGGGAATGAGCCAGCACAGGCAAGGACTTACTGTGAGGGAGTCCTCCAGAGCTGCAAAGTAGCTGGGGAGAGGCAAAGGCCCAAGGCTCACTTCTGGCTCACCTGGAAGAGAAAGGAGGAGGAGGGGGGCAGAGAGTGCTCTCTCTCCAGAATCTCAACTTCTTTTTTATAATGTGGAGACCAAAATTGATTGCAGTATTCTAGGTGTGGCCATGTTATAGTGGTAATAATACTTCATGTGATCTTGATTGAATTGCTCTGTTAATGCAACTTGGAATTGCATTGGTTTTTTTGGCTGCTGCTGTACACTGTTAGCTCATATTTAATTAAGACTCCAAGATCCTCTCATAGTTGCTGCTATTAAGCCTGGTTTCACCCAAACTATATTTGTATTTTTGTTTTTTCTTGCCTAAGTGTAAGACTTTCCTTTTCTCTACATTGTATTTCATTTTGTTAGATAAGGCCCAGTGTTCAAGTCTGTCAAGATCCCTCTGGATCCTGAGCCTATCATCAAGGGTGTTGGCTGTTCCTGCCAGCTTAGTGTCATCTGCAACTTTGATAAGTTCCCTTTCTATTCCCTCATCTGGGTCATTTATGAAGATGTTGAAGAGTACTGGGCCTAGGACAGAACCTTATGGCACCCCACTGCTTACTTCCCTCCATGTAGATGTAGTACCACACTATTAAAGACTACCCTTTGAGTGCGGTTTGTCAGCCACTTAAAAAACCATCTGATGTTGATGCTGTCTATCCCACTTTTTAAAGCTTTCCAAGAAGTAGGTTGTGGTCTACTTTGTCGAATGCCTTGCTGAAGTCCAAGTATACCACATCCACAGATTCTGCTGGTCCACCAATTTAGTCACTTGATCAAAGAATGAAATAAGATTGGTTTGGCATCATCTTTTTTAACAAACCCGTGCTGGCTTCTAGTTATAAATCTGTTTGTTTCTAGATTTTCGCTGATCTGTTTTTTGATTATCTTTTGCAGTATCTTCCAGGTATTGAAGTTAGACTGATTGTTCTGTAGTTTCCTGGGTCTGTTTTTCCACCCTTTTTTGAAGATGAGAACCACATTTTCCAATCCTCTGGTAGTTTCCCAGTGCTCCAGGATTTTTGAAAGATATGTTGCAATGGTTCTGAGATGACATCTGCCAACTTCTTCAGAACTCGGGTGTAGTCGGTCAGGTTCTGGTGATTTATGTTCATCACTTCATATTTATGATGTTGGGCCAGTCACTCTCTTAGCCTATGACGTCAGGCTCGGTTGGTCAATTTCTGTCACAACCAATGAATCAAAAACCTCCCACATAAAATGGATCTTGTACTTGTGGAAAAACACTACAAAGAAAAAAATGAAAAGAAAAAACATTGCCTAAACATCCAGAATGGCTTGCTCAACAAAGCAGAATTAAAGCAAATTATGATTTGGATTTTTTTTTCTCAAAATGCTCAGTGAGCTAAAATGTATTTAGCTTGTTCCATCGCCCAGTCAGATGCTCTAATTCTAGCGTCTCTTTTTTAGTCTAGAGTCTAGACAAATGAACCACCAGATGGCAGTGAAGGAATACATATCACTATACAAATTATTGAAAATTGAAGCCTAAGACACACATTCGCATGTTTGAAAGGATACACATACGCACACACACACACACACACACACACACACACACACCCCACTTCAGAACAGAAAATTACTGCTACGGCTTTTAGTTTCTGTTGAAAACCTTGTACCATGTTTGACCTAAAATGGCATAAACTGCCCAAATATACTTTAGCCAAGCATATTGTAGGAATCCATGCCATCTGCTTAGCTTATGTCAGTATGTCATAAATCCAGCCAACTAGGTTAATGTTGAATATTTTTAAATTTTAATACGTATTATACACACACATGTATGTGGTGTGTGTGTGTGTGTGTGTGTGTGTGTGTGTGTGTGTGTGTGTGAAGAATCTTGCAACCATATTCCCTGAATACCATAAATTTTGAAACAGGACACGTAGTGTCACTGTGATTAAATTCTTTGTGTATTCCCAAGGTGATTTGGTCATCTTTTATCTAAGGGGCTAAGGGCTGTACAGGTATGTTTTTCCTGGTCTGGTTAACCAAACCTAAGAAATGGTCACATTATTCAAATTCTCACTATTCAAAGTGATGTTTCTGAGAAAAATTGGATAACTGGTACCAGTTCGATGGACATAGGCAATTACCATTTTTAAACACACATTTTAATATCCTTATAAATGAACTACTATTTAACAATAAAAGAGGATAACCAATATCCAAAGCTTACCTGCCATCTCTTGTATTCTGCTACAATTCTTCAAAACAAGCCTCCCTCTCTCTTTTTTTTTTTTTTGAGGTTTCCTTGAATGGAAACTTCTTCTTTTCTATTTTGCAAATGTGACTATTTATTTATTTACTTTTATTTATATCCCATCTTTATTATTTTTACAAATATTTCAAAGTGGCAAACATATCTAAACGCACCTTCCTTCTATTTTTCCTTGTAAGGTGGGTTGTAATGAGAATGAATGATTGCCCCAGGATTCTCAGCTGGTTTCATGGTTAAGGTGGAACTAGAACTCACCATCTCCCAGTTTACCATTTAAAACACCACTGGCAGCAGTACATACATTATATTTGCATTAACTGAATTTTGGCTTGCATTAAATGCAACGTATCAATTTATAAGGGACGCGGTGGCTCAGTGGGTTAGGACGTTGAGCATGCGGCTCTTTCAGACGTCTCCTGCGGCTCCCAGTCCTCTGCCATGTGCAGTCCAAAAAAAAAAAGTGGGACTAAAAAGGTTCAAAGAATCAATTCAAATATGCAGGGTAGGTGTATATCTCGCCTTGGCTCCACTCTTCAGTCAAACCTTGTTCTGCGCATGCGCGCATGTACGCGCATGTGCACACATTTTTTGCGGCTCCCAGTTTTTCCTTTTGTGAGGGAACCAGTTCCGAGTGGCTCTTTCACTGTTTCAGGTTGCTGATCCCTGAGCTAGTCGATCAGAAGGTTGGCAGTTTGGCGGGTCGAATCCCGACTGCCGCGTAACAGAGTGAGCACCTGTTACTCATCCCAGCTTCTGCCAACCTAGCAGTTCGAAAACACGTAAAAATGCAAGTAGAAAAATAGGGACCACTACGGTGGGAAGGTAACAGCATTCCATGCGCCTTTGGTGTCTAGTCATGCCGGCCACATGACCACGGAGATGTCCTCGGACAAACGTGTGGGATTCAGAGACCAGTCAATGCAGGGTGTCCCAAATATGTCTGTCTGCCTACGCAGAGTTTATTGTATTTATACAGTTTAACAAGCAGGAAACTACGCACAGCAAAAGCATTGTTTATTGGTGTACTCCCTAGTCAATCTTAGAGAACATCCGAATGATCCAAGCCAGGGCAGAGTCTCTCTTATCTAGCTGGTTCTTGGCCGTGCTTGGCAAGGCTAATTGGAATGAGCTCATGACATGTGAATAACAAGATACTAGAGCAGGCAGTTTTCTGTGCATGGTCCCTTCATATCCTTTACCTCCATCTCAACACAAACGCTGGCTCTTCGGCTTTGAAACGGAGATGAGCACCGGCCCCTAGAGTCGGAAACGACTAGCACGCATGTCCGGGGGAACCTTTACCTTTACCTTTTTTATCAATTTATAATTCTCACTAAATTGAATATCATACTATTTGAAATTGCACTAATTGCAACATTTCTGTACAGTTTCTCCCACTTTGCATTCCTTCTTATAATAACAATGTGACTGGGAGAGCCATCTTATTACCCTTACTCACTCTCACTCATGGAAACACACTGAGAGACTTTAGGCCAGTTAACCTCTTTTGATTTAAACTCCCTAAGCTTTTACTATGTTACATTACACAATCCATTTGCACAGTACATTGAGCAATAAACATTTTATCAATATTCAGTTTTATATGCCAACCAGAAGTTTGTTAGGAGTGAAATTTGTATGTAACAGTTATTAGGGAATACAATTTACTGAATATTATTTACAGTTTATACTAATGGATCAAATGTTTGTCTATTATGTACTTATCTTACAGAATTTGCACCCATTACTCACCCATTTCCTGATCTCATTGTCCTTTGAATAAACAGCTGGTTGACTTTAGGCCAATCATTCTCTCTCAGCCCAATGGAAAATAGGAGGAGGAAGGAGTATTATCGGTTTGCCACCTTGAATTACTTATAAAGTAATGAAGGTAGGATAAAAATCAAATAAATAAATAAACAGACAAACAATCATCATTGGCAGCAGCAGCATCTCTCCTTAAAGATCCTGGCTGGCATATACAAAAGAATGTACTATAAAACTTTATTTTAAAACAGTGTGCTTTTAAGGCGGAGCAATTGTCACACTGTGCAAGTGAAAACAAAGCCCAGTTTTACTCAAAGCATGCTCACAGAAGTCATAACGTGCCATTTGTTAACTAAAATAACTTGCAGATAGATCCTGCCTTACATGTATTAAAACTGTGAAATAGCTATTCCCACTCATTATGAATCACTGTGGCATTCAGTTAAAATATAAATTACTTTGAAGGGTTTCTTTCAGAAGGAATTTTTTTACAAAAAAAATGAAAATGAAGTTAGGACCAGAGATGAACTTATAGTAAATTACTAGCAGAAATAAATAAGTCATAATGCACACAAGCAGTTTGGAAGGAGGACAGGAAAAGTAATTTTTCTCTGGAGAGCACAATGGAGGATGCCACTTTCTGCTGGTTTCTGCTGAATCTGGATATAATGGCCAAATCTGGTACAGCCAAGTCTTCAGAGTAAGGTTCTATTTACATAGCATAGTAAACCAACTCATTGATAACCTCAGTGTTTTTTCCTCTTATCTTGAGTCAGATTGGGGGAGATTGGGGAGTCTTTTTAGCAGAATCTTCCTCCTTTCCTCCCCCCCTTTTTTGTATTGATACAAGTGTGCAATGTTAAATAGGGATACTAAGGGATTGGAAAGACTAAGCCTTCCCATACTTTATCAACTCTCATGGAGGGGTTCCGGCAGCCAACTGAACAAACCACAGCCTTGTTTGAAGAGGAAGCAAACCCAAAGTGTTCTGAAGCTAAGAAAACAAACTGTTTTTTTATTATTATTTCAAGCAAGCTTTGGAAGGTTTGCCTTTTCTTCCACTCTCAGAGTATTTAAATTGTTGGCAGACTGTCTGAGAAAAAGACAGATGCAGAGATGAATCCGTATCTGTTTGACCACCTGCCAGGGTTATAAATAGGAGCAGGGGTGGGCTCCTTATGGCAGAGAGAGACATGGAAATCAGATGCCCATCCAATCTCTAGTGACTCACATATAAGGATTATCATCATTTCTCAAACCCCACTTGCCTTTGCACCTGTCAGCACTTGAGTTATGGTCATTTCATACGAAGTTATTAAATAAGGTTAAGTCAGGCTGGTGGAGAACAAATTGATTCTTGACTAGGAAATTAAGGCAGTTTTATTATGTACCCATTGGAGGAAAGAAGGGTTATTACAGAGATCATGTGAACACCAATAATTATATAGTCTTAATTATTCTATTGATTAGACCTAAGGCGTATCTGCATAAGCATCTTAATATCTTTGAGTCCCCATGTCTAATACCTTATGTTCTCCAGTGCCTTAATATTCATGCCTTTTCTGTTCTACTTTGATCACTTGCTTTTTGATAATTGTTTATTTCTATTCAGTTGTGTCTTTTCATAACACCTATTGCCAAGAGTGTTCGGGAAGAATATTACGGTATCTGGAAGAGCAGGTAGCCATCAGCAAGAAGGCCTTAGCATAGTTTTATCTTATATGACTGTTGCATCCATTCCTGGATCAGAGGGGCCTGCTTATTGTTACTTATGTTCTGATGATCTTCCATTTGTAGTATGGCAATGCACTGTACATAGGACTAGAAGTTGCAACTGGTCCAGAATGCAGTGACAAAACTAGTTATGGGCACATTTTGGTAACATTACTGCTTTGCAAGCTAGACTGGCCACTGGCTCCCTATAGACTTCCAAATGCAAATCAAGGTGCTTTATATCTTGAACAGGTATACACATTAAAAAAATGCATTTTGTGGCACAGGGTCAGGTTATTTGCAGGACCAGTTACCTTCATTTTTTTACACATCACATGAAGATTGTATATTTGTGTGATGTGCAATCTCAGCCTTTATTTCTGCTTGTTTTACCACAGATGGAACAGAGAAATATGATGAAAGGATGATTCTTTTTTGTTGGAGGGGGAGGGTGATATGATTATTTACTGGCATCTACATGTGCATAATTTAAAATATTCACACAGAGGCTATTCATAACTCTATATTCCTGCATATTTGAACAAGTGCATATATAGTTACTAGATTTTAGAGCAATCTCAAATAGCAGCATAATCTCTCTGTTCTTTCACAATCACAGTAACAATGTGCTGTGGCATATGCTCATGCTACGAACACTTAATAACACCTAAGAGTCTTCAGTTCTGCCTACTAATCTAGCAGAGCACTGTCTGTATCTATGACACATAGTAGTGTTAAATTGCAACAAACATATATATGCACAGAGCAGATGGATTTGAAAGTAAGTAGTGCCTCAACTGTTAATTCTGTTTCATCAACCAAATTAAAAGTTAAATTATGAATTTGAAAGTGGAGTTGATTACTTGTTTTATGATGTGCAATTTAGCTTATAAATTTCCAATGGCTTTGTAAAACTGTTAAAATATACTATTCAACATGCTTATGTATATACTGCCAGTTTTTCTGTTATTTGCAGATCTTCCGTTTCCCCCCCCCCCCCGAAAATAAAACATTAGGTCTTATTTTCGGGGGATGTCTTATTTTTTCCACTGTCTCACCTCACAGTGGCAGCACCAACAGCCCCGTCCATCAGGTTATCCATCAGAGCCTGCGTGGCCGCTGCTGGCCCACTTCTTCTGCAGCTGCTTGCCACCACTTGCACACGTCACCCCCAGGCTCCATTTCGCCAGCAGAGGCCTTCAGGAAAGGCCTCTGTAGCTGAGAACAGAGTGCCAGTTTAACACATGCCTGAAGGCCTCTGAAGGCCTCTGCCGGCAAAATGGAGCCCGGGGGGTGACACACGTGTCAACCCAGGGATCTGTTCTTGGCTGCAGTGGTCTTTCCTGAAGGCCTCTGTTGATGAAACAGAGCCCAGGGGTGACATGCACAAGCAGAGGTGAACAGCCGCAGAAGAAGTGGGCCAGCGGTGGCCACGCGGGGTCCTGCTGGATGGGGCTTTTGCTGCTACCACTGTGAGGCAAGGCAGGTATCAGGGCATGGGAGGGTGTGGGAGGCCTGGCTGTGGGGGCCCTGAGGTAAGGTTTGGGGTGCGTGGGGCAGATCCACCGCCTCCCCACTTGTCTCACCTCTCCTTGTGGCGGCGGCACCATGAACAAGAAGACAGAATGGGTGGGCCAGATGTACAGGCTCTTAACTAGGCCTTATTTTGGGGTAGAGCTTCTATTAGGTGCCTGCATAAAAATCAAGCTAGGTTTTATTTTCGGGATAGGTCTTATTGTGGGGGGAACACAGTTATTGTTTCTGATTTTTATAATTCTCATTGGTAGGAATAGTTTTCTTTGGAATTGTTTTCCCCTCTCATTTCTGTGAACCACAGAAACCCATGCTTATACTAAAAAAAAATTGCTGTTCTTCAGTTGACAGCCACCTGCCCTTCATGACGACTGAAGACTACAGGCAGATCATACTTCAGAAGCATTCTTGGATAAGAATTCAGTATTTCCAAATGGGAAATTGAAACCATCGTACTATAAAAAAAATGTTCCAGAAATCCCATTTTGATTCACATTCATCAAAATATTCAAGATAATTTTTCTCATAAAACTTTATTGTATGGAATAAAACATAGAGAAAATAAATTAAGACTTCAATTATGTTTTAATTGGGATTTACAGAACTGAAAATTTCCAGCCATACACTGACCACAGGGATTTATTATTAGATTTCCCCTCCCAAAAGAATGCATGCCGCCTTCATGGCAGACTATATGGAAAAAAAGATTATTGGGCTTGACAGTTGGTGGTAAAGTCCTTCGCAGTTGCCTTGACAAGTGTTTAATTGGTCAGGTGTAACAACTTTGGGATTCAGCAGGTTTTCTTGCTGATGATTTCAAAAGGGAAGGTCAAGAGGCATTAATTATAGTCCATTTAAGTTCCAGGGTGACATTACTGAGTGGAACAATGGTTTCCTAGATACACAGATTTCAAGTGCCTGATGATCTTGTTCTGTCAAAAAGCAAAAATGAGTTATAATCATAATTATAGGCAGGACAAAGGCAGAATTTGTATTTTTAATGATAAAATAATTGTGTTTTTGCTCCTCTAATTCTTTGCTTAGCTCTTTTAAAGGTGTAGGAACTGAGGCTGATAATAACTTATTCAAGGCCACTTATAAGAAGGTTGGAATCATCAAGGTGCCCATGAAGTAAAGAAATGCATAATGGATTAAAGCTGTAGCATTTGTATCATAGGAAGCTATTCACAATAGAGTACATATTGCCTGGCAGCCATTCTTTCAGGAATAGAGGAGATGGTTTCCTGCTGTAGGAACAACTTCTATTGTTTCCTTTCCCTGAACCCACCAGTTTTCATTAGAGTTTGGTATCTGATACCTATGTTTGACTTTCCTCCCCACCTCATCCTGTTTCATGTTATCTCTCTTAGCCTGTAAACCCAAGGAAAGGATTCTCTTGATCCTTGTTGACTTGTCAGCCTCTTTGAAAGCATTCTCAGCTGAAGAACAGAGTGAAAGAGTACCAGAGACTGAATATAAGCTACTTTACCTAATCTTGACTTTAGTGAGGGACTTAAGAACTGCTATCAGTGGAATATTACCTTGGTCGCCTTGTGACCTATTCATATACTTGTTGCATTTCTGTTACACCTTTTCCCCCAAAATCATCACCTTATCCAAGAACATAATGCTCAGAAAAAGGACTTACCGAGTTATGTGTCTTGAAAAATCCATTTAGATAGACATGATGTGCTTCACAAATGCTGTAGTAATAATACAGAATTAGTATAGTATTAGAGTCTCTGTAATAAAAATGAGCATGGATTGACTATTCTTATCTGTTTTCTTCTTGGTTTTCATTTTTCTCGATGCTCCCTCCCCCACTCATTAGGAATTCTGTCCTGAGACATTGTGGGATGTATTTGGGTTGTTATATCACTTTCTTTAATACATAATGGCGCACAACCTTCGCTCCTTCCGACGCGATCTGAAGACTTATTTGTTTGAACAAGCCGGCCTGGCCTGATGGGGGATGGGTTTGGATTTTATTGTTGTTTTAAATGTATTTAACCTATTGTTGTAGCTTGGGCATCTCGTTTAATTCTTTCTTATTTTTTGTATTTTTGTACTTTTATATGTTTGCCCTGTTCACTGCCCTGAGTCCTTCGGGAGAAGGGCGGTATACAAATAAAATTAATAATAATAATGGGAAACTGAGAATCCTCCTTGCCTCCCTCCTGTGCATAAATAAAATTGCTGTCACTACTTTATTATCTGTGATAAAACAGAACTAGATGGATCAGAACAATTTGAACTAACAACACTATGATCCGCAAATATTTTAGAATAATTAGGCTACCCAGATAAAAAGATGTGTTGATCCCCATTATCAAACTGTACAATGGTATATGAAGCTTGGTGTTTGGGATATTTTTTAATCTAGGAAAAAAAGGGACAATCATAGCTGTCTTTCCAGGAATCTGAATGCTCTTATAGTTGTATAGAAATACCAGCAAAAGATTCACCAATGTTCTGAGTACTTTATTCATGTAGGTTCTAGTCAACTCCATTCATTGTACATCTTCATCTCACTCACTAAAAGCCTTTGATGCATTTGTCCAAATCAATTGTCCTTCCCTAACAATTTTTTCTCCTTCCAATAATCTGACCTGTTTCCATAGCTATGTTTTTCTTCTGAAAGCTACCTGCATACCCTTGATCATTATCTTCTAGCTGAAAGGAAGATGTTTCTCAAGATTTCTCCCCGTGATCCCAGCAAACATAAGCCTGGTATCATACTGAAAGGATGTTTGCCAATGTGCCATGTGAAGACATCATGCAGTTGTAGGGAGGTGTTTCATATGCACAAGGAGTCTGACTTTAACATCCTCTCACTTCTTTGTTATATGGTCACTGATTATTTTACCTCAATAGAAAACCTGTCTATCCAATACTATTAGTTTGCCTGAAGGGTGAATGTAACCATAATACCCTATGTTTAGCACACATTGAGAAGACTATATGATAACAAAGTAGATAATTCCAAGTTTGAGGAATTTGGTTTGTAATCATTAAAATCAACTGTACGATAATAGCCAGGACCGAATGTAATGTAATGTAATGTGTACATTACACAGTGATATAGTTAAATTACTACATTTGCGTAATATAAATATATATAAAAGCAGTCAAAGGCAGCAAAGCCGTACCATTTATCATGAACTGAGAGCTCTGAAGCAGAGGTAGGAACAAATAGGCTAATCATAACCAAGATTATTCTTTCTTTAAAAAAGAAGTACTACTTGCCAATCTCCAGCTATTTTTTAACTACTGGAAATAAAAGCGCCTTGCCAATCTACTGCAAATTTCTCTGAAGCATCTGATCTGTTTTATGTTCAAGTTTGTTAAACTTCTAATATTTTTTTAATCCATTAGAGAATAAAGAATTTTTATTTATAATTAAATGAATTGCTGTTTTGTTTTGGTTTTCTGTTTTTTTGTTTGTGTTTCAGTGATATTGGCTGAATAATGTTTATCATTGCATTTTCTTTTTTTTTTTTTTTTTTATTGAAAAGTTTTATAAAATACAATTTTCCCTTAACAACCCCCCTTCCCCCTCCCTCCTCCCCTCCCTACCTCCCCCCTACCTCCCCCCCTCCCCCTCTCCCTCCTCCCTCCCCTACCTCCCCCCCTCTAATTCCCCTCCTCCCCCCTCCCCCCCCCCGACTTCCCAGAGCAAAATACAAGGTATATATCTAAAAGGCAATCATAAACAATCATATACTAACAATTATAAACTCTAAAATCCATCACTCTCTAGCTTATATAAGGTAAACCAATCCTTAATAATACTAAATATATATAAAAAACTAAAATAAAAGAAAACTAACATTATTCCCATCTATGTTCTTCCACAATTCACTATTACCTAGACATACTCTCATTTACACATCACAAACACCTATCCCTGTTAACCTCTCTAACCAAAATAGGCTATAATAGATAGCTCTTACCCAAATTAACCCACATTAAGCCAAAAAACTTTCTTCCTCTTCCTCTATAGTAAGTTATCCATTAATCATTGGATCATTGCATTTTCTTGTCAGGGTAAAAACAAATCCTCTAGCAAATATACCAGCTAAACAGAAAATAACAATGCAGCCTGTTAGATCTGCAACAGTCAAATGTTGTAAAAGACACACTGAAACTTGTTCTTCAACCCTGACCTACATTACTTCATGTTTACAGTTGCTTATATCTCCCTGATACAGTGCAGTAGAGCAGAGGAGAAATAAAGGCCAATTTGTTAAAACAAAAATTTCTTCAAGTAAGCATGATGTCGTACTTTTAACTCAGAAAATAGTACTATCATCATGATGGGAACAAAATGGAGTCTGCTTTTGCTTTCCTCACACTAAATATATGTTGTTAGTTATAGGGACTGGGATAGATAAGTATTTGTCTTAGATTTTAGAGGAGTAATCTATTTTTAAGCTGAACTATAAAGATATTCAGAAGAAACAATAAAAGCCTCCATCTTCAGCTTGTCCTCAGTGACTAAGATGCAGATTATTTCTCTTCTCTCATTCTGTGCTAGACACGGCATAATTTAAAGATCTTTTAACCTTCCTCCAGTCTGTTTTAGTTATACTATAGCATCTCTAATCATATTACCTATACTCAGGGCTTTTTTTCTCATTGAATGCTCAGAACGGAGTTCCAGCACCTTTTTTGGATGGAACCTTGTAGGCCGGTTGTATAACATGTGTGAGTTCCGGCACCTTTTTCTTTTACAAAAAAAGCACTGCCTATACTGGAGAAGATGTTTCACCTCTTTTGCCCAGCTCAACTAAAATCATCTTACCTTTCTTTCCCTTCCCTTCCAAACTCTCAATCTCCCCCCCCCCACACACACACAATACGTACAGATTAGCTGCTGAGTGCTACCTATCTTCCATGGCCCTAATAGAACACATCATGACAACTTTGGGAAGGTCTTTTCTTAAAAGCAGAAGACAATTCAATATTTCTTCAGGAAGCCCCATGGTCTGTTCCAAGCACATCCATCTATCTTTGTATAATTACCCTTACCTTCATAGTTGATGCAGCCATTGGAGTCTTCCTGCCCTTTCATCAGTTCTTCTACTTCTTCTTCCTTCATCTTTTCACCTAAATATACAGATAAAAGAGTATTAATAACATAGCTTCTCTTTCAGCTCATAATATTTCCTTTATAATATTTTCCTTTATCACAAAAATAATATAATTAAGTAGATGAACTTTCCTCTGTTACTTGCATAATAAAATGAGTCCGTTTTTAACATCTGGAATAAAATGGTAGGAGAAATACTGGGGTCTTAAAAGGCCATCATTACTGCCTATTTCTCCACTGCCTTCCAGTCTTCACATTGACCATGGCCTCATTCACTATAGTGATGTAAAGGGCATCTTGAAGAGAGATGTAGGAAGAAACAACCAGATAGTCTAAGCATGGAGAGATGTGACTATGTGAGATAGAGCTGGAAGGTTAACCAATAGAGAAATGCTTGCATTAAATCTGAAGCAAATATTTGTTGCCAACAAACAACAGTTTTTATCCTTGCTTCAGATTCAAGGAACCACATGGCTTCACTACTCACTGGGTGAAAGGCTGCCTACCAACATCCATCCCTGTTTCTGTTGAATACACCTCTGCTCTCTGACAAGCTTGGGAAGAGGAGAGGATATCCCTGATGTTGCTGCCCAGAATTAACAATTGAATTAACAATTGAAGATCAGAATTCTTCTTTCAAAGATATAACTTGTACCTCTTATTCTGAACTGAGTTACCATTTTCCTAATGGGGACATTGATTATTCTGACCTGGCCAATTCCACATCATTCTGCCCTTCAGCAATTATTGGAGTAATTTGAGGTCCTCATTTAGAGAAATAATAGCCATGCTGTGAGTTAGCCTCAATTTAGAGATATTATCCTACATTTAAGCCAAGCACACACACACAGAGTAAGTGGGGAACTGAATTTTCCAACAGCTGCATTCTAATTATGTTCACCTCTTCCGAAACAACAGGTTTTCCCTGAACTCAGAAATCAATTCTATTTGTATCCTTAAGGCAGTTACAAGTGCTTGTGTAGTGAATTTATTTTCACAAAACTAAGCAAATATCCTTTTTTTCTCATTGAAAATAATAGTTGGTGCAGGAAAAGGACTGGCAGAGCCAGGGGGAGGTACCTGTATTATTTGAAAGAGGAATCAGTTTAGAGTCATTAGATAGCCACAAGTGAATTATGTTCAAACCCCCTTGACTGCCATTGACCTTTATCTAAGTCTATCCAGGTGCTGACAGAGAAGATTCCTGTGCATAGGCTTTGATCAATAAATCAGTTAATTTGAACCTACCAGTGCTGCAGCTGCCAAAAAAGCCAACACAGTGCTAGGCTGCATTAACAGAGGGATAGAATCAAGATCACATGAAGTACTAATACCACTTTACAATGCCTTGGTAAGGCCACACCTGGAATACTGCATCCAGTTTTGGTCACCATGATGTAAAAAGATGTTGAGACTCTAGAAAGGGTACAGAGAAGGGCAACAAAGATGATTGGGGGACTGGAGGCTAAAACATATAGGGAACGGTTGCTGGAATTGGGTATGTGAGGTTTAACAAAGAGAAGGGTGAGGGGTGACATGATAGCAGTGTTCCAATATCTCATGGGCTGCCACAAAGAAGATGGAGTCAAGCTATTCTCCAAAGCACCTGAAGGCAGGACAAGAAGCAACGGATGGAAACTAGTCAAGGAAAGAAGCAACCTAGAACTAAGGAGAAACTTCCTGACAGTTAGAACAATTAACCAGTGGAACAACCTGCCTCCAGAAGTGGTGAATGCTCCAACACTGGAAGTTTTTAAGAGGAGACTGGATAGCTATTTGTCTGAAATGGTATAGGGTTTCCTGCCTGAGCAGGGGGTTGGACTAGATGACCTCTAAGGTCCCTTCCAACTTCATCATCATCATCATCATCATCATCATTATTATTATTATTATTATTATTATTATTATTATTATTATTATTACTATTACTATTATTACTATTATTATTATTACCTTCATATGACAGGCAAAAATTGCAGCTATCCCATTTTTTCAGGAACACCTGGACAGATTGGTATCCCAGCTTTCTTTGCACCTGTTGGCTTTTGTATTTGTTTGGCATTACCAAAATATAATGTATTGTTTGTTTATTTACTTCCACAGCAGCCTGCTTTGGGTTAGAGCCTCTAGGCGTGGATTGTGAGAAGAAAATGGAAAAACTAAATTCATAGAAAATGCATGCCTGAAGCCAGGCTGCTCTATAGCCTCTCATGTCTGTGCCCCTCCACATGAACATCTGAGAGGGGAATGTTAGTCCTCCTTTTTGAATCCAGAGGGCTCAGCCTAACCCAGTTAAGGTCAAATATCTGAAATAGAATTCACTCAATATTTTAGGGGAGGGGAATGTGTTCTGCTATGATCCCAACTTGAAAATGTTTCACACAATTCTCTGGCAGCTTTTCTATGTTCACCAGACCAGACATACAGACAGATGAGTTATTTCTAATGTAGAATGCCACATTAACAGAATCTTGCAAGTCTGAAACTACACATCTCCCAGTGTCTCCTTTATAGCCTGAGAAGTTAGGGAGGGTCCCTTCTGAGCCTCTTTCTCCACCCTTATGCCTCTGTGGACTATGCCCTCTTTTATCTGACTGTTACCTTAGCACCATCTCTTCAACCTATTTCTCAAGACCTTTCTCATATACCAGTATACACCCTAAAAATTTTCAACTGATTAAGCATGTTATATAAATAAACCCTTAGATTAAAATTGCAGGGGCAGTTTAATTTCTTTTTTTTCTGTTAGTCTACCCTTCATTAGATAACTTTTTATTTTTATTCAGTTAGGATCTTCTTTTAATTTAATGAAAGCTATGACATATAATTTTTAATGAAATTTGTCTACAGTTCTCTTATATAATTCCTCTCCCAGTACTTACCAAGAGTGGCGAGGACATGGCGGAGTTCAGCCCCCATGACTGTTCCATTGCCCTCCTTGTCAAAGACACGAAGACCTTCAACAAAGTCTTCAAAGCTACCTTGATCTTTATTATTGGCAGCTGCCTGCAACATGGGGAGGAACTCTTCAAACCCAATTTTCTTTGCATTCATCTCTGTAGAGGAACAACATTGTTACTGTGTTGGAAAGTGCATTTTATGATATGTCTGGAACTCTTCTTACGAAGTACCAAGTAGAGATTGACAGTAGATTTATCCCACCGACAGCAGTATTTTGAAAATGAATTCAATTCAGAACACCAAAGCTCTTGAGGAAAGAGAAACATCTAAGTATTTGCTCATGGCTGTGTCTATCACCTCAGAAAGCTACTTTCACAGGAAGAAGACAAGAGTACTCAATTAAAGTAGGCATTTTTTTTTACAAAATACTTACCGTAATTTCATGGTTGTCACCCACAGCTCTGTCTCCAGGTAAACAAAATAGACAACAATTGATTGAAATACACTGAAGAGAGGAGTGAGTTGTATAGGATGAGTAGTGGGTATTTTATTTGATTAATAAGTACGCAGCATATCTGTGCTAGGGCTGTGTATTTTCTTTTATTTTTGTATTTTTATACAGCACTGTCAAGCAGGTAAAACCATAGCTTCTGGTATGTCACTGACTCTTCCATAGTGATATTCTTATTTACTTGTGTTAATAGTTCATGGAATGTATTTCTTTTATGTTACCTTTGTAACCTTGTTGAGACTCAAAATGCAGAAGATTGTTAGATAATCTCTTACCTAACTATTGCTCAAACTCTGACATAATTAATCTAAAAAAGGCAACTTTATCTTGTGTCTTCAGCTTCTGCCTTTGTCAGATGCTTCACACTTCATCATTAAAGGTATGCAAATGAAAAGGATACAAATCTAGCTGGATAATGTTTACTTACTGATGGTTGAAGGTAGGGGGTAGACTTATTGAGTTAAAAAACGTTACAGCAATTTGTATGTCCTTCAGCATAAATAACTTTAATAAGAAAATAATCATTTACGTATTGTTTAAATGGTAATTTGAGAGTATGTAAAAACCCAACACTGCAGTGCTTTTAAGTGTCAATTAATTGCATTTCAAGTCTGTCTCACTAACTTTCTTAGGCTTTCTCCTAAGATGAATATAGAGGAATTCAGCTCTAGTTTTTAGATTACCCAATACAGGAAATATCTCTACATTTTTTAGTTCCCTAGTTTAGAGGGACAGTAGATAGCTGAATGCAAAGATACAAGTGTGTATTTATATTTGCTTGTGTGATCAAGCTAGTCTTTCAGAAATCAACATACCAAATTTGAGACATTCATTTAATGGGAAAAACATCGGGAGGATATATTTTGATTAGGGTGGATCACAAAAAAGATTTACCCTCATTGCTGGGGTTGCCCAGGATCTTCTTGATTTCAGCATTTGTTGGGTTCTGTCCAAGAGCACGGATGACATCACCAACCTGGCTTAGGGTGATTTTGCTTTCCCCGGTCCTGTCAAACAGGAGGAATGCCTCCTTAAAGTCTACAGAGAATAGAATGTAGGAGTTACTAGAGGCAAACATTGAATCCATAAAGTAGCTATAAGCAAGTACTTGTAAAAAAAAATCCAGATTCTCTACCACCATATCCAACAGCACCGTTTTTTCAAGAATTTACCTGCAATTTTAATGTTTTGTTTTGTGGGGTACTGTTTTCATTCTCTCTCTCTCTTCCCCCTCCCTTCTCCTTTTTCCCCCTTTAGGAGCTAAAGAAATCTTGTAGCTGAGACAAGAAAATGAAAACAAGAATGTTGTCATTTTCAAGAAAAATGGGTTGGATGATTGAACTAATATTGCCAGTAAAACATTAAATGACAGCATATGCATGGTAATCTATATTAGTTCTTCTGTAACATTTTCCTTGCCGCTCTCTATAAGCAACTTTGTGATTTGGTATCCTTTTGAAGTCATAAAGTAATATTAAAGTAATTTCAAAGATAATGTTAATTGATTAAATTAATTAAACACTACTTACATTGCTTTATCAATAGGTATCAGAGTTTTAGACCAATGCAACTATAAAGCTTTGAACTCTGTGGCAAACTGCTTCAGTGTGGAAATGCGATATATTCATGTAAATAATATTAAGAGCTAAATTCTAGAACAAAATGTCAAAAAGAACATTCAGGATTTGATATATGGATATTTCTGAGAAATATTTGCTCTGTAAAGAATTGTTTCCATGTTGAAGACTTTGGATATTGATTTTTTTTAAAAAAAGATCTAAAATGCTGTCTTTTACATCTCCTTTATAATGACTTCCTTAGCCCAGAAACTAAATCCATAGATCAGGGGTGTCAAACTACCGGTCCATGGGCCGGTTGCATCATGCGGAGGCCACGCCCACCCCAGCTCCAACACATCACAACACATCATGTGACGTGGGGAATTTGACACCCATGCCATAGATGATTCAAGGTTTGAACACAATTATGAGTAAGCCAGGGGTCATTTCCCCATCAACTAAGTTCCTGTCACTGTCATCAGCAATATTCTAGCTATCAGTTTGTGTTAAATTCAATTATCTTAATGATAAACTTCCTGAGGTTCAGTTTTATAAATTCTAGATTACTAAAATAAGTGCAGGTAGTCCTCGACTTACATCCACAGTTGACCCCAAAATTTCCATTGCTAAGCAAGACAGTTGATAAGTGAATTTTGCCCCATTTCATGACCTTTCACAGTTGTTAAGTGAATCACTGCAGTTGTTAAATTAGTAACATGGTTGTTAAGTGAATCTAGCTTCCTTATTGACTTTGTTTGTCAGCAGGTCACAAAAAGTGATCACATGACCCTGGGATGCTGCAACAGTCATAAATACATAACAGTTGCCAAATATCCAAATTTTGATCATGTGACCATAACGATGCTGAAACAGTCATAAGTCACTTTTTTAGTACTGTTGTAACTTCAAACAGTCACTAAATGAATGATTTTAAGTCGAGGACTACCTGTACAGTATTTGATTTTGGGGGGGATATTATCATTATCATTATGTATTAACAATGCCATTGTTGCATATGCATTATTTTTCATATTGGCTAACATTTTCATAAATTCACTGTAAAATTCCAACAATCAGGCCTGGACTGACTATAGTTTTAAATTTGGTTTTATTGGGTTAATTGTTATATATTTATTATATTTTGTTTAATTCTTTTTAAAATTTTGTATTTTATATTTTTTAACTTTATTGTTGTGAGCCGCCCTGAGTCCTTACGGAGAAGGGCGGCATATAAATTTAATAAATTCAATTCAATTCAATTCAAAACTGAATATAATTCCCATTCCTGCTATTGTCTTCAAACATTAGAGTGCTTCCATGTTAAAATCTAAAATTGTTTGTGTCTGCTCCAATTCTGGATGACATGGTAAATGGCAAATCTCAGTAGAAGTATAGTTGCATTTTAAGGCTTGCAAACCAAGTTTTGCTATTAGTATGTTATGTGGACTGAGGAATGATTTTCAACTGCAGTGGTGCATCTATTTATTAGATATTTAAATAGAAATATATTAAAACACTTTCTAAATCACATGTGTGTTAAGGAAGGAAGGAGACAATTATTGATGTAATGGAAACAAAATAAAATGAGATACGAGTATATCCTTATCATTCACAAATCTAAACACTGATTGTTTTCCAGTATGGATGTTATCTGTTAGAGATGTGAGAAACTGATGTGAAGCACCTGCATTGCCAAAGTCACATTTGAGCTGGGACATCCACTTTGACATCTGAGTTCTAGGAGACTAGTCATTTCCCCACCTCCTTTTTCTAAAGGAGAGGAACCTCTGAACTGAATTTCAGAAAAATAGGTGTGGCCATGGCCAGGTATCTAGTCCTCCCACATGTGCCTGAAGCAGCTTCTCCCATGAATTTCATCAGAGTCTTCCCGATCTGGTGCCAGATAACTCATTCAATTATTCAAACAGTTAATGGCTTGTCATACAATTGCCAGCTGGAAATGCCAGGCGCTGAATATTGATAGTAAAATAGAAAGAATTAGTGAAACAAAGTTATAGGATTAATATTGATTCAGTTGGATTAGTTTAGTCATATGATCAAGTATGCAGTCCTCATTAATTTTTCATAGATGCTTTGTGCTGCTGTCCTATTTTAGGGTTTACTCCAGCCCTTCTTATTACACTGTGCAGAGGAGCTTCTTTGCCCTCTTCTAAAATGCTGAGACAGGACATATGGCTCATAGACTGTAACTCAATATATTTGATATTAATCCCATCACTATCTGATGTGTGGGACCTATGAAGTCTCTTGTTGCCAGATCCTCTCTTCTTACAGCTTATAAAATGTTGGCCTTTTAGAGATGTAGAAAGAAAGCTGCTACATACTTCAAGATTTATACAGTAGTTCTTTGCTGGATACCAAGAAAAAAACAACCTTCATTGCCATCACTGGAAAATCACCAATATCTCTCTGTCTAGCAAATGTAAACACCACTGTAATGCTATTATTAAAAATAGCTAATAAATGAGAAATTTGAAAATGTCTGCAAACACAGCCAACCCACTTATTGTGCATTTACTGGGTAGTTACTATGTAGCAGACACAATAAAAGATGTTTAAACATATTCTTAAATTTTAAAAATGTTTTTGCTGTTGTTGTAGTTTGATATCAGAATAATCATCACAGCAAAACAGGTGGCCATTGACAAAATATTTGTCTAATGTTTTTTACATAAAGATATTGCAACAGGTGTTATTCTCACTTTACTCTCCACGAAGCTTAGTCTCCATGAAGCTAAAATATTGCTTTTACAGGAGACAGAATTAATGTTGCTTAGAAACAGAATTAAATTCTAAATTTTCAGCAATAAAAACAAAAGTGGTCTAGAAATAAATATTCTTAGTGTTTCTCCACTTTTTTAATATATAATTTTCTTAGGCTAAGAAATTGATCACAAAAATGGCAACTTATTATTTATAATACTGTAATCTGAATAGGGATAGTAATCCATTATAAATGCTCACTTACTGAATTACGGTATGTTCCTAAAATCCTAATTCATCATACTTCACTTGATATTGACTTTAATACAATTAATACAAATTGGTATAGCAATTTCATGTTAATAAATTAAAAGAGAGATTTTAAACTGAGTATACTTTGTAGCTAGTATAGACTTCCCATCAACTTACAGATGAAACAAATGCATATATGTGTATTAACTGTAATAAAGGCATATGAAATTATTAGTTTTACAACAGCAGCATGACTTCAAACATGATATACAGAAATTAGTAATGAATCTCTATATATGCCTGTTGCTGTTAAATTGAAAGCTGGAAAAATTATTATTATTATTATTATTATTATTATTATTATTATTATTATTATTATATATAAGCATTATGTTTGGCAACACAATTTATTTGGCAAAGCATTTCTACAAAGGTATTTTTGATGGAAGAATAATGTTGCAACATTACATTGAAAGGGTACCTGTTTGGGCAAAAACTCTTAGGATGCCAGCATTAATGGTACAAAAAGATGTTTTGTTTTTGACTGAATATTATATGTATGAACTGAAATAAATCTGCTCTAGAGCTAGTGATTAAAATTAAGCTTTAAATCAAATGTTTCATAAAACAGAATTGTTATCTTGAAAAAAAAGGAATTACCAGAGTTAGACAACTATGCAACAGTTCTGCTACATGAATGGAAAAAAACACCCCAAACCAGTTCTTATTTATGAAAATTCATGTTACATCTTAAAAATTAGATAGAGGGAGGTTATACTTTTTCTCCAGTAATACACATTGTTCTCTTCTAAACATTCGCAAGTAAGAAATTATGTTTAGTACATTGTTCATATATTTAATAGATATCATGTTAAAACATGTTTGCCTTTCTTGGCTTGGATGACTTTAAATTTTATTCCCTCCACCATCTCTTCTTGGGAAGAACTATGAGTGAGAGTCAAATGCCAGATGTTTGGTGAGCTTTGCTTCAGGGAATGAATAGCAAAACTTAAATATCTTAAGAAAGTACTTAGAATCCTTTTACATGTATGTAATTGAATTCAAATCAATAAAATATCCCTATTTATACCAATGCACACTTTCTAACAGTACTTTATTTGAAAATGCCTCTGCCTGTGTTTATGCATTTTTCCTGAAAACTCACCATCCTGTTGATCCTTGGAGAATTCGATCTGTTAGAAAAAAATCAATCATATAACAAAATACTTTTTGGAATTCACAGCATCCTGCTTGCTCCATGAAACATCTTCCCAAGATGCAAAGAAAGGGACAGTTTTTTTCTTACAATATCTGAGATGCTACTAAACTGCTAATGAAATAATACATCCATAAACCAATGAGCATGCAATATTTGTTATCACAATATTAAATTGCAATAATATTCAGTAATGTTCCACTTACCAGTAATTTGATCAGCACTGAAAGACTGCAATTTGGCAACAAGAAGAAGAGAGGGAAAAAGGGAAATACTGTATTGTTGGAAAAAATTGCACTGACAGACAAAAACTATACAAATCTTATAGCTATGTAGGTCTTATAGCTAATGGCTACATTCAAGAATTAGCAGGCCAAGGGTGCATTCTACTAATGATAAAAAGATCAGTGTTATATCTTTCTATATGCAGTGAGAAATATGGAAAAGTAATATCAGTATGGTGTGGTACATATTACAAATCAAATAAATTGCTGCTTTCCATTAGTGAACACAAGGGTAAGAAGCGGCAGCATTACATTTAAAAGAACTACGAAAGTAGACTTAGGGAGGTACAAACTTACACTTACTTATAGAAATAAGTCCCATTTAATTAAATGAGATTTACTTTTGTGCAGTCATGCACAGGACCTTTTAGATAAAGATTTATCTGCCCTTTCAGTTCTATACAAAATAACTTGCTTTTATGATGGGTCACTGGGATTCCTGTACACAATAATTTTTAATAAACTTGAGTTATTAATAGCAACTTGCTACAAGGTTGTGGGAAATGTGCAAGCTAATGAATGAATCAAGAATTCCTAAGTAACCCCAATACATAAATGTAACTGTAATGTACACACAATTTGTATGTTACACATCTACAAATTTCAGCCTGATTTTGCTGGGCATTAAAAATCTCACTAAATTGGTTTCTGGACTGCCTTATTATAACTAGCACAATGTTGGAAATTATAATGTTACATTAAGTCACTAGCTAAGCAGAACTTAATTTTCTTGGAAACCCACCATGACTGAGAAAGCTGGAAGGAAAGAGGAGGAGCAGGAGCAGGAGCAGCAAGGCCGACAGACTTAGCCGCGAGGCGTCTGAATCCCTGGGAGTGGTCCTTACTCCCTGCTCTTAGATCTTTTTATTGAACCGAAGACAGTGACATCAGTGGCAGGATTGGGTGCCAAACTGGAGCAGCCACTCCCCCTGGGAGAGTTCTTTAGCTTTCTTAGGGCAAAGAGAAGGAAGGATCCATTTCTTGATGGATCTCTGGCATAGACTATTTTTAGGACACTGCAGAGAAGATAGGGCGCTGTTCACTGTTTCGCAGGGCTGGAATCTTGTCAGGATTTTATCACTCCTCAACTTAAATGTGGAACATTTCTTAAGTAGTCTACCTGTTCATTTAAGGGGCTACTGAGTGAACCAGAGAGATAATGGGTCAGCAGTTTGGTTTGGCTTTTAATTTTTTTTCACTTAAGTTTGAACTGTATATATTTATTCTGGAGAACTGAAAGATTGACCAGGGCTATAACAGCATGCTTCGATGCCCAAAGGGCTGTGACTTAATAGTTTCCTGCTACCTTAGAAGACTGTGGCTAGTGCATTTAAAGGAATGAATATGAGGAACCATGTTTAGAAAGGAGCAATTTGATAGTGGGCATCATTTCCTTGATTGCCCCTACTCTTCCCCATACCGAAGGTCTGTCAGTCCTCCCTAAAATGGACTTGAGCTATGTGTGTAGGGCCTTATAAAGACTTCCCCAAGTCTCATTGCCTTCCCTCTCACCCTCATCCCCAAATGGGAAACAGAATGCCAGGGGACAACAAGATCGCACCTCTAGAAAGCATGGGAGGTTTCTTGGTGGACTAATCTAAAGACTGGTCATTGTGATTGGAGATCTGGGACAAAACCTGGTATGTTCTCAGGCCTTCTCTTTCGAAACATGAAGTTGAATTTCTGGGCTAAATTTGAACACAATAGGAGTACTGCATGCTTATTTTATCAATCAAGTGAGATGGAGGCACTTATGAGTGACAAGAGCTGGTATTTACTCCCAAAACAAACCCTAGTGTTCAAACATTTATCCTAGTATGGTAAAAATCATGTCAAATAAGGTTTTGTTCAAAATATATTACAGATGGATGCATTTTATTGATGCACAGCTTAATTTTAACCATAGGTGGTTAAATTTACAGGTAATAGATTTAATCTAATCTTTGGCTTGCTGGATTAGAAAGGAAACATGAGAAAACAATTGGTTCCTAGTGTATTAGGCTACATTAGAAGCACCATGTGTAAAGTAACAAATCTAATCCTCACTCTAAGCCCTTTTGTTTCAAAAACAAACTTCCCACATATTTACAAGAACTAGGCAAAACAGAAACAGCACTTTGCTTCATCACTCCTACAGCACATTCCTATATCTGAATAGATGCATGGGGTGTTAACCGTTGACTAAATACACATTCTTATTTGGACATAATGCCAAGCTTCAGTATCAGTGATAAACATAGAACAAATGCTGGTTATATGTTGCATTTAGCTCCCTGTATTTTAATCCTTTCTTAACCAGATGTGTCTGTATGTATACACAGTGCCTGGCATTAACTAGGAAACTACAGCGTGATTTACCATGTAATATGAATATGCCTATATTCTTTATATGTATGGGATTCTTTATGTGTATCCCCAAGCAATGCAAGAATTGGGTTAATTGCCTTAAATTAAAGCTCCCTATTTCTTCAAGGATCAAGTTGTAAAAACACCCATTAATGGTATTTATGCTATCTATAAAATCAAAGATGCAAATTGAATAATTATTTCCAGTTACAAAATAGATAATTCTAGACCTAGGTAAGCAAACCTAAGTGGTATGTTTTCAATGTGGCAAGCTTTGGAATTCCACAAAATGAAACAGGTTCTTGACAAAGAAACCAAAATCAAATCAAGAGCATCATGACACTCCAAGAGCATTTTGGTGACAGGTAGGAACTGTATCTGCAGCCTGAATTGTATCTCAAGCTTTGAATTCTCCAAGATAGGTCTGAGAGGAATATGTTAGGTGATTGACAAATCTATCTTCCTAATTCCAAAGATTGTCAAAAAATTAAACTTAAACAGGCACAGACTCTTTAAAAAATAATTATTAAGTCTTCTACTTATTTTTCTAACACTGATGAGGATTCATTGAGATTTACTGAACCTCCAGACTTCAATCCTTTCCATGAAAATTAAACACACTTTTGATGGTTTTCCAAGCTCATCATTAGGAGTCTGAAATGCTTCATTTCTTAGATCTGACTTCTGACATATGTCATGCAAAAGTTTGGAACTGACACGTATCATTTAAAGTAAAAGTTTAAAGATAAACAGAAGCAGTAACAAAGATTGTCAAGTCTGATTTTCTAGGCACAGGGTCTTTCAAGACAAATACTGTATTTTGAAATAAGGTAACTCCACTCGACTACTTGTCATACTTTTCTCGGAGATTCTGCCACATGGGATTTGGTATTCTTATGGCTCCAAGTATTCTGCCAGAAAGAAATGAAGGATAGGAACTAGAAGCAGAACATTTCCTTTTTAACAATTTATTCACATTGCTTTTGTCATTCTTGAAAATTTCCAGAAGCTATAATTTAATAGCTTGTATGTCTAGTACTTAAACATGGAGAGGCAGATCAAGCATTAAAGAAAACGATTTTCACTAATGTTCCCTTTTATTAATAATCCTTTAAAAGCATGCTCAGAATTGATTTAGAAGAAACAAACCTTAGCTTAAACAGATTCATTTACTTTTTTAAAGATCATTTTGGTTGTCATAGTAACAGAGGTAACAGAATGTTAAATAGAAACTGTTTAAAAATAAACCAAAAAAGCCTTTTCTTTTTCTAATGCACAGTGATTTATAATTATAAAATGTCACATTCATAGAGGAAGAATAGAATGTTCATCCCTATTCTGGCTAACACATTTTATATTACAATTTTCATTTTATTCTATCACGAGTTAATTAATGAATTCAGCAACAAAAATGCTATTAATGAATGAATGAGTGTAGAGCAATATTTGGAGAATTCTGTGCCATGGAAATAATTGATTAGGAAGTTTTTTTTTACTTGCTGAGTCACAGGAGAAGATCTCTATCTTATGAAAGAAAGATGGAAAGACTTTGAATTGAATGCGATTGAAATGGTAAATGTCTATGGAGATTCTCGGTCATCCAGGTCATAGTTTTCCCACAGGTGCTTTTTCAAGTGGCAACTGGACTTCCTTTGTTTTGAAATGGTGTCACTGCACAGAGTGGCTCTGAAGAAAGAGCACTGCATCACCAGGCCACCGCCATAAAAAACAGCCTCTCCCTGTGCCTCGACTGTGGTTAAGCCTCAGAAGATTGAAAGGCATGATACCGGCTGAAACGCTGCAGGGAATATTCGGCTGAGTTGCCTTTAAAGGAGACCACATTGACCTCTGCTGGCCATAACAGCTGGTTGCAGGCAGATCTTGCTGTCTGCAGGTCCAGTTTTGAATTGCAGAGGAAAAGCGAGTGCTTGTTGGAGAATATTACTGAAGAGATGACTCTTAGGAGCAAGTTAATAATCATCAGATCAGGACTTCCGAAATTAATAAAAGGAGGATGATATGATGGCTATCAAATTTATGATATTATGGCTATCAAATTTGACATGTTAGTACAATTGCTACTGCTTCATGCCACTTAAAACAATACGTTTGTTCAATATTCAGTTATAAAGCCAAATATTCTACCTAGGAACATATCTGAAGTTCACTGTTAAGTATGTCCTTATTTCTAAGGTTAGCAATAGAGGTCCTTCTCTGTGGGTGCCCCGGAGCTATGGAATCGGCTGCCGGTTGAGCTCCGGATGGCGCCCGACCTTCGCTCCTTCCGTCGCGATCTGAAGACACTCTTATTTGAACAAGCCAGCCTGGCCTGATGGGGGATGGGTTGGGTTTTATGGTCATTTTTAATATTTGTATTTACTGTTTTTAGTCGGGCATATGTTTAATTTTCTTTTAACTTTTGTATTTTTGTATTTTTTATATATTTGCCCTGTTCACCACCCTGAGTCCTTCGGGAGAAGGGCGGTATATAAATAAAATTATTATTATTATTATTATTATTATTATTATTATTATTATTATTATTATTATTATTATTATTATTATTATTATTATTATTACTGGCCTGTACTGGGCTGCTCTGAGCTGGGCAAGTTTTGCAAAAGGAAACAGAAAGATCCAGTTTTTTTTCTGACAAAAAATTCCTGACTTGAACATTCACACAGTTACCACTGAAAATGGACACTTGATTGTAGTAGATTTGCTAATATCACAAAAATATAGCATGAGTTTTTCTTAGGAGCTGGTGTCAAAATATGGGTAACTACTTCAAAAACTATGCTGTCATAAAAATCCCTGTACACAAGAAAATAATTTTGGGCTGACCACTACCACTGTGAATATTAGACACTTCCTACAATTAACCATCCATACTGGTAGAATGAATGCAAATGTTTTACCTTCTAATGGTTTGTATATTTTCAGTAGCTCAGCCCACAGTCAAGTAGCACAGTAAAATCTAGAGTGTTCTACTTACTGGCAATAGTAATAGCCATCTAATACTATATACAAAAGGATCCCACATGCCTACATCATCCTGGACTCAGAAACTTCAGTGTCAAGCATCAGAGATGCAAACATATTGTCATTATCAGCTTGAGAGAAAAACTGGTTAAGTTCTGTAGTCTCCACGGCTTATTTAGAATTTGTGATCAGACTTCAGTTGTGAAGAAGTATTATTAAATCTTCAGATCAGTTTCACCAGACTTGGATTAAATAGCACCTTCAAATGCTACTCAGGTTAGGACACTTCAGCTTCTTCTCATTCTCTTTTTCTCAGATAAATACAAGAGTACAATGTCTGATTGTTGATGCTACCAAATGATATGATATTATATTCAGTAATGTTGTTGCAATCTTATGGTGTTAGTATTATGTGAATTAATAATTCATACATTAATCAATTAAATACAGAGAATCTATAGTTATATATTATATTCTGGAAGACTTTCTTCTAATTACTTGAGTATCTTTTCATATAACTTAGCATGATTGGGTTTTCAGGACTGGAAATATTTCATTGTTAGACTATCTATTTCATCTTTTTTGCTATTATGAATTGTCTGTCAGTACAATTTATTTCCTTACCTTGTCTCCTTATGCCATTTGCTATTCATTCAGCAATAACCTGGCTCAGTCATAAATGAAATATTTAAGAAAATGATTAAAATAAGCAAAGATCCATTGGTACAATCGCATGCATAAATATTAATCTGCTTCAATCCATACAGATTATAAAATATCATGCAAAAGCTAATGCAGTCTTTAGAAGAGATTTCCTAACCAAGTTGCCCCAGTTTATATGATGGACATGAGTTTAGGAAGATTACTTAAAATTGTGCAGGTACTTATTTGCTAAACGTCATTGAGAACAGCCTTCTCCTGTCCAGTGCTTTCTGATATTAGACTATAATGTCCATATTCTACAAGCAAACTGCTGTTAGCTGAAATCAATGAATTGTAAACCAATATATGTGAAGGCTGTTAGAACAGCTGACTTAGAGATTCAGTTGTGGGCTTTCTCATTAATAATGTATAACCAGATGTTATTTTATGTAATGTGTTCAGAGAGAAAAATGCCCTCAAAGACTACTTCTTGGTTTTATGGTCTTCATCTATGCATGGCGTGCTTATTTTAACAATAGATCTCACAATAACTTTATAAATATATTCCAAGGGACAAATGTGACCTAACACAATAATCCAAAACAATCTCATTTTTCAGGACTTAAAAAGTGTACTTTCTATGTCACTTATACCTGCTTTCTGGAACACCATTCACCTGTGGTCCTTATGGCTTCATTCTGATGAAGTTCAAAAAATCACTGAAAACCTGGCTATTTTCCCAGGCCTTGGAAAAAGTTGGGGTGTTGAAATCCTGTTGGATTTGTTTTATCTATTATGTACCTATTTTGTGGGGGACCTATATGTTCTATCTATGCTCTTCTTACTGTTGATTCTTGCTTGAAAATTTGCAAGGTAATAGATGCCTACAGACAGAGTCTAAATGTATGTGATGGCACAATGGTTAGAATGCAGTATTGTAGGCTAACTCTGCCCACAGTTAGGAGTTCAATCCTGACTAACTCGAGATTGACTCAACCTTCCAGCCTTCCAAGGTCGGTAAAATGAGGACCCATATTGTTGGGGGCAATATGCTGACTCTGTAAAACTGTTTAGAGAGGGCTGTAAAGCACTATGAAGTGGCATACAAGCCTAAGTGCTCTTGCTATTGCTAAATATATACATGCATATACATAAACACACACATGCATATGTATTAATCACATTATTTCTTATAAAGAAATCAATTTTCACAGTTAATTTGAACTACCAACTTTTCAAAAACTACTTCATGGGCTCATTGTATTAAAAATTATACAAAAAGGACCCCCAAATTCAAAATAGGAAATATAGAACTCTGCTTTAGGTGCTGCCAGCTATAAAGAATTCTGAGCTTCCAAGACTTTTGATGTGTGGGCATTTGCATCCTGTTTTTATCCGACCAAGGAAATTGAGTGACATACATTGGTTTGCTCAAAGGGATCTGATAAGTTCACAGCTGAAATGAATTCTGAAATTTGAACTTTCAGTCTATCCCGCTGGCCCTGTTAGCAAAGCATATCTCAATTCCCAAGTGAAGTATCTATGGCTTAGTGTTGATTCACTTTGAATATCTTTCAAAAATATCAAGCTACTTCGTGGGTTCAACAGGAAGTATGAACTATAGTCATTACTAGTCTCAGATCACATATCCTTAGAGCAACCTGGGTATACTAAAAATTCTTTCTGATTTATGTTGATTTGTCTTTGGTCTCACTTTTTTTTTAGGTCTGGAGAAGAGAAGACAAAGTTCAGGAAAAGAAGGCATCTAAAATCAACTATTTAATTATTTATATTGATTCAATCATCAGATATGAATTTCTCTCTATGAATCATGGTCTTAATGTTATATGGTCTCTATGAAGATGCTTTTTGCCTTTTTTTGTGTGGATATCATGCATCTGATGAGGAACAGGATACAATATCTACCATTAGAAATCATGGCTCCTGTGCTCCTACAGTCTGATTAAATATTTAATGATATCAGTACTGACATATTTTATTGTGCTTTAAGATTTTTAGGACCTTGTACCCAGCTTCTGCCCACCTAGCAGTTCGAAAGCACGTAAAAATGCAAGTAGAAAAATAGGGACCACTCCGGTGGGAAGGTAACAGCGTTCCGTGCTAGTCATGCCGGCCACATGACCACGGAGACGTCCTCGGACAAGCGCTGGCTCTTTGGCTTTGAAACGGAGATGAGCACCAGCCCCTAGAGTCGGAAACGACTAGCACGCATGTGCGGGGGAACCTTTACCTTTTACACTATTATCTTGTCAAGTTATTACAACTCTCTCAATATTCTATGAGTTCTTTCTCCAGTGAAATATCTGTATATGTTGATAGCTTTAAACCAAAGTCTGTTTATTGTCAATAAACAGATGTGGTTTCCTCCCCATCCCCAACTTGCTCTCTTCACAGTCAGGAGAACTTAGAAGTCCAAACCCTGATCTGAATACTGGAGATGTATGGGTCAGTGAGGCCCAGGAGTAAGCCTTGCATATAAAGATGTTTTTAGGGACCAAGGCTTCCATGAAGTGAATAGGACAACTTGTTATGGCCCAACCAACCCGGCCCACTCACCATGGCCCTCTCACCACAGCCAACTTGCTGAGCTCAACTCACTGCAGGACAACTCATCATGGCTAACTCACCATGGGACAACTCACTGTATGACAAATCAACAAATCAATTTAATTATTTAAAATAATTTTAAAAATATTTTAATTTTTTGTCATTTACATTTCATTTTATCCCTCCTTTTGCATCTGTTCTTTAATGATTCTATCCCACCATTTCTTCACTATTGGTGTAACTCTTGTCCCATGGTGAGTTGTTCCATGGCAAGTTGGATGCGGTGAAATGGCGATGGCAAGTTGGCTATAGCAAATTGGCCACCTTCAGCCATTTTGGCTTTGATTCTATTCCCTGGATATATTAAACCAGCCCACCAGGTGTTACCCAACTGATTATTGCCCTGTACACCGCCCTGAGTCCTTCGGGAGAAGGGCGGTATAAATAAATAAATAAATAAATAAATAAATAAATTAACTCTAAGGAAAAACAATTCTCTCCAGAAGGAAAGGCAGCCCCAATTTGCTGTAAGCCAGATGAAAGAACTGTCTTTGGCAGAAGGATCTGCTTTTGGCCTAGTATTTTCTTGTGCACAGGGTGCACAAAAATCCTGTAAAACAAATATTTACACACAGAGAACAAATGTTCAGAAGAAACGTGTGGCTAGTAGAACTAAAATGGGTTCTAAGATTCAAGTTGTACAGATCTTGGTATCTGGCTGTATTATAAAAAAACATCTCTGCTCAGAACACACAATGAAATTCTGCATTTAACAAATGACTCGAAGTCTGTATGTTTCACAGGCAAAATTGTTAATGTCCCAAATATTATTTTACTTAATGTTTTGCTGAATGATTTGATCATTTCAGTTCAATTAAGTTCAAAAATCTTGGTTTAAAAAATAATAAACTAAGATATTTCCTTTATTTGGTTAAATTCTGTTAAATATTTCTTACTACATTTTGTATGTGTCCTAAAATACTTTTTTTCCTGGGTGTGTTTGGATTTTCTTTATTTATAGTTTAACATTTCCTGGAATGCAATATGCTAGGATTCAGCAGCAGCAGCAGTTTCAAGCTACAGAATTACTCCATGCACATAACTTGTACACATAATTCAAAATCAAATAGATAAAATACTATCAACTACGTATTAATAAAATAACCACAGAAAATTGCAAAGCTATACACAAACTCTACCTGCAACACTTTTTATGCTTTTTTTTTTACCACTGGCCGATATATAAATTTTTTGCAGTGGTAAAAGCGCCCCCCCCCCAATGAACTGCTTAAAACTGCTTCTAAGAAAATATTTATAGTAAGCTGAATTGTTTCTGAGTGAAAGGAGAAGAAACAGTCAGGAACCTGTGGCTCAATAAACCAAATTGTTTATATTCATTGACCATATCTCGGAGACAGTATGGCTAGCAGACTGACCTAGTAGGAAGAGATAAATAAATAAGAATGTCACACAGATGGGTGTATCTAAAACATTTTAATGTCATGCTGTAATTTAAACTGTGTTGTTGGGGTTTTTTTTGCAATATAGTAGGCCAAAGTATTTTGTTCAGGGCTGTTCAGCAAGGAGTCTTCTAGTTTGCTAGTAAGCTCATATATACTGTTTGCATGCTAATAGTATTATGTTATATCTTCAAAGTGATTTGGTGAACCAGATTTTGGCCACAACACATTCAACCGGTGTCCTCATGAGCATCCACAAAGAGGTGTAAAGGAGACACTACCACAAGATAAGCCATAATTCTCAGGTTCCCAAGTCTTTTTTTTTTAAAAGAACTAGTTTCCTGCCTTTCTACAGAAAGTGATATAAAGCAAAATATGTAACCACTTTTGTATAAAAATCTGTTCAGTGTTTCTCAACTTGGGCTACCTGCAGTACCTGTCCTGCATATTTCTTATCCTCTGACTTCCTGGGTAGACTCTCTTACAGAAAGCAATTTGTAAAAAAACAAATACCTTTATCATAAAGAGACCGAATCTCTTACATATTACTAAGAAAGCCAAACAGGGTAAATTGCAATTATATTACTCAGCAGTTCCTTGATCTGTCTTTTCAGTGATCAGAAATATATATTTTAATCTTCGTTTGTATGTGTGTTTATGTGTTTGTGGGTGTGTGGGTGTGTGGGTGAGTGCACACATGCCTTCAAGTCAGTCTTGATTCTTGATAGCTGCCTGGACTAGTCCCTGCAGTTTTCTTGGCAAGAGTTTTCAGAAGTGGGTTGCCCTTGCCTGCTTCCTAGGACTGAGAGAAATTGACTAGCTCCAGGTCACCCAGCTGGTTTTGTGCCTAAGGTGGGACTACAACTCCCCTTTTCTAGCCTGATGCCTTAACCATGACACCAAACTGGCTTTCATTTAATCTATATTAAGCAGGAATTTGTTTATTGTCATTTAGTCCAGGAGTTTTCAAACACTGCACGTCTGTGATGCTTCTCTCCATATCCCAAATGATTACTCATCCACTAAGGAGCAGTCACTTAGCTCCATTCCAAGTTACAATGGATGTCCCTGGGGCCTCGTAGACTTGAATTCAAAGCTCCAATGGCTGGATCCCCCGCTGCAGTCTCAGGATTGCAGTTGGAACACTCACCAACTGAATCACAGTTAAACTGTTTGCAGCATCCTGTGGTCAGGTGACTGCAGTTTACAGTGTTGTTTTGCTGGAAACCAATGTTTACTTCAATTTCCAGCAGAAAATATCCATTGCGGACACTGGATTTGCTTAATTATGGTAACGTTTGCTTAACAACTGTCATTTTTGCTGTACGACTCTGGCATTTGCCTAATGACCACTGCAAAAAAAGTGATAAAATCAGGAACAGCCATATGATGACCAGCTTAATAACCAGCATGACTTATGACAATAATTTTGGGCTCAATTATGTTGTAAGTTGAGGTCTACCTGCATTTTACCAGTTTTAGAGTTGGGCAAGGATTAAGATACTTCTAGATTGTAATAATTAAATTTGAAACTATATATTAAATAAAACAATTATAGAATTTACTATAAGATAAAAAGGACACTGAGTTTTATTAACATGTATATTTCTATCAATTCTGTAAAGAATATGGATATATTTTGGCACACAGTCACTATTGCTGGCAGAAATGCCAGAGGCATAATAATATTTCCAAGAATGGCCAAGTCCAATTCATAATAACCAGTGTCAATGGATTAACAATATCCAATTACGGTAGTTTGTACCATAATCAATAGATGTCACTTGTTGCAGAAATTAGGGATTAGAGCCATTTCAATTGTGTTAAAAAAAAACACAACGTGAGAAGCAGATGAAAAATTCTTATCCAACTCTCTAAGTTGCTTTGAACCCTGACTTAATCCATGATTGATATCAAATATTGCTTTAGGATTTAAATAGTTTCTTTGATAAAGCTGCTCAAAATAGACTCATGTCTAAACAATAAACAGGAAAGATTACTGCTCAGAAAACTCATAGTATCCACTGGTTGACAGCAAAGGATTAGTGTATCCCTCTGTTGCCATGTGAATTTTAGGAGCCCAGATCTGGTGGTCCTAATTCTTATATGCATCTTTTAAAGAGAAATGATCTATGTCATGTTTGAAAAATAGCAAGGAACGATACTGCACTGAGTTGCATCTCAGGTCTGCTTGATTTTTAGATGTATTCATTATCACCACTGTGGGGTACCCTTGAAATCATCTCCATAGACATATAATTAAACATTCCTGAGGCTTAAGATCAGGAAAATGTGTAATATGAAATGACCATCAATTTTATCCAGGAGGTGGTACTAGAAAGAAGCACCATTCAGAAAAAAACTTGTAAGTAACAAAATGCCTGTTAAACTAAATAAAACTAAAGCATAAGGTTATTATTTTGTATAAAAATTAAAATAATTTAAACAATTTAAAAAATTTTCTTCTGCTTATGTAACATTTTATTGTGTCTATTTATTACCTTCTTACTGTATGACTTCTTTTTAAAGCGTGAGCTAAAATTAATATAATTTTGCTCATGTCTTTTCTAAGAAAAAGTTAAATCTTTTAGAAAATAATAATTACAATTTCTAGTGAAATAACATTAACTATTTATTTGCAATTCATAGAATCAGCAAGCTGTAGAGTTGGCAGGGACCACAAGGAGCATCTAACCCAACCTTCCTATATGTTGCATATAGAAAAACCACCAAAAATGCAGAACTCATAACTTCTGTAAGTAGAATATAGAACAGACTACAGAATACAGAAAAACAGTTGGAAGGGACCTTAGAGATCTTCTAGTCCAACCCTGTGCTCAAGTTACCATTCTGTTAGTAAGTACACTATTCTGTTGTGCAGATATTACCATTAGGATGTTTTTCTTTACATTTAAATGAAATATAATATCTAAAAAACACAAGGATCACTTACCTAAAGAAAAGCTGCAGAAGCGGAGTAAAATAGTGTAAAGGTTCAGCTAGGTCCATCATATAAAGCACAAACCTCTGGCAAAAGCTATATTCTCAGCTTTCAAAACTAGGATCCGTGAGAATGAGATGGCGACTTTAGTCTGACCACCTTCGGCCTGAATGGAAAGGTCCCTAGAATTCTCCTCATCTGATTTAACCTCAGCCAAACCCTTTACTTGTAGTCATGCTCTGAGTAATGTAAGTAATGAAAGTGACAAGCATTTTATTCATTTGAGATGGTTCTTGGGTTTGAAAGCAGGCCTCAGATTTAATCCTTGGAATTGCAATCATCTCAGGAGGTGACCTTGGTGCAGTGAGTAGGTTGAAACTTCAGTTTTGGGGATAAGAATACTCATCTAACTCACAGAGGTATTGTGAGGATAGGATACTTTGGGCTGTGATACACGAGCAGGATGTTGGAAACCATCCTGAATTGTTTCCAAAGAACTATAGTATGAATTCAGCTGATCTGTAAATGAAAAATCCATGTTTTTCATATCTGGTTTTATTGGAAGCTAATATCTATGTAGATATTTAAGCCTGACTCTTTAAGAAGAAGAGTGTTCATAGTTTATATAGGCTTTTTGTTTTGTAAATGGGGTTGGAAATTTGGAGTATATGGACTTTTGCTTGGAAAAGAGATGATTTTAGATAAGTAATTCCTGTCTCAGCACCACTCTTCCTTGTATACATAAAAGAGAAAGGCAGTAGCAATTACTCATCTACAGAGTTGTCATGTTCCTGAGAAAATGTGCACGAAGTACTTCCATTACTTGAAACAATATATAAATACCACATTGTACAAAATGTTTGCTTAGTTTATTTTGATGCAGCTACCCTCCCTCAATGTAAATAAGAACATCCTTTTTGTAAGCATGTGTGCACGCTCACGGAAAGTAATTTGGTAGAAAGCAAACCTTTCTTGTTCCTATTACTGTGAATTCATCTATGCCTCTAGAAAAATTCACCTGAATTAGAAAAGTACTGTCCAATTTAACAGAAAAGGTCTGTTGGGGATGCATTATGATTGAAATTATAGCATTCCATTTTTTCAGATCATAAATATACTACTAGGAATATTTGTGTAAAGCTAAATTAGCCAGAGTCACTAAAACCGAAAATTCTATTTCATTCTAACGCATTAACACATACAACTATTAAACTAATGTAAATTACTTCTGCAAGAGATCAAGTCTTCATTCTTCTTCATAATCCAGTATGCAAGAAAATTCTTGTTACCCTTTCCATCATTTCCTAATCTACAGGTTTCCTTATTAGGTTAGATTTCTTAGGTAGAGTGTCCTAAATTGGAGTCTGATAAAATCAAAATGCCATTCAGTGGAGAATGACTCTGGACTCAGGGTCACTCAAGGAATCTATGCAGCTAGACTCCCTCTGGCTCCTTTCCAAAGGCAGACCTTCTTGCTCTTCAAACATTGCAAGACATGCTAGGCTGTGATACATCAGATAATAACTACGCTATATGAAGATTTATTTCACCATGCAAAATCCCCAAGATAATACGTGCTAACCTTGAAAACAAAGAAAGTACACAGAAATATTAGTGAACAACTTCAAAGCAAGATGCAAATTGTGAACAAAGGTAAAAGTTGTAGTCACTGAAACATTTCACTGTATATCCAATTAGTGATGAGCATCCAAGTTTCTGCCAGTCTAAGTATGAAAAATATTGAATTGGGTTGCTATTTTTCTTATGGGAAAACATTAAATATGTCCAGAAATAATGAATTATAAGTTGCTCATTATTGTATATAAAATGAGTTCAGGATGAATTTAATGAACAATAAATATTCATTAGATTTAATTTTATTGATTAAAAAAGCCTGTGATTTTTCTTGGTAACATGGGTTTTCTTCCCCAGTGTAGGCTCATGGATACTTCACTGAGAAAAGAGTAAATCAGAGGCCAAATTGAAATGGTATAAATAGCAGTATTTGTAAAAATAATAATAATGCTGTAATTGGCCACTAAGATCAATTTTCTGTACACTTAAGTAAGCTACTGAAATACAGTATGGCATTTTATTGTAGCTTACAAAACAAAACAAATCTGAATATTTTAATGGGGTGTGTGTGTGTGTTCCTGCAAAAGACAGGGAGGAAGGGTCTGTTCCCTACCAAATCAGCTCCCTTAATGACCGCAAGCAATAAATAAGCATCTCCCAGATCTGAATTTGGGCTGGTGTAATTCTCTTTGCTCTTTGATGGTGGATGCTTTTCAGTGACCACCCAAGTTGGTCTGTTTACCTTGATGCTGGAGAGATCAATTGCTGGTTGTTTAGGTGGTGCTGGTGCTGGTGCTGGTGCTGGGGCAGGAGCTGGTGCAGGAGCAGCTGCGGGGGCAGCTGGTTTCTTAACGTCTTTCTTTGGTGCCATTTTCTTTCTATTTCCCTTTTTAAATTAAAAAAAAGGTCCCACCCCAAAAGCCTGGAAGAGATTCCTGGGTGAGGAGCAGTGAGTGGTCAGGATGACTGCAGCCCAATGACTTGGAGGTAGACCCAGCGGGTTAAGCACCATAAGGCCATATATATATATTTCACTTAGTGCCTAATACAATCTTACACTTGCAGCTGGATTGGACAGCTTGCTAGTCAAGGGGGATGTCATTCTGAGACAGGCTATAAATGGAAGGTAAGGGGGTCAGAGCTTGATGAGATTCAAGAGAACTTCAGTGCCCTTTAAAAAAAAACAACCTCCTGTGCATTTTTGCAATAGATGGAAAGGAGGGGGAATATGACAAAAACAGTTCCAGTCTCCCTGGGACTTTGACTGACACGTTTTTAATGCTGGAATGACAGCTTTGCTGCTGTTAATCTTATTTTTCATCTATCTGTGTCATTGTGAGTAGGATTGAGTTTCCAGATGGAATGTTGGCTGTAAGGGTTGGGAAATGATCATAGGTTTCTCTCCTCCTTCCCCATCTCCCGCCCCTCATTTTCTTCACATCATGCCCCACCTCTCTCCTTTACTCCTCCTCTATTTCTTTCCTTTGCAAGAAGAAAGTGTCGATCCAGCAAAGAGCTAGAGGGAGTGTTTAAAAATAAAAGTAGACGTATAAGGAAAGTCTGTTTTGGTTTAGCCAGAGTGTCTTTGCTTCACCAGCCCATGATTCTTCCATCTGTTCTTATTCTTCACATATTCATCGCACAGGCTTGACAGTAAAGCTTGATCTAAAAGCCAAAACCTCTTCCTTTTTATCCAGTGTTGGGTGTTATTGGCTGACATAACCAAATCCAATCTATAAAAGCAGCAATAGGCTATCTGTTATTCCAGAAAAGACTGGAGATATTATTTCTTAGCTGTAAAGCACACTAACGCTCAATCGAGAGCAGCCTGCCTTTTATCTCTGATGTAACTGCCAGTCTTCTACCTCCTATTTATCTTTTCTCATTTCCAGTTTCCCAGAGACATTTCCTCTTCTTTTCCTGAGTAGATGAGTCTTTAAGCTTTGATTAATCATTTCTATTTTATTCAGAAAAAGAGCCTGAATCCTATTTTCAGTGAATTAACTGCTAGATCCAGCATATTTCTGACATCCATAGCCACCCATATGTTCATTTTTATCTTATACTGAAAATCATTTAGACAGATTTTACAAACCCAGCATTACATTTAGATGATACATGATAATAAAGGTATTAAAATGTAAAGGTATATAAAATTATTTATATCTTTGTATATTATAGGTTGGAATATAGTCAACAAAGAATTCATCCCTGGCTCAGATTATCCTACATATTATGTGAAGACTTAGCTTTCTGGAGAAGGCTCTAATGCTGGAAAGGTGGAAGGAAAGGAAAGAAGCAAGATTCATGGACCCAGTTATGGTTGAAATAAATGAATCCTTGGAAATCCTAAAAGATCAGATTAGGGACAGAACATCATGGAGAAAGTCTGTCAATATGATTGCTAAAAGCCAGCACCAACTTGATGAAACATATCTATTGATCACAACACATCCAAATTGTAAATAATATTAAAACATCTTCCCTTCAAACAATTAATTTCTCCTCATTTAAACACCACCCTCCCAACATAGTTGTTATGTGTTTGACCTTCTCAAGGGCCTGTGTAAAACATTTTAAGGAACAAGACAAGTGAAATATCATGCAAATGACAAAATGGGAGTTGTCTGTACACACAGACAGGATAAAATCTTACTGCAATCTTTTCAGTCATCAACTGACTCCTGACAGCTCATTCCAAAGGTCACATGAATAGAGACTGCCCATATGAATGGTAAGGAAAGTGGTGGGTTGTCTGAGAGATCAATGAAGGGCAAAATCTGGAGTTCTAACCTGGATGATAAAGCATGATGTATGAATTTAATGGTGGATTATTCCACAAATTATGATTAAATAAACAGTGGAAAAGAAGGAATCCAGCTATAACTATCTTTGTCTTTCCATTCCCAATGACTAATGTTCAGCTATCAATCTGTAGCGATCAGACAGAGCAATGTTTTTCTAACTTGCCAACTTTAAGACATGTGGATTTCAAGCCCCAGAATTCCCCAGCCAGCATCTTACCAAGTTTGAAAAACAGTATCTTGGTAATCTGTGATTGACAACATTTTGGATGCAGACAAAGCCTGAATTTTTAAGCATATGCAGATAACTTGCTAAGATGTTGAATTCAAATTCAAAATTCCTATTTATTTCTCTGGCAGACTCCAAATAACTGCACTGCAAATTATGCACTGGATATTCTTTCAAAGCAAAACACTGCATTGAGAAGGGATAATATTGCATTTAGAGACTGACTCTCTTCGTGATCCGATGTACGTCATTTTACCAGAATGGTCTGTCAGTAACTTCTTCTTTGAGTTTTTGCAAGCTCATACTTGTTTCATCAGTAGAAATAGCCACCTTGTATTTCACTGGCCTCTTTTTAAAATAACTTCAATATCAGGGTCTTTTCCAGTGATTTTTGCCTTCAAGTTGTATAATGAGAATATTTATGCTTTATTAGTGCTTTTAGTGAACAGTTCCGTTTTACTTCATTTAGAAATGAAAGATCTTCTTGTGGCCAAAGTTAGTTTCATTTTTTTTTAAATTAGAGTGACCTTGTAATCAGATCACCATTGTTTTCTCCAATTATATTGTCCTATAAGGCAGCGTTTCCCAACCTTAGGAACTTGAAGATGCGTGGACTTCAACTCCCAGAATTCCCCAGCCAGCATAGCTGGGGAGTTGAAGTCCACGCATCTTCAAGTTCCTAAGGTTGGGAAACGCTGCTATAAGGAGTAGATGCAGTATTGGGGGGAAAAGAGCTCTTCATTTTCTTCTTTTCCTGATAATCACCTCTACAGTATTTAGAAAGGAGCATTATAATTTCTTATGGTCACCGTTCCCTTAAATCAAATTTTACTTGAATTTGCCACAGTTGTTTTTCACATAAGAGTTAAATATATAATACAGTTTTTAATATCTGTTTTCCGATAGCAAAAACTAAAAAAAAGTTTAAAGAAATATGCAAACCCCATGCAGTAATTTCTTATGTGTTTCATCCACACATTTTGAGGCAAAGCAATTTCTCCATACTGGGTTTTGCCAATTCCAAGCACTGGGAGTGCAGAACTCCAGAAGCAGGGAGGGATAGGCATTAACTAACCAGAGAACCTCCTGGCAGTCTCCAGAAATTAACACTGCCCTTTTTCCACTCTCTCACACACAGTTTAGGCAAGAATTTAACAAAGAGGAGAAAGTTTTTTTAAAAAACAAAACAAAACATTTGTGTATTCAGTATGGAACAGTTCCCAAGGTCTGTTGAAACACATAGAGTGTGTGGGTGAAGGAGCTGTGCTCATTTTGCCAAGTGGAAGGACACCAACTGCTGTGCTGCTTATAGCCAAGGGCTGCGTTTGCAATTGTGCCTCATTGCCCTCTCCCTCAAGGTTTTCTAATTCTGTCTCTAAGGAGTAACAGTATCTCTAGGTGATCATCTGAGAGGAATGCAAATTATTCCTTCCAGACTTCTGAAGTAGCCTCTCAGCCTTTCTCAAGGGAGGAAGTTTTAGAGTTCTGGCAGTTGTTTTACGCTGCAGAATGAAGAGTTCAGTTCAATGCCAAGATTCAGGAACAAAGGATTAAGTTTCTACGGAACAAAATTAACAACTTTAACGATGATTTTGCTAGTGGACAGTATCTGACACATTTCCAACGATAGAGTTTAGAGATTTATTTTAGTAATACAGTTCAAGTCCTTTTTCAGACACCAGCTTAAATACTAGCCTTTTATGAAAAGAATAAACCTATGTAACATTTCTAAAGAAACACAGACTTCTTGAGAGCCAAAAGGATCGGTTTGCTTGCTTACTTTTCAACAATTTTCCCCTTTTCCCCCCTCAAATCATTTTAGCACTTTTTTATTAAGGTCTCTATTAAATAGACAAAACAAATACAAAAACCTAATGTGAAAATACAATAAAAAAGAAAAAAGGACAGGATATTTAGAAAGTGCAATTCCCCTAACCCAAAGAACCCTATTTCTTAATATAACCAAATACCTCTTCATTCCATGTCTCACCTCATCTCTAAATCTTCAGCTTTTCTTATTAATCAGCAAAGATTCAGCAAAATTAATAAAATTACCTAATAACGTTATATTCTTCCTTTAATTTAGTCTGAATTACCTTCGTCCCTCTCTTAACAATTAAACATTGCGACAAAAGAATTAAAAACTATCAAACATTACCAGGAATAATAACCCCTTATGTAGAGACCAAAAATTAATCCATCACACTATTAGCCATTTGCCAAACCTTGCAACAATACTGAGGTCCCATAAATAAAAATCTAACTCTTGTTTTCTTCAAATATTTTTACCTCATCTCTCAAAATCCTTACCACTTGTATTTTCCATGAAGTGAGTCCAGGAAATCTCTTATATTTTGACTTAAAAGAGTAGTGTACAACCCCTTTTTCATTTTTTAAGCAAACATCCAATTGCATTTATAAATTCACTACTTCCATCTTTTTAATAAGTTGTCATTTTAAAAATCTACCTTAGAATCCATCTCAGTTATCTTCATAATATTTGATCATCTTCAATAATAACTTTTGGTTCCAGTAAAGAGTTAAAACATTCAAGCACTTCACAGGCCACAAAATCAAACATTTTCTTTAAAGTAGCCATCTTGGGCTTTAGTAATCAACCTTCAAAGTCTTGTTTCATGATTGATATGTAAACACAACAGGGTTTTTTTTCTACAGAAGAGGCTCTTTCTAATTAATTCTATAGAAGAGGCTCTTTCTAATTAACCTCAATGTCCTTCTTCAAGTGAATTTCACAAAGCCTTAGCATTTATAAAACCTTCCAGAAACCGCTCTGAAACCATCTCTTTACCATATATTGGAAGAACGTACAGAAAATAAGGACCTTACAAAGCTGAAAATACTGATTTTCTTTCTTTTTAAACCAATTGAAGAGAATCTCATCCAGCAACTGGTAGGCTTGTGATTCCAAAGGATATTAAATCTTAAATAAGCAATAAAAAAGTAAAACTCTAAGGTGATTAAAAATATGAGGTTTGGTAAAGGCTGAATTTATGTTTCAGAACATGATGAAACTCATTCCATCTTATCAAAAGTGGCTGGAAAAACAAGTTTCTGCTGTTTACTTACAAAAATCAATTGTCTAAAGTACATATGGGCAATAATCAGAACTCTCTTCCAGAGAGAATTTTGGCAGTCCAGATCCCATATGCAGATCCCACATCCATAATGTTCCACAAGAAATGTGGGCATTGGTTTTCCTCACCTCAGTGGAAATTATTTCTCTTCTTTTTCCAAATGTTCAATTAAAATTATCCAGATCTTCAAATCACAATTGATGTCATGGTTCTGATAAATGAGACAGTTCAAACAAAATGCAAGCATTGTTTATCTAAAAAGTTTTAATAATGAAATGAAACATTGGCACTCATGGAGGGATGCCAGGTGCATTTTGTTTGAACTGCCTCATTTATCGGAACCATGACATCATGCCAGAATCTGAAATCTCCTCTCCCAAAACCCATCGTAACACACACGCAATCCCCGCCCTTATCTACACATCATTATCCAATTAGTTTTCATATGAGGTTTCACTTCCCATTCTGTACGCGGGCTTTTCTAATCTTCTCAAAATAGTCATTAGAAAATTCCCTCCCTTCAAGATTCAAAGCGAAGAAGTTTAAACAAAAGGTTTTCTCTAATATTGTCAGTGCAATAAACATGTCAATGTATGCAGCATTGACAATTTATTTGTAATATTGATATGGCTGGGCAATATTTATTTATTTGCCATTACTGTAGGTCACCACACCCCAATTAGGTTCCTGATAGTTTATAATACAACAAATAAAACCATAACTCCATGGGGTCAATCAACTGGCCACAGTAATTAAAAGTCTGAAAAAAAATTCTCTTAACTCTCTCTCTGAATGTCTTAATGAAGAGCACAAGAATCTATAGAGATGGCAGCATCATCAAAATAACATTTCTATTTGTCCCATCCCAGACACACAAGGGAGGGAGATTAACTTCCCACATGGTATTTCAACCTGGCTGACCATGAGCCACCTGGAGTTGAATCTTAATAAAATCAAACTGCTGATTTTAGGTAGAGAGAGGTTTCTGGGGAAATAGTTGCAGGAGATTGGTGATGTTTACTTGGCTGAGGGTTGTATCCAAAGATTGAAATATGGATGTCAGCTCAGACCAATCACTTATTATGCCACCTAAGGTGAATGCAGGGATTTCTCTAATTCACTTTATATGGGGCTTTCTTTAAAGCAAGCCCAGAATACAGCGATGTGGCTTGCCAAAGGCTTCCAAAATTCTCTTTGATTGCCACCATGATTATGTAGCTTTGATATTTTCTTGTATTTCAAGGTTTATTAATCTATAGGAAATCATTTATGACTTGAGAAATGCATGCCTTACTGATAATCTCACATCTGCCTCCTCCTGCCTACTGAATGTTGCAGGTGAGAAAAGCTGTAGGTCAGGGCTTTTCAACCTGAAGGCAGGACAAGAAGCAACGTATGGAAACTAATCAAGGAGAGAAGCAACCTAGAACTAAGGAGAAACTTCCAGACAGTTAGAACAATTAACCAGTGGAACAACCTGCCTCCAGAAGCTGTGAACACTGGAAGTTTTTAAGAAGAGACTGGACAGCCATTTGTCTGAAATTGTATAGGGTTTCCTGCCTGAGCAGGGGGTTGGACTAGATGACCTCCAACTTCACTATTATGATTATGATTATAAACCAGTGGTACGGGTACCACCTGTCGTACATTGGCACCTGGCAGGTGGTACGCAACCATCCTAGAAAAGTGGTAGCAGGGGAGGGAATGAGCTGAACCGGTGGCAGCACTGCACAAGCCTGAGCGAGAGATGGCTGGAGCTGCAGGGCTGTCAGGGCTCAGCGGAAGCACCAGGATCAGTGCCAGGCTCCAGCTGGAGCTCGGCACTGATCCCAGTGCTTCTGCTGAGCCCAGAAGAAGTGCTGATCAGCTGGAATGTTGCAGCATCTCCAGGGTCTTGTGATTTGCATTCAGATGCTTGGCAACTGATTCATATTTATGATGGTCACAGTGTCCCAGGGTCATGTCAAGTGACCAAAACCTTCTGCAACCACCCAGCAGATGGGGGGGGAACCAAACACCCTCCCTGCTGCCAATACTCAACAGAAATGCTCACAACAATGAAAACCTTGGACAGGAGGAAGAGCATCACCGGGAAGGCAGGCAGGTGTCTTGCTCGGTTGTGGCTTGGGGGGCACTTTTTTCAGTGCCACTGTAACTTCAAACAGTCACTAAGCGAACTGTTGTTAAGTCGAGGACTACCTGTACTTCATCACTTTTTCCCTTTTGTTTTTTTTGGTCGTCAACTTTTTAATACCTTGCTAGGTGACTTGGATGTCGCCATATCCTAAAAGTGGTACAATGGGTGAAAAGGTTGAAAAGCCCTGCTTTAGGTCTTCTGCAACATTGGTGGGAATCCAGTGAGGACCTTTTTGGTGGTGAATCCTCTCTCTGATAGGTATGGTAAATTCCAACCTTTGATTATTTAAAACATGTTTGTAAAAAAAATTATTAATGAAGGTGTCAAGCCCACATCTTAAGAAAGCAGAACTCTTGGAAACAGTTTCTTCCAAGCAGGAACTTTTATTAAGAATAGGAGATAGCAGGCATAATAGACAGGATCTGAGGGATTCCCTTAGAGCAGACATGTCAAACACAAGGCCCGGGGGCCGGATTCGGCCCGCGAAGTGGTTTCATGTGGCCCACGAAGCCATCCTGGAAACAGTGAGGGAACAGCCCCCACTGCCTTGGCCCTGGCCCAGAGACCCTCCTTCTGCCAGAGACCCCCAGATCTGTCCCACTCCTGCCCAGGCCCCCCATAGGCACCCTTGATGCGAACGATGTAGAGCTGGCCACGCCCACCCAGTAGGCCATATGCACTCTAGCCACACCCACCCAGTAGGCCACGCCCACCCAGGTCATAACCCACCCAGCCCCCTAAGGGCAACCGCAATGCTGATGCAGCCCTCAATGAAATTGAGTTTGACACCCCTGCCTTAGGGATTGGTATTTTAAGGGTCCCTAAGCAAACCCCACCCCACAGTTCATCCAGGCAGTGCAGACTGACAAATCCCCAGGTGTTAAGTTTGTTGATGGGAAAAGAAAGATAACATCAGTTCAGCTCCGTTTGTGCATGATCATTCCACAGCTCTTCACACCTCATTTTGAGGATGGAGAAATAAACCAGGTCCTGGAGGTTTGTATCTCCCCCCCCCTTTTTTCCCCAGCTGCCCGGTTAGGAAGGAGAAGTTCAGAGGGATGCATAGTATAGGAGACAATTTGTTATACTGTAATGGATAGCAGACATGAAGGCAAATAAACAAAAGGTTACATGTAGTTAATAGAGGAAGTGAAAGCAATAAAACCCGCATGCATATCCCCCCTCCCTCTTGGGAGTATGGTGGAATCCAGGGAAAGGTGAGATTTGGTTTTAGATCAGAGGAGATAGTTAGAAATGGAATATAAATGGATTCCGACAGAAGGTGTTTAAATTTGCTACATTAAATTAAAATGGCTATGTTACATATTTTGACTATATACAGATATCATTATCATTCTAGCTTGGCTAACGAATCTCAATGGAAGGTGATACAATAAAGGAAATTGAATGGCGTGCTAAATGTGGTTGGTAGGCATTAAGCAAGCTAAGCATAATTTTCAAGAACAACCTCCCCCTATGCCTGAAGAGAAAAGTTTTTGAACACTGTACTCTAACATATGCTGGTGAAACATGGACCCTAACCTCACATAGCTTTTGATACAAAAACTATGAGTAGCACAAAGAGCCATGGAAAGATATGTGCTCGGCATTACAAGACAAGATAGAAAGACCTGCACATATCAAAGTGTACGATATCCTTAAGAGAGTGAAGGAACTGAAATGGAAATGGGTTGGTCACATAGCAAGAAGAACTAATGGCAGGTGGACCAAGGCAGTCATAGAATGGATCCCACTTGATAAAAAGTGTCCACGAAAGAGACCTAAAACAAGATGGATCGATGACATCCAAATCTGCATCCATTTAGCAAATCTGCACATTGACAGAATTTCCATCTATCAATTACAAAAGGCCACAATGCTTGGATCTGCACATATAACATCCTAGATTGTTGTGAAGAACTTGTGATTATGAGAGCCAACATCAGCTAAAGATTGATTTCATGTTGTTTTGTAGGGGGGGAGGGTCCTGGGGCCCGAGGGAATGGGGTGGGGACATTGATCCCCACGGTGATTGGGAATGGTGGCAGACGGATGAACAGAGGGCCATATCGAAATTTGGGATCGCGCCCCCGCTATCTTCGAGCAGTGGCACGCTCCGACCCTCTGGCCTCATCCTGCTTTTCCAGGGGTAGGGGAGGACAGGTGCCTGAGCTCAGGCTGGCTTATTTGAATGCCAGGTCTGTGGTGAATAAGGCTCCCCTCATTCGGGATTCGATTGAGGAAGGCGCAGACCTGGCATGCATTACTGAAACCTGGTTGGGCCCGGAGGGAGGGGTCCCTTTGATTGAGTTATGCCCACCAGGTTTCCATGTGCTTCACCAGCCTCGGGCTCAGGGTAGGGGCGGGTGGGTGGCAGTTGTTATTAAGGAGGCCCTTTGTCCACGGGAGACCACTGCCCCGCAGATTGGCGGATGTGAGTCCCTTCTCCTGAGGTGGGGTCCTGGGGGTCAGTTGGGTCTGTTGCTCACGTACCTTTCTCCCAGCTGCGTGGCAACAGCCCTGCCCGGGCTACTCAACGCTCTCTCAGGGTTGGCGGTTGAGTTTCCCAGGCTTATGGTTCTGGGAGATTTTAATCTGCCTTCCCTGGGTGGTGCGTCGGGGGTGGCCCGAGAGTTCATGGCTTCCATGATAGCCATGGACCTGACCCAGATTATTCAGGGTCCGACTCATGAGGGGGAAACACGCCCGACCTTATTTTCATCTCTGGGCAGTGGTTTAATGGTCTGGGTGGGGTTACTCCAACATCTCAACCCCTTTCATGGACAGACCATTATCTCTTGTGGCTGAGCCTCCGTCATGCCACTCCCCGCTGCTGGGAGGCGGAACTGACCAGGTGGTTTCGCCCCAGGTGCCTGATGTACCCAGATAGGTTCCAGACGGTGCTTGGACTTATTCCTTCCTCCCTTTCCCACAGCCCGGTCGAGACCTTAGTTGATACCTGGCAACGGGCGGCTTCGGAGGCTCTCGACCATGTTGTGCCTTTGCGGCCTCTGACCCGGGGCAGATCCCGGCTCGCTCCTTGGTTCTCTGTGGACCTGCGGGAGATGAAGCGCCGGAGAAGGGGCCTAGAGAGCATTTGGAGGTCCAGTCGGTCTGAGTCTGACCGAACACAGTTAAGATCCTTTTCTAGATCTTATCTTGTGGCAATGGAGGTGGCGAAGCGTGCTCACTTCGCCACCCTCATTGCATCCGCATATAACTGCCCGGCCGCCCTGTTTAGGGTGACCCGTTCCCTGTTAAATCAGGGGACGGGAGAGGACCCCTTGCAGGGACAGGCTGAGGAGTTTAGTGAGTATCTGGTGGATAAAATCATTCAGATTCGGGCTGGCTTGGACTCCGACTGGGCAGTGTCTGATGAAGGGGAAACGACAGGTTTGGCCGATATCTGGGAAGAGTTTGATCCTGTGACTCCAGATGAAATGGACAGGATCATGGGGAAATTAAGTGCCACCACGTGTTTGTTGGACCCGTGTCCCTCCTGGCTGGTTTATGTGGCCCGGGAGGTTACACGAGGCTGGCTCCTGGCAGTTATAAATGCTTCCTTGAGTGAGGGGTGCTTCCCTGCCGCCTTGAAGGAGGCGGTGGTAAGGCCCCTCAAGAAACCTGCCTTGGATCCAGCTATCTTAAACAACTTTCGTCCTGTCTCCAATCTTTGCTTTCTTGCGAAGGTTGTTGAGAGCGTGGTGGCACGGCAGCTCCCTTTGGTCCTGGAGGAAACTGAGTATCTGGATCCGTACCAATCGGGTTTCAGGCCCGGGTACAGCACGGAGACGGCATTGGTCGCACTGGTCCTGGTCCTTTTAGATCTCTCAGCGGCTTTTGATACCATCGACCATGGTATCTTGGGGTTGGGAGTGGGAGGCACCGTTTTACGGTGGTTCTCCTCCTACCTCTTGAGCCGCTCGCAGACTGTGTTGACAGGAGGGCAGAGGTCAACCCCTAGGCCCCTTAATTGTGGGGTGCCTCAGGGGTCGGTGCTCTCGCCCCTCCTGTTCAACATCTATATGAAGCCGCTGGGTGAGATCATCCGTGGTTTTGGGGTGAGGTATCATCAATATGCCGATGATACCCAGCTTTTTATCTCCATCCCGAACCAAGCCAGTGATGCCCTCGATGTGATGTCCCGTTGCCTGGAAGCGGTACGGATTTGGATGGGGAAGAACAGGCTTCAGCTCAACCCGGCCAAGACTGAGTGGCTTTACGTACCGGCATCTCGACTTGTCCAAGAGGTTCCATCTTTGGTTATGGGAGGAGAGGTGTTGCCTCCCGTTGATAGAGCGCGCAATTTAGGCATCCTCCTGGACTCACGACTCAGTTTTGAAGATCATATTGGAGTCGTGGCCAGGGGGGCATTTGCCCAGGTTCACCTGGTGCGCCAGTTGCACCCCTATCTGGACCGAGATGCCCTACGTACGGTCACTCATGCACTCGTTACCTCTCGGATAGATTACTGCAATGCTCTCTACATGGGGCTGCCCTTGAAGACCACCCGGAGGCTTCAGCTGGTGCAGAATGCGGCCGCGCGGGTAGTGATGGGAGCATCCCGATACTCCCATATTACACCCCTCCTGCGTGAGCTGCATTGGCTACCAGTTGTCTTCCGGGCGAGATTTAAGGTGCTGGTACTTACCTTTAAAGCCCTACATGGCTTAGGCCCGGGATATTTGCAGGACCGTCTGCTACCGGGGACGACTTCCCATCGCCCAGTGCGCTCACACAGAGAGGGCCTCCTCAGGGTGCCGTCAGCTAGACAATGTCGGCTGGTGACCCCCAGGGGGAGGGCCTTCTCTGTGGGAGCACCAGCCCTTTGGAACCAACTCCCCCTTGAGCTTCGGATGGCCCTGGACCTCCAGTCCTTTCGCCGCGACCTCAAAACTTTTTTTTTTCCATCAGGCTGACCTGTATTGATGATGGGTTTTTAAATATGTTTTAATTTTTAATTTTTTAACTGTGTAGTTAATTTATTTTGGGGCTGTTATTTAATTCTTTTTTAATTTTTGTATTGTTGTTTTTTATTGTTGTTAGCCGCCCTGAGTCCTTCGGGAGATAGGGCAGCATATAAGTCCCAAAAATAAATAAATAAATAAATAAATAAATAAATAAATAAATAAATAAATAAATAAATAAATAATAAGTCTGGCTTGAACAACAGGGGAAAATAGTGAAAACTGAAGAAATCAAGATGCCCTATGGAAATAACATGAAGAATCTGGATGAAGATGATCTCTACGATGAGTGTGGTAGTGATTGACACTATGTATCTCTCAAGCTAACAACATCAAGCACAGCGAATTCAAGTAGAAGATTAAAAGTGAATACATTGTAGTGAAGAAGGTCTTAAAGTCTAAATTCAGTGGAGGAAATATCATCAAAGCAAATATCACCATATCCAGTTATTAGATACATGACTGGAATTGTGGACTAGACTCAGATAGAACTAAAAGTCCTGGATAGGAAGACCAGAAAAACAATGAAATGAATCATGCCCTTCATCCAGGGAATAATATCGAGAGGCTCTGCTTACCAAGGAAACTAGTGGGTGTGGAATATTTCAAGTACACCAGAGAGCTAATGGGGAAATAAGGGGGAGGGGCATTGGAAGAATATCTGAAGGACAGTGAAGAACATGAACTGAAGCTAGTATACCATGAAGGTTTATTGAGTATTAGATCAAACTGGCCCACAAAAAGATCAAATGAACAGAAAAAGAGCAAAGGCAACATATTATATGGTCAATAGGTAAAATAGCCAGCAAAGCAGATAACAACAAGCCCTGGCAATGGCCAGAAGCAGGAAAATTGAAGAAAGAGACAGAAGTCACACTGCACAAGTCCAAGCTTTAAGAACAAATGTATACAAAACCAGAATTGAGAAAACAGCAATAGGCAGCAAATGCCTCAACTACAAACAAGCTGAAGAAACAGTGGACCATTTAGTTAGCTGCTTCAAGAAGATTTCACAGATTGACTACAAATAATGGCAGGACAAAGTAGCAACAATGTTGCATTGGAATATCTGTAAGAAATATTTGCTGGCAAGCAAGATCGGGGGGGGGGGGGCTACAAAATAGATAAAGTAATAGAAAATGATGAAGCTAAAGCACTCCAGGGCTTTAGAATTCAAATATACACAAAATACCACAGCATTAACAATTGTTGATAAGAAAGACAAAGTTTGGATAGTAAATATGGCAGTGCTTGGAGACAGCAGAATCGAAAATAACGAACTGCCCCCAAATCACAAAATACAAAGATCTTCAAATAGAAGAATGACTGGCAAAAGAAAGCAACAATAGTACCAATGGTAATAGGTGTCTTGAGCGCAATTCCAAAACAACTGTTGCACTATTTGAACATCATCATCAACAACAAAGTAACCATCAATTAACTGCAAAAGGCAGATTTACTTAAACATCTACCTATCCAAGGTCCTTAGTAAGGACTCAAAAGGTGGATAAAAGTACCAAATCCAATCTAAACATCTGGCTGACTATGTGACAAACCATAATAATTCCTCTCATGCCTATTTACACTTTTGGGCAGATCAAGAGTGAACAATATGTTTGTGTGTTTGTAATTCTCATTTTGTTGAACTCTTCAAAGAGAAAAAGGGTTAAATTGATAGGCTCCATGAAATAGTTCTCACCGTCTGATTTAAAATCTGAGGATTACCATGCATAATGCTAATTCTGGTAGATTTTCCCTTTCTATAAGTTTAAAAATAACTATCTCCTTTGTAATTCTTCCATCAGTTCAGATTCTTGGAACTGCAATGCTCTACAGTCCATGCATTTGCTATAGAGCTTCCCTACTAGACTATTTCCCCACTGAATACAACTGAGATGTAGTAAAAACTATTTTAAACCAGCCCTCTACCATGAACAGTTTGCAGTTAATAAATTTCATAGGGCTTTTATGTAATTATAACTTAAATGTTGACATCCACTATATTAGAGGGCAGATTCCAGAGACTGGAACACATATATTCATCATTAATTTGTGAGTGGAATGAAATGAAATGTTACTTACATGTTTTTATACCACTGTTCTGACATCTGTTGTGTATTTCTAAGACTTTTAGTGGTAATGTTATTGTTATTTGCTCTTTTATGCCTTAATCAGGGAAATGTTTTAAATGATGCACAAATTTAGAAACTGAAATCTAAATTAAATAGCAAGAATAAGTAGCAAGATTTTGCACCTTCTCTTCCAGATGGCAGTGAGCATATGTGAGGTGGGAATGAGTAGTTACATCCTTTTACGAGATCTTAATCAGTGGAACAACCTGCCTCCAGAAGTGGTGAATGCTCCAACACTGGAAGTTTTTAAGAAGAGACTGGCCAGCCATTTGTCTGAAATGGTATAGGGTTTCCTGCCTTAGCAGGGGGTTGGACTAGATGACTTCCAAGGTCCCTTCCAACTTCAACTTCTTCTTCTTCTTCTTCTTCTTCTTCTTCTTCTTCTTCTTCTTCTTCTTCTTCTTCTTCTTCTTCTTCTTCTTCTTCTTCTTCTTCTTCTTATTATTATTATTATTATTATTATTATTATTATTATTATCTCTGTGCTTCAACAGATCACTTTTGAAAACAGTTGAAAAGGTAACCGTTGAAAAGGTAATGAAGACTTGGTCCATGAAGTTTACATTCCATGCTTTGAAGAAAGGAGCACTTAGTCCCATGTTCCTAAGGAAAATGCAGGATGGGAAGAAATCATTGCTTTCCCCAACAGTTCTGACAGATGGAAGGTGCCTTAACTGCTTCCCTGAATGGCGTGGGGGTTAGTCCTTCTCATTATTTTAGCAATTATTCATGACATTTTCTGGAAGACCTAGGAAATATATAAGCTGAGTAGCTTTAGGGCTTTTTTTCTCATAGAACGCTCAGAATGGCGTTCTGGCACCTTTTTTTTTTTTTTTAAAAAAGCTCCCTCTATTGGCTTTAGGAGTAGGCAATCTTGGCTCTTTTTTATGACTCGTGGACTTCAACTCCCAGAAATCCTGAGCCAGCCACGCTGAGGGGAAAGAGAGAGGTTTCCAAGCTGAGCCATGCTGGCTCAGGAATTCTAGAAGTTGAAGTCCTTGAGTCATAAAAGGGCCAAGGTTGCCTACCCTGCACTAGAGGAGGACATCAAAATTATTTACAAGGTTACTTCTTTAGGAACTAAGCTTTTAGAATCTAAAACAGCTAATTCAAAAAAGCCAACAAGGAAATAACCTCACATTTTTCATCTGCTTCTGTCTTTTGGAAGGTAAAATTAGATAAAAAAATAATCTATTTACTATGTTAACATCTCTGCAATGAAATCAATTAAGGTAACAGGAAAGAATTGAGAAACATTTTTTTCAATGTAATGTGTCTAATTTAGCTGATGCTAGAAAAAAATAGTATCTTTTTAAATTTTTATTGAATTTATTATTTAAAACATTGGACACGGTGCAAACGGACTGACATACCTTCTTGTCTACAATATTTTTTAAAATTTGCATATATGTATATATACACATAAGATACACTTAAAATACATATCAGTTATATATGATAATACAATACTTAGAGCAATCAACCAATCTATAAATTCTAATAGAGGCCTTCCTTTTGTTTCCGCCAGAAATAAAACTTATTCCAAATTTTATAGTAGCCTGATTGATCTTTATTCTTAATTTCCAAAGTTACCGGTAATTTGTCCATTTCTGCGTATTCCCAGATTTTCCTTATTACCTCGTTTTCTACTGGAATTTCACTCCTTTTCCAATTCTGGGCAAATGATATTCTTGCTGCCGTAATAACATGAATCATCAGATACAACTCTTCTTTGGAGTATTTCTCTTTTCTTATGCCCAATAGGAACAATTCTGGACTAAACTCAACTTCTTGTCTTAGTATTTCTTTTAGCCAGGTCCAAATCATTTGCCAATATCTTTGTGTCTTGCTGCAGGACCACCACGTATGAAAATATGTACCTAATTCTTCGGAACATTTCCAACATTTAGGAGATACTATCTTATACATTTTGGCTAAACGTGCTGGGGGAAGATGCCATTGGTAGAACATTTTAAATAAGTTTTCTTTGTAAGATGAAGCCAGTGTTATTCTTTTATTTCTGTCCCAGAGTGTTTGCCCTGCGTCAAGATCAATGCCATGTCCCAAGTTTTTAGCCCAAGTCAACATAGGGTCCTTCACTTGTTCCTCAAACAATTTATATCCCAAGAGCACATTATATAATTATCTGTTTATTATCTGGCCCCAATAATATTTTATCCAAGGCCGTTTCCTGGGTGTTTATCCCCCATTCTTTTTTATCTTTCCAGAATCTTGATTGAATCTGTAAATAGGCCCACCAATCTAGTTTTATTCCTTGTAATTCTAATTCATTTCTAGACTTCAATTCCTCCTCATCATTCATAATGTCCTTATATGAAATTATGTTACCCAAGTTGAATAGATTTGGATAGACAATCGCTTCGAGGGTGGATAACCAGACTGGTACTTTAATATAGTTATGATTTCTGATTTTGTTCCAAATATTAAATAATGCTTGCCTAATCCGATGTTTTTGAAAATGTGAAAATAATCCTTGTTTCTCAGTCCATAAAAAAGCATGCCAACCAAATTGTAAATCATGACCTTCTAAAGTCAGTAATCTTATATTTTTCAGAATTATCCATTCTCTAATCCAATTTAACGCCGTGGCATGGTAATATAATTCCCAGACTGGCAATCCAAATCCCCCGTTTTCCTTTGTATCCTGCAAGTATTTCATTTTAATTCTTGGTTTTTTCCCTTGCCAAATAAAATTTAATGACAATTTGTTCAGGTTTCGGGAAAAAGTTGAGTCAGGTTGTATTGGGATATTTTGGAACAAGAACAAGATTTTAGGCAAGACATTCATCTTAATCACCGCAATTCTCCCCAATAATGAAAGGTTCAAATTTCCTCATCTTTCCAAATCTCCTTTTATTTGTTTCACTGTTTTATTGTAGTTATCTTCTTTAAGTGAAGTGCATCTAGCCGTGATATTGATTCCTAAGTATTTTATTTTTTTGACTATTTCTATGTCCATAATTCCAGCCAATTTTTCTTTCTGTTTGTTGGTCATATTTTTAACAATCATCTTAGTCTTATGTCTATTTATTCTCAATCCAGCGACTTCACCATATTTAATTAATTCTTCCAGTAATTTTGGTCCCGAATGATGTGGGTCCTCCATGATAAAGACCAGATCATCCGCAAATGCTTGAAGTTTGAAAGTTTCCTTTTTAATATCTAATCCTTTTATCTGTGGTTCATTTCTAATTATTCTCGTTAGGACTTCTAGTGTCAATATGAACAGCAGTGGAGATAAGGGGCAACCTTGCTGTGTTCCCTTTTGTATTTGAAATTTCCTAGATGTTTCCCCATTAATAATTACTTTTGCTTCCTGGTTGGAATAGATTGCCCTAATTGTATTTATAAATTTTTCACCCATAGCCATATAATTAAGTTGTTGTTATAAAAATGACCATTTTACATTATCAAAGGCCTTCTGGGCATCTAGAAATAGTAACGCCATCTGTTGTCTGCTGTGTAGTTCATAATATTCTAACATATCCCGTATTACTCTAATATTATGTTTAGTTTGCCTCTTAGCAAGGAAACCATTCTGGTCTACATGTATGAAGTCATTCAGGAATCTTTTAAGTCATTCAGCTATGATTGTTGTGAATATCTTATAATCCGAATTGAGTAACGATGTTGTTGTTGTTGTTAGTTGCGAAGTCGTGTCCGACCCATCGCGACCCTATGGACAATGTTCCTCCAGGCCTTCCTGTCCTCTACCATCTTCTGGAGTCCATTTAAGCTCACACCTACTGCTTCAGTGACTCCATCCAGCCACCTCATTCTCTGTCGTCCCCTTCTTCTATTGCCCTCAATCTTTCCCATCATTAGGCTCTTCTCCAGTGAGTCCTTCCTTCTCATTAGATGGCCAAAGTATTTGAGTTTGAGCTTCAGGATCTGGCCTTCTAAAGAGCAGTCAGGGTTGATCTCCTCTAGGACTGACCGGTTTGATTGCCTTGCAGTCCAAGGGACTCGCAGGAGTCTTCTCCAGCACCATAGTTCAAAGGCTTCAATTCTTTGGCGCCCAGCCTTTCTTATGGTCCAGCTTTCACTGCCATACATTGCAACTGGGAAGACCATAGCCTTGACTATACGCACTTTTGTTGACAGGGTGATGTCTCTGCTTTTTAGTGAGTAACGATATAGGTCTGTAATTTTGAATTAATGTATAATCAGTATTATCTTTCGGAATGAGGACTATATTTGCCTCAGACCATGATTTAGGAGTTCTTGCATCTTCTAATACCACATTGAACACCTCCAGTAAAGGTTGTGCTAGAATATTTTGTTGTTCCTTGTAAATTTCTATCGGAAGACCGTCAGGACCCGATGCTTTATTATTTTTTTGTTCATTAATGGCCATTATCACCTCAGAAAACCTAATTTCTTCATTCAACATATTTCTGATTTCCTCTGAAACCTTAGGTAATTTGGCTTTTTGGAAACAATCCTCCACTTTCTCCACACTTACCTATCATCTTTGTATAATTGCTCGGAAAATTCCTGGGCTATAGTTTTTTTCTCCTTTTCCTGATAGTGTATTCTCCCTTTGTCATCACATAGTTTACTAATCCAACTTTTCTCCTTTTGTTTTTTCAATTTATATGCAAGCCATTGGCCCGGTTTGTTTGCATTTTCAAAAAAGTTCTGTTTTATGCCTCTCAACTGTTGTGCTAGTTTCTCTTTAACTAGAATATTAAGTTTATGTTTAATTAAATCCATTGATTGTCTGACATTCTTTTTTGTGGTTCTTGTTGGAGTATTGTTTCTAATCTTTTATATTCCCCTTCTAACCTTTTCTGTTGTTGCTTTTTCCCCTTGTTCTTATTTATCATATATGCCATTGCTACCCCTTTCATTATCGCCTTGGCTGTATCCCAATTATTTTGTACAGAGGTGTCTTCAGCTTTATTTTCCTTAAAGAAGAAATCTAATTCTCTCTCCATCTTTAACTTAAAATCATCTTCTTTTAAAATTGATCTTTGTAAGGTCCATCTAGGTATTTTTTTTTTAGCCTTTCCAGCTAAATTTCATAGGGTTATGGTCTGCCCAGGTACCTGTCTCGATACACACTTCAACCTCGGAATTAATTTATTTTGACATCCACACCATATCAATTCTAGACCACAAATTATGTCGATTAGAGTAATATATATACTGCCTTGCCTCGCGGTTTCTTTCCCTCCATATATCCTGGATGTTTAAGTCTCTAGCCAAATTAAAAAAGGATCTCGGTAATGTTCTTCTTTTCCTTTTCCTGATCATATTACCCATATGGTCCAAATTGATGTCTAAAATAGCATTAAAGTCTCCTAGTAAACAAATCTCATCATAATCTATACTACATATCTTATTATGTAATGTTTTAAAAAACTGTTCTTGATTTTGATTCGGGGCATATATTTCTACCATCATCACCTTCCTATAATTTATTTCTACCTCAACTATCAATATTCTACCCTCTTTATCCTTATAGATTTGTTTGGCTGCCAATTTCTGATTCACATATAGTGCCACCCCTCTTTTTTTCTTTTGTCGATCTAATGAGACAAATAGATTTCCTAATTTTGGTTGGGCTAGCAAATATTTTTGTTCTTCCTTTATATGAACTTCCTGGACTGCAACGATATCTAGTTTTTGACGAATGAGCTTATTAAAAAATTTCCGTCTTTTCATTGGTGAGTTTAACCCATTGATATTTAAAGACAAAATTCTATACTCTTCTCCCTTTATTTTACTTATTTCTAGATTTTGTAGATCTCGTTGTCTGGGGCACTCTCGCATCTTTATCTCTAGCTCCATATGTCTCTGTAATCTCTCCAGATTTATTCCCTTTATCCTCTACTCCTAAAACTTTCCCTTCCGTAGCTATCCGTCTTGTATTTCTTTCTCTTACCTCCCTTCCGTCTTGATCTCCTACTTCTACTTCATCTTGATTGTTAAAGTGGAGTTTATAGAAATCTTCTGCCTTCTCTATCGAATCCAATGTGTACCTTCTATCCTGCCATGTAACTAAAATACCTTCTGGAGTTAGCCATCTAAAGTTCACATTATAAATAATAATAATAATAATAATAATAATAATAATAATAATAATAATAATAATAATAATAATAATAATAATAATAATAATAATTTAATTTCTATACCGCCCTTCTCCTGAAGGACTCAGGGCGGTGTACAGGGCAATACAATAAAAAATACAATGTACAAAAGTTAAGAAAGAATTAAATAATGTAGCCCAAATTACAATAAAAATTAATAAAATTAATATTAAAATACCCCACACCCATCAGACCAGGCCGGCTTGTTCAAATAAGTAAGTTTTTAGGTCACGGCGGAAGGAGTGAAGTTCAGGAGCCATCCGGAGCCATGCACCAGACCATTGGAACCGTTTACCGGTTGAGCTCCGGATGGCTCCTGACCTTCGCTACTCCTTCCGCCCACAGAGAATGCCCTCCCCCTGGGGGCCACCAGTCGACACTCTTTGACTGACGGCACCCTGAGGAGGCCCTCTCTGTGGGAGCGCACTGGATGAAGGGAAGTTGATGCTGGTAGCAGGTGCTCCCGTATGTAGTCTGGACCCATGCCATTTAGGGCTTTATAGGTCATTACCAGCACCTTGAATCTCACCCGGAGGGCAACCGGAAGCCAATGCAGCTCGCGGAGTAGAGGTGTTACATGGGAGTATTGGGAAGCCCCCACCACCACTCGCGCGGCCGCATTCTGCACCAGCTGAAGCCTCCGAGTAGTCCTCAAGGGCAGCCCCATGTAGAGAGCATTGCAGTAGTCTAAACGAGAGGTCACGAGCGCATGAGTGACTGTACGCAAGGCATCCCGGTCCAGATAGGGGCGCAACTGGCGCACCAGGTGAACCTGGGCAAAGGCCCCCCTAGTCACAGCTCCTATATGATCTTCCAAGGAGAGCTGTGAATCTAGGAGGACACCCAAGTTGCGAGCCCTATCTATGGGGGGTAATATCTCACCCCCCATGGTTAGCGATGGAATAATCTGAATTTCCCGAGATGCCGGCACGAACAACCACTCAGTCTTGTTGGGATTGAGCCGAAGCCTGTTCCTCCCCATCCAGACCCGAACTGCCTCCAGGCAATGGGACATCACATCGAGGGCATCACTGGGTTGGTTTGGGGTAGAGATGAAAAGCTGGGTATCATCAGCATATTGATGATACCCAACCCCAAAACCACAAATGATCTCACCCAGTGGCTTCATATAGATGTTGAACAGGAGAGGCGAGAGGACTGACCCCTGAGGAACTCCACAAATGAGAGGCCTCGAGGTCGACCTTTGCCCTCCTGCCAACACCTCCTGCGAACGTCCCAGGAGGTAGGAGAACCACCGTAAAGCGGTGCCTCCCACTCCCAACCCCCTGAGACGCCACATTAAGATACCATGGTCGATGGTAACGAAAGCCGCTGAGAGGTCTAATAGGACTAGGACAGAGGAACAACCACTGCCATGAGGAACACAGCTCTGGGTTGGGGTTTGGAGCAGCTCTGGGTGGGGGCTCAGCACGGGCCGCAGCGTGGCAACTGCGGGGAGGGGAATCCCCACGGCGGCTGTGGGGAGAGGAATCCCTGCAGCATGTGGCTCCGAGCTGCAGGGGCGGGGGTGCAAAGGACAGGCGGCAACGCCATAGCAAGACACTGGCATCGCTCCCATTGACAGCACCTCTGAGTTCCGGCACCTTTTTTTTTTTAGAAAAAAAGCACTGAGTAGCTTAATGGATTTTTAAAAATTATTTTGGAAGCTAGCTTCATGTCTTTAGTCCTATTGCATGGCTTGTTGAAATGCCTTCTCAAAATGCCGATCCCAAACACCTTATTTAGCAGTGGAGTCCAAAGGCATGTGCCTTAAGAATGTCATTCTGCTTCTCATGTATCTTATGAATTCTGAAGTCATCAGTAGAAGATGTACATTAGCTAAGACTGAGACTATAAATCTTAGATATTTAAGCAGTACTCAAAATAAAATGAAGACAGCCTCTGCAGACTGGGTCAAAGAGTTTTAAAACACACACACACACACACAAACATAATGAGGCCAAAAACACAGAAAACAACATGGTTAAATAATTTAAGGTTGAGAAACTTCCACACAAACAAAAATATCTTTGCACACTCTTGGCATATGCATGGGAATTTTCAATTAAAGATTTCCGAGACTATTGCAATTTTCATCCCATTTTCATCCACTGCTTCTTGAGGTACCTTTTTCTTAGTGATCTGGATTTTGTAATCCATTAATATTTTGCAGCCTTAAGGCTATTATTATAATAAAGCCAACCTTATATTGCCAATAATAACAAATTCCCATGCCGAATCAGATTAATATATAACTTTGTATTTTTATACAATTCTGTACAAATGTATTAGCTAGTGTTGCAAATTAAAGAAAAAAAATTCTTTGATAAGCATGGGTAGTCAGATAATAGCAGCAAAACCATATACAAAATCACTTTTGACAAGCTTTTTACTTCTCAGAAAATCCTGTCCAATTCAGAAAGCATATAACAGTATACCCATACAACTGGGACTCATTGAAAAGATTAGCTAACCCTCTAACTATAGATATTAATTTCATACTGGGAACAACTGAGGTCACACTGGCTTTTCCAGGCTCATAAAACTTCTGAGCATGTTGTTCTGTCTCAAGAGTCTGATACAACTTAATTTATTGAAAGAGATATAGCAAGAGTTCTAGGAGGTCTGGAACAAGTATCCCTTAAACATTTTCCCCACAATCTTAAAAGTATGGACATTAGCCTGTTACTAGACATAGCACTTTAGGTACTTTTTGATTGATTCTACTAGTATATTGCTAAATCAACACAGATTCACGTGGTTTATAAATCAATCAACAAAATGAACTGTGACATTAAAAATATCCCCAATAAATACATTAAAACTACCAATAACTCAACAAAGTTACAATAATTTTTTTCTTCCTAACATTTTCTCTCAAGTGCAGGATTCATTTTTTTGGGGGGGGGGTATCAATGGATTATTGATTCATTGATTGAAACAGGAATTGACCAATCTGTTTGTCACTTGAGCCTAATGTAATGGGTTGAGAGAAAGTAACTGTCTCAAATTCACCCATTTGGCTTTCATGCATAAAGTGGAATTAGACCAGACCAGGAAATGAATTCCACAGGAAGATTAAGACTACTTGTATTGAGATTATAGTAACAGAATCTTGTAAATATCCCTTGCTTGTAAAACTCTCCTCTGCCACTTCTTATAAACTAAACTAAATTAAATTAAAACTGGAAGGGAAGGGAGACCAATCTTTAGGACATTAGTCCCAAGCAAAAACCCCAAGACAACTAATCAAGCTAGGAGGTAGGGAGGGGTGGGAACTCAGATACAAAACAGGAGATGTAGGAAGCAAACCCAGGATTAGCCCTAAAGGACTCAGATGCCTAAAAACTAATGCTCAAAGTTTGGGGAATAAACAGAGAGAACATGAAGTACTGGTATATGAGGGCAGGTATGATATAGTTGCCATTATTGAAACTTGGTAGGATGAAACTCATGACTGGAATATACTATTGGAAGGATATCAACTATCCAAAAGAAACAATCCTAACAAAAGAGGAGGTGCGGGTTGAATTATATGTAAGAGATCACTACATATTTACAGAAATACATAACACCAAGGACAAAAGCCTTCTTGAATGCATTTGGGTGAAAATTAGAGGAAAAATGTATAACATTGCTATCAAGAAGAGGAAATAGATGATTTTTTTTCCAATCTAAGGTATGCAGTGAACACTCCATTGGGGGTGTTTTTAATTAGGGGGGATTTTTAATTACCATGATATCAACTGGAAAAAAAACTCTGCAGCAAGTAGATCAAACTGGTTCCTTATGAGCCTAGTTGACAACTTGGTATTCCAAAAGCTAGAGGAGGAAACTAAGATAGACAACTACACTGGATTTAATTCTTACTAATAGGAATGAAATGATAAAAGGGTTAGAAGTTGTAAGAACTTTGGGACCATGCCATAACAGATAAGGGATCTTGGAGGTCTTCTAATCCAACCCGCTGCTCAAGCAGGAGACCCTATACCATTTCAGACAAATGGCTGTCCAGTCTCCTCTTAAAAGTGTCTAGTGAACACTTTCTGAAGTCAAGCCATTTCACTCGGAGGCTCCAACTGGTACAGAATGCGGCCGCGAGAGTTGTCTTGGGAGTTTCCCGGTACTCCCATGTTACACCTTTGCTCCGCGAGCTGCATTGGTTACCAGTTGTCTTTCGGGTGAGGTTCAAGGTTTTGGTTACGATCTTTAAGTCCTTACATGGCATGGGTCCGGGATACCTCAGGGACCACCTGCTGCCGGCATCAACTCCCCTCCGCCCTGTGCGTTCCCACAGAGAGGGCCTCCTCAGGGTGCCGCCAGTCAGGGAATGCCGACTGGTGGCCCCCAGGGGGAGGGCCTTCTCTGTGGGCGCTCCGGCATTATGGAACCAACTGCCGGTGGAGCTCCGGATGGCATCAGACCTCCGAACTTTCCGTCGTGGCCTGAAGACCCGCCTATTTGAAATAGCTGGTCTGGCCTGACGGGGGATTATGGGTTTTAATTGTTGTTTTAGATTTGTATTACTGTTTTTAACTGGGCATGGGTTTAATCTTTTTTAATTTTTGTATTGTCTTTTTTATATATGCCCTGTGAACCGCCCTGAGTCCCTACCAAGGAGAAGGGCGGTATACAAATTAAATAAAACTAAACTAAACTAAACTTGTTTATTGTTTCAACTGCCAGGAAATTTCTTCTTACTTCTAGGTTGCTTCTCGGTTAGTTTCCAACCATTGCTTCCTGTCTTGCTGTCTGGTGCTTTGGAAAATAGGATGACCTCCTTTGTGGCAGCCCCTCAAATATTGGAATACTGCTATCATATTGTCCCTAGTCATTTTTTCCACTAGATTAGACATACCCAATTCCTGTAACTGTTCTTCATATGTTTTAGCCTCCAGCTCCCTAATCATCTTTGTTGCTCTTCTCTGCACTCTTTCCAGGGTCTCAAACTCTTTTTTTATATTATGGTGACCAAAACTGGATGCGGCATTCCAAATGTGATCTTATCAAGGTGTCAACAGTCCCATTTGGAACATCCCAAAAAAGAAACTCCTGCCATATAGAAACTAACAAGAGTAAAACTTTATTGAAAGATCCATTTAGGCACAGCACAAGCAAAGTCAGCTCTGAGGTTTTCCTGCAAAAACCCACATATGTAGAACCTTTTTCACCCCTGAGCTGCCCACGGTTCATTGTCCACCAATTACACTCAGTACTTTTGTTTGGGGAAGACAATCTATGCCAGCTGGTAGCTCTGAGAACTTGCCTCTCCAGGACAGAAGGTTCTCATGCATTCCTTAGCCTTCCCCCCACCCTAGGAATTTACCAAACCCCCCCCCCCCTCACATTTTTGTTTGTCAAACTGTGAGCTGGAAGTTGATGCAGGCAATGAAGAGAGTGAGGCCTTATAAACTGGTACTAACACTTCACATGATCTTGATTTTATCCCTCTGTTAATGCAGCCTAGGATTGCATTGGCTTTTTTGGTCGCTGCAGCACATTGCTGGCTCATATTTAAGTGATTGTCCACTAGGACTCCAAGATCCCTCTTGCAGTTATTGCTATTGAGCCAAGTTTCTCCTAATCTGTACCTGTACATTTGGTTTTTCTTGCCTAAGTGTAAAACCTTACTCTACACCAGGGGTGTTAAACTGCTGGCCCATGGGCCGGATGTGTCACGTGGAAGCCGCACCCACCCCATTGCCAGCAATGCCAAAACAGTCCTGATACGTTGCACGCCGTTACATGATGTTGCGAGTTTGACATGTCTGCTCTACACTGAATTTCATTTTGTTAGATATGGCCCAGTATACAAGTCTCTCAAGATCCACCCTATCTTCCAGAGTGTTGGCTATTCCTGCCAGATTGGTGTTATTTGCATATTTGATGACTTCCCCTTCTATTGCCTTATCTAAATTGTTTATGGAGTTATTGAAGAGTACTGAACCTAAAACCAAATCTTTGGGTACCCCACTGCTTACTGCCCTTCACGTAGATGCAGTTCCATTAAGGACTACACGTTGAGTACAATTTGTCAGTCAGTTATGAATCCATCTGGTGGTGATGCTGTCTATCCCACATTTTTTTAGCTTACCTTGATGAATCCAAGTATACTATGTCCATGGCGTTTTGCTGGTCCACTAATTTAATCACTTGGTCAAAAATAAGAATGAAATAAGATTTGTTTGGCATGATCTGTTTTTGACCAACTCATGTTGTCTTATTTAGAATAGAATATGGCTGGAAGGGACCTTGGAGTTCTTCTAGTCCAGGCCTCCACTCAAGCAGGAGAACCTATACTACCTATACCATTCCAGACAAATAGCTGTCCAATCTGTTCTTGAAATCTCCCTGATGGAGCACCCACAATTTCTAAAGGTAAGCTGTTCCACTGATTAACTGTTCTGACGGTCAGGAAATTTCTCCTTTACTCTACATTGGATCTCTCCTTGATAGGTTTCCGTCTGTTACTTCTTGTCCTGCCCTCAGATGCTTTGAAGAATATGTTGACATGCTTCTCTTTGTGACAGCCCCTCAAATAGTAGAAGACTGCTATCATGGCATCCCTAGTCCTTTTCTTCATTAGACTAGACATTCTCAGTTACCACAACCACTCATTATTCAGTTTAGCCTTCAGTCTTCCTATCATCTTGATTGCTCTTCTATCTAGAATCTCAAATGCACTATCCCAAATGTGGTCTTACCAGTGCAGTATAAAGCAGTACTAACACTTCATGTGATCTTGATACTATGCCTTTGTTGATGCAGCCTAGGACTGCATTGGCTTTCTTGGTAGCTGCAGCACAAATGTGAACCGTCCCTTTGTAAAAAGTGTTTTATCCCACAAATAGTGGGTGTGGAGGTAATGCAATGAGATTCCCTGAAATATTCAAAGTTGGAATTACCAGAGGCTTCATATGCCTATTTTAGTCTTATCCCAATGAAGCTTGATGGCATGAACTTGTGGAGGGACTGGATAAAAAGAAATGGAAAGGTTGCATGTCTCTTGCTGTAGTCCCATAGCAAATTCATTCTCTGGATTTGGATTTTCATGGACGCAAAATAGTGCAAGTGATGACATTAGAAGACTTATGGATGCCCTGAATTTGCAGATGTTCAACTTAGAAAAATTAAAGAGGATCCTGCTCTTCCCATGACAATACTTAGCAGATATGCATGGCTACTGATTGTTGAAGCGTTAACGAAGACCAGAAAAACAGGAGTAAGAATAACTGGATTGGAACCTGCTAAATGCTTAAAATCACTGAAAGTATAAGAACAAATTGCAGCATGATGGTTAAGCTAGACTTATTTCTATTATCAATTCCCTATGATAGATTCTCCCTTCAAAATCCAGGCAATTGTAATTGGGCCAAAGTGCAGAGAATGTCTACGCCAATTTTATATCATTATAGCTGACATGTCCTTATGGCCCTAGTAAATTAATCTTCTATTAAAAAGGCTCTAATGAATGACATTTTGAAGAAGTAGGTAAACTGTCTTATCTGCTTTCTCAATGAACAAGTGCAGACATGCACACAAACACAAAGAGAGAGGCAATAGTGTTTAGAAGCCTCTGCTCTCTTGCATCTAGTAATCTTTTATGTTTGAGGAGCTTTCAGATTTGTATCAAATAACTTTGATCACAATCTTGTATGCAACTTTATTCAACTGAAAATATTTTGCTTTCTGTGAGCCAAGTTTTTTTTTTAATCCCATTTATATCCCGCCCTTCTCCGAAGACTCAGGGCGGCTTACAATCTAAAGCACAATGTGCTTAGCAATAGCTTTCATTCTATGTATGTACCTGCTTATTAGGGCTTTCGCCCCCCCCCAAGCGGCATTATTACAAAGTCAGCTTATTGCCCCCAACAATCTGGGTCCTCATTTTACCTACCTCGGAAGGATGGAAGGCTAAGTCAACCTTGAGCCTGGTGGGATGCGAACCTGCACTAATTGCAGGCAGCTGGTGTTACTTAAGGAGGCATTAGCCCACTGCTCCACCAAGGCTCAGTAGAATGTTTATCAGTTCAAACCTATATTGATTCCACATATATATTTTTTTGGTTTTGTTCTTTCAGGTTATCCCTCTGAAGCGTTGCTGCTCAGTACTGAGCGCCTTTGCAAGTCTTTCTCTAATCTCATTACTCAAGTGGCCTCACCAGACAGAAAAACTGAAGTTGGTGGTCACAGCCTTTCCCGACTGTCTGATCTTCCAAGTTAAAAGAAGATATGTATATTATAGCCGTTCTTTTAAAAATGTCCATACATCAAAATTGGTATGAACTTTCACATTCCACTATTCTTTCTTCTGCTTTTTCTCTCAGTATTCATACTCTGGTTTCTCTTAAAATCAAATAATTATTCTTTTTTCCGTATATGTTTTTAAAAGCACTTATATTAATTGCATGAAACGTGGTTCATATAATATTGTAGCTCAGTGATTTGCTGAGGGTCCACATGTTGTCACAGGGGGTCCACAAAGACTTGAAGAAATGCTATGATTCAAATCTTGAAGGGTTTGTAGCCACGATCCCTGGCCACAAAAAGGTATTTAAAGAGGTTGCATGGTGAAGAAATGGTTGAGAACCACTGCTGTAGCTGATCTGTAGAAACGAAATATAGGAACCATCATAACATTAGAATGCTTATGGACTTCTCTGTGGTTTTGTTGGAATCCATGTATCCAGTGTAAAAGAAAATGTGAGGCAAGATTCATTTGTACTTTGAGACATTTACACAGTTCTAGAGAAACTCATGATTTACATCACAGAAGCTGACCTAGGTTTAAGATGGTTTTATTGAATACTTATCTCAAAAAATTCACTTTAAAGGGAAAAGACACATCTCTGTACCCGCTGTCATACAAATAAATCTTTTGGGAGATCAAGATGCATAATGTTAATATTTATTGAGGAGAATAGTTCAATGGTTTGATTATTGTAGTTTTACTGAAGATAAGATGATGACATTATAGAATCAGTTCCTTTCTCCATCATCATTTGTCTGGCAGAACCAGAACAGTTATTTATATATTATGCATTTATAATTCCTGGCCTCAAGAACTAGAAATGTTTAAAACAAAGACACCACCATCTTGCCTGTGATAACAATGGCTAGCAAGTGCCTGAGGATTGTATTTGTTAGGCCAGGGAAATTTTGTGCATGCACGCTTGCAACTGAGCATGACAGACTTCTCTGACGTCTTTTGAGCGATCCAGACTGATCTCCACTGGGCCATTGGAAGAAGTCCTCAGGGATTGCTCGACTTCAGGGATGTCATGTGGTTACGCATCATAACCTGTGTCACAGTTTTTCACACAGCCACAACATTGAAATAGGACCTGTATCATCTCTTTTTCAGATTATTCCATTTATTCCCTGGCATGGTTTATAAGTGAGAGGAATTATATTGTAGACTCAGTTTTTTCCCCCTAAAGGAACCCCTTTTGACAAACATCCAAGTAGAAAACAATTCCCTAATCAAATTTATATAGCTGCCCATCTCACCCAAGGTGACTTTGGGCAGCACACAATAGATTTTTTAAAAAACAAAACAAAATCCAATTGAGTTCAGTCTTTTATTTGCCACATCTGATGGACAGAATCCTGCCAAACTCGACCTGTAATCTTCTTACTACTAGATACACCCTGAGAGAATCAACCCTACTTTGCTCCCCCAACCAGCAATATCTTCAGCCAGGTCTCTTTCTCGGAAAACTCTTGTCTGCAAGCCACCAAATGTAGATCTGTAGCCATCTCGAAGTTCTTTCAAGAGAAATGGGCAACTGCAGTATGGTGAAGCAAGAACCATACAGTAATTTACTCTGCCACGGACAGACCTCTCTCCAGTTTTGCTCACTCACTTCTGCACCAGTTTTTCAGTATAAATTGTGCCTAGTTCTCCGGAGATCCCCTTGCTTTCTTCAGTGGCGCTAATTTTTCTATATCATTTTTCTTGCTAGCATATCCCCTGATTCCACCAAACGCATCAGCAGGATTTTCTACTTATGTTTCTACCGATACTGAAAAATAGATAAAACTCTGGGTAGCATTCATTCAGCCAGTCAGTTTCTTTGCTTTTCATTTGTAAGGTCATAAGAGCGTGCAGGTACATGAGCTCACAAAGCAGAAGTAAATAAAACTGGATGGTTGGCTGAATGAAAGCTATTCACTCAGAGCTTTTGCTCAGTGAATGCGCAGAGTGCACCTCTCCTTAGAGTTGGTTTAGTTTTTAGTTTAGCTGTACATAGTTTCGGTTTAATTGATTTACAGTATTTGCTTCTTTATTTAATATCATACTTATTTACTCAGTTTAGTTTAGTTTACACACACTGTTTATTTACCATATATAATATATTTAATTTAGTTTGGGAGTAGCTTAGTTTGGTTAATGATGGATTTATTTATGATGGATGCGTTCCTTTATTATGGAGGGAAGCTCCTTTTTGAGGTAAGAGATCCTCTATTTGATTTATTTAATTGACTCACATGGGATTAGTTTAGGATTAGTTTAGGATTAGTTTAGGATTCCAAGAAATGACATGACAGGTAAGATGGCATAAATAATAATGAAATAAAAGAGGAATCAAAGAAATGTAGGAACAAGCAAAAATTGTTTTAGGATAACATTTAAAAATATCTGTACATCTTCTTTCAGGCCCTTTCTTGGTCAATTCTGTTAACATGTTCCATTTAAACATGTCCTCGGGACCCACATCCAGAATGGCTGGGAAACATGACTCTGTGGCCTTGCTTGGGGTGCACAGAAAAGTATGTAGTCATGGGGCTGATTAGGAATCCCTCTTCCTAATTTGCAACATCGCTTGCCTCTTTTAGATTTGATAAATGGTGCTCATCTTTTTAATATTTGGGAGCTGTAGGCTGGCAAGACCGACTGATTTAATAGTATTTTTATACTGCTGACTCCATATGAACTCTTGACAATTTACAAACAGCTGCATAAAATCCATGCAACTAGTAGGCAGGAGGTCCAGAGTTACCTTATGCTAAAGGAGAGATGGGAGGATCCTAACCTCTGACCATCTTGTTAACAACACTATCTCGGAGGCCCTGTCGATTATTCTTACATTTATCCTGTAAGAAGAGTGCTATTAAAACATCATTTTAACAGCAGAGCAGCTAAAGGCAGCTTCAGCTCCCCCTGCAGCTGGCTAGAGGTGAAAGTCAGGCGATGTCGTGAGGATTGTTGCTTAACAATGTCTAGTGAGGGTCTTCATGGTATGGTTAGAGCAACATGAGGATGAACTAGTTGACTTATACCCACTGCTCCAAATGAACAAAGAAATAAATAAAATCCCAAGCAAATTCAGTTTTATCTCCTATACTGTCGGCCTGATTTTACTTTACAGAAAACTGACTATTATGGGCTGCTAGCTGCAGAAGCAGAGCCAGTAAAAAGGAACCCTTTTCACTAATGTATAGCTATTTAGAGCTAGAGGATTAAATTTTTATTCCTCCCAGATTTTTACAAATAGAGGGAAGGACAGCAACGTAATTATTCTCAGCAGTCAAATTTGTAATCAGCCTGTTTAATTTTACTGCTAAAAATCTAAATTTTTAGATCTGTCTCCAGAAATACAGAGAGGCACAAAGAAAACAGTACATCAATGGACTACTGGCAAGAATCACAGACGTGAGTAATTCATTTCCCTTACAATCCTGTGATAAATTTCTCTTTCTGTCTGCTTATTTCTATTCTGTGACTGAGTGATGCTTCTTATAATGTCTGTATCTTAGCAAGATCGCAAGTCTTCTTCAGGAACACAAGGAAATAGAGAAGCAACTTGAAGAACTGAAGTAAGTATTTTTTTAACCCATTTTAATTATTTTCATTTAAAAAATGAAAGTGATTGATTGAAGTTTAACTTCACAAGTACTAATTATGTTGTTATTTTGGGGGGGCAGTGCTTGACATGATATCCATACAAGAGAGGATGTGGCAAAGGTATCTGGAGCAAATGGAGGGGGAAGTCGAAGAAATATGCTCCAAGGTAGATCTATCCAGAACATTTAACCAACCAAGATGAAATGCTACATTTATCGGACAGATGTGAAATAAACACACTGAGAGGCTGTTGTTTGATAGCAGTCAGACTATCAAAGTTCTTTCAAGAGAAATGGGCAACTGCAGTATGGTGAAGCAAGAACCATACTGTAATTTACTCTGCCACGCAGACATCTCTCCAGTTCTGCTCACTCACTTCTGCACCAATTTTTCAGTATAGTATAAATTGTGCCTATTTCTCCAGAGATCCCCTGCTTTCTTCACAAGTCCTAATTATGTTGTTACTACAGATGACACAGAATCCATAGAAGAGAGGTTGCGGCAATGGCAGGTGGAAGAAATGGAGGGGGAAGTCGAAGAAATATGCTCCAAGGTAGATCTATCCAGAACATTTAACCAACCAAGATGAAATGCTACATTTTTTTTTGCTGGCTCCAAAGATGGCGGACGTGCTGGGGAGAGCTCCGTAGCCCCCAGTGGTAAGGCGTCCCCCCAGGAGCCCCCCAGGGATGTCATCGGACCCCTGGGGTGGGGTAAGAAGTTTGGGCAGATGAGTTGGGCAATGTGCCGCCTGCTGCCTCCCGAATCAGCTGTAGGGGTGCCGGGACATCTCCACCCCGCTGCCTGGGCCGTTGGCGGCCATTGTAAATGGGGCCAACGCCTCTGCCCTGCCTCAACCGCTTGATCTACTCCCGGGCAAGGGCGGCGTCTCCGAGGGATAAATGGAGACGCCGCAGATCAGCTGTGCGGCGGAGGCGGCAACGACGAGGACAACAGCGGCGGCAACAGCTCTCCAGCTCCCAGTCGGTCATCTCTCCCAGGAGCCTAATAGCGACGGTGGCAGTGGCGGCGTGGCGTCTCCGGCCCGCCCCCTAAGCCACTACAGCCGTTGCAGCCATCCGAGAGGGGCTGGCAGCTCTGCTCTGCCCCGGCTCCCTGATCGGCTCCCGGGCGGCAGCGGCGTCTCCGAAGGATCAACGGAGGCGCCGCGGACCAGCTGGGTGGCGGAGGCAGTGGCAACGTCAACAACGGCGACGGTGAGAGCTTCGCCGGGCCCTAGTCGGTCGTCTCCCCATGGGCCTGAACACCGGCGGTGGCAGTGGCGGCGTGGCGCCTCCGACCCGCCCCGAGCCGCTGCAGCTGTTGCAGCCATCTGGAGTGGGGCCGGCATCTCCGCTCTTCCTCGGCTCCCTGATCTGCCCCCGGGCAACGGCGGCGTCTCCAAAGATCAAGGAAGGCGCCGCGGATCAGCTGGATCAGCTGGGCGGCGGAAGTGGCAGCCGTTGCAGCCATCCTGAGCAGGACCGGAGTCGCTGCTCTGCCTCGGCCTCCTGACCTGCTCCTGAATAGCGGCGGCGTCTCCATGGGATCAAGGAGACGCCGCAGACCAGCTATGCGGGCCCGATCGACCACCCTCCGAGGGGCCTCTGACAGCGGCGCTAGCAGCAGCGGCGTGGCATCTCCGGCCCTCCCCCTGAACTGCTGCAGCCGTCTTGAGTGGGGGCCAGCGCCTCGTCCTTCCTCGACCACCTTGACCTACTCCTAGGCGATGGCACCTCCGATCTACATCAAGGAGACGCCGCGGACCAGTGGATCAGGGGAACAGCTATGCAACGGAGCAGCAGCGAAAGCGACAGCAGCGAAAGCTTCTCCTGGCCCCGGTCGACCACCTTTACCAAGAACCCTCGATGGCAGCACTATTAGACGTGGCGTGGCGTCTCCGGCCCGCACCCTGGGTGCCGACGGTGTCTCCGTGCCGATCTTCAACCAAAAAGACGCCACGATCCAGCTGATCAGTGGCGACTGGACCACCGAAGCCATTATCACCTTGCCTCTACCAACTCTCAACCCCCCTGCCCACCCTCTCCCCACAGGACATGATGGGCCTGGGTGCAAGCCACGGTGGCAGAGTGGCTTGACCTTACACCTGCAGCCCCATAGAGGTGAGAGCTCTATGGGGTATGCTTCACCCAGAGTGGGTCCTGGACCACCCCCGGAAACAGAGTCACAACCCATCGTGAGAGGATGGGGAGTGGTCTGCTTCTGGGGTTCACCCAGCCAAGTGGCAGTGGCTGGGTGACGGTCCAGATACCCACCTACCCAACTCGACCCTCCTGCCAATTCTCCATCCAGGGGACCGCCTTCCCAAAAAAACCCTGTGACTCTATGCTTCTCCAATATTTGAGCACAGACCTACACGCCCTCAGGGGTTCCCCCCTCTCCTGGGTGCGACCCGCCTACACTACATCCAATCTCGATGACGGGCCTGACCATTGAGCCTCTGAGAGATGGCCGGGCAGGGTCAGGGGCCTCCAGCATAAGTCCAACAAGAGGCCCCTGGTTAAGTTCCTAGTTAAGTTCTTTGTCGGGTTAGGGAGGGGGGCGGGAAAAGACTATGGTTGTTCGGCGAAGGGGGGCCTTCCAACTACCATAGCGCAGGCCAGGCCTACGACCGTTCACGAAGGTGAGGAACGAGGGCCAGTCGCCGACAAAGCCCAGTGGCGAGCTGACGGACAGCCAATTCCCAGGATGGTGGGGAACGGCAGAAGGTGCACAAGCAGAGGGCCGTATCGTCACCGGGAGAGTCATCTCCGCTCTGTACAAGCGGTGAGACGCTCCGACCCTCTGTACTTCCCCCGAGGACCCGGGAGCGAAGGTGTGCAGCCTCCTAAGCTCAGGCTGGTCTACCTAAATGCAAGGTCCGTTGCTAACAAGGCTCATCTTGTTCGTGACCTAGTGGAGAGTGAGCACGCGGACCTGGCTTGCATCACGGAAACCTGGCTGGGCCCAGAGGGTGGTGTCCCTCTGGTTGACCTCTGCCCGCCTGGTTTCCAGGTGCTGCACCAGCCTCGGGCCCATGGGAGGGGCGGAGGAGTGGCAGTAATCATCAGGGAGACCCTTAGCCCGCGGGAGACCACTGTCCCTCAGATAGTCGGGTGTGAGTCTCTCTTTCTGAGATACGGCACGGGGGCGCAGTTGGGCCTGCTGCTGGCATACCTACCACCTAATCGTGCAGCGGCAGCCCTGCCTAAGCTACTCGATGTCCTCTCAGGGTTGGTGGTTGAATTCCCAAAACTCATGGTCTTGGGCGACATTAACCTACCGTCCCTGGGAGGATCGTCCGAACTAGCTCGGGAGTTCATGGCTTCCATGGCGGCCATGGACCTGTCGCAAATAATTTCTGGACCGACTCATGAGGGAGGCCACACCCCCGACTTGGTGTTCTTGTCTGGACGGTGGCGTGATGATATCGGTGGGGGCGCCACGACCGTTACGCCCGTCATGGACCGATCATCACCTCCTATGGCTAGACTTCCCCTTTGCCACCCTCCGCCGTGGGTGCACGGTGCCAACCAGATGGTACCGCCCTAGGCGCCTAATGGACCCTGATAGGTTCCAGGCAGCGCTTGGGAACCCACCTGCACTCCCTGCTCACAGCTCGGTGGACGCCTTAGTGGAAGCCTGGGAAAGGGCAGCCACGGAGGCTCTGGACCGAGTTGTACCCCTGCGGCCCCTGACCCGGCGCAGATCCCAGCGAGCCCCATGGTTCACCGCGGAGCTCCGGGAGATGAAGCGTCGGAGACGGGGCCTAGAGAGCCGTTGGAGATCCAGTCGATCTGAATCCGACCGATTGCGACTAAGAATCCTTACCAGGTCTTATCTCGCAGCGATAAGGGTGGCGAAATCCAATTACTTTTCCACCCTCATCGCGTCCGCAGATAATCACCCGGCTGCCTTGTTCAGAGTGACTCGCTCTCTACTGAACCAAGAGGTGAGGGAGGAACCCTTACAGGGTCGAGCCGAGGAATTCGGTCAATATCTGTTGGATAAAATCGCTCGGATTCGAACCGGCCTGGACTCCAACTGGGCAGAGTTGGAGGAACAGGACATGGACAGTCTTGTCGACGTCATCTGGGAGGAATTTGATCCTGTGACTCCGAAGGAAGTGGACAGGATTATGAGGAGGTTGAGCTCCTCCACATGCTTACTGGACCCGTGCCCTTCCTGGCTGGCTTATGCAGCTCGAGAGGGGACAAATGGTGCTCAACTTTTTAATATTTGGGAGCTGTAGGCTGGCAAGACCGACTGATTTAATAGTATTTTTATACTGCTGACTCCATATGAACTCTTGACAATTTACAAACAGCTGCATAAAATCCATGCAACTAGTAGGCAGGAGGTCCAGAGTTACCTTATGCTAAAGGAGAGATGGGAGGATCCTAACCTCTGACCATCTTGTTAACAACACTATCTCAGAGGCCCTGTCGATTATTCTTACATTTATACTGTAAGAAGAGTGCTATTAAAACATCATTTTAACAGCAGAGCAGCTAAAGGCAGCTTCAGCTCCCCCTGCAGCTGGCTAGAGGTGAAAGTCAGGCGATGTCGTGAGGATTGTTGCTTAACAATGTCTAGTGAGGGTCTTCATGGTATGGTTAGAGCAACATGAGGATGAACTAGTTGACTTATACCCACTGCTCCAAATGAACAAAGAAATAAATAAAATCCCAAGCAAATTCAGTTTTATCTCCTATACTGTCGGCCTGATTTTACTTTACAGAAAACTGACTATTATGGGCTGCTAGCTGCAGAAGCAGAGCCAGTAAAAAGGAACCCTTTTCACTAATGTATAGCTATTTAGAGCTAGAGGATTAAATTTTTATTCCTCCCAGATTTTTACAAATAGAGGCAAGGACAGCAACGTAATTATTCTCAGCAATCTCATTTGTAATCAGCCTGTTTAATTTTACTGCTAAAAATCTAAATTTTTAGATCTGTCTCCGGAAATACAGAGAGGCACAAAGAAAACAGGAGTACATCAATGGACTACTGGCAAGAATCACAGGCGTGAGTAATTCATTTTCCTTACAATCCTGTGTTAAATTTCTCTTTCTGTCTGCTTATTTCTATTCTGTGACTGAGTGATGCTTCTTATAATGTCTGTATCTTAGCTGGAGGAAGAAAATAGAAAATTGGCCGAGAAGAACGCAAGCCTTGTTCAGGAAAACAACAAACTAAAGGCAAAACTTCAGAAGCTACTTCAGGAAACTAGAGAAAGTAAGCATTTTTTTAAACCCATTTTAAAAAAATGGGGGCAGTGCTTGACATGATATCCATACAAGAGAGGATGTGGCAAAGGTATCTGGAGCAAATGGAGGGGGAATTCGAAGAAATATGTTCCAAGGTAGATCTATACAGAACATTTAACCAACCAAGATGAAATGCTACATTTATCGGACAGATGTGAAATAATCACACTGAGAGGCTGTTGTTTGCTAGCAATCAGGCAAAGAAAATTACAAATAAAATTCTCTCTAATTTTTTCCAGCTGTTCTTCTGCTGAGATTTCAAATTCTGGAAAAAATCTATATCAGGTGTTGAGCCCCATGGGCCCGACACACAAAGGGGGGGGGAAAGCAGCGTGGGACCGCTGACTCCCTACTGAACTCCCTGCTGGCCAGGGTTGTCACCTGGAAGCTGGGCAGCCCGACGAGCACAATCGCAGACTGCATTCCATCAGTCGAGGAGCCGGTTCCAGGAGGCCGTCAGCTGTTGGGTGCCAGAGCCTGGTAATGCCACTGCAACAAGGAGTGGCTCAGCACGGATCTGACGGCGGTGCAGCTGGAGCACAGGGAGGCCATCGGAGGCAAGCCAACAACACCACCGGGGCGGGGCGCCTCGTGGCTTGTGGCATGCGGCACCAGCAGGGCGAGGGACGAACCGTCGTGGCAGCTGTGGGGATGGGAATAAATTGTCTGTTAGTCATCCTGCCTACTGGTTGTTACTTTCACACTGAGAAGGACGTTTTGACACCAGGGATGCTTCACACTACATCTGAAGAAAAGCTTTGGAATGTAATTTTCCAGAAATGCCTTCTTATCTTTCCTCAAAACAAATATGAAAGCTGCTGCTATGATTGGGGCCTTGATGAGGCGAAAGGGGTTTGTGTGTGTAAATGAAATTGTGGGCTATGTCATCAGACATGTATATTTCTATTGAAGTTAAATATTTTATTTTGTAACCATGAATACCAGGAGTCCCAACTTTTATTAAAAAGTGATTCACTTTTCCCTTTGAGAATATATGTCATTCGATCTGACTCTGCGCATAGTAATACTTTCTCTATTACTTGATAGTCCGTTGGGATTTCCTTTGTCTTCCAATATTGCGCATAAGTTATACGCGCCACTGTTGTAATATGTATTAATAGATACCAAACATTTTTGGTACTTCTTGTGGCTTCATCCCCAAGAGGAAAATAGCTGGGTCCAATTGAAAATCATATCCTGCTATTTGAAATAACCAATTTTTTATATTGGTCCAGTAACGTCTAACCTTTGGACAAGTCCACCATTGATGGTAGAAAGTGCCCCTGGCAGAATCACATTTCCAACATTTGTCATTTGTATTGGGAAACATTTTTGAAATTCGTGCAGGAGCTAAGTACCATCTATACAACATTTTGTACATATTTTCTTTAAATGCCGTTAACGTTAATTTTATATTTTTCTTCCAAATTTGTTCCCACTCCTCTAATTCTATAGTGTGACCAATATTTCTCCCCCAGGCAATCATTACATCATTTATTGTTCCCCCTTCCATCCCATGAAACAAAAGGAGATTATAGGTCTTAGATAAAAATTTAGCATCACTTCCCCATAAAATCTTGTCTAATTCTTGTGGGATTATATTGATTCCAAATTCCTGCTTATCCCTATTAAACCTTGAGCTCATTTGAGAATACGACCACCAATCCAACTCTATACCCCCAGAATGTAACTCCTCCCTGGATTTAAGATTGCCTCTCAGATCTATGAGATCCTTATACATATAATTTCTGTCTGGATTGTGTAACGTCGAATAAGCTACAGCTTCCAAAGGAGTAAACCAGCCAGGTATCTTTGTATAGATCCACCCTCTCACCATACGCCAAGAGTTTATCAATACATCCCTAATATAATGATTAGAGAAAACTTTATATTGACTATCCTTCCTTGGCCAGAGATAGCCATCCCTGCGTTAAATTATATCCTTCAATAGTTAACACCCTCCTTCTAGATAACACAACCCAGTCCCTAATCCAAGCCAAGACAGAGGCATGGTAATACAGCTCCCAATGGGGGAGCCCCAGTCCTCCCCTTGTTTTGTGCTCTTGCAGCGTTCTCCTTTTAATACGTGGCTTTCGATTATTCCATATGAATTTACCAACTATCTGTTCTAGTTTTTTAAAAAATTTCTTACCTAGTTTTGCAGGAGCAGTTTGGAATAGGTATAACCACTTTGGCAAAATATGAGTCTTAAATCACTGCGATTCGTCCTAGGATTGAGAGTTGAATGTTTTTCCAGCTGGCTAATTTCTTCTCCATCTCGGTCATCAATTTTTGATAATTTAACTCCTTTATAGATGGACACCTTGAAGATAACCAAATACCTAAATATTTAACTTTTTTAACTATTTGGATCCCCATCACCTCTTGTAATTGTGTATTATTATTTGAGGTATAGAATCTGGAGATATATACAATTATAGATTTCTAATATTTGGTAATTAAAGGTTACTTAGCCTGGGATGTATGAGAAAAAGAAAATTATGGGTAGTATTACACTCCCCGGTCTTGTTTAATGTTGTTGTTTTTGTTTTTTGGTGTATAGGGTGTTTTGGTGTTTTTCTATTTGACGCACTTTTCAGTACTTTGTAATAATGTTCTTGTTGTTTTTATTTAAAACTTGTTTAATAAAGTATATATTTTTTAAAAAAGACATGTATATTTCTAGTAGGGACACTCAAGGCGAAAAGGCCATGATGGATAACCAAGACTCACACCAATTGCATCTGCCGACCCACACTGGAATCAGCGTGGCAGATTATGCTCTATTCCCAAAGATGGATGATGTGGCCAAGTAGGTTTTCTCATCAATCAAAAGCTGAAAGAATCTGTAGTAAAATTTGAAAGTATATCAGACGGAGTAGCCCAATGCATCAGTCAATTGAACAAACAATACAAACTTCAAATCATTCAAGCTTATGCTCCAACAATAAGCTATAGTGATGATGAGGTGGAAGAGTGATATGATGTGGTCTGTCTTCAAGACAAAGAAAAATGCCAAAACAAAATACTAATGGGTGACTTTAATGCAAGAATAGGAAGAACAATAAGAGGAGAAAAAGTGACTGGCCTATATGGAAGAAACACATTAGTTTAATATGAAGCTTGTGAAAAAGACAATTGAAGAGAACAAAGGGATTAATAGAGCAAAATGCAAGCAATATCATCAAGAGAGTAAAAGAATGGAAATGGAAATGGAAATGGTCACACAGCAAGAAGAACTGATGGCAGGTGGACCAAGGCAGTCATAGAATGCATACCATTTGATAAAAATGTCCATGAAAAACCTAAAACAAGATTGATCAATGACAACAGCAACTATTGGGGGCCCAATTGGCAAAAGAAAGCTCAAGACCATATTGGCTGGAAACATGAGGAAGAGGCCTTCATCCTGCAGTGGATAGACAATCGCTAAAACAACGACAAATCTGAAAAAAGACATTGGCCAACCATTGACATCTGTTATGTAACCTGATTGGGCAGAGAAGGGGTTACCTTTATGCCTCTATGTTATTGACCGTCTTAAATCAAGCCAAGCTCAAAAACACTGGAGAATTCCTGGAAGTAGACTACACTCTTCACTCTTACCAATTGGCCACCAATAGACATGTAGACATAAACAACATCTTCCTACTGGGCAAAAGAGACAATCAAAAAGCCAAAAAGGGAACAAAAAGACCAAAACACTTCAGCAATCAACACTGAGCATAACACCAAGATTAACATCAGACCAACAATCCAGAAGTAAACAACATCCCAGTCAAGGAACTGCCAAACAACCTAACATTAAACCAGGGCTTTTCAACCAGTGGTATAGGCACCACCTGTGGTACATTGGCACCTGGCAGGTGGTACGTGACCATCCTAGAAAAGTGGTAGTGGGGGAGAGGAATGAGCTGAACCGGTGGTAGCACTGCACAAGCAAGAGCGAGAGATGGCTGGAGCTGCAGGGCTGTCAGGGCTCAGCGGAAGAGCCAGGATCAGCACCAGGCTACAGCTGGTAGCCGGGCGCTGTTCCTGGTGCTTCTGCTGAGCCCAGAAGAAGCACTGATCAGCTGGAATGTTGCAGCAACTCCAGGGTCTTGTGATTTACATTCAGATGCTTGGTGTCCCAGGGTCATGTGAAGTGACCAAAATCTGCTGCAACCACCCAGTAGAGGGTGGGGGGGAATAAAAACCAAACACCCCACCCCCACCCCACCCAGGCTGCCAATCCTCAACAGAAATGCTCACAACAATGAAAACCTCGGACAGGAAAAAGAGCGCCACCGGGTGGACAGGCAAGTGTCCTGCTCGGCTGTGGCTTGGGGGGCACTTTTTTCAGCTCCATTGTAACTTTGAACATTTACTAAGCGAACTGTTGTAAGTCAAGGACTACCTGTTCTTCATCACTTTTTTCCTTTCCACCTTGCTAGGCAAATGGTGGTACTCGGATGTTACCATATCCTAAAAGTGGTACAATGGGTGAAAAAGTTGAAAGCCCTGCATTAAACAGTCCAACCAAAGAAAATTGCACAAACTGACTACAAACATGACAAAGGAGCAACACAGTACATTGCAAGATCTGCAAGAAATACCATTTCCCTGCAAGCAAAAACTGGTGGGACCGTAAAATAGACATAAAACGAAGAAGCTGAAGTGTTCTGGGACTTTAGAATTCCAACAGATAGGCACCTGCCAATAACAAGCCAATTATCAATAAGAACAACAGAAAAGTCTAGACATTTGATGGGGCAATACTTGGAGACAGTAGAAGAGAAGATAAAGACTGAAGAAGATAACAAAATACAAAGACCTGCAAATAGAAATAGAACAACTGGGGGGGGAAAGGCAAAGTAGTACTAGTAGTAAGGGACACCTTAGGAGCAATCCCAAAACAACTGGAGCACCATTTGGACACCATTGGCATTGCCAAAATCACGATTGGTCAATTGCAAAAGGCAGCTTTACTCACAACAGCTGGAAGAAAAGATGTTTCCCCTTACAAAGCAATAATAAATGTATCTGTTATTACACATCAAGCCCAACAAAAAGAGAATATTTGTAACAGATAATCTGGTCCTGCCCTCAGGTGCTTTGAAGAATATTTTGACCTCCTCTTCTCTGTGTCAGCCCCTCAAGTAGTGGGAGAGACAGCCTCACAACTACATGGATTTGTTACTTTTTAACATCTTCATAAATAATTTAGAAGTGGGAATAAAAGGGAACCCATCACATTTGGAGACAACACCAAGCTGGGGAGAACAGCCAACAGTTTAGAAGACAGACTTGAACACTGCGCCCTATCCAACAAAATGCAATTCAGTGGTCAGAAAGTAAAGTTTTACATCCAGAAAGAAAAACCAAATGAACAAAGAAGAGGTGGTAGTTGGCTCAACAGCAGTAACTGTGACAGGAATCTAGGTATCCTAATGGACAACCACTTAAGTCTGGTGGGAGCTGCAACTATCCCAAAAGCCTATGCAGTCGTAGCAGTATTCACAGAGAAATACAATTAAGATCATGTGAAGTGTTAGTACCACTTTATACTACACTTAGAGAGATCACATTGTTTGGATCTCCATGATGCAAAAAAGATTTGGAGAGTCTAGAACAGGGGTGTCAAACTCAATTTCATTGAGGGCCACATGGGTGGGTATGGCCAGGGAGGGTGTGGCCTACTGGGTGGGCATGGCCAGCTCTACATCATTGGCATCAAGGGTGCCTATGGGGGCCTGGGCAGGAGTGGGACAGATGTGGGGGTCTCTGGCAGAAGGAGGGTCTCTGGGCCAAGGCAGCGGGGGCCGTTCCCTCACTGTTTCCAGGATGGCTTCGGGGGCCACATGAAACCGCTTCGCAGGCCGGATCCGGCCCCCGGGCTTTGTGTTTGACATGTCTGGTCTAGAAAGAGTTCAGAGAAGAGCAACAAAGATGATTAGGAGTCTGAAAGGCTAAGTCGTATGATGATCGGTTCAGTGAATTAGATACATCTAGTCTAAAAAAAAAGATTAGGTGTGACATGATTGTTGTCTGCCAATATTCGAGGGGCTGCCATAGAGAAGAGAAGATTGACATATTCTCCAAATCACCTGAGGGCAGGGCAAGATGTAACCAATCAAAGATTAGCAAGGAGATATCCAACCTAGATGTCTACTGTCTTATTTTTCCCCTTTCTCTTCCTCTCCCCACCCTCACCTTTCCTTTCTCTTACCTTCTCTTCTAACAGAAAGATGTAATTCTTTGTGTTGTCATGAAAAAAGTAAACATCCTGGCTCATTCCTTTTTCCAACCTGTCCCCATCACCATTTTGGACAGTGTGTGAAAATCTGCAGCCAAAACATCAAAATTAGCAGGGTTGTCTGATTTACAGACTTCTTGAAATAAAAACCTATTTAAACATGGGGACAAAAAAAGACTACTTTGAAGGTCTTTTCACAAATGATGGGGATTCATGAAGAATCTATCCTTGTTCAGCTTTTGCAGAGAAACAACATCAGCAACTTTGCCAAAGGGGGAGTGGGAACATCATACACTTATAAAGTGATCGAAAATGCATATCGGAGCCTACATATTTACCGTAGTTTCCGGCGTATAAGACTATTTTTTAACCCATGAAAATCTTCTCAAAAGTCAGGGGTCGTCTTATACGCCGGGTGCTGAAAATTTAGGGACAGGGCTGGCTGGAAAACCTGGAGCGGATCTCCCATTTAGTCTGCGCAGGGAAAGCGGGACCAATTGGAGAAGAAGCTGCAGTCTGTGATTTTTTACAGGCTGGGGTCTGGGCATCTTTCCTTCTAAAGTTGAAGAGCAGCTGTAGTATATCCCAACTTGAAAGGCAAGTGGGAAAGGCAGCAGCCAGAGCAGCGGCTTAGCTTTAAGGACACATTTGACTCAGGAACTGGGCGGGCTGGCTGGAAAATCTGGAGCGGATCTCCCATTTGGTCTTTTTTTTTTAAAATCCCATTTATATCCTGCCCTTCTCAGAAGACTCAGGATGGCTTACAATTTAAAGCAGAAATCAATGTGCTTAGCAATAGCCTTCATTCTGTGTATATGCCTGTTTATTAGGGCTTTCACCCCCCCCAAGCAGCATTATTACAAAGTCAGCTTATTGACCCCAACAATCTGGGTCCTCATTTTACCTACCTTGGAAGGATGGAAAGCTGAGTCAACCTTGAGCCTGGTGGGATGCGAACCTGCACTAATTGCAGGCAGCTGGTGTTACTTAAGGCTCTGCGCAGGGAAAGCTTTAGAGTGAATTAGGAAAAGTGAAAAAGTGAATTAGGAAAATAGGGAACGGTTGCTGGAATTGGGTATGTGTAGTTTAATGAGGAGAAGGGTGAGGGGTGACATGATAGCAGTGTTCCAATATCTCAGGGGCTGCCACAAAGCAGAGGGAGCCAAGCTATTCTCCAAAGCACCTGAAAGCAAGACAAGAAGCAATGGATGGAAACTAGTAAAGGAGAGAAGCAACCTAGAACTAAGGAGAAACTTTCTGACAGTTAGAACAATTAACCAGTGGAACAACCTGCCTCCAGAAGTGGTGAATCCTCCAACACTGGAAGTTTTTAAGAAGAGACTGGACAGCCATTTGTCTGAAATGGTATAGGGTTTCCTGCCTTAGCAGGAGGTTGGACTAGATGACCTCCAAGGTCCCCTCCAACTTCTTCTTCTTCTTCTTCTTCTTCTTCTTCTTCTTCTTCTTCTTCTTCTTCTTCTTCTTCTTCTTCTTCTTCTTCTTCTTCTTCTTCTTCTTCTTCTTCTTCTTCATTATCATCATCATCATCATCATCATCATTATTGTTGTTGTTGTTGTTGTTGTTGTTGTTGTTTAATCCACTTGCACTCTTTTATGTTTACATGTTTGATGACAGCCTTATGTTTATAAGTGACAGTTTTCCTACTAAGCACCTGCATGTCATAAGCATTTGAATTCAAATTACCATATTAAAATCAAATCTGATGTTTTTTAATTTTTATTTGGTGTGCGTTGGAAGAGGGGTAGTCTTATACGGCGAGTATAGCCCAAACCCTATAATTTAACAAGAAATGTAGGGGGTCGTCTTATACGCCCAGTCGTCTTATACGCCGGAAAATATGGTAAATGTATTTATTTTATTTATTTATTTATTTATTGATGGGATTTATATCCCGCCCTATCTCCCGAAGGACTCAGGGCGGCTAACAACAAAACATATAATAAGTACAGAAATCAAGATAAAAATAAAATTGAAATCATCTGTGCAATAAATTAAAATTAAAGAATTAAAAAAATAAATTAAAAATTCTAAATATAAATTAATTAAAATGCCTGTCAGTCCAGGTCAGCCTGGTGGAACAGGAGTGTTTTGAGGCCGCGGCGAAAGGATTGGAGGTTTTGGGCCATCCGAAGCTCAGGGGGGAGCTGATTCCATAGGGCTGGCGCTCCCACAGAGAAGGCCCTCCCCCTGGGGGTCGCCAGCTGACATTGCCTAGCTGACGGTACCCTGAGGAGGCCTTCTCTGTGTGAGCGTACTGGACGATGGGAATTTGTTCCCGGCAGCAGATGGTCCTGCAAGTATCCCGGACCTAAGCCATGTAGGGCTTTAAAGGTAAGTACCAGCACCTTAAATCTCACCCGGAGGGCAACTGGTAGCCAATGCAGCTCACGCAGGAGGGGTGTAATATGGGAGTATCGGGGTGCTCCCATCACAACCCGTGCAGATGCATTCTGCACCAGCTGAAACCTCCGGGTGGTCTTCAAGGGCAGCCCCATGTAGAGAGCATTACAGTAATCAATACGGGAGGTAACGAGTGCGTGGGTGACTGTACGTAGGGCATCTCGGTCCAAAAAGGGGCGCAGTTGGTATATAAGACGAATCTGTGCAAATGCCCCCCTAGCCAAGACTCCACTATGATCTTCAAAACTGAGTCGTGAATCTAGGAGGACGCCCAGATTGCGTGCTCTATCAATGGGAGGTAACATCTCTCCTCCTATAGTCAGAGATGGAACCTCTTGGACTAAACGAGATGACGGTATGTACAGCCACTCAGTCTTGGCCGGGTTGAGTCGAAGCCTGTTTTCTCCCATCCAAATCTGTACCGCTTCCAGGCAACAGGACATCACATCGAGGGCATCACTGGGTTGGTTCGGGGTGGAGATGAATAGCTGGGTATCATCAGCATATTGATGATATTTCACCCCGAAGCTACGGATGATCTCTCCCAGCGGCTTCATATAGATGTTGAACAGGAGGGGCGAGAGCACCGAACCCTGAGGCACTCCACAACTAAGAGGCCTAGGGCTTGACCTCTGCCCTCCTGCCAACACCATCTGCGAACGGTCCGAGAGGTAGGAGGAGAACCACCGCAGAACGGTGCCTCCCACTCCCAGCCCCTCAAGACGACGCAGTAAGATACCATGGTCGATGGTATCAAAAGCCGCTGATAGATCTAATAGGACCAGGACAGAGGAATAACCTCTATCTCAGGCCCACCAGAGATCATTCACCAGTGCGACCAATGCCGTCTCCGTGCTGTGCCCGGGCCTGAAACCTGATTGGTACGGATCTAGATATTCAGCTTCCTCCAGGTTCAAAGGGAGCTGTTGTGCCACCACGCTCTCAACGACCTTCGCAAGGAAGCGAAGGTTGGAGACAGGACGGAAGTTGTTTAAAACAGCTGGGTCCAATGCCGGTTTCTTGAGGAGGGGCCTTACCACCGCCTCTTTCAAGGCGGCAGGGAAGTACCCCTCACTCAGTGAGGCATTGATAACTGCTAGGAGCCAGCCTCGTGTAACCTCCCGAGATGCATAGACTAGCCAGGAGAGACACGGGTCCAACAAACATGTGGCGGCACTTAGTTTCCCCATGATCTTGTCCACTTCATCCGGAGTCACAGGATCGAACTCTTCCCAAATGTACTCGGCCAACTTCATCGTTTTCCTCTCGTTAGATACTGCCCAGTCAGAGTCCAGACCAGCCCGAATCTGAGCAATTTTGTCCACCACATATTTACTAAATTCCTCAGCCCGTCCATGTAGGGGGTCCTCTCCCGTCTCTTGACTTAAAAGGGAGCGGACCACTCTAAATAGGGCGGCCGGGCGGTTATCTGCGGACGCAATGAGGGTGGTGAAGTAGGCGTGCTTTGCCACCCTCATTGCCACAAGATAAGATCTAGAAAAGGATCTTAATTGTGTTCGGTCAGACTCAGACCGACTGGTTCTCCAAATGCTCTCTAAGCCCCTTCTCTGGCGTTTCATCTCCCGCAGGTCCTTGGAGAACCAAGGAGCAAGTTGGGACTTGCGCCGGGTCAGAGGCCGCAAAGGGACAACGCGGTCGAGAGCCTCCGAAGCAGCCTGTTGCCAGGCATTAACTAAGGACTCGACCGGGTTGTGGGAGAGGGAGGTGGGAATCGGTCCAAGCGCCATCTGGAATTTATCTGGGTCCATCAGGCGCCTGGGGCGGAACCACCTGGTCGGTTCCGCCTCCTGACAGCAAGGGGTGACGTGACGGAGGCCCAACCGCAGGAGGTAATGGTCTGTCCATGAAAGGGGTTGTGATGTTGGAGTGACCCCACCCAGTCCATCTAGCCATTGCGCAGAGACAAAAATAAGATCAGGCATGTTTCCTCCCTCGTGAGTTGGGTCCTGAATAATTTGAGTCAGGTCCATGGCCGTCATGGAGGCCATGAACTCTCGGGCCACTTCTGATGCACTGCCCAGGGAAGGTAGATTAAAGTCTCCCAGTACCATAAGTTTTGGAAATTCGATCGCCAATTCTGAGATGGCGTCAGGTAGCTTGGGTAGAACCGTTGCTGTGCAGCTTGGAGAGGGGTATACCAGAGGTAGGCCCAACTGACCACCAGGACCCCATCTTAAGAGGAGGGATTCACATCCGTCTATCTGAGGGGCAGTGGCCTCCCGCGGATGGAGGGTTTCTCTGATAACGACCGCCACGCCACCTCCCCTACCCTGAGCTCGAGGTTGATGTAGCACACGGAAACCTTATTTGGGAAAGTTTTTAGCTTCAGGACATAGTAAAAGAATATTGTTTTGAGGCTTGCTCTGAACAGTGAGTGCACAGCAGAATATTTTAAGAAATACATATTTTGCACACAGTACTGTTTTAATCCCTAATGCCACACATATTTTATATTGTAAATTGTTATTTCTGGGATGATCTGAATTAGAATATGATCTGTGCATGACCATATTTGATGGATCAATCTGGGACTGAGTGCTTGGTGACACTTGATCCAGCCACTGGGAGTCTTTTTAAATCTCTTGACAGTCTCTGGTAGAATAGCAGTTACAAGGAGGTCTGTGGTAAACCAGTGGTTTTAATCCTAGGGAAAATGGCTGATTGTATTCAGAACTTCAGAAATGCTGTTTAGAATATATGCCTGAAAGAAATTCCAAGAAATCCCAAGTGGATCTACATGCAGGCTTCTATGAAAAGCTTATGGCTCACACTGTAAATAAGCGCTTCCTCCTCCTTACATATAAGCTACTTTATACTTTACTTTATACAACTCACCAGACCACTTACAAGCGCATTTCAGCTGAGAAAGGAAGCTCTGTATTGCTTTCCATGGCTTTTTAACTTGCATATCAATTCCTTAATCTGTTCAGATGCAGGAGTACAGCTCTGTCTCCTAAATTTGAAGATGTGTGCTTCAAATCTTTCTTTCTTTCAAATTCTTTCTCAGGACGGCTCACAACAATAAAACAACTATAAAAAACAATGATACAAATATTAAAAAAGAATTAAATTACAAAGCCCCATAATTAATTACTAAAACAAATAAAAATTAAAACAATATTAAAAAACCCCGTCTTCAGTCCAGGTCGGCCTGTTGGAAAAGGTATGTCTTTAGGTCGTGACGAAAGGACCGGAAGAATTGAAGAGATAAAAAGGGGGGAAAACAAAATACACCTTTGAAAATCTGAAAAGGAGGGGATGGGGAAGGGGTTCTCTGAAGGATTCCGAGGACGGGGGGTGGGTGGAGAGGAGTGCAGACGGAGAAGAACGGGGAGACACCAAGAAGGGGAGATGAGGGGAGAGAGAGAGAGGGAGAGAGCAAGGGGGGGAAAACACCCAAATATCCCCACGGGGGTTACGGAACCTCTTTACAGATCGAGGAGGGGGTGGAGGGCGGGGGGCAGGGGAAAAAGGGGAAGAAATATATACCGTATATACTTGAGTATAAGCCGACTCGAGTATAAGCCGAGACCCCCAATTTCACCCCCAAAACTGGAAAAAGTTGGTGACTTGAGTATAAGCCGATCCGCCGTTCTGCAAGCCTCCGCCGCCGGCTGCTTCGTTCCGCAGCGGAAAGAAGCAGGCAGGCTGCTTCGTTCCGCAGTGGAAAGAAGCAGCCTGCTTCGTTCAGGCTGCTTCGTTCCGCAGCGGAAAGAAGGCTGCTTCTTTCCGCAGTGGAAAGAAGCAGCCTGCTTCGTTCAGGCTGCTTCGTTCCGCAGCGGAAAGAAGCAGGCAGGCTGCTTCGTTCCGCAGCGGAAAGAAGCAGGCAGGCTGCTTCGTTCCGCAGCGGAAAGAAGCAGGCAGGCTGCTTCGTTCCGCAGCGGAAAGAAGGTTTGGGGAGGTGCCCAAACCTCCCCAAACGTCAGCAGGTCTCCGGATCTCCTCCCCAAACCTCCCCAAACGTCGGCAGGTCTCCGGATCTCCGTGCCTTGCCTGCCTGCTTCTTTCCGCTGCGGAAAGAAGCAGGCAGGCAGGTCACGGAGATCCGGAGACCTGCCGACGTTTGGGGAGGTTTGGGCACCTCCCCAAACCTCCCCAAACGTCGGCAGGTCTCCGGATCTCCTCCCCAAACCTCCCCAAACGTCGGCAGGTCTCGGGATCTCCGTGCCTTGCCTGCCTGCTTCTTTCCGCTGCGGAAAGAAGCAGGCAGGCAAGGCACGGAGATCCGGAGACCTGCCGACGTTTGGGGAGGTTTGGGGAGGTGCCCAAACCTCCCCAAACGTCAGCAGGTCTCCGGATCTCCGTGACCTGCCTGCCTGCTTCTTTCCGCAGCGGAAAGAAGCAGGCAGGCAAGGCACAGAGATCCCGAGACCTGCCGACGTTTGGGGAGGTTTGGGGAGGTGCGCGCGCACCTCCCCAAACCTCCCCAAACTTCGGCAGGTCTCCGGATGGCGGCTGCTTGGGAGAGGTGCGCGCAATCCCGGAAGCACCAAAGCCTCGGCCGCGCACAAGTCCTCGGTAAGTTTTTTTTGTTGACTGGAGTATAAGCCGAAGTGGAATTTTTCAGCCCAAAAAGTGGGCTGAAAAATTCGGCTTATACTCAAGTATATACGGTACCACCCGGGCCTCCCACCCACACGCCAGCCTATGCGCCTCTCCGGTCTATGTACAACTTACATGCGCGCACACACGCACACACAGAGATCCCATGTCAGCTGCCAGGACCACCCAAAGCCATCCAGCCGAGCCTCGCAGCCTGATCCAAGAGCAGAGGGTGAGAAGGAGGAGGAGAAAGAGGGAGGGAAGGAGCCAAGGGTCTTCCTGCCCCCCTCCCGAAGCCCACCAAGCAAGAGAAGCTGCAATTCCATCTCTTGGGGGGGCGGGGGGAGAGGAGGAGCTCCCCCTGCAGCGTCTGAAACATTTATGAGAGGGTTGCACAATCTGTGTGAAATATAAAGTCCCTTATAAAATACTCGGTTTGCAGCTCTCTAGAAATCCCTTTACCAACTCAGACCACAATCCCAAACAAGGATAGGCTCTCTGCAATAACAGTGGTAACTTGCTCTTAAGGTCTGCTCTAGAAGTTTCACAAGGTAGGAATTTTATAGCTATGGAAACACTTGAAAACTGGACCTAATAAAAATATCCATCACATAACATTTTTTTTTATTCTTGATTGGTTGTTTATTGTTTCTACCTGGAGATGATAACTTTATTGTCACTTTGATAATGATAACTTTATTGTCACTTTGAATGTACACCAATCGGCATACATCAAAATGAAATTTCGTTGCATACATGCTTCACAAATGAAGTTTAAATAAAACCCTTAAAATTTGGATGTCTTTTTTGCTTCCAAGTGCAGAACATTTTTATGAAGCTAGAAACTAATGTGCAAACTAGAGATTAATCATGTATTAGTTTTTGTGAAAGAGTCAAGTAATGATTCGGTTACATGTTTATGGAGGAACAGTTTCAAGCCTCGCAGAGGGAAGGGGAGGAAAACCGCCCCTTTTTTATGAGGAGAAGGGGAAAAACGCCCCTTCCTCCTCCCTGCTGGGGGAGGGAAACCCACCGCAAAGGAAGAGGTGGCGAAGGCAGCAGATCTGCAAGCCTCTGCCACCCCACCCTACTCACCTTTTTAGTTCTCCCGTCTCTTCCCCCATTCTGCCAAGTGCAGTTAGAAGAACAAAGAGGTTTGTGGGCGGTCCCACAAACCAACCAATCAATTTAAACTTTTCAAGTTTTTTTTTTCTGAGAAGTTTAAATTGATTAATTTTTTTAGTGCAACTTTTTTTCTTCAAAAGTAAACGGCAGAGGGAGGAGGCCTGGGAGCCGCATGGGACTCAAAGAGATGGCAAGCCTTGTTGAGGAAAAAAACAAAGTAAAGGAGCAACTTCAGAAGCCACTTCAGGAAACTAGAGAAAGTATGTATTTTTTTAACCCATTTTAATTATTTTCATTTTAAAAATGAAAGTGATTGATTGAAGTTTAACTTCACAAGTACTAATTATGTTGTTATTTTGGGGGGGCAGGGCTTGACATGATATCCATACAAGAGAGGATGTGGCAAAGGTATCTGGAGCAAATGGAGGGGGAATTCGAAGAAATATGCTCCAAGGTAGATCTATCCAGAACATTTAACCAACCAAGATGAAATGCTAAATTTATTGGACAGATGTGAAATAATCACACTGAGAGGCTGTTGTTTGCTAGCAATCAGGCAAAGAAAATTACAACCAAAATTCTCTCTAATTTTTTCCAGCTGTTCTTTTGCTGTGATTTCAAATTCTGAAAAAAATCTATATCAGGTGTTGAGCCCCGTGGGCCCGACACACAAAGGAGGGGGGGGAGCAGCGTGGGACCGCTGACTCCCTACTGAACTCCCTGCTGGCCAGGCACCAGGCACAAAGAAAACAGAGATTAATGTATTAGTTTTTGTGAAAGAGTCAAGTAATGATTCGGTTACATGTTTATGGAGGAACAGTTTCAAGCCTCGCAGAGGGAAGGGGAGGAAAACCGCCCCTTCTTTCTGAGGAGAAGGGGAAAAACGCCTCTTCCTCCTCCCTGCCGGGGCTGCTAGCCAGGGCAAGGAGAAGGGGGGGAAACCCACCGCAAAGGAAGAGGTGGCGAAGGCAGCATATCTGCAAGCCTCCATCACCCCACCCTACTCACCTTTTTAGTTCTCCCGTCTCTTCCTCCACTCTGCCAAGTGCAGTTAGAAAAACAAAGAGGTTTGTGGGTGGTCCCACAAACCAACCAATCAATTTAAACTTTTCAAGTTTTTGTGTGAGTTTAAATTGATTAATTTTTTTTAGTGCCACTTTTTTCCCCCAAAAGTAAACATGGCAGAGGGAGGAGGCCTGGGAGCCACATGGGACTGCTCAAAGAGCTGCATGCGGCTCTGGAGCCGCAGGTTGCCGACCTGTTACCTTGAGTGGGCGGGGGGAGGACGAGCTTTGCTGCTGCGGTTTGCATGGCCATGCCCGGGCTATGTCCTGCCATTAACTCCCAACCTCCACCTTTCCCACTGGGAAAAAGAAGCGGTGGAGCGCTCTGTCCTGGGGGGAAGCAGCAGTGGCAGTGGAAAGCTCCATCGGGTGGGGGGGAGTAGTGGAGGCTGGGTGCTCTGTGTGTGGGGGGAGAATCTTTGCAGGAAACTGGTTCTTACATTATTTGATTCACAATACTGGTTATAATTGCCACAGTGCGACACCCACCAGCATGAGGTTTATTTTGCTGTTTGCCCCTCAATAGGCCAACCATGGACAAATCATCCAAGAGAAGTAAAATTTCGGAAGAACACAGAATGTTTAATGATGAATGGGCACATTCATTTGCTTTCACCACTGACAAGACTGATTTACCAGTATGTCTAATATGTGGTGAGAAATTTGCAAACAAGAAGTAGTCTAATGTTGCAAGACATTTCCAAAATAAACACACAGCCTTTGCTGAAAAATACCCAGAAGGAGAAGAGAGAAAAAAAGCCGTTTCGGAATTGATGCGGAAGGTTGATCAGAGCAAGAATCAATTTAAGAAGTGGGTGACGTCTGCAAGTTCAACTACATATGCTAGTTTTGTGGCTGCTCAGGAAATAGCCGTTCACAGATGGAGAATATATGAAGGAATCATTCATTAAGATTTCAGAACATCTATTCTCAGACTTCAAAAACAAGAGTGAAATTGTGCAGAAAATCAGAGATATGCCCCTCTCTGCGAAGACTGTTAAAGACAGAACCCTAAAAATGGCAGAAAACATCACCAGGCAGCAAATTAAAGACATCAATTCAGCTGAGGCATACTCAATTGCCTGTGATGCATCCAAAGACACAGGTGATATTGAACAAATAGCGCTGTTCTGCCGATATGGGAACTCTGCTGGGCCACAAGAAGAAATGTTTGAGTTGATACCACTGAAAGGCCAAACAAGGGGAGAGGACATGTGTGAGGCTGTCTTGGATTATTTTAGAACCAATAAAATCAACACCACCCACCTTGTGTCAGTGGCTGATGGACAGATGAACAGGTGGATAGGCAGACGGATGGACAGATGGGCGGATGAGCAGGCAGATGGACTGGTGGACAGACAAGAGGACGATGGGCAGATGGACTGGCAGACAGGCAGATGGGCGGGTGGGCAGATGGGCGGACGGACAGAATGACAAGCAGACAGCATTTTGGGTTTGCTGCATGGGGAAAAGTTAAGTTTGTCTTTTTATTTAATAAATATGAGGAGGACTCAAATGGACATTGAGTATTTTATTTGAAAGTAACCTTCGACCCAGCGACTTTTTTTGGAAGTTCAAAATGTTTTTGATGTATACAGAAAAAAAAATTATTTGTAGAAGTTCATCGATTTCCTAAATTTTGCAGCTCCCAATGTTTTGTTTTTGGTGAGAAACGGGGACGCCAAGGTGTTCAAATCTGGGTGGGCTCCCAGCAAAAACGCGCCAAAGAAGTGATGGGAAGAGGGGGGGAGCGCCCCATTTCTTCTTCAGGCAAAAACTGTGCTGAAGCCGGATTGGGGAGGGGGATGATGATGAGGAGCTGTGATTGACAAACTGCCAGCCAAACTCTTTGGGAGTGGGGGCGCAGGATGGAGAGGAGGGCAGCTTGCCTTGGAGAAGGAGGGGGGAGCCAATTTTAAAGATTGTCCAGCTAAAAGGGAGCAAAGAATCTGGGCTGGAGTGCCTTGGAAAGGCGAGCAGGCAGCGCATCTGCACGGGCTGGTTGGGCTTTCTGCAGGTTTTGCCTGTAATTAAGGCAGGGTGAGTTTTTTGGCTCAGGGGAGGCTGGGGGGAGGGGGAGCTGCTTGTGGGGGGACATGCCTGCTCACATAAGTGCAAATGTGCTTCTTCTGCATGGAAGCTGCTTTGCTGAAGGTTATATCTTCTTTCTTTCCTTCCTTTTCTTCCACGTTCTTCGCCTCTCTGCTTTGTTCCGCCTCTGGGGATGGAGAGGGAAATTTGCTCTGCATCTTTTCCTCGTGTTTGTGTGTGTGTGTGTGCGTGTGTGTTTGAAGCCGCCGTTTGCCTGCCTGGCAAGGAGGGGGAAATTTGCTCAGCCTCCTCTCCAGTGTATGTCTCGCTTAGATAAGCTCCACTTTAATCAAATCCTGTTCTGCGCATGCGCGCGCACATGCACATGCGCACATGTATTTTGCGGCTCCCAGTGGTTTTTTTTAGTGAGAGAACAGGTTCCAAGTGGCTCTTTCACCGATTCAGGTTGCCTACCCCTGCTCTAGGACATATAAAGAACATACTTTGACAGAACTTTTTCTTCAGGTAGAATTCCTTAAAGGAAATCTATACATATCTTCAGTAGATTCAGCAGCATTCCCCAAAGAGGGATTGATTGTTCTTCTTCCAGTCCCTTTATAAGTGATCAGTTACACGAACATTTAACCAAGATAGATTCCAAAAGAACTCTGAATTCTACTGGGTAGACTCATTTAACTGAGTTTCCATTTCACTATACTTCTATATCCCAGTTTACTGTTAAAAAGAACTGGGATGTGTTCAAAAGTGACAATAATAAATGATAAAGGATCAAGCAATTCTGGAGGCAACAGAAATATCTTGCCATTGAAAGATGAATCAATGCATTTTATCTAATTACTGAAGAGATTCAGTAATTTGTACAAAATTTAATATAACAGGCAAATATACGTTAACATCTGACAATATATTTAATTATCTTTCAACAGCATCCTAGTGACCATCCACAACAACTGAATTACCAGCAAAATTTCAAAATAGCAGTAGGATTAAAATTAATTAAAACACCTTTTGATTTTGTAGTAATAACTTAGTCACCCACGCACTCGTTACCTCCCGTATAGATTACTGCAATGCTCTCTACATGGGGCTGCCCTTAAAGACCACCCGGAGGCTTCAGCTGGTACAGAGTGCGGCTGCACGGGTAGTGATGGGAGCACCCCGATACTCCCATATTACACCCCTCCTGCGTGAGCTGCATTGGTTACCGGTTGCCCTCTGGGTGAGATTTAAGGTGCTGGTACTTACCTTTAAAGCCCTACATGGCCTCGGCCCGGGATACTTGCAGGACCATCTGCTGCCGGGAACGACTTCCCATCGCCCAGTACGCTCACACAGAGAAGGCCTCCTCAGGGTACCGTCAGCTAGACAATGTCGGCTGGCGACCCCCAGGGGGAGGGCCTTCTCTGTGGGAGCGCCAGCCCTGTGGAACCAGCTCCCCCATGAGCTTCGGATGGCCCCAGATCTCCAGTCCTTTCGCCGCGGCCTCAAAACACTCATTTTCCACCTGGCTGACCTGGACTGACAGGGATTTTAATTATGTTTTTTTTATTTTTTATTTTTTAACTCTAATTTTTAATTTATTTTAATTTTTAATTTTAATTTATTGTACAGAGGCCTTTAATTTTAATTTTATCTTAACGTCTGTATTTATTGTATGTTATTGTTGTTAGCCGCCCTGAGTCCTTCGGGAGATAGGGCAGCATATAAGTCCCAATAATAAATAAATAAATAAATAAATAATATGTTAACATAACTTCTTAGTAGTTAAGGGTTTTAAAGAACATTTAAAATGTTCCTTATTATCTTAAAGTGGGATTCATTTCATACATTTTAAAATATAATGGCACTTCAGAGAATATTTTAAAAGCTTAGCCATCAAGTCTCCTCATGCCAAGCAAAAAATGATAGAACATTTGCATATGATGCTGTTTTCCTGTTTAATATCCATGTTTATTGATATCCTTTTAACAAGGGTAGTATGATTTAAAGATATATGATTTGAGGTTATAAAGAAAAAAAATGAATTTATCAATATCTGTAGGATCAGATTTGTTGAGTGAAAGGAACAGTAGAAATTATTACTGTTTTATAATAAAGACAGTTAAGTGACTAGTTTTCACCTTTGGCATAAAAATTTATCAACATAATGATCAATATCATTCCATATGATTAAGGTTTAATATGGTTTTTAATGGTTTTTTAAAAATGTAACTACTTTTTTTATTTTTACCTTTTTATCAGCATACTAGTAAAAAACTTTGGACTATACTGCCATCTGTTGGCAGTGAAAACATACAATTAGCACATAAATATTTGAGCAAGGGACTAAAATTGCCTATGTAATGAATAATTCTGCATAAAACCTTTATACATTTACATTAGATTTCATGTTATTAGGCTGTAGGCACACTAACATAAAATCTATACAGCTGTTAAATCAAAACATCTATTTACTTTTATCAGTTACCCTACGAGTATTCACTATAATAAATTATATTATATTGTAATAAATGTATTTCCACCTTTTGGGGAATTTTTTTAAAGATGCCAATAACATAATTATTGCCCTAGAAGAGACCAAGGTAGGGATCAAAGGAACTGATTTTCTCAAGTCTCACAACTTGAAGCAATAATTATCTCTGCCTATAGTTTTCAAGATCTTCAAACTATCTGCTGGCATGAGTGTTCTAAATCAGGGGTGTCAAACTCAATTTCATTGAGGGCCACATCAGCATTGCAATTGCCCTCAGGGGGCCGGTTGGGTGTGGCCAGGGTGGGCGTGGCCTACTGGGTGGGCGTGGCTAAAGTGCGTATGGCCTACTGGGTGGGCGTGGCCAGCTCTACATCGTTCACATCAAGGGTGCCTATGGGGGCCTGGGCAGGAGTGGGACAGATCTGAGGGTCTCTGGCAGAAGGAGGGTCTCTGGGCCAGGGCCAAGGCAGTGGGGGCCGTTCCCTCACTGTTTCCAGGATGGCTTCGCGGGCCACATGAAACCACTTTGCGGGCTGGATCTGGTCCCCGGGCCTTGTGTTTGACATGTCTGTTCTAAATGATACTTTTTTCTAAACAAAAATTAGTCACAGCAAAGGCAGTTTTTATTCTGTTAGCCTCCCAGAGTGATAGATATGAGATGGATGGCCATATACATTTCTGACATGAATGAATGAATATGCTAAACGTGCCACAATTAGCCCCCTGGGATAAAAAGCTCTAGCTGAAGACACACAGATTATGGCAACTCCCTGATCAAAGGTGGCAGACTGATTCCAGCACAGTGGCTCTCAAGGCAGCGGGAGATGCATCTTTCTCCCTTTCCCTCTCAGTCACTTGGCTAATTGTCTCTGGAGATTCCTTAGGTACAAAACAGCAAGGCCTACTCTTCTGGCCCATTGCTTTGCTCCTTTCTGAACCCATGAGGGTAGCCTGATGATCCATGCTTTCCTTCTCTTTATGCATCTCATTTATGGATCACTTTCTTCTACTCTCAGCACTGCCCCATTCCTACTTTCTAGTTCCACAATCATGTATGAGCAATCTTATTTCTACATTCAAAGCTTGATTAAAATGTACTCAAGGGTGCCTCCCTTGCAGCTTATTGTAATTCCATCTCTTTTTCTCAAAGATTACCTTGGTTTTCTTCATAGATGGCAACTCCATGTTCTGTGATCTTATCTACTTTTGCATGGCTGCACAGAAAACAAGATGGGCATATCCTCCCAGTCTAAAAGAGTCAAGTTTGATAGAAGAACAACTTAGGGTAGCAACATTTAACCAACTTGGCTTACCTCAGAAAAACAGAAATAGGCCACACTTGCTTGTATCTATACGTGAGACATCTTATTGCTTATCCCAAAAGGGAATAGTGGGATGTATATGTACATATTTTTGTATGCATAAACATGGCAATAACAAGCCATGTTATTGCAGCAAAAAAAACCTATACAACTAAGTCCACATGGTTATCAAAAATTGCAGGTGACTTGGGTGATTCTTGTGTAGTTCATCTTTAATTTATACAGCAGAGTTGTATTCTGACCATTTGTAGAATTTCTTTCCTTCAAAGGGCTATTATATTTTCTCTCTCTCCATGTATGTGTGTGTATGTATGTATATACATATGACATTTACAAAGAACATGAAACAAGGTTTTTGTCTAAAACAGTTTTAATTCAATGAACCTTAGCAACAAAGCAGGCTAGAGTATGTTCCAAAGACTTCAAACTAATTTTCCACATAAACAGAGCTTATAATGTACCTAAAAGTCAAATGAACAAGATACTTGTATTAAGATAATATTCAACACACTGAATACTATTGTCTGAAAGTTATGATGAACATCCAGGTAACAATGCCTTTTTCCCCGTTCATATTGGTAACTATTGCAGTCTCAAGTCACTTATGCCACTCTTAAGATGCAAGAAGTACAGAACAGTCTCTTATAATCATTTGGAGGTGCAAAGCAGTCAGCTACTACCTCTCTTTTTTATATGAAATGCATATTTCAGTACTTGCCTCGCAAGATCAGCCAAGTGCTAATTTAACAAAGTGAGAAGAATCATTTCAGCCTTTTTTAAAGCTGAAGTACAGTTGACATTTTACCTTAATGCAAGCTAATACTAGGTTACTGGTAAATTCTTTTTTATATAATAGATTTATTAGTTTACAAGCTTCTGATAAATACTGAGTAATATGTGCTGTTCACAAAAAGATTTCAGACAGGTCCTATAAGCCAAATTATTCTAATCTGTTACAGATAAGAAAAATGCAACAGTAAATATATCCAAACATATTCAATTCCTTTTGAAAGTGTGCTATAAACAGCTTTAAAGCATTCATTGAAGACAGGGACATTCATCCAAGAGTTATTTTTATTTTTTTATTTTATTTTAATTCCATTTATATCCCGCCCTTCTCCGAAGACTCATGGCGGCTTACAAGCTTAGCAGTTATACACTTGGTGACAAGTTGCTGATAAAAGCAATACATTTGCTTTAACAACAAACGTGCAGAGAAATCAGAAGGATATATGTTTCAGAAAAGGTGCTGATAAATTCTTGTGTTAGCCATAGCCTTTGCTGTGTCTTGGAGTCCCAACACAAGGAATATTTCCTGCCAGATAATAATTTCAAGATTTGTCCTATAGCTAATAAACAAGGCAAAATAATTGATTGCCAAATATATTATACTTTTTATCTTCCAAAAAACATCAGTCAAATTGGAAACCCCCTTCAATAAAACCTAGAATGCTTAGACAAAAGACTAATAGTTTTTAAAAGTAGATCACACATAGAAGAGAATGTAAATATTAATACTCCTCCCCTTAAGGTTTGAAATTTCTAGCCAAGAAACAAGACAATACCTATTTAATCTGCCTTTTCCAAAGAACTGAAGTGCACCAACTTCTTGTCAGTATTTAGTATTGGCTAAGAAGGAATTTATAGTTCAAAAGCTGGGAATCTGGCTTTGGTTGGTATCAGAAGATCAGCAAGAAAATATATTGTTCCAGCCATTCCTGTAAAAACAACAGACAACAATAATTATCCTTAAACAGATACCTGGCCTTTAATTTCCAGAACTATTAGCAAATATCAATAGTAGCTAAAGAAATCTGGGGATTTAATCTGCAGGGCACCTAGGTTGGAAGACGATTGCTTTAGAACACGGGTGTCAAACTCGTGATGTCACGTGACGTGTCGCAACGTTATCACTTTTCCCCCATTGTCGGCAATGGGGTGGGCACGGTTTTGGTGTGATGCATCTGGCCTGCGGGCCAGCAGTTTGACACCCCTTCTTTAGAAGAACAGACAACATGTATTTTGCAATGATTTACTTATGTAATAGTGAAATAGCAAACATCTAGATGTAATAAACATTTCTAAATAAAGAATGAACTGAAAGTGTTGCACAGTGACTGTTAGATGGAACGGTGAAACAGGACAGTTTCTGAACAATTAATTTCAGGTGTGCAATTAACTAGCCAAAAACCTTACGGAGGGACACTTTCTCTCAGTATCTGCAATACAACAGTTTCTGATAATATAAAATATTTCAAGTATTATATAAGTGTTGGTGCTAATAGTAGTATGATCAATTCCAATATGATATGGAAGAGGGACAGAGAAGTCCATATTATATTTTTAATTACTTTTCGTCAGTTTGACTTTGAGGTCCTCAAATGCTTTTTCTTTCTGTTTCAGTCTGTCATGGATAAGCAAAAGAAGCAGCTGAAACCCATTTTAGTAAGGTCAGAGATTTCTACCCTCCCCCTCCAACAACAACCCATTTGTCTGCTCTAACAGAAGCCTTATTTAACCATGAACACTTTTAGATGGGTTGGGGTAACTACGGTATATACCAGCAATCTCAACTAATAAATAATTCTTACACATCTGGAGGGCAACTGATGCAAGAAGCTACATATAGAAATGTAATGTTAGCTGCAAATAATTTGATTTGATCCACATGTATGCCATTATTAGCCTAGGCAGATATTTGAATGTATGAGTCAATATTTTAGTTATCCAAGCCAAATTGTTACTATTATTCAGTCAAAACATTAAGATTCTGAAAAGAGGAAAGGAAAGTGACTATTACCTTCAAAAAGGGAAAAAGGAGTGTCTGGTGTTCGACATCCGTGTTGCCCATAACTTAAACACCATTCTGCAAACTAAAAAAAAGCACACTTTTATCTAGTATAAGTAATTTTTTGTAGGGATCATTTCTTACAGTCATTAATTCAATTCACAAGATATGTCTCAAGATATGCTAATACTGAAAATCAATCAATCTGGACATATAGAATATTCAAGAACTTTACCTGCTGCTAGCAGTATATTTGCAACTGTTTTGCAAGTATTTTCTACGTATTTTGCAAACATTTTAACTAGGAAAACTAAAAAAAATGACTGGAAAAAAAAGAAAACCAGGCTGGGCTTGGGAAGGAAGAGCCACCTTTTGGCACAAATCAAGCCCAAAAGCTGAATAGAAGCACACATATGGGACAAGAAAGCTTAGGGTAGGCAGATTAGACAAGAAGGCTGAGCGAATTCTTCACATTCAGGCTCCTAATCCTGATTGTTCTTGTGCTTTAGGATGGGTGGACTTCAAGCCTTAGAATTTTGGCTGGGGAACTTGAGAATTTAAGCTCATTACCTCAGAATAGCTAAAATTGAGAAACACTGTACTAGAAGACCTCATATCCTCCAGAGCAGGTTTTTATTTAAGATTGAAAGGGCTGTAGAAAATACCGTATTTTCCAGCGTATAAGATGACTGGGCGTAAAAGACGACCCCCTACATTTCCTGTTAAATTATAGGGTTTGGGCTATACTCGCCGTATAAGACTACCTCTCTTCCAACGCACACCAAATAAAAATTAAAAAACATCAGATTTGATTTTAATATGGTAATTTTAATTCGAATGCTTATGACATGTAGGTACTTAGTAGGAAAACTGTCACTTATAAACATACGGTAGGGCAAATGATAAAAGTAACTTCTTTCTCCTACAAAAGCATGGAATATTGACAATAAATTTCAATTACCATTACCACCAAAATTCAAAGCCTGTGACTATATAAGGAAAAAGAAAATACCGTATTTTCTGGCGTATAAGACGACTTTTTAACCCATGAAAATCTTCTCAAAAGTCAGGGTCGTCTTATACGCCAGGTGCTGAAACTTTAGGGACAGGGCTGGCTGGAAAACCTGGAGCGGATCTCCCATTTGGTCTGCGCAGGGAAAGCAGGACCAATTGGAGAAGAAGCTGCAGTCTGTGATTTTTTACAGGTTGGGGTCTGGGCGTCTTTCCTTCTAAAGTTGAAGAGCAGCTGCAGTCTATCCCAACTTGAAAGGCAGGTGGGGAATGCAGCAGCCAGAGCAGCTGCTTAGGTCTAAGGACACATTTGACTCAGGAACTGGGTGGGCTGGCTGGAAAACCTGGAGCGGATCTCCCATTTGGTCTGCGCAGGGAAAGCTTTAGAGTGAATTAGGAAAAGTTTAATCCACTTGCACTGTTTTATGTTTACATGTTTGATGACAAACAGCCTTATGTTTATAAGTGACAGTTTTCCTACTAAGTACCTGCATGTCATAAGCATTTGAATTAAAATTACCATATTAAAATCAAATCTGATGTTTTTAAATTTATATTTGGTGTGCGTTGGAAGAGGGGTAGTCTTATACGGCAAGTATAGCCCAAACCCTATAATTTAACAGGAAATGTAGGGGGTCGTCTTATACGCCCAGTCGTCTTATATGCCGGAAAAATACGGTAAAAAGAGGTAATTTCACTTTAAGCTGTGACTAATAGGGGAATCATAGATTAACTAAAGTGGCTTCTGTGTATGAAATCTACAATACCAACAACTTTCCAATGGTAAACCATGTTTTGCATATTTGCCAAATAAAGTAAAAAAAGGTAGCAGTTCAGAAGGTCTGCAGATCTGAATCCCAAGCAACTTGCTAACTTTTTTCCCCAACAGTTTGTGGGGTTTTTAAAAATCCAGATAAATAAAATCAGAATAAGAAGTCCATTTTCCGGTCTTTCAAGGCAGATAATTAAAGTTATGTGAAACATGTGCTCACCTTGCAAGCTCTGTAGAGGTATTTCATGTCTTGAGTAAGGTTGTACAGTGCCAGGAAGGCATATGCATTGCCTGCAGTACCATGGCACAGCCCGTATCCTTTCTTCAGCAACCCCCACTGCCATATCACATCGGCACACTGCAAGGCATCACTGAAATACTTCTGTTCCCCAAACACCTGAGAAAACAAGCAACATTTTGTTGTCTTCCTTATTATTGGCAGCTTCTTCCATCATTCAAGGATGAGACAGAAAAGGGCCAACATATTCTTGCTAATTAGCGGCTATTCAATCTCTCTGGGACAAGAACAGAAAGACTTTGTCATTTTCCTTCAAAAGATCTCTTGAGCGATAAATGGAAGGAATGTCACTACCAGCTGTCGCTATTACACAACAGCAAGACCATCAAAACGCATGGCAGAGACATCTAATATCCATTTTAGTTAGAACAGAAATTTTAAACAATCCGACAGGAAGGGATAAAATCTTGTTCGGTTGTCTAGTTGTTACTACCTACCTTATAGGCCTGAAGGAGCATATAGATAACACCAGGTGCACCATGGCACCAATGGACCAGCAAATCTCTATTGTCTCCGATGCAGGGGGGGTAATTGCCAGAGACAAACTTTAACTGGCAGACATAATCCACACTTGGCTTGACCATGTTATGCAACTTTGCTTGACTCACACCAAGCCCAGGCTGAAATAAGAAAATACACATGATCTTAAATCAATTATAAGATGCAACTTCATCTGAGTTTATGCATGGCCTTACAAATACAAAGGATGCGACTGCCCCTAAATTGTCTGACTCTGAAGGGGACTGTAAAATATTCCAAACATTAAATATAATATATGCATGCCCAAGTTCTTGATCCCTAATAACAAATTAAAGTAACAGCAAGATTTAATTTACCTTATTAAAAAGGAGTATCATAATTCAGAAGAGTACTATTAAAGTCATATTAAAAGCAGAAGAAAAAGGTATCATTTACCAATTATTTGAAAAAGCTAGCAGAAGGGGAATCAAAGCAAAGTGCTCTGACTATGGCAGCCTTTTTATTTTTTCAGGTTTTAATCTTAAAAAAAAATTCAGTTAAAATATTGAGTTTATTATGTTTTCATAATAAGGTCTTATGTTTCATGTACTGCTATTTAAAACTTTAAAATACCTTAGTTATATTTTTGGCATACGGTTGTAACTATCAGTGGACTCTATTTTGCACACAGGATATAAATTTCAGTGGAAAAAGAATATTTGCCCCATTTGCAAACTCACAGTATTTTATTTTACAACTTGTGCCACATTAATGGTGATGAAATCTCTGGCCATACCTAAGCCATTACATGAATGGCATTACACTTCTAAACAGACCTTTTCCTTACTGCAGGATGCCTCTCACCTGCAGCAGGTAGTAATAGATTCCTGCTAGACCATGGGCTGCTCCTACATAATACTCCTGGTACCATTCATACATGAGTGGGCTCTTAGCTGTGAAGTTCCGCTTCTGGGCTAAATTCTCACCGGATGCCACAACTGCCTCACAGACCTATAGGAGAAATCAGAAATAATAATGGCTTTGCTTCAAAATTTTATAGCCGGCATAAATAAAAGGGGAAAAGTATGACAATAATTTACTTTAGGTATTTTAGATAGCAGGATGGACTTGAACTTTTAAATATTCCAGTATCCCTCCATGAGGTTTGCTAAGAAACTGCCTCACAGGAGTTTCACAGATAAAATGATTATGTAATCTACACCTCTACCTGTTCACAGCCAAGTGCAATTTGAATAAATAACTTTCTTAACTTACAACTATCATGCTAGTCGGTATTTAAGGAACAGTGTTGCATTTTTAAATAAATAAATATTTAATTTATATTTAAATATTTCCAGGAACCCCCTTCCCCTCTCAAAAAAAAATATCAGACCTTTCCAAATCTCAGGAGATTTTGTAATTATACTCTTCAAATCTTGTAGAATTGGCCAATTATGTGAGATCTGGAAATTTTATGAAATTTTGGCCGATTTTTTAAAATGGGGTTAGCATTATTAACTGTGGAAAGAGTTTCTAGATACAGGTAGTCCTCAACTTACAACCATTAGTTTATGACTCACTCTCTCTCTCTCTCTTTCCCTCTCTCTCTCTCTCTATATATATGTGTGTGTTAAATGTTTGTTAAGTATTTAGATTACCTTGCTAGGCCCCAAACATGGGACAAATCTTATTTCCTGTTTCAGCCTAACCCAAGGCCATCAACAGGCAGTAGTCACAGCAGTGACAGCTCATATTTGTGTAAATTGTTTTGGGGGGGATTGCTAACAAAGAATTAAAGGGAGACTGATATGCATTTCAAACTTATTTGTTCTCATCAGTCAGCCATACCCTTCTAAGATTCGAACCTGGGCCGATTGCACCTTAGGCAATTGTTCTAACCTTTAGGCCACTGGTTCTTTCTCGCTTTGTTAGTTGAGAAGCAAGGGAGGTATGTGTTAAATGTTTGTTAAGTATTTAGATTACCTTGCTAGGCCCCAAACATGGGACAAATCTTATTTCCTGTTTCAGCCTAACCCAAGGCCATCAACAGGCAGTAGTCACAGCAGTGACAGCTCATATTTGTGTAATTTTTTGGGGGGGTATGGCTGACTGATGAGAACAAATAAGTTTGAAATGCATATCAGTCTCCCTTTAATTCTTTGTTAGTAATCCAAAAAAATACATATACATATACATATATATGTAAATTTTTTGGATTGCTAACAAAGAATTAAAGGGAGACTGATATGGCTGATACAGGCAATAAGGTTTAGCCTGTATTTGGGCCTGGCAAGGTATTCTAAAATACTTAACAAATACTTAACACATATCTCCCTTGCCTCTCAGCTAGCAAAGCGAGAAAGAGCCTGTGGCCTAGAGGTTAAAACAACTGCCTAATGTGCAATCGGCCCAAGTTCGAATCTCAGAAGGGTATGGCTGACTGATGAGAACAAATGAGTTTGAAATGGCCATATCAATCTCCCTTTAATTGTTAGCAATCCAAAAAATTTACATACACACACACACACACACACTTTTTATCAATATACAAAATACAAAGAAAAATAAAAATGGGAAATTAAGGGAAGGAAAAAGAGGGGGAAAGAAAATATGAGGTACAAAGAAAGAAAAAAAGTGTTGACTTCTGACTCTTTGTAGCACGGTGCAAAATAACATAACCTCAACTTTTTACTTTTACACCTTAGTATGTAACTAGCCATTTCTATAACAACAAATCTATCTAATCGGCAAAACCAAAGCCAAAGTTTCATTTTTATATCACAAGCACAAAGTCCAGAAGTGATATCCAAATAAAAAAACATAATTAAATATATTCTCCTCTTTGAATAAAGCAATCAATTTAACCATTTTTGTTTTATCTTCCTTGCTGTGGAAATAATATGGATTTCTATTTGCACTTAACAGTCTTTATAAACTATTACCATTTATGACAACAAAATTCACTGTACTCTTTCAGATTCTTTAACCTTAAAGAGAAAAATACTTTTTATCCATTTAAAACATTAAAATTTTCTTTAAAAACATTTCTAAAATCAAAACTTTCTAATACATTTTTAACTTCCTTTTAACATGCATATTATAGTTCACTATTAAATTTAGATCACTCCTTCCAAGCTACCCTCACAGAATATTTTTTTTCTTTTTGCATACATCTTTTTTTAAACTCTAAACTTTTTTTAAACTAATACATCTTTTTCTAACTTTCTCTTAACACAGATACTCTCAAATACACTTTCAATAATATTTACAAACTTTAGGAATTATTTAAGCATTTTATATATAAAGGAAAAATACATTTTCAAACTTTAGATTAAGACTTTCTTTCAATTACAAATATCCAATTAATAAACATCTTAATTCTAATTGACTCATTAAATTTAGGTCACTCCTTCCAGCTTGTCTTCAAGGAATAAAGTCTTTTTCTTCTCTGGAATGTTTGTCAAGTAGTTATAAAATTCTTGTCATAGTTCTAACAGATGAAACTCTTCAAAAGAACTTCGAGGCATTATTTACCTTAAAGAATCTTTGATTCGAGAACAAAGTATCGGCACTACATAGTTAAAGCCAAAAACTGAATTCCTCTCCCCTGAACACAAAGTAACAAAGCACAATTCCCTCCTCCAATTAATAGTCATAAATCACATCCCCCAATTAGCTTGAAGCGTGGTCTTTCTCCCTAGCTCACCAAATCTTTATCAACTCTGGGCGCAATAACCTTGGATTCCCATGGCTGAGTTATTATTGCTATGACTAACTGGACTCTCATCCACATTCCCCCTCCCAGCATCAACTAACTCTAGAAGCAAAAGAGTAAAATGGCTGCATTTCCATCTGTTGTCAAAGCAAGAACATCCAATGTTAGCAGCATTGACGTCTCCCTTTTTCTCAAGGATTTCTCAATCTTGTAAATATCTATGAGGAAAAAGTTCCAAACTTCTCCTTTTAAAAGTTGTAGATTTTCTTGGAGCTCTTCTTTCAATTGGGAGGTTTATATTTAAACCATCATAATAAGAATTGGCATCAGGTTTATATTCCAAAATTGCAATTGAATCTTCTGCATTGTCAGCTACTTGTAAAATTGCTTTGGTGGTTTGGCAACTCTCTACACATATTTGCATCTCAAAAGTAGTTTGAGAAGTTTTTTTTACATCCTTGGAGCATAGTTAATGGGCTTTATTTAAAGATTTTTCAAATATATTTCTAATAATTTGCTCCTCTGCAGGGCTTTTTTTGTCATAGAACGCTCAGAACAGAGTTCCGGCACCTTTTTTTGGATGGAACCTTGTAGGATAGGCAAGGTGGGTTGTATGATATGTGTGAGTTCCAGCACCTTTTTCTTTTACAAAAAAAGCACTGCTCCTCCATCTTCTTAACTTTCTTTAGTCATTGTAAGTCACTTAAGAATTGCTGGGCAATTAGGAATCATGAAAACCAGAAAGTTTAAGCAACCCACAGCAAAGCAGACCAAGCTACAAATTATTAAAAATAATAAACTAAAACCACAACTTTCTGCTCTTATATTTCTCCAACTTTTTTTTACAAAGATATTCGTTTAGTAACTGTTCAAAAAGTGCCTCATAATCATTTTTCACATTTATGACTGCTACAGCATCCCCATGGTCACATGATCGGAATTCAGATGCTTGGCAACTGGCATGTATTTATGATGGTTGCAGTGTTGCGGGGTCATGTGATCACCTTTCTGACTAGTAAAGTCAATGGGGAAGCTAGATTCACTTAGCAATCATGTTACTAAACAACTGCTGTGATTCACTTAACAATTGTAGTGAGAAAGGTTGTGAAATGGGGCAATACTGACTTAACAATTGTCTTGCTTAGCAGTGAAAATTTTGGGCTCACTGTAGTTGTACATCAAGGACTACTTCTATCGAAGTAGCACAGGATACAAAAAAAAGGATAAGTACCTGTTGGATATGATTTTGAGGGATCTTTTCCTCTCCAAAATGTTTGTTCACAAACAGCAGAGCAGATAAATAACCCATACGTCCATAAAGCATTTCATCAGGGATTCGTGGATCTGGTTTGGGCAGATGCAATAAGCTTGGGGGGGAAAAAGGTCTATTAGATTTTATAATTCAATGGCATGAAAAGTTCCCCCTACTCCCAAGCTGAGAAACCTTTATAAGCATGTTTAAATTGTGCTATAGTTTATTTTGCTATGATATTTGATATGATATATATTACATTACATTACATTACAGGCAGTCCTCGACTTATGACAATTGACCAAAATTTCTGTTGCTAAGTGAGACATTTGTTAAGTGAGTTTTGCCCCATTTCTTGCCACAGTTTTTAAGTGAATCACTGCATTTGTTAAATTAGTAACATGATTGTTAAGTGAATCTGGATTCCACATTAACTTTTCCTGCTAGAAAGTCACAAAAGGGATCACATTATCCCAGGACACTGCAACTGTCATAAATATGAGTAAGTTGCCAAGCATGTGAATTTTGATCACATCACCATGGGGTTGCTGTAATGACTGTAAATGTGAAAAATGCTCATAAGTCATCTTTTTCAGTGATTTTGTAACTTCAGTCACTAAATGAACTGTTGTAAGTCGAGGACTATGTATACATTATATTATCCTTAATTAGCTCTCTTCAAAAATATGTATATTATTTTCCATCAAGATCACTCTGTGATTTTGAAGTCTTTATTCTTAATTGTTTCTTCCTCTACATTTTTCCTCACAGTGCACCTAATATCTTTTTCAACCTTGTTTTCTGCAACAATTTTTTTTACTTATCAAGCATCCATTTTCATAATCCCCATATTGATTGACTGGTTGAATTTATACACTTCTGTGTTCAGGATAAATTCTCAGTAATTTACATATAACAACATATAATGAAACAAAGAATACATGAATACAGTTCTTGTTTTTAATACTATTTTATTAATTTTCTAATTTTACATTTAGGTATTTAAAAAGCAATATGGTGGCTGGGTTAATGAATAGTTCAATAACATGCAAAAACTTTAGTACAAATCTCAAGTTACAACTTCAAATATTTCCTCTCTTTTTCACCTTAATATCTAAAGGTAAAGGTTCCCCCGCACATGCGTGCTAGTCGTTTCCAACTCTAGGGGCCGGTGCTCATCTCCGTTTCAAAGCCGAAGAGCCAGCGCTTGTCCGAGGACGTCTCTGTGGTCATGTGGCCAGCATGACTAGATGCCAAAGGCGCACGGAACGCTGTTACCTTCCCACCGTAGTGGTCCCTATTTTTCTACTTGCATTTTTACATGCTTTTGAACTGCTAGGTTGGCAGAAGCTGGGAAAAGTAACAGGCGCTTACTCTGTTACGTGGCACTCAGGATTTGACCCGCCAAACTGCCGACCTTCTGATCGACAAGCTCAGCGTCCTAACCCACTGTGGCCCTATTAAATTCTACTATCTCGTATTTAAGCTAATACAGTTATTATATCAACTAAGTAAAAACATCATTGTTACATTTACCAATAATTTTCTAGCTTATACATATCTTAATTACTTTTACATTCAATCTTTATAGACAATCAATGTCCTGGTATTTTTTCCCAATTTTTAGTTTCCCATCAACATTCAAATTTAACATTTGATATTTATAATTTCCAGGCTTTAGGTAACCAAACTTTCCCTTATCTCAATTCATAACAGAATCTAATATTCAAAATACACATCTTATCAGAGTATAGTCTTGTTCCATTTCCTAAAAGTTATCTATTTCCCACCATATTAAATCATGTAATTAATAATACAGCATCCCCTTTAATAAATCAAAACCATTATATATATTTTCTGGGTTAATCAATAAATCAAACTTATTCATATTTTTTTCTGAGTCTAATTTTTAAATATTAAACAAATAGAATCCTTATTTTCAACTAATTTCCAAATATTTTAAATTTAATGACCAAAATTCCCCTTATCTCAACTTCTCCCTTTAACCCTCTAATAAATCAAAACCCCAATTTTCTTCATCCTTATTCTGGCTTTCTTCCTTTGCCAACTAGCCTTCCATGTCAGTGCTTTTAAATCATCAAAATAGATCTCCCTCTATTATAATATATATATTATTTGAAATAAGAGAGACCATTTAGTTGCCATTTTTTTTGGAACGGCTAGCCCATTTGTATTCATTAGATCATCTCCCTGTTATTCCAGTTCCTCATGATTGTCCTGATATGTTTATCTTCCATTAAATCTGTTCTTCTTATTTCTCATCAAATTTCTTCTGATTTATATAGAAAGTCTTTTCCATTTTCAGTATTGTCACTCCCTTTTCTGGATTTTCCATTAACTGTATTTGTTGGTCAATTGAGTCCTCTGTCTTAGTATTTGATTGTTCCACTTCTTCTGTTATCTTCTGCGTTGTTAGTTCTTTGGTTGTAGTCAAAATTTGGGTTTGTGTACCTAAGCTGGCATATTGTTCTTTTATGTTGGGTCTTATTTTGTCACAAGCTGAAAAAATAGTTTCATGTATTGCTTTCAACATGGACAGGATCTTTTCCTGATCTTCATCCATATTCTCTTAATAATATGTTTGTCTGTCTCATTAGTCAGAACCATGACAGTGTTAAGTTGAGGACTTTAAAATCAGACGGTAAAAATAATTTTATAACTAGGTATGGGACCTCTATTTCACGTGTTTATAGGTAGTCTTTATAGTAGAAGTTGTTTGTCAAATAAGATTTTATAGTCCAAGGTATTTCATCTCATATAATAACCAATGTTCCTCAGATAAAGAAATAGGAAAACAATTCCCCACATATAACTCTGAAAGTCAGCAAAAGTTTACATTCATAGTTCAAGCAGGTCAGTTATGCCGCCCAGAATTTCTCTTTAACAGCTGAGTTTCTCACAGGTGGTATCTATCAAGGTTGAAAGAGTTTTATCTGAAGTCTGGGCTTCAAGCCAAGTCTCTTTTAGGCAATAACAAGTTGTAATACCAAATGTCACCACAAGATGTCACTGATGCCATTTAAAGTTTTTTAAGTCCAAAATTTTTATAATCCTTTTTCCAGTTTTATTTTTTTGTAGATAAAAACAAAAGTCTTCAGTAAAAATAAGAAAACTTTTGGTACCCAAGTTTCAGAAACATATACATCTAATTAGATTGAAATTGTTCTTTTAGTGCTTTAACTCCCCTGGGTAGTCAGTCACCGCTATTCTTAGAGGGTGGGGCAAAAATTCCCTTCCCTCTCTCCTCACAGGGGGAAAAATACTTTGGGCAGCTTTTGCAGGAAAAGAAAATACTTAGGATTTTAAAGAGGATCAGATCTCACTCAGTTTCATCCGCGTTGCTTTAGACGTGCTTGATGGTAACTTTGACTTCGGCTGTCTGCAGCTTGGTGATGAGCCATATTGCTATGGCCGGTCTTTCCTCCGCCAGTTTGGAGGGTCCCCTCCTTGGTCGTCACCCCTACAGGGCATCTTCTGACCCTTTCCAGGGTCCCCCAGTGGAACGAAATCAAACGCAGAAGATAGAGTTTGTCTTCCAGCATCTGCGGCACCCGCGATGGCAAATACAGTTCTTATAGAGAATGTGTATCTCTCCAGTTCTGTTTATAACAAGCCATATGAGACTATGCTAGCATTGTGTATAACCATTTGCACAATATATGGGCTAGAGTCTCCAAAGTCCAGATCGGAAATTCCACAGAAGGTGATGGAGAATAAGTGAGCTAAGATCTTGTGGGACTGATCCAGAAAGATAGGCAGATACTAGCCAATAAACCACACACTGTGGTTGTAGATAAGGACGAGAAGACAGTGGTGATGTTATATGTAGCAGTCCCAAGTGACAGCAACACCAGGAAGAAGGAGTAGAAGCTGGACAAATAACAGGGCCTGAAGAAGGAACTACAGAATATGTGGAAAGTAAAGGACAAAGTGGTAACACTAATAGCATTTAGCAATAGCACTTAGACTCTACAGCCCTCTCTAAGCGGTTTATAGTCAGCATATTGCTCCTAACAATCTGGGTCCTCATTTTTCCGACTTCAGAAATATCACTGTTCATATACCATTGCTTTAAACAATAGAGACTTGAATATTTTAGCAGAATATAAATAGGAAATACATATTTGAATGAAAAACAATTAGCAATGAAACTTTAAATTCAGATTATTGTTCAAGGAAAACCTATGCAATTTACCAGTGTTTTCTCTATCTAGTCTAGTCTGTCAAAATTAATCATTATAAAAACAAATGTACTTCCCTTCCTAAATATTATAATTTAGTTAAGAATGACAGCTTTATTCATCATCCTATTATGTCTGAAATAATAGATGTTGCACTGCAAAGATCAACCTTCTGGTGGAAACAGCTTTCTCTCTCCATAAGTAAGGCAATACATATCATGAAGAGTTTAAGGTGTCACTGAGCATTTACTCAAATATTTTGAGACATTACCGAGCAATGCAATCTTCTGCCTGCTTGTCATTGTGTAGTTTATGATATACAACTGCAGCCACGGCCAAAGGTCCAGCATCTCCACATAAAAAAGTGATTGATCGCTTTGTCAAGCAACTAAGACTCTTCTTTATGTATCCTTGAGCCATCTGAAGATAGGATGGGTCTCCATATACCTCATATAGATGCAAATATAGCAAAGCAATGCCTGGAAAAAATATTACAAATAGCACTATTATTATTTAACCATTAATAACTAATAGTTTCATTTTGTTAATTATAATTGCCTTGACTTACGATGGCAACTGGAACTGGAATTTTGGTCATAGGTTGTGATGGTCCTAAGTCAAGGTACCCACAAGACCAGATGTAATATTATGACCATTTTTACAGCATTAAATCATGTATTAAACAAATCACATGGTCTTAAGTCTAAATCCATTCTCCTGAATTCACTTTTTACCAAAAAAACAGCAAAAGGAGAAACCAGCAAAAAACAGCCAGCCTAATCATGTGACTACATGACGCTGCAATCAGTTGTAAATGAGCCAGTTACCAAGCGTCCAAAGTGTAATCATGTGACTGTGCAGGAGGGGAATGGTAAAATTTATGATGGCTAGAAGTGATTTACAGGTTGTAAAGCCCCCTTTCCAATGCCATTGTAACTTTGGAAAATCATTAAACAGCAGTCATAAGCCAAAGATTACTATAAAATTATATTGCCTCCTTAAGTAACACCAGCTGCCTGCAATTAGTACAGGTTCACATCCCACCAGGCTCAAGGTTGACTCAGCCTTCCATCCTTCCGAGGTAGGTAAAATGAGGACCCAGATTGTTGGGGGCAATTAAGCTGACTTTGTAATAATGCCGCTTGGGGTGTGTGTGAAAGCCCTAATAAGCAGGCATATACATAGAATGAAGGCTACTGCTAAGCTTGTAAGCCGCCCTGAGTCTTCGGAGAAGGGTGGGATATAAATGGAATTAAAATAAAAAAAAATAAGACAAAGCCTTTTCAACTGTGCAGTAATACAAAATAGAAAATCATGTAATTACAGCGCTAGTATTTTTATGATAATCCCAAACCATAAAATATTTCCAAAAATAGGGAAATACATTAGTTACATTAAATGTACTATCTGCAGTCTAACCATAAATATCCATTGTCATATATTTAAAGATACTTTCTAGATAATTTTGGGTTAATACTCTTAGAGATGGACAACAGTCTGTATTCCTGACAATCAGGGTTACTATATACATGATACTCTTATTGACAGAAATTTATACTTGATGCTAATGCCATTAATAGATTTAATTTTTAAACCTAAATTTTTAATCTTTAATACCCTGGATCAACATTGACCTAGGGAAACAGGAATTATAAACCTAGCAAGTCATAAAATGCCAAGGTCAAAAAAGGAACAATGATTTACTGAAAAGAGAACATCAGAAAATGTGGATTATTTCCAGTAAAGAGGGAAAGTTGGTAAATATATTAAATACAAATGGAAACATTATTAATGTGAGTCTGAAGTCTTCAAGGAAACAGTATGCATTGTAGAGGCATTTTCAAAAATAAGTACTGTAGGAAAGAGTGACACACTGTAATTTCAGATTTTTCATTTTTTCAATTTATAGTGTACTTTCAAACTCATTAACCATTGCTAAGAGGATGCAGACCTCTGTACTTAAGCTTATATTAAAAATAAATAAATAAAGGGAAAGAAGAGCAGCTTCCAAAATTACTTTCTCTTGCTCATCGGATTTTTAAAATTTAGATCATTTTCTCATTCTGCATAGGTAATCTCCCAAGCGTCATACCATAGTCAATTCAATTATGCATGTATATTAAGGACAAATCTCCATTTCCTGCTGAAGTTAATAACCTTGTCCACTCTCTAGACAGTTTCTGTGATAGTACTATCAATGAAGACCGTAAAAAGGTATTTTATCGTAAGTCTCACCTGCAATGCGATGTACCTGAAACTATTTTTAAGAAGAAAATGCCCTATTCTGGATATCACCATATTTCTATGAGCTAATTAAGTCATAGCACAATATCAAAATTTTAACAGTAGCATGGAATAAGCAATATTTCCACATTTCAATTTGTATGATACGGAGTTTGCAGACTTTCGGGTTAAATGTCACTTTTGGTTGAAGTTTGCAGATGAAATAAAAAAATGGGTTCACAAAGAAAACTAGGTAAGGAAAATATATTATACAGGCCTGTGAGAATAATTAATACTCCAATTCTTAAAACCTAGCACTATCCAGATTTTTGCCTTTTTCTGAGTCTGAAAGTAAAAAACTGTAAACCTTTTCTTTTAGAATAGTAAGAATTTACATCTTTTAATTTTTAAAGAATGGCTGACATGTTTATAATTCTACAGAATGTACTGAATGTTTCATGACAGTTAAACCACTATGGTTATGGTCAAATCTTACATTCATTATTGTAATTACCTCTGATGGTACTGGTATGATACTATGTATTTCTTTAATAGTCCCTCCAATCTTATCTATAAAAGTTTGCTTTTTTTCTTAAGCAGCTAATTTCTCAAGCCGGTATATAGTAGTACAATGTAGTAGTTTGCGCTGCTCCCCCACCATAATTGGTTTACAAAAGAACCAAAAATCCTTTTCTTGTGCATTTGTTTACAGAGAGCTTAAACCTCTGAAGAAAGCACTAGCTGTATATACAAAATATAATTTACACTACAGTATATATTTTGCAAAGAGGAACTAATAGAAATATCCACTAAAAACCACTGAAGATGTGAATAGGAATGGCCTTCTACAGTTTTTGGAGTTGGCAATATAGAAGAAACCAGTTTATATCTAGATATTTAGATTTCTACTCTGAAGCATACATTTAATTTGTGGTTTTTAGATAAAAAGTAGAGATAGAAACTGATCACAAGTTTGTTCAGGACTCAATTGAGAAAATAGGTAACTGCAACTGAACCAAACTGTAATCTGAACTTAAATTTCTGACATCTTACTGGTTCTATTTTCCTAACATTGTAATTTTAAAAACTGAGATACAATTTGCAGAGTGAAAATATGCTTCTAAAAGGATAACTTTTTAAAAAAATTTGGAACTAACAAAATGATGCTTGCTGGCACAGTGGCCGAGGCAAGGGGAACGAGCGAAGTTAACACTATTACTGGAATGGGACCTTTAGGCACAGACCCTTAGCCACGCCTCCTTCGCCTCCCACCTCAGCCCATTTGCAGCCAGCTTTCCTTCTCTGCTGGTCCTCCCCCAGCCATTCTCCCTGGCCAATGGGCCCTTGGCCCTCTGCCCCACACCATTCTTCCTGGCCCATTCACTGAGGCATCCTTTGGCTGCAAGGGACAAATAGCCACCAGCCAATCAGATGGCAGGAAGAAGTCATGGTGCTGCAGGGGCAGCGTGCAATGGGCAATCGCAGTGGCTGTAGGGGTTGCAAGATTTTTTTAAAAAGTGCTGCGGCTGTTCCAAAAGTTTTGGGACCTTGCAGCTCTGGAGGGATGGGGAGTGGTGGCAGAAGTAGCAGTCACCAGGGCCAATGGGTGGGGCAGACAGGCGAGGGTGTGTTGGGGGGAACAGGAAGGGACAGAGGGGCGCCTCAAGGGCGCTTCACAATGACAGCTTGACTCACAACACAAACAAAAGAAGGGAGGAGGAGGACCAAGGCCAGTGCGGATTCTGGCATTGTGGGGAGGCTCGGCAGGCAAACATCAGGGGGTCGGAGGGAGTGCAGGTGAAAGGCAGGGCCAGGGCAGTGTCTGCGATTGCAGAGGTGGGAGGATGCGCAGGGGAATGGCAGGGCCAGAGCGGCGATTGCAGGGGGGCAGTTTCAGGCTGGCCATTTGGTGTGGCGCCCACGCCAGTGTGACATCAATGGGTGGTTGGCCTGCCACCATCCCCATCAGAAGCTGTGGCTTTACCTGCACACACCCATAAATGGGCTAAGGTGGGAAGCAAAGGAGGTGTGGCCAAGGGTCCGTGCCTAAAAGTCCTAGACCTGTTATTATTGTATCAAGGAAAAACCAGGCTGATTGCACAGATCACGTTCCAGCCTTTTCTGTCTGTTGGCAGAGAGTTCTATCCATTTAATTCTCTATAGAATTCTAGCATGACATGTCTTTAGGCTTTTATTGATACTATAAAACTGTCCATTTAAAAAATCTGCCTTACAGAGAGTAAGCAAAGCCCTATACTGCTGACACTGCAACTCCTCTAATCCAGAGGTCCCCAACCTTTTGGGCACCAGGGACCAGTTCCGTGGAGAGAGGTTTTTCCACGGACCGGACGGGGCGTGGTTTCATGTACTGTCTGCATCCTGCGGATGGGGCTTTGCTCGTTTGCACAGACTAGTTTCTGGTATGCCATAGCCCGGTGCCGGTCCACGAACTGGGGGTTGGGGACCCCTGCTCTAACCGCTCTAGCATAGGAGAAGAACTTTCAAGGGTAAGAGCGATGCACAGGATTTCAAGGCGGGGTAGGCAACAGAGGAGGCTACATAATAGATAAGGTGATATCACCTCTGGGCAGGCCAAAATTTGGGAATAACTTTTGGGGAATTTCTTACTTTAAAAAATTCACATGATATGGTTTGATAACACTACAGTTCTCAACAGTCCTCAATCTCAAAATGGAAGGAAACATGATCATTTTCAGCAATCATAATCAGAGGACATTCCAAAGGCTAAAAAATGAAAGTCTGCAGGTTGCCCACACAACCTGTGATGAGGAAGCAGCAGCACCTTTTAATATGCAGTATACAAGGGGACTGAGGACATCATTAGATGAGTGAGAAATACTTTGCCCTTCAGGGAATCTTTGAAGTTAATGGAAAATACCATGGCTTCTTTTCAAAAGGTAGTTCTATGCAATTTTGGCAGTTTTAATGAAGTTTAAACAGATCCCTACTGCTAACATGGGAAGAAATGTAAAATTAACTTTGCTGTTAAACCTCAGTCCCAGCATATGTCTAAATGGCATCAGCCTCTACAACAGATAAAGTGTGAGTGGAAGGGTTGGGGATGGTCTCTCCCAGCATTATTTATTAGCAGTCATATATTCAACAGAGGCAGTTAAGGGAGAACACTTTGATCCAATTCATTTCTTGTAATCTGAAATCACACTGAATACCTTAGTAAATTCAAAATCTTGGAAGGTACTGGGTATGAAAAATGAAGGAGAATACATTTTATGGTAACAACACATTTCATTTCATTGGAAATGGCCAGGTTTGCAAAGAAAAATCTGTAAGCAGAAAATAGATTTGACTGGTGGGATCTAGGAAGGCCTTTTTAGCTGCTGACCCTGCATTATGTAACATCTTGCCATCAGAGGTGAAGAAAGCCCCCAAAATCTTGGCCTTCCACAAAGGGATCAAAACTTGGCTGTGTAGCCTTGCACGGGAGGGTGGGTGGGGAAGAACACATTATTTTGATTTTAATGTTTAATTTGATTCAATTGTACACCACCCAGAGACCCTCTTCAAGACAGATAGGTGGTTAAGAATTATAAAATATAAATAAATAAATGAGACAGAAGTACTGAGATTGTAAAATTAGATTCTAAAAGCCCCATCTACTACAATACTACTGAGAATAAAAAACAAGAGACTATAGACAAAACCAGCATGGCTTCATAAAGAACCCTCTAATTAACTGAGAGACAAAAAGGACAAGTACAAAAAACAGAACGAGGGACACAAAACTAAAACCAAATAAATGCCAGCAAATAGCTTGAATCTGCAAGTTTCCTGGAGTCAGAAAACTCAGAACGAACCAAGACTAGCAACAAATGTCAAAAATAATAATAAAGGGTTCTTTCAACATATAAAAAACAAAAAAGTCAAGGAAACAATTGGTCCACTTATGGGAGAAGATTGCAAGGAAAGTGGAACTGCTTACGGTAATTCATTCTTTGCATATGTCGTTATGCAAACGAAAAAAATACTCCAAGCTATCAAAAGCAGTACTGTGGGAGACAAAGTAGGAATACAAGTCAAAATAGGTGTGAATTAGCCTTCTGATATTTGAGGGGCTGTCACAGGGAAGAGGGGGTCAACCTATTCTCCAAAGCACCTGAAGGCAGGACAAGGAAGACAGAAGGTGTAAGATTAAAGAGAGATTAAACCTAGAAATACAGAGAAATTTCCTTACAATGAGAACAAATCAGTGGAACCATTTGCCTCCAGAAGTTGTGGGTGCTTCATCACTGGAGGTTTTCAAAAGAAGATTGAGCAACTATTTGTCCTGAATCACACAGGTCTCTTATTTGAGAATAACCCTGTTATTCTGTTCTACAAGACAATTCTATCCTTAACATAAATCATTTAAGATTTTGCATGTCATGTATATATGTCATGTATATGACATATGTGTTATGTACAGTTGCAAGAAAAAGTACGTGAACCCTTTGGGATTATGTGGAGTTTTGCATGAATTGGCCATAAAATGCGCTCTAAACATCATGTAAGTCACAACAATAGAAAAACACAGTCTGCTTAAAATAATACTACACAAACATTAGCTGTTGTCATGTTTTAATTGAAGATAAGATGGAAACATTCACAGTGCAGGGTGGAAAAAGTATGTGAACCTTTGGACTTAATAACTGGTTGACCCTCCTTTGGCAGCAATAACCTCAACCAAACGTTTCCTGTAGTTGCAGATCAGACCTGCACAACGATCTGGAGTAATTTTGGACCACTCCTCTTCACAAAACTGTTTCAGTGTAGCAATATTCTTGGGATGTCTCGTGTGAATCGCTCTCTTAAGGTCATGCCACAGCATTTCAATCGGGTTGAGGTCAGGACTCTGACTGGGCCACTCCAGAAGGCGTATTCTGTTCTGTTGAAGCAATTGTTTTGTTGAATTACTTGTATGCTTTTGGTCATTGTCCTGTTGCATCACCCAACCTTTGCGGAGCTTCAGTTGGCAGACAGATGGTCGTATGTTTTCCTGCAAAATGTCCTGATAAACTCTGGAATTCATTTTTCCATCAATGACAACAATCCGTCCAGGCCCTGAGGCAGCAAAGCAGCCCCAAACCATGATGCTCCCTCCGCCATGTTTTACAGTGGGGATGAGGTTTTGATGTTGGTGTGCTGTGCCTTTTTTTCTCCACACATAGTGTTGTGTTTTTCCCAAACAACTCAATTTTGGTTTCATCTGTCCACAGTATATTTTGCCAGTAGTGCTGTGGAACATCCAGGTGCTCTTTTGCAAACTTCAAACGTGCTGCAATATTTTTTTGGACAGCAATGGCTTCCTCCGTGGTGTCCTCCCATGTACTCCATTGTCATTTAATGTTTTCCTTATTGTAGATGTGTCAACAAAAATGTTAGCATGTGCCAGAGATAGCTGACACTCTAGGATTCTTCTTTACCTCATTAAGCATTATGCGCTGTGCTCTTGCAGTCATTTTTACAGGACGACCACGCCTAGGGAGAGTAGCAACAGTGCTAAACTTTCTCCATTTGTAGACAGTCTGTCTTACCGTGGACACATGAACATCAAGGCTTTTGGAGATACTTTTGTAACCCTTTCCAGCTTCATGCAAGTCAACAATTCTTGATCGTAGGTCTTCTGAGAGCTCTTTTCTGCGAGGCATGGTTCACATCACACAGTGCTTCTTGAGACCAGTAAACCCAAAACAGGTGTGTGTTTTTAAAGGGCAGGACAGCTGTCGGCAACACATCCAATATCATCACACTGATTGGAGTCAAGGTTGGCTCACTCCTGGCTCCAATTAGCTCTTGGAGAAGTTATTAGGCTATGGGTTCACATACTTTTTCCACCCTGCACTGTGAATGTTTACATGTTATGTTCAATTAAAACATGACAACAGCTAATATTTGTGTAGTATTATTTTAAGCAGACTGTGTTTTTCTATTGTTGTGACTTACATGACGTTTAGAGTGCATTTTATGGCCAATTCATGCAAAACTCCACATAATCCCAAAGGGTTCATACTTTTTCTTGCAACTGTATATCACATGTTTGTATGCTAGATTTTGTATGTCAAAACAAATACTGTAATAAATTCCTCCATTTCACCAGCTATATTCAAGAAACACAAATTCTCCTTAAAAAAAACCCTTACTCAACCCGTTTAAATGTAGATTTTTTTGTTATTTGCATAACAAATAACTTTAATCCAGTTTAAATTAAACATTATGATTTATTGATTAGCTGTATGAACTGATTAAAAGTGTAACTGATTAACAAGAGAATGTGCCCCCTCCTTATGATCTGAGCAGACATTTTTAGAAAATTGATTTTCAATAAAAGTTCTTGGAAATGCTTCCTCCCGCTATCTCTATATGGGCTTATTTACAGTGGAAATTTATAGGTATTGGGTATGATTTCTTTAAACAAGCAATCATCAAAATTCATGTTTTATTAGCACTACAATATGAATGCAGAATATTGTTTCAAGGAATATACATGGGCATATATGAGTGTGAGAATCCAAAATAGTACTTTAGCATTTTCTACAATATAACGTTTCTCAGAATATCCCCATTCCTACTAAAGTAATCTGTACTGCTAGTAAGAATGTGGGACCAATCCTGATTGAAACTATGCAAAGGGGTGAATGAGGTTTAAACATCACTCTTTACTCACTTGGTTTGCAACATGTTCCTACCTCTAATGAAGTACTTTAGGAAAAAGGAAAAAAAAGAACAGAATTGACAATTTAGTATTTGTTTAAGACCTTGCCAAAGCTGATATTTAAAATGTAATGTTTTATTCAAGTGTTAATCGTTTAAAAAGAGTTTGCCCTGAGTTTGAACACTTAGCTTAAAAGCCTAAGGAGGTTTCATTGAATGAAGCATATCCTAGAAAGTAAATGTTGCAAACATGTTGGACCTTTATGTCCTTAATATCTATGGCAGTGCTTCTCAATCCTGGCAACTTTTAAGATATGTGGACTCAACTCACAGAATTACCCAGCCAGCATGCTGGTCTAAAGAAACGCCCATGCCACCAATAGAATGAAACCAAAGTTGTGCCAGAACAGGAGAACTGAGAAAGTTTTTTGTCTGAGAAGACATAAAGAGAAGGATAGTAGCCTAAAAGAGAAAGAACTTAATGTATTGATCCGAGTCAAATATTGTTACAAAGTGGTATACATTAAAACAAAAATCAACTAAAACAGCTTCAAAGCTCAATAAAAATACAACCATTACACATATACATCCGTGCTGAAGCTCCCAAATGCTTCCTGCTTGCAATGTGTGGGGGAGCAACATGGTCTTGATGGTCTAGTCCAGGGGTCGGCAACCTGAAAAAGCAAAAGAGCCACTGGAAACTGGTTCCATCACACATAAAAAAAAGTGGGAGCCACGCGCGTGCATCCACGCACACGCATAAAACAAAATGTCCAAGTCACGCTGCTAGGATAGTCCAGAGGAAAATACAGTAAATGCATTACGCACATGTTTGTTCAGTGAATCAAACCGTGAGACTAAAAAAATGAGAGGTCGCGGGAGCCAAACACCCACCCCCTCCCTTAAATGCCATGTTTAAAATATATGAAACCATTAACAGAAGCGGAGTGGTGGGAAGATATTGTAATTGCGGGATTGGCGAATTTCCCTCCATGTAAATTGGAACTGACATAATGTTTTCCCCCCCCCCACTCCCCTTCTCCAACTTCGCCGTCTGAACAGACGGAAGGAACCGCAGGTTCAGGCAACGGTCTGATTCTCGCGGTACTTAATTAATTAATTAATTAATTTTATTTGTATACCGCCCTTCTCCCGAAGGACTCAGGGCGGTGAACAGGGCAATACATGTTAAAAAAACAGAATACAAAAATTAAAAAAAGATTAAACAAGTGCCCAGAACTCTTGATAGATTAAAACGCATTTAAAAATAATAAAAACCCAACCCCCTCCCATCAGGCCAGGCCAGCTTGTTCAAAAAGATACGTCTTTAGATCACGCCGGAAGGAGCGAAGGTCGGGCGCCATCCGGAGCTCAACCGGAAGATGGTTCCATAAATCCGGCGCGCCCACAGAGAACGCCCTCCCCCTGGGGGCCGCCAGTCGGCATTCTTTGACCGGAGGCACCCTGAGGAGACCTCTGTGGGAGCGTATTGGGCGGAGGGAAGTTGATGCCGGCCGCAGGTGCTCCCCAAGGTATCGCCGTTTCTCCCCCTCCCCCCCAGTAGACTCGCGGAAAGGATTTGAGGGGCTTATTCAACCCAGCAATGAGTTATTCAAAGCGGGAGCTGCATTGATCTCAGAGGAAGCGGAAGGGGAACAAGATTTGAGCCACCTGGCCGCTACGTGAGCGGCCGAAAAGGGAAAAAAAACCTCTCTCTCTCTCCGGCGGGCCAGGGAGCGGCTGGTGGTGAGGACTCCACCAATGGAGAGAGGCCGCCAACCTGACTGTAATAATCCAAGAAGTGGTGCCTGAGGAGATTCCTCAAGCGGGCTGCAAGGCTATTGACACAAACTTTCTCAACGGTGTTTATAAGCGCTTCAGGCAGAGAAATCCCGGTGCCTGAAGCATTTTATATTCTCTCTTCCTTCCACTCCGCCCGCCGCCCCCCCACACCCTCCCGACGATTTCCCCTTTTCTTATTTTTTCATTTTTGTTAAATTAGCGATCCTTAGGACTGCTTAGGAAGCGAAGCATTGAGGTTTCCCCCTCGCCTCCCCACGTTTATGCAGCGTCTTGGGAAGAGCTGCTCTACCTCCTCTTCGGTTTAGCGCTGGTGTTTGACAGTCTTGCCCTCCCTTCCCCCGCCGTTAGCCAGTGCATAAAACAAAAACGTTTTGTTTTTTGTGCATGCGCGTGGTACACGCGTGCGGTTCCACTTTTTTTTATGTGGACGCACCTGCATGCCAGCGGCGACGGGTCTCCGTGGTGACAGGCGCTGGATTGCGGCACCGCCTTCAGCCTGGGCACCGCTGGAGCCACCCCCAGGACCTCCAAACTGCCGCCCGAACACCCGTTTGGAGACCTGCTGGTGCAGCACCAGCAGGTCTCCAAACGGGTGTTCGGGCGGAGGTGCGCACGCACCTCTCCAAAGGTTTGGAGAGCGCGCGCAGCTCTCCAAACCTTTGGAGTGGTGCATGCGCACCTCCTCCCGTTCGGAGTGGTGCGCGCGCATCGGGCGACTGGGAGCCGCAGGAGATGGCTCAAAGAGCCGTATGCAGCTCCGGAGCCGCGGGTTGCCGACCCGTGGTCTAGTCTAGTGAAAGGCCTAGGGATTCTGTTATTTCAGGGGGAGGCTGTCCAAGGAGCTGGCGCCATGATAATGAAGGCATTATTTCCAGGGACCTGCTAAATGGCATGATTGTATTGATAGTACCAGTAGCATACCCACTGTGCCAGATCTGGTGGGGCAGGCAGAAACCACTGTAGAGAGGCAGTCCCAGGTCTCACACCATGTGTGGCTTTAAAGTGACCAGCACCTTGAATTGCACCCAGAAGCCTACTGTGAATCATTGCAGCTCACCTAGCTCTTAAATGAATCAAGTGACAAGATTGCACAGCATATGGTTTAGTTTTTCTAAAACTCAAGTCCACAATAGTTTATTCATTAATCATGGTTAAGTGCGATGGATGCAAACATACTCCTAATATATTTCAAAAGAATAGTGAGAAACTGGCTTATCTAAAAGCAAAGTAACAGTAAACTAGATTAGAATTCCAGTATAGCAACACAGAGACATCTCTGATAAGGTAAAAAGGATGGCAGCCATTATCAATCAGATGCAATGACAGCAAAAAGGGGAAAACTATTTTCTTTTATTTATTTCTCTGTCCAAAGAATTACTATCACATTTGGGAATACTTTGGAAATTCAGGAGATAATCCACCGTGAAAAAATCAGATAGCTTACACATACCTTGATAAATAACATTTGAGGATTCCCCAAGTCTTTCCTTCTTCAAGACAAATTCAATCCTAGCAGTATAATAAGACCATATGTCCTCCAGCCATTCTTTAAATATCCAGAGTTTAAAAAGTGCTATTTAACATTCACATTTTGCAGGTCTCCCATCCTACCTGCCCAGCCAGTATAACAAGTACAGTCCCTGGGGTCAGCAGATTTCAGACCTCTTTCCATGTGTTGAAGAAGCTCCTTGACTTTATTATTCAGATGCTGAGTGAATTCAGGAGTGAGCTGTAGATGTTAATAAAAACACAGCAGTTATGTCTCAGCAGACAGACTGTCACTTATCAAGATGTGCCAAACTAAGTCCTTTGAAAGGCTCTACTTTTAAGAGAACCACCTTTTTAGAAGTGAAAAGGAAATAAACAGCTGCCAGACTGGAAGCAGTAATTTAAAAAGGGAAAGAAGAATCCAAATTCATTTTTATAGCAAACCCTACGTCTTCAGCCACATTTTCCTCCAAGTAACAATTAAAAACTGAACCTTAAATATTTAAAACTATTTCTCTCCCCTGGTGATACTGTACAGTGGCTATCCATGCCTATTACCCTGAGGTTATTGGAGTGCTGTACTTTCCCCTGAGGGGGCCTTGAAGGCCACTCAAATTTTTAAGGGTAGATTCTGCTAGATGATTGCCATTAGTCAAAGAGGACAGAAATATTATCATACAATATTACTTGACAGTCTGTGCTGATTCACCAGAATTCTACCGCGTGGAAGCTTTTCTACAGGGCACTATAGATTAACCAGCATTTGCTGGGGTAAGCATAAAAAGCTTGAAGGAGATATCCATTTCTTAACAAAGTCTAGTATTATCAAGGCTCTAAGCTTAAACACCCCTTTCAGGTTTGAAACTTTGCGATGAACACTGGCATCATATAGAAATACATGCATAACATAAAGGTTGAAAGGGAAAGGGAAATTATGCATAAGTCCATTACTACAGGAGATCCTAACATGGAGATCCATCCTATTTAAAGACCTTCAGCAAATCAAAGAATTGTGCCTCATAAAGGACCAAATTCTGTCTCCTTGTAAACCCATTATTTCTTGACCTGTACTCTGGTACAACTCTGAAGGCTTCTGTCATCCACCATTTCAAAGATAAATGGTTATTTCTCTTTGATATTCTATCTATGTTGATGCAGCCTAGGATTGCAGTTATTTATAGCTGCATCCCATTGTTGGTTCATATAGTTTGTGATCACAAAGCAGCCAGAACTTTTTTGTTAGTACTTCCGCCCAGCAATTCCCTCCCACCATTTGAAAGTCCACAACCAAATATAGGACTTTGCATTTATCCTTGTTGAAATTATTCATCCGGTTTTTATACATTGTCAAAATCCCCCTGAACCCTGATACTGTCATCCAGAGTATCTGCTACTACCTCCCTATGTTGTCTGAATATTTGGTAACCATATTTTGTTACCCTCCGCCAAATAGTGAATGTATTGAATAGCTAGAGGCTAGAACAGAACCCTATAGTCCAGGGGTGTCAAACTCAATTTCATTGAGGGCCGCATCAGCATTGCGGTTGCCCTCAGGGGGGCGGGTAGGTGTGGCCAGGGTGGGCGTGGCTAGAGTGCATATGGCCTACTGGGTGGGCGTGGCCAGCTCTACATCGTTCGCATCAAGGGTGCCTACGGGGGCCTGGGCAGGAGTGGGACAGATCTGAGGGTCTCTGGCGGAAGGAGGATCTCTGGGCCAGGGCCAAGGCAGTGGGGGCCGTTCCCTCACTGTTTCCAGGATGGCTTCGCAGGCCGCATGAAACCACTTTGCGGGCCGGATCCGGCCCCCGGGCCTTGTGTTTGACATGTCTGCTATAGTCTATCACTTGACACTTCCAGCTGCCCACCAAATCACTACATACTTATTGGAGACAATTGTTTAAGCTGCTCTGTCTCCATTTATGGATTATGTGTGATATATAATAAACTGTACTAATACAATTCATGTTGAAAAGAGCCCTTACATATTAAACAAGCCTGCATTAGATAGTTAGGAGCATCCACATTTAGTCTTCCTCTGCTTATTTTGCTTCATTAACAAAGCTTGAGGAGGAATTACTTTTGATATTCTAAAGGCCATACTAGAGAGTCAAGCCTTCTCTGCTTTGCTTGAAGCATTACTTCTTCTTGATGTATACCAAACCAATCTGATTTATATATTCATTTCTGACACTGGAACTGTAATGTGCTTGAAACTCTCCACCCCAACTCCTGAACCACATCCCTTTCATTATTTAGATGGATATAAGTAACTACCCTGTGACAAGAGGAACACTAGTTATGTGTTATGTAAACACAGAAAGTCCAATGATGTCTAAATACGATAGGCCACTTTACATTCCCAGTTGACTAAACAAGTGTTAATACATTTTTTTCTCTGTTTTCTCTGTTTTATTTTGTTAAGTTCCAAGAATTGGTTATCCTATTATAAAATTTGTTAATTCCCCTGTACAGACACATTTAAATTGCTTTTCAGAAAATGCACAAGTGTCATAATGATGTTGACAGCAGGAACTAAATAGGTTCTGGTGAAACCTCTTCAGACCATTCTGGATATGTCCTTTAATCTGTTCTTAAAGAAATACTTCAAAATCATTTTAGACTATATAGATTTGCCAAAGATAAAGGTACAGAGTTGGCAATTAGATGTCTTTGTAACGGGCTTACTGGTGCAGCACTTTGTCCCATGCTCTTTAGGCACCTGAGTTAAGATTTGTAAAGATTGCTAGATAACATGCCTTCAATGGCCTCCAGAATGTATAGCCTCACAATACCTAGTCATTGTCAGCTATTACAAGTAAAAAAAAGGCTGTACTGTGTTGTCTGAAAAGGGCTCAGATACATGCATCTTATAGAGTCAAACTCAGCTAGTATGGCTTCAAATAAGTTTGGACTGAAATATACAGATAGCAAGTTTAGCAAGTGCATTAATGACCATTTGCAATTACAACGATGATGAAAAATTAACTTTGCGGCCAATCCTCATAAGTCTGTAAAGCACAGGAAGTCTGAAGTAAGATCATAAACACAGTTGTGGTTTCACTTAGCTTTGTTTAATAACCAAATTGCTGGCCCAATTGTGGTAGCTAAATGAAGACCATCCATACACAGCTAAAAACAAATGCAACATAACTGACACATCTGCTTATAACTGATGTTTAACCTGAAGCAGAATACATTTTTCATAAAGTGTTAGGTATATAAAATCTTAATTAAAAACAATAATTGGAACCATTTAAATGTAAATATACACATCGATGTATATAGCCAATATCTATAAAAGGAAGGCTTGGGTAAAGATGCTTCTCTAGGAGACATCTGAAACAGGTCCTAGCAGTTGCTGCCAAAGAACAATCTAAACCAACAAAAATGGATTCTTCTCTTGAATATTGTGATTCTTTGGAAAGAAACTGGTGTGATACCAGTCTTTCCCTGAATTAGTTAGGTCTTTATATGTCAATAACAAGATCCTCATCTTGATTTAAAGCTAACACACAGTCAGTGACATCTCTTCAGTACTGCTATATAAACCTGTTAAATGTTTCACTCAGCATTTATTGGTTCCCTTTTGATACTCTTCCACCTAAATTGCCTGACATTTTTTATGATTTCAGAGATATGGCAAACACTATGGTTAACACACCTGGGTTTTTACACTCATATTTGTGGATAGCACATCATATATTTCTCCACAGGATATTAGACACTTTATGCTCTAGCCAAAAATCTTATTGTGAATGTGTAGATTATCTTCTGAAGAAGTAAAGCTGTTGCCAAATATTCTGCCTAAGGGTACTGACAGAGTAATTACAGTTCAGAGTTCCTGGCTTTCCTAGGGACACTCTCATGCCACACCTTTCTCTAAAAATGCCAGTTGTATTCAGTGAGCAGCAGCTGCAAAAACATGTTTTAATCTGAGTTTCATAATCAAGACAATCTCAATATTTACAAGGCTTCCTTGGTTTGAAAGAATTCACTGGGGAAATGCCATGGTTTTGATTCTATGCTTTCCACATACCAACGTATGAGAGTGAATCTTGTTTCTTCGTAAAATCATAGGTGATGCAATTAAGAAAAAGAATTCCACTATCCTGCTCCCAATCAATTTTTTTATTTTTATTTTTTAATTTTTTTTATTTTAATCCCATTTATATCCCGCCCTTCTCCGAAGACTCACGGCGGCTTACAATCTAAGCACAAATCAAATGTGCTTAGCAACAGCCTTCATTCTATGTATATGCCTGCTTATTAGGGCTTTCCCCCCCAGCGGCATTATTACAAAGTCAGCTTATTGCCCCCAACAATCTGGGTCCTCATTTTACCTACCTCGGAAGGATGGAAGGCTGAGTCAACCTTGAGCCTGGTGGGATGCGAACCTGCACTGATTGCAGGCAGCTGGTGTTACTTAAGGAGGCATTAGCCCACTGCTCCACCAAGGCTACTAATAGTTTAACACAATTAAACTAATTCTGTCTTTACCTCACAATTGACATGACCTATTAATGTAGCTAAGTCAATAAGCACCCTTTAAAAATAGTCCCCCCCCCCAATTCCCACCACCATTCAGTCATTAAAGAATATTATGGAACTGTATTTCTCCACTTCAGTAGATGACACTAAAATTTATCTTCATTTATTCAAAACATACCCATGTTGCCTGATTTGGGGAGGCAATGTCTTTACAGAGCTTCCTTAAAAACTAAGAATTTCCACCTGTACAAACACCCTCAGGATGCTATACAAAGGTGGCATTACATAAACAGGAACACCACACAGTGCTGTAAAATAATACATATAATTTTTGTCAAACTGTCCTTGAATTCAAAGTAAGATTCATGACCTGGAATCTGGCAAACGATGTGTAAAAAGGTCTTTATGAAGTCCAAACTGAAACAATAAAAGTTACATCTTATTTACATTTATTTTCCAGATTGTCGGAGATTATAAGAGGAAAAAGCCCAAACGCTTTCTTCTTCCCTCGCGGCTGCCACCAAAACTGACTCTTATTTTTCAGGGAAAGAACCGCTTAAAAGGAGCAGCAAGCAGAAGCCAAAATCCAAGCACTCACCTTCCCTGAAGAATCAAAATATCCTGCGGCCAAGGATTTGTCGTAGTCTGCAAAGGGATTCGGAAAAGCCCTCTCAGCCATGGTGGCACCAGGCCTGCCGGGGGAAAAAGAAAGAGAGCCGCTCACTCACCACCCACCTACCACCGACCCACCCCCAGACAGACAGCTCCGGCCTCAATCGCAAGCCGCCGCGGGCGTTGCAGAGCAGGAGCAGCGCCTACTGCCGCACCCCTTGCAAATACCGCTCCCCGCCGCCCCCTAACACCGGTAGCCGCTCCTCCACCTGCCAAGAGAGGAAAAGGGAACGGCGGACGGCCCCGAGCCTGCGCCCGAACGGCAGCACGAGCCCTCCTTTGACTTCCGGTCCACGCCGCCCAATCGGCGCCTCGGGCCTCTACTCCACGCTGCCGGTTTCTTAAAGGGACCGGCGCCCTTTCAGTCTGACGCCCTGGCGAGCTGACTGGGTGACGGGCCCTCCTGGTCCTCGCCACGCGACCTGGGCAGCGCCCCTCGGACCCTACCCGGCTATTGTATTTGGAACAGTTTCTCCCTCGGGGGACTTCTTCGACTCGGATTGAAAGCCTGCAACTCCTTCTCCTGCGTCCCCACGCCCGCTCCCAAGTCACGGAGGCTGCAAACTTCCTGGGAAATAGGAAGCTCAGGGGTTTTTTTTTTCTACGATGTCTAGCATCGTGCAGAGTGACCAATATTAATCATGAAATCACATTATGGGCGTTTATTAAAGTGCAAACGCTAATATTGATCGTTATTGCGTTTTAATTTTTTGCAAATGCTTTTTTTACTTTTTAGCTGCGCGGGGACATTTATTTGAGATGGGCGAGAATATAAACCCATTAAATGCTGAAATCATCTACAGTAAAAAAAATTTAAATAGCTTACCTATGGATTCACATCATACTAAGCGCTGATTTGCTACAAAAACTGCAGTTGGTCTATTTTGCTGAATATGTTGAACAAAATCAAACGGCATTAGCAGTTGATTCAGTTTCTCCTGTTGCCCACTTCAGTTTCACTTCAGACCATTTCATGGCGCTTATTTTTAATAATTCTGCTCGCTCTTTAGATGCTCTTTATTTATCCTTTATCACTGAATACCAAAGCATGAAAAGTCTGCATTTCTCTGCTTTCTTTGACTACAGGTGGACCTCCATTTATAACCAAAGTTATGATGGCCTTGGAATTTTATGACCCATTCTTGCACACTGCTCCCATAATTATTCATATATTTTATTTGGCCTATGGAATCTATAGGGGTCATGCAATCACTGATACACAAATTTATTTTAAAACATCACCAAATATATATAAGAGCAATACAATATAGGAGATAACAAATTAAGATGAAACCATAATGAAATCACCATAATATGGATCAATAGAATTGCAATGGGATGAATGTCATAATTCAATATCTAAAGAAGCTAACCATCTAACTTCTGGTGTGGCTGCCTTGAAATTTCTTGAGGGTACATTCTTGAATTATATGTGTTAGAGCAGTGGTTCCCAAATTACAGTAAATGCTCAGCTTCATTTAGTCACCCTGACTCCATCCCGAATAAAGGGATTAAAAGGTCGTAAAAAAGAAAAAAAAAGTTTATGCCTACCCTAAAACCATGAATACTAAGTGTGTGAGTTACAGCAAGTCAAGTCTGGTTGTTATAAAATAAAATGGAAGGAGACAACCCCACCCCCCCAAGGTAAGCTGCCTTGAACATCTTCCTCTTCCTAAAATTATCATCAATAGTATTCTATTCCTATGTTAGAATGCAGGTATGTTAAGAAACCATTTTTTCGTGTAATAACCTGAAATGGTCTCTTATTTAAATCTGTAAAACAAATATACCACACTTGAAGGTAAATTCTTAGGTAAATATTATCAACATTTGAATCTGAGAGGCATTTTTAGTTACCTTGTTTCCCTTTATGTATAAGCTTAAGTCAGCCTTTGAGATAACCATTCCCCACATTAAAAATGAGAAAAGTCTATTCCCCAAATTAGTAAAATATTATTTTGGAGGTCTGTGTGCATACCACATTTTTCAGAAAAAAACCCATTCTCATACTGGCCTATAGTATTAGATATAAACACACATCAATTCATATGCTCATCCAAAGAGGACTGCAACACATTACAAGGTTTGGCTGACTCAAATATGAGTTTAGCTACAGATAAAGGGGTTACACTACTCGCGACGTCATGTGATGTTGCGTGATGTATCGTGACTTTTTCCCCATTGCCAGCATTGGGGTGGGCGCGGTTTCAGTATGATGCATCTGGCCTGCAGGCCAGCAGTTTGACATGCCTGAGTTACAGGATTGTAAAAAAGGGAGTTGCTGTAATCTATGAATTTATTATGTTATATTATTGTTGTACAATTTTGTTTTATTGTTCTGATCATTTATCAAATAAATCATAAGTAAAAGGCTGCTGCACTAGCCCTAGTACCAAAGATTGTTATATTTTTTCTAACTCTTTAATATCATTGGTTATTATCACACTGTGGCAGCTCATTCCAAAGATTAATGGATATCATCAAATCAGTGAGAAATATATTTTGGAAATGTATTTTGAAAATAACCAGAGCACATTTTTCCCTTCCTCATAACAAGCAACACAAAGGAGAAGATAAAATATGATTTCTTGTATAAACCACAGGGACACGCCGAGTTTGGCAGTGTGGATGTATTTACTACTCTTTTTTAATGTAAATTTTGTTGGTTTTTATAAGGGTGGGGAGGAAAATGAAGGAATGGGGTGTGGGGTTGGGATAGCGGGAAAGTTGGGGGAGGGGTTGGGTTTTCCCCCAATTACATTCAATATTTAGCAAATAGCATATTGTCTGGGTTGATATACATCAATAGAAGTAGTAAGAATAATGATTGATAACAATAATAGATACAGCAAATTATAGTAAATGATGATAAATTTTCAATCTATAATATTTTTCTTAGTAAAATAACGTCAAAAAATAAGTATCACATCCCTTTCCCTCTAATTTGTTTGTCTAGCTATTGATAAAATTTATTCCAGGTTCTATAGTAGACTAAATGCTCTTTTTCTTTAATCTCTAAAGTTAATCTGTCCATTTCTGCACAGTCTAATATTTTCTTGATAAGCATTTCTTCAGTTGGTAAACTCGTTTTTTTCCAGTATTGGGCATACATAATTCTCGCTGCTGTTAATACATGTAATATTAAATACCCAGAATGATAGATGGGATCTATCATTCTTAACAAAAACAATTCTTGTCATTCTTAGATGGGATCTATCATTCTTAACAAAAACAATTCTTGTCTAAATTCTATTTGTTTTTTAGATGGTTAATATTTAATATTTAATATTAGATGGTTAATATTTCTATCCCATAACTTTCCCCATTCTTCAAGTTCTATAGTGTGACCAAAATTTTTTGCCCAAATTATCATTTCTTTAACTTGTTCTTCCTCCATCTTTAGATTAAGCAGAAACCTGTAAAGTTTTTTTAATCAGCTTCTCATCTGTTTTTAACAATATACGATTGAGTTCTGTCTGTTTATTGTAGAGCCCCGTTGTTTTCAAGTCTTTTTCATGTCTTGTTTGAATTTGTAAATATGGCCACCATGCTAAATCAATACCTTGTTGATATAGGTCTTGTCTAGATTTCAATCTTCCTTCATTATCCAATAAGTCCTTATATGTTACAAGTTTATCATAATGAATTAAGTTTGGGTAAGCAAAAGCTTCTATTGTTGAAAGCCATTCAGGTATCGTAATATAAGTTTTTTCCTTTATTTTTTCCCATTGTAAGAGAAGTGCGTTTCTTATGGTATGGTTCTTAAAGTATCTATGGGCTTTATTCTTCCCATACCATAAGAAGGCATGCCAGCCGATCTGCAGGTCATGCCCCTCAAGATATAACAGTCTTTTATCTCTGAGTGTTATCCATTCTTTAATCCACATTAGAATAGCTGCTTGGTAATACAACTTACAATCTGGGAGTCTCAGTCCTCCCCTTTCTCTAACATCTTGTAACATTTTCACTTTAATTCGTGCTTTTTTCCCTTGCCAAATAAATTTCAATATTATGGTGTTCAGTTCATCAAAGAAAGCTTTTTCTAATTTTATGGGAATAGTTTGAAATAGAAAGAGTATTTTTGGTAAAATGTTCATTTTAATTGTAGCTATTCTCCCCAGCATTGAAAGTTGGAGGTTTTTCCAGTTTTCTAAGTCCAGTTTTATTGTTTTAGTAATTTTACATAGTTATCCTCTTTTATTGTTGCACATCTTACTGTTAAGTAAATTCCCAAATACTTAACTTTTTTGACTATTTGAAGGTTTGTTTTTTTCACGTTGCATTTTCTGTTTTTCTGTTAAGTTCTCTGTCAAGACTTTAGTTTTTTCTCTATTTATTATCAAACCTGCTAGATCACCATATTGTTCTATTGTATCCAACAATTTCGTGCTCGTTTCCAAAGGTTCTTCCAATATAAAAACCAAGTCATCTGCAAATGCTTGTAATTTCTATTTTTCACCCTTTATCTCTAGTCCTTTAATGTCAGAGTCTTGTCTGATGTTTCTATTCAATACCTCCAGAGTTAGTATAAATAGTAGTGGGGATAAAGGACATCCCTGTATTGGGCCCTTTTTAATATTAAAGTTTTCTGTATAGTCTCTATTTACAATTATTCTAGCAGTCTGTTTATCATAAATTGCATGGATTACATTCATAAAGTTTTCCCCAAAGTCCATTTCAGCAAATTGCTGGAACATGAATTGCCAATTTAGATTATCAAATGCTTTTTGTGCATCAAGAAATATCAGAGCCATCTGTTTCTCTGGATGGGCTTCATAGTACTCTAGACATCCAGGATTGTTCTTAAATTATTTTTTATCTGTCTTTTAGGTAAAAAGCCATTTTGATCAATATGTAAAACAGTTTTATTGTTTTAGTAATTTTACATACTTATCCTCTTTTATTGTTGCACATCTTACTGTTAAGTAAATTCCCAAATACTTAACTTTTTTGACTATTTGAAGGTTTGTTTTTTTCACGTTGCATTTTCTGTTTTTCTGTTAAGTTCTTTGTCAAGACTTTAGTTTTTTCTCTATTTATTATCAAACCTGCTAGATCACCATATTGTTCTATTGTATCCAACAATTTCGTATTGTATCCAAGTGTCTCATAATATGTATAAATTCACTGAAAAATTTCTTAATTCTTTCTGCCATTATTGAAGCAAAGATTTTATAGTCCACATTGAGTAATGAGATTGGTCTATAATTTTTTATATGTGTCAAGTCTGCATCTTCTTTAGGTATTAAAGTGATATTAGCTTCAGTCCATGTCTTTGGAATTTTGGTTTCCAGGAGAATTTCATTGCAAAGTTCTTTCAAAGTTGGAGTTAAGATATCTTGTAAAGCAGTATAGAATTCTGCAGGTAGTCTGTCTGGCCCTGGGGTCTTATCTTTTTTTTTGCCTTTTTATAGTTTCTGTAATTTCCATCATTGATATTGGTTCATTCAATATATTTTGAATGTCCTGGGAAACTTTTGGAAAGTTTGCTTTTTTAAAATATTGCTGTATTTTTTCCTTGGGGATTTCCTTTGCTTTGTAAAGTGTCTCATAATATTCTTTAACAATTTTTTTCATTGCGTCATTTTGAAACTGTATTTCTCCATTTATATTTTGTAATTTCTTTATCATTTTCTTTTCTTTTTCTTTTTTCCAATCTATATGCTAGCCATCTGCCTAGTGTCAACGCTGCTAACATTGAATGTTATTGCTTGACAAGAGATGAAGAAGTAGTTATTTCATATGTTAAAGTTGTGTATTGCTTTAAGAGATTGGATTAAGGCTGGGAGGGGGGAAGAGGAGGATTGTACCTCAAGGCCATGAAATTAAAGAAGATAAGAACTTGGTGGGTTTTCTAATGGAAGGGAAACTGATTCTTTAAATTAATTGGAGAATATGATTAATGACAAAATTAGAAAGGTGAAGAATTGTGTTTAATATATTGTGCAAGGGGGCGGAGATTTCAGATTCCAGCTTCCTTCGAGCAAGCATTTGCCAGTGTATTAGGCTAAGTAAAGGACTTTTAAGGTAAACAATGCCTCAGTCACTTGAAAAGCCCATATGTCAGAAACTTGACATCAAGCTGGAATCTTCCTACTTTTTAAACTAATTAGGGAGTCCCGACCTCCCATCGCTGTCTCCAAGTTTGGGAGGCAGTCTGTCAAAGAGTTGGGGAAGATTCCATCATGGAGGAAGAAAAATTGCCGGCACCAGCAGCCACCCCACCGGGGGAAGGACCAGCGAAGAAGCCGGCAGGGAAAGAGTTTCAGCAATCCTCCCAGCTGGGAGCTAGACCCAAACAACCAGGAGAAATGGTCTGGTTGTCAGAGTGGATTAAGCCCAGTGGAGACTCCAGGAACCTCGGAGCAGCCTTGCCATCCCCAAGGGCTTCAAAGGCAGAGGAAGTGGGACGACAGCAAAGAGAATCCTGCACATCATATTCCCCAGACCAGTGGGGAGCAGCCAGGCCAGCTGAGATTGAATACTCGGGTGAGTGGAAATATCCGTATGCAGCTCAAAGCCAATCAATTGACAATTTAGCAGAAAGGTTTGAAGAACTACAAGTGAGAAGCGCAGAACAGCTCCTGCCAAAAGAGGCCCCCAGCCCCCTTTTCGCAGAGCTAATGGCCCTCCAACCCCTGGAGTTCCCTGCTAGGGCCTCCAGTCCCACAGAAGAAGAGGAACTAGGGCCTGCTCAGCAGTGTGGAGTGTGGCAGTCCCCACAGAAGGAGGGGCAGCAACCTCTGAGCCTAAATCAGCTGATAGAGGCCTTGCAGCAGATTGGGGTGTTGCAGAAGCCTGGTGAGCAACAGCCAATTGGGGGACAACAATCCCATGGAGACTGGTCACCACCCCCAAGTGCCAAGCAACCACTGAGGGGCCCGCAAGTGAGGGAGGCACCACAGCATTTGAGACTAACACGACTGTTAGTAGATCAGTAGCAGAGGGTGCCACCATTCCCTGCAGCCAAAATCCAGAGTAGACAACAACCATTGAAGGGCCTACAACAGCAGATGGTGCCACAATGTCCCACCAACCAACAGCACCCACCCCTCAGACAACCACAGCAGGGGAGGCAGCAGCAGGGCCCAAATGTGCAACCCCTGGGCCTACAGCAGCACCAATGGGGTAGACAGCATCTGGGGGTCCAACAGTAGCAGTGGGGGCCCTGGCAGCCATTGAATCAACAACCAGGAAGGGGCCAGCAGCAACTGGGGACACAACAACAGCATTGGGGGCCCCAGCAACTGTTGATCCAACAACCAAGGGGGGACAGCAGCAATGGCCCCAGCAGCCATTAAACCAACAACTAGGGTGGGGCCAGCAACAATGGGGTCCCAGCAAGCAATGATGAGCCCACCTTTCAGAACAACCTTCGCTGGGGACCCAGAGAAACGGATTTTTTTCCTCAACCAGGTATGCTCTCACTTGAATCGCTGGGTCACATTTACCTGGACTTGGGTGCAATGGTCGATGTGATTGCATCCAACCTAGAGGGAGAAGTATCTGAATGGTTGAACAATTTATATAATGAGCAGGCCCCTGAATTGGAGGACCCCCACCTTTTCCTCCTGGGGCTGAGGGAAAGATTTGAGGACACATCCATCGCCCTCAAAGTGGAAGAACAAATCCATAAGGTAAAGCAAGCTGGCCGGCCTGCCCTAGAGTACATGCAGGAGTTTCGAAAGATGGCAGGTCGGATAGAGAGATGGCCTGAGCAATCAATAATTCAACTTTTTAGAGAAGGGTTAGACGACCACCTTTCTCAGGCTTGTATCTACTGAGCTGTGCCCAACCAGCTGCATGAATGGTACCAGGCAGCGGTGAAATTAGATGTCCAGCTCACCCACTATAAAAAACCTCTTCCATCTGAAGCTGCGCCAAAACCAGGATCCAGATGGCTACCACCCCCCGAAAACCCCCAACGACTGCTATTGCCAAAAGACCTAGACCACCTACAAGTCCGCCAATCAAGTGCTTTCAATGTGAACAGCAGGGACATCGAGCAGTGAACTGCCCAGTTCCTTACCCACAACAGCAGAGTAGACCAGATCCAACAACGAGGAAGAAACCCGTACAGCAGCCACCAAGATAAAAGTCCAACTGGGCCACCCAGAACCCTGTTACCCAGGTTACATCCCCCACCCAGGGTGACCCTGGCCCACAGACCGGACCCACCCCCACTTTACCCGGTTTTGACAGCGACGATGAAGGGGAGAACGACCTGATGGTGAGTCGATGCATCCTACCTTTTTTATTGCCTGCACACATCTGTCCTGTGTGCCATCGTTCACTCCCTAGAGACTAAAATGGACATTGTGAAATTTGAGCGGGCCATGAACAAGAAGTATATATTGGAGGTGGTGACCCTTTGAGAGCTGTATGCAACGAAATTTCATTTCAATGTATGCCGATTGGTGTACATTCAAAGTGACAATAAAGTTATCATTATCATTAAACTCATAATCCCTAAGTCAGGGGCACAAGTAGACCTGAAAGTGCTAGTCGATACTGGCTGCTCCCGATGCATCATTGGCCTATCATGCGCCTTGAGACTGGGCATACGGGCTAAGCCGCTCTCCAAACCTGTGAGGTTTGAGCAAGCCGATGGCTCCCTAATGGGAGGTACTTTAATCACACAATTAATGGAGCCCTTACACCTAGAAATAGGTGAGCACTGGGAGTTTATTTGCTTCCTGGTAGCTCCAAAGATGTCTGAGACTGTGATCCTAGGACTAGTCTGGCTAGACAAATGGAAGCCATTGATCTGGTGGGAAAAGAGAATGAGAACTGTGAGACTACCCATAGGGCCCAATCCCTCCATTGATTCAACAGATGTTACAGGAGAATTTAGCCCACCCAATGAGCGAGTGCACATGGCTGCCTTAACGGCCGTTCATCCCCAGCGAATACCAGGACCTAGCGGGGGCGTTTAGTGAGAAAGAATGTGATACCTTGCCTCCTCACCATCCCAATGATTGTTCCATTGAACTGTTACTAGGGGCGAAACTCCCCCGACCAAGAATGTATGCTATGTCCCCCCTTGAAATTGAGGAGATGCAGCAATATGTAGATACAAACCTAGCGAGGGGGTTCAAGAGATTGGATTAAGGCTGGGAGTGGGGAAGAGGAGGATTGTACCTCAAGGCCATGAAATTAAAGAAGATAAGACTTCCGGTGGCTCCGCGGCGCCGGAGACAGCCTTCCCGGGCTGCCCGCGGCTCAGCTGTGTGATTTTTCGCCCGAAACAGCGCCGATCAGCTGTTCGGGCGAATTTGAAGCCCCCTCCTCGGGAGAAGAGGAGGGGGTGAGCCCCCAGGTAGGGGTCGAGTTCTCCGGGGCTGCCTGAGCTTGGAGCTCGGGCGGCTGAAGGATTGAACTCCCCCGTAGCCTGGGCTGCTCCCAGCTGGCTAGCGTCTCTGCTCCGGACTTTATGGAGCAGAGCCAGGCGTCTGCGACCATCCCTGCTTGAAGGAGAGACTATGAAAGGAAAAGAGCAGGCAGAGCAGTACAAGAGGGAAAGATGAAGAGATGAAGAGGATTATTTTATTTTACTCTCAAGCTTGATGGACTTTGCTTAAAACTTAAAGTGAAAGTGCGTCACAATTGTAAGTAAAAGATGGCGGCTAAACCTCCCCCTAGAACTTTTCGGAGTGCTGGAAATTCTCCGGTGCAACAACAATCATTACTGCAGGCGTTGCATTCTCCTGATGTATTGACATCGAAGGATCTTGAAAAACATACCCAGTTAATTTTGGAGTCAATGGGTGTTAAATTTGTACAGATGGAGGAGAAATTGGAGAAATTGGAGCAGAGAATGGAAGAAAGGATGGAGCAGAAACTTAGAGAGATGAAGGTAGACATTTTGTCCTCAGTGCATAAAGTAGCTAAATGTGTGGAGGTGCTGGATGACCAAGTGGAAGACTTGACTCAAAAGAATGCTATATTAGAAGCAAAAGTATTGGAAATTGAAGATTTAAAAGACAAAATGGATAGCGAACAGAGTCTGGCTCAATTTTACCAGATGCAGTTTGCTGTTAGAATTAGAGGCCTAAAAGAGAATATTAAAGAAGATTTAAAGCAGCTGGTTTCTGAGGCTTTTGAGGGGGTATTGAACCATCCAGCATCTGAAATAAAACAAGGCATGGACAAAGTGTTTCGTGTGAATTCGTGGATTGCTAAGCAGAGAAAGTTGCCTAGAGATGTGGTGGTTTATTTTGTAAAAAGGGAAATTAGAGATGAAGTTATACAAGCTGCCTATGATACCAAAGTTGTGATTGCTGGTCAAGAAGTTTTGGTTCTAAAAGAAATTCCTCCAAAGATTTTAAAGAGAAGGAAGGACTTTATATTTCTTGTGCAAGAGCTCAAGCGAAGAGATATAAGGTTCAGATGGGAGATCCCAGCTGGGTTGAGCTTCATGTATGATGGCAAAAGGTACTGTTTGGGTACTGTGAAGCAAGCGCATGATTTTTACAACAATGTTTTAAAAGCAACCCCATCAACACTTCTGGAAGCTGCAGAGGGATCTGGAGAAGGAGAACATCAAGAGGATGAAGATGGACAGATAGACGAGAAGGGTACAGGAGGAGATCAAGCTGCAACTCTTTTGGATGATCCTAGAGAACAGAGGGTGACGCGTGCTGCCTTAAAACGCTCAAAAAAGATAAAAAAATAAGACCAGTAGAAATCTATGGAACTTCCACAATATACTTATACTCAAGTGGTAGTTGTGTTTTTAAGAGTTTTGGGATGATATGTATGGTAACAGAATTTTTAATTTGGAATTAATGGATAATTTACTACAGAGGAAGAGGAAGAAAGTTTTGTGGGTTAATGCGGGTTAATTTGTGTAAGAACTATCTATTATAGCCTATTTTGGCTAGAGAGGTTAATAGGGATAGGTGCTTGTGATGTGTAAGTGAGAATATGTCTAGGTAATAGTGAATTGTGGAAGAACATAGATGGGAATGATGCTAGTTTTCTTTTATTTTAGTTCTTTATACATATTTAGTATTGTTAAGGATTGGTTTACTCTATATAAGCTAGAGAGTGATGGATTTTAGAGTTTATAATTGTTAGTATATGATTGTTTATGATTGCTTTTTAGATATATACCTTGTATTTTGCTCTGGGAAGTCGGGGGGGGGAGGGGGGGAGGAGGGGAAGTAGAGGGGGGGGAGGCAGGGGAGGGAGGAGGGAGAGGGGGAGGGGGGGAGATAGGGGGGAGGTAGGGAGGGGAGGAGGGAGGGGGAAGGGGGGTTTTTCAAAGGAAAATTGTATTTTAAAACTTTTCAATAAAAAAAAAAGAAATTAAAGAAGATAAGAACTTGGTGGGTTTTCTAACGGAAGGGAAACTGATTCTTTAAATTAATTGGAGAATATGATTACCGGTAATGACAAAATTAGAAAGGTGGAGAATTGTGTTAATATATTGTGCAAGGGGACAGAGATTTCAGATTCCAGCTTCCTTCGAGCAAGCATTTGCCGGTGTATTAGGCTAAATAAAGGACTTTAAAGGTAAACAATGCCTCAGAGTCACTTGAAAAGTCCATACGTCGGAAACTTGACATCCGGCTTATTTGCATTTTCAAAGAAATTCTGTTTAGCCAGTTTGATCTGTTGAGCCATTAGTTCCATCTCAGCTAAATTTAACCTATTCTTTATTATTTCCATTTGTTTCTTGAGTGATACTTTATCTGTATCTGTTTGTAGTTCTGCTTCTAGTCTTCTGAGTTCCTCCCTCAAGTTTAGTTGTAGTTGTTTCTTTTCTTTGTTCTTCTTAGCCATGTAAGTTAAGGCCAAGCCTCTAAAATATGCTTTAGCAGTGTCCCAAACATTTTGGAGTGATGTTTCTTCCTTCTTTTTTATTTTGAAGAAAAATTCCATTTCCTTTGTCGCTAGTTGTAGAAATTTTTTTCCCTTCAGTATCAATTTCTTTAGAGACCATCTAGGTTTCTTCTTAGTTCCTTTCCAGGTCATTTTTATTGGATTATGGTCTGCCCAGTCATTGGCTTCAGTTTCCACCTCTTGAATCATCGATTTCAAGTCCAATGAGATCCATATCATATCAATTCTTGACCATGATTTGTGTCTATTTGAATAAAATGTATATTGTAATTTCTCTGGGTTTCTCTCTCGTCATATGTCTAACATGCTAAATTCTTTTATCATTTTTAAAAATGCTCTAGGTAATAGATTTCCTCCTTTCCTTCCTTGCTTGGCACTTTTGTAGTCCGAGGATTCATCCACAATTGCATTAAAATCTCCGTATTTACTACCCTTAATGCCAACTTGTTATGGTTATATAAGGAAAGAAGTCTGGATACGCATGTTTAAACAAAATATCAAGGGGGAATGTCAGAATCCAGTTATATTTCATTTCTATCTATCTTCTCTGATTTAAAACTAATCCTTATTATCTCCTGGATTCTGTCATGCTAAAAAAGGGGGAGGGGTATGCATGGGGGTTTTACTACTTTCACTTTCAATCAACCTTTTGTTGATTCACTTTGGGTCTGCTAACCATAACAATGTGGTCATCTGCCTTTCATCCTACGCCCCTCTGAAGCTCTTCTCTTTACCAACAGTGAGGGAAAAGGGGAGGGGGAAAGATGCAATGCCTGGAATCTGGGTAATAAGAGGATTGAATGATAGTGCCGATGGAGCCGGACTGATGTTATTTTTCCTGGAGTTAACACCTAGAAATCTGCCGGTTTGAATTGCCCTTGAAGAACTGCGGGGTTGGGGGGCTGCTTGGGAACACTTTAAAACATTGAATGGTGGGGGGAATCCCTCAGATCCTGTCTAGCATGCCTTCAGTCAATTTCTCTTAATAAAAATCCCTGTTGGAAGAAACCATTTCCAACAGTTCTGTTTTCTTAAGATGTAGATTGAAGTGGGTCCTTACAGGGAAAATATAATGTAGGGGTAGTGGGGAATTTATGAAATGACTTTAAAATAATATATTTTAAATTCACATTCTCTACCAAATCTCTATCATAACCAACGAACATTTGACAATACTTTTTAATTGGCTAGTCTAAAGTTGCAATGAAAAATCAGAACTAAAATCCTGAATCCTTCAAAGTAAACAACATAAAGGTTAAAGAATGACATCAGTTCTCCTCTTGGTCATATATTTATATATAACTTTCAACTATTCCTTAAAAATATGATATTTGCAATACTTAATAGTTTTGCTTTGATGCAGTCAATTTGGTCAACTAGATCAGGCATGTCAAAATGCCAGCCTATGGGCCAGATGTGTCATGCTGAAACCGCACCCACCCCATTGCCGGCAATGGGGAAAAAGTCCTGATATGTCACATGATGTCAAATGATGTCGTGAGTTTGACATGCCTGAACTACATGAGTACTTCCCCGGGATTCTCTTTCTTTAGCAGAATCAATCTAACCTAAAAGTTTTTAGTTAGTTGTGATCCTGCCTTGAAGTCTGTCTTTAATGTGTTTCAATCTGTTATAAACTCAGATTTGATGTTTCTACAAAGTGTGTAGCTGTGTTTTCACAAACCTACATGTATTTAATAAAGCTACCAGATCTGAGCTGCAGACATCCAGATCATATAACCCCTAGATGGCAGCAAAGAGATTCAGAAGACTTCACTGTTATATTTTGGTTGTCCAATCCCAGCCCAGATCTGGTTGCTCTCCTTGACAATTGGCTTTATATTGTCATATTAAGTCATAAAATGATTTGTTAGGTTTTTATTCTGTATGCTTCTGAATCTAGTTACTGCAGTTTGTAAACCTTTGTTTATAGTTTGTTAAAAAAAGGATTCCCCTTCATGGATTACTGCCTTGTCATGGCAAAGGGGCTTGCGTAATTCAATGAAGCTATGAGCTATGCCATGCAGGGCCACCCAAGATGGACAGGTCACAGCAGAGAGTTCTGACAAAACGTGATCCACTGGAGAAGAAAATGTCAACCCACTCCAGTATCTTTGCCATGAAAACCCTATGGACAGTACCAAAAGCCAAAACGATATGACGCTGGAAGATGAGCCCCTCAGGTCGGAAGGCATCCAATATGCTACTGGGGAAGAGCAGAGGGCTAGTACTAGTAGCGCCAGAAAGAATGAAGCGACTGGGCCAACGCCGAAAGGACGCTCAGCTGTGGATATGTCTGGTGGTGAAAGGAAAGTCCGATGCTGTAAAGATTTTTTCTCCATAGGAACCTGGAATGTAAGATCCATGAATCAAGGAAAGCTGGACGTGGTCAAACAAGAGATGACAAGACTGAACATTGACATCTTAGGTATCAGCAAACTAAAATGGACAGGAATGGGTGAATTTAATTCAGATGACCACCAGGTATACTACTGTGGGCAAGAATCCCTCCAAAGAAATGGAGTAGCCTTCATAGTCAATAAAAGAGTAGGAAAAGCAATACTGGGATACAATCCTCAAAATGACAGAATGCTCTCAGTTCAAATCCAAGGCAAACCATTCAACAGCACAGAAGTCCAAGTCTATGCCCCAACCACCAGTGCTGAAGAGGATGAAATTGACCGGTTCTATGAAGCCCAACAGCACCCTATAGAACTAACACCAAAAAAATGATGTCCTTATCATCATGGGGGATTGGAATGCTAAAGTAGGAAGCCAAAAGATGACCGGAATAACAGGCAAATTTGGCCTTGGAGTACAAAATGAAGCAGGGCACAGGCTGATAGAATTTTGTCAAGAGAATACGATGGTCATAGCAAACACTCTTTTCCAACAACCCAAGAGACGGCTCTACACATGGACATCACCAGACGGTCAACACAGATATCAGATTGACTATGTGCTCTGCAGCCAAAGATGGAGAAGCTCTATACAGTCAGTAAAAACAAGGCCAGGAGCTGACTGTGGCTCAGACCATGAGCTTCTTGTTGCAAAGTTTAGGCTTAAACTAAAGAAAGTATGGAAAAGCACTAGGCCACTCAGATATGAATTAAATCATATCCCTGTTGAATATACAGTAGAGATGACAAATAGATTTAAGGAATTAGATCTGATAGACAGAGTGCCTGAAGAATCTAGTTCGCAACATTGTACAACAGGTAGCAACCAAAACTATCCCAAAGAAAAAGAAATGCAAGAAAGCAAAATGGTTGTCTGAGGAAGCTTTGTAAATAGCTGAGGAAAGGAGGGAAGCGAAAGGCAAGGGAGAAAAAGAAAGATACACTCAATTGAATGCAGAATTCCAGAGAATAGCTAGAAGAGATAAGAATGCGTTCTTAAATGAACAGTGCAAAAAAATAGAAGAAAACAATAGAATACGGAGGACGAGAGATCTTTTCAAGAAAATTGGAGAGATGAGGGGAACGTTTAATGCAAAAATGGGCATGATAAAGGACCAAAATGGCAGGGACCTAACAGAGGCAGAAGAGATTAAGAAGAGGTGGCAAAATTACACAGAAGAACTATACAAGAATGAGGTTAATATCCCTGATAATCACAATGAGGTCGTCACTGACCTCGAGCCAGACATCCTAGAATGTGAAGTGAAGTGGGCCTTAGAAAAGCTGAGCAACAACAAAGCTAGTGGAGGTGACAGTATTTCAGCTGAGCTATTCAAAATCTTAAAAGACAATGCAATAAAAGGGCTACACTCAATTTGCCAGCAAATTTGGAAAACTCAACAGTGGCCACAGGATTGGAAACGATCAGTTTACTTTCCAATTCCAAAGAAAGGCAGTGCCAAAGAATGTTCAAACTATCGCACCATTGCACTCATTTCTCATGCTAGTAAAGTTATGCTTAAAATCCTACAAGCTAGACTCCAGCAGTATGTGGATCAAGAACTACCAGAAGTACAGGCAAGATTTCAAAGAGGCAGAGGAACTAGAGATCAAATTGCCAACATACGCTGGATCATGGAGAAAGCTAGAGAGTTCCAGAAAAACATCTACTTCTGCTTCATTGACTATGCTAAAGCCTTTGATTGTGTGGATCATAACAAACTGTGGCAAGTTCTTAAAGAGATGGGCGTACCAGACCATCTTATTTGTCTCTTGAGAAACCTATATGTGGGCCAAGAAGCAACAGTGAGAACTGGAGACGGAACCACTGATTGGTTCAAAATTGGGAAAGGAGTCCGGCAAGGCTGTATACTGTCGCCCTGCCTATTTAACCTATATGCAGAGCACATAATGAGAAAGGCAGGGCTAGATGAATCAAAAGTTGGAATTAAGATTGCTGGAAGAAATAACCTAAGATATGCAGACGATACCACTCTAATGGCAGAAAGTGGAGAAGAACTAAAGAGCCTCTTGTTGCAGGTGAAGAAGGAGAGTGCAAAACCTGGGTTGAAACTTAACATTAAGAAAACCAAGATCATGGCATCCGTCCCTCTCAATTCCTGGCAAATAGATGGGGAAGAAATGGAGGTAGTGACAGATTTTATTTTCCTGGGCTCCAAGATCACTGCATATGGGGACTGTAGCCAAGAAATTAAAAGACGCTTTCTTCTCGGGAGGAAAGCCATGGCAAATCTAGACAGCACACTAAAAAGCAGAGACATCACCCTGTCAACAAAAGTGTGTATAGTCAAGGCTATGGTCTTCCCAGTTGCAATGTATGGCAGTGAAAGTTGGACCATAAAAAAAGCTGAGCGCCAAAGAATTGAGGCCTTTGAACTGTGGTGCTGGAGAATACTCCTGCGAGTCCCTTGGACTGCAAGGCGATCAAAACGGTCAGTCCTAGAGGAGATCAACCCTGACTGCTCTTTAGAAGGCCAGATCCTGAAACTAAAACTCAAATACTTTGGCCACCTAATGAGAAGGAAGGACTCACTGGAGAAGAGCCTAATGCTGGGAAAGATTGAGGGCAATAGAAGAAGGGGATGACAGAGAATGGGGTGGCTGGATGGAGTCACTGAAGCAGTAGGTGTGAGCTTTAATAGACTCCAGAAGATGGTAGAGGACAGGAAGGCCTGGAGGAACACTGTCCATAGGGCGCAATGGGTCGGATATGACTTCGCAGCTAACAACAACAACAACAACAAAAGGATAGTTGAAACAAATCATAACTTATTTTATTCTTTTTTTTCTCCTTCCCTGATTTTCATTAATGGATTTGTCTTATTGAACAATGTATAGATTGTTCTAATATAAAATATAAAAAGATACTGAAAGTGCAAAGAATTCTGATATTCTGTACAAAATTGATTAAGGGATAATTAATCTGAATTATAGCAGCAATAGTAATAGCTTTTATTACCATCATTGACTAAAAATACAAAGAAAAGAAGTTCTGATATGAATAAAAATCATACTAAAATTTAATTGTAAAACAAAAATGGTCAAAATATGATGGTACAAACACAAAGAAAAACTTAGCTAAATACATAGAAATAAAATAACATTGAATATCGATCAGACAGTAATGACTATAAATAAAAGATATCTTGGTGGCTGGGATATTTGATTGGATGGGGAGTTATTAATTACACTTGGCCACCTTTGTAATAAGAGCAATAATTTGGAAAAACTAATGTTTTTGGGCTAATGGGCTAATGTTTCACTGCAGGAACAAAGTCTTTGCATGAATGGAATACCCCCAAAATTTCCCCTCTAAAACAGCTTTTGGAAGCTCAGCTTTGGAAGCATTATTTAGCTTAAATGTCTAGCCCAGTTGGAAAAAAACAGGTAGTTACGGGTTCTTTGAAGCAGAGGTATTAATAAGCTTCTCAAAGGAACTTCCTTGAGGTGTCCGTTGAAATGCACCCATTTTCAGCATGCATTATTTCTTATTTAAAAATGCAATCTTGACAGCTGGCAACTCAGCTCAGTCTATCATTTGGGCTGTTACCAGCATACCTTGCAAAATTAATAAAATTCTGAATAAACTGAGAATGAGAAGGCTGGATTTGGTATCATGATAGGGAGAATTTCATATTTTGATACACTCCTGGTTAAATTGTTATCTCTTTGCTATAACATTGTAGTTTCAGGAAAAGAAAAATCTATGGACACTTTGCCTTTTCTTATTTTTTTGAGTGACAAGCTTTCTGTCTCCTAAATCTGTATCTCCCAAGGCCATATCAGTGAACTCCAGGTTTTTCCTTGGATAATTTGTACTAAAATATATGTGCTTTACACTGACTAGAAATGATGCACATTTGCTTCGAGCAATTCTTTGTAATTAATTACAGTATTAAAATCCCTCATTCTCTCAACCATTCAGAATTTGCAAAAATGGTATCAATGCTCACTTATAAGTTTTTAATATCATAAAATATTTAGGTTGACTAAATTTATAAACTGGACAATTTGATTGGTGTGTGATTTGATTTGCTGTATGAATCTAACCTTAATAGGTTTCTGCAGCTCTAAAGGTATCAGAGATTAAAAAGAGTTTTATTTCTATTGAATTAGTAAGAAATAATATGCCACCCAGACAGAATAGCCTGATTGTGAGATGGGCAACTATATGAATATGATTTTTAAATAAATAAAATAAGTATGCAAAATAAAGAACCAGGTTTGATTTGGTTTCAAACTGGCTATTATTTATTTTTATCAAATAACTACACACATACAATGTAAGAAAAAAGATGAAAAACTACAGAAGAATTTTAACATCTTAAAACAGAAAATTAGCAATACTTCTACACCACCATGACTTTCATCTCCTAGGCCTTCAGAGGCAATTTGTTGACCATCTGTAATTATCCTCTAACCTGCTGACCTTGTAATATTAATGAGAATTCTGCAGGAGAAGTCCATGCAATGTGTATTAAGGCATAATGTGATGCCTTTAGGTTCTGTGCATCAGCCACTTCTAACCCACCCATACAAAGAAAAGGAAGAACTTCTGAGAAGTTTAGGACAGGAGAAAAAAGGATAACTAAATGTTAAAAAAAATGCTGCTATCTCTCCACTTTTTCTCTAGCTGCCTTTTACACTTCAGGTGGCAATTTCTGCAGACATTTCTTCTAGAATGTGATAAATCAATACAGTTTGTGTTGTGTAGCTGGTTCTTTGCAGGCAATAAGCGAGACGGAAGGTTCCAAACAGAAACATGCTTTATTGGAGTCAAGCAGAACAGGACTGAAACAGAGGCTGCTGCCAGCTACTTATACGGTTGGCCATGAGGCAGCGGCCAATAGGTTTAAAGGAACCCGTTCCTGCCCCAAATCTACCAATGATATTCCTGGAGACAACAAGTCTGGCTTGGTCCGTAGCTGTTACACAGAAACACCACTGAGTAACCGTTAAGCAGCATTTAAACAGACACGTGAATCAGTACAAGCAAAAATCCCAATACATTACAGTTGGGTTTCATGGAAAGCTCAGCTCCACTAGCCTGGGATTTATAGGAATTTAACTTTTGGTTCACTGCAACTAAGTTTCTGTACTTTCTTACTTTGGTTCTATACATATACTAATCCAGAGGCTGGCTATCTTTTTCAGGTGCTAGATACCACCATGTGACTGCTCATACTGTGCCAAAATACTGCTTATGAAAGTGGCTGAAATCTTGTAAGGTAGACAAATCTCTTAAGACATTGGCATTCTGGCTGAAAATCCAGCAAGATTTTTTCATTCTTTCTTGAAATCAGTGATAAGAGCAACCAACTCATAATATTTGATATTCTCAAGACAGTTGAGCTGTTTATGAAATGTTATATATGTTTATTTAATTTGGAGGAATCACAGTTGGCAATGGGAGATACCATGTAGGATAGGGGTCTTCCAACGTGGCCCTTTTATGACTTGTGGACTCCAACTCCCAGAATTCCTCAACCAGTGTGCCTGGCTGAGGAATTCTGGGAGTTGAAGTTCTCAAGTCATAAAAGGGCCAAGTTTGAAGACTCCTGATGTAGGACATATGGGTGTCCAATTTTTGGCTTTTGTGGGCCACACTGAGTGAAAAGGATTATCTTGGATTGTTTATAAAACATGTAATATAGTTAATGTATATAAATATCACTAAAAATCACATAATGATATAAAAGTTTACAATCTTGTGGGGCCACATTACTAGCTTCCCAGGGCCACATGTTGGACATGCCTGATGTAGAACATAGAGCAGTGATGGCAAACCTTTTAGAGACTGAGTGCCCAAATTGCAACCCAAAACCCACTTATGTATTGCCGGGTGCCAGGTTGCCGTGGCCCACTCGGCGGGTGCAGCTATGGTGGGTGTGGCAGACTGGGTGGGTGTGGCCAGGGTGGGCATGGCAGTCTGGGTGGACATGGCCACTGAATGGGCATGGCTGCAGTGGTCATGGCAGACTGGGTGGGTGTTGCTGGGGTGGGCGTGGCCACCTCAATGTTGCTCATTGGGAAGGATGCCTGTGGGGGCCGGGTAGGGTTGGGCTCCCCCAATCCAGGGGGTCTCTGGTGGGTGGGATGGTGGGCAGGAGGCTCATCCTGTGGGGTGGGGTGAGGTGAGGTGAGGTGAGGCAGGGGGCAGGGCAGGGGTGCCATTGTCACATGGTGAGGCAGGGGCTGGGGCAGCTGCTGCCTGTCACCATCAGCCCCCACACACAGTGGATGCATGGGGGCCAACAGTGTCCGTCAGCAGCTACAGCCTGCTTGCCCCTCGACCAGTGCACTCTGGGGCTCCGCAGACCGCTGCCAATATCGGACCAGCCCTCCAGTAGCAGGTAGAGTAGGGGAAGGGGTAAGTGCATGATGCAGACTTCCGGACGCGCCTACTCTGTCCCATCTGTTTTTGCTTCTAATTGGAGAGCATGTTGCTGCTGGTCATCTCCTTGGCCCCCTGGCAGATCTTGCCCTTGGCCCACATGTGGAGCCTGTTCCCCTTGCACACCTGATGCACCTTATCACTGCCTTGGGCCGCTGGTGCCAGCAGCTCATGCAGGTCCATTAGGCTAGGACTGCTGCCTGGAGCACCTGGCCCTCCCAGCACAAAAGAGGTGAATGGCCGGCTAGCTGCAAAGCCAGATTACAGCAAGGAAGGAAGGCATTGGAGGCACTTGAATGCACGCTAGTCTGGCCATTTCTGGGGCGGTTCTCCAAACTCAAAATAAATTAGGTACCAGTTCTATGGAATTAATCCCACCACTGGGGTGGGGGTTTTTTGGGGTTCTGCGGTAAGATGATAAGTTCAAGGAGGCCATCGTATTCCATTCAGTCATAGGTTGGCGTTTCTGTGATACAACTCTTGTGTTTTTAAAAATGGTTTAAAGGTCAGGGGGAAAAACGCAGTGAGAAGCATCCCGCCACCAGCCACTACTTTCCCCACCCCACCCCACCCCAACAGAGCGCTCCAACCTATCTCTCGCATGGAGCATCCTGCTCCCGCCGCCCCAACCCAACCCTTGCATGGAGCATCCTGCTCCCGCCGCCCCGACCCAACCCTCGCAGAGCACCCTTTCACACTCCGCTTGCAGGGCCCTGCCCACTGTCTCTTTCGGTTTCCCTTCTTGCCGCCAGATATTTTCCATCCATTCCTATGAACCAGGGCTTTGGGTGGAGATTGGCCACCTGCGCCCACCAGGCCCACCCACCAGGCCCACTGCCCCACAGTGCCCATGACCGCCGGCCAGCGCTGCCTCTCCTGCGACCTCCCCTGTGACTGGGACACAGCCACGTTTGCTGCCGCCAGCACCATCCCATCCTCACCCAGCACCAGGAAGGAGAAGACCCACTGGAGGACGATGGCCATTTGGAGGCGCCGTCGGAGCGGCAGGCATAGTGGGGCGAACCGCAACCACATGGCCAGCACGACAGGGTCAGGCTCCTACAGGTTGCCTACCAAGTATAGCTGCAGCTTATCATGGAGGGACAAGCTCCTCATCCTCTGCGAGGCCTCACCCTGCCCGCCCGTAAGCGAGGCGCGTCTGCACTGCTGTGGGGGGAAGGGGGTGCCTCCCCAATGGTGGTTCAGGCTGGCTGGCCTTAGGCCAGTGATGGCAAACCTTTAGAGACCACGTGTGCTGGGCGATAGCATGTGCCCACAGAGAGGGCTCAGCATACTGCCTCTGGCACGCGTGCCATAGGTTCGCCACCACTGACATAAAGCTAAGGATTTAAATGGGTCCCTATTTTATTCCTCTTAATCGTAATTCTTGTTTTAGCTTGGCCTGGTGGGCTTGCTATAGCTTGATTTTGACTTACAGGGCTGTGTGAGCACAGTCATGTACTGATGAGAGCCATTCTTTTTCCACAGGAGTCAAGGAGATTATTTCACTCCTTTCCTACAAGCATCCCTTAGAAGTTTTGTCAGTGGAGGGCAGCATAGGTCTATGTCTGAAATGATCTGGTAGTATTTGGAAGGAGCACATGAGAGCCACATGAATTTCCTAACATGCAAGGTTGCTTCATCTGCTAAGTTACAATTCCTCAGTGGGAGGACACAGATAAATTTGCTAAAAAATTGCAGCAAACATTTCAGCTGAGTTAGTAGATTTGTTACATTTCCCCCCCAAGAGAACATTTTACCAGTCAATCAAAATTTGCCCCCTTCCCAGTAAAAGCATATTATATGTTGTCCCATTTAAACATTTGTTTATTGCCTAAGGCACATCTCTGCCTACCCTGTATTTATGTATAAGTTAAACCAACAGACTGCATGGATTTATTTTATTGTGAACCACAGCTGCAGCTTGTTGTCAGGCTTATCTGGGGCAAGAAAAGAAAGCAAATAAAATGTTGCCTTTTTTTCTCCATCAGAACATGGGAAAGGAAACATAGGTAGTCCTTGACTTACAACCACAACTGAGTTGAATTTTTCTGTTGCTAAGCAAGACAGTTATTAACTGAGTTTTTTGCCCATTTTACGAACTTTTTTGCCACAGTTGTTAAGGGAATCACTGAAGTTGTTAAGTTAGTAACATAGCTGTAAAATGAATCTGGATTGACTTTGCTAGTCAGAAGGTGGCAAAAGGTGATCACGTGATCTCAGAAGGCTGCAACTGTCATAAATATGTGCCAGTTGCCAAGTGTCTAAATTTTGATGACCGTGTGAAAAACAGTTATAAGTCACTTTTTTCAGTGCCTTTGTAACTTCAAACGGTCACTATACGAATGGTTGTAAATTATGGACTACCTGTACTGTGTAGAATGATAATCGAGCCACTGTTTTGTTTCTACAGAGTCCAGAAGGCTACTGTAAATATGGAGGTGAAATCTGCTGTCACCCCACAATATTGGGCTCCATTGAGATGTGTCCTGCACAGATGTACCCATAAATCATGTAATAATTGCTATTGCATAGCCATCCATCTCTCACACTGCGTAATTTTCTCAGGAGGCACGATTAGCTACACCAGGGTGATGTTCAGCCAACTCTCAAGCTAGGACTTAATGATTTTGATCTGACATGTGGCAGACTATCATAGGATTTACTTTTTTGGAAAAAAGATCCAGGAGTGGTTTGAGCAAACATCTGGAAAAAAGGCAGGCCCTTAGAATGAACTTATACTATTATGTTTTATAGACATTTGCTTAAGAAATTAATCAATGTTTATTCATTTAACAAATTTATGTGATCTCTTAACTCACACATAGATGAGTCCAGGTGGCTTACAACATTAAAAATCCATATCATAAAAACCTCAGTCCACCCCCACTCCTGTGGCAACAGCAATGCAATCAAATCAGTGGTGGGATTCAAATATGTGAACAACCAGTTCTCTGTGTGGATGCCACTTCCGGAAGTCCGTTCTGGGCCTCGGCAACAAAAAATTAGCTACTGATTCTGCTGAAGTGGTGCAGACCGGCTGAATCCCACCACTGAATCAAATCAACCATTTGATCAACTCTATCTCCATTTGTGGTTCTCAGGCATACTGACAAAACCATATCTTCAGGGTATTTTAGAAAAGCAACAAGATGGGCCAACTGTATCATGGGGAAGGGGCCACCACCAAAAAAGCTCTTTTTTGTGAACCTACTGGATGTACATCTTTAATCAATGGAATTCACAACATACCCTGGCTTCCCATCCTGGTGGGCTGGGTGGATGTAATGTGGGGCAATGTTGCCTTTGTTCCTAGACTCATAAATGTCAACATAAGCAAGCTACTACTCCAATACACATAGATGAATATACCAGAGAAAGTGGGCATTTTCTTTAATTGTCCCAACAAAGGCTCAAGGTTGACTCAGCCTTCCATCCTTCCGAGGTAGGTAAAATGAGGACCCAGATTGTTGCGGGCAATAAGCTGACTTTGTAATAATACCGCTTGGGGTGTGTGTGAAAGCCCTAACAAGCAGGCATATACACAGAATGAAGGCTACTGCTAAGCTTGTAAGCCGCCCTGAGTCTTCGGAGAAGGGCGGGATATAAATGGAATTAAAAAATAAAAAAGTAAAGGAAGATCACCTTCAAGTGAAGCTCCTCCATACATGATAATTTCATGCACTCATTTATGCAGATTTAACGCTGAGCAAACATTGCATTAATTGTAATGAATAAATGAAACAGTGACATTTATTATGGTTGTGAAAACTAACAGAAAGATATTGTGCTTGTCCAACTCTGAAACACTGCTTATTTATTTTCAAAGTGTACAAAATTCTGAGAACACATGGTTTAAAATACTTTGTGCCCCTTCTCTGGGAATTCAAGGGAGGCTCCAAAAATCATCAAAATGAAGGCCACAACCACATGAGCAAGTCTTATCCCTAGAGTCTTGACTCCCCTCCTCCCCTCTCTATGCTTCTTTAAAAGATTTGTTCAGATGGATAGTTTATCTTTTTTATTTGCTTTTTCTCTCAGGAGAACCTCTTATCCAGAGAATGAAATCTAGTGGAAGAAAATGTTTGGTGACTTTCCATAATATGTTTCCTCATCAGGTGTCTTTGTAGACATGCTGGCTGACATGATTGAACTATTGACGACCATTGCCCGTGTATTTACGGTGTAGTCAAGGTGAAGATTGTAAATGCTTACAAATGGAACAGCAAACAAATGGAAGGAATTCTTCATTGAAGCCTTTTAAGTGCTTAACACCCTGGCTTAAGAAAAGAAAGAGAATAGTACAAACCTTGAGCAAGATGTGGGAAGGACACATTATTCTTAAAGTGTCAAAAGAAATGCGTAGCTTCAGGGCAGACATATTTCTAAAAAAGGCCTTCTGCATACAAAATGCTTCCAGCCTCTGGATTTCTTAGGTGAGCAAAGTCCTTGTTTCTAAGATAAGCTAGTATCAGGAGGAGAGGGTCATTCAAACAAAAGGCATTTTTGTTTAAATTAGTTAGCATTGCAAGTTGTAATTGGGTTTATTGGGTTTATCTGTTTCTTTATAAAAGGATTTCTATCTGGAAGAAATTATATCTTAACACAGTTTTTATTGAAGCCTTTAAAAAAAGAAATTAAAAACCAATCCAAACTAATATAAAGGGAGAAAAAACAAACAAAGACAAATTAAAAAGTACAAGAACAGAAAAAAAGTTTAAGGAAAATAGAAAAGAAATATACAGGTAGTCCTCGATTTACAATAGTTCACTTAGCGACTGTTCGAAGTTACAATGGCACTGGAAAAAGTGACTTATGACCATTTTTCACATTTATGTCTGTTGCAGCATCCCCAGGGTCTTTGTATAGGACTACCTGTACAAAGATGTAGCTTCCAATATTCTTTACAGCAGTTATACCCACCATTATATTTTAACAGAATAACAGAGTGGAAGGGAGGTCTTCTAGTCCATTGGTCCCCAACCTTTTGAGCACCAGGGACTAGTTCCATGGACAAAGGTTTTTCTGCGGACCAGAGGGGGTGTGGTTTCATGTACTACCTGCATCCCGCAGATGGAGTTTTGCTTGTTTGCATGGATCAGTTTCTGGCATGCTGCAGCCCGGTGTTGGTCCACGGACCGGGGGTTGGGGACCCCTATTCTAGTCCATCCTCCTGTGTAAGGCAGGAGACCCTGTACCATTTCAGACAAATGATTGTCCAGTCTCTTCTTAAAAATCTCCTGCGATGGAGCACCCGTAACTACTGAAGGCAAGCCATTCCACCTGTTCATTGTCCTACCTGTCAGGAAATTTCTCCTTAGTTCTAGGTTGAATCTCTCATTGATCCAACCTTTTATTTTAACTTTTCTTTATGAAATTACAGCATAATGTTCTTCTTTCTATAATGTATTCTGTCTAGCTGGAAAAATTATTCAAGAAAGTACAGAGTGGGAGTGGGTGGGAAATGAAGGTAACGTGAAGCTCCTATAAGCTCCACTGGTTCAAAGTGTTGGTGCAAAGTCATAACCTTATCACCATTTATGAAGCTGACGTAGCAAGCAGCTTTTGTTTCCATGCAACAGAGTGCATTTCAACACAAATTCATTTGACTTAATTACATTTGACTAAAGTTTTCTTAGATTTCAGAAAATATTATTGCTCACTTTAAAAGCATTTTAATTTCTCTTATTTTGCATAATAGTGTAATTTTTTGGGGGTGTTTTTGGTGTGTGTGCCTTGGTGTACACGTGCCATAGGTTTGGCACCACGATTCTAGTGGGCAGGAGCTGCAATAGAAATACATGCCAATATGGTCATACTGATAGCTCAAGTTGAATGGAAAAATGTTAAGTAATAAAGATTGTTCTTAAATAAGAATGTCTGATTAACCCCTTTCTAAATCAACCCACACAAGAGTGCTTTAGGTGTTAAAGTGCTTATTTCCTGTGTCAGCTGATTCCACTAATCCTGTTGGCAATGGAGTTTGACCAATACGTTGGTTCATTTTCTTCTGCTGAAGATAACAGAAGGACCTTATCTTTCTTTCACCAGGAACGAATATTGCTCCCATGTCCAGGGAAGAACAATTAGCTACTAGTGACCAAATATATTTGAACATGGATTTTATTTTACTAACCTGAAAAGGAAGCAGCATATAATGAACATTGCTAGGACATTTCCAAGGAAGTGGTTGATTATGTCAAGTTAGCTATTAAATGATTATTTGCTTCATAGTTACAAAAACGGTTTTTGCCTTTTGTTCTGTGTATGCAAATAGGAATATGTTCAGTTGTTCTGGAGGTGGGTGGGTAATTATACTTGGTAGAGAAAGGTGATACTGTGTGTACATAAGCTACAACTGGCTGAAATTTTCAAAAATGTTTCAATGATATGTTCATGTACAAAATTTGTGTGAAATAGTGAGGACATCCTACTAATTATAATTTGTGTAAGAATATTGTAAGACATACTGGAAATGTATATGAGTTTTTATACCTGTGTAAGTGATCCTGCTTTAGCATTGGAGAGTTGGTGATGAGTAAGGAAAATACATTCTAAGATTTGGGATGATGATAGAGGAGTACCTTACCTCTTACAGATTTTTAATGTTTGAACACATGTTTTGAAATGTTATTATGATTATGTTAGTTGATGTATCCTACCTGAATTATGTATACTTATTTAGAAATAGTAACATTTGGTTATTTAAGAGAATTATGCGTGTATTAAGAATACAAAATCAGCAAAGCATGGGTTATTACTGTCTTGCTTGAAAATAATGATTATTTGTAATAGTGGCGGATATCTGTAGGATGAGGGTGAAGGTTCATTCTCCGAGCTTGTGGGTTGGTTTCCAAATGTTTTGTTACCAGGCTTCAGCAGCATTTAGCATGATTATTTTCTGAGAATTTAAAATGATTATTTTCTGAGTAAAGCTAGCAAACATGAAAAATTTGCTACCTGGCCTGAAGGCCAGGGTCTCTTTAATTCCAAGTTCATGGAAATTATTTTGAATTGCCAAGTACGCACTATAGTGTATGTGGACTAAAAATGGGAATATTGGATCAATTATTTATTTGTTGGTTTCTTACTATAGCTTTTTAGTCATTTTTAGTATGCTTTTCACTAAAAGTATAAAATTGGAAAATTATCCTACTTTGGACACTTAATGCGAAAAGACCTAGTTTTCTGGTGAAAGCTCCAATGCTAAGAAAGGTGGAAAGGAGGAAGAGAGGGTAACCAGCAGAAAGGTTACAGTATCAATAGGTGCAAGAAGACCTGAAGGACTGTGTTAAAGAGAGATCATCATGGACAAAATCTATGTATGTGGTTGCTAAGAGTTAACACCAACTTGATAGCACATAATCAATGTATTTGGAAAAGGCTATTTAGGCCACTGAATTCAACATTGCTCAGATAGGTGTGTGTGTGTATGTGTGTGTATAGAAAATTCTTGTTATTTTCTTATTACTATGTCCATACAGTTTTCTTGGCATCATTACAGAGGGGTTTTTCATTATCTTCCTTTGTTTTTTGGATTTTTGACTCTAGTCTTGCCAACAACTCTGGAATTTCCAGATAGTTTCTTATTTACTAAGCAGTGCAGGAATCCAAATTAAATATTCTCTAAGAGATGGCTATCTGGCTTCCACCTGAACACATCCAGTGAAGATGAATGTAGCACTTTTCCCTATGCAGTTGGTTCCTCTACTGACCTGCTCTCTTTTGGTTAGGAAAAACATTTTTGCCTAATATTCAGTGATACCTTTTCTGACATTCAATTCAATGTGACATCCTTTCTAAAAGTATTATGATTACCACTCTTGATCTTTTCTTCTCAAGGCTAAATTTTCCCAGCACCTTCAGTCTCTCTTCAGAAGACCATTCTCTAGGCATTTTTGCTTTCTCTAAATGTGTACCAGTTTGTCTGAATGGGGTGTTCAGAACTGCGTACATTTGAGAAGTGATCAATGCAGAGCAAAGTGAAACTATTACTTTCTGTGATTTGATGTATTGTAGTCTAAAATTGCATTTAGTTTTTCTTTCTTTCTTTTTTTGGCAGAGAAATCGTATTACTGACTCATGCATTTTATAATCAATACAGTTCCAAGATATTTTTCAAGAGAACTATGCCCAAGCTGGGAGAACTTTGCCTCTGTTAAAATTCATTCTATTATTTTCAACCTATTTCTCTAACTTGTCAAAGTCATTCTGAATTTTATTTCAGTTTTCTACGTTATTAGCTATATCATGTAATTTTGGGTTACAGTATTTGCAATTTTTATAAGCATTGCCATCCATATCCAAGACATCAATAAAGATATTGAAAAATAAAGGGTCTAGGATGTAACTCTGCTACACCCCACTCAGTATCTATTTATTTAACATTTTTACTTAGCTTCCCATCTTATGTTGAACTCCAGGCAGCTTCCAATCAACAATTAAACATCATCATTAAAAATGATGTAGCATGAATCTATTAAAACCATAAGCATTGAAAATTTGGCACTGAAGTTAAACTTCCAACATCTTTATTAAATCTTCTCAACCACCTCCACCTAGCGTTCCCAGTACTTGGGGGAAAAGCCAAGTCTTCAGTGCTTAATTGAATGCTAGGAGGGTAGAGGCCTGCCAAACAACAAGAGGAAGCAAGTTCCACACGTTAGGGGCTGTTACAGATCCTTAGATCCCATAAGATGGAAATGTTTAAGGGAAGGGACTAGGTGTCTCTAATCCTGTGGGTTCAAGTATGGCTTTTCGAGAAGGGGTGTGTGTGTACCTCTGCCTCCTTCAGGGCAGGCAGTACCACTCCATCCACAAAGAGGCAATAATCACCACTTGGACTCAGAATAACAGTTAGAAGGGACCTAGGAGATCTTCTAGTCCAAACACATAACACCTCCCTGGAGATTTTAACTGTTGTTTCAATGAAGAACCATTATCCCCAACAGTGTGCAATAAAACCACATAAGATATATGATCACAATAGTTAAAACTAAATAGCAGGGCCATAATGACACCACTAAGAAAAGTACATTAATAGTAATGAGCATACGATCAAACCAAAGCCAGGAAAACTGGCAGGTCTTTAGCTTATGATGAAAGCCAACTAAATCCTATAATTTTGTAACATATTTTAAGGATAAACTCCTTAGGATTATATTACAACATATCTTTGCAAGTGATTTGCAAGAATACTTGATCAGCTGCTAAGCAGATACTGAATATTCAGGTGTCAAACCACACAGGACTCTGTGTCTCAGTATAAGCACAGTGATTATTTACTTAGTAGAACTTACTACTGTTTGTTTGCCATTCCAACCAGTCCCAAACAATGTCCAGAGGACAGAAAATTAAAAATAGTGAGGTCAAACCATAGCATCACAATGGAGGTGCCATCCACTAGAAGCAAGCCCAAACTCAATTGCCTCCAAATGTTCTATCAAGGAACCACTTTTTCATAGCTTGTGGAAACTCACCAGAGAGCTGATGCTTTGTATGCACTCTGGGTAAACCGTTCCACAGTATTTAACTGGTTGGCAACATATAGCTATATGGAGAGAGTAAAAAAGATGCTCTTGACAGATATAGCTATTGTTCTCTGGACAAAAGAGCCTAAAGCATGTTTAAAATCCATAATGCCCAGATAATGCTTAGAAGTGGTAACACCTCTCTAATTCACTAAATTTTAAGTAGTAGGAGAAGGTACAGCAAAATCCATACTTGCAAGATTCTACTATTATAGCTAATTTCAAAAGAATTAGTTTTAGACATCCTATGGAATTGATTTCGTAGTCTAGTTTACCAAAAGGGGTAGACAGTAGTGCCGTACTTTCAGAAACAGCCTTAATGTCCATGGATGTTTCCTATTCCAACAATAAACCTGTGGCATTTTGCATAAGCTGCAATTTACATATCAACTTCAAAGGGAGTTCTATGTAACTCTTCAGTAAACCAACATAAAGACAAACATTTCATAAACCCCTGTGGTAAAGTTATTCCTGTGAAGAAACAAGTCACACTGATAAAACAGACAAAGTTGAGAAAAACACTCCTAGCTGTGGGAGCTATTTAAAACCCCATTAATAAATGTGGATCTAGGATTACCCAGGATTATGTAGTTGCTTCATCTGTTTATGTGGGCAGATGAAGCAACCCCACAATCCAGGTTGCTTCATTCATGAGTGTCATCTAGAGCAAGAAAACTCCTTAATTCATGGACAAAGGAGTCATGTATCCAAAGTGCTTCTTTTAAGTGTTTTGATTTAAGGTCTGCTAATCTTGTGCCCAAATATAAATCAGTGGATCAGATGATGGGACTATCTACAATGACACAGCGACTACAGCATGCTATGTAAAACACTTAAGATCCAGAGACCTTTGCTGAACTACTGCAAGCTATCCATCTTGCTATCAGTAGATACAATCAATGTTGTTCCTATTCTAATCTCAAAGGTCACTCAATGTGCAGTATGTACTGTATCTCTTAAGAGAGGTTATATTGAAATTGTGGGGCTAAAGGGAAAACCTTTCTCTTCATCACAAAAATTCCATGGACTTCATACAAATAGCATTAAAAACTATTCATGTTATCTGTCACCCGTTATCAGATATTTTTTTAAAGAAAGAAATTGTAAAGAAATGATTAGTACTAAGATTCTTTTGCATGCAGAAAGTGACCTCTGTGGTGGAGGAAGAAAAGTTTATGTTGCACATCCACCATCTTATTATAACATCCCATAAAACTGTGAATCAGGAAGTGATATGACAGGAGAAAAAAGTGTGTGGAAATGCTCTATAGCTTGAGCATTGAACCAAAGAATGAATTCCTAAAAACTAAGATATGCCTTGCTCTGAATTTCAACTTTAATGTAGTTTGTTGGAAAAGCTAATCAAGATGGCTAAACCATAATGTGCCTTGTTTGGTTTTAGATTAGCATAGTGTGTTATTCCAATCACTGTGTTTTATTAACAATGGTTTATAGCATATAAATGAGCTATAATGGGACTGCTTTTTGTGAAGGATTTTTCACCCAGTTGTTAAAGAGCTCAATTGGTTGATCAATCCTATAAGAATTGCTCTCTTTCTTTCTGAAAAGGCTCTTTTTCTTGAGCAATGTCTCTGTATAGTCCAGGGTTTCATAAATTCTTCAGTTCAGGGATCCGCATCATGAAATTTCAGATTGTTCATCAATCCCGAAACATTTATTATATTAAAGTATGTTAATAAGTAGTACTTTAACTAATAGCACTATTAATAATAACACCATTGACTCCATGGATAATCCCATTAACCCTTGGGGTCAACACTGATCACTTTGGAGTACCCTGGCATAATCCAATCTCAGATGATGTTGCATATGGACTATCATTTATTTAGCTCTGGACTGGCTAAAATTAGCTTTGCAGCTCTTCCTTAGGAGAAAAAGAAGATCCAGTATTAAGAAAACCATGTTACTGGTTTGAGGCTGTGTAAAGATGACCCAGGTGCTACTGGGAAAACAGCAGAATTCACAGTGGGAGAATTTAATTGATTATGCCCATAAAGTATTTTAAGCTATATATGTTTGCTTTAGAACAGTGATAAATTTTCTTCTTCTGGAAACTGACCACTTGATACAAGCAGATAATCTAACCTCATGATCCACCATCATGCCCACCCGTTGTCTAATTCATTTGCTGTGGGTCATGTGCCTTCCTAAAAATAGTGATATCAATTAGGTTATAGATATTGCACAAAAGGGGCGAAAGCCCTAAATAAGCAGGCATATACATAGAATGAAGGCTATTGCTAAGCACATTGGTTTGTGCTTAAAATTGTAAGCCGCCCTGAGTCTTCGGAGAAGGGCGGGATATAAATGGGATTAAAAAAAAAACACTGATAGTAATTCAAAATAGAACTAGAAAAAATGAAGTTTTGTACATTTGGTCATTGATAATGAAAACAGATGATGCCCCTTAAAATACTAACTTTAAGCCATTTCCTTATAGCAGAATATACAATGTGGGTAGCCAAATGTATTGGAAATTTTTTAAAGCACTCTTTAGAGATGAGTCTGCTCTAGTTCAATTTCTTTAGGATCCTTTCCTTTCCTTTCCTTTCCTTTCCTTTCCTTTCCTTTCCTTTCCTTTCCTTTCCTTTCCTTTCCTTTCCTTTCCTTTCCTTTCCTTTCCTTCCCTTCCCTTCCCTTCCCTTCCCTTCCCTTCCCTTCCCTTCCCTTCCCTTCCCTTTCGCCATTCATCTCAGTCAATAACTCTAGGCTGCTTACAATTAAAAAATATACTACAATAAAAACACTTAAAAAACAATTATTTAACTGAACAGTATAAAAATGAAGTGGTAAACGTTATTTATAATTTGTTTCTAATGACCTCCCTAACTTGCAAAACATACCTTTAAAGTGCAGCACTCACTGTGACTTGGTTTCTAAAGTCTAACAGTGTTCTTCTATGAGCCAGGAGAGGATGTGGAGGTGCATGGCTTAATGATGCTTGAACTGGCAGCCAGAAATGATCTGCACTTCAATTCAAGCCCAGCTCAATGAGATGGAATGAGCTCCCGTTGCTTGATTCTAGCTCCTGCCCACCCAGCAATTCAAAAGCATGCAATATTGCAAGTAGATAAATGGGTACCACTTTGGTGGGGAAAAACCTAGCTGCATTTGTGTGTGCAGAGTGGAAGCCAGCGCTGGACCTGGTCTGAAATGAAGCATCATGAATCAAGGCAAGGCTAAACCAGCCAAGGAGCCTGGAAGAACCAGCAACCTGAACATTGCTAGCTAATTGGTATAAAGTTAATTCATCCCCTGTGATGCGCCAAAGATAGGCATGCAAGCACTGAAAAGAACGAGCTAGCAATTTATGGTGTCAGGACTCTATGATGTCGAGCATGTGAGATTTCCATGACATTGTAGATCATACACTAAATAAATAAATCTATGTACCAAGTTTTGATCAAAGTGAATCTTACTCAACATTTCCTTTCTTCTTCAATTATTTCACTCTTTTTAATGCTTTTTTTAACATGGAGATTACGTTTGAAATACTTTTTAAATTCTGTGGTAAATATTCTTTGAATAGCTGTTTGGCAAATTTTATTTTTACATTGTCAAGTGACTTAATCTTGGATATTCCCACAAATAACTTATTCCTGTGTGAATAATGTGTCTTGCAGAGAGAAAACATTTTGTTTCCACTACTACTGTAAAGTTTCATTTCAGGATTTGAAAATCACTGTAAGAGCTTACAAGACTATAAGACTAAGCATTTAGTTGCTATCATTGGACCATTTTGTTTAATTTGTGAGAATTCTGAGGGTCAAATTGATCCTGCACAGAGAAACCCATCTGCCAAAGTCTCTTGAATACAAGCAGAGTTATGAGTTATGAGAGTTATGAGTTATGAGCTCATAACTCTCAGAGTTATGAGCTAAAGGCAAATGGTGAAGGAGGGCTACACTGCAAGAGGAGAGCCCTTGGAAGTGTGTCTGCTTAGAAGTTGGTCCTCCCTGCTTAATAGTTCTGTGCTTTAAGCAGCCATAATGAGCCACAACTGAATTTCTGGGAGGCATTTTTTATTAGAGAGAATGCTCATACTGAAACAGCATCTATATTAGCCAGTTGACTTACTCTTAGTAGCCTCTTCTTGGTTCACTTTCTAGACCAGGGGTAGGCAACCTCGGCTCTTTTATGACTCATGGACTTCAACTCCCAGAATTCCTGAGTCAGCTATGTTCATGAGTCATAAAAGAGCCGAGGTTCCCTACCCCTGTTCTAGACTCTGTCTATAAATGGTCTCTCCCGGTTAGGAGGCTTTTCTGGTAACAATCCTGGACCTATTCCCAGTACTTCTTTTATGTCCTGTTGATTACATGCTATAGGACTTTAACATTGTCCTTACCACTTAAACCCCTCTGGAGGAAATCTATTAACTTTTACATGTGAACAAATATGAGCTTCAAAGAATGAAATTGATATAGCCAATTTCCCTATTTAATGTTTAAATGCAGATCATACTATGGTCCTGTGTTGAGTATGTCGTGGAAAAATATTTTGAAATGCTGTTTCCAGGAAAGCTCAATATACATTTCTTCTTGAATTAGACAATAACTGTATAATTTTCCTTGCTGAATTCATATAAGGATATCAGGTAAATGGTTAGCTCTGTATTTACTGTAGTTGTAAGCAAAAGTTGCTAAAGTGCAGAAACTGAGTATGTCTCAGTTACTATGTTATTACTGAAGAGGTACTGACTTCTGTTATTCCTCTCACTGGTGCAGTTCAGGTTTATATCATGCAGTTACAAATTTATTCAGGCTATTTGTAACTTCCCATTTTTCACATTGCTGCTTCCATTCTGAAAAATCTATTTTCTCCTACTCAAACACCACATAATTTCTTAAGGTTAAAAATAAGGACTCTGCATGTATTTTTTATTGGTAACATCTATTTTTCAAAACATAATCAAAATTAAGATCCTGATTCGATCCTGAATTAAGTCAGAAACTAAATGTTAATAGAAGGTGGATACTGGGTTAACAGCTTGAATCCTTGTAAAATGCTGGATAAAACACCTTTGAATTAATCATCAAAAATGAATTGCAGCAGAAGAAGGCTGATACAACACCCCCCTGCATCTCTACCTGGTTTCCAACAGTTGGAGCTTGTTTCATACTTGTTCTAGGACTCACCTTTTCTCTATCTATGCTTATATTTCAGTAAGGATTGTGCTGGACCCTCCTCTAAAGGAGGAGCAGGGAAGGAGGAGTCAAGCTAAAGTTTTTTAAGGGAAGATTGAGTAAAAACACAAAGAAAAAATAGCACAGTTGGATTTTTAGCATTGTTTCTGTGCACATGTGTATACAATCCATCCTGGGGGAAGAAAATAACCACTTTCCTCAAGAATGCTGAGAACCTATAAAATTGTGAAAACTTTGAAAGGACGATTTGGTGTTGTCCATGGAGCCATTCAACATAATCAGTACTTTTCAAGAATTGGTATCCGATCACTCACTGTGAAGGTAATTGGAACTTCTTGTTAAACATTTGACCAATTCTTTCTTTCAGTGCAGAGTGTTATGTGCTGAAAAATTTATTGTTATATGCAGATAATTTTTCTTAAAGCAAACACAAGAAAATTATTGAGCAAAACTAGGTTTCCAAGTTCTGATTTATTAGAGACTGTTGACTGCAGATGTATCGACTTAACAAATACTAGTGTGTATCCTGAGTTTTAAACTATAGGTTAGATTATTTTGAAAGGTGAAGGTTCACAGATCCTGTTTAAATGTATGGAATGTATGGAGATAATTGTTCTTAACAATAGGTTTAAAGTTAATATGGAATTATTAGATATCAAAGATTACATTTATGAAGTTTTATATACTCCTATACTATCTAATACAAGAAAACAAGATTGTAGAATTTGCATTTTTTTCTGATAGAACCTGGATGCTCAATTCAGGCCAATCTGAAATCATGAAAGTTAGTAACCGGATTAGTGGGGAACGAGGTCTGCTTCTCACTAACGTTAAACTTGTTTCTGCTCTGGGTTATTTCACTTCCATATGATAAAAGTCTTTCTCAAGTCAGTTAATAACCATAAGGAAACCTATTTTCTATTATATTACCCTTGCTAAGAAATTTAGTCCAAGATTGAGGCTTCCCTAGTCCCCCTCGCTCTTTTCTTTATCATCATCCTTGTAGCCATCACTAACTGGGGCCCTGAGGCAAGATGCTTGTGAAATCCCATTACTAATTTTCTAAATTGTCCTTCTCAGATGGATTACATGACTTAGGGCTAGCTTCTATCTTTGTTCCTACAAAAAAGCCATAATACTTGGTGTTGTTGCACTTTATTTCTTTTTAAGGGAACTAATACATACCCCCATTTTCTTTGAGCAGTGGGAAGATATATGGGCACAATGCTTATCTGATTCCCTTTGAAAAGAAAGCACTAGAAGCTTGTGGTGTTTTCAAATATTTGACTTTATTTGCAAACCTATAAGGTGGCAACCAATGTTAATGTTGTAAGTTAAACTGAGTGTTCCCTATCAGGTTTTCATAGAGACAACCAGGCTCTAAAGTTTATTTTATTCCTGTCTCTTCTTTCAGTTGTTTTCATTATTTCTTTTCACAGACTTAGACTGCAATATTCTTAGCTCAGAGAAAGACTGGAACAGAAAAACCATGTCCCTACCCATATATTTTCTAATAATTCTCAAATGTTAGCAGCATCTAGCTATGGAAAGCAGTAGATAACTTCCCTAGCCATATTTACCAGGACTACTTCTAGCTCCATTTTTTTTCTGGTACAGATTACCAATTTATAGTAATATCAGTTTATACTTAGCCAAAACTTTCAGTTGCTCTATCTTAAGCCACTTAAAATAATTTTGTTTGGACACCAATGCGTGTAACAAACTAGTTCAGTTATATTATTAATTTTATTGGTATGATCAGTACAATTCAGGAGATATAGAACCATGTCCTTACTTTTTTGAAGGGCAAATTGCAAATAATTTTTTTTTAAACTCAGAAAAGAGGAGAAACATTTCTACCTGCACATTATGTTTTAGCTACATCATTGTTATATTTTCACGTAGCCTTAATACTAGGATTAGCTTATTTCTTTATCAGATGTGAAATTTCAAGATTATTTTAGTTTAAGAGAATACCTATTTTTAATACCGCACACTGTAAATTATTCCTTCTTACCACTTCCTCAGCCATAGGATTGCATTATTTAGACTTCCCTGCTTTTACCCTCTGCAAATTTCTAAAAACAGAGGATGGGAGATGACAGCAAAAGACCTGGGCTCAGTGTTGCATGGGGAAAGCATTAAAGAGATTTCTTTACCAAAATTAGGAGTACTAAATTTGTAATGGGTTTACAAATTTGTTGAGACCAATGGTTTGCAGTTAGCCATGTCTTTTATCTATCTCAATATTTCACTGGTCAGTATTATTGCCCCTTCAACAATTACCCAGCAGAATCTGATTATTAGCATGTATATATTTAAAAACAATCAAATATGGCTGAGGATTTGGTAAGGCAAGTTAATTAAGAAAATATTAAAATAAAAAAACAGAAAAACAAAAATATTTAACTGGAATTACTTTTTTGCATACCTAAAAATTGAGATCAAAGGTGAGCCAAATATAGTAATCAGGGAAACATAGGTGGCAGAAAAAGACCTAATGGTTTATCAAGTCTGCACTTTGGGTATTCTTGTTGTTATTTGATTATAGATTAAAAATTATTCAAGACTCTTTGCCCTTGCTTTCATTTACAGCCAGTGATATTTTCTAATCTTTTAAATAGTATGTATGTATTTTAATTTTTTAGTATCCATTGTAATAATTTTTACAATGTTTAATCTTTTTTATTGGATTATTTTGTATATCCTACAAAACTGACAACAAACTAAATTGTCATTAATTATTCAACACTGTTATATAATCTTTCTGATTTTTTTTACAAACTATCAGGCAAAGTGAAAGGCTAAATATTCATTCCCACTAGAGATGGTAATACGTACTAATTTTATTACATACTCTCCAGTGAATCCAGAAATGCAAGATTCTAAGAAATCTAGTGCCATGCATGAAATATTTTTGTTTATTTTTTTCATGATTTGTTGAAATAGGGCTAAAAACAATATAAAGTTAACAAGTTGAATCATCAAATTCAGTTCCCAAGTTTTCTTCACATATACTTTTAAAACTTTTAAGATAATTTTGAAACCATGTAAGAAATACAGTAATGGAACTGGAAGTGTTTGAAACAGGCATAATAATTTTAATTACAGCTATTCTGCTGAGCAATGATAAAGAAATTGTCATTACTTAAATTCTTTATCTTTCAGAAGCGAGGATCATAATTATATGATCTTGATTAGTACCATTATTGGTAATAATTGCTCTTAAGCATCTAAATCCATCTGAGATAAGTTCAGTAGTTTTGTGAAGTCATTGTTACATTTCTTTATATGTTGAATAACACCAAATGATTTAATAAAATTGACTTCTGATCCCACTGCTGTGTGAAATATATTTAGTCTGATATTCAGTCTCTAGGATTTGAAACAAAACCAAAACCATATTTATTGCATTATATTCTTTCATTTAAGAATTTGAATATATTTTTTTAATATTCCAAGATAATTTTATGATGAGTCTGAAATAAGAAAGTAGGCATGCTTGTTTTAGCTCCCCTTTTTGTCAATTAATATTGTTCATATAGCCAAGCAAGAATAGAATAGAATAGAATAGAATAGAATAGAATAGAATAGAATAGAATAGAATAGAATAGAATAGAATAGAATAGAATAGAATAGAATAGAATAGAATAACAGAGTTGGAAGGGACCTTGGAGGTCTTCTAGTCCAATCCCCTGCTTAGGCACGAAACCCTATACCATTTCAAACAAATGGTTGTCCAATCTCTTCAAAAATTCCAGTTATTATGTCATGGGCTCTGGTGAGCAGGAATGAACACACACAGCTGAGTACAGAGAAACTCATTCTTTTATTTAAGCTGGAACTGTACTGGGGACTTGGGGTGCACCCCACCACAATATATAGCCAAACCCTTGGGTAGCAACCAATCATATTGAACCCATGCTTGCCGCCCAAGATTGACCAATTGCAGGACCGGAGATGTCCTGACTGGGTGGTGTGGTACCAAAAGCCCAGTACATAACACCAGTCTTGAAACATTGAGTTTCTGGAGGCAAGTTGTGCCACTGATTAATTGTTCTAACTGTCAGGAAGTTTCTCCTTAGTTCTAGGTTGCTTCTCTCCTTGATTAGTTTCCATCCATTGCTTTTTGTCCTGCCCTCGGATGCTTTGGAGAATAGCTTGACTCCCTCTTTTTTGTGGCAAACTCTGAGATATTGGAACACTGCTATCATGTGACCCCTAGTCTTTCTTTTTATTACACTAGATATACCCAATTCCAGCAACCGTTCCTTATATGTTTTATCCTCCAGTCCCCTGATCAGCTTTGTTGTTCTTCTCTGCACTAAAAGAAGATGACTTAGGAGATTTAGGTCTACATATCATTTCCAGATACAAGATGCTTTTCTTGAAAACAATTATTACACAATCAGACAGGGAGAAGCATTAAAGGAACCTTAATTAACCAATAACGACTTGTTATTGTTTTTCTATTCCAATTAGACAGAAGAAATTCAATTTTTATTAACAGAATAAACAGAAAGAAGAGATTCAAGAGGAAAAGTCTCACCTGCATTTTCATGCAAAAAGATGTGCTATTATACTCCTAGTATATTTGCTTTTAATATTTGTAAACTATAGAAAAATTATCCTGATGTTATTTTAGCTTCCACTCATAGCTTATTGCCCCAGAAGTCTATTAATTTAAGATTTCCCTGGTTTTAGACTGTATTTTTTACAGTCAAGCACAAGAAACCTTTGGTCTAAAGACTAAGTATAACCATAGGTTCTTTCCAGTTGGAAAGAGGAAAAAACCCACTGTAGATGGGCAGCCATATTCCTATATGCTGTATTGTATTCATATTACTGACATTAATTATAAAGAATGTAATATAATTTTTTTAAAAATAGAATTGTATAACAGTAATAAGAGTACTGTTTTCTTAGTCCATACTACAGTATAAAAATTAGTGCACATGCCAATTTCATATGCAAGGAAGAGCACCTCAGTTCTGCAAACATGATTCTGCAGAAGACATTTTAGCCATTTGGAAACCACCATCTCTTTTTCATAGGATACCGGTTAGCCAGTATAATTTGTTTTTAATAATTTGTAAATTAAGACCAAATGCATTAAAAAATAACAGCATATCAACTTAGCGACTCGTAAGGTTCACAAGTGTATGTTAAGGAAAAATAATTGCTTCAGCCACGCTGCATAAACAAGTCTGTTCTTAAATCATGATGATGCTAAATCAGAAACATGAAAGCATTTGCTTGTCTAGAAATATGCAAGGCCCTTTGGGCAATATGATAATAGGATCAAATAATGCAACCTTTTGCTTGTTGATACCAGTCAGAATTGGATTGTAGTTATTCAAAATAACTACTATTGATTTCAAAGGGATTTTCTCCAGGGAATAGTGCCGCTAACTCAGAAGAAAGATTTAGAAATTAAATCGGTGTTATTTTCATATGTACAGAAGGGAGGGCATAAGAGGAGCACTCTGGTCTTATGAAGGTCACTGTTAATGAAAGTGAGCAGACTGAAATGGAAGCTTTCAAAATGTAAGGCCAATTTCTGATCCACTGGATCAAAGGCTGATAACCTGAGGCTGCATGGACTTCCGAAAATGACAGCTGCAGACCCTGAAAAATTCCAAGCTTTGCTACTTGGTTGCAGTGTTGAATGTGACAAACAGGGGAAAGCATTAAATGCATAACTGAATAGAAATTGAATTACGGTAACAGTATTTTAGTACTTAATTAAATATAAATGTAATGCAAAATCACATTATTATTATTATTTTTGCCTTGATTCTATCTACTGCTTTTTTCAATGTAGTTCCTGGCCTGCTTCTCAAAGGATCTTTGCAACTCTTGGTCAGAGTTTTGCACTTTGTCTTACTTTTGTCACACAGAGCAAAAACAACAAAAACATGTGGTTCTTTGTGTTAGAAAAAGGCATGAATGCTCTATGTAGTAATCACACCTTTATTTTTATAAATAACTCAAGGCAATGAACATAATACTCCTTCCTCCTTTTTTCCCTACAACAACAACTGCATAAGGTGGGTTGGGGTGAGAGAAAGTGACTGGCTCAAGGTCACCGAGCTGCCTCTCATGCCTAAGATGGAACTAGAATTCACAATCCCCTGGTTTCTAACCTATAGCCACTCTTCCCAACTATATACAGTATATTTTCCTGGTTTGCTTTTGGAGGGATTAAATGAAGACACATTCCCATGTAAGCAATCTTGAGTTTCTGAAGGAAAAGTGAGGTATGTGTGTATCAAATAAATATTAGTTGAATATTATTGAATGATGAAAATCTCAGGCTAGAAGTTGGAAACATTTTCTTTAGAAAGTCAAGCCAAGGAATGAGGTGGGACATAAGCTTTTCTAGAAGCTGATATATACTGCACATGTTGAACACATTACCTAATATTTCAACAAAAATCGAGCACTGTAACACCTGAAGGCCTTGTGTTTGTTGTAAATACAGTATGTGGCAGCCTCATCTCTGGCCAGCTGGAGATTTTGAATAGTATCCTTCTAAATCACATTGAAAAAAACTCATGTGATTCATAAGTAAAAATATGATTCATGAGTACAAATGTGAGGACATATCAAGGGAAGAAGCTGTGGACAGGTTTTAAAGTTTCATTCTATTACTATAATGAACCAAAAAAGCAAAGTGAAACAGCAAACTACAAAATGTGTACAGCCCAAATTAATTCACTATAAAATGCAGCCTCTTTATTGTAGGTTATGGATGATAATTTGCCATACTGGTCCAGTGTGGCTTGGTAAATGTCACTGGCCCAAAGCCAACATCTGGCTTCTGAGCCTAAAGGGGGACTGGAACCTGGCTTTTCCACTCCTAGTCCAGCACTTCAACCACTACACCATACTGACTCTCATATATGTATGTCCAAGCAACAAAAATGTACCCATCCCAACAAACAATATATTTCTTGCAAATGTTAAAATACACTATTGTTGCTACTTTGTTGTGATGTGTTTGTAAACAATCTATGCAATCTTCTTGCAGCAGCAAGCTATGTGGTCCACTTTTTCTTCAACTTTTTTACAGAGATGGCATTTGCTAACTTTTGCTGTCTTCTCAATTCTGGCTTTGTATGCATTTGTTCTTAAGGCTTGGTCTTGTGCAGCAGGAATTAGCCCTTCTGTCTCTTTCTTCAATTTCCCCACTCTTAACCATTGCCAGGTCTTGTTTGCTTTGCCTGCTAGTTTTTTTAAAAAATGTACTGGCATGCAATACTTTGTCTTGCCATTTCTCTTTTCTGTTCATCATTTGATCTTTCTTATAGGCCCGTTTGGTTCCCTGGTTCCCTTGTGGTTATATCTACCATCCTATCCCCAGGTTGGACAGGATCCCAATGTCAGTAATCTTAAATTTGCAACAGTCACTTTTAATTTTCAGATTAAGCATAATATACATTGGCCAGGATGAGGCTCAAGAAATGTCCCACAATTCTTTCCTGCACCAGCCATTGTCTTTCTGCAAAGTGTCAAAACTGTCTGCATTTTAACAACAGTATTTATTACTCTTTTACAAACAATCTTGAAGCATTTGTTATATTGTTTAGGCTTTCTTGTTTTTAGTGTTATTGTACTGCATTTCTGTTATTTGTCCAAATCTCCATTTCATCTGAGGAAGACTTTTTTTTTGTTTTAAAATTGACAAAATGGAATTCAAGCTGAATTTTGTATACTTAACTAATTTTATATGCTACATTGAATTTTACTAGTATATGCTATTGTTAAAATAGAAGGATTGTTTTTCTCACCTATTTGTAAAATATAACACAGCAACAAAAAGTCTTCCATTTTCAGCTGACTTTTGGATGACACAATTATAAAGAGTAGAATGGTATTACTTAGAAGTAATTATGCATATATGGATAATGAAATGGTGATTATAATGGATTTTTTCTTCTAGGCACAGACTGCCAATTTGGTGCTGGAAGATGGAACTAGGATGAGAGGCTACTCTTTTGGGCATCCATCCTCTACAGCTGGGGAAGTTGTATTCAATACTGGCCTTGCTGGGTAAGAGCACATAATCTGCTTTTCATACTACCAGGATAATAAAATGGCATCCACATTAGAATGAAATGCTTCCCACCCAAAAGTCTGGACAATTTTTTCTTTCTTTTTAACCCTTGAATTCTATGTGATCTCAATTGTCCATGAACAGAGGCAGTTGTAGTAGAAAGGAGCAGTGGCATTGGGAGGGTTGATTTTCTCTCCACATTTTCTCCAAGGAGAGGTAAAAATCCCATTAAGCTTTGCTTTCTTCACTTTTCTTTCATCTTTTCTATATGAGAAGTTTGGAGAATTGCCTTTTCATATTGCTACAACACTACAAATTAATGACTCACCAATGGGTTGATTTTCTTTCCAATTTCCTAATGAGGGGCTAGAGGAGTAGAGCACCATAACATTTTATTTCCTAGGCATCTACAAAGGCTATTTCTCTATGACATGTTTATTTGTTATTAATTTAACCAAAGTTTATTCAGTCTTGTTTTTTTTAGTGTGACACAACCAGAGAGTCATCTCTACTGGACTTAAATCCTACCAGCAAGCATAAAATTATAAAGGGGTTGAAATTGCAGGAACTTTGGGGGAGAATAACCATATCATACTGGATTTCAACATAAACCAGGCAAATAATCAAACAAAGTCAAATTACTGTCTTGGGCTTACGAGAGCTGACCTCAACAAACTTAGAGAGAACTTAGGAAGGATTCCATGAATAGAAATCTTAAAGGGAAAAACAAGATAAGATAGTTGGGCAACTCTGAAAAATGAGATTATAAAAGCTCAGTCTAATACAATACCACTGACAAAGTAAAAGCAAGAGATCCCAGATGAAACAGTAGGGTTGCATACAAAAATCTCTGATAGATTGAAATACAAAATGGAAAGAAGGACACATAATTAAAACAGAATACCAGCAAATAGGCCAAATCTGCAAGAATGAAGTTAGGAAAGCTAAGGCTCAGAATGAATGAAAACTTGCAACAAATGCAAAAAAGTTTCTTTCAACATGTGAAAAACAAGAAAAATGTTAAGGAAACAACGGATCCACAAATGGGAGAAAATGTCAAGGAGGTGACAGGTAGCAGGGGAAAACCGAATTGCTTAATTTATTTGTTGCATCCGTCTTTACTCAAAAGGAAAAAAATAGACCAATCGGAGCCATAGTGACACAGTAGTTAGAATGCAGTACTGCAGGCTACTTCTACTAACTGCTGGTTACCTGCATTTCAGCAGTTTGATCTCACTGGCTCAAGGTTAACTCAGCTTTCCATCCTTCCGAGGTCGGTAATATGCTGACTCTCTAAACTTCTTAGTGAGGGCTGTAAAGCATTGTGAAGTGGTATATAAGTCTAAGTGCTATTGCTATCAAAAGCAGTACTGTAGATGACAGAACAGGAGTATGAGTCAAAATAGGGGGGGAAAAAGAGAGAAAACCTATATACTCTAGACAAGGCCAAATTGCCAGTAACAGGTGTATTGCAGGGTTCTGAAAGAGCTGGAAGATGTGATCTTAGAACCACTAAACAAAATCTTTCAAGGTTCTTGGACCGCTGGGGAAATACCAGAGGACTAGAAAAGAGCTGATGTACTGCCAATGTTCAAAATGAGAAACATATGGATCCAGGAAATTACCAACCAATTAGTCTGACATCAATACATGGTCAAATCCTGGAAAAGATAATCAAGCAGCAGATTTGTGAGCACCTAGAAATGAGCAAAGCTATTATAAGAAGTAAACATGGGTTTGTTAAAAAACAGGTCATGCCAGACAAACCTTATTGCCTCCTTTGACAAACTGATTAACTTAGAGGATCAGGGAAATACTATGAACATAGTTTACTTAGACGTCAGTAAGGCATTTGACAAAGTAGACCACAGCCTACTACTTGGTAAGATAGAAAAGTGTGGGATATACAGCATTACCACCAGATGGGTTTGCAACTGGCTGACCACACTCAATGTGTAGTCCTCAGTGGAACTATGGCCACTCCACTAATGGAGAGAAACATGCAGTGGAGTACCTCAGGTCTCTGACTTCAGGCCCAGTTACTCTTCAACATCTTCATAAATGATTTAGATGAGTGGATAGAAGGGGAAATCAACATATTTTCAGACCACACCAAGCTGGAGGAAATAGCCAACACTTCAGAAGATAGACCCAAAGTACAGAAGAATCCTGACAGATTTGAACACTGGGCCCTGAAATTCAGTGGTGAGAAATGTATGGTCTTACACTTAGGCAAGAAAAACCAAATGCAAAGGTATAAAATATGTGGTACCTGGCTCAACAGTAGTGACTGTGAGAGGAATCTAGGCATCCTAGTGGACCACCACTTAAGTATGAAGCAGCAGTGTGTTGCAACTGCTAAAAAAGCCAATGTTGTTCTAGGCTATACCAACAGAAGGACACTATCAAAATCATGTGAATTAATACTACCAGTTTATACCTCACTGGTAAGACCACACTTGGAGTACTGCATTCAGTACTGGTTACCACAATAGAAAAAAAAATGCTGAGACTCTGATAAAGAATGCAGATAAGAGCTCAAAGATGATTAGAGTTCTGGAGATTAAACTATACAATGAGGGAACTAGGTATGTCTAGTCTAATAAAGAGAAGGATTAAAGGGTGACATGACAGCTGCCTTTCAATACTTGAGGGGCTATGACAGAGAAGATAACTTTTCTCCAAAGCTCTTGATGGTAGGACAAGAAGCAATGGGTGGAAGTTCGTTAAAGAGAAATCCAATCTAGAATTAAGGAGAAATTTCTTGACATTGAGAACAATTAATCAGTGGAATGGCTTGCCTTCAGAAATTGTGGGTGCTTCATAAGTGGAGTTTTTCAAGAGATTTGTTGTTGTTAGTTGCAAAGTCGTGTCTGACCCATTGCGACCCCATGGACAACATTCCTCCAGGCCTTCCTGTCCTCTACCATCTTCTGGAGTCCATTTAGGTTCACGCCTACTCCTTCAGTGACTCCATCCAGCCACCTCATTCTCTGTTGTCCCCTTCTTCTCTTGCCCTCAACCTTTCCCATCATTAGGCTCTTCTCCAGTGAGTCCTTCCTTCTCATTAGGTGGCCAAAGTATTTGAGTTTCAACTTCAGGATCTGGCCTTCTAAAGAGCAGTCAGGGTTGATTTCCTCTAGGACTGACCAGTTTGATCACCTTGCAGTCCAAGGGACTCGCAGGAGTCTTCTCCAGCACCATAGTTGAAAGGCTTCAATTCTTTGGCGCTCAGCCTTTCTTATGGACCATACATTGCAACTGGAAAGACCACAGCCTTGACTATATGCACTTTTGTTGACAGGGTGATGTCTCTGCTTTTTAGTGTGCTGTCTAGATTTGTCATGGCTTTCCTTCCCAGAAGTAAGTGTCTTTTTAATTTCAAGAGATTAGATAACCATTTTTGTGAAATGGCATAGGGTCTCCTGCTTGAGCAGGGTGTTGGACTAGAAGACCTTCAAGGTCCCTTCTGACCCCATTATTCTATGTTCTGTGTTCTCACACTGTGAATTGTAACTAACTATAGAGAAGTACTTCACACATGTACAGTAGTTGACAAGTTTGTGATTCAGTGTCACCTGAACCCATACAGTGTCCTAATGAAAATTAACAAGTTGTCCTATTTTTTTCCAGTTAATTTTTGACACAGATAAACATGCTTTAAAAGTCAGCATTCGAGGCTCAGAAACATAATAATCTTGTCATGTAATGTTACAGCAGATTTTTAAAACATGGTTGTACGGTTAAGTTATTCAAATACAAAAATCACCTCATGATTTAAGATTAAACCAGGACAATATTTCCATATCTTCCAGAAGGAGCCCACTCCAGATTTTTAAAAATTGTCTGCGTCAGCAGCTGTTCACAGCCTAAAACTAATATGGAAAATTTTAAGTTTTCCCTTTCCTCTCTATAAACAAAGGAGAAATAATTACACATACATATATGTAATATATACCTGTGTGTGAGAAAAGAATTGGGAATGGATAAAAGCTCTAAAGGTAGAAATAAAAGAGAAAATTGAAATAATCTTCTGTCTTCTATCCAGCCAATGAATCTATTTAAAAACAAAGCTTACTGGTTTTTTTTTAAAAAAACAAAACAAAATGAAAAACCATCTGCAGTTGAAATGGTTTAGAAGGGTCTTACTAACCAAAAGGGTTAAGAATATATATTTTAGGCTGAGTAATGGAAAGTCCAAAGAAAAAATGTTTTTGAAGTGAAAGTAAAGGGCATGCCTTTTAATCACATTTCTAATGAGAAAAATTGCTACCAGAGTCCTTCTTATTGTTTCCTACCACAGACCAAGCTAGCTGTTCTTCTACACTGACTATTGGGGGAAATGTTGATAGAAATATTCCACTGAAATTGACTGAAAATGTTGCTGACATCCCCTTTTTTCAGCTCAACAATCCTTCAATTTAAAAAAAAGAGAAAAGAGGAAGGAATATGTTTTTCACAGCATTTAGCAGCTCCCCCCCACTTACTGCACTTCATCCAGGTTTTTCTGATTGCCTAATTTAGCTGCTGTAAAGCAGCCTCCTCCTCCCCTCAGCACATTGCTTCTCAGGCTTAGAAACATTCTCCCCCCCCCACTGCTGCTCTTCACCAGACTTCTATGCTGTTATTAGGGTTAGCCCATTTAATTGCTTTTCATCTGGATTCCTAGTGAACTATTTTGATCTTGATTTATCATCTGTTTGGCTGTTCACCTTTGCCTGCCTTCACTTGCCCTCTTTAACAATACAGAACTATTGTCTGCGCCTTCTATTTTTTCAGGTCTCTGCCACTTGTATCTTTGGTCTATTTAGTGCAACCTTGTTTTATTCATTTTAGTTGATTCTAAAAAGGGATTTATAACAAAACCCGATTTAGTTAAATGAATTTAATTTTTTTTAAAAAAATGAATACTTTTACAGTATATTGTTTGCAAGGGAGCAAACAGTGCAAAACGTAGCTACTCTTCCAGCCAGGGTGGACATTGGGTAAATCTCCTTAGGACTTACTACACTGCCTAGTTGCCCTGTCATCAGAACAAGATCCCCAACTATCTTTCGAGTGCAGAAGTGACACTGTCAGCCTTTACTTGCTTCCATGTCCTTGAAATTTGACCTCCAAATGTGTTTTCATGCTATGCTTGGAAAATAATTTCCAATTGTCAACTTATGTGCTCTTGACCATTTCTCATGGAATGCTGTCCTTCCTTGCAGGCTAATCCCACAGTTAATTGCTGACTCTGCAGACAGAAAACTGCTTCTGATAAAAGAGATTCTAAGACTTTCCTTTGTATCATCAGTGGTAAAACAGCAGAGTAGCTTTGGGTAATATATAAACAGTTATTGGTTCAAAACCTGGCAGAAATCTCTGTATTTTTAAATTACTACTTTTTCCCCCTTTCATCTTCATGTGACTTCAGTGCAGGGTTCTGCTACTTGTTTTGCCAGTTACATGTAATTTGGCCTTTAACACATCTTATTCTTTTATCTACCACCCTTTTAATTCCACCAATATATGAAAAATTGGTTTAAAATTATCTCTTTAAATGACTTTAAGTCAATCAATCAATCATACTCGATCATGTTTGTTAATCAAGGAGTGATGCTTATTAATTGAGAGCCAGTTTGGTCTAGTGATAAGGCTCCAGGCTAGAAACCAAGAAGCTATGAGTTCTAGTCCTACCTTAGCCATGAAAACCAGTTGGGTAAACGTAGGCCAGTTACTATCTCTCTGCCCAAACCACCTCATAGGGGTGTTGGGGGGAAAATAGGAGGAAAAAGAAGTATTGATTATGTTTGCTACCTTGAGATATTTGTAAGAATAAAGCTGGGATACAAATAAATGAAAAAGCATATTCAAAACATATTTAGGGTTTCTTTCACCTTTAAATGATGTATGTTCAAATCCTGGCCAGCTTTTCTCTTTCCTTATTTCTACTTATCCTATGCTTTAGAAATATTTAACATGATGGAACAGAACTTTTAAAATACTGCGACTTAAGGAAACGCAGACCATTTGATCACTTTGGGAAGATAATTAAAGCATCACTGCCACATTCTGCACAAACTCTGTTTTCTTATCTGCAAAATCACCACCATATAAAGAGCCTTCAGTATTCTCACTGGGATCAGTAGCAGTTACACTGAAGTACATAAATTTGGTTGCAAGGTTTTGCATCTGAAAATAATTATTTGTGCTTTTTTGACATACTAAATACTACTTCTTTTAATATACCTGCCAGCTCACAACCATTTCATATAGATCAGAATGATGGAGAGCACTACTAATTTTTCTACCGTTATGGATGATGGCTAATATATTTTGCTGCATCACCACTGCCAAGTTGCACCTGAAAGATTAATTTCCCTTCAAGATGATGGTTCATTGGCAGAAATGCTGTTTACAAATTATGCATGAGCTTGTTTTCAAATGCATTTGTTCCTCTGCTCCCCAAAGTGGATCTCAGTTTCATGCAGCTTCTCATGAACCATTCACTGTGTTAAATAGTGGGTTCTTTGGCACAGGAATGAAGATGCGAAGCTGAGTACAAGGTAACTCATAGTTTATTTCGTGCAGAAACTGTACTGGGGAAAAGGCTGCAACTAGCCACAATATATAGTCTAGCCCCTAGGTGGCAGCCAATAGGTTTGAATCAACCATTGCTGCCTGGAGATAGCCAATTGCAGCACCAGAGATTTGTAGTCTGGGTTGCTGGAGAGCCGTTAGCTACTCCAGCAACCCACGTGGTATACTTTAAGAGCCTAGTACATAACATACTGAATTCATAGGAATCTATAACAGAGTTCCAAAGATTATGAGAAAGTGCACCCTGCCAATTTGGAGGATGGCCAGCTGAGCTTGCACAAGCTGTTGAAAAGCATGTTTGGCAGAATATATATGCTGTGCTATAGGTAGTCCTCAACTTATAACCATTTGTGATCATTCAATGTTAAAACTATTAATCCAAATGCAGCTGAAAGGGACCTTGGAGGTCTTCTAGTCAAGCCCCCTGCTCAAGCAGGAGATCCTATACCATTTCAGACAGGTGATTGTCCAGTCTATTTGTAAAAACCTCCAGTGATGAAGCGCCCACAATTTCTGGTGGCAACCTGTTCCACTGGTTAATTGTCCTCACTGTTAGGAAGTTTCTCATTAATTCCAGGTTGCTTCTCTCTTTGATCAGTTTCCAACCATTGTTTCTTGTCCTGTCCTCTGGTTCTTTGGAGAATAAGTTGACCCCGTCTTCTTTGTGGCAACCTCTCAAATACTGGAATACTGCCATCATGTCCTCCCTAGACATAGGGTACTAAATAAGCAATCAACATAAATCATTACAGGATAATAAATAAAAGCAATCAAGATAAATTATAAGTTATAGTCATAAGATGCTAAAGGAATAGATAATCAGAAAGATGAGGATAATAATAATACAGCCCTACTTGGTGGTTTGACATCCCAGGGCATAAGACAGTGTGGTGGGAATTAGTTGTTTAGTAGAATGATGGCATAAGGGAAAAAAACTGTCCTTGCGTCTAGTTGTCTAGTCTTAGCACTTATGACTGTTGCAGCATCCCCACAGTCACATGATCAAAAATTGGGTGCTTGGCAACTGGCCTGTATTTACAATGGTTGTGGCACCCTGGGGCCATTTGTGACCTTCCCAGCCAGCTTCCAACAAGCACAGTCAATGGGGGGAGCCAGATTTGCTTAATGACCACATGAATCACTTAACAACTGCAGTGATTCACTTGGCAATAACAAAAAAGGCTATAAAATTGAACACAACTCACTTTACAACTTCCTTGCTTAGCAATGGAAATTTTTTGTCTCAATTGTGATTGTAAGTTAAGGATTACCTCTATTGAAGTCATGTAGGATAAACCTAATGTGGCTGCACATGATGGGGTGTTAATACCAAGGCTAGAGCAAACCCCATTAGGAAGAACATAGAAAATGGAGTATAGAGAGGTATGTGGTCTAGCCACAAATTATAAAACCACATTTATTCAAATAGATATGTCAATTCTTCTTGTGAGATTTCCTTGTTGGCTGCAAGCTAAAACCAATATATTTCAAATAACTCTAACTATACAACTGGCTGCAGTTATTAAGGAATATGTAAGTTGTGCCTCATAAGTCTCCCACTAGTATTTTGCCAGTATGGTTACAAGCCACAAGCTTGGGAACAAGCTGTGATACTTTAAGACATTGTGTTTCCCTGCTCTCTTCAGATTATAAATACTTGGAAAATATTTAGCCAATTTTGGGGGGCCTGCACTAGCAAAAAGGCTGATTTTCCCTGCAAATATAGAGACCTAATAGTTTTTTTTAATAGTGGATTTCATAGCATATCAGTGCAGGGAGATACAAAATTCAGCAAATTTTAATGAGTATTGATAGGTACATGATATTCTGTAATGATTTTTGCTTTACTGAAATACTTTTCAGAAATATAGTAAAAGACTGAAAGTAGAAATGTAATTGTGTATTTATTTCAGTAACTCTTGGCCTGGTGGCTATAATTAGTAAAAAAAGCATCCAAACTTAATAGAAGATTAGGTGTGCAATAATAATTTATGTACTTCAAAACTGTCCAACTAACTTCAACAGTATTACTTTATTATAACCCTCTATGGTTACAAAAATCATTCATTAAAACTAAGGATGTAATTTGTTTTAGTCATTGGCAAAATCTGTATATAACAAAAATTACAAAATCATAGTCTGACATATTTCATGCCGATTGTTTAATCTGACACATCATTTCTCTCAATTGATTAACACATTTAATTGTTGATATCAGCCCACTACCAGTCTGGATTAGTTAAAGTGTTTTCTTGTGTGCAACAATCCATCTTTTCACAGGGAAGTCTGCCTTCCATAAAAATGCCTCTTGCAACTTGCTGATATTTGAGAAATAATATAGTAGTTCAATTATATCTAATTTAAATAACAATGAAATAAATTCTATTTAGCTTGTGTAAATCATCCTGAAGAATGCTGGTGCATTTGCAAAGACACCAAGAATATTTCATTTTTGAGCACTGTGATATATATATTCATATACAAATGAATCTCATGAGTTGGAGGGGAACATTTCTTAGTAGCACAAAATGTTGTATCAGACTGAATGGGATTTTCCCCCTTCAAATCTTTAAGTAGATATTGTTCACAGACAATTAATTGACTACAATTTCTTTCATCATGCAATTTATCATAATTAATAGCCCCAAATGGCAATATTTAACTTCCTGTCTCCAATTTAGAAAGTGTTAATATTCCCAGCCAAATCAACAGTTTTACAAAGCAGCTAGTCTGATTTCTTATATTCTGTCTTGCAGCCTGCTAGTCTGGCAGGGAGTATTAATTTTGTATGGATTTTAATCTAGAAAAATAATTTCTTATTGTGCTAAATCCAGATACACCGAAAGTCTGACTGACCCCAGCTACCATGGGCAGATCCTCACACTGGTCAATCCCATCATAGGAAATGGTGGTGTCCCTGACACAGCTGCTTCAGATGAAATTGGCCTCAGTAGATATTTGGAATCTGATGGCATCAAGGTAAGCAACCCCCCCCCACCCCTTAATTCAAAAACCCCTTGTTTTATTTAAACAAAAAATCCTGGTGGTGCCAATGGTGGCTGCATTATGAATAGTCTTCGACTTGCAACCATTCATTTAGTGACTGCTCAAAATTACAACAGCGTGGAAAAATGACTTATGACCATCTTTCACCCTTATGACCATTGCAGCATCCCCATGGTCACATGATCAAAATTCTGACACTTGGGCAACTGGCATATATTTATAATAGTTGCAGCATCTTGGGTCATTTGATCAACTTTTGCAACCCTCAGACAAGCAAAATTAATGGGGATGCCGGATTCACTTAACAACTATATTAATGGGGGGGGCTTTCGCCCAGGTTCGCCTGGTGCGCCAGTTGCGGCCCTATCTGGACCGGGAGGCCTTATGTACGGTCACTCATGCGCTCGTGACCTCTCGCCTAGACTACTGTAACGCTCTCTACATGGGACTTCCCTTGAAGACTACTCGGAGGCTCCAACTGGTACAGAATGCGGCCGCGAGAGTTGTCTTGGGAGTTTCCCGGTACTCCCATGTTACACCTTTGCTCCGTGAGCTGGATTGGTTGCCAGTTGTCTTCCGGGTAAGGTTCAAGGTTTTGGTTATGATCTTTAAGTCCCTACATGGCATGGGTCCGCGATACCTCGAGGACCACCTGCTGCCGGCGTCGACTCCCCTCCGCCCTGTGCGCGCCCACAGAGAGGGCCTCCTCAGGGTGCCTCCTGTCAAGGAATGTCGACTGGTGGCCCCCACGGGGAGGGCCTTCTCTGTGGGTGCTCCGGCGTTATGGAACCAACTGCCGGTAGAGCTCCGGATGGCATCAGACCTCCGATCCTTCCGTCGCGGGTTGAAGACCCATTTATTTGAACTAGCGGGTCTGGCCTGATGGGGGTACATGGGTTTTTTTTATATAGGCTTGTTTTATTATTGGTTTTAACTTGGGCATTGATTTAATTGTTTTTAATGTTTGTATTGTTATTTATATTTATGCCCTGTGAACCGCCCTGAGTCCCCTTGGGAGAAGGGCGGTATAAAAATCTCAATAAATTAAATTAATTAAATTAAATTAATAAATGAACATTGTTTGTGCAAATGCAGCTTTGTTTACTCGTGCACTTGCCCGCTGCTTGCGCAGCCTGGTTCCCAACAGGCCATGGCCCAGTACTGGAGGTTTGGGGACTCCTGCTCTAGAACAGACTTGGAATTAATCCTTTACTGCCAAGTGTTATTTTAAAATACTTTTAAAACAGTTTTAGAGTCACATTTTCTTCACAGGTTTCAGGCCTGCTGGTGCTGGACTACAGCAGTGAATACAGTCACTGGCGGGCAGTCAAGTCTCTGGGTGAATGGCTGAAAGAAGAAAAGGTGAGGCTTATATATTTTCTGTGGAAAATATTTTTAAATAATGTTAGTAGTGATTTGTATTTTACTATATTATAGAAATCAAAGAAGACATCTCTTTTTTATTCTCTATAGTAGTGGGGAAGAAAATAGCTTGACATTACAACATCTTTCCTGGTTCTGAGTCCAGAATCTTTGAGATAAATTATGGAACTTACGTGTTATCAGTTCAAGTTAGCTTTATAAAATACACTTCCCTTTAAACCCTACCTTCCCTAAGAAATGCATTTCCCAGGATTTTTTTTAACAGAAATACTGGCAAGTAAAAAACCTTGTGTTACTGATCATGTTGATGTTATGTTATTTTTGACTGGTTTGTACAGCAAATGAAAGTAAAACTATACAGGACTGAGATAAATCTGTGCCAGTTTCAAGTCTAGTTTTTATGACATTGTTGATTTATTAGTCATCATATGGGTTCACATCCTAAATATTTCTAAGCTGATGGGTTATTTCTTTTCCATGACTGAAAAAATATATGAAAGTCCATCTTTGATAGCACCTTTCACTGAATATTAATGGACTTAAAATATTCGAGATATAGCACTGATTGGGTATTTTAGTATGATATGTAGAAATTTTATTTGTGTTATATTTATATTATATTTGTAATAAATGAATTAATTTCCATAATCAGATTTAATTACCAGAAGTTACTATTTTTAATTTTTAATATGCTAGCATTTGCTTTTTTTCCTCAGATACCAGCTCTTTATGGGATTGACACCAGGATGCTTTCTAAAATAATTCGAGACAAGGTAGACAAAACCAGGTTATTGAAAAATCCCTGTAGAGGGCTGTTATAACAAAACATTCCAAATTATTTTTGGATAAATAAAAACTACAAAATAGCTCCCAAACCTTTGACTTAATCATAATCTTCTCTAAGTGGATATTAAAGTAAAAAGCAAAATAAAAAGGTTGACAAGAGGAAATATTTTCTTTCTATTGATACTTTTCCTGAGCTAAATTGTCAAGTTGCTTTTTCCTTGAAAACTGAAATCTGAAAACTGAAATCACCAAGATAAAAAAAGGTTAAACTGAAATAATTTAGCACATGAAAATAACAATCATAAATTTCCTTCAAATATGAGGTAAACCATACCTAGGATTTTTAACGTTAAAATTCAAAGTGGTCCTTGCTCAGTTTAAGCTGAGTTGAACTCTTTCACCTACATCCATTATACCTTGTAAAACAGAATTGTTTTTTCTGTTTCTTGATCATTTTAGTTTTTTCAAAACTAGAGATAAATGGGCTTTTGGACAGAATTAAAGGCAAAATCATTTTTTCTTCTCCTCAAAGGAAGGGGCATGGGAATTATATCAAGTCAGGTCATGATGGCATTAAGCCCCATAGGTTTCTCCCCCAACTCCCCCCCCCAAAAAAAAAATCTGAAGAATTTGGGATTTTGAGATAAATCAATCAGAATGGTGTTGTCTGTGACAGAGTATTTCTGTTCCTTATTTCAGTTGTCTAACTTTTTTAAAACATATAGAAAGATTTAGTAACACAACTATTTTGTCTTTTAATAGATTTTGGGTGCTTCACATAAGCACTTAGTGGTGACTTGGAACCAGCTTTGGATTATTGCAATTACTTTATGTTGGATGATTTTGAGAATTTTTTTCTGGCTTTGCTGTGATTTATGTGAGGCTGGGACAAAGGTGATGTTTTCTTTGAAATGTAGAATCATCACAGAATTGATTTGGCAAGTTTGGGAAGTAGAAAGATAGTGGTATGAAAATGTCCTTTGTCCCTAGATATCTGATAACAATATTTTTTTTAACTAAACAGGGAACTATTCTTGGAAAGATTGAATTTGAGGGTCAGCCTGTGAAATTTTTGGATCCAAACAAGAAAAACTTAATTGCTGCAGTATCAACAAAGGTAAAGATTCTATTCTCACTCGAGACATTGTAGAAGAAGTACAGCAGTTCCTTCTGTTGTCCTACTCAGTTTGATTATCATGGTGATGAGAATTTTGAAAGCTGTGTATATTTTTTGGGATGAGCCAAGTACCATCATAGGGCCTCATGATCATGTGATTACAACAGGCCGAATTTGGAAAGAAGGCCAGGACATAGGGTCTTATTATCAGTTTGTGATCTTTGTTTCCTCTAAAATGAATGATCTTCATCCCAGAAGTGCGGGAGAATTGCTTCAAGTTCCTTTATAACTTGGCTATGAAGGGAAGATCTCACAGAGAACTTTTTCTGATATTATTGCACAATTATAAAACTGTTGGAGGGTAAACCTTTTGAATCTGAGGGTTTTGTCTTTGTTGTGATAAACCATTCTCTGTTTTATTTATTCACTGTTTCGTTTGAAAAGAAATATAATAGGTTTTATTCATGTTCTGCTTCAAATTGCATGTCTTACTGAATGCCATACCCATGTTTTTATATGCTATAAATCTAGAATGGCTCATTTTCCCAAGCCTCTTCAAAATGTACTTGACAATCATGCTTACAATTTCATGTATAATATTACTTCCAAGTTAGAGAAAAAGATTAAGTCAACCCCAATTTCCATTTGATTACATTTATTACAGTGAAAAGGGCCAAAACTTCTACTTTAAATAATAGACTGTTTTTAAAAATAAAATGAAACTTTACTAAAACTTTCACTTCTGAAGACAATTACTCTGGACTCCCTTGAATTGTGCAACCATTGAAGACAGTGCAAGACTAACTAAATGAGAGAATGTATAGGGCAAAAGGAAATTCAAATGCATGGTTCTTTGATGCCCTCATAAGGGTTTTCCAGATGTTTCTATAGTAGCTGTTTAACATAAGCTAAGTAGTTTATGGTTATGAAATGGTTAAGCTGATGCTGATCTGATGATTTCATTTGTTTTATCTCAGCTGCCAATTATGTGTTTATTGTTAAGTGATTGTTTATGGTATTTTTAATTGTTATTAGTCACCCAGAGTAATGGTTTTGAAGTGGGTTGCCATATAAACTGAAATAAATAAAGAACCATGCAAGCAAGCAAGCAAGCATGATCCTAAGGAAAATCAGCCTTACACGTGAATTTAGGGAGGATATGATTTAATTATATCTATTCATGCAGCTGCTTAGAAGATTGATCTAGCATGGGAAAGGAATATATACATGCTGAAATATTTAGTAAATAAACAATTTTGTGTGGATTTTGAAGTAATGAAATATGCCAAAAACTAAAATATAATGTTGTTATATTAGTTTTGGAACTACAAATATTAATTCTGTTTGCATAAAAGTATGGACTTAAGAAAACCTTCCAAAATCACTAGAAAAGGCAACACAATTTTGTTTATTTATTGCAATAATTTATATACAGGATTGCCTTGTCCTAGGACTATTACTACTAATTGCAATTTTGTGTGAACTATTCCCCATTATGTTAGCTTAGAAAAAGGCAGCATGGCAAAAGGGAGGCTTATTGCCAAGGTCTGTGCTGCCAGGCATAATGAGATGAACATTTTTCAGAAGGGAAAGAGTGGCACAATACAAATTTATAGGTATAGATCCAAAATCTGAAATAATTGCAGATTTTTTTCCAGAACACAAGCTAATTATTTTCCCAATGAAATCACCCTAAATTAATTAGATCTCCAATCCCAATTGGTAATTTTTCACTTAATTTTCCTGAATTAAGACAAATCCTGTTCCAATTAATTTCCCTTTTGATTCAATATGCCTTGTGCAGCAAAATCCTTTATATAAGTGAACGTTAAGCTGTAGCCGTGTGATACGTTTTTCATTATCATGACAGAAATTAAATTAGCCCTCAACTTTTCTGAATATACCGTATATTTTTGGGACTGAGACAGAATTTTTTCAAAGTAAAGCAAATACGGCTGTATGAAACAGAAGTATAACATAAATTATGTATTTTCTAAGCACAGCTGGGATAACAAGCTGGTTTCTTTGACATTTCCAGTGGCATAGATGCCATTTGTGAGGCCCATGGTTTAGTTCCCACGTCTTTAGTACTACTGATAAAAACCCCATTCAGGAACATTCAACCTGAGTATTCAGTTATAGGTTTATATTGAACATGAAATGTGCCTGTTCATATAATTTTTAAAGCTAAGGCACTTTCTCCTGTTTCCATTCTCCTAAAGAACTTGAGGTCTCCTCATACTCGTTTTTAACCTTAAGACTATTGCACCCAGAGATGAGTATGTTGGAAGGAGTATTGGACAGAATATTAGACAGAAAAGAAGCTCAGTTCATCCAGTAGGATATACAGCTGAGGGAATAAATTTAATGTTTCGCCAAATGGCTAGCTGGATTATATTCACAATTGTATGTAGAATTGATTTCTTTTGCCAGGTAAATGAGTATTCTATTTGGTATCTTTTAAAAAAATACTAAAAGGGTATAAAATGAAAAGAAGATTCTTTGAGATCTAAAAATATGTTCCAGTTTTAACTAATTCACAGAATCAATTATCACCAAAAGTGGATGCTGTTGATAATCTGTGCCAGTACAAAGAATGAGTGCCAAAAAGATACTGAAAATAGCAGGTGTAGATGTGAGATGAACAGAATTCCTGTAATCCCATTATCTTTACAACTTTATTTTATAGAGTTATAATGTAGCATCACAAATAAAGCTGACAATTAACCAAGCTCTTCAATTAATAATAATACTAATAATACTAATACTAATACTAATAATACTAATAATACTAATACTAATACTAATACTAATAATAATAATAATAATAATAATAATAATAATAATAATAAGAAGAAGAAGAAGAAGAAGAAGAAGAAGAAGAAGAAGTTGGAAGGGACCTTGGAGGTCATCTAGTCCAAACCCCTGCTCAGGCAGGAAACCCTATACCATTTCAGGCAAATGGCTGTCCAGTCTCTTCTTAAAAACTTCCAGTGTTAGAGCATTCACCACTTCTGGAGGCAGGTTGTTCCACTGGTTAATTGTTTTAACTGTCAGGAAGTTTCTCCTTAGTTCTAGGTTGCTTCTCTCCTTGACTAGTTTGCTTTGGAGAATAGCTTGGCTCTCTCTTCTTTGTGGCAGCCCCTGAGATATTGGAACACTGCTATCATGTCACCCCTCACCCTTCTCTTCATTAAACTACACATACCCAATTCCAGCAACCGTTCCCTGTATGTTTTAGCCTCCAGTCCCCCAATCATTTGTTGCTCTTCTCTGTACCCTTTCTAGAGTCTCAACATCTTTTTTACATCGTGGTGACCAAAACTGGATGCAGTATTCCAGGTGTGGCCTTACCAAAGCATTGTAAAGTGGTATTAGTACTTCACTTGATCTTGATTCTGTCCCTCTGTTAATGCAGCCTAGCACTGTGTTGTCACACAATGATCTTTGTTTGTTTATATTTATAATTTAGAATTATAAGGCCACTGAGCCCAGCACCTTCTCAATCAAAAAATGGTTTTCACATAAATCAATTTATGATAATTTATGATTTTTTATTTAGAGTCTAATAATATTTTCAAAGAGGCAATAGGCAACTCTTGTCAGAATTTATTGAAACTGCAACAAATTATTTAATTTTCCTTATTTCTTTTTCTGCACTTTCAAAGTCTGGGGACTACAGTAAATTTAATAATTTCCTTGACATTTCAAAGGTCTGAGGTTATTTCCACAGAGTATGAATGAAGGTCAGGTTAGATGTGATAGAGGCTTGCCTGTGTCTTTTTCCCCCCTTTTAATCTGGTTACCCATATAGGAAGGCTGAAAGTTTTACCTCAGTGTGAACAGACCAGGAATGATAAATCTTAGAGCCTTCTGTTTCTTTGCATCAGGCAGTAGTTATCCCTTACTAAGTAACATTTGAAAAAAGGACTGTTGTATGGTATCTTTTTGAACTTGCATTAAATGCATCTCTTAGAGGTTCATGACATTACTGGTGCAAGTTCATTTGTGCCATTTCCTGCATACCAAGGAACTAGAGATTGCAGCCAAAGATGTAAATGTAAATTATGTCAGAACTGTCACAATAAGACCTCTTCTTTCCTCATAATAGGAACTATAAATGTATGAGTCTGTAGCTGTTGTCTGGGAATCATTGAGACGACCTCCTCTGGCAATGTAGCTTTGGCATTCCAGATACGTTGGAGATTGAGGGGACTGGAAAGCTCAGTATTGTATAGTGCAATAGAGTTCTGGACGAGGCCCAAAATTTAAATTGCAGGCAGGACTTCACTTTACTAGTTCACATGTTCTCTTTTGGTCTGCTTCTTTCTTTTCCTCTGAGAAACTTCTATTTTCCTCCAGAATAGTGGTAATTCACCTGTGAAATGATTTGGTTAGGAGATTTTCATCTTTTCATGAAGCCTCCCAGCTGTGAAATATCGGTATGCCAAAAGAGCCTGATTAAAAGGTGGTTATTAAAAAGATAAAAATAGTTTGCTCAGCAGTAGATCAGACATGGACTTTGGGAAAATGTGCACTTAAAATCAGTTGTCTTAGGTCCAATGGATTTGATGAGGATGAGGAATGCTAACTTGCTTATTGCTGGAACAGAAACAAAATATAGCCAGCTTTAGGAACTACCAATAATTTGTCAATTGATCTATATCAATGTGGGGGCAGTAAAGGTGAACATTGAGCAGATGATGATAATTTTGCACAAAGTTCCTAAAAGAGCAGAATTCTATTTATAATTAAATCAATCATGATTAGAAGATTATTAAAACATGAACAAAAACATAGAATAGGATAGAATGAATTCTTTACTTTACTCCTAATATTAGAAAGACAGCAACTCAGTGAAATTAACATTGGGCAGTAGATTTAGAAAAGATTTTCAAAAGGATTTTTTGTGTTTTTTACACATTACATAATTTCCATGAAGATCTCCTATATAAGATGTGATAAAATGATGGCCATAGATGTGTAAAAAGAGATATATGGCTCTTCTGTAGCTTTGTGCCCACCAAATATCTTGAATTACATACCCTGTTATCTGTAGCAAAGACAGCTACTTTGACTGGAGCCAAGAAAAGTTCTAACCGAGCATAAAGTGGGTGGGTTGTTGATAAGGAAAAAAATGTAAAGGAGGAATACTCAGTGTTAAGTATTTGGTTCTTGCAGGCACTGAGTGAGACAAAATGTTCAAACAGCAACAAGTTTATTCAGAGTCACAACATAACAGAAGCTAATAGCTGCTGCACAGCTATTTATATGGTTGGCCTCTAGGTGGTGACCAACAGATTTGAAGGAGCAGTTTCTCACTCCAAACCTACTTAACTGCCTGGAGACAGCAAGTCTAGCTCAGCCCAGTAACTATTACAACATACAGAAAGTAGGTCAACCATTAATCAAAAGTTAACATAAGCAAGGAAATTGTACATACAATGCCAATACTGTATATTACACCTCTTCCCCCTGGATAGCACAAACTCTCATTTGTTTTACATAATCTTGCAGATACTTAGGCAGGCTTTGTGACCGTACAAAATGTCTGGGGGTTACAGAGATTTCCCAGTCTACCTGCTTGCCTGCCAGGCTGGGTAGACTAGGACTCTGGAGTTCAGTTGAGTCGAAGTGACTCAAGTCCCTTTGGTTGGCCATTCCCGGTCGGCCCATCCCAAAGTCCAATTGTGTAGCAAAGTCTACTGGGCTGCTTCTCAGTTCAGTTTGCCTGCCCGGGTCCTGGGACATCGTTTGTGTGTCAGGAGGGGATTCTTCTATGGCCATTTCCCCATCGCTATGCACAAGAGTTCTCTCAGAGCATGCAAACTGCTCTGTTGGACTGCTGTCCCACAGATCCTGAGTCTGACCCTCTTGGGAGTCCAGAGCCAGTGACTGATCTGCTAACCACTGACACAGCTGATCAATGTGCAGGTGAATGATGCACCCATCTCCAGGACCATCTCGTAGGAGAGTGGTCCTGACACCTTAACAATCTTTGCTGCCACCCACAAAGCCCCTTGCCTATAATTCAGGGCCCACACCCGGTCACCCACTTGTAAACTTCTTGGTGCCTTTGGCCGTGAAGTGTCTGCTGTGACTCTGTTGGGGTTCAGCCTGTCCAGTTTAGTGATCAACCTCCTGCCCCAACGAAGGTCAGCTGGGCTTTTGCCCATGGCTGTGCAGGGTGTTGTGTGCTGGCATAGTAGAAAATCAGCCAGCCTGTGGTGCCAATCTCCAGAGACAATTCATTTCAGGGATTCCTTGGTCGTGTGGACCATGCATTCTGCCTGACCATTCGACAATGGGTGAAAGGGAGCCAACGTGGCGTGCCGTATGAGGTTGGCCCTGAGGAAGGCCTGAAATTCTGAAGCAGTGAACTGGGCCCCATTGGCAGAGACTAAGACTTCTGGAAGCCCATGTGTTGCAAATAGTCTCTGCAGCACCTGGATGGTCCTAGCAGTAGTCATAGTGGAAATTGGAACCACCTCCAACCATTTAGAGTGGCTATCGACCACTATTAAAAAAGCTGTCCCTGAAAGGGCCCTGCAAAATCAACATGGATTCTTGACTACGGTGTGTGTGTTTCCTCCCATCGGTGGACAGGGGCCTGCGGCATCTCCGGTCTGGATTGTTGACACGTGTAACACCCTGGTACTTGGGCCTCGATAGCTTTATCTAGCCCTGGCCAACAAAGGTAACTCCTCTCCAGTGCCTTCATCCAGACTATTCCCGGATGGCCTTTGTGCAGAGACTGAAGAACCCTGGGCTGGAGTGAGCTGGGGACTATAACTACTGCCCCAAAGGATACACCCCTTATGAGCTGACAGTTCCTTTTTCCCATAAAAGGATGGAACTCTGGCCCCGGGCTATTTTCAAGCCATCCTGTGTGAACCCACATCAGTACATGGCTAAGGGTTTTGTCAGCTGATGTCTCTGCAGCTATGCCTCCCACATGGAGAGGGAACTCTGGCAAATCCTGTATGGTTAAAATGTGTGTAGCCAGAGCCGGATCTGGCTCCATGTGTGGCAAGGGCAATCTGCTAAGGCCTTCTGCATGGGCCATGTCTTTGCCTGGTTTGTGAACCAGCCTGTAGCTATAGGCTGAAAGGAATATAGACCACCTCAACATTCTGGGATACAGAGATGTCTGCCTATCTGTAATGAATAATCATAGCAAGAGCTTGTGGTTAGTGAAGACTGTGAATTGGCGGCCATACAAATAATCATGGAACTTTTTAACCCCAGCCACAATGGCCAAGGCCTCCTTGTCAATCTGCGTGTAATTGCGCTCAGCCGAAGACAGGGTCCTCGAATAATAGGCGATGGGAGACTGTATCCCATCAGCTGACAAATGGCTCAACACAGCCCCAACCCCATATGGGGATGCATCACACATGATGCAAATTGGTAGATTTTCATTAAAGTGTGTGAGCACCGAGTTCGAGGACAACAATGATTTTACTGCCTGAAAACTCCTTTCTTGGACATTTGTCCACTTCCACTGACTGGTTTTGTCTAAGAGCCAGTGTAATGGCTCTGCCACTGTGGCCTTATTGAGGAGGAATGCGTGATAAAAATTTAGAAGACCCAAGAAAGCTTGGAGCTTTTCTTTGGACCTAGAGCTTGGTGCCAGCTGAATCGCTTTCAGCTTTGACTCTCCAGGATGGATGCCATTGGCATCGTTGAGGAATCCCAAGAATTCAGTTGACTGTACTCAACTGAAGGACAGCTCTAAGCCGTTCAGCCAGGACCTCTGTAGATTCCCCGGTGATGAGTACATCATTGAAATAGGGGCACACTATTGGCATACTGAAGACAAATTTGCTGCCTGTGTCCGGTGAATGCCGGTTACTTGAATGCCCAATGCATCAAACCAATCGAGTCCTATGAGGCTCGTGCGTTGGCCTTCCACCACAATAACATCTAGTGGGCCTGTAAACCCCTTGAACTTCACTGCTAATGTGGCTTCGCCCTTGACCATCACTCAGAAGTTCTGGAAGTCTGTGAGTAAAATGTTAGATGGTCGAAGTTTGACCCATCTGTTGCTGCGGCTGCAAACATGCTGGAAGGTTCCAATGGAGATGATGGACACAGCTGAGCCTGTGTCCAGTTCCATTTTACATGGAACTCCCTGAAGCTCGATTTGTAGTCGAAGCTTCTGCTTAAGAGGTCAATGGGCACCAGTGTGAAACATGCTCCTATGACTGGAGTAGAACCCTACTTGTTGTCCCAGGGGCCTGGTACATTTCCTGAATGAATCTTCCTGCTGACGGTCCCGCTGGCGACCTCGGCAGACGGCAGCAATTTGGCCTGGTTTTCCACACGCCTGGCATGTTGCTGTCTGAAAATGGTGTTCCGTGCAGTGGTGTGGCCTCTGCAGCCCATGCACCTAGGGAATGGGACTGCCTTGTCAGAAGGCCTCGGTCCCTTCTCCTGGTGCCTCTGAAGCTTCTTGACTTCGCAGTCGGAGTCAGTGTCTTCCATCCGCTCAGCATCCTCGTGGTGCACGGCTTTGGTGCTTGGCATGCTTTTGGAGGGCCACAGTGCCTTAACAGCCCCTCCGGTGGTTTTGTCTGCCATGACCTCTTCAAGGCCATTTGTAGCAAGAGAGTCTCCTTAGCGAAGAGTTCTTGTTGGAACTCTCGGTTCCTGAGTCCACAGACTAAGCGGTCTCTTAGTCTCTCTTCTAAATTGGCAAAGTTACATAGTTGAGACGCCTGCTGAAGAGTTGAAATGAACTCAGTTGCTGACTTGTTGGGTTGTTGTTCGCGTTGCTTGAAGATGTGCCTCCATGCTATCATGGATAACTTTGGCTCAAAGTGGTCTCGAAGCTTTTTCTTGAAGTCAAGCTGATGGACTTGAGCGGTGCGGGAGCGACCAAGTTCTCGGCGATATCGAAGGTGGCTGGGCTGCACATGCAGAGAAGGGTCACGGCCTTCAGCCCATCTTCGCCGATTTGGTTGGTGAAGAGGTAGTTTTCTATGCAGGAAATGTAGGACGCCCATCTCTCCGGGTGTGTCACGTCAAACTCTTTGAGTTTTCTGACTTTCACCATGGTGAGTAGCCTTCATTGCTTGTTTCTTGCATTGCCTTGTGCTGCTAGCTTCTGTGTAAGCCCTTAGGGCATGGTGGTCTCCAGGGTGGCTTGCTAGGCAGACCGAGGGGGGGGGGAACTTCAGGCTCTTATGATGAAGCAGCACATCACACCTTCATCACCAGTGTTAAGTATTCGGTTCTTGCAGGCACTGAGAGAGATGAAGTGTTCAAACAGCAACACGTTTATTCAGAGTCAGAACATAACAGAAACAAGCTAATAGCTGCTGCATAGCTATTTATATAGTTGGCCTCTAAGCAGTGACCAATAGATTTGAAAGAGCAGTTTCCCGCCCCAAACCTACTTAACTGCCCGGAGTCAGCAAGTCTAGCTCAGCCCAGTAACCGTTACAACATAGGTCAACCATTAATCAACAGTTAACATAAGCAAGTGAATTATATATACAATGCCAATACATTACACACAGTATTTTAGTTATGGTAGCTAAATATTGTGCATACTGTGCTTTTTATTCTCTTAATCTGCTCTGGATTGAGGAAGTGGTAATTCACATAAATTAAATTTAAAAATGGTATGTTTGAATATCTGGAAAGGATTTATAGTAGAGGATAGAGGGAGCCTCTCTACACATGAAGTGGATCTGCATAGCCATTCCAGTGAAGACAAATTTGGAGTAGATGGCTCCTCATTCTCAACCAATAGGACTCTACTTTTATTATTCATGCTAAAAAGATAAGATAGCAGTTTAAAATATTAAAATATGACATTCTCAGTGCTACCTTCCTCTGTAATTGCATAGATCTTTGGGGCATTTCAGTAGGTAATGAAATGAAAAAAAGATTGAAATGGATGCTGGGAAAATCACTTCTGCTTCTCACAGTAGCGTCTGCTACTACTAATATTTTTACTGCTTTTCTTCCTCTATCTCCTCATCCCTTTTGTGCCAAATAGACTACAGGGATGATACTAATTGGAACCATACAGATGTGAACCCTAGAAGAAGACAATAGCAAGTCATTACAGTATTGTTTCTGAGAGTCAAATTCAACTAAAGGAAGAGATTAATTTATACCTCTATCTATACCTGTATGTATAAAGGACATCTCAATATGTTTGTAGCATGAGCTACATCCCAAGATATACAATAGGGCAACCTTCCTCAGGCTGAGGAAGCCTTCATTCTTCCAGTCTTTGAATTAAGGCTTCATTTCTGGGGATCCTCTGTGGCATGCCATAAGCCTCTTAATAGAAGAGAACCAGAATATATGTTACATTGCAGAAGAGGATGATTTTCAGAGAGTACTGATTGTCAATAAAAAAACACCAGATAAATTTAGGTGTAATTCAGATAAAGCAAAATTAATCAAACACTTTGAATTAATGTTGACTCTGTCCTAACTTCTTTATTTGTTCATCTAATTTATATATCAGTAGCTACCCATCTCATAAATGTGACTCTGGGTGGCATAAGAAACCAGTTTAAACAATTAAACAACAATTAAAAAGAGTTTTATTTGGTGTGAGTTATCTGCACCTGATGCAAATCTCTAGTTAACAAAAAAGCATACAATAATGTTTTTCTTTTTCCTAACATATGTGAAGGAGGTCAGAATATATGGCAAAGGAAATTCAATCAAAATTGTAGCTGTGGATTGTGGATTGAAGCACAATGCTATTCGTTTGCTAGTAAAGGTAAATCTACATGTTTCTTAAAAAATATTGACTCTTTTTTATGTATCTGTCATGGTTCTGACAGATGAAACTCTTCAAAGAACTTCAAGGCATTGTTTATCTTAAAGAATCTTTATTCAAGAAGTATAACATCGGCACTTACATAGTCTAAGCCAAAATCTGAATTCCCCTCCCCTGAGCACATAATATCAAAGCACAATTCCCTCCTCTAATTTACAGTCATATATCACATTCTCCAATTATTTTGAAATGCAGGCTTTCCCTCCAGTTCTCTAGCCTGCCAATTCTTATCATCTCTTATTCATATAACCTTGGTTCACACACTAGTTACAGTATTGTTATGTCTAGCTAAACTCCCATGCACATTCCTCCTCTTTTCCCCCAGTATCATCTAATTCTAACTTTAATTCTAAGAGTAAAACCTAAGAAGGAAAATGGTTGCATCTCCATATGTTATCAAAGCAAAAACATCTGATGTTAGCAGCATTGACAGTATCTCTGGGTTTATTACTTTGTTCAGGACTAACTAGAAAGCCGGCTTGCTAATTTCCCAAACAGCATTTTATTGATGTTGCAGCAATCTGAAATGCTGACACTGACATATTAAAAACTTATTGGAGTTGATAAAATCTACTGATGTTTGAATGTGTGTGTATTTGTATGTGCATATGCACACATTAATGGGGAAGAGAAGGAGTCTTCTCATGATGGGTGACCATACTGAGAAAGCCAACAACTGCGACCACTACAGAGATGTGCTCCACTTATATGAGGGGCTCATACTTATATGTGTTTTCACTTTATTTTATCCTGAAAACAAACTTGCAAGATTAATATTTATTTTAAAGACTTTATTTTAAATACAATACAGCTAGACCTTGTTCAGCAACTACCTTAGACTGTTTGCAGTTACAATGGTGATGAAGTCAATCTTTGGTTTCACAGCCAACTTTGATGCCAATCCTCATATGGATGACCTTTTCAGGCCTGCAAAGCAAAGGAAAACTGGAGTAAAATCATGAGTACCCTCACAGTTTCACTTAGCTACTGCTTTGCCTAATTACTGAATTGCCAGTCCCAATAGTGGTTGCTAAATGAGTTGAGAACAATTAAATATATATTAAACCCATATTAAACTACCTCTTCGTATATATTTAACCCATACCTCTAGTATATAGTTAATCAAGAAGTATTTATGGAGAAATGCTGTAGTAGTGGGATACTATTTAATACTGTGGTTATCTCTAAAGGTGAATATGACATTCAATTATTTATACTTCATTTTCAGAGACAACCACAGTGATTAAGAATAAAGAGAGAAAACTCTCCTTTTTCCCATTTACTTGCAACCAGCCAAATCTAAGTGGGCTGTGTTAGAATGGGTTTTTCTCATATTCAGACTCACGAATGTATCCTGTTAGCTGCATCATACATAATCTAGTTAATTGCCTAACAGCCCTTGACGCTATCCATACTCTTTTGTTGTCAGAGAGGTGCTGAAGTTCATTTGGTGCCTTGGAATCATGATTTTACCTCAATGGACTATGATGGACTTTTCATTTCTGGAGGCCCTGGTGATCCCACCCAAGCACCAGAACTAATTGAAAATGTCAGGAAGGTAAAGAATATATATTGGAACCAATGTTTTTTTTATGATGCTGTTGACTTATATTGCCCATGGTTTGTTTCTTCATTTGCATTTCATTAAATTACTACCCTTGAAATAAAGATGAAGAAAGTGGTGGATTAGAGCAAAACACTATAAAAGGAGACATGAAGACAAGTCATTAGAGACACCTTTACCTTTACACTGCAATCACTTATAATCTCACATACTATGCATTTTTTTATGTCAAGTTCTCGCATCCTACTTCAATAGTGGGGGGGGCACAAGAACTAGCCCTCTTCAAATTAGGATTGTTTGCTCTTCTGCCTCTACAAGACCACTGCATGAAAATGCATGAAAGACTAGCCTTCTTTGAGGCAGATTTTCTGCCTCTCTTTGAACTAAAAAAGGTGCCCTGATGCAATTTCCCTTTCCATAGTTATTAAATATGTGCAAATTACTGTCACGGACGAAGCTGGCAATATCATTTTAAAAAGGGAATTGTTTAGAAATCAATTTAAAATACTGCCTATAACCAGAAAGAGTATTGTTTTGTTATCTCAGCAGGTGAAAGCTCATTTTTAGTCATTTTTGATAGCAGTCTTTCCTGTCTAGGTTCTTAAAAATGATCGCCAAGAGCCTTTGCTTGGAACAAGTATGGGGAATCTCATTACTGGATTAGCAGCCGGGGCAACATCCTACAAAATGGCCATGGCAAACAGGTATGAGACATATATGTGCACATGTTCAAGAACCAAAAGACAGGAGTGTTTTTAATGATCATGCAGCACCAATTTTATTGAGAGAAACTCAGCCAAAGTATTTATGTATCTTATGAGAATCATGTCTTTTGCTACTTACGTGCAGTTTCTTCCAAAGTTGGTGTCTGGCCTATGCTTGCTATTCTTTTATGTTACAGGTAGTCCTCAATTAACAATTGTAATTGGGAATGTGAATTCCATTGCTAAGCAAGGCAGTTGTAGAGCTTGATGTCACATGATTGTGTTTCCAGTTGGTGAAACCCATGTGGTCATTAAGTGCTTTTTGTGACTTCCTGCTGGTTTCCCCATTGACTTGTGGGGACTTTGTGTGAAAGTCACAGTGATCATTTGACTATGGAACACTGTAACTATCATAATTGCCAGTGGTTGCCAAGTGCCTGAATTGCAATCATGCAATAACTGCAATGAGGGACGTGGTGGCTCAGTGGGTTAGGATACTGAGCTTGTCAATCAGATGGTTGGCAGTTTGGTAGGTCGAATCCTGAGTGCCGCGTAACAGAGTGAGCGCCTGTTACTCATCCCAGCTTCTGCCAACCTAGCAGTTCGAAAGCACGTAAAAATGCAAGTAGAAAAATAGGGACCACTACGGTGGGAAGGTAACAGCATTCTGTGCACCCTTGGCATCTAGTCATGCCAGCCACATGACCACTGAGACATCCTTGGACAAGCGCTGGCTCTTTGGCTTTGAAACAGAGATGAGCACCAGCTCGTAGAGTTGGAAACGACTAGCACGCATGTGCGGGGGAACCTTTACCTTTACCTAAGAACCCACCATAAGCTTCCTCATTCAACACCATTGTAATTTTGGATAGTTGCTGAGGAAAAGGCCATTAAATGAGGACAATCTTTTAATGGCCAGACAGAAATCCCTGAAACTCCCTGTCAAAACTCTCTCCTGTGGTAAGAGTAGAGTAGACAGACCTGCTGGAGGACAGAACTAGTAGCATATGATAGATATACAGAGGCAAAACAAGGGTTCCAAGAGCACTTAAAAGATGCAGAGTTTTAACAACACTTTTTCTTTTATAATATATGTTTTACTTAGTGACAAGTGCCATTTGCTAAAAATCTCCACCCATTTTAGTAACTGTAGTATTTGCAGTTACCCTTGCCCCATTCAGTGCAGTAGCCATAGTAACAATTGGCCCCTTCACTGCCAAAAGCAAATAATCATGCAAAAGACATCTAGTGAAGTTGCTATGATTTCAGAAGCTCATTTCATGGATCTTGTGTAGTTGGTTTCCATTATGTCCCTGAAATTAGTTTTATTTAAAAGTTATCATGGTTAATTGTGTTGGCCTTGTGGAAGAAAACTAACAAAGATTGCAAAGACACCGAATGACCAGAATATAACATGGAGAAATAATTTTATCTTAGCTGTAACATTTTTCCTGCAGAGTAGTAGCAAACAGCAGAATTTCTGGTCTTTAAATATGATTAAATGTAGTGCTTTGCTGCAGAAAATGTTCCCGCATATTTATTCTATAGTACTATTTCTCATTCAATTTATTGAAATAAAAATTCCTTTCTACAATTTATTTCAAAAGACAACATGGAAAAGTTCTCAGATGTGAAGTGTGATGTTCTTGGCCTTTGTTTATCAAAGTCACCACAAGAAACATGTGCTCTCCTGTTTCTCAGGGAGCAGCCATTTTTATAGGGTTATGCAACTTTCCTGGCTTCCCATGCTTCATTCTTGGAAGGGAAAATGTCACCAAGGAGTTTTTAACAGGAGAGCCAGTTTGACATCATGATTAAGGCATCAAGTTAGAAGTTAGGCAGTCATTAATTCTACTCACCTTAGTCACAAAGCCAGTGGGTGACTTTAGGCCAGTCACTCTCTCTCAGCCCTAGGAAGCAGGCAAGGGCAAACCACTTTTGAAAATCTTGCCAAGAAAACTTCAGGGGCTAGTCCAGGCAGTCGCCAGGAGTCAACAATGATTCCAAACCACTCCCACACAGAGACAAAAAAGTGTGAGAAACAGGAATGCTTCAGAATAATTAGTGTGATTTACATAATCCCATTTTCTTTCACTTCCTCCAGTGAAATAATCTCAACAACAGCACTCAAAAGAAATTTTATAGAAATTCTCAAGCAACTTGAGAATAAGATAATAAAACAGGCTCTTTCACAAAGGGAAGAAAACTTTTAAAAAATTGCAAATCATAGTTTGGCAAAATATCAATTAACTGTAATCATCTTCCCTTGCCTTTCACTCCCACATGTGATTTCTTTACCAAACCATTCCTTTTCTCCCTGATTCTTCAGAGGACAGAATCAGCCAGTTGTGAATGTCTTAAATGGACAAGCTTTCATTACTGCTCAGAATCATGGATATGCAATTGATGGCAACTCTCTCCCTTCTGGCTGGAAGCCTTTGTTTGTGAATGCAAACGATCAAACCAATGAGGTAAGACTTCTTTCTCTGGGTATCTGAAGGATTTGATGAGACAGGGTGGATGTCTGCTCATCAAAGAACAAGCTGGCATCAATATTGCTTGGATTATCAATCCCATTATTCTTAAAGATTCTTTGCCCACTACTCAGTGAAATATGTATCTTTGGTGAATTACTGGAAAATGATATTGGAATTATACACTATAGAAGTTACAAGGCAATACTTTTATAGGGACCAGTCAAAAATCCAAAATGGTATCTAGGCATATGACTTCCTATTCATCTGCATGTATGTTAGAAAGGAAGAGAGGAAAAATGCTTCTAGGCATGGTGGTGATCCCTCTGTAGCTAGTAAAACTCTTTGGTGCATTTTATAGAGCAGTGATAACGAACTTTTTAGAGACCGAGTGCCCAAACTGCAACCCAAACCCCACTTATGTATTTCTGGGTGCCAGGTGGGCGTGATGCACTGGGTGGGCGTGGCTACAATGGTCATGGAAGACTGGGTAGGTGTGGTCAGGGTGGGCATGACCAGCTCGATGTTGCTCCTGGGGAGGGATCCCTGTGGAGGCTGGGCAGGGTTGGGGGAGATCCACGGGGTCTCTGGCGGGTGGGGCAATGGGCAGGAGGGCGTCTTGCTCAGCTGATGGCTTGGGGGGGAAGGGGGCAGCTACACCCCTCCCAAATGCTGCCCTGTCACAAAAGCAGGATGAAAACTTCAAAAAGCGACAAGGAAAAAAAGTTAAAACAGAAGAGTGTCTCACGATGGTTTTCTTCCCCACTTCCTTCTAGCTGCAGTTTAAATATGTAAAGACCACAAAAGAAAAAACTTGGCTTTCTCTCATTTTAATTCAGAAGGCAGGAATGGGAGGATTGGGGGGATGTTGTTTGTTTCAAAGGAAGGGAAAGAGAGGGGCTGGGAGAGCGCGGCAAGTGAATGGTGATGGTGCAAGGCTTCTGGCTATGCAGGGGGGCATTGGGGGCATTCTCTTTAAAAGAACAAAACAAGGAAAAAATAAAAATCCCCTACTCACTCCACCTCCCAAAAACACAATAACAGAGCTTTCAATGATACAAACAGGCCTTGGAGGCCATCTGGGTGGGCTCACTGCCCCTCTGACTCCCCACCCCAGACACTTGCCAGAGCCTCTTAATCGCAGAACATTGGGCAGGGGGGGTCACCCCTCTTGAGTCAGGGATGCCAGCTCAGTAGCACCAAGGCGGATTGGCACAGTCTGTCTCACCCTCATATCACCGTCTCTCTCTCTCTCTCTCTCTCTCTGTGTGTGTGGTGTGTGGGAGCTGGACTAGAATAATGCCCATCCAATGCCCAGCAGCTGCTGACAAGGTGGCTCATCTCCTTCCTTTGGGGAGAAAGGTGGCGAGCATGCCCTGGGGATGGGGGGGAGGTGTGTGTGTGTGTGTGGGGATGCTCTTGAGCCCTGCAGCTCTTCTTAGTGGGGAGGAGGAAAGTGGGGAGGGGCCGTGCTGGGATCAGGGCTCCTTGTGCCCTCCACTGCCTGGTTGCACTCTGCTGCCACAGGTGCCACGGCTCCACTTGTCTGGCAGGGCAAGGGTGCGCTCGGGCACAGGGAGGCATGTGGGGATGCTACCTCACTTGCCATGCCATGGCTGGGCTAGGTGTAGAGCCTCCTCACTGCTTCTTCCCCCATGGACATCAGCAGCGCTAACCCCACCTACCATTCATCCCAGGGCAGCTGCTGCCATCTGGCACTCTCCAGCCTATCACTGGCCAGCCAGGCATGCTGAGCTTAGGCCTTGGGCAGATGGAGGCTGGAGGGGAGTGAGACCCGTGGCTGCCCAGCTCCTCCACCTGAGGACCCATGCGGGGAGAGGTGCCACCTGGCTCGCTAAGCCACAGTCCACCCGCAGAAGGAGAAGGAGGATGGAAGAGGAGGGCTGGCTAGGGACAGGTGCAGCACTGCCCATGGGAGGAATATGACCAGCCCCAGCCTGGAGGAGGGGAGAGACTGAGGGAGCCCAAAGGGAGGCAGGTGTGGTGCTCAGGGGCAGCCGCTCTCCCCCCTTCACCCATGCTCCTGCAGAAGGGCTGGCTGGCTTCGGCATCACCTGGGCAGGCGCTGCTGGTCCCTCCCTCCCTCCCCCCCTCCCCCCCTCCCTCCCTCCCTCCCTCCCTCCCTCCCTTCCTTCCTTCCTTCTTTCCTTCCTCTCTCTCTCTCTCTCTCCCTTTCTCCAAAGTCCAAACTCACGTGTCCTTCTTCCCTTGCTAGCCTTCTGCAAAGTGCAAATGGACACCACGTCCTACTTGTCTTCTCCAAACTCACACCCACCATCGCTTCCAAAGGCCGTCTGCTCACTCACTCGCGTGCTCTCTCTCGCTGCACTCCCGCCAAAACCTGCTCCTTTTATAGGTTCCCCTCTCACCGCCCAGGTCTCACAGCTATTCCCGCGAGACTGCTGCTAGATTCAGTTTCCCTGCCCCCTTTGGTTCCCACTAGTCAGTCGCACTTGGAGAGGGGGAGGGGAGGTCCCTCTGGTGCGTGTGCCGACAGAAAGGGCTCTATGTGCCCAGTCTGGCATGCATGCCATAGGTTCACCAGCATGGCTATAGATGGAAACTGAAGTTGCAGCAAGACATGGGGAAAGAAACATGAAATTATTTCTGTTCCTTTGAAAGTTATTCAGAAGTGCAACTTGCATTCATTGGAACTCAGAGGCCTTTTTCAAAAAAGTAGCTAGTACGTAGTATTTCTCTTAGTAAACCAGGGTTTCCTTTTAGATTCTGGACCCAATATTCATAAGCAATTCTCCTGTAATAGAATTAGAATTGGGTAATATTTCTGTTAGGATTGCATGAATGACAGATTCAAAACTTATGCAAAACTCAATAAATCTTACAGATGCTGTTCACTAAAGAGTTGCTTATCTGTTTCCTGGACTAAGACCAGTTTGAAGATGTAATAAATTTCAATTCTCCCTCTAAACTAAATTATCAAAGACTTAGCCTTGGCCGTATGTGGGGTTTGCTAACAAGAGCATTTTAAAACTATTTTTGTTCCCAGGAAGAAGACTAACTTTATCATTTACTTTTAATCCTGCAGGGAATTATGCATGAAAACAAGCCAATTTTCACAGTGCAGTTCTATCCAGAAGGCAATCCAGGGCCAACAGACACTGAGGTAATTGATGGGGTGATTAGGTGAAAATCAGGGCTTTTTTTCTCATAGAACGCTCAGAACGGAGTTCCGGCACCTTTTTTGGATGGAACCTTGTAGGGTAGGCAAGGCGGGTTGTACGACATGTGTGAGTTCCGGCACCTTTTTCTTTTACAAAAAAAGCACTGGTGAAAATAATAATAAAATGGTCAAACATCAGAACCTTATTCTGCAACAATACCTCCCATTTGAATCCCGATGTTGCATATTGTGTGCATTCAGCTTTGTTCAGAATTAAAACTGCTGAGCCCAGTGCTGCAGCAGTGTGGAGAGCAAGGTCATGCTTGGTGCCTGAACAAAACTGGTTCACATAACACAGTAGTTGTCTGAGTCAAAATATTTTACATAGCATCCTTCTCTAACATCAGAACATAGATCTATGCATGTTAAAAAAAATCAGATAGCACCATTCTATTAGTTCAGAATACTGGCATGGAAACATTTCTGCTACATTGTCTACTGCAATGTGCTCTGCATGGGGTTGCCCTTGAAGACCATTCTGACAAGCCAACTTTTCCAGAGTACAGCAGTGTGAGCAATGATGGGCATACCTTGATATTTTGTGAATTACAGATGTTACTATTTTGTTTCTGGGTGTGATTCAAACTGCTGGCTATTTACCTATAAAGCTCTATAGAGCATATGGTCTGGTGGGTTAAGGGACCAGCTGTCTCCTATAATATCTGCCTGGTTGAATTGATCTGGCAAGGTTGGCACATTAAGGGTTCCTTTGATTAAACAATGTCATCTCTCAGGACCCCAGAAGCATGCCTTCTCTGTCCAATTAACAATGGCATCTGGATCTCTACATCCCATTTTTCTGTGCCACACATTCAATCAATTTTATGGTTGCAATTTTTGCTGCTGTTGGCTTATAATATGCACAGTCTAATTAAAAGAGTCCATTTTTTTTCTGGAGCATGCATTTCATAGGCAATTCTTCATTATCAGTCACATAACCAGGGGCATCTTTAACAACTGTATGTAGATTTATATTTCTCCAGATACTTGAGACATACTTTTCTGAAATTGGAGACTTTGAAGATTATCAATCTTGTTTATTTAATCTGAATGGCGTTTCCAAATTCCCTTGGCTTTATTTAAATGCCTTAAATTCACAAAAAATGGAGTTACCCACTGTCAGATAGATCATCTTCGCTACTTTTCCCCCGAGTTCCAAGCTCTTTGTTCTTGTTCTTTCTCAGTGTGTGATAGATTATGATAAAATGAGGAATGAGGCATTTGAAAGTTTATCTTAGAACAGGCAACCAAGTCAAGATGCAAGAAATGTGGAAAAAGTGTTCCAAAAAGTCTCCATCTTTAACTGAGGCTGACATTTTTCCCCCAAATTTCTGTATTCATCCCAGCCTAGCCGTAAAGATATTGTACTGAAATCTGGCCATCCTTGCTTGCCTGGACTTGCCAGCTACATGTAGTTTGACACTGAATGTATATCTTTTTCTGGGTCTAAGGCAATTTCTTGAGAATTCGGGAGATTTTTTTATTTGGATGACAAGGATGACCTTGAAGTATTAGTACCATATTATAAAACCTTAGTAAAACCACACCTGGAATACTGCATCCAGTTTTGGTCACTACATTACAAAAAATATGTTGAGACTTTGGAAAAAGTGCAAAGAAGTGCAACTTAAAATGATTAAGGGCCTGGAGACAAAAACATATGAAGAACAGTTGCAGGAATTGGGCATAGTCAGTTTAGAAAAAAGGACTATGACATGATAGCAGTATTCCAGTATTTGAGAGGCTGTCACAAAGAGGAGGGGGTCAACTTATTTTCCAGAGCACAAGAGGACAGAATAAGAAACAATGGATGGAAACTAATCAAGGAGAGAAGCAACCTGGAATTAAGGAGAAACTTCCTAACAGTGAGGACTGTTGTGTCCATAGTTATGGGAGTGATTTCCCTTCGGCGGGAAAACCTAGTGCAATCATTGGCTGTTACTTCCCGGCGGGAGATTCTGAGCCGGGGATTGGTTATGTTTGAATGGAACCTAGTATATAAGGTAGGGTTCAACAGCTGCTAGCCAGTTGACCCATGTGAGTTCGAATAAACGTTCCTTGTTCTACCTCGCTGTCTCCGCTCGTCATTCCGGACTTAACAGTGGCGACGAAGGTGGGATCTGACGGCAGAATAGCGAAGGAGCCGCGGAAAGCCGACAGAGTGGAAAGCGGGAAATTTGAATCACAGTCAACCGAGCAGCAAGCGAACTGAACCTACAGGATGGCGCAAGTCGGTTCCCTGAAGGAGTTCGACCCTAATTACCCTGAAGACTGGGAAGAATATGTCGGTCAAGTCGAGGGGTACATGCTGGTCAACGGGATCACGGAGGACAGGAAGAAGGCGGCGGCTCTCCTAACCATCAGCGGCACTCCGGTTTACCGGGTGGCCGTCGGCCTGTGCCAACCCCTGCCGGTCTCCAGCGTATCGTACGCCGACCTGTTGGCCAAGCTAAGGGTCCATTTCACCCCTAAAAGGTCGGAACTGTTCTGGCGGAGGATATTCGAGAAGCGGAACCAACGGCCGGGCGAATCTATCCAGCAGTTTGTGGCGGCAGTCAGGGAAGCAGCCCTGCACTGTAAATACGACAACCTCGAGATTCGCATTAGGGACCGAGTGGTTTTGGGGCTGCGAGATGAACACTTGCAAAACCGGATTATCTCCAAGCCCACAGGCAACCTCCAAGAAGTCTTAGACGAGCTACTCACGTACGAGTCTACAGGCAGACGCGACCCCCCCTACAACAGCATGGCTGCCTCAGCCGAAGTAAACCTTGAGAGCCATGTGGATGGTGAGGAGGTGGACTACCAGTGGGAAGCTGACATTGCCGAGATTGCCCAAAGATTCGGGAAGATGGCGCCGAGACCACCACGAGTCGACGGACCCAACCAGAGCAGAAGACAGCAACCCCCTGCGTTCCAACGACCCCAGAGGGACAACCCAACCAGACCTTGTGACCCAGAAACGAGGTGCGGAAGCTGCGGCGGAAATCACCTAAGATCAACGTGCAGATTCAGAAATGCCAAATGCCGAGGCTGCGGAAAAACGGGCCACATCCAGGCCATCTGCCGAAGCCGACCGCGTGACAACCGTCTCCACGAGCTCGACGCTTGGGCCTCAGGTGAGGTAACCCCCGAACGGAGTGGCGGAGAGATCCCTAGGCCTAAGGCACGCACTTCCAACCCGGGGGCAGGGGTGGGGGTCAATCATGTGGGAACCCCTAGACTAAATCACACCCCTAGAATTAATCACATTTTGAGACATAAATTAAGAATAGAAGTCCAACTGCAAGGCATCCCTTGCAAGATGGAAGTGGACTCCGGGGCCTCAGTATCTATAATTTCAGGGGACACCCTTAGGTACATAGAAAACAGAAGTGGCCATAGAATTCCCCTTAAACCCACTAAACTACAATTAGCTGACTTCCAGAAAACACCTATAGAATTAGTGGGAGAGGCTACTATTAAGGTTAAGTACAAAGGGTTTAGCGGATTATTAACTGTCCTAGTCACTGAGGGCCAGAGAACTAGCCTTGTAGGCCTTAATTGGTTCTCGGCCCTGGGCATCTGGGTTGGGGGAATTAACACCATACAAAGTAGAACCCTAAAATCTGTCTGCGATAACTTCGCAGACGTATTCGACGGGTCGTTAGGGAGGTACAAGGGACCCCCCATTAACTTTAATCTAGACCCCGCAGTCAGGCCCATTAGGCTTAAGGCCCGGAGGGTGCCTTTCGCCCTTAAACAGAAAATCGAGGCCGAACTAGATAAGCTAGTAGGCCAGGGCGTTTTAGAACCCGTTGAAGGGGTCCTGTGGGAGACACCGATCGTCACACCCCTGAAACCGAACGGGGATGTGAGGATCTGTGCCGACTATAAGGCCACCCTGAACCTCGCCATGAAAAAACACGCTTACCCGGTCCTGACGGTGAAGCAGGTCCTCGCGACGATCCAGGACGGCGCCATTTTCGCCAAGCTTGACTTGGCGCAGGCGTATTTGCAACTTACTGTGTCTAAGGAAGCCGCCGAGGCTCAAACGAAAGTTGCCCACAAGGGGGCGTTCCGCGTTCACAGACTTCAGTTTGGGATAGCTGCAGCTCCAGGCATCTTCCAGGAGGTGATGGAGAGGACCTTGAAGGGCATTCCAGGTGTATGCCCTTACTTCGACGATGTCCTCATCGCTGGAAAAACTGAGGACATCCTAGCTGAGAGGCTAGAACAGGTATTGGGGAAGTTTAGAGAGGCAGGGTTGAAATTAAAAAAGGATAAGTGTTGCATAGGGGTAAAATCAACAGAATTCCTAGGGTTTAGAATTGATGCACTAGGCATCCACCCTACAGAAGGAAAAATTAGGGCAATTAAACTAGCCCCAGAACCCAAGAACAAGGCGGAATTACAAGCTTTCCTAGGCTTAATTAATTTTTATCACACATTCCTGCCTCACAAAGCAGCTATTGCTGAACCCCTCCATAGACTTTTAGACAGGAAGACCCCCTGGCAGTGGCAGAAAAAACACAGGACTAGTTTTCAAACACTAAAGGACATATTGTCCAGCAATTCTACAGTCACTCACTTTATAGAAAACAAACCCATATTCTTAGCGTGTGACGCTTCTCCTTATGGAGTGGGAGCAGTCATAAGCCACATGGATGAGCAGGGTCAACAGAGGCCTATAGCATATTATTCCAGGACCTTAACAAAGGCGGAACGGAATTATGCACAGATTGACCGGGAAGCATTGGCCATCGTGGCAGGCATAAAAAACTTCCACGATTACCTGTATGGTAGGGACTTTACCATTTACACTGACCATAAACCCCTGCTAGGGTTATTCACTACCGATAGACAGACACCACAAATCATGTCACCCAGGATGCTCAGATGGTCAATTTTCCTTTCTGCATACACATTCTCAATTAAACACAGGCCGGGCAAAGAGATGGGGCACGCTGATGCCCTCAGCAGATTACCTCTAGAGGATACTGGCACAGACCCCGCACTGGTGGGACAAATCATGTCCCTACAAGAACTCTCTGAGTGCCCTCTGACTGCCAGGGACATTGCAGCAGCTACCAGATAAGACCCCATACTTAGCAGAATAGCAGCGTGGGTACAAGGGGGGTGGCCTAGCAAAAACCCTGACCCTAAGTTCACACCGTACTTTAGAAGGAAGGACGAATTGTCATCACACTTAGGATGTATCTTGTGGGGAAACAGGGTTGTTATCCCAGAGAGTCATAGGAACACAGTGATTGGGGAATTACACGAAGGGCACCCTGGAATTGTGCGTATGAAAGCTCTAGCTAGAAGCCACTTATGGTGGCCAGGGTTAGACACAGCCATAGAGGACAAAGTAGCTGGGTGCTATCAGTGTCAGCGATCCAGACCAGAGCAGGCACACACAACGGTCCACAAGTGGGAAGAGGCCAGAAACCCGTGGTCTAGAATCCATATTGACTTCGCTGGCCCATTCCAGGGCCTCACATTCCTAGTAGTAGTGGATAGCTACTCCCGGTGGTTGGAGGTCGTGCCTGTTAAGTCCATGACGTCAGCCAAAACCATACAGGTCTTACGGGGACTCTTTGCCACTCATGGGTTACCTGACGTAATTGTTTCCGACAATGGGCCCCAATTCACATCTAATGAATTTCAGGACTTCCTCAAGGCCAACTGGATTAGGCACGCGACATCAGCACCCTTCCACCCCTCCTCCAACGGATTGGCAGAACGAAACGTCAGAACAACCAAGGACGCCCTCAGACGAATCATCCATGGCGACTGGCATCAGAGACTGGCTCAGTTCCTTTTGGCCCAACACACTACACCGTGCACGGCCACAGGGAAGAGCCCTGCTGAAATGAGGTGGGGCAGGCGGTTGATAACAAAATTGGACAGACTACACCCTGACAGGCTACCTGCAGAACACGACCCGGTCACCCCGACCCGGTCTCTGAACATTGGGGACACGGTGTGGGCTAGGAATTATGGACAAGGGGACAAATGGGCACAAGGGGTAGTAATTGACAAAACCGGACCCTTATCTTATTTAATTGAGGGGGAAGGGAATCAGCTGATTAGGAGACACATCGATCAGTTAAGGAAAAGGGCCCCTGAATGCGTACAGGCCAACAAAGAGAGGAAAAGCACTACAGCTGACACTGCTTTTTCCCCAGCCAGGGTTAACACAGCACCAGGGGGTAAAGGGAGGGGAATACAATTCAGGTCAATAGAAGCAAACCCCCAGAATTGTAATGCAGAAATAGAAATAGCTCCCCTTGACAGCCCACCAGGGTCATCCAGTCAGTCCAATGAACCCCAACAACAGCAACCACAACAACAGCCCAATAGGGAAATACCACCAGAGCCATCACCCCACACAACAGAGTCAGAGGCGGTAGTAAATGGCGGAACTGAAGACACCTCAGCAGTTAGTACGGCCAGCAGATACCCAGTCAGGAAGCATAAACCTCCTAGCTATCTGAAGGACTATGTCAAATAGTAAATTTCATCCAGGGGGGAAGGGGTGTTGTGTCCATAGTTATGGGAGTGGTTTCCCTTCGGCGGGAAAACCTAGTGCAATCATTGGCTGTTACTTCCCGGCGGGAGATTCTGAGCCGGGGATTGGTTATGTTTGAATGGAACCTAGTATATAAGATAGGGTTCAACGGCTGCTAGCCAGTTGACCCATGTGAGTTCGAATAAACGTTCCTTGTTCTACCTCGCTGTCTCCGCTCGTCATTCCGGACTTAACAAGGACAATTAACCAGTGGAAGAAACTTGCCTTCAGAAGTTGAGGGTGCTTCATCATTGAAGGTTTTTAAGAAGAGAATTGGCAGCCACTTGTCTCAAATTGTATAGGTCTCCTGCTTGAGCAGGAAGGTGGACTAGAAGACTTCCAAGGTCCCTTCCATCTCTATTCTGATTGATTGATTGATTTAAGGAGAATTCTGGCCTTAACTTTCCCAGTCGTGGCGTAGTTTGGTTGTTAGGAAACTAATTATATGACTGTAAATGACCAGCTAAGAAAGGCTATAGTAGGAAGCAGAGCAGTAGACATTTGAGGAAAACCAGCAGCAGAGAGAATGGAAAGAATTAGGTTTGATTTTACTACCTCAGGCAAACATACACAGCAGAAAGTGACAAGAACATTTCAAAAATATACAGAGGTTTGATCAAATGATAGGCCAAGGGACGAACAAGAACATGGCAACAACAGTGAAGCAACCAGCAGCTGGATTGGAAGAATTATTTAAGCAACCAGCAGCTGTAAAAGAGGGTGTAAATATTCCATACGGAGCATGCTCTCAGCACACAATGGAGAACCATCAATTGTCATATGAACAGTAACTCATATATTCTCCTATAAACTTGGCCTTTCTGCAGAGTGCAGTTTTCTGACTTGGTATCTAAGTGTATGTTTGTCCTAAGGTTTGGGTGGTCTAACCTCCAGATCAGAGTCTGGGTCACATGGCCTGGCAAGGTGGGAATTGGTTTCACAGTATTGTGGCTACTAGAGTTCATAGCTCCTGACCAAACTGTCTCCTCCTCATACCTAGATATATCTAAAGATGAGGCTTCAGCCTGGGGCAAGACACAAGTGGGAACTTTAGTGATCCCATTTTTCAAAGTCTTTAGCTTTATTTTCCAATCTTCTCTTAGTCCAATTCTTATTTTTCTTTGCAGAAGTTTGCATAATTATTTACTGGAACACAACCCTATTGGTGGTTTAAGCATTCTGTGTGAGCATGTAAACAATCCCAAGAGCCAGAATCTGACCTGAGCAATGATTAGTGATGCATGTTTTATAACTATAGCAGAATGGAGATTTACAAAAAATATTTTATAGGGGTAGGCAAAGCCTGGCACCTAGCTAGCTAGAAAAATGAAGAAGCATGCACTCTGTCCATCTGGGAAGAAAAGTAAATGGGAGTCACCTCATAAAAGAAAGAGCAGGCATAATGAAAAAGAAACTTTAACTCTCTATATTTTATTTCATCTAACCCTATATTGTGGTCAGCTAGTCATGATGTGGTGATGAGTCGGCATCCCTACACTTGGAATTCCAATAGTTTATAGTCACAAACAGTATGTCAAGAAAGGATGCTTTGTTTTGATCAAAGTTTCTTTAGTGTATGGTGTGGTTCCATGATTTAACTCTTTTTCAAAGTGCTATCGTGGACCCATCGCATTGCATCATATTAGCACTTGTCTGACCTTTAGTGGTCTCCTGGATAGAAAACATGGGGACTGCTTCTGTTCTGCTGACTGGAGGTGGGGCATTTTTCTTTCCTACATCAAGGCATTGCCTCAAAGCAGGTCACTTAGTTGGACTCAAGACAGCTTTGCAAAGAGGTGCCATTTGCCGTTGTGCACAACTCTACAGTTTACAAGAATAAAATCAATGATTGGTCTAATTAATTTTCAACAATAGCATATTTTTTCTGGGAAACTCACAAGAAAGAAAGGGAGGCATAAGTATTAGATTGTTTAATTCAGGGCTTTTCAACCTTTTCACCCATTGTACCACTTTTAGGATATGGCAACATCTGAGTACCACCAGTCACCTAGCAAGGTGTCAAAAACCTGATGAACCCCCCCAAAAGGAAAAAAAGTGATGAAGTACAGATAGTCCTCGACTTATAACAGTTCACTTAGTGACTGTTCAAAGTTACGATGGCACTGAAAAAAGTGCCCCCCAAGCCACAGCCGAGCAAGACGTCTGCCTGCCTGGCGGTGCTCTTCCTCCTATCTGAGGTTTTCATTGTTGTGAACATTTCTGTTGAGGATTGGCAGTGGGGGTGGGGTGGGGGGATGTTTGGTTTTTATTTCACCCCCCACAACTGCTGGGTGGTTGCAGCAGGTTTTGGTCACTTCACATGACCCTGGGACACTGTGACTGTCATAAATATGAATCAGTTGCCAAGCATCTGAATGTAAATCACAAGACCCTGGAGATGCTGCAACATTCCAGCTGATCGGCCCTTCTTCGGGGCTCAGCAGAAGCACCAGGATCAGCGCCAAGCTCCAACTGGTGCCTGGCGCTGATCATGGGGTTTCCGCTTAGCCCTGACAGCCCCGAAGAAGTGCTGTTCCTGACGCTTCCACTGAGCCCTGACAGCCCTGCAGCTCCAGCCATCTCTCGCTCAGGCTTGTGCGGTGCTGCTACCAGTTCAGCTCATTCCCCTCCCCCACTACCACTTTTCTAGGATGGTCACATACCACCTGCCAGCTGCCAATGCACCACAGGTGGCACCTGTACCACTGGTTGAAAAGCCCTGGTCTAATTACTTAGGACAGTTTTTTTTTCTAGTCTTGAGTTCCAGCTGTCGGGCTTCAGTTATTATCAACTCTGAACAGATCATGCTGATGTGAGGACTGCCCCCGACCTCCGTTCATTCCGCCGGGGCCTGAAGACCCGGCCCAGGCTGAGGATTAACTTTATTTTTAACTGGGGTTTTATTTAGACAGGGACACATATAATTTCTTTTAAAAATTGTTTTTAACTTTTGTATTTTGGTTTTTTAATCACCCTGTAAACCGCCCTGAGTCCTTCGGGAAAGGGCGGTATATAAGTGTAATAAAATAAATAAAAATAAATAAATTATAGGAGTTGTATTCAAACATTATTTGGGAGACTTAAGGTGGGAAAGGCCAATTTAGGCTTAGCGGTTACTAAGTTTTTAGCTCTGTGTAATACTTTATTACATAGAGTTCAATTTGGATAGGTAGAATTGGGTCCCAATTACTGATCTTTGTGAAAGAAATATGGTATATTGCTTACTATATTTCTTTCCCCTTGAAAAGTCCTATTATTTTTCAAACACATTTTGAATACATTTTCTTTATTGAAGTTGTAGAATTATGTAAATGAATTCACATGCACATTTTCTTGTTCTCATATTTGAAAATGAAGCTTAATCCCCTGCCTGTGATATCTCCTGGTAATCCCACAAGCAATATGTTGAGTAATTTGGTGAGTGTAATAAGAAAACAGCTTCAGAATGCACAGGAAAGGTAAAAAAAGGGATGTAATAGTATTCATTGAAGTTATTGTATTCAAAAGACATTTTAGAAAAAATCCATTTTAATTGCTTACTGTCTTTCTTGCTTTACTGGAAAAAGATTGAAATTTATCAAAGACGAGGAATAAATGTGCTAAATGAACAGAAAAAAAACCTTTATAAATGTTGAGCTAATCCTTCAGTCTGAATTTGGGAATTTCTGTCAGACTAAAACTTTATAGGTGGGAGGGGCTGGTAGATGCAGATGTCCAACTTACAAGGCAGAAGCAATAAGTTTAAAGAAGTGTAAGTAACGTTTCCCCTCATCCACCACTCTTCTCTGCAACCCTCATACTCAACTGTTTCCTCCAGATTTAGAAATGAGAATTAGACATACTTTCTTATCTATGTGATTATTTCCAAGCTAAGAGGAACAAGCAAGAGAGAGTAAAGAACCCAACAAGTAAACAGGTCTGAAAAAGTTGGGAAGCAACTCTGACTATCTTGATAGCCAGATAGAAAAAAAGCAAGAAAATTATCTCCTGAAACACACATAGAAGATAAAAGATCTAGAATTCCTAAGGCTAACTGAAGCCATTTACCACAGAAGGCCTATGGAAAATTGCTTCCTAAAACAGAATGATAAGAGGAATGACAAATACAGGATATATTAAATTCTCCCAAATGAAGAAAACCTACCTTCAGAACAAAATACATAGGCACTTTGTGTAAGATGCTCAAGAAAAGGAACTCAATGAATTAAAATACTGTTTAGTAAAAGAGATTCTGGCAGATGTATTCGCTAAGACTTTACTCCAAGATTGGCATGGCATTCCTCAATAAATTATGAGAATTGTGATTGGTTTATGAGTCAGTGAGAAGGGATATTAGAGGCCCAATTCCAGGGATACTCAATCTTCAGTGCACCACAGGGAGGACATAGTTAGCTAGGTGCCACATTTTGTCTATCCCTGTAATACATCTCTTAAAATTAACACTATTTCTGTCATAAAGCATGCTATCCTAATTCTTGCCCAGATTCTATTTTCATCCTCAAGAAGCTCACTCACACAAAGGACTTTAACCTGCAAGAATGAAGTGAATAAATAATGCAGTAAATTCAGGCCTGGGAAATATAGCAAGGGAAATTTTCATAAGATTCATAATGGACAAGCACATTGCTTATTCAGTTTAAAGTTCTGAGGCAGATTGTTATTATACCTTTGTAATAAACAAAGAAATTAAAGATGGGTAGATTTGCTTCATAATATGAGCAAGCCGATGTTATTGTCCAATAAAATCCCACACAATTGAAATCCACATTTATATGAGACCCTGTTGTAAATCAACAGATCTTCAACAGCAGAAGGTCCTAAATGGCATTTAGATTTTCATGCAGATTATATGAAAAGTGTGCATTAAATTTCTTAGGCCCTTGGTTGTTTAATTTGCTTGGGATACAATGCAAAGAATTTATCTATTAATTAAGTTAACTATTAATTAAAGTCATTAGGTTCACAACCTAATTATCAAGAGAATGCTAATGATACTAAATAGCAAATTCTGGAGAGGTAATTTTGCTGGGTTGTTAGGTTATTGTATTAAAAACATTCAAAACCTTTGCTTATGATAGTAATAGAATGTATGTGAAACACTTCTTTATGTACCGTATATTCATTTGGGGGGGAAAATACAGCATCTGACATTTTGTCTAACTGCTTGCTTTTATGTCCCAAACTGGTCCCAAACTGAGCAGAACTGAAGAAGTGAAACTTATTCAAGGAAAAACAAAGTCCAGTTGCCTTTTGAAACCTTTGGGACAACCATGACCTGGATGACTGAGAATCTCTGCAGACTTTTGTTTGCTTTTATGTTAAAATACTTGGAAAAAATTGGTTAGGATCAGTAATCTGAAGTAAGGCTGTGTATGTGGAAGAAGATGACTGAGAAATAATAGAGATTAAATGTAATGGATAGAAATTGTGCCTCCTGAATGACTTGTGAGGCTATGTCTGTTTTTTTAATTCTTTCCCCTGACTCTGGAAATTTAAACAAGCCCTGAACATAGGTCATCTCTCAAGAACATGGCTGAACCCTACACTGAAATGGGTGAAGAAAAAACCCATAAGACTTAAGAGACTTGCATGACTTAATAAAGTTTTATCACAGAGTCAGAAACATCCTTAAAGGAGGTTATGTTTAGGACTATTTTAGATCAGTGGCTCCATAGGACAGCCAATAATAATTTGTTCTCCTTTACCACATAATTTGTATTGTTTTTCTCCTTGTGTACAGGGTCACACTTTATGCAACATGAGAAATACACACTAGATTGAATTAACTACTGCACCAATGATAATTTTAGAATTCTATTCAAATGAGATAAATAATATAGTTTTTTGGAGGCTGCTACACTTTATTGTTTATTTTTCTAGTTCATATTTGATTCATTTATCTCGCTCATCAAGAAGGGAAAAGCTACAAGTGTTCCTTCAGTGCTACCCAAAACCACAGCTGTAACTTCAAGAGTTGAGGTCTGTATATTACTGTGCTTTATTTTGCCTTTATCTGAAATATTAGCCATACTGATTATTGCTGTTATTATATGAGCTGAATAGAAAAATTACTAGAAAAGTGCATAACAAAAATTCCTAGCTAAAAATTTCCTGATTTTGTTACACATGAAACTTATACTGACACTAGTTTTGCTCCAAATGATGGAGGTTGGAATGCATCCTTTTAGTACATAAAGGATTTTTTATTGGTTTATTTAAAGTTATAATCTATTAGATCTTCATGCCATAGATAGAACATGTCTCCTTAAGGTTTAATCTGAGCCACTGTTCATCATGGTTCTGTTTTAGAACTTGCTTTGAATGGCAGACTTCTCTAGGAGTCACAAGAAAGATTTTTGCTTACATTCCAGAGTGCTGCAATCAGCCTCTTCTTACCTGGGCTTACTGAAGAAAAGTTTCCTGACTAAATGGTTCATTTCTACTATTGTGGAGACATCCTGATTTAACAAATTTTATTTGTTACTGCAATTTATCCCCCCATCCCCCCCAACTTAGCAGTCTGGCATGAGAATGATAAAGTCTAAATTTCCAGCCCCTTAAGCACAGACTCTATTCCTTTCAACAAAACTTAAATTCATGATTGGCGTCCATCAGTATTGTTGTGGCTTAGGGTTGAATTGTGAAGTCCTTGATGCTGTCTGAGTTTAGTAATTCATATGCAGATATTTTGTAACCTAACTAGGTAACTTGGAAATTACCTAACTTGCTGGAAGGTTTCAGGCACTGAAGATGTTACCTAGTCAGGTAATGAAATGTCTGCAAGCAAGCAACCAAGCTTAGACATGAAACAAAATTAATGATTTGTGGCTGGAATGTTTTGAGGTTAAAATAATTTGCATACCCTTATTGGATATATTCCCAGTAAACTGATTTTCACTATAGGATGTTAGTTCTGGATCTTGTCACTGGAATTGAATAATTCTTTAAAGAGGGTCTCCTTTGGACAACAGTGATTCTTATGATGTCTTGACAGACATTATAATGTATGTTTGTAAGCTTACTTATTTGGCTGAATGTGCAGCTCTGCAAATACTTATTTTTCAACCTGAGAACTTTCTTAGAATCAGCAAATTCTAAAAAGGTTTTCAGGCTGAAAAATAAATATTTGCAAAGCTGCAAATTCAGCCAGATAGTAAGCTTGCAAACATTCCTTAGTGTATGTTTAAGCAATGCGCCATGCTATGCTATGCTTTGGGGGCAGGGACAGCCCACCCACTCTAATGAAGTGATCTAAATAATAAGAATTTTGTAGGGAACTTTCAATCCAAAAGGTAGTCTGTGTAGCTTTTCCAGATCACATGAGATTAGAGCTTCAAGAATTCCCAGCTGGCTACCTACCCATAGTAGTGACTAGGGTTTGAAATGCTTGAAAATTAATGTCCTTCTCATTGCAATTATATAACCAGCAGGAACAGAGTCAATTATTCCTGTTAGAAAGAAAGAAGTTAGGATACAGCTTCATTGATTTAAAAAGATTGAGAATGTATGTGCTAACATAACCCAGTCATTGACTGAGATGGATTGACATAGAAATTGATTGATTGATTTATTGAATGAATGAATGAATGAATGAATGAATGAATGAATGACTTTGCTGATTATTTTAAGGTTTCCAAAGTTCTCATCCTAGGATCTGGTGGTTTGTCTATTGGTCAAGCAGGAGAATTTGATTATTCTGGCTCCCAGGCTGTGAAAGCCATGAAGGTAAGAATAAGGACACTGAAATGTTGGCATGTGCCATAGCCATTCCTGCTCTTCCAGACAGGAAGAGTTTGTTCTGCTTTTATAAAATCTTTGATACAATATAGAAGCATGACATAACTGCCTCTATTATTCATTCTAAGTGGACTCCATTATTCATAAGCATGCAATGAAATAATTCACATAAATGTTTTAAAGTGGTTTACTATAAATGGTAAAGATAGTGATTTATTGTGAACAAATGCATTTTATTATTTTCCAAGTTCAGCTTGGTATCTGTTACTCTGTTCCTAGGATGGAAGTGCAAAGAATACTTTAAATGATGTGGCAGCTGACAGGTAACAGATCTCTAGGTTAACCAGAGCACAGATCAACATATCGGCTAAGTTTACTGAGATGTTCAGAGTTTATGTATGCTATTACTATACAATAAACTTCCAGTAATTTTGGTGATGCAGCAAAAATGAAGCATTATGACCTCATCTGTAACTTTGTATGAGACCCATATTTGCCAAAGCAAGTAACAGACTTTGAAAACCTTGAATTATTTATGAAATATGATACTTATAGGGAATAACTTTATACATAGGGCAATAATTAGGTTTTCCACTGTACCTGCAGTTAGGAATAAAAGAATCTTTTACCTGTGTTCATGTTTTGATTTTTGCATAATATCTTTCTAATAAAGAGATTAAAATTATAATAGCACAGTAAGAGGTATGGATTACAAAGTGTAATTTCATTCTCTTTTTTTGAGACAGAGAGGGAGAGAGAGAGAGAGGGAGAGAGATTGCCCAACAGATTTCTGGTTGCAAAGAACAATTCTCCATTTTGAGAAAATGTGCATGATCCACCCAAGTGAAATATTTTTTAGTTCTAGTGATTTTAACATGAAAGTTAAAGACTTTTTTTTGGGGGGGGGTATCTATTGAATCCAACAACATTTAAAGAAGTTTAACATTGTCTAGATATTTTTCTGTTACATTTTGTGATGTAACAAGTGAGTTAAAGGTGTTTTTTATGGGATGTGTGACAAGGGAACTTTTATTATAATATTTCAGTCACAAAAAATCCTTTTGGGGTAAAAATTTTATTAATCTTTTCCCTACCATTTTTTGTGAATTGTACAAAAAAATCCTTTCTACTAATGGTCTGCATGGAGTACATTTTTCCCAATTTTTGGAAAATGTGTTCATAATTATGAAGGCTGGGAAGCTTGGACTTTCCAGGCTAAAGTTTTAATATCTGATTAAGGTGATACTTAGCTGATTTAATAAAAACATTAGTGAGCCCCTAAAATTGGCAAAGTGAATTAAAGTGAATTAAAGATAGCCTATGGGAAAGAACCATTTCACTGAAGATATGCTGGGAAGGGAAAAATGTATTTTCCTAATAACAAAAATAATCTTACTTCCCTCTCCTCTATTTTCTTGCTATTTCACAGTTAAAAATATTCTGTTTTCCATTAATCTTGATAGCTTGACCTCTTTCCTCACTACCAGTTAGCTGTCCAGATTTGCTGCTAAATCAGCCTTTCTAGAAACTTATTCTAGGTGTCCTTGCCTTTGGCAGCATGATTTGCAACAGTAATGTAGTCAAGACTGTTTTCATGCTAAAGCAATGATAATTGTGCCAAACTACAACTGCCATTGCAGACCTTCTTCTGAATTATTTTAATTGTTTAAAAGGGCAGCTACATAAGCTTATGAAATGATGCAGCTGCTTTAAGGAAATACAGCCAGCTGCTTGTTGAGCACTCCCAAGTACTCAAAAAGCCATTTTTACCTTTAAATTAAAGTGTTGACAGCTGCCTTATTATTTAATTTTACTTTATAACTTTAGATTTACTTACGTAAATTCATTTTGTTTTGTTTTTCTAGGAAGAAAATGTGAAAACTGTTCTGATGAACCCCAACATTGCATCAGTTCAGACAAATGAAGTTGGTTTAAAGCAAGCTGACATTGTTTATTTCCTTCCAATTACCCCACATTTTGTTACAGAAGTCATCAAAGCAGAACGACCAGATGGATTAATTCTTGGCATGGGTGGACAAACTGCTCTGAACTGTGGTAAGTTATGGGATTTCTCTAATGCAGCTGAGAAAATCCTATGCAGGTAATCATTTATTTACTAACTGTTCAAAGTTACAACAGCACTGAAAAATTTGGGTGCTTGGGAATTGGCATGCATTTACAATGTTTGCAATGTGATCACCAGGGTTGTGTGATCCCCATTAGCAACCTTCCCAGCCAGTTTTTGATGAGCAAAGTCAATGGGGGAAGCCAGATTCACTTAAGGACTACAGTGCAAAAAACCACCAATCCATGTGGTTCTGTTCCTTTGGTTTGCCAGTTCTGTGGGCTTGACAGGTTCCACCATTAAAGTAACACCTCCTTCAGGGACTCTGGGCTTGGGCCTTCTCAGGGACTCTCCCTCCCAATTCTGCTTTCTCTCAGATATCTTGATTACCCCCCCACCCTTTGCTACATTTTTAGAGTGATGTAAAAATGTGGTTGTTCAGAAAGGCATTTGGGGAAGAATAACATCATGTTATCTGGAAAGGTACATTAGTTATCATTTCATTAACCAATATTTGTTTTTAATTTTCAAGTAATGTTATATGTTGCTCAGAGTCTGTGGAAATGGAATGCCATATACATTGTATACATAACTAACTCCCATTTTTCTTCTAGCAGAATGGAATTGATGCACATTCATCTCAGCTGCCCCTATATGACCCTATATGTAACATGATGGCCTGCCTTCACTTCCCCATCATAGCTAAAGAATCAGTTGTTAAGGAGGAAAGATTTCCGAACATTTTTGAAGGCTAATTGTTCCAATTCATTCTGTGTACAGGAGTGGAGCTGTTTAAACATGGCATTCTGCAGGAATATGGAGTGAAGATCCTTGGAACATCAGTTGAATCTATCATGGCTACTGAGGACAGGCAGATGTTTTCAGACAAGCTGAATGAAATTAATGAGAAGATTGCTCCCAGCTATGCTGTGGAATCGGTAAATCAAATTTAAAATAATAAATCTGGCGATAGTTTGAAATGGTTGAACTGGTGATGTGTCTACATGTGGAGGCCATGTCATTCTAACTGTGGGAACAGGATTTATTTCTCCATTTATCATTGCTCTGAATATATTTTGACTCACAAATGTACATGAAGAAGGCAGGAATAAAGCATAATTCCAATGAAGGGAATATATGGCATTCCATTTGCAGGCAGGTCTAGGCTATATTTTGAAAGTTCCCCTTTCAGTCTATTATTTGTCCCACTGTCTTTGCATGAATAGTGGTGCTACTGCAACAAACTTTGTCTCTCCAAAGTCCTTACAAGTTGAAAGGTGAAGGTAAAGCCAACAAACTTAGCTTTCCCAGATTTTTTTCAGGAAAGTTATTAAAGTTAATTTATCTACCATTTTGTCCTAACTGGACATTAAATATTAACTTAATCATCATCTACAGGTCTACCTTATAGCATGCTATGCAGTAATTCAATGATGCTCAAAGATTTTGGATGCAGAGAGATTTCTATCTATTGTTATCTTATTTTCTGTTAATTTTTGTATTATGGCAGATAGAAGATGCTTTGGAAGCAGCAGAAAAAATTGGCTACCCTGTTATGATTCGCTCAGCTTATGCTTTGGGAGGACTAGGATCAGGTTTATGCACTGACAAGGAACATCTCCTGGATCTTGCTACCAAGGTATTTTTCTGGTCGTTCTTTTGGTATTTTGGTATCACATCTGGAACTCAGGGCTCATGCTCCCAGAGTCACCTTTTTGGTCACCCAGGTCACCTTGCAGGCAGTGTAATAGGTCATATGTTGGACAGCATGTACAATGAAAATTCAGTTTCAGCATCTTTTAAAGTATACTATGGGAACATCAAACACCAGCAATATATCAATCAGACTATTAGTGTAAATACACAATTATATAATAACAGTTATACAAATATATTAATAATTATATAATAATTAGCAGATTACTTTAACACTGATTTGAATCCATCAGATATTGAAGAAGTAGGAAGTCTGTACATTAGACATTATCTCATTGATACAGCTATTTTTTGTTAAATATATATATTACTTGTGTATATATAACTATACCCTTATAACTATAATTAATAAAAAATAAATAACTGTAATTTATAACAAAATAAATAATCATTCTATAAAAAGATATAAAAGCTGCCAGAAGTATAATAAAAGATGATAGCAAGAAAAACATGTAAAATTGGAATTTATTTCAAAATCATCACTCCAAAGTAATAACAAGGGCTATGGTTTGAATAAAATGTTCTCAAATGATTTTTTTAATAAAAAAATAATTAATTTACTAAGCAAAGTAATATTCCATTTCCTTTTACCTTAGTCCATGTAGTTTTGAAGCCACTAGCAAATTCAGCCTGAAAATTCATTTATTCATTCTCACCTTTTCATGTTGATATATTATTATGATAATTGATTAGTAAACAATCAATATCAAATAATATTTAAAATTTTAATATTTTTATTATATTTGAGTTGATAGATAATTTTCTATAGAATAAAGCAATTATTTCTGCATAGGGAGTTTATAAAACTTTCTATCTCTGAAAAGTGATGGATGGAGCCTCAGAACAGATGGGTTATATGGAAGACATAATTGGTATCTGAAAATATAAACATATTTCAATAACAGATTATGGAAATACTTTTATTCTTTTTTTATAATATTTTTTATTAATTTTCTGTATACCCAGATTGTTGGGGGCAATTAAGCTGACTTTGTAATAATGCCGCTTGGGGTGTGTGTGAAAGCCCTAATAAGCAGGCATATACATAGAATGAAGGCTACTGCTAAGCTTGTAAGCCGCCCTGAGTCTTCGGAGAAGGGCGGGATATAAATGGAATTAAAATAAAATAAATAAAATAACTGCTTAGTAAACAATGTGTTGTTTGGGTCCAATTTGCTTAATAATAATACACATTAAGATCCTAGTCTCCACCCCATTTTTCCAGCCATTGATAAAATAGAAGATGAACAAGTGAACAAAATAATGATAATGAGCAAAAAATGTTGGGCATAATATAGAATTAGAAAAATGGCAAAATCTATGAGAAAGAAACTATAAATTGATAATGGCAACTGCTTATAAAGAAAACTTATTTAAAATGTTTTATAGATGGCATTTAACACCTGCAAGGTTAGCAAAAATGTTCAAAAACATGCCTAGTAACTGTTGGAAATGTAAGCAAATACCAAGCATGTACTATCATATTTGGTGGACATGCCCTAAAGCAAAAAAAAAAATGGACAAAAATACATATTTGGCTAGAAAAGATGTTAAGATAACATGTAGATTTTAAACTTGAATTATTTTTATTAAGTATGATATCAGAAAATATGATAAAGAAAATATATATTTGATGTTGCATGTATTAACAGCAGCAAGAATTGTATTTCCCCAGCACTGGAAAAATGAAGAAATACCATTTGAAGAAGAGATAATCAAGAAAATACTGGACTGTGCAGAAATGGACAGACTGACATTGAAAATTAAAGAAAAAGAAGACTCAAAATATTTTCAAATATGGGATATATTTTATCAATGGCTGGAAATACTTTCATTCTTTGAAGTTCTCAACCTTTATCAGCTTTGGAAATCTTTGCCTTAATATTAAAAAAATAGCCGTAGGGAGGGCCTCTGTCACTGAAAGATGTTAGGATCATAGCCTGCTTGCAAAGGTTAGAGAGACAGCTTTACTTAGACAATTTATGGAAACACTGTTGTGTACTCATGATTAATAGAATCATGTAATAAGAGTTATTGAAAGGAAGCAGAATAATATAATTCCCATTTACATTGTATACAAAATGACACTATTAAGTTGTAGCCTCTAGAAATTTAGAGTCAGAAAAGAAAGCTTAGCATATCACCATCTGAGATAACCAGAAATCATCCCAAACTAGATTGTTAGTCATCTTATTCTAGTTCAATATGCAAAAGGATGACGGTTGAATTTTCCTTCAGTGCTGGCAAAACGGTAGTGTTCTGCTGGCCAGATTGTGATGTTAGGGCTTTGGCTCTCTGCCATCTCTGGTGACCATCTCATTCTGCCAGATGGTAGGATTATATTTGAATACATTAAGAAGACCAAATATCTCTGATTAACTGGGGAGAGAACTGATGTTCTTTTCAGGATGTTTGTCTCTTGCATATTTTTAAATATAAAATATACTTTTGAATATAAAATATTCAAACTTCAGGGGTGGTCTCTGTTGACAGACCTGTTCCCTCTGTTTTTGTTCATCAAAAAGCCATCTAAATAGCGACTGATACAGTATCATGAAACACTAGATTTGGAATGTATTTTAACTAAGGAAACTTATTGTGTTCATTAGCTTTATAGGTAGTCCTTGCTCCATGCCCACTTATTCAGCGATAATTCAAAGTTACAATGGCACTGAAAAAGGGCATCCACTGGTGCTTCAGAGCACCCCCCATGCTCCTCGCAGTACCTGCCCACATTCAAAAGTATTGTTTGTGTCATTCTTGCCACCCTGCAGCACCCAAGCACCCACCTATGCTTCAGAGGGCCTGTAACTCTCACTCACCAGCCTGCTTGTCTGAGACTCCCACCTCTTCCCAATTATCAATCTACACAGTCCTGAGGTTACAGTGGCAGCTAGGATTCCTGTCACTAAACAATGTGGTCATGTGATACTGTACTTTCTGACTGCATTATTTAGTGATGGAAATTCTGGTCACCATTGCCACTGTAACCCAAGAACTACCCATACTTCACAAATTTCAGCACAACTGTTTTTCTGTGATATTTTTGTCTAAATTAGCACGAAAAAATGGAATAATTGTTTGCTGAATTATAGGGAGAAGTGCTATTCTCAGTGTACTTTTCTTCCAGGCAAAGCATGCTTAATAAGAGAAAAGTGATCTTTTATGCCTGCCTATACAAACACATATTACAGGTCATGTGAATCATTTTTATGTGCTGAAATTTTAATTGGGAGGAATCAGTGTCCTAATAGAGAACCATATAATCTTTATTCAATCACACTTTAGGAGATCTAAATAAAAAGGGAGCATTTAATACAAGATGATAAGCAGGTTTTTGGAAAATTTTACTGAAAGTATTGTGTATTTATTTATGTAGCCCAGCTGCTCTTGCAAGGCTGCTTTTATTAATAGAAATAGCCCTTTGACAGCAACTATGTTTCAAGAGCATTAGGAAATGTTAACCTTTTTAGCACAACTGTACAAACTTTGTGACTTTCTCTTCTCTATAATCATCAAGGCATTTGCAATGACCAATCAAATTCTTGTGGAGAAATCAGTGGTGGGATGGAAGGAAATTGAATATGAAGTTGTGAGAGATGCAGCCGACAATTGTATCACTGTCTGCAATATGGAAAATGTTGATGCAATGGGAGTTCATACAGGTAGGTTTGCTTAGATCATTGTCACATTGTTATTTAAAACTTTGTCACTGGAGTCCCAAGGCTTGGTGCTGAGATCTGTGGGACTATAGTATTGATCCAATATCCCTAATCTTGTCTTTAATACCAAATGCCCCCTCTCACCTCCAGAACCATCTCTGTCCAAGGTTTCTGAGCTTAGAGATTGCCAGATGGGGATAGGAGATGGTTGGTTAGGTAAAGACACAATTAGAAGAATATTGGGTTTAAGAATCAAAAGACTTATCACATTTCTGGTTCTAGAAAAACATTGGTCAGCTTGAAAATGTGTTAATATATATTCCTTCCAAGTGTTCTGGACATACATTTTTTAAGAAAATAAAAAATCAATTCAGTTTATTACAGCCCTAAGGTCAGATATAATAAAATATTTAATAGTAGAGCTATTATATAAAACAGTAAGTAAAATAAGATATAAAAACAATTAAGAGAATAAAAATAATATAAGAAGTCCAAATTTAATCAATGATATAAGCATATTATACAGATGGTAGCAATAAAGTAGACGACTTGTCTGAAAAAAGTAACATTAAGTACAAATTACACTCCTTACCTAGAAATTTCTTCAAGATTGAATAAATGAAGGTCTGATTACATTCTTTGTACGGGGAGCAGCGTAATAGTATATGGTTTAGAGTTTTTATTGAGCCTTCACTACATGGACATAACCAAAAACTCATAAGAGTACCCTTAAAATGTCTCCAAAAGGACATTAAAAGATTTCAGAATCATAATAGGTGGCTGGAACAAATCATTTTGGAAGTATGTGATAAATATTGGGGTGAAACACCTTGCTTAAATTTGTTTGAAGATCTACATTCCAGATTCATTGTTTGAGGCTGTACTAGCATTTTGAAAACATATTGAGAATAAACTTTCCACAGAGAAGCCCAGTAAATGAATTTTATCTAGGGCTTTTTAAGTCATAATGATTTAAAACAATCTCTAAGTATTTGTGGGGCCAAGCCTCTAGAAATTATTAACTTTAGCAAAAGTTAATAATAAGAAATGATATTCCAGTGTCCAAGGAGATTACACCTATCTTTATATGTAAATGGCATTTTGATACTTTTTTGGAACCATCAATATGGCTCCAGTAAATTTATTTTGAATAGTTTCATGTATGTTAAGCTTTGTAGAAGAGCAAATTTGGGAGCCATAAAGAAGGTGAGAGACTACCTTAGCTTGAAAAAACTTGCAAGGTGCAGGGATGTAATGGGCTCCTTTTGAATGACAAAATCTTATGATCGTACAGAGGTACATTATGTGACATTTGCCCAGTAAAAAGAAAAATAATAGCTAGAGAAGCATGGAATTGCACTCCAAGATATTTATAGATACACACCTGCTCAGTTTAAATCCCATTTATTTGCCATTTGTGAATTTACGATAACACTGGGAAACACTAAAACTTTGATTTTCTGATAGTTTATTGATATATTTCAAATATTTTGGTGAGTTGTATGAAGTACCATTGCAAGTTGCAAATTGCAATGCACTAGTTGAGTTGACATAGGAATCATATGAGATCTCGCATCATGAAGTAACATGGTCAATTAAAAGTTGATATTTGAATTTGATATACTGAATATGTGCCATGTGTGATCAAAAAAGAATTGGGACTTGAATCTCATTTATGCTGATATGGAAGGAAGGTTGACAAGTGCAGTAGGATTAGTTTTCTACGCAATGCCCATAGGATTTGTAGCCAGGTTGGAGACTTAATTGTGTTGGACAAGTTAGGTTGTTGCCTTCCTAAATATCTGCAATTGTTGTACACCTTGAGATTTCCAGTTAAACAGATTCTTCAAAATCACAGACACTCCATTTCAGAGTACAGCAGATCCTCTATTTAGGATGGTACATAGTTTAATGATCAGCAAAGCATTCTAAGAATATGTTTTGCAGGGCATGGAACATGTAACAAAACATTAATCTTTGAATCATTAACACAGCCATGTTTGCAAGCTTGACTTTGTTTTGCTTGAGATATATAAATGACAAAGCTGCTTTAACTATTACAAAAAAGTCTTTTTAATGCACTCCCATATTTCATGAATCACCTCTCAAATACTTGGCACAATTCTAGTATGCATCAATAGCAGTGATGGTGAACCTTTCAGAGACTAAGTGCCCAATCTGCAACCCAAACCCCACTTATTTATTTCTGGGTGGGCGTGGCCCACTGGATGGGCATGGCTGTGATGTTTATGGCAGACTGTGTGGGCATGGCTGGGGTAGCTGTGGCCCCCTCAATGTTGCTCATTGGGAGGGATGCCTGTGGGGGATGGGCAGGGTTGGGGGAGATCCAGGCAGCAGGTGGAGTAGGGGGGAGGGGAGTAGGTGATGCAGAAAGGTCAGAAAAGAAATGGTTTGGGAAGTGAGGGCATCTGGGCAGTAGTGGGTGGGAAAATCTCTCCAGCTCCGTGGCAGCAGAGGTGTTCCACCTGCCACTTCACTGGCTGTGTGGGCAGAGCTGCAGAGTAAAAGGGAAGAGGGGGGTGGGCAGGGGAGGGGGGATCTGCTGAAGCCATCTGGAGGAGAAGACAAAAAGTAGTCCCACCTCGCCCACCGCCAGCAGTTCAGAGAAGCCGCCTCTGAGCTGGACGGCTGGCTGACAGCTGAGGAGGTGATGCAGTGGGTCACACCCAGGAAAAGAAGAGCATGCGAGGCCAGGAGGGACGGGATGGGGAGGAGGGAAACCAACCATGCCGGGATGCATCCGGCCATGTGGGACCTCGGTGAATTAGCAGGCAGCTGGTTGAAGAGAGGGACGGTTGCAGTTCTGCCTGCTTTATTATATGGCAGGCTGGGCAGGAGGAAGCGGCACCAACATGGGCAGCTCCCCCCCACCCGGCCCATTTCTTACTCTCCATTACCAGCAGCAGCTCCCTCATCAAGCGCCCCAACGGCAAGGCTAGTTCCTCTGCTGATGCTGTAGCACAGGCAAGGGAGTAGCGGGGGCTCCAGTCTGAAGCAACAGCTCCCCTCTTCCAATTCCATGGGATCCAGCTTGGTTGCCTTCACCAAAATAAGGAGGCCCCATACAACTGCCGTCTCCTCACAGACCTTGCTACCACTGAAGGAAACAGGAAAAGTGAAGGCGGAAGCTATTCTGGCGAACTCTGTGCTGGGGTGATGGCACACATGCCAACAGAGAGGGCTTTGAGTGCCGCTTCTGGCACGCATGCCATAGGTTCACCACCACCGGCTTAAAGTAACCTTGAACAGGTTTGAAATTGTAAGGAATAACTCATTCATTTAAGTTATTGCAACAGGTTGAATAGATATATACAGTAGAATGCAGCTGTTTATTACAGATCCAGGTTTATCAAAACTATGTAAGAGTTGGTCAGTGTGTTAGCATCTTTCTACTTAATATTATCTTATAACGCATGTGTGTATGCATGCGTGCATGTTATTTGTACGTTGTCTACTTCCAAAGGTTCATTTTAAAAGTTATTTTAAATTGTATCAAATAAATAATGTTGCCTCCAGTACTAAGCACATTTTAGTTCCATGCATGTCTATTGCTAATCTATTTGATAGCTTAAAATATGTCTCTAGCTTTAATACAGACTAAACATTGCATGGTTAGACTAAATCTTGATAACTGCTATTCAATTCTTTTTCTTCTTCAATTAGGAGATTCTGTTGTGGTGGCTCCCAGCCAGACCCTTTCAAATGAAGAGTTGCAGATGCTACGGAAATCAACCATCAACGTTGTCCGGCACTTGAACATTGTGGGGGAGTGTAATATCCAGTATGCCTTAAATCCCACCTCTCTAGAGTACTGCATCATTGAAGTTAATGCTCGACTTTCTAGAAGCTCTGCCTTAGCATCAAAGGCCACAGGGTAAGATTGGAAACAATAATGGGTGGACAGCTATGTAAAGAAAGCATTTGGGATTTTTTTAAAAAAGTCTTTGGAAATGTTTGATTATGTAGCCAAACATGCAGTAGTTTCAGTTAAATTCATGAATGCCTTCCTCATATATTTAATAAATTTCCAATTATGTTATGTTATAATTAATAGTTAAGTGTTTGGAGATACTTCCCAGGGCTGCATGTAGCCCTCACCCTCAGGCTGGATACTTTTGTTAGAGCTGCTTGATTATCAGTACTGTATGTCATGCATGTCGGCTTTGATGTCTTTCCTTCAAGGACTGCTTTCTTGCCTGAAGTGAAAAATTAAATTCTGTAGGTGTACAAAGTATGCTGTAACCTTAGGGTTTTTTTTCTTTTTCTTTTCTTTGGGAGTGGAAATGCTGAACACAGCTCAAGCAAACCTTACCAGACATTCCCCAAGTCTTCCAGAAATCATGGGCAGGCCAAATAAACTCTGAAGCCTTAAAGAAAAATATTGATCAAAATAAAGTTCTATTTGTCTTGAAGAAAAATAAGTTATGTGGTCTCTATATGCTTATTGGGCCAAACCTGAGCGGTTATACAGCTGCTGTAGGGTTGAACTGGATCAGTGTTTCTCAACCTCAGGAACTTTTTAAGATGTGTGTACTCCAAGTCTCAGAATTCCAGCAGGCTATTTGGGGAATGCTAGCTGGGGAATTCTGGGAGTTGAAGTTCACACTTCTTACAAAGTTGCTGAGGCTGAGAACACTGAATTAGATGATCCTTGTGATATTTTCCAGCTCTACAATTCTGTGATATGCAAAAGCTTTTGATATATTCTCTGTCCTTTCCCCCCAATAGCCTCTATTGTTCTGATTATTTCTATGTAAATGCACATAGAATACTTTTATTGTGAATATGGTTTTTCAAGCATTATCCAACCATGGTTTTATTTACTGTACTCAAGATCAAATGAATACTGTTTACTATAACATTTTCAGTACCATAGACAGTAACTGTTAGAAATACACATTATATAGTATGTCCTTCAAACATACTGAAGGAATATGGGCAAAAGAAGCTACCACCACTCATCTGTTATGAGCTGGGCACAATGTTTAATATTTATTAAATGAACTGCATTTCCAAGGAGTGAACAATAAACTGAAACATAGTGTCACTTAAATAAACAATTCTTTAAGTGTTCTATCACTGGAAGTTTTCTTTTAATGTTTGGATGGTCTGAAGACTCCTGATTTGGGCGCACGGTTAGACTAGAAGATCTCCAATAGAGGTGGTCCTTGACCATTCATTTAGTAACCATTCAATGTTATAGCGGCATTGAGAAAAGTGACTTATGACAGTTTTTCACACTTACGACTGTTGCAGCATTCCCATGGTCACGTGATCAACATTCAGGCACTTGGTAACTGATTCATATTTATGACCGTTTCAGTGTTCCAGGAACATGTGATCACCTTTTGCGATCTTCTGACAAGCAAAGTCAGTGGGGAAGCCAGTTTCATTTTACACTTGTGTTACTAGCTTAACAACTGCAGTAATTCACTTAACAACTGTGGCAATAAAGGTCCTAAAATGGGGCAAAACTCACTTAACAACTGTCTCACTTAGCTGTCTCATTTTGGGTTCAATTATGGTCATATGTCGATGATTGCCTGAATACTTTCCAACCATCCAATGATTCAATGATTACCTGTGAAAATATTTTTTTTTGTTCTTGATGTCAGGTATCCTTTGGCATTTATAGCTGCCAAAATAGCCCTTGGGATCCCACTACCAGAAATTGAGAATGTAGTATCTGGAAAGACCACTGCCTGTTTTGAACCAAGCTTGGATTATATAGTAACCAAGATACCACGCTGGGACCTTGATCGTTTTCCAGGTGCATCCAACAAGATTGGGAGCTCAATGAAGAGTGTGGGTGAGGTGAGTCCAACGCTTTCCCCATTTTCTGAAGAAATAATATTCTTTTCAAAATACTATTGAGATCATATGGCAATATTGATGATAATGTTGGAAATGGGGAGAGGTAAGAGGATCTGATAGTTCAGAATGTTTCTGAGACATAGACTTACTCTAAGGTTACTAGTTGTGCAACTCATGGTAGAGGTAAGATGAATTAGAACTCTTATTTGATTTATAGTTCTGCCTAATTAACCATTGCACTTTACATTCATAACCACTGCACACAATCAACTCTCTCTACCAGCAATAAATAAACTGTTTCAGGCTCAGGGTTGCACCTGGTAAACTCATAGCTTGGAAATGGTGTATGTATGTGTGTGTGTATTCCAACAAGTGGGTGAGGCCAAAACAAAAACAAAAATGTATTTAAATACAATTGTATGACTATCCACATATTGAATTATTTCCCCTTTGTCTAGATTACCATATGATGACCTTTTTGGAGGCATTCTAGATCCATGGCTAGGGAGTTGGAAGCTATATGAGGGAATACCACCCTCAAAAGATGTTTTAATTTAGACTATAATTACAATCAGTCAAATTGGCGGCAACCAGGTGCCAGAACTCATGTCTTGCTAATCTTTTATTAATATATATATATATATATATATTCAGTTCTTAACATAAATTTAATTTATTGTATTTAAGGCAAATGTTCATAATAAATTTTATACTAAAAATTAAAAAAAGATTTTCAATTCACCAATGATTTTTTTTTTAAAAATTGACTTTTGCACATAGTCAATCACTGTACACACACCCACACATGTCAGTTGTGTAATGAAACATTATGGTCACCTCCCGCAGTAAGCACTCAGTGCGCAACCATACAACCAATCACAACCTGAGCAGTGTGACAAGCCAAGCAGCAGCATCACAATCAGTGCAACTGAAGTACGTATGCATCGGACTCGACACACAAGCAGCCCGCATACACTGTTTTAATGATTTTGCAGCCAACCTGCTATACTCAACACGGCGATTCAAGTCCATGAATCTTGGGGGGGAGGTATTGCCCCCCTCAGAAAGGGCTCGCAACTTGGGTGTCCTCCTGGATTCATGGCTTAATTTGGAAGATCATCTAATGGCTATGACCAGGGGGGCCTTTGCACAGGTTTGCCTAGTGCACCAGTTGCGCCCCTTTTTGGACCGAGATGCCCTATGCACGGTTACCCATGCCCTCGTCACTTCTTGCCTGGATTACTGCAATGCTCTTTACATGGGGCTGCCCTTGAAGAGCATCCAGAGGCTTCAACTGGTGCAAAATGCGTCCACGTGGGTGCTTATGGGAGTATCTCAGTACTCCCATGTTACACCACTCCTGTGCGAGCTGCATTGGCTTCCGGTTACCCTCTGAGTGCGGTAAAAGGTGCTGGTAATAACCTTTAAAGCCCTAAATGGCTTAGGCCCGGGGTACTTGCGAGACCACCTGCTGCCATTGTCAACCTCCCATCGCCTGGTTCGCTTCCACAGAGTCGGCCTCCTCAGGGTGCTGTCGGCCAGGCAATGCCGGCTGGCGACCCCCAGGGGGAGACCCTTATCTGTAGGCGCACTGACCCTCTGGAATGAACTGCCCCTGGAGCTGCGGATGGCCCCTGACCTTCAGTCATTCTGCTGTGACCTGAAGACCTGGTTGTTCCAACAAGCGGGCCTGGACTGACTACGTTTTTTAATTAGGCTTTTTACTGGGTTAAATTGTCTTGTAATTTTGCATTTATTGTTTAATTCTTTTTTAAAAAATTTATTCTATGTTTTTTAATTTTTATTGTTGTGAGCCACCCTGAGTCCTCAGGGAGAAGGGCGGCATATAAATTTAAATAAATAAATAAATAAATAAATAAATAAATAAACAAACAAACAAATATATATATTTGTTACCAATATACCTGTCTCTCGCCCTCTTATACAGGAAACAATCAAATAGGATGTGAGCCAGGCCTTCTACTTCTGCTGCTCTGCAAATGCAGAGACATTCATTATAGGGTATAGCATGAACTCTCCCATATCTGACCATTGTGTCAAGCTGTTCGAATGTTGCTCTCGTAAATATCTCCCTAAGATGTTTTGGGAGTTGTGACTTCAAATAACTGTCTACCTGAAAAGTACATTTGTATTTACTCAGGCATTTTAAGTTACCCACCTTACTAAGGATAGCTATATCAGTTTGTGCTTCTATATCCTTAATTCTTTGGGCAACTTTTTTTTTTGGATTGTTATCCTGTTATGCAAGGACGGGAAGGCCACAGCTTCTTACAAAATTTGTTAGTTTGGTGATCCAGGAGATTTGTGATTGTAGTTTTATTTGCTCTAGTAGGCATAACTTGGGGAGTCTATCAGTCTCCATTTCATTAACTTTGCACCAGTAGTTATAAGCTCTAATTTTAGATAATGCATGAATTGTATGAATTCCCAATTCAGCTCTAACTGCTGCAGCAGATGTTCTTGGATCTACACCCACAATACATCTCAAATGCTGGGACTGTGTTTGTTCTAGGACTGTGGCTGAGTAAAGACCCCAAATTTCTGCTCCATACAAGAGCATTGTGATAACCTTAGCCTTATAAACCTTGATAAATGTGGCTAGGGACCATGGGTAACTATGATTCTTTAGTTTGAGCAGTAAATTCAAATGGGCTTTTGCTCTAAATGTACTCTGTTGATGATGGCAGGCCTAAGATCCAGTTTTGGGAAAAGTTACACCCAAATATACAAAGGTGTTAACTTGTTCAATTGGTTCACCATCTAATTGCCACTTATGTCTCTGATGGTTTCTCCCAAACACCATTATTTTTGATTTAGATTTGCTAATGATTAGGGAGTTATCCTGGCAATAAGAGCTGAATCTTCTTACCCTACATAATCCTACTTGTGAGTATAATAATAAAATCATATCATCAGCAGAAAGCATGCTGTTACAGTAAGTATTTAGGACAATTGGCATGTGTACCATGGTATCCTTCATTAACCCAGGCAAGTCATTGATGTATAAATTAAATAATAATGGGGCCAGGATACACCCTTGCCTTATCCCTTTATTTGTGTGAATCCTGTTAGTCAGGGCCCCATTAACCCCATACCACACCCTCAAACAGGTACTTGTGTAAAGGGCTTTAATCAAAGCCAGGAGTCTGGGTTCTATTTTAAGAGATGTCAATTTACTCCATAGCACTTCTCTATTTGCCATATCAGATGCTGCTGTAAGGTCTATGAAAGCAGCAAACAGGGGTGTCCTCTTATAGGCATATTTGGCAATTAGATGGTTCAAGACAAAGCAGTTATCAATAGTAGATCTGTTTTGTTTAAAACCTGCTTGTTCTTCTGTGAGGATGTTGTTTTCCTCTACCCAGATTTCTATTCTGTTCAAAAGGTACCTAGCATATATTTTTGCTATAATGTCAATCAGGCTGATGGGCCTGTAGTTATTAGGATCGTTTTTATTCCCTTTTTTATATATAGGGACAACTATTGCCATCTTCCACCCATCTGGTATATGGCAGGTGTTATTTATGTGTGTAAAAAGACCTGCTAATACAGGGCCCCACCAATTGGGAAATTTGTTAAATAATTCTGCTGGTAAAAAAAATCCTCACCTGGGGCTTTATTGCTCTCTAAGCTTTTAATGATGGTTTGTATCTCCTTTTCTGAGACTAGTGGCCAAGGGGGGGAGAGTTCTAGGGTTTACTAAATCACTGTTTAAAGATAGTTTCTTTACTGGTTCGGTGGGAGCAAACAAGCACTGATAATAATTCTCCCAGTCCGCAGCAGAGATTGGTATGTCAAATGCAAATCTCCATTCCTTTAGGATGCCTGCTACAGAGTGCCAAAAGAATACTGAGTTATGACTTCTAGCAGCCAACTCGAGTTCTTACCAGATTGAAATGGCAAAACTTTTTTTTAATGTTATAGTTTTTTTATATTCCCTTCTTGTGCGCAGCATCTTAGCTTGTATATGGGCAGTAGGATTCCTCTGGGCAAGCCTCATGGCTGCCTTCAATTTCTTTTTCAGTCGCTGGCAATCAGGATCAAACCAGCGAGGTCTACCCACTTGGGCTCTTTTTGTAGTAGGTTTAGCTGTTAGGTGTTTTTTCAGTACATTACAGAGATTGGAGAATGCATTGAAGGCTGACATCCAGTCAGTAGTAGATGACTGGATTGTTCTAGCCCACTTAGTAGCATTCTCTGTTTTAAGGCATTCTAATATTGCCTTAGTATCAACTTTGGCCCAAATTAACCTTTTATTTTGGGTCACCGCTACCTTTTTGGTGAGCCTTCTGTCAGCCATGTTATATGGTCTTAAATCTGAGTGGCCTCGCAATGTCACACTTATAGGCTGATGGTCGCTATTGTCGCTAAGGTGTACTGTGGCCTCCGAAAAGAGGTCAGCCTTATCTCTAGACATGCAAAAGAGATCCAGTACGCTACTTGAATTGGCCGAGTGGTATGTATAAGGGTATGTGTAATTCTTATCCTTACCCCCCAAAATTTGGAGGTTACCCTTAAAAATTAAGGAGACTAGGAGCAGGCCAGCAGCATTACTTTTACAGTTTCTCGAGAGCCACTGAGGATGGTTATCAAAGAACTCCCCTGGGATTCCCTTCTTCTAGGCAAGCTCATACAGAGAGAGACCCAGCCTAGCATTCAGATCTCCTAGTAATACCACTATGGACTGAGGATACAGTACAGATATATCTTCTAGGATAACTTCCAAGCCCATCCAGTATTCTGAATTATAGTGCTGGGATGTGCTTGGAGGAATATACACATTTACCAATATTAACTCAAACTGGTCATATTCAAATTTGACAGCTAGGAAGTACAGATACTTATCTTCGTTATATAATTTCTCCCCCTGCCATTGCAACTCTTGCTTTAGAAGAATGCATAGCCCACCAGAGGGTCTCCCTTTGTTCTTTGCTTTTGGGGCTGGGGAGACCCATCCCTGAAAGCCTGGCAGTTGTACTTGTTCATCCACTTCAGTTAGCCAGGTTTCTTGAAAGGCTATTACGTCAAATCTAGAGAGGAAGCTCATTAGTCCACTATCAACCATCCCTTTCCAGCAAGCTACATTCTAGGTCATCAACTGTATGGGGTTCACGGAGGCAAGGTGGTCTGGCTTGGTTGATTGGCTAGATGGTAAAAATGCCAGATGTCAACTTGACATTGGAGCAGGGTCAATATCATCTATGCTTCCCATATAAACACAGTTGTTGTGAGGTTCGATATTTCTCCTTGTGGGTTGCAGAACTTGTTGTTGCTCCTCTATATCTCGATTGCCAGTGTGCCTCTGCTCTTGCTCCAAGAATGACTTTTTTTCCAATGGGCAGGTACTTCCGGCTTAAGTCTATAAATGTAGATTTATGTCCATTTTTGGAGGGGCGTAGCTGAGGATTCATCTTATGAAAAGATGTTGTGGGAACTTCTAAATCAAATGAGGATGGAAGCTGGATTATATCCTTAGTGTTTGTCAGTTTAGGGGGCACTGTGTGATGAAGCCCTTTGTCTTTCAGTTGTTTCTCAGAGGCTGGGTCAGTCAGTGCAGTTACCTCATTGTCAGCCTGTGTGACAGCACCTTTTTTTACTATTGAGGTAAAGGCAGATTGTTGATTAAATATATTGTCACAAGAGTGTGTGATTAGTGGAGCCGAATTAAATAGAGGCTTTGCTGTAGATTGAGTTGTTGTCAGTGCCTCTTTTAGGTCATCCAATCTTTGAATGATATTAACTTGCTCAGGTTCCGGCAATGCACTGAATAGGTCAATCAGCATTTCCTCTGGCACATCCTCAGCAGTTCCTGCAGCTGTGGGTAACACAGTTTGTATATTGCTCCTTTGCCTTCTCAGGGTCAGTTCAGTTGCAGCACCCTCAGGCTTAGTAGTGTGAGGGCTGTTGCAGCCTGGATTTAAAGTGACGGTTCCCTCTTGGTGATGCTGTTTCAGGAGTGGGCACGCTTCGATTGAGCAAAAGACCCTTTTTGGAAATATTGAAAAGGAGCTCAGAAAGGGCTTCATTCTGAAGAGCATGGAGGGAATTGTGGGCTGCTTGAACAATAGGAGAATTCTCATACATTGCGTTCTTGCTGGCAGCCACTCTGCATGTAGTAGATCTATCAGAGTGAATTCACAGCAAAGGAGCTGGCTCAGGGACAGCCTAATAGCTTCTCTATTACTCCAAATGGGACGCAGTGGCTCAGTGGGTTAGGACACTGAGCTTGTCGATCAGAAGGTCGGCAGTTTGGCGGGTCGAATCCCGAGTGCCGCGTAGCAGAGTGAGCGCCTGTTACTTGTCCCAGCTTCTGCCAACCTAGCAGTTCGAAAGCACGTAAAAAATGCAAGTAGAAAAATAGGGACCACTACGGTGGGAAGGTAACAGCATTCCGTGCGCCTTTGGCGTCTAGTCATGCCGGCCACATGACCATGGAGACGTCCTCGGACAAGCGCTGGCTCTTCGGCTTTGAAACGGAGATGAGCACCGGCCCCTAGAGTCGGAAACGACTAGCACACATGTGCGGGGGAACCTTTACCTTTACCTTTATATTTCTCCAATGCCCTCTATTTACTCTCTCGTCAAAAATTTGCAAAGTAACCTGGTTAGTTTGCAGACTGTAGTTATATTGGCCATCTCTTAGGCCTTTGCCTGATTGTTTTCTCTATGGGTGTTCAAATTTTTGGAAGGAAGACAAGGTCCTTCTCTACTTTCATTTTCTGAATTAGTCATCCCATGTCTATCCATGGTTGTCTTCCCAAGTCCTTCTACAGTACTTGGGTGGCTCCTAACAAACTTTGCAAAAGAGTCTTTGAGGCAGTCGACCTTACTTATGACATTTGACAAAAGATCATATATTGAGTTTACAGTTTGAGCTGTAAGCAAACATTGTCTAGAGAGGAAGTCTGTCACATTTTCCCCCTTTAAATTTGCTACATCTCCCTCCTGTGCAAAAAAGGCTGTTGCCGGGTTCCAAGGAGGGGAGCCATTCTCCGAGAGGGAGGAGGACAACTCCACACGCTGTCTGCTCTCCAGTTCGGTTTGTAAGTCCCATTCCAATGAGTCACATAAATTAAATTTATCTGATCAGGTGCCTGCGAATGAGTTACTTACTGGAACAGACTGTCTGTTTGCAATATAATCTTCCATTTTCTGCTGCTTAAATGGCTTGGATAAACTCTCTGCTGCAGAGTGCTGTCTCTTCCTCCTTTTCCCCATTTATGTTTGTTAAAACAGGTTTAAAAATGTTTAAAACTAGGTTTAAAAAGGTTAGAATGGGTTAAAATGGCTTTAAAAGGTTTAAAAAGGTTAAAATAAATTAAAAGGCGTAGGTTAAAAATACAATATTAAAAGAGATTAAAATAAAAATGAAGTAAAATAAAATAAAGCTTTTACTTTTGGAGGAGCTCTTTACAGCCTTTGCTGCCTATCCACCATCTTGGCTCCTCCCCCCCCCCCACTTTAAATAATTATAGCTTTCTCCTTCCAGAATCTTCCACATCAATTTTGTGACACAACAAGGACACTTCTGACCTGATTTCTCTCACAAAATTATCAGGGTTCCTAGGAATAGAGAATTACTTTCAAAGTCAAAGTTTGTGATGTAGAAAGTACGGAAGAAAAACATTAGAATGCCACCCATTATAATTTTATAGTGCTCTCAAGGACAACTTGAGGAAAGCTGACTTAAGCTTTGTATGGAAAAAATTCTCTTTATTAGTTGTGCCAGAAATAGTGGAAGGATGTCATCGCTCTTTGTGCAAATATCTCTAAAATTGCAGTTTCTCATATTCACTGGTAAAATGGAGCAGTTAAAGCCTATTTGTTTGTTGAAGCTCATGATAGGAAAAGCTGGTTAATGAACAGTCAAGCAGTTTAGTCTGAGGACTAAATTATCACTGACTGTTTCATACATGATACAGAGCATGGTCCTTCGTTGTATATATATCCATTGCCTTTTTCTTCCTCCCAGAGTGGGTGCCTTTGCTGGCTAGTTGTCATAAGTTATCTATTTGCTTTTAAGAGCTAGAAATGACACTATCTACTTTTGCAGTTATTTTTCTGTTAATTTTGGAATGAATTATTTTAAATAGTTCTTACTATGAATGTTGTGGTTGACTATTCATTTTATGACAAATTAATGCAGTGAATCATTTTGAGATAAGAAAGGTGACATGAAAGTATAAAGATAAATAGGGGCTCATGCATATGGTAATTTTTATTTAATAGCGGTCCATCAAAGACATGAATATTTAACAATGAGGACAACAGAGTTCCTTGTTGCTTCCATAGATGAGTAATAGGTTCATGAAATAACTTAGAATATAGTTGATCTTTTGATAAATGTTTGAATTTTGTGTTATTTGAACTATTTCCAAACTGTTGGGAATTTGAGCATTCCTTAGAAATGCCTCTAAATTTCTGGCTTCTGGTTTGCATGCACGGTGCTTGCGGATGTGCAGGAAGAGCTCTCTCCCTGCCGTCTGATCCTTCTTACTTGGAGGACCCTGAAAAGGGTCGAAAGTCCCCATGGAGGGGCGACCACCGCAAGGAGGCCCTTCCTGTGATCGTGGAAGGGTGGCAGCCCTCGCAGCTCCTTTTGGCCTGAAGAAGAGATCAGCCATCAAGTTGGTCGATCGTTAAGCCTTTCCCTGCCAAAAGCCCAAAGCACCATCTAGCACAATGAAGCAATCTGGAGGACCTGGATGAGACCTTACCTTTTTTATTCCCCTAACTACCTACCTGTGGGACTTTTTAAAAAAATCTCCTCCCACTATTTTGAAAGACCGGTGACTGAATACTTGGGGAATAAATTTTAAAGACTTAAAAGAAATCAAATGGCAAAGAAATTAAGCAATCTTATTTGTACTCACTAAAAAGCTTCTATTTTTGTGGGGACCTACCACCCTATTACCTGTTTAAACTGTGAATTAAGGAAAAAAATAGACTAATTGAACAAAAGCTTTCTATTAATCTGGAAAAAGTCTTTACATTTTATTCTATATGCTATTGTTGACATCTTGTGGTGAAACTTGGTACAGCATGTAAACTTTCTTTTATTGTGAGAGTTGACTGAATAACAGAGCTGTCCTTGACATTACTTTTAAAGATAAGATAAGAATTTGGAACACCTGGCACTGAAAACAATCTTTAGGAATACTGGAGGTGGACAATCATTGATTCTTATTAAGATAGCCTCCATGAAAGACTCATCTATAAAAAACAATGAAATGGATGAATATATCCCACCACTTAATTATAAACTGATTCTTGATACACTTTTGGCAATGACTGAGCAAATTAAAGCCAAATTGCAAGATAAGTCTGACAGCCTAAAGCTACCAGTTCAAACTTTGACTTTAAATGATGAATTGACAATCCAAAAACAAACAGAAGAAGTGGAAGCTAATACTAAGATAGGAGACTTTAAAGAACAACAAACACAACTTACAGAGAACATTGAAGCCCAAACCTTGATCTTACCTTCATCCTGGGTTTATTTGGACATTCCACCTCTCGCTATGGGGGGCGAATTATTACCCCCCGTAGATAGGGCTCGCAACTTGGGAGTCCTCCTAGATTCACGGCTCACCCTGGAAGACCACATAGGAGCTGTGACTAGGGGGGCTTTCGCCCAGGTTCGCCTGGTGCGCCAGTTGCGGCCCTATCTAAGCCGGGATGATCTATGCACGGTCACTCATGCGCTCGTGACCTCTCGACTAGACTACTGCAATGCTCTCTACATGGGGCTGCCCTTGAGGACCACCCGGAAGCTCCAACTGGTACAGAATGCAGCCGCGAGAGTTGTGTTGGGAGTCTCCCGATACTCCCACGTTACACCTCTGCTCCGCGAGCTGCATTGGTTACCGGTTGCCTTCCGGGTGAGATTCAAGGTACTAGTAATGGTATTCAAAGCCCTACATGGCAGGGGCCCAGAGTACCTGAGGGAACACCTGCTGCCGGCATCAACTTCCCTCCGCCCTGTGCGTTCCCACAGAGAGGGCCTCCTCAGGGTGCCACTGGTCAGAGAATGTCGAATGGTGGCCCCCAGGGAGAGGGCCTTCTCTGTGGGCGCCCTGGAGCTATGGAATCAGCTACCGGTTGAGCTCCGGATGGTGCCCGACCTTCGCTCCTTTCACCACGAGCTAAAAACATACTTTTTTGAACAAGCTGGCCTGGCCTGATGAAGGGATTGGGGGGGGTTGTTATGGTTATTTTATTGAGTTTTAAAGATGTATTTTAGTATGTGGGCATTTATTTAATCTTGTTTTAACTTTTGTAATTTGTATTTTTATTCTTGCCCTGTTCACCGCCCTGAGTCCTTCGGGAGAAGGGCGGTATAGAAATAGTATTAAATAAAATAAATTAATAAATTAACTATAAAACCTACAACTCAAAAAACAACAGTACCTGAAGAAAGCAACATTAAGAGGGAAGATATTAACGGCCTTCAAATACAGTACATTGAGGACCCAGCCAATCAATTGATAACCATAACATTAGCTACTACTTTTAACCTAAGCCAGATGGAATTGGAAGAAGAAAAAGATCAGACTGAACTAATGACAATTATATTACACCAAACATTGAAAATTGAGCTATTAAAGCAACTCTTCAATGACTACAAAGGGGACACTTTCTTTGCAAAACTGACATTTGGATGGTTTCCCTGGATTCAAACAATGTGTGTAGGAAGAAAGGGAGACACATCTGAGAATCTAAAGGCACCAATATGAAAGCCTGATTGTCACAAAAAGAAGGTGAGATTTAAAAAATTAGATTTGTCTCTTTCTTGGGATTTGTAAGAATAGAGCTTAATAATTTTTTTTTAATGGGCTAAGGTGAATTCTTAAAAAATATAAACTGATTTTATATTTAGGTTTTAGATTGTTAAGGGAAAACAAAATTAAGCTATTAGAACATAACTGAACTATATTATAGAATTTGGAATGATATAAATAAAAGACTATATTTTAATAATTGATGAACTATTAAGATGACATATAGAATATATTTGTTGTAATGATATAGATATAAATTAACTTTATATTTAACCTTTAGGTATTTAAGGGAAAGGAAAGTGGGCTATTAGAATTGATTTATATTATATAATTTGGAAGGATATAACAAAAGATATTTTCTAATAATTGATGAATTATTTAGACAATAAATAGAATTTACTTGTAAAAATAAGAATGCATTGAAATGAATAATGTACGGTAAGTTCTGTAGATAGGATAAATACTTTTTACTGAAATAGGGAAATGTGGGTTACCCGAAAATTAAGTTTTTGCTTTCTTTCTTTCCTTTTCTTTATATATCATAGGCTATTCCAGGATATTCTATTGCAATTAGGTAAAAATTAAAAACAGGATATGAATATGTATAAGTGAAAATATATTGAAAATTCTTCTAATTGATTATGTCACAATTAGAAATGTATTAATTCAATTAATTTGATTATGTCAAAACCAAGGGAATCGGAGAGGGAATAATTTATTATTTGCAATTGTTTACTTTTGTACCCAACCAGTGTATTGCTTCACAAATATCTGAATGTAATTTTTTAAAAAATTAATAAAACTTGTACAAAAAAAGGAAAAAAAAAGAAATTCCTCTAAATTTCTGTACTTTTTTTTAAAATAAAAGTATAATTGCACATCACTGCACTTCATTCTTGAAGCAAGCAATGGCTTTGACTCTTTCTCTTCTTTTTTTAAATTGCCTGTTACTGCCTTTATTTTTCAGTGAGAACATTATCATTCAGTCTATATTTCTATAGCCAAAAATTATGACAAGAAAAATACATTTTATTTTTCAGACTTCCAAAAACTGTTAGGGAGATGTACCCTCCTTACAGGGAATAATCATTGAATCTCTTTTCTGAATTTTGTAAAAATGGGAAGAATAATTCTGAAAAAGATTGTCACGGACACTTGTTTAGGATTAGATTTTGCCCATTTTCAGCCAAAGACCAAGTGTTTATTCTGAACATACTTGCTCTTAACAAAACAGGTAAGGTTCTTTGCTGCCCCTACTATTCCTTCTACTTCCACATCCATCCATAGGCATCTGTTCCTAACCATGATGACATTAAAAAGAGTATTGTGGATCACAACACAATGCAACATTATGACATGTTTCATCCCTTGCTCCCTGCCTCCATAGACATTGATGTATCTATTTTAGAATTATTAAAATGTGCAAACAAAAAACTTAGACTAAACCTTATCATGCTATTGGAGCTGTAGCTTGGTTATTGTTTATTAAGTTATGATAGTCATAAAAATCTTTAGTTAATTTCCTTCACTATTAGGAAGCATTTGAGAGGACAACTTTCTATTTGTTGGCAAGGTATGGTGATTTTAGCAAACCCATGTATGGTATGAAATATGCTTAATATTTTCTCTTTTTATATACAGTAGTTGCCATGTCTCGAATGGTGTAGGGTCTTGTTCTTGGATTAGAGGAACTTCAGTGTCCTTTCCAACTCTGTTATTCTGATTTCTTAAGACCTATGCAGAAGGAATACTTTGAATATTAATAACTAAACTGAATATCAAAATTCAACATTTTCACTTCTCAGCATTGTTTTTACTTCCACTTCTATTTTTCTTCTAATAAAACATTATATTAAAGATAGTAGAAAGAACATGGCATTTAAAATTGTAATTTAGGACTCTCTAGAGTAATATTGACACATTCATCTGTAGGTTTCAAGAAGAATGGAATGTGACATAATGGGTAAATCATGCAGTTGATTAACTAATTATTCAACAGTTTTGCAAAATATAATAATGACACATTTGCTTGTAGTCAGACTTTTTCTTAATGGTTTTAAGACTTATTCTTTAGCTGTGCTATTTTGACATTCAAGGCTTTCTTAGAGCATTAAGTATTTTTTTAAAAAAAATCTTCTTTCCCTTTTACCTTCATAGAAAAAAGTAAATTTTTTCACAACTCCGTTATGGAAGACCTTATTCAGCCTAATAATATAATATCTGAACGTATATCTTACAAAACAGTGTATGAAAAACTTGTTAATAATGTATAAAGGGTGCTTTGCCTCATTGAAACAGCCCTTTGATGTAAAATGTAGCGTTTCCAATTGCCAGAGCACAATTGGGTTGCTTTAATCTGTAATAGGGGCTACTGTGACCCTGAATACAATCCATATTACCACACTGAAGCAGGTGATCCAGGCAGATAAATCTCACCTCCAAACATTGCTGCGCTGAGGCAGAAGAACCAATGGCTTTCAGGAGCCAAGATGCTTAATTGAGGCAGACAGTCAGCAGTCATTAGTCAGCAGTCATACAGTATTCAATCTTTCTTTTACTTTGAGTTTAATTCAGTTCACAGTTTATAAAATACTATTTCAAGCAAAAATGTAAAAACAGTGTCCACTGAATTCATCAAGCTTGCTCCATAGCTCAGGTTGCCAATCCTGGAGGACAAAATTCTGACACCCATTTATATCAGGTGCAGAACCTGGGAGAAACATTTATTTCCAAATAAGTTTTTCCCCCATTTTGGCAGCTTTTTAAATAAACCCTCATAGAAAGTGATTTTCTTTAAAGTCAATATATCTAGGAAGTTTGACTCTCCTGGTTTCAGAGCTAGAGATTGTTTTTTCTTATTGTATTACCAAATTCTATTATAGTATATGGAAATATGACTGCAATTTTGCTTCCATATCTGTGACATTTTGTTGTATCTATAGTTCAGATTTCTTCTAATCTGGGTCATAGGTCCATTCTTCTTTGGAAAAAGGTGAAGGCCGAAGCAATAAGTGAAGTTCTATTGTGGATTAATTTCACATTTATAATCAGCAGGCTATTAGCTACACAATTAACAATACTTTCCTATCTTTTCCTGACTCTGAAAAAGTGATGTAATTTTCTTTTGGAAATTTCAGAACTAAAACATTTTCAGACTCTGAAGTGTTGTCATTCAGTTCTATGCTAGATCAAGTAAAACCCAGTCTATTCATGAAATATTATCATTGAAAAAATGTGTAGCGTAATTACTTTCTTCCAGCATTGTCTGTCTTTGGCTTTTCTTGTGACTAGATGGAAGATAGGAACGGAGGACAATATATTTAAATTTTAATAACCCTAGTATTGCTTCTACTTGGAGTGATAATATTGGTGGCAGTACTTTCTGACATAATTCACACATTGACTTCCAAACTATGGTTTTTAGCTAGTTTTATTCATGAATCCATGGCTTATTCAACAAAGTTTGTTTAAAAAATTCTAGTGTGATGCAGGAACCCAGCCACTATGTGAAGTCAGCTGCTATGTGACATGGCTGTGTGGAAGTTACTGTGCATTATTAATGCGACTATTGTGTGTGGGGGCTGCTGTTAACTAGGCTGTTGAGCACAGGACAAGGATTACAGTATGAATCAATTGCCCATTGCGTGACTCATTTAATTTAATTTAATTTAATAATTTGATTTCTATACCGCCCTTCTCCCGAAGGACTCAGGGCGGTGAACAGGGCAATACACAATAAAAATCGAATACAAAAATTAAAAAGCCATTAAACATCATGCCCATAAAATCAATACATATTAAAGTTAAAACGAGTTTTAAAAACCCAACCCCATCCCGTCAGACCAGGCCAGCTTGTTCAAAAAAGAATGTTTTGAGATCACGCCGGAAGGAGCGAAGGTCGGGGGCCATCCAGGGCTCAACCGGTAAGCGGTTCCAAAGGTCTGGTGCACCCACAGAGAACGCTCTCCCCCTGGGGGTCACCAATAGGCATTCTTTGATCGGTGGCACCCTGAGGAGGCACTCTCTGTGGGAGCGCACTGGACAGAGGGAAGTTGACGCTGGCCGCAGGTGTTGCCGTAGGTAATCCGGACCCATGCCATGAAGGGCTTTGTAAGTCATAACTAACACCTTGAACCTCACCCGGAGAGCAACCGGTAGCCAATGCAGCTCGCGGAGCAAAGGTGTAACATGGGAGTATCGGGAAACTCCCAAGACAACTCGCGCGGCTGCATTCTGCACCAGTTGGAGTCTCCGGGTGGACCTCAAGGGCAGCCCCATGTAGAGAGCATTACAGTAGTCTAGACGAGAGGTCACGAGCGCATGAGTGACTATGCGCAAGGCATCCCGGTCTAGATAGGGCCGCAACTGGCGCACCAGGCGAACCTGGGCAAAGGCCCCCCTAGTCACAGCTCCAATATGCTCTTCCAAAGAGAGCTGTGAGTCTAGAAGGACCCCCAAGTTGCAGGCCCTATCTACGGGGGGTAATAGCTCATCCCCCATGGCCAATGATGGAATAATCGGAATTTCCCGGGATGCCGGCACGAACAGCCACTCAGTCTTGTCAGGGTTGAGTCAAAGCCTGTTCCTCCCCATCCAGACCCGGACCGCCTCCAGGCAACGGGACATCACGTCGAGGGCATTGCTGGGGTGGTTTGGGGTCGAAATAAAAAGCTGGGTATCATCAGCATATTGGTGATACCCAACTCCAAAACCACGAATGATCTCACCCAGCGGCTTCATATAGATGTTGAACAGGAGAGGCGAGAGAACCGATCCCTGAGGGACTCCACAAATGAGAGGTCTCAAGGTCGATCTCTGCCCCCCTGCCAACACCGACTGCGAACGTCCCAGAAGGTAAGAGGAGAACCACTGGAGAACTGTGCCTCCCACTCCTAACCCTCTGAGACATCGCAGCAGGATACCATGGTCGATGGTATCAAAAGCCGCTGAGAGGTCTAAAAGGACTAGGACAGAGGAGCAACCTCTGTCCCGAGCCCGCCAGAGATCATTCACCAGCGTGACCAATGCCGTCTCCGTGCTGTACTCGGGCCTGAAACCCGATTGGTACAGGTCTAGGTAATTTACCTGGATGGGGGAATTTTGAGTTTTATGAAAACCCTAATCCAGGTCTTTAATCCAGGTGTAAACACCATAGAAATCTGTCAGATTTTGGTTAACTCTCTCCAGCCCATTGTGTTGTGCACAGTATTTACCAAAAGGTTAAAAGTTTCTTCCTTGTTCTGAGAAAGGGGAGAACCAAAGACCTAAGAGAAGTGGTATCTTCGCCTCTGCTTCCTTTCTAATATTTGCCTTGTGCATTATCAGGGGAAATTAATAAACAAAACAAAACAGAAAGCAGTGAGATCAGTCTGCCATGGTGCCAACCCTAATTATGGCACTGCAATGTTTAATTTTATTATGTTAATTTTGGTTTCATTTTTTTAAAATAAAAAAATATAAGCCTCCTTTGCAACTTAGAAGATGTAAAAATGATTCATGCTTATCTGTCAGTCATCCTGGATCAACTAAGCAATGTACCTTTCCCTTCCCTCCCTATTTTTAAAAATAGGGCTGAATTTTATCAGAAAAACTGAGGAAAAAAATATTAACAATTTCCTTCTCAACAAATGTAAGAAACTGAACTTAGTTTACTCTGTCAGGCTTTCTATAGTTTCATCATAGGAATTGAAAAAGCATTTCCTCATTAGCGTTTATGATAGACTGATTTATTTCAATATTAAAAGGTATATTTTATTGTTGTAGTGTTGGTACTAATATGATGATGATGATGATAATGATGATGGTTTGGATCTTGGATACAGCCAAGAAATGAAGCGGGATAGAGGAGGGAGCAAAGTTGTGTTTGTTTTCTATCTGAAAGCATTCAAAAGCTCTTCCTGAGCTGGCTTTTGCTCCCCTCCTCTTTGGAGGGAAATTGTGTACACTAGTGAAATGCTTGAATGTAATCTTGGTTTGAATTCTCCAGTAAATTAATTGGGGTGGTGGGTGGTTAGCAGAGCATGTTTGAATAAATACAACCAAACTTATTAACAGAAATTAGAGGTTAAGCCTTCAGGTCCAAAAAGATGAGCAAAGTTTACTAAGAATAAAGTTTCACGAGAAAGCCTGCATCAAATTTATTCATGGAGGGGGAGGGGAGGGAAAGATGGAAAAAAGGAAAAAAAGAAACTCTGTTCTTGTAGGGAAAAAAAACTCCTGAAAGTCTTTCCCTTAGGACAAGGAAAGCAGACATTGTATGCTATTTCCATTCCTACTATCCAAGGTGGTTTTAAGTGCAGCGTCAAAGCTGTTAAACTCTGTCTCCAAAAGTTTGTATTCTTGTTTCTTCATTGCATGAGTTTTTGCCTAGAAGTCACTCTGCCTCATGCTGCATCTCCTAATTTATTCTTAAGGTGGCAACTTGATTTTTTTTTCTTGAGAAATCTGAAACTGAAGTGTACATTCTGTGCATCACAGTGTAAACATTTCCTTTATTCCAGGTTATGGCTATTGGACGCACCTTTGAAGAGAGCTTCCAGAAGGCTTTAAGAATGTGCCACCCATCCATTGATGGCTTCACATCATGCTTGCCAATGAATAAAGATTGGCCTGCTGAGGTGGATCTCAGAAGCGAACTATCTGACGCCTCCAGTACACGAATGTATGCAGTGGCCAAGGTACTGTGAGAAGCAGTTGAATTTTCATCTTGCCTCTAGCTAAAGATGAAGCATTATTTTCCAGCTAGCAGCAAGATAAAAGATCAGCACTTTCCATGTTTTTTCTTAAACAAAGGTAATGGAATATTCATTTAGAACATTTTCAATGTGGCAGAATTCTTGTTTTAATGGAGCAAACTATTCTGCCAAACAAGACTTTTGTTGAAATTATCTTATGGTATCAAAGTCTCCAGCAAGTTTTTTTTCTTATGATCAAGAAGACCATAGGTAGTCTGGGTGGCAGCCTTTACATTAAATCCTTAATAATTAAGAAGCAGGAAGATCAAGCCTGTTGTTAATTTTCTTTCTCTGAAATAGACTACTTTTCCAATTCCCCTAAGCCATTATGCAGTCTGTTTATAGCATTAGCCTAAGAAGACTAGACACTGATTCTTCCAGAATATGGAATTATTCAAATATGTATTATATTCTTTTCTGTTTTGATATTTCAGCTTTCTTTACTTGTTAAAATTCATCTAGACGGCTGGAACTTGCTGGTCAGAAATCTTTAACAATTGTTATGACACTTAAAGAATGAATTATTTATTCCTGTTGGTGCAGTGCCACATTAAGTCTGTTTGCTAGACTTGTCAAAAATCTTTTAACTCTCACTTTTCTCAAAATCCAACATTTGGAGATGGAGAAGGAATTTTGACTCTGTGCTTTGAAAAAATGTAGTTAAAAACTTTGTACTGTGATATTACTTTCCTATTTTTAAAAAGATGTAAAATAGATATAGGGCTAAATAATTGCAGAGTCACATCCAAATTACATGATTCATTACTACATGTTATGTATTTGATGATGCTGATTGTTTGTTAAGCTGCCAACAATAATGCTGTAGGACTTAGATGTTAATTAGACTTCTGGTGTATACAACTTCAGGATTGATGTAGAGATTTATATGAATGGATGCTCAAATCCTTGCACATAGAAAACTAGTGTGCTATGAAGAAAATTAGCTGGTACTTATTATTTAGTGGGCATATAGACTGAATAATTAAGTCATATTTCTGTATAGGTTTTAATAGGCAACTGTGCCTCAGCTGGCCAAGGTCCTTTTTTCCTGGAAAACATTATTTACATATTTGTTGGTATCTTAAAATGTAATTCAAAAATGTATAAGTAAGCAACTTTGTAGAATTTAAGTAGCTGCTGTTATTTCCTTTGTTTTTTTTTTAATTCGGCTAAAGATACATGGCTGCATATATTTTCTCAGTTGAAAGGAACCAGTTGCTTCACTGGACATACAAGACTTCATGAGAAAGAAGAGACTGATGTCAATAGGTTGTTTACATGCTTGAATGCTGTAGTGCCTATCATCACATTTGCTTCTCTCAAGGAATACTTCCTACCTTGATAAATATGCCAACATATTGAATCATCATCACAGAATCATGCCATATGACTGCATCTGGGCCATAATCAGATCTGTTGGCTCCCAGTGTTGCTAAAACACATCTTTTTAGTTTCCAGAAGTTGCACTTCATATAGGAAACAGTGAGCAAGCTGTCCAACAAAGTTGGTCTTTTCCAATTGATCTTTTCAGAAGGAACCACTGGGCTCCCTAGAACTTAATTTGAAAGCTATAGGCAGTGTGTATTTGAAGATCAGTTTCATGGAAGGAATCTAATTCTAATAAGATCTAAACTACTTTCAACTGAATTTTCATGCCCATTCCATTGAGATGGGGAATTTTCCCTTGTAAGGTTATGTAAGGTTGACAATAAAAAAACAAAAAACATTTTGTTCCAAAAAGAATATGCAGTCTTTGAACCTATTTGACTAATCTTGTGTATACCTCCTTACATGATTCCAGCTAAAGCTTAAAAATAATAATATAATATTATTAAGTGAAAGTATGCCAGACTGCAATTATAGTATATAGGTCAGCTTGTATAAATTTAAAACTTTGAAATGAGTTTTTGAATAGAAATGAAACTTTTGAACACAATTTATAACATCTGTAATTAGAATAAAGAGTATACAATTTTAAAGGAAAATGGAGGGAATATTAAGCAAGAAGGGCTTTTTACAGAAAAAATAAAATAAAATCAGAATTAAACTAGTTAAATTAATAAATGATGTGGATCACAGTTAAAAAGCAGTCAATATTTATAAACTATTGGTGAAAGTTAGATTAAGAAAGAGCTAGATTTCAGAATAGATTCAAGATAGAAATAACTACTATTTTAACTTATTGTTATAGTTTTTGGGCATCTTGTTTAATCTCTTTTAACTTTTGTATTCTTGTTTTTTAACATGTATTGCCCTGTTCACCGCCCTGAGTCCTTCGGGACAAGGGCGGTATACAAATAAAATTATTATTATTATTATTATTATTATTATTATTATTATTATTATTATTATTATTATTATTATTATTATTATTATTATTATTATTATTAAATATTTTCATTCAATGCAGTGTTCAGGAATAAGTCAGTTAATTCATGAAACCATGACTAATCCACTTCCCTTTCTGGTAGGCCTTGAATGAAAACTTCCCTATCGATGATATCCATAGACTTACAGACATTGATAAATGGTTCATCTTTAAAATGCGTAATATTGTGAACATGGAGAACAACTTAAAAGCTTTTGATAGGTGAGTCTATTAAACTTCCTTTTAAAGACAGCCAGGTATGTTATGTTGTATTATTCTAATGTCAGATAATTGTTTCTATGAAAGTGCTGGTAAGAAAAAAATTCTGCATACTGTATCCTTGCCTTCCCCCTTTTTAAATAGTTAACTGGTGTACTAAGGGTGGTCATGTGAATGCAACCATAAACACATGGCTGTTGCTGAGTGGACTGGTTGACTTGCTGCTCCAGTCTCGCCTCCTATTTGGATTACCCCACTGCCTTCTCTACACACTATTTTGAATTTCATTCTTGATTTAGTCTCCATCCTGATGCTATTCCATATTTATGTTTCTAATAATGCTTATCTTTTTTAAAGTGAGTATGAATGAATATCAGTATGTCAGGCATTTATCAAGGTGTATGCTCCAGTTAGGGTCCACTGTTGACCCATAGCATCCTGTCTTTTACGTCCCTTGACTTCTTCTTTAGATGTTGTGTCAAATTGAGTCCAAAAGGGCAGGATAAGTGAGAGGGCAGCTTTGGCACTGCCAAAAAGATAAATTCATTATTCAAGAGAGATTCATGAAGTGTATTGTATTTGAGCTCTCCAGAATTTCAAGTCTTAGTTATAGTTATAATTCAATCTGTCTTTTATTTTATTGGTGCGTTCAGGTCTGCCTTTATTTCTGCTGACTGCTTAGACAAATCCATGCAGTTTTCTTGGCAGCATTTTCAGAAGTGGCTTGCCATTACTGTCTTCATAGGATTATGAGTCACCCAGCTGTTTCTAGCCTTTTGCCTTTGAGCACTATACCAAACTGGCTCTCCTATGTATTTGTTTACTATGCAATATTTTATAGAAGATTATTAAGCAAAAATTGTTTTTAAAAACAGTTGAATACTTTTCCAAAATATAACATCACCAGTTGACATGTAGCATGGTGGTAAAAGTGCTGGAACCATGTTCTAGTCCACCATCAGTATGGAAATTCTAGTCACTCCTTGCCTCACTTGAGTCTGGAGAAGATTTAAAATTTAGGTAAGAATATGTGACCTATTTCATGTACCTTCATTCCCAACCATTAAGGTCCTAATTTTTGAATCATATCTCAAAACCGGGTGTGCTAAAGAAGTAAGACAAAAGGCTTGATGAAGGCTTGAAAACTGATAGCATAAATTGACTTCACATAACATTCAACTAGTCATTTGCATTTTAGCTTATTGTGTTGACAAACCCAGACCATAATGTTAATGATTCAGTGTGGTATGGTAATCCAGACAGTTGGATTAGCCTAGTAAATATTGGTTCATGAGCCATTGGTGAACAGAGAGAAGGTGTGGCAAATGAGAGAGGAGCAGCGAATGTAAAGGATCTATTGTGGCCAGGGCAGAGGATAGGAAGCAGGGAGGAGAGGTAAGTGTCAGAGAAGGCAAAAAAATAAATAAAATCTCTTCCTTTCCATGCTAACCTGAGAGTAGTTGCAGCTTTGCCAAGAGGCCTGAGAAATGAAGCTTTGCTTTGACCAGTAGGAGTTGTAGGTTTGTAGAAAGGATTTCATGAGTTTGATATTCGTCCGAGCCCAGGAAAACATCTATGGTTACAGGGGAGTTCTGATCTTTCTAGCAGCCAGAGCAGACATAGCCATGGAAACAGGAGTCATATAGGAGGAATTAATTCTACAGTGGGCCTGCAGATAAGTGACAACCTTCAAGTTCTTCCTCCGTGTGATACGGAAAATTCTGTTCTGCTTTGTGATGGAAAACATCAGTATAGAGGTCTGACATGGACACAAGTGTCTGTAGATCTTGTGGTTTTTATCAAAATCATGAAAGCAGGATCATATCATCTCTTTTTTCCCTTCATATTCACGATGGCGTGATGGCCGATTTTTATCATCCTGCCCATCCTGTGGATATACTCAAGTAAATAACTACTCTAATCTAGACCAGAGAAGCTGTCTAGATGAGCCTCTAGTCTGACACCTTAATCATCTTGTCAAACCTTCTCTTTTGGGGCAGCTACAATTGAAGATGTAGTTAGATAGAAAATAGTATTTTAGTTCTTGTACATGAATGCATAAAATGCAATACAGCGGAGAGTGGCAAATCAAAGATTAAGACTGTCAGTCAGTGTTCTGCTCTGCTATTGTGGTCCATCTTCCCTTCCCATTTTCTTACTTGTATTTTATGAGGTCTACAGAGGGTCTTTATTGAATTGCTGCCTGCATATTTAGGGCATTTTTCTTAACCTGGAGATGCCAATAAATTTTGACAGCCAGAAGAGGGCACCAGAAACTCACAATGTAGCAAATAAATAAATACATTCCACTGTCAGGAAGAAACTTGGCAGAAGGTTTGAAATATTGTTATGAAAAAAGGCTTTTCATCTAATCTTTGTTCTGCTCCTTTGACAATCTGTAAATTTTTAATTGAGTAGTTTTCATTTTACTCAGAAAGTCAGCTGGAGCTTTAGCTAAGCTTAAGCAACTATGGAAGAATAGTTTGATAGATAATTTACCATGCACACATATCTCAGGTAATTTCCCCTTTAACTTCCATGTTTTGTTATACTGTCTTTCTCATTTCACTTAAAAGGAAATAGCTATATGCATTCAATTACCCATATTTTTGATAGGTTCCATTTCTTTTGTGATTGATTATAGCTAGCCTTTTGTATAAACTTTGACCCGTAAATAAATCAAAAACAATTTGAGTGTTTTTATTAATGCCTTTTCCATTATGCTAGACTATAAAATATATTTTAAGGAGAAATAATACTAATGTTATTTTCTACACTGGCACGAGATGTAAGAAAATGAATGGACGATGAATAAAGTACAAGCATATGCACCAACCTATAGCTAGTGGAGTGGACAACCAGCTTGATGATTTTGGTTAGCCCTTTTGACCCTCTCCTCAGTTGCTGCTGCTTAAATTCTATAGCAATTTTATTAGACATTAATGCTTCTATAAAATTTTCAATTGCTTTCATATTTTTGAAAAAAAAAACTCATTTGTTACTTATACATCCTTTATTGGTGTTTTGTTACTTACATGTCCTTTATTGGTGCTAGCAGCAAAAACCCAGATAAATGTTCACAAACACTTCTGTATGCTAATTTGTATGTTTTTTCCCCAAATCTGGAGATTTTCCTATAATATTTTATCCATACTGTTCACTGTAAATTATATTGCAAAATTCTGGAAAATGTATATTACAAAATGCAACTCTGTTTTGTAATATCTTTCATATCAGAAAGCACAAAAAACCATACATATAAATATCTTCATGCAATGAATTTCTCATCCATCCCTATTCTCAGCTATATGAGAATACAGCTTGCAATAGAAGAAGGAAGAGGCAAGAGAACAGAAAGGAGCATTAATGACTGAAATTAATAGGGTTTAGGGTGATTAGAGGCAGGCATGTAGGCAGGCAGGCAGGCAGGCAGGAAGGAAGGAAGGAAGGAAGGAAGGAAGGAAGGAAGGAAGGGGGGGAAGTAAGAAAGTAGTACAGAGATAGTCTTCTTTTGACTATAGTTTGGCAGACTATCCTAGACTGCATTCAGGATTAATTTCTGTCCTTCCTTCTGTTGCTGCTTTGCAATAAGCCTTGGAGGAGAATTTGACAACAACCCATACATTTGGTTTTAACCCATATGTATGGGTTGTTGTCAAATTTGGTTTTAAGCCATAGTGATCCTAGAGACATACACTCACCATCTACCATGGCTTATGAGGACATAATAGTGTGAAGAGAGAAATATATTAATAATGTCTTTGCACTAGAGTATTTACTGAAATGTAAAGTAAATATGATTTCAATTTAGGAGTGATTTCTATATGTAACCTTGGGTAGAACTTTTTAAATTTAAAAATTTAAATTTATTGCCAAAGAAAGTTAATGAAATAATGAATTGGTTATGGCATTTTTATGCTACCCCAGTGTCCTGCTGATTTCATTCACCATTCCAAACTCACCATTCCAAATTCATTTTATACTATGTTCCCTGGAGAACTGTTTTCAACAAAAAATAACTTATTGTAACATAATCTTTATTTAAGATATTTTTGCAATGTTGAAATGTGACTGGAGATACAATGGAACTTCCTTACTGCTTGATCAGCATCTCTGCAACATTCTTTCTGTTAACATTATTTATGTTTGCATTATAGAAATGTCTAGAAAGCTGGAACATATAACTCTTTTTTTCTTTTTTAATTTTGGCAATTTGATTTGTTAGGCAGATAAAGATAATGAAGAGATTAAATATAATGAAATGAATTTACAGTAAGAAGAAAAATAAATCTTTCATGTATTATGCATGCTTGGCGTGCTATAGATGCTTATTCAGTTATGGGTTTATAGTTCACACAAAATTGGCTAATCTCAGATGGTCAGTTTGTAATCTGTATCTCCTGGACCAAATCTACCCTTATCCACTTATTTTATTTTCTAAGGAAAATAAAATACATACTCTGGAAGTAAAATATATACTCTGGAAGCTTACCAAAATACATAATGTCATAGGTTTCCTGTGGATTACTTGTCTGCCACTCAAATATACATTTCATTCTATGATGCCATACATGTGGTCCACTAACAAGAAAATTTGACTACCTTCTGGCCATATTGTGGAACAAAATTGTCCTTTGTATTTCATGCAATTATTGGGGAAATAGAGCGATCGTGGGACATTGTGTATTTCTGTCCTAGAAATATAAGTTTGGTATTATTGCTATATATTCAGAAGAAAGCAAAGAAGTAACACATAGAGTAAGTGATCTTTCCTCCTCCTGAGAGGGTGTATGTGTGTGAGAATGTGTTTGTGTGTATGCATTTAGGAAAAGGAGAAATATATGTTTAGAATAGAATAGAATAATGTTTCCTCTCTGAGATTATAATATTAAAAAGGGTAAATATGTGAAATAATTTGGAAGAGACAAAGAAAGAGAATAAAAGTTCTACCCTCCATCCTCTATTTAAATAGCTTTTCCTGGGAGATGATGAACTCAGCTGAAACCTATTTGTGACTAATGTGTATTTAAGACATTCTGGACACAGAATCAAGAAAGTATGAACTGGGAATTTTAAGAAGTCATTGTTTAAAGAAGAAATATAAGTTTAAATCATCTCTAGAATTTTTCATCCAGCTCCTGTTTGAAAACCAGCACTGAGAGGAGAGTGCATTACTGTAATTGGGAGACAATTCCTCTGCTTAGTTAACCCTTACAGTGAAAAAAATCCCTCCGATACTCTGCCTGAATCTCCTCCAAAATAACATTTCACTTAAAGTCTGTATTTAACACACTTCCCTTATTTTGAAGAGTTTTCCACTGTTAGGAAAATCTGAATTCTTCTTTCCTAATGCTACCAGCCTAGCTAGGGATAGATGCTACCTATTGTGGCTTAGACTTTCTTTATAGACATAATTTCTGAGAATTCTTCCTTGTGAAACTGGTTTTAAGAGTTTCTGTTTGGCTTTCAAAAATATTTGACGATGTTTTTCATTGTCACTGATAAGAACTATTACAATTGGTTGCACAGTCACCCAGATGTTTAGACTGGATTTGGCATTTTGGCATGCTGAGTGGACCTCAGACAGGCAAATGTTATTGTTTGATGGTATTTAAAGGTAGCATCGCAAGATGTAAACTATTTCAAGTAACATTGTCTTTTGCAGTTGACTGATAGCGATTTTGACAATGCTGATCAATGTTCAAGTGGTGCGCTAGTTGTTTTGAAATTGTACTCAGGGCACCTATTACTTTTGGTACTACCTTATCACAGTCAAAGAGAGTGAGAACAATCAGTCAGTGGAAGGGCCTGCCTCCAGAACTTGTGGGTACTCCATCACCAGAGGTTTTTTAAAAAGAGATTGGACAGCCATTTGTCCAGAAGGGTGTGGTGTCTCTTGCTCGAGCAAGGGGATTGGACTAGAAGACCTTCAATGTCCCTTCCAACTCTGTCATTCTATGATTCTATATCTATAAGAGATTTTTTAAAAGGCTAGAAAAGTTTTTAAAAGAGAGATAATTCTGTTCTTTTTACAGTTCATTGAAATTTTTCACAATTATAGAAATAATGTCCATGTCTCATGCTGTAAATAAATTGCAACAATTGGATGATTATCTTGTGGGTCATGGGTACTCCATCACTATGTGTGTTCCATCCAGTTTTTAAGAAATTGGACAGTTATTTGTCTGAAATGGTAATAGGGTCTTCTGCTTGAGTAGGAGGTTGGACTATAAGACCTCCAATGTCCCTGTTATAGAGATAACAAAAAAGAGACTTACCAATGTTTTGCTTTTATGTATGTTGTAATTTTAAATAAAGTATAGAACTGGAATATTATAAAGCAGGGACTGATTTTCCCCCCACCAAGAAATGGAAAAATACAAACATAGTTAGAAAAATTGAGAACTAATATCTATTTTCCACCTCTGAAACTATAAAACATTATATTTTCAAGTTCCTTTGATGTAGGTAGAGAGGGAGAAAGAAAGCTAACAGTGAATAGAAATTTACTGCTAAGGATGAGAATATAATCCAAAATATTTTTTTTTATTGAAAAGTTTTAAAATACAGTTTTCCTTTAAAAAAACCCCCCTTCCCCCTCCCTGCTCCCCCCCTACCTCCCCCCAACCTCCCCCCTCCCCCCCTCCCTCCACCCCCCCTCCCCCCCGACTTCCCAGAGCTAAATACAAGGTATATATATATAAAAAGGCAATCATAAACAACCATATACTAACAACTATAAATTCTAAAATCCATCACTCTCTAGCTTATATAGGATAAAACACACCTTAGCAATATTAAATATATATAAAAAACTAGAATAGAAAAAGAAAAAAAAACGAAAGAAGACTTATTCGAATGCTACATAAAACTTCTTAACCCTATACTTGTTCTGGATAAACTCAATCCATTTTCTCCATTCCATAATATAACGTTCTTGCGAATGATCTTTCAAATAGGCCGAAATCTTCGCCATCTCTGCCAGGTCGGAAACCTTTAAAGTCCATTCTTCTATGGTCGGCAGTTCCTCTTTCTTCCAATATTGACCTATCAAAAGTCTTGCTGCCGTAACTAAGTTCAACATCAACTTGGAGTCCACAACTGTAGCGTCAACAATTATTCCCAACAAAAAAAATTGCGCACAAAACTTTATCCTCCGTTTAAAAATCTTCTGCATATTCCACCAGACTTTTATCCAAAAAACCTTAACCTTCTTACATGTCCACCATATGTGAAAATATGTTGCATCTTCATCACCGCACCTCCAACACTTAGGCTGATAATTCGAATACATACTTGCAAGCTTTTTAGGATCTAAATGCCATCTATAAAACATTTTATAAAAGTTCTCTCTTAGATTTTGAGCTTGAGTAAATTTTACGTTCCTCACCCAAATCTTTTCCCACGTGTCCATTGTGATAACTTCCTGAATGTTTTGGGCCCATTTTATCATACAATCCTTAACAAGCTCTGTTTCTGAGTCAATCTCTATCAATGCAAGATATATCCGTTTGATATGTGCAGGTCCCTGATTTCTAATTTGCTTTATCAAATTTTCATCAGTCATTGCAAATCCATTTTTCTGGTCTTCTTACCACCTGGCCCGTAGTTGAATATATTGAAACCAAGTTTGAACAACCTTCTCTTCTCGCAAGAGGCTATATGATTTCAAACACCAAACATTCCTTTCCAGGCTTAAAATTTCCTTGTACATAGTCACATCATGTTTGAAACCAGCATGTATATTTTCTATTGCGTGTTTTGGAATTGCCCACAATGGTATCTTGCTGCTTAACTTATGTCTATACTTCTTCCAAACTCTCAGCAATGCCTGTCTTAAAATATGCATTCTAAACACAGTATCTACCTTCTTATCATACAACAAATATGCATGCCAGCCAAACAACAAATCATGGCCCTCAAGATTTAATAACCTCAATTGCGTCAAATTAATCCAATCACTTATTCCTACTAATGCAGCAGCTTCATAATATAATTTAAAATTAGGCAATTTAAGGCCACCAAAATATTTTTTGAACACTACCATTAATAACAGTTTAATGTCAAACTTAAGTCAATAGATTAAAATTCTTTCTATTTCCTATCTTCTGGCTACTTCAAACAAATCTGTAAAGGAGTTGTTTTCTGGTGGACTTTCCTTCTGTGAGAAAGGGGCAAAAAACCTGCAAAAATAGCTGATCTGGCAAATGCATCTTAGATCTATGTTTACTCTGTGTCCAGGGAGATGGTTGAACTGACATAAAATCTATCTGCAGGTAAACAAGTGTGACCAGCCTTTTAAAATACCACTTTTCAGAGTGATGTTCTACATGCATTGTTGTACAAGTTAGGAATAAAAAGTTCTTCCTTATCTTAATATCACTGAAAAGTAATTTATCTATCTTTAGATTAATAAGATTAATATTTTATTTCAGATCTAAAAGAGATATAGAATGGGGACATTGTTTACTCTCATTATTAACTTATTTTAACTAAATTTTGTGTGCATTGTTTATATAAAATCTATCAATCAATTAATTAAATAGAAAGTCAGCCATGGAGTGTTTAAACTCTTCTGTTTGAAGTTACTGAAATTAATATTTGCATTAGTAGATTATCTTTGCTAAAGCAGACCTATATTCTTATTATGTTGTATTAGTTAGGTTCCGGCTTCTGTGACAACTGTATTTATTAAGATAGTATTCCTAGACTTATTAAGGTAGGTAGGTAGGCAGGCTGGCAGACAGACAGACATATAGATAGATAGATAGATCGTGAGTAGGATATAAAAGCGGTGAGATACAATACTATGCCAGATTGTTTCTTTCAGAGAGAGAGAGAGATCCACAGCAGTGCAAGAATAGTTGTTTTAGTATGTTTTTATCACTTTTTGTGAAATAACTAATAGCACTAGCAATAGCAATCAGACTTACAGTATATACCGCTTCACAGTGCTTTACAGCCCTCTCTAAGCTGTTTACAATGTCAGCACGTTGCCTCCCCCAACAATCTGGGCCCTCATTTGATTGATCTCAGCAGAATGGAAGGCTGAGTCAAACTTGAGCCAATCAGGATCAAACTCCTGACAGTGAGCAATAATGCCTTTTAACCACTGTGCCACCACAGCTCTAACTAAAAAGAAGGAACTAAAAAGAAGGGATATCCCTGAGAATTTTTATTAATTTCTTCTTTATCTCAAGAACCCAATTTTAAAATTCTGATTACATAAAAAAAAATTAAGGATTAGAGCATAGGTTAATTACTTCATTCAGCAATGGTACCTATGATGAACTTTGCATTGAATCATGTCGAGGGTTCAGTTTAACTCTTTTCCCCCAAGCTCTGATATTTTCAATCATAGGAGCCAAACAAAACCAAGCAATTCTGTTTCAATAGACTATAGAACTACTTCGGGAAATAGAAGGATTTTTAAAATGAAATCTTTATTTCTGTATACATATACTGAAAAAAACCCCTTCAGTATGAAGTTTGCAAAGGTACAAAAATTGGAATGAAAACTCCAGATTCAGACTTTGCAAGATGAAAACAGTAGAATGAAAGGAAGATCAAAGTATCATCAATAAATAATTGCTTTTCCAATTGGGTGTCACACTGCTTTGATAAAAAATCAATTTTATATCTGCAAATAAGAGAATAACATATGATTCATCAGAAGGTCCTTTGCTGATATTCTTGCCTCTGTATAGAGGAGTCCCATCTGATGGAAAGAATGTTAGTTTTGTGGAAACACAGAGAAGATATAACTGCTATGAGTGTGCTTCTGCTATTTTACATATTTGGAAAATAACAGGGATTAAGAGTAAAAGTAGGAGTATGTTTAATTATCTCAAGGAGAAAATCTACCAATGTTGTCACTAAGAGTCAATGACAACTTGATGACATTGAATCAATTGATGTATATTTGTCACTTCACCTTTCTCATTTTACTACATCAAATATGGGAGATCCCAGTACAAATGATTCAATTATATCCAAATGATATGATAACGTAATTATTTGGGGATGATACCTCAATCTTGTAAATGTCCCAGGATCATGCACACAACTGTTTTTAGCTGCACATGGCTGAAATACATAAAGGATTTTCCATGTTTGCCAATAAGAATACAGTCTTTAGTCATATTGTCATCTGGAGCTTTATTTGCTGAGCTATTCCTGATGGAACCCTTTATTTTTTTATTTTAAATCTGAACCTTAAGAAAGAAAGAAACAAAATTAAACTCATGCTTTTATTCCTTAATAAAATTAGTTGTCAGCTGAAATTGAGAAGATAATTTATTTTCAATAGAGAACACTAATCCAGCATTTATTTCTATCAACTAAAATTGCTTCCAAATTATTCAGTCATGAGCTGCAATCTAAAATTTGAATATTGTACAATAGTTATATTATAATGTACACAATTTAAGAATATAGATACTGACTCAATCATATCTAATGTGGGATCCTAGGAATGGTGTCTGCCCCCACCTTCTCGATAAATATTTGAGACACGCTATGATTCCTATTCATCCTTTACTTCCTATGAAAACATGTAAATCTATTAGCAGGTTACAAACCAAAATATTCTTCCATAGACTTGAGAAATACAAAATATTCAGGATAGTGAAGGAAAGCCTTGGGCTAGCCAGATCTGCATATTAATATCTGCTGAAATCTTTGCAATAGTAGTTAGTTGCAGTGGCATGTTATATGAAAGAACCATTTCTACAGTTATGGGTGAAAAGCAGCCTTGTGTCTTCTTTTGTCCTTCCATGTACACACTATTGTACAGACAGATGTACAGATTACTTGCCTGCAAAATCTGTTCTGGGCATTCAAGGGGAGGATTGGGCCAATACCCTTCACTATGGAAAAATGTTGAGAAACTACTTAAAATGATAGGGTTACAGCACTCTCTGAGCAGTTTACAATGTCAGCATATTGACCCCAACAATCCTTGTTTTATTGACCTTGGAAGGATGGAGTCAACCTTAAGCCCAGTAAGAAGTGAACTCTGTGGGCAGAGTTAGCCTGCAATACTGCATTCTAAATTCTGTGCCACCAGAATTCTTAAAATAGATTTTAGATTTTAACCAATGCAATATGATTTCATAACGATTCTAGGTGCCTTTTTCTACTTTTTGATCCCATCTGATTTGTGGTGTTAGTTAATGATTTCATATTTTTTTTTAAAGTATCTTTTGGTAAATATCAGTACCATGTTAAATTATGTCTGAAAACTTTGGAATCTTACTATTTTTGAGGAGTCATGGTTGTAATAGATTTGGATTGTTGGTAAAAGAATAAGTCTGAAAAAATAGTAATATTTTTGATATAAAATTTTGTATCCAAGGGATAGGCAACTTGTCCATTTTTGAAAAGTCAATTTTATCTAAAGGTAAAGGTAAAGGTTCCCCCACACATGCGTGTTAGTCGTTTCCAACTCTAGGGGCTGGTGCTCATCTCCATTTCAAAGCCGAAGAGCCAGCGCTTGTCCGAGGACGTCTCCGTGGTCATGTGGCCGGCATGACTAGACGCCAAAGGCGCACGGAACGCTGTTACCTTCCCACCGTAGTGGTCCCTATTTTTCTACTTGCATTTTTATGTGCTTTTGAACTGCTAGGTTGGCAGAAGCTGGGACGAGTAACAGGCGCTCACTCTGTTACGCGGCACTCGGGATTTGACCCACCAAACTGCCGACCTTCTGATCGACAAGCTCAGCGTCCTAACCCACTGAGCCACCGCGTCCCTTTTATCTACTGGTCAATAAATGAATATATTTTCTGTGGCATAGATTATATGATATTTTGTCACATTTGATATTCATTACTTTTTTCCCCTTAGGTTTAAAAATCTGTTTGTCATTTTATTGATAAGTGATATATATTCAGTTTTCCCCATGTTTAAAAATCAATAACAATATATATATATTTAAAAAGTGTTAAAAATAAAAATGAATACTTTTATGACCCAAATCTACCCAGTTATAGTGATCAGTGCCACAAAAAAGAGAGTGAGGATTGTTGTTATTTTACACCTCCCATTACTGTAATGGCCCCTGACATAACCTGACAAGCTGTCTTTTAAATAAGATTCCTCTTGTGGAAAGTAGTTATACCTTATCTCCTTGACACAAGGAGACAAACAATATTTGCCCCAATTTCATTATTGTAATTGCTTATTCTAAAGTGTGTGAAACATCAGAACTGATTGAGTAAATCTACATGAACCTCTGAGGAACAAATTTAGCAGGAAAAAGAAAGGCAAGAGAATGCCTTTTTAAACTTGTCTATCAGCTATTCAAGTTAAAAAAATTGAAACTTGAAAGAAAACACTGAGAATCACAGATCAGCTGCTGTGGTATTGTCATTTCTCTTTTTCCCTCTGACTTGGAAATAGGTGCATAAGCAGATATGCAGAGAAAGCCAGAGAAAGGAAATGTTATTTGTGGGATCATGTTTCCAAGAATATAAATTCAGCTCTTAGTATATTTATTTACAATTTCAAGGTATAATGTTGCCCCTGTTCAAACTTACACTGGATGATGTATAATTAAAACTAATATAGTATCTTACAAAACAAAATAAACAAAAAAAGGATATTAGATTGCATTACATACCACGGTCAAAATATACATCAAATGAGCATGCCTATCTCAGAGTTGGGGGAAAAAACCATGGATGGATAGGTAGATGATGGATAGATGGATGGAGGATGAACATGTCATAATAGTAAAGTTGGAAGGGACCTTGGAGGTCATCTAGTCCAAACCCCTGCTCAGGCAGGAAACCCTATACCATTTCAGACAAATGGCTGTCCAGTCTCTTCTTAAAAACCTCCACTGTTGGAGCATTCACCACCTCTGGAGGCAGGTTGTTCCACTGGTTAATTGTTCTAACTGTCAGGAAAATTCTCCTTAGTTCTAGGTTGCTTCTCTCCTTGATTAGTTTCTATCCATTGCTTCTTGGCCTGCCTTCAGGCACTTTGGAGAATAGCTTGACTCCCTCTTCTTTGTGGCAGCCCCTGAGATATTGGAACACTGCTATCATGTCACCCCTAGTCCTTCTCTTCATTAAACTAGACATACCCAATTCCAGCAACCATTTCTTATATGTTTCAGCCTCCAGACCTCTAATCATCTTTGTTGCTCTTCTCTGTATTCTTTCCAGAGTCTCAACAACTTTTTTACACCGTGGTAACCAAAACTGGATGCAGTATTCCAAGTGTGGCCTTACCAAGGCATTGTAAAATGGTATTAATAGTTCACATGATCTTGATTCTATCCCTCTGTTAATGCAGCCTAGCACTGCGTTGGCTTTTTTGGCAGTTGCAGCACACTGCTGGCTCCTATTTAAGTGATTGTCTACTAGGACTCTGAGATCCCTTTCACAGTTACTACTATTGAACAAGGTACCCCCTATACTATACCTATACATTTGGTTTTTCTTGCCTAAATATAAAACCTTACTTTTTTCATCATTGAATTTCATTTTGTTAGATAGTGCCCAGTGTTCAAGTCTGTCCAGATCCTCCTGTATCTTAAGCCTGTCTTCTGGAGTATTGGCTATTCCTGCCAGCTTGGTGTCATCTGTAAATTTGATGAGTTCCCCATCTATCCCCTCGTCCAAATCATTGATGAAGATGTTGAAGAGCACTGGGCCCAGAACAGCACCCTGGGGCACCCCACTACACACTTCCCTCCATGTAGATGCGGTTCCATTGAGGACCACGTGCTGAGTACGGCCGGTCAGCCAGCTATGAATCCATCTGGTGGTGATGCTGTCTAACCCACAGTCCAGAGGTTACATTTCCTGGAAATAATTCCACACTGGCTGGTTTTTCTTTTCTGCTATCCCATGCTTCTGCAGCCAAAGGAAGGAGAAAAGGTCCATTTCTGAAATTCTGAGATATACAAGAGTAGATTACTTCACTAATTTCCAGCATCATATCTGGGTGTGGAAACCTTTCATGTTCTTGTCATTCCAGATATTTTGCCTGATTCAGAGTAAGGGACCAATCCCTGCTGAAGCCGCCCAGCAGTTTTACTTCCTAGTAAATTCTTGGGGCCTGCTTATATTAAACTTTAATAATATGTAGCTCAAGGTTGAGCTACATTAAACTTTACACCTATGCAGCTCAAGGTTGAACTGTTGAGTTTTTCGTTTTCTCTGAGTGTGATATTTTTTCTTTAGACATTTCATCCCAGCTGGATAATATCATCAGTGAGAGGGAGAGTGGAATTTGTTGGTTATTCTTATATAATATAACTTCCCTTTGCAGTCAAGGTACGGGTTCTTCCCTGACTGTTTATCTGGTGATGTTTCCTCTTTGTTAGTTTTTTTAATTAAAAGTTTTAAGTACAGTAGTAAAAAGATAATGCAAGTGAAAAAGAAAAGTAGGAAGATAGTATAAAATATGAAAAAGGCAAAGAAAGTAAGTTTAGAAAGAAAAAAGAAAAGAAAATCTAAACAATTCCCACTCCTATCATAACAAATATAAACAATCTCACAATTTCTTTACCTCCTGTTAATTAATGGGTATAACTTGTCCCATAACTTAACTTTCAACTATAGGTGAGACAAATAATCAACATTTTTTCCAATGCAAGCATCAGCAAAAAGTCCCAAGCAGGACCCTAAAATAATGACATTAGTTAATAAATATAAAACTCATCATTCCATATCTCAAGTCTTAACTGTAAGCAAATCCAATACACAAAACATCCCAAAAATGATTCTCAAAAGGCAACTAGACTTCTTTTCATTTTTTTAAAATAAGACACATTTTATTGAATATACAATTAAAAACAAAAGTGGATATGTTACAACTTCCCTGGCTTCAACATTGCTATTAGTGTTACCTTACAGAAAGAAAGAAAGAAAGAAAGAAAGAAAGAAAGAAAGAAAGAAAGAAAGAAAGAAAGAAAGAAAGAAAGAAAGAAAGAAAGAGAAACAAGGTAACAAAGAAAGAAAGAAAAAGAAAGAAAGAAAGAAAGAGAAAGAAAGAAAGAAAGAAAGAAAGAAAGAAAGAAAGAAAGAAAATTTTTCTACATTGTAACAAAATGTGCATATAACATCTATGAGTTTTCTAGTGAACATTCTTTCATTCATCTACATTGTGATAAAGTATCTTTCAATTCTATCCTGTAAAAGGTTTCTAGACTCGTACCAATTGGGTTTCAGGCCCGGGTACAGCACGGAGACGGCATTGGTCGCTCTGGTGAATGATCTCTGGAGGGCTCGGGACAGGGGATATTCCTCTGTCCTAGTCCTATTAGACCTCTCAGCGGCGTTCGATACCATCGACCATGGTATCCTGCTGCGGCGTCTCAGGGGATTGGGAGTGGGAGGCACAGTTTTGCAGTGGTTCTCCTCCTATCTCCTGGGACGTTTGCAGTCGGTGTTGGCAGGGGGGCAGAGGTCGACCTCGAGGTCTCTCGTTTGTGGAGTTCCTCAGGGGTCGGTCCTCTCGCCTCTCCTGTTCAACATCTACATGAAACCGCTGGGTGAGATCATTTGTGGTTTTGGAGTTGGGTATCATCAGTATGCCGATGATACCCAGCTTTTTATTTCAACCCCAAACCACCCCAGTGATGCCCTCGACGTGATGTCCCGTTGCCTGGAGGCGGTTCGGGTCTGGATGGGGAGGAACAGACTTCAACTCAACCCCAACAAGACTGAGTGGCTGTGCATACCGGCATCCCGGGATACTCAGAATATTCCATCTCTTTCCATGGGGGGTGAACTATTACCCCCCGTAGATAGGGCTCGCAATTTGGGGGTCCTCCTAGATTCACGGCTTACTTTGGAAGATCACAAGGTGGCCATGACTAGGGGGGCCTTCGCCCAGGTTCGTCTGGTCCACCAGTTGCGGCCCTATCTAGACCGGGATGCCCTATGTACGGTCACTCATGCGCTCGTGACCTCTCGGTTAGACTACTGCAATGCTCTCTACATGGGGCTGCACTTGAAGACCACTCGGAGGCTCCAACTGGTACAGAATGCAGCCGTGAGAGTTGTGTCGGGAGTCTCCCGATACTCCCATGTTACACCTCTGCTCCGTGAGCTGCATTGGTTACCAGTTGTCTTCCGGGTGAGATTCAAGGTACTGGTAATGGTGTTTAAGGGCCTACATGGCATGGGTCCGGAGTACCTTAGGGAGCACCTGCTGCCGGCATCAACTTCCCTCCGCCTTGTACGCTCCCACAGAGAGGGCCTCCTCAGGGTGCCACCGATCAGAGAATGTCGGTTGGTGGCCCCCAGCTGAAGACACATTTATTTGAACAAGCCGGCTTGGCCTGATGGGGGATGGGTTGGGTTTTTTTATTGTCATTTTAATATATGTATTTACCGTTTTTAGTTTGGGCATATGTTTAATATTTTTTAACTTTTGTATTTTTGTATTTTTTATATCTCTGCCCAGTTCACCGCCCTGAGTCCTTCGGGAGAAGGGCGGTATATAAATAAAATTAATAATAATAATAATAATAATAATAATAATAATAATAATAATAATAATAATAATAATAACAACTAATCAGTCGGTATTCATCACAGCATTCCTCCTTAACTCTAGCCATTTGTACACATTGTTCCAAATTTCATAATAGTCCATTTCGGCTTTGTTTTTGATCTCCAATGTTAGCCTATCCATTTCAGCGCAGGATAGGATTTTGCTTATTAATTCTTCTTCAGTAGGGGTTTCTTTTCTTTTCCCTTTTTGAGCATAAGCCAATCTTGCTGCAGTAAAAATGTCCAGAACTAAATATAAAGATCCTTTGTTGAATTTATTGTTAATAATCCCTAGTAGGAAGGTTTCAGGTTTTAGTTCAATTTTTTGTGATGTTATCTCTTCAAGCCAATTTTTTATCAGGTGCCAAAAATTTTGAACTTTTAGACATTCTTACCACATGTGATAAGAGCCTTGTTGGAGCAGTGGGCTAATGCCTCCTTAAGTAACACCAGCTGCCTGCAATTAGTGCAGGTTTGCATCCCACCAGGCTCAAGGTTGACTCAGCCTTCCATCCTTCCGAGGTAGGTAAAATGAGGACCCAGATTGTTGGGGGCAATAAGCTGACTTTGTAATAATGCCGCTTGGTGTGTGTGTGAAAGCCCTAACAAGCAGGCATATACATAGAATGAAGGCTACTGCTAAGCTTGTAAGCTGCCCTGAGTCTTCGGAGAAGGGCGGGATATAAATGTAATAATAATAAAAATATAATAGGCCCCTGGTAACTTTCTACATTTCCAGCATGTCAGTGAGGTTTTTTTTATCCATTTTTGCTAGCCTCGTGGGGGGAAGGTGCTACCTATAAAACATCTTGTATAAATTTTAGTATTTTTGTTGAAAATGTTTTATTTTTCATCCAAGAAACTTCTTCAAGTCTGAAGAAACATTTTCTAGAAAAAACTAAGAAAGCCCAGTTATCTTTTGAGAAGCATCTTTGGGACAATCATGGCCTGGATGATTGAGAATCTCCATAGACAATATGCAACATCTTTTCCAATCCAGGTATCAGCAAATCCAAAAAGAACCACCCAAAGTAACAGCAGCCAGCTTGGTCTAGTGGTTAAGGCTCCATGCTAGAAACAGGGTACTGTGAGTTCTAGTTCTGTCTTAGGCATGAAAGTTGGATGAATGACACTCTCACCCAGCTCAATTCATCTCACAGAGTTGTTTTTTGGGGAAAAATAGGAGGAAGAAGGAGTATTAGGTATGTTCCTTGCCCTGAGTTATTTATAAAAAATAATAAAGATGGGAAATAAATAAATGGGTCCCAATTTTAATCCTGACCATATAAGCCAACTTTAAATTCCTTCCTTGTGCATGAAACAATCTTGTTCTTTAATCCAGTCAGATGATTATTGACCAGTTAAATGGTTTTCAAAAGAAGCCTCTTTTGTAAGTCCAGTAAGGAGAAATTATTCTAATTATTCTCTGGAATTGGCATTTTAATTTTTCTTAATTTTAAAATCAATGTGGGGTGCTCAGTTACATATTGCAACATGGTTTGGTATTACACAGGCACCAGTAGATCAGATGAAAATCAGTCAAGCGGATGTGAAGACTGTACTGCAGAGTTCTGCTCCCTTCAGTAATTGCAATGTTGCAAAGCATTCCTTGAGTCGGTTAATAGATTTTCCTCAGTTCCTCTGTGCTAGGTGAAAATTTCCTCATTAAGGAGAATTTATTCCATTTCCTTTTATCATTTATTATTCAAGAGGAAATGTGAGTGGATGGAGTTTCAGAGAAGGTAGGGTAGAATTTTAAACAAAACAAAACAACGCCTTGCAGCAATAAAGATCTGTCCTCAAAAATGAAAAGAGAAGGAGGCTGTGAGTGTAAAGGGAATAAATAGTCTGCATTGTTTATAAAGAGGAAAACACAGGAGGATTCTTTTTTGTTAGAGAATAAGCAGCACCAGCTAACCACTAAACAGTTAATGCAGTGTGTAAAATGGTTAATTGTCTCACTTAAGGGCACCTTTTTTTAGCCTAAACTTCAAACTGTCCTGTTGGGTAAGCAAATATAGAAAACAAAATGATGCAGAGCATATTGATCACTGCCTCTTAGCATTATAAACGTTTCAATTAGTTACAAAATGGAAAAGTGAATTTAGCCTTATTAAGACAGTGACAGGGTGAACATACCTGCATGTTTATAAAGATGTAGAGAGCATATTTCCTCGTAAAATGTGTGTACTCATGTTATGCCAATTGAATTCCAAGTTTGGTCAGGTTGATCCATCTGCATCACAGAACAATATTTAGGCAGTACACAGCACTTGCCTGCTCCAAGCAAATAATTTCCAGTTAAGTCTGTGGTATCTTCAACAATGAAAAGGACATGTGATCCGAAAACCCACTGCCTGAAACTTTGAAGAGCTTTTAGATTGCTTCTCAAACATCTGTTTCACTCTAATTTGGACTCTGGCATTGTATTAAAACAAAAGAAATACAATTGAAAAATATCTACTGTGGCAATGAGCTTTTCCCACACCTTGTTCCATTCTTTGGCACTTCTCAGAATGACCAGGGGTCATACGGTATCAGATCTGATGCTAGATAATTGTAAACTAAGGCTTGTGAGGTTTACTTTTTAATTAAAATTAAAGGATTCACCAATTGAAGTCTGGTGCAAAAGGGATATACTTAAAATTACACTTAAACTTTTGAGGCCGGGGATTTACTTTGTGTATCAGATCTAAGTAGAAGTTATAATCCTCAGTAAGCAGACTTTCAAAATAATTGGGAGCAGTGGGGTTGCAATTTCGTTGCTCCTACTATTAAACAATGAAGCACCAAAACGTATTTGTGTTTAGAATGTTAATTTCTGATCTTTATGTGTTCCTATTACACCATATGTAGTTCATTGTTCTAATTTGGTTTTAGTTGTGAATATTTAGCCATCTATTTAACCAAAATAGGGTTTGGAAGTGGGAGGTGTAGCCTGTTGCTCACAGTTGGTTGATTGGAGCAGCCTAGAAATCCTATGAGTAAGTAAATACATAGATACATTAAAAATTCTTTAATGCTGACCTCAATCAAACTTTCCAGTGTACTTAATTCTATCATTTTCCAATCCTCAATAGAGGGCATTCTGAGGTAGATGGAGCTGTGATATGACTGTGCAGAAAGTTGCTTGTGTCCCACATACAGTAATTCTGATATTTGTCAACAATGATGTCAAATTAGAAACTAAGTTCACAATTGAGCCCAACATTTTTGTGGCTAAGTGAGACAGTTGTTACAGTAAGTGATTTTTGCCCCATTTTACAATCTTTCTTGCCACAGTTGTTAAGTTAGCAACATGGTTGTTAAGTGAATCTAGCTTCCCAATTGAATTTACTTGTCAGATGGTTGCAAAAGATAATCACATGACCCCGGGACACTGCAATCATGATAAATATGAACTAGTTGGCAAGCATCTGAATTTTAATCAGACGACCATGTGGATGCTGCCACAGTTGTAAATGTGAAAAATGGTCATAAATAACTTTCTTCAGTGCTGTTATAATTTTGAACAGTCACTAAATGAATGGTTGTAAGTTGAAGATTATCTACACTTGGGTCATAATATTGGACACAAGTATGGAAGACATGATTAGTATCGGGATATCACAATATGCATTTCATTACAGGTATATGTCTATGGAGATTTTCAATCATCTAGGTCAGGGGTGTCAAACTGCCAGCCTGTGGGCTGGACACGTCATGTGGAAGCCGCGCCCACCCCATTGCCGGCAATGGCAAAACCGTCCCGATACGTTGTGCATCATCACGTGACATCGTGAGTTTGACATGCCTGATCTAGGTCATGGTTGTCCCAAAGGTGTTTCCCCCCCTCAAAGGCAGCTGGATTTTGTTTTTCCTTGAAGATGTTTTACTTCTCATCCAAGTCAGAACTGAAATAGAAGTGAAGCATCTTCAAGGAAAAACAAAGTCCAGTTGCCTTTTGAAAAAATAAGCACCTTTGGGACATTCATTACAGGTAGTGTCTGCAGGTAGTGTATAGTAAATGAAAATTCTCTTACATGGAAAGTGCTTTATTCTTGAGAATGTTTTTGAGGCAGCAAAAAGACAGGAGCACAAGCCCATGTGTCCAGAGACCATACTTACTGTATATCAAAGTTAAGCAATGCATCATAATGAACTGTGAACTTGCCTTAAGAGCTAGTGGTGACCAATTGATATATTGTTTTGTTTTTTATTTTATTCATTTGCAAATTGTCATTCTATCTTACTTATAATATAAAGCCACCCAGAGTCACCTTGTAGCAGAGATGGGCAGTGTAAAAAAAATTAATAAATACTACTACTAGTAGTAGTACTGATGATGATGATGTAAGTTTTTAAATTATACTTTAGTGATCAACACTAGGGGAATTGAACTTCAAATAGTATATTTGAATCAGTATCCAGTTCCAATCAGTATATGTATCAATTGTTTTCATTAGGTACACATTCTTACTAAAATACAGAAAACAGTGACAGGGAGGGGAGGATAATTCTAAGCATGTTACTTTGCATTATCTGAATTGTCTGAATTAAGTGAGACTTTCTTAGAAGTATGGGTGAGATACTTTACCTAGTTTACTAGTGCAAAAGATGACTTGCACTTCCTTCACACCAAAGAAAAGACAATAGTCTGGTTTTTGTTGTCACCTTTTCCTCCAGGGTCATCTTGTAATCCCTGCATGGTTTTATTTTCATGCTTCTACTCCTGCTTACGCCACTTACAAATTGTTTTATGCATTACAAAACATCTACAACTTTATAAAGGAAGTCATTTTTCTTTATCGTATGTGTAGGAAAATCTTACCAAAGGCTTTCACAAGCTTTTCAAGCTCCTTACCATAGATCTAAAGGAGAAACAAATTGTAAGTGGTGAAGCCTATTTATTTGAAAGTTAAATTTCTAAGCAAGGACCTTCTTAACAAGATGTACAAGAAGCAAGAGAGCTCAAAATCTATGCAAGCTTTGTTCTCTTTTTCTTTTGTTAAAATGTAGCTCCAAAACAAAGCAAAGTGAAGCAAAACAGCGGATAAACAGAGAACAATTCTCAATTTCTGATATTTGAAGACTCTTCTCTAGTTTTTCTTTGATATCTTTGAGGCCAAACAAATCAAGTTTTAATATTTCATGTAAACATTGTTTGCAGCCCATCTCAACTCCCCCCCCCACCAAAACCTGATTTCCTTTCCCTGGATGTGCTTCTGTGATTGATATTTTTCTTAAGATGTGGAACTCAGAAGTTGACAATGAATTTCAGTGTAGCTTGTCTAATAGAAAAGAGCAGGAGAAGTCTGGGAAATGATGCTATTGTGAATGAAACCAAGACTACGTGATTTTTTTTTAGCAGCCTTGTCTCATTGTTTGCTCAAATTCAGATTGTCTTCCATTACTTGGATCAGATCACAGGTAGCGCTGTCAAGGAAATTCTCTCTCATGGTTATTGGTTTAACGGCAGGAAGGACGAGGGAGACGCGTCTTCATTAACAGCCTTTATTAACTTAGCCCGGACAAAGAACGGAACAGTACAACAAGCCTTATATAGGCAGCTGTCAAATGGGACAGCAAATCAGGTGCGGAAATTTCTCCCGCCGAGGGATCGTGTGCTAATGGGTCAGCTGGCAGTTTTGACATTTTCCCCCAGTGATAGCGCAAGTGCGTTAGCTGGGGGAATCCCGTCAGCTGGTTTTGGCGGCAGCCGGTATTTTGACAGCTAGCCGCTGTCAGGGCGTTCGGCTGGGGCGCATGCATCGGTTTTGACAGTTAGCGGCTGCCGCTGTTCTGACAGCCCGCGGTTTTGACAGCTTGCGGGCAGGGTGCATGCGCGGCGTTTGACAGCTGTCAAACGGCTGCGTGTAGACAGTCTTGGCAGGCCGCGGGGCGCGACTGCGCATGCGCGATTCCTTTGACAGCTGTCAGTGCGGCCGCGTGGAGCGGCCTGTGACAGCTGTCATTATTGTAAATATGCTGCACCCCTTTCCCCCCCCTTGGTTAGAACACATAACTTTTGAACTGTATAATCAACTGTTGTTGGAGCGTGTTGGCGAGCTTCCGGCCCATTCGAAGTCCGTCAAGTATGCTGGAGGTTTCTTCGTTCAAGTGGATCTGCGAAGTGGTGGTTCCACGTTTGTCGCGGGGGCCTCCTCGGGTGTGTTGAGTTGGAGATCGGTGGGAGTAGGGATGTCTTCCGGGTAGATGGTGCTGGGGGGGTTGGGATTTTCCAAAGTTGGTTCTGGCGCGGTGTTGGTGGGTGCTCTGGGCCGAAGTTGATCGGCGTGCCTTCGCAGTGTGAGTCCCCCGCCAACGTTGATGGTGTAAGACAGGGGGCCAGTCTGATCGAGGACTACCCCCTGGGTCCATCTATCCCTTCCCCCATAATTGCGAGCCCAGACATTTTGTCCCTGAGTGAATGTTTTTGGTGGCAGGCAGTCCGGCTTTTCTGCTGCTGGTCTGTCAGGGTGCAGTCTGTCAAGGAGAGTCACCAGCTGGCGACCCCATCTGAGTTCTGCGCGGGATTTCCCTGTGGTGGACACGGGAGTGGTGTGGTGTGCGAGGAGAAAGCGGGCGAGTCGGAGGTGCCAGTTCCCGATGACAAGTCTGCGGAGGGAGTCCTTAGTGGTCTTCACCATGACCTCTGCGAGGCCGTTACTCGATGGGTGGAAAGGGGCCGATGTCGCATGCCTAATACAGTTGCTCCTCGTGAAGATCTGAAAATCACGGGAGGTAAATTGAGGCCCGTTGTCAGTAATTATTACGTCGGGAAGACCATGAGTGGCAAAACCCCCCCTTAAGGCTTGGATGGTGGCACTTGAGGTGGTGCTTGAAACCGGGAGAACCTCCAGCCATTTGGAGTAGCTGTCTACGATGATCAGGAAGGTTTGACCCTGAAATGGGCTGGCAAAATCAAGGTGGATGCGGGACCAGGGTTTTTTTGTGATTTCCCATTTGTGTACCGGAGCATGGGGTGGGGCAGGTCTGGTTTGTTGGCAGAGGTAGCAGCCGGCTACATGTTGTTCTATGTCCCTGTCTAGGGAGGGCCACCAAACATAACTACGTGCCAAGGCTTTCATTTTAGTGATGCCCGGGTGGCCGTCGTGAAGGGTCTGGAGAACCTATGGCACGGTGGGACTATCACCCTGCATCCCCAGAGGATGCAGCCTAAGTGGGTGTTGAGCTCGTGGCGCTTTGTAAAATATGGCTGGATGGAGGGGCTGGGGCAAGAAGATTGCCAGCCTGATGAGGCCCAGGATAGTACCCTGCTGAGGATGGGATCCCTGCTTGTGGCGTGGGCAATGTCCTTGGCTGTCACTGGGCATTCTGTGAGTTCTTGTATGGCCAGGATATGGCCAGCTGGGGCTGGGTCTGGATCTATTTGAGGCAGTGGGAGCCTGCTGAGGCCGTCAGCATGGGACATTTCCTTGCCGGGCTTGTAAATCAGCTGATAGGAATATGCGGATAGAAATGTGGTCCATCGCAGCATGCGAGGGGACAAAATTTGGGGTGTTTGACGGTCCCATGTGAATATTCCTAGGAGAGGTTTGTGATCCGTGTAGATTGTGAAGGGTCTGCCGTAGAGATAATCATGGAATTTTTTAATTCTAGCTACTATGGCCAGGGCTTCCTTATCTATTTGAGCATAGTTACGTTCGGGCTTTGAAAGGGTCCTGGAGTAATATGCTATTGGAGCTTGAGTGCCGTCGTTTAGGGAGTGGCTGAGGACTGCCCCAATGCCATAAGGGGATGCATCGCAGGCGATGCATAGGGGTTTGGTTTCATTGTAATGCGATATGGTGGTATCGCTAGAGAGCAATTGTTTCAGCTGGTTAAAACTGTCATTGTGCAATGTGGTCCATTGCCAGGGGGCTCCTTTATCTAACAGCCTAATGAGAGGCTCCGCTATTGTAGCTTTGCCTGGTAAAAAGGAGTGGTAAAAGTTCAGGAGCCCTAGGAATGCCTGGAGCTCCGTTTTATTTTTCGGGTGTGTGTGTGTGTGTGCGGCTTTAATTGCTTGTATTTTGGAATTGGTGGGGTGAATACCCTTGCCGTCTATCCTATATCCTAGAAAGTCTGTAGAGGGAACCCCGATGGAGCATTTCTCCCGTTTGAGTTTTAACCCAGCTGCCCGGAACCTGGTGAGGACTTCGTGCAGCCTGGTTGCTAAGGTATGGGTGGAGTCGCCCGTGATGAGGACGTCATCAAAGTAAGGGCAGACTCCTGGGATGCCTTTAAGGGTTCGTTCTATGACTTCCTGGAATATTCCAGGTGCCACGGAGATGCCGAACTGGAGGCGGTTCACTTTGAACGCCCCTCTATGAGTCACTATGGTCTGGGCATCTGCAGTCTCCCTGGTTACTGGGAGTTGCAGGAAGGCATGTGCTAGGTCCAATTTGGCGAAAATGGAGCCGGAGCCAATTTCTGAGAGAACGTCTCTCACTGAGGGGACTGGGTACGCGTGGGGGTTGAGCGCGCGGTTCAGGGTTGCTTTATAATCCGCGCAGATTCTCACTTCCCCGTTTGGTTTGACAGGCGTCACGATGGGGGTTTCCCATGTTCCGCTGTCAGTGGGTTCTAGGACTCCTAAATTGAGTAAGCGGTCTAGCTCTTTATCTATCTTTTGTTTTAAGGCGAAAGGGACTTTCCTGGCCTTTATTCTAATTGGTCCTATCTCTGGCTTGAGCTTAAGGTCGATGGGGGGCCCGTTGTATTTGCCCAGTGACCCGTCGAATACATCTGCAAAGTTTTTGCAGATGTTTTCCAGAGAATGGGCGTGAATACGATTTGTGCCTTCGAGGCGAATGCCTAATGCCTCGAACCAGTCCAGTCCGATGAGGCTGGTTCTGGGTTGTTTAGATATTTGGGCTGTTAGGTGTCCTGAAAATTTTTTAAAATCGACCTTCAGGTTGGCTTGTCCCTTTAAATCTATTGGGGCGCCCTGGAAATCTGCCAGCATAACCTTGGAGGGTTGGATGGGGATGCGGTGATTGGCTTTGCTTGCTATCCTCTGGAGCGTGTCCCCTGACAGGATGGAAACGGAGGACCCTGAGTCGACCTCCATTTCGCAGGGGATTCCCTGGATTTTGACCCAGGCTCTGACTTTTGCCCTGGTGAGGTGATTTACGGGGGCTTTGGTTAGGGAAAATACGGACCCTACAGACCCCTGGGGAGGGCGGGGAAGGTCAGTCCTACCTACGGGGATCTCGTCAAGGTCGTGGAGGGTCTCCCGGTTTAGGCTGCGACAAGCGGAGCGGATGTGGCTGGTCTTGCCACATCCATGGCACTTCGCGTTTCTAAACCTGCAAGTGGCCCTGGCATGGCCCCCGCCACAGCTCGCACACTTCGCCCTGAGACTGGTCTGCAGTTTCTTCGTGCTGGGGGCTGTCTGTCGGTCTTGGCTGCAGTTCCCTTCACGGCCGGCGACCATGCGGTTGAACCGGGAGAGGATTGCGTCGACCCTGGAGTCAGGCTCCGGTGGCCCTTGGTCGAGCTCTCGAGCTTGATGGACGGAGGCGCCGAACGTCTGGGGTTCGTCACAATGGCTGTCTTCATACGCCATTATCTCCAAGGTGAGCTCTGCGAGGTCCATTGTGGGTCTTGCCACAAGCTTCCTCTGCAGGCGCACGTTTTGGAGACTGGCGATGACTTGATCCCGAATTCGGTCCTCCAAGTCGGGGGAGTGGCATTTGCGGGCGGCATGTCTGACGGCGGCGATGAAAGTGGTGGAGGGCTCACCGGGTTGCTGTCTTCGACGGGCGAAGAAGAGTCGCCAGTATAGCTCTAACCGCCTCGGCATGAAGTGTTTGCTGAGGTGATCTGTGAGCTCGGCGTATGGTACTATAGCGACCGGGTCCGGGCTGCAGAGGCCGACGGCGATGTCATATACTGCCGGCCCACTGAGGCATAGGAGCGCGGCGGCCTTGTGGCGGTCCTCCGTGATTTTGTTCACGAGGAGGTACCCCTCGACTTGGCCCCAGTGCAACTCCCATCCTTTGGGGTGGCGGACGTCGAACTCCCTCACGTGCCCTAGATTTGCCATGCTGGGTCCACGGTCCTGTGGCACCAGAATAGCTCGCTTGCCCAGTTGGTGACTTAGCTCGTGACTTCAGCGATTTCGACTGGGACAGCTACGCCTCTGGGCCGTGACTTCAGCTAGTACCGGTATCCCATCCTCGTCGCCAGGTGGTTTAACAGCAGGAAGGATGAGGGAGACACATCTTCATTAACAGCCTTTATTAACTTAGCCCAGACAAAGAACGGAACAGTACAACAAGCCTTATATAGGCAGCTGTCAAACGGGACAGCAAATCAGGTGCGGGAATTTCTCCCGCCGAGGGATCGTGTGCCAATGGGTCAGCTGGCAGTTTTGACATTTCCCCCAGTGATAGCGCAAGTGCGTTAGCTGGGGGAATCCCGTCAGCTGGTTTTGGCGGCAGCCGGTATTTTGACAGCTAGCCGCTGTCAGGGCGTTCGGCTGGGGCGCATGCGTCGGTTTTGACAGTTAGCGGCTGCCGCTGTTCTGACAGCCCGCGGTTTTGACAGCTTGCGGGCAGGGTGCATGTGCGGCGTTTGACAGCTGTCAAACGGCCGCGTGTAGACGGTCTTGGCAGGCCGCGGGGCGCGACTGCGCATGCGCGATTCCTTTGACAGCTGTCAGTGCGGCCGCGTGGAGCGGCCTGTGACAGCTGTCATTATTGTAAATATGATGCAGTTATGATTTCTTGTACCCTATGACTCCCTCACTAAACTTTCCTACTGGTATCTAGCCTGAGCCCTGACATTTTTTGGCTGAAGTCCTAAACTGGCGGATCCTACTTAGCTTCTGATGTGAGATGAGACTAGAGTTATATTATCTGCTATACCTGCTAAGAACATTTATAAAATACTGAGTAGCACAGGCTTCAGAGCAAAATGCTGCCATATTCTACTGAAGATTTTCTTTCATGGTAACACAGATCCATTAACTAAAACTCATTGAGAACACTTCCTTAACCAGCTCTTGATCCAGAATTTATTTCTTAAATGTATACTTTACTGTCTTGTCTATAAGGATATCAAGAAAAGCTTTATAGTAAATCATGAACTCATGCCCATGATTTACTATATTAGTAAATCTAAATTGATTTATATACGCATGTGATCTGCATGATTTATTCCTAATACATTTCTCTGGCTTCCAGTAATCAATGAATTGTTAATTGCAGACATAATGCTTAATAGTTAGTTCTAAAATAATGCCTCATTTATAGTTTCTCTATTTTTTTTTTTGAGGATAGAAACAGAAAGTATATGTCTACAGTTATTCTTACACTTTATCTGTTCTACAAGACTTCTTAAAAATTATAAACAGTGTCTTTAAAAACACACCTGCAAATTCTTTCATCACCCTAAAACTGCTATTTTACTTTTCCAGTTGTTTCACAATGGAACAGCTGTGCATACTTAAAGTTGGTAACTTAAAATGACAATTTAAGTCTAGCAATTATTTCAGGCAGAAAGTATGAGAAGGTGGAAACCTTGATGGGCACAATATTATCAAAGAAATAATTTCAGAGGTTTTCATATAATAAACGGATGTGATTATCATACAGTATTAATATGTTGATGAATATACAGATTGTCCTTATATTGCGGGTAAAAGTTGCTGGTGGAAAGAGAACTTGTGAGAGAAGAACAGGATTTTAACAACCAGGAGATGGGAATGAGGGTGGGTTATATAAAACTGGACGCACATAATGATATTTTAGAGAAAACTGTTATGTATTGTTTAGGATTAGGTAAAAAATAAGTATAAACAAATATAAAATATGTTTTAATACTGCAATAGATTTAATAAACTCAGATAGAATAAATTGATTAGGAATATTTAAGAGATTAGGTATGAGATAACTATTGGGTACATCTACCATTTCTGCTTTTATTTTAAGAATACAAACTGAATTGTGTAGTGTATAATGTTTAATGTTTTATGATGCTTTTTAAAGCATTGTCTTGATTAATAAATTATTAAAATGATAGTAAATATAATCTCTGCATTTTTGGAATTAAAGAGTATAATATAACAGTGGAAGAATTCCTTCCAGAATTGCTTACTTGTGAAAGATACGCAAGGAAGTAGTTTTGAATCTCTTGGCAAGCTACATGTCAGACTTGACCTCAGAGAAAACTGTTTATATCCCAGATAATTGGGTTAGCAGCCAATTATTGTTCTGGATCACATACTTTCTCCAAGGAAAAAGCAATATTTTAAGCACTCAGCAGCTTAAGACAGTGTATTGGATTTATTAATAAGGAAAGATTTGAGTTTGGTTCCCCTCCCCCATTTTTTCTGCTTTTCACTTTATTCCATGTACATTTCATCCTCTCCTGAGGCTGAAAAATATAGGAGCAGAACATGAAACCTGTATCCATTATGCATTCTTTTTTATGTTTTATGTTGATTACAGTGACACTGTTCCAGAAGAAAGCCTGAGGAGAGCCAAGCAGATCGGCTTCTCAGATAAGCAAATTGGGAAATGTCTGGGACTGAGTGAAACTCAGAGCAGGGAACTGAGAATCAAGAAGAACATAATCCCTTGGGTGAAACAGGTATAAATGCATATCCATTAGCTGCTACTATTATTGCTATTTTGCTGTAAACACTGAAGATATAACGCCAACTAGAAGTATGTACATTTGATAATCATTGACATTGTTAACTTTTCATCTCTCAAGAACAGTGTTCCTATTTACAAGAACCTGATTGCACAGGGTGTACCCATATTGCAAAATTGCCCTGTTGTGAGAATAGGCCATCAACAATTTCTGGAGAGGAGAAATGGAAGATTACATCCTCTACTCATCTCCAGCATATTGAATGCAACCTCTAGCACAGAGGTCCCAACCCCTGGACCGTGGCCCACTACTTGGCTTCACAAACGGGCCACATGAGTGGTGGGCCAGCATGCATTCACACAAGCAGCAGGCCAGTGGACTTGCATAAGTGGCAGGCCAGTGAACCTGTATGCACAGCTCAACTTGTGGCATTTGCTGTCTGTTGCTATCTTCCCAATTCTGGCTTTGTTCTTAAGCCTTGATCCTGTTGTAGCCAGAATTAACACCTCTGTCTCTTTCTTCAAGTTTCCTGCTGTTAGCCATTGCCAGGTCTTGTTATTATCTGCATTGGCTGCTGATGTGTGTGTGTGTGTGTGTGTGTGTGTGTGTGTGTGTGTGTGTGTGTATGTGTGTACTGGCCCTGTAATACCTTGCTTGGCTATGTCTCTTTTCTTCATTTGATCTTTCTTGTAGGCCAGTTTGGTCTATCCAATGTTCAGTAAGTCTTCGGCATATATTAGCTTCAGTGCACCACAGATATATTTCTGAATTTTTTCTTCTTCAATTGTCTGGTGTAGTTGCAACATTCCTTGCACATCTATGGTTTGTCAACATTGCTGCATGGATGAAGCCCATGACTTTTTTTGTCATTATTTTTCTGGTCTTCCTAACCAGGGCTTTTAGTTCTGTTTTGGTCACACATTTGTCCAGTCCAAATTCCATTGAAATATCTTGGCTGCATATATGGACACTGTTGAGTAGCAATTCTGTTTCAAATGGTGATTTTCCATAAAACTTCAAATTGTTCATGTAAAAGGAGATGGAATAGCCTGGCAGAGGTTTTTGATATTTGATGGCCATGGTCTGATTTGTTCAGTATTGTTGACAAATGAATCAGTACAGTACAGTATCAGTCTTCTTGAAGGATTCCTTTCTTGATATTAACCTCTCCCAGTGACTACTGACCCACTCTGTGTCTTCCGTTGTGCCATCAATCTTTACACAAAGCTTCTGTGCAAACTTTTTACTGACTCCTGTTAGTTCTAGGCACTTGATTATTCAGTCAAATGGCAGGGAGTCAAATGCCTTCCTGTAATCAATCCAAGCTACATTCAAATTTGTCTTCCTGTTATTATTACTACTACATAAAAAATGTGAAATCACAGCTAGTAGTTCTTCAGATGATGTGGCCTTCATACACATCAAGGTCTCCCTAACACCTAGGATGTTGTAATGTATTGGTGTAGTATATGTGCAGATCCAAGAAATGTGGCTTTTGGCATTGATAGATGGGAATTTTCTCAATGTGAATATTTTCCAAGTGCCCTCCAAGATTTGTTGTTGTTGTTACCTTTTTATTTCCCTGAGCTATTTACTGGATTTTTTTTTAAAAAATAAATCTACTAATTAAAATGCTTGCTTTTTTTCTAAATGTCCCAGAAAAATGTAGTGATCAAGTCTTGTAGTACTTTTTCATTTAGGTTGCAAATTGAAGCTAATTCCTGCTTCAATTTTTCTGACTTTTTTCTTGCCATATAAAGTTCTGATTCCTCTTCTTCTTCTTCTTCTTTTAATAAGGTTCCCATTTCATCATTGGCTACTTCTACCACAAGGAACTGTTTCACTTCAAAATTCCCTGATTAGTCAGATCCAGTCCATGTTTTTATAATTAGTTTTCTTTAGAATTAACAATGATTCATTGACATGCTAACTTGTGATTTCACTAAATTTGTTTGTCTAGAAACATTTAGGCTGAGAGAGAGAGAGAAGAGGTAAAGTGGTAGGTCTATATCCTATAAAAGGCATGACCCCCAAAGCCAGTTAATAGAAACATTCTGTCATGGAATGTCCTGACTTTGATATATGGTAGAATATCAAGTGTTCCAGAAGCAGTCTGACTTCACTTCTGACTTTTGAAAGGCTTGTTCTGAAAGTTCTGGTAAAAATCTACAATTGCTGAAACATTCAGGGCTCATTTTGAAGTCGGGCCACTTTTGGTGTACTTGGAATAGCCTGTTTTGAGTTCTGAATGACATGGTGAAAACGTTTCACATCTATGCAGCAAGTCAGCTTCCTGGCTGACTTTGTCCAGTGCTACAAGCCAAGCAGGGTCTGGCCTGCTTTCTAGTGGATATGAGACAGTTAAGGGCTGTTGGCTAATCTGGGAAGTTACAAAAACACCCTGGGAAGGAGGAAATGGCAAACAACTTCCATACTGTTGCCAAGAAAACTGTATGAGTACATCTGTTCAATGTGCTTGAGGGAAACTTTACATTTACCCAGCAGGTCTAGCCTTTATTTTCAGCAACAGAAGTCTCTCCTAGATAATGACTTCCCTGATTCAAATAGGTAAATAATGGAAATAGGTAAAATAATGCATGACTGGAAATAGCTGAAGCATCCCAAGTTAGGTGTTCTGTGATTTAACAACTGATCTATTTCTTTTTAAATCAGCCTTCAGTCTTGGGCACACCGAGCAGTACATAGTCATAAATGGTCATCTGGCTTGCTATACAATAAAACCAATACAACTCAATGTTTTGAACACTTCATTTGTTAGCCTTAGAAGCCAAACATGTGATCTATAGGATTTGCATCCTCTCACTTCTTGTCACCAAGCGATTTTTCCAAGATAGCCAGCTGTCTCTCTACATTGTTTAATATCCGAGCATCAGTCTATTTCAACAGAGATCGTTTCACATTAAATCATGCATTTTCTTTGTCAAAATAAAAATTAACATTAAATAATTTTCACTTAATGAAAGGTAGATCTGCTTTTCCACCTTATTCTGAACTGAGCCATTTCCTCTGTTTTGGTTTTAAGCAGTGAAGTAAAAAAGATGATCCATTTTTCTTTGTGACCATAATATGTGTAACTCCATTTGCCTATCATTCTGTAGAACAGTATTTTAAGTTACAGGTTCATTCAGAGTTTATTATGGTTGTGTAATATGTTTCTCAGCTATAGTATTTGTGACAGTCCCACAGTTGCTTTCAAATGTGTTCATATTGCTGTTCAGTTAAGGGATACTGAAATGGATGTTTTATGTGCTTTTCTCCTTCTTTTTAAGAGATTATTGACTTCTCTTGAAGTTATTGGTGAATCCATGTTCACCTAAAAGCTTGTCCAAATACTGTCCCCTTTCTTGCTTCACTTCCATTACATTCTGGTCCCATTAAGGCAAGCATGGAAATTTTTGTAGTGCTCTGGCTTTGCAGCATTGGTGACTGTACAGTGTTCCTTGAATGACAAGCATCAATTTATCTTTTGACATGTCTCTCTGTCTCTCTGTGGTGTGTGTGTGTGGAGAGAGAAACCAAAAGATAATTAAAAAGGAAATCTATAGAGTCAGAACAAGATATTTTTTACTACAGGGTCAGATTGTGTTCTATGCTCTAATTCAGAAAGATATATATAAAGGGTCAAAAGTTACAGAAGTGATATGGATACATGAAAAACAAGCTGCATAGGTTTAATGTTAAAACCACATTTACTGCTGAGCATTAGCTTTGCTCACCTTACCTGAGAGCAAACCCCATTGAATAAAATGGGACTCCCTTTTGAGAAATCAGGAATGTATTTATCCACATTTGGCAAAAAGGTAGTTTATTAGGTTAAGTGCACACAGCAGAACCATGTAGACTTTTGAAACTTCTAATCCAGATATCAAGAAAAGAATTTGAAAGTTCCCTCCATAACTATTAAGCATGAGACTACCATTTGAGAATCCAGGGGGGGGGGGTTCTATTGCCTGAAATGTATTAAATAAATAAAGCAGAAGGATGATGGGTGGTTAATCTTACACATTTTTATGCAGAAAAACAATCTAGGATTTCTTTTAGTTTTGATTTAAAATGAGACCAGTGTTACTGTGTGGAGGAGGGCCAACCAACCACATTCCAGGTTTATGGTTCACTCTTCATCCACATTAGACAATAAATTTGACGGATTCCTCTAGTTTTATTCTTTGAAGACTCTTTGTTCTTGGCCAAACCTCGGTTGTCTCCAAAGCCTCTTGTGCATACATATTATTGTATGTAGGCATCAACAAGGAGGCAGTGAATTTCAGTTAGTGCTTAAGTTGAAATTATTAAGTTAAAATAACATTTGACTTGATGGTTGCTTGTATTGTGTCAGTAAGTACCTGAAAAGAAAGGTAACACACACAAACACACACACACACACACACACTCTGGAGAGAAACAGGACAAGCAAGGAATGATACTGCATGAGCCTGACAAATAGTTGTTTTCATACTGACAAGTCTCCCCTCTTTTACAGATAGATACGCTGGCAGGAGAATATCCTGCTGTAACTAATTACCTCTATGTCACTTACAATGGTCAGGTAAGTGCTATCATTTACTAAGTTACACTATTGTGTATTATGATGTATTTTCTCCCATTAGTATCTATTGACCTTGCAACTCAAATTCACTCACTCTGTAGGCAGTTATAGTTTACAGCAGTTGGCAGAGGCATAATCCCACTGGAGTAGAGATGGAAATATTTTCTATTATTTTTACTGAGCAACTAAAAATATAGCTGGGGGCTTTAAGGTCTTTTTGAACTAGAATAGTAGACAGATAAGGAATGAGAATTTACCCAGAGCACCACAGTTTTATCTTCTGTGAACAACTACAGTAATATGCACCCTTTCTCTTTGCTGCAGATGGCCAAAGAGGATGATGATAATTTAGTTATTTATAAAATTTATTTGCCACCCATCATGTTTCAAAGTGACTCTGGGTGGCTTACATCCAAGGGTCCCAGAGATATAAGTTTTACTTGCCAGTTTGCACTGTGGAAGATTTTTTTCTTTAGGAAATTTAACCTCTCGCTGCTAAATAAATTTGTGGAGTCCAATACGTTACAAGTGCAATTGGTGAAACTGTCCCATTTCATTTCATACTAGTTATTGACAATAAATTGTATAGTAAAAAACCCCCACTAATTCTCTTGGTCTTTGTACAAATGGTTTTGATGAGGATGATTGCTTCAAGAATTTGGTAGCACTGGAGGAATGCAGCAGAATGGTTATTGAGCGAATGACAGAGTTTGGCTGAGGAGATGAGCTAACTTCTTTAATAAAAATTCTGTGGGAAGTATTATTTCCCAGTATTACACTTCTGCTAGCATGTCACTGAGTCATTAGGCATCCACAGAAATACTAGAGAACTGTAATGCCAAATCAATCTGGGATTTATATTTGAAAGAGTTGCTGACCAGTAATTAATTATTTGCGGGAAAGGCAACTGAACAGTAAAAGCAAAAAGAAAAATGGAGACCATTCTAAGCTAAAGAAGCTGAGAAGGTAGGGCATAAAGTACTGGAAAATGATAGCATCAAAGATAGCAAGATGAATCATGATAGACTTTCAGCCAAGCATGGCAGAGATAATTGACTTTTTATGCAATATTTTTGTAGGCTGAACAGTTATTAGTCTGAGTCAAGGCCAGATGAAATGGAAATCAGTTAGTATGGGACGTCCAGTAGCAGTGGAGGTCAGAAAGAGTTCAGCAGGCAATGACAGTAACAGATCAAATATTTAGCCTGTATGATCTTAATGTACATGTAAGTTTATTTACCTCAGTGGCTATGGCTGGACTTAATGTGTGATCATTATTGTGTTATGGTGAAGACCATAGTAACAGATTATGGCTTCTTTCAAGTTGGGTTACTTTTAGACTCTGGTTATCACCCAAACAAGGTCTCAGGTTACACATTGTTTAAACATCCCCCCCCCCCCCACACACACACATTTCTGGCATTCTGACAAAGAGCTACAGTAAGGAACTGCTCCTGGCTCATTTTAATCTCCAATGAGTATGTGGAGACTATTACTTCTGACAAGAAATTTGGGATAAAAAAAATAACATTACCTGATCAGAATAGCCTACTACTATAGTACTAACGTAGACACAGTTATACAGTATAGGCTGTAGGCCCTGTTCAAACTACAGACATTGAACTGAATCATGGGTGTCATATGAATACCATAATCAAGTCTCAGCTACTCCAAGAAACAAGTTGAATTTTAATATCTCCCATCCATGAGAATTTTTAAGTATGGTCCCCTTCCATAACTCTAATTTCAGCAACAAAGTGGTTAACAGCATCATAACCCCAAGGTTCTGCTTCATCTTGGGCTGTGCCAGTGGTGGGATTCAGCCAGTTTGCACCACTTTGGCAGAACTGGTAGCTAAATGGACTTCCGGAAGCAGCATCCACACAGAGAACTGGTTGTTCACATATTTGAATCCCACCACTGGGCTGTGCCCTCTACAAGCATTCCTTGTGATTCCAGTATTCCACAAGTCAATAGTAATACTACAGTACTATACTACCAAATAACACTCCTTACTAGGTCCTTATTCATGCCATTACTACCAACTTCTTTAAAAGAACCCTATATTAAAAAAATAAAAATAAAGTAAAGCAAATAAGATCAAATTAAACCCTTACAGTTTTATTTTTAGACTAAGAACTGTGAGCCAGAAATGTTTTATTCCCATGAGCCCAAAGGATACTGCTGACAATAATTCTGGTGACTTAGTTTACTGTGTTATATTTTAGGAACATGATGTAAAATTTGATGACCATGGAATGATGGTGCTGGGCTGTGGACCATATCATATAGGTAAATCTTGCTTCTATAGCTTCTTCACTTTTTTTTCCAACTAAGAACTTTCTTTAGTTGGTACTCTCTTGTGTAATATCTTTTCCTGTAGTACTTGAATACTATATGCCAAATAATTGCTATTTCAGTGTCTTCAAGCATTTCATTTTGTAGGTTTTAGAATTAAATAACTGTTTTCCAGATGGAGAATGTAATGTAGTGGGTCCGACGCAAGGAAGAGACGCCAGCCGGAGTACGTGTTCAGCTCTTTATTGGGGGGTAGCGTACTGGAGAATGAGGGTTACCTGGCCTCCTTAAATACCTAGCCAGGTAGGCGGACAGCCAATGGGGTTGGCCCTAGGTTTCCCGCCGAAACTAGGTTTCCCGCCAAAACCGTTCAGGCCAACGACCCCTGGTGGCTGTTGCTATGCAGGTGCCTGCATACATAACAGAGAACTTCTAATATTGTAATTTAGAAATCCAAAAAAGCTTGTATAGAAATAAATCTTAAGGATTATGAAGATGTGATGATAGCAAATGGCCAGGGGATCTTCTCTTTTCCTCACTTTTCATAGCAATCCTCCCCCTTCTTGATTTATCTGTCTTTATACTTTAACAGAATTGATATTTATATGTATTTCATTAACATTTACTTCAAATAATGTTAACTAGCATTAGTATTTAGTTGAGACTTGAAATAACTAAAACTACTTTCATATTTCATTGATATGTTTACCGCATATTTAGAAGGACAGCTTCTGCTGAAAATATATCTGATTTCCTGAACTGAGTGCACAGTACATATATCTATATATGAAACCCACTTGGAAATTCCACCAAAAATGTGGAGATCAAATGTAAGGCAGAACCCATAAATATTTTCCACAAATATGGTGAATGGCTGGGCAGAAAATAAATTTATTCATTATGTTTTAGCTATGGTTTTAGATAAACCTTTTCTATTAAGACATATAAATGGCTTGCAGCCTGACCCATCATATGTTAAATTAATTTTAAGAAGCTGCTATTCAGTGGATTTATTAACTACCCAGAAATTCACAAAGGCACTTCTTTTATCAAGGTAATACATATTGTCAGTGGATGCAGGCATGATGTTACAGCTGCAAACTTTCTTCTTCTGACCTTGACATAGCAGTTGCTTTTAAAACCTCTGCCTAACTTTGTTTGTTAAAAGCTCCAACTCTTTTTTTTTGGCAGGAAGTAGTGTGGAGTTTGACTGGTGTGCTGTTTCTTGCATCCGCACCTTGCGTCAGCTCTCCAAGAAGACAGTTGTGGTAAACTGCAACCCAGAGACAGTGAGCACCGATTTTGATGAATGTGACAGGCTTTACTTTGAGGAATTATCACTTGAGAGAATCTTGGACATTTACCAACAAGAGGTAATTCATTTTAAAAATGGTCCAAATATGTTCAACGTAAGGAAGATCAAGACCTCATAAAATAAGCTAAATCATTTTATATTTATTTTATTTTATTTCCCCTTTTAGCAGGGCATTTCTTAAAGTTACTAGTTTTAGATACTGACATCATATTTTACAACACATAGTTAATCCTAGCAACTGTTAAATAATGAATGCCAAATAAATATATAACTGTGTTTCAAAGATGACATATTGAACAATATTTATAAGCTAATTTAATTATTTCAGTTATTTATGCAATAAATTGTCCTGCCCTTGCTGGGCTTAATTTCAACCTGTGACAATGAAAGCAATTACACACATGCTTAATTTTAAGCTTGAGGACAATAGTGTTGATAAGGATGTAATTTTTCAACTGCGAAATATAAACTTAAGGACATCACACATGTATGTATGTGGGACATTATAATAACTTCATGAGATTTGTTGACTTTTTGTGATAGTCTGTCCTTTGTTAGAACTGCTCAAAATTGTTGTATTTTTTTAAATGCAAATTGGTTGAAACAAACAAACATTGCCATGTTTCTGAAAGTTCTGGGCGATCCTAAAAAGTTGCAATACCTGCTCAGTTTTGTCCTTGTTTTCAGGGAAACCAGTGGAAGAGTTCTCAGCTTGACTATGTAAGAGATGCCATTTGCAAATAAGACTAGCTGCTTTTCTGAAAAGATAGAGATGGATCATGTAATTAGAGATTCATGAATCTTAGTTTCATTAAGAGATGCTTCTGGGTTTATGTGGATATGAGGATGGATGCACTTAAAAAAACAGCTATCAATACTATTATTAATGGGATCTGTTCAAAAATGAAATAAGATTTTATCATATTGCCTTACCACCATGCATTTGGTTGCAAAGCTTAGATAAACCAAATATGGAGCTGCAATGAGTACCCAATTCTTTTGGATGGATTTTGGTGGAGGGAGGTGAAGGATTCTTCCAGAAGCATGAAGAGTTTCTTCCCTTGCTTCCAAACATTTTGAGAGACCTACTGTTGGGGAAATGAAATGCTGCAATTGTTAGCAAATGTTGCATGTAACATTCTGTCTCTGGATTGCTCCTAGGCATGTGATGGCTGCATCATCTCTGTAGGAGGGCAGATCCCAAATAACCTAGCTGTGCCACTTTACAGAAATGGAGCTAAAATTATGGGAACCAATCCACTGCAGATTGATTGTGCAGAAGATAGATCTGTATTCTCAGCTGTTCTTGATGAGTTGCAGGTGGCCCAAGCACCCTGGAAAGCAGTCAGTTCCTTGGTGGGTAGAATTATTTGGAATCTGAATTTAATCACTAGTTGAAGCCAACATCCATGACATAATTTTTATCTGCTTAATTGGAAGGTTGCATTTATTCTTTGGCAATACTGTAGTACAGGGGTCTTCAACCTTGGCCCTTTTATGTCTTGTGGACTTGAACTCCCAGAATTCCTCAGCCAGGAATTTTGGGAGTTGAAGTCCACAGGGCCAAGTTTGAAGACCCCTGTTGTAGTATAAAAAATAAATAACAAAAAGCCTCCTTTCCCATAGGAAGATGGTTCAGCAACTTTTTTTTCTCATGTCATCCTCCTTGTCAGAGAGTTTGATTTAAAAAGTTAGAAAGAAAGAATGATTAGCAGAATTGCAAGTAATGAGTTTGAGCCTCATTGAAGTAGAAAATGTTGGAGGACTCACGTTTTCTGCAGATATATCCAAATGCAGTGATATGAAAATCTTCAGGATGGGGAAGGTTATATTTAGTGTTAACAATATTATAATTAAAGTATATTTTCCAATTCTTTAGGAAGATGCTGTGGAATTTGCAAACTCAGTTGGCTACCCTTGCTTGTTGAGACCTTCGTATGTTTTGAGGTAAAGCATGTTCTATAAGCACAAGCTGAAATTCTTGCTTTGCTTGATTAAACTGAATATATTGTGATATTAAAATGCCATACTTAGAAATTTAACAGATTTACCATCTAGCAGCTGGACATCTAATGAATGTAAAGACTGAAATATTTATCTTGTTGGCTGCTTGCTTAGTAAACTGGAAATATGCCTTTTAGATTTAACATTGTCATGAAAACTTTAAGATATGTTAGGTAAAGTATACTCTTCAAACACAAACTGTGAACTGTACTTATTTTTTGCCACTTTTATCAATGCAGGTTTTGGATCATCTGCTTCCTGGTATCCTTATTATACCCAGCTAACTGTAGAGTCTATTTGTTATCACTAAAACTGTTCTTCTCTTTTGTGTCTTCATTTTCCTCTTATCTTTAATTTAAAAGATTCGGACATATACTCACAAAAACACAATAGAAGTTTAGGAGGATCAAATAATGCTTCTAATTGCCTTTTCAATGGTGGCTACCTAGATGCTTCTAAAAATCCAATGTTAGCAGCAGATAAAGGCAATCATGCCCACATATTCTTTGACCCGAAACATATCCAGCATACTAAAAGACATTGATTCCAAATATGGGCTTTCCATTTAGCTACCATATTTGTTAACAGAATTTATCCATGAACTTGTGTGTGTGTGTTTGTATATACATAGGAGAAACAAATTCATGTACATATGATACAATAAACATCTGATGTTTATTTCCACTCCTTTTTTCCCTTCCTTCTACATCTTTGCTTCATTTTTAGTTAGTTTGCCTAGAACTTATTCTGAGTCATTCACTGTCTTGCTCTCTACTCACTTGGTTCACATTTCTCTGAGCAAATCAGTCTATACCAAGAAAGGCCTTTCATGATTGCTACTGACACTATGGTGTACTTGATGGCATGACTGACCAGGCCTTAAGAGCTTATACTGAGAAATTCTGAGGCCTTTTATGGCTTGAATCTCAAGCTGAAAAACAACACCGTCAAATTGGTTCCTATAAATAGTCCACAAAATCTCTCTTTCCAATGCCAGGAAAGGATGATTTCTTAACTGGAAAATTGAGTTTTCTAGCTTCAAGGCCCTGGAAGGTACTGGCAGTAAAATGATCATTCTCTGTAGCCAATGTTCCTACAGATGGGCTTATTTTGTTTGTCTGTTCAGCAGCTTATTTAATCTCTCAAATATCCATGACTATGTCCATTGCATATTAAGGACATATTGGAACAATATCTATCCTTTCCTGACTCATATAAACATTAGCTCTAGCCACTAATATCTGGAAAAGCAGCACATTAAATAACAAATGTTAATTAAGTTGCATATCACGAAGGTTCTACATATTACCCATCCCCCAAAGCAGGGATTTATTTACAATATATTATCCTGTTTGATATAATGCAGCTGGATCCCACATCAAGTTCAAGTGTCCTGCTTTGAACCAAGTTTGTAGTTGTTCCAAACTAAACCAGAACTTCTATAAAGTAGTCCTGATTAAGGAAGAAACCCTGTCAATTTTGGGGCACTTTGGTTGGCTGTAGAAATGTAGAATGCAGACTTTGAAAAAATTGCAAGAGTTCTTGCATATTTTCCCCAAAAGCAGGATATGGAGTGTAATAAAAAAGAGTGGATTCAAATGACTAACAAATCTACTTTCTAATTGTATAGAAGGATTCTTCAAGGGCTTTCCAATTACTGTTTTGGAGCCAATATTTGCCTACAGTGATATGATATAAAGAAGCACACTAAATGGCAATTTGCAGTGCCATTTGAAATGGCCATGGAAATCACTAGTAGATTTTATACATGGTTTCCAAATCAAACTATTTCCTGCAAGGGATCATCTGTGATGCTGTTTTAGGAGCAATACCCAAAGCAAAAATGGCAGATGTCTTAGAATAATACATCTTTTTTGTAAGTTGTGAAAAGAAAAAGAAAAAGAGAAGAAAAAAAAGGATGCCTTAATGGAGATTGCAGATTTCACTGACATTGCTGTATTACCAATCCTTTTTGTCATCCAATTTGTAAGACTTTTTTTTACATAAGGTTCATCCTTGTGGTCTGAAATTAGCAGGGTTATTTCCAGAGGAGAGGCAGATATTGTGTAGTTTTAAATGCAACACATTTATAGACAATATTTAACCACGGGGAAACCAGAATTTAAACAAAATTCCAAAACTACTGTACCTGTTTTTTTTCCCAAACTGGGCACTCTTTATCTTTTCAGGAGGCTGGGGGGGGCAGTAGGGGGTCAAAAAATTCAAGAACGCAGCCACAATCATGTGATCAGCACTTTGCCATTCTTAATGTGGATTGCAAGAGATGTAAGGGGCGGGGCTTGAATCATATTGTTGGAGCCACTATTGTGTCTTTTTTACCGCTCTCTCCCTTGTCAAAAGGGTTTATGCTTTCTGTACATTTAATCCCATTTTGTTCTTACAAAAATACCTGGCAGTTTGTATTCTTCCCATGCTAATCCACAGAAGACTCAAATCACAGTTTGTATTGGGCCCCAACCCATGCGGACAGTCTTTAGAGATTGACATGAAGTTCCCATTTTCAGATGCCCCAAACAGAACCTGCAATAAGGATTTAAAAAAAAGAAACTGATAATCATCCATAAGGTTTAAAATTCTAAATAAGTCAGAAAAATATATCACAGAGATCTGGCATATTCTGATTAATATAAATGCATCCAGATGACTTTCAGTAATCTAAAATATCATTCCAATTTTTTTTATTTTTTTTTTTAAAAACAAACTTGGTTTCCATAATTATCTAGTCTAGGATGTTTCCCAAATAAAAATCTAAGTCTGAAAAAAAGATGCTGCTGCAATAAGGAGTCATCTAACCAATCTTAATGGAGCTGTTCACTCTGTAGCATCTCTTTTTTTAAGATCTCACAGAAGCCTAAAAATGGAAGCTACTCTAAACAATAGTAGAAAGGAACTATTTCAAAGTTCAGAGTCTGAAGATTATATGCTGAATGTTTGTCCCCAGCACGAGTCACCAATATGACTGCCCTTGCTCTTCCTATTTCCCATCTGACAGTGAATATGCATGGATAGGAGGACCACAAAAGACTGTTGAGTGATTAGCCACGTTCAAAACTAGGCAGATAAATGTCAAAACAGACTTCCTGACATGTGGAAGAACTTGAATCCTGAAGAATTACCTTTAAATGTCAGCAGTCTTCAGCATTCTGGTAATTTATCATAGCATGTTATTAACTCATAAAAAAGTGAGGAGGGGAGGAAAAAACCCCTTTGAATGATGGTACCTTTGAAAGAAGCCCTAAGAATGTTCACACTCTCAAGCCTCATCTTTCCACTTTCATTTCTTACTGCCTCTTAGAGACAGGTATATTTACATCATGTTGATAATATTTTGATTTAGGTGCTTCTATGTGAAAATGCTCCCCCACCCCATTACTATTTTCTATCCAATACATGCTGTGGTAGCTGCTTTATTTCCAAGACATAGTTGAGAAAAACAAAGAGAGGCAGTGGCAATGAGTTGAATCAATGTGCAGGAATATTCTAAATATCCCTCTTGAAAGCTTAATGCAGCGAAGAGCTTTTTCATAGATGAGAGGATTGGAAGAGAAATAGAATTTACTGAGCACAGTTTGCAAGTGCAAATGGAAACTGAGTTGAAGCTTTCCAATAACAAAAGAAAAGTGAACTATCAGTCTAAAGGAGGCAACCCGGACACTGAATGAAGCAGAAAGAATATTTAAGCAGAAAAAGGCAGTTCTATTATAGTGTAGCTGGACACTATAAGGATATGTGAATTCAATTAACTATGAATTAACATTAAAAAATTCAAACAAACCCACTTTTAAATTGGATTTTTAAAGCAGTCCAATTATTCCTAAAATGGAAAAGTTTAATCTATGGATTATTTAAAATTGTTTTGAAAATAAATTCTTATCTTCACAAAGATATTTACCCCCCCCCCCCGTTCAATTTTGTTCAATTTTCGGAAACTACCTGGACAAGTCCTTGCAGTTTTCTTAGCAAGGTTTTTCAGAAGTGGCTTGCCATTGTCTACTTCCTAAGGCTGAAAGAAAGTGATTGTCTCAAGATGGCTTTGTACCTAAGGCAGGACTAGAATACACTGTCTCCTGGTTTCTAGATTGATGCCTTAACCACTACATCAAACTGGATCTCATTTGACATGTACCTTTAACCTAATTTTAACTGGAATTGAAATATTATTTCCACCTGGACTCCAACTGGATTTAAATAACAGCTTTCTATATTCTTATAAGCATTGTATAAAATATTATTTTCAACAGGGGTCAAAATTATGCACATGCTGCAAAGTAATAGCTAGGTAAACAAAATGTATCTGCAATGCCAAATGTGTTTTGAATGCCAGTCTTTCACAGCTGAAAAAGTGTTCCATGGATCAATCAGACAGTTGAATTTGTTGTCTTGAAGTCAATGATCAGCAGCAAGAATTAAATGTGCTCTTTGTTTGCATAATTGATTCCAGTGAGATTTTTCCTTGTATTTCCGCCCCCCCAATGATTTAGAAGGAAACTGGCAGCACATTTTCCCAACAACAAATTTTATTAAAAGACATAATTATTTGTGAGCTGCAGCTGACTTCATCAATTGCCTCAGATGCACAAAAGGTTATGCCTTTTAATAAAGTTTGTTAGAAAAGATGCTACCAGATTCCTTCTAACTTTTTTGTCACCAAACATTAACATAGGTTTTACAATTTTAAAAGGGGAAAATTCAACTGAACCCAGGGCAACTTTTTGAGGGATACATATTTTTTTTCTTCTGAAGTCTGCACATTTCAGCATCTATTTATTTTTAAAAATGCCAAAACAACTATGCAAATAGCATATTTGGCTTGTGAGTTATCTGTCTAACTATTTTCCATGGTTTTTCAGAACCATCTCACCATGCATTCCAGCTGACAAAATGTCGAATACAAAAAAGTGTTGAGATAACTATGATAATTTATTTTGGCATTAAATTTTAATAGCACAATTATTTTAAAATTGCATTGACCAGATCTTATGTAAACCAGTCACAAAGACTCAGTGCCCTTAAGTTAGACCATGTTTTACAAAGAAGCATTTCTGGCAAACATCAAGTTGTGTTTGAAAAGACTGAATAAGAAGTTTTGCTAGGAAAGTGTTTCTCAGACTTGGCAACTTTAGGATATGTAGACTTCAACTCCCAGAATTCTCCAGCCAGGCTGAGAAACCCTGTTCTAGAATATCTCCTATACAGCTGAATGATTCACAGCTCCTGGTTATTAATCTAGATTCCCCCCTTTCTTTTACTTCTTTGGCATATTCTTAGGCCCATTCTCATGTTAGTGGTAAATAAAGAATAATACTGCTTTCTTGTAGAGAACAATTCTTTCAGCTTTTCAGATCCTTAGATACAAGAAATTTTTGAATCTAAAACTGTTTTCTTTTATCTTTCTCATTAGTGGTTCAGCAATGAATGTAGTACATACAGAGAAAGAAATGAAGAAGTTCTTGGCAGAGGCAACCAGAGTTTCACAGGTATTACACCAAGTTTTTCTTCCCTTCTCACTGCCACAAGTAAACTGTTAACATTTTCAATTAAACTATCCTCATTTTTTTTGTACATTTGAATACTGATTGTTTCAGGATGTGAGGTAATTTGAACACATTTAACTTAATTATCCATTTCTAATTGATCCATTTTGTTCTGTCTATATTTGTAACGAGTATTGTACTGCAGTTGTCTCTAGATAATTCACAGGAAACAGACCTGATTTCTAAAATTTTCTTTATATTCTTACTAACATGTTGGTGGCAAATTCTGGAGAGATAATTATATCTCAGTCCAGAGTCATATTCCTGTTCCATAGCTGTGCTTCATAGAAGAATTTAGAAATTTAGGAATAACTTAGCTTCTATTTCTTTTATACAACATTCAACAATGCTGTGTTTCTGCTGAGTTGCTTCTGTAATTGTCACTGACCTTGATGTTTTATGTATGATAGAGCTATAGGATCGGTAGGTAATCCCTTAACATGATTAAAGATGTCTAAGGATGCTTACCAGCATAACCAATCTCTAATTACCTGGACATCCTGCTTTTGATCTGAGCAGAGAAAGCCAAATCAGGCTGGATTATATAACAGTGTATACTGCACCCTCTGGGAAATTCTGTGGTGGGGAATAGCTGGAAAGAACTGTGAAATGTAAACATCATCGCCCACTCCCCTCCATCCTGTTCAGGATCTACAGTTAATTCTTTATGCGGTGGAACAAATGGGAGCCAGCTGTAGGACAGGGAGGCAGTGTTTTCATTTAGAAACAGAAGAGCACTGCAGTACAAAGGTATTTTGCTTCAGGGTTGGCAGAAAGTTCTAATTCAACTGAACAGACTAATCTATATTCATCCAGGCAGTCAATTTTATAGGTTGGCACTGATTTGGAAAGTTATGGCTGTTTTAAATCTCTTTAAGGAAAGAACTGGGGAGAGGCTTGCTGAAGGCTAGACGTGATTGGGTGACTTGATACTTCTTGCCAGCATGCATCAGGGAAGAAAGGAGCCCCCTTTCTACCATTTTTGGCAAATGCAAACAGTGGACATCGGGAGCAGAGGCCCCATAGAGTTGGAAACATTCACTTCAGGGGCAGTAAACAAGGAAATAAACAAAATCTGCCTTTTAACCGACATTGACGAATGTTTTGCCCTATTTTAAATATATCTTAAAGCAGATGATGTTACGTTTTAAAATAAACCACTTCTCTGTCACCTGTCTTGTGGACCACTTTTGCTTGGAGAGTTCCTGTGGGCCTTTTGCATGGTGTTAAAGATCCATATGTTCCCACAAGCATTTGGGTGGGGAGGTTAAGGACCCCTCCTTATCTGATTGCATTGTCTTAGTAATTGGAAGATCAATGGTTTTTCGACCCCAGGGATCTTTTAGAGGGATCCTGTTTCCTAAAGTGTGGTCCTAAGACCCCTGGAGATCCCCAGATTCTTTCTTCAAAAATCAAAATTATTTGCCAGCCTATGTTAAAAATAAAACAATATTAAAATCCAATCAAATAGTCATGAGAAGCAAAGACATCAATTTAATTTTTCATTAAATATTGATAAATATTGATAAATACAACCCAAACAAACAAAAGCTCTTTTGGGGCCCTCCAAAATTTTTAAAAGTGGAAAGGTGTCCTGAGAGTAAATGTTTAAGAAACACTACTTTAGAGCAGGATGCTTTTGGAGTAGTACTACTTTTGGAATACTGATTTTATGAACTATGTTATTGAATTTTTTGGTTTTTCATTTGTACATTGTCCAGAATAATCTTCATGGGATATGGGACCAAAGAAATGGTTTACATACATACACACACACATACATACATACATACATACATACACACACACACACACACACTGGGCAGAAGTTAAAAACAGTCCCCTTGTCATGGACGTATTTGGACTTTATTTTCTCTTGACAGTACAGAAGGTAAGGATCAGATTAAAAAATAGGCAGCACATTCTTTCCAAGACTGACCTTTTGTCGGGACTTCAGCTTTCAAAAATGAGCCAGCCAGCAGCTTCTATCAAGCCACTTAGACTAGATTTTCAAGAGCTTAACACCCAACATACCAATCACTTTTGGACATCTGGTTCCAGCTGGGAGCACTCTCCTTTTTAGAAAATGTGGTGCTATGTGTGATTGGCTTAGTGTCACACACTGAATGTGTGTTGAGAATCAGAAATACAGTTAAGATTTATTGAGGGCTCCTTATGTGCCTGCCTGGCTTCCTGGACCATGAGATTGCCATCAGGGCTGCCTCCCCATCACAGTCCCTTGACTGATGCTGCCAAGATTTCAGACACAGAGAAAAGTGGCAAACAAGAAAATTCTGGAATTATTCCAAATGAAAGCTGTTAGCAGGTAGTTCTGAAAAACAATTTGACTAGAAATTATACAATTCTGAATGATAGTCCATGAAAATGTATAGCCATGGTAGGGCATCCATAATGGGAGAAATATTGGGACAAGACTGGGACAGAATATCAGGCACTTATACAGCAGAATGAGTAGGAAAAATGCCAGATGCTGCAGACTCAGCTTACTGTATTTTGAAGCCAGTAATTTAAATCTAAATTTCTCCTCTACAACTCAATTGAATCAAAGCAGATGGTAGCATCTAGCCAGTTACAACTGTTTTCAAAAGGCTAAGTTGTGTTATCACTTGAACAGGAGACCACCAGGAAATCACAGGGATGTAGACTAGCCAAATAAATAAATAAATAGTAAGGGCAATGGCAAATCAGTGGTAAATTCCGTATTGCTGTGGACATGTCCTTATATTTACCAGGAACTAACAGACTTAAGGAAAAGTTTACTACTGAAGTCCAGAATCTCCCTAACACTGTGCCACTGGGAAGAAAGACTTTTAAAAAAAACATCCTTTTCCCTGTATTTCCCTCATTATTTCCTATGCTGTTTTTCTCATCCAGTCCTCATTACTGCTCTCATCTTTCCTTTCTCCTTGCCTTGTCACATCTCATCAACATTTTACTTATTCTCAATCTTGCCAAACACAGGTGGGGAAAGAGTTATACCCAGTCAGGTTTCTGGTAGCTTGGTATGGTGTGCCTTTTATTTCTTCAGCTTTTCCACCAGATTTCTTTCCAGCCAATTCAGAGAGCTAACTTTGCTCTTTATTTCTTATCCTGCTTGTTGAAGAGAAGTGTTTTGTGCATTATAATTCCTATAGAATACCAACTCCATGTTACAATGTACAAAACAATAATAAATCCCTTTCCTGAGCTGCTTGGGATTTAAATTTTCACAAAGAGGAAAGAACCAGAAGAGGACTGTAAAGAGTCTTACTTCTTGCAACATTTGGCTAAAGTTGACCAGGACATCAATTGTGGGTGTTTATAATACATTTCTGTAACCCCTGAGGAAGTGGACAGGATTATGGGGAGGCTGAGCTCCACCACATGTTTTTTGGACCCGTGCCCTTCTTGGCTGGTTTATGCAGCCCGGGAGAGGACACGAGGCTGGTTCCAGGCAGTTATATCTGCTTCCTTGAGTGAGGGTAATTTCCCCGCCGTCTTGAAGGAGGCGGTGGTGAGACCTCTCCTCAAGAAGCCTGTTCTGGACCCAGCTGTTTTGAACAACTTTCATCCGGCCTCCAACCTTCGCTTTCTTGCGAAGGTTGTTGAGAGTGTGGTGCCGCATCAGCTTCCCCTGATCCTGGATGAAGCGGATTATCTAGACCCGTTCCAATCGGGTTTCAGGCCCGGGTACAGCACGGAGACGGCATTGGTCGCTCTGGTGAATGATCTCTGGAGGGCTCGGGACAGAGGACATTCCTCTGTCCTTGTCCTATTAGACCTCTTGGCGGCTTTTGATACCATCGACCATGGTATCCTGCTGCGGCATCTCAGGGGATTGGGAGTGGGAGGCACAGTTCTTCAGTGGTTCTCCTCCTATCTCCTGGGACGCTCGCAGTCGGTGTTGGCAGGAGGACAGAGGTCGACCCCTAGGACCCTCGCTTGTGGAGTTCCTCAGGGGTCGGTCCTCTCGCCTCTCCTGTTCAACATCTACATGAAACCGCTGGGTGAGATCATTCATGGTTTTGGAGTTGGGTATCATCAATATGCCGATGATACCCAACTTTTCATTTCGACCCCAAACCACCCCAGTGATGCCCTCGATGTGATGTCCCGTTGCCTGGAGGCGGTTCGGGCCTGGATGGGGAGGAACAGACTTCAACTCAACCCTGACAAGACTGAGTGGCTGTGCATTCCGGCATCCCAGGACATTCAAAATATTCCATCTCTTCTTATGGGGGGTGAGTCCTTACCCCCCGTGGATAGGGCTCACAACTTGGGAGTCCTCCTAGATTCACGACTTACTCTGGAAGATCATATAGTGGCCGTGACTAGGGGGGCTTTCACCCAGGTTCGCCTGGTGCGCCAGTTGCGGCCCTATCTGGACCGGGATGCCCTGTGTACGGTCACTCATGCGCTCGTGACCTCTCGCCTGGACTGCTGCAATGCTCTCTACATGGGGCTTCCCTTGAAGACCACTCGGAGGCTCCAACTGGTACAGAATGCGGCCGCGAGAGTTGTCTTGGGAGTTTCCTGGTACTCCCATGTTACACCTTTGCTCCACGAGCTACATTGGTTACCAGTTGTCTTCCGGGTGAGGTTCAAGGTTTTGGTTATGATCTTTAAGTCCTTACATGGCATGGGTCCGGGATACCTCGAGGACCACCTGCTGCCAGCATCAACTCCCCTCCGCCCTGTGCATGCCCACAGAGAGGGCCTCCTCAGGGTGTCTCCAGTCAGGGAATGTCAACTGGTGGCCCCCAGGGGGAGGGCCTTCTCTCTGGGTGCTCCGGCATTATGGAACCAACTGCCGGTTGAGCTCCAGATGGCATCGGACCTTCGCTCCTTCCGGCGCGGGCTGAAGACCCACTTATTTGAACTAGCTGGTCTGGCCTGATGGGGAATATTAGGGTTTTTTAATGGGTTTTTTACTGTTTTTATTGTTATTGTATTTTAATTGGGCATTTGTTTAATTTCTTTTTAATTTTTGTATTATTATTTATATATGCCCTGTTAACCGCCCTGAGTCCTTCGGGAGAAGGGCGGTATAAAAATTGAATAAATAATAATAATAATAATAATAATAATTTATAGAAAAGCTAGGAAAGCTGAAAAATGGTGCCAAGGTCTCTTCAGGAATTGTGGATTCTAAGGAAGAATGTTGCATTCTTAACAAGTTCTAAGCATGTCGGTCAACCAGGAAAAATATCCAGACTCCTTAAGAAGTGAGAAAATGATAAGGATAGATAAGGATGTACAGTTTTTTTTTTAAAAAAAGACAAGACTGTCAGGGCATTGGCAAATAAAAATGGGATGTAAAAGTTTAAGGAAGATTATCAAATGATGATAGAGATGTGACAAGACAGATGGGGGGGATGCAGAAACCCAGGCAAGACATAACCAAAGGATGTTGTTGTTGTTAGTTGCTAACTTGTGTCCGACCCATTGCGACCCCATGGACAACGTTCCTCCAGGTCTTCCTGTCCTCTACCATCTTCTGGAGTCCATTTAGGCTCACGCCTACTGCTTCAGTGACTCCATCCAGCCACCTCATTCTCCATCGTCCCCTTCTTCTCTTGCCCTTAACTTTCCCCAGCATTAGGTTCTTCTCCAGTGAGTCCTTCCTTCTCATTACATGGCCAAAGTAATGAGAAGTAACTTCAGGATCTGGCCTTCTAAAGAGCAGTCAGGGTTTATCTCCTCTAGGACTGACCGGTTTGATCGCCTTGCAGTCCAAGGGACTCGCAGGAGTCTTCTTCAGCACCATAGTTCAAAGGCCTCAATTCTTTGGGGCTCATCCTTTTTTATGGTCCAACTTTCACTGCCATACATTGCAACTGGGAAGACCATAGCCTTGACTATACACACTTTTGTTGGCAGGGTGATGTCTCTGCTTTTTAGTGTGCTGTCTAGATTTGCCATGGCTTTCCTCCCCAGGAGCAAACGTCTTTTAATTTTTTGGTTGCAGTCCCCGTCTGCGGTGATCTTGGAGCCCAGTCACTACCTCCATTTCTTCCCCATCTATTTGCCAGGAATTGAGAGGGCTGGATGCCATGATCTTAGTTTTCTTAATGTTTAATTTCAACAAGAGGTTCTTTAGTTCCTCTTCACTTTCTGCCATTAGAGTGGTATCATCACTAATCAGTGGTCCTGTGTCCAGTTCTCACTGTTGCTTCTTGACCCGCATATAGGTTTCTCAAGATACAAATAAGATGGTCTGGTACTCCCATCTCTTTAAGAACTTGCCACAGTTTGTTGTGATCCACACAATCAAAGGCTTTAGCATAGTCAATGAAGCAGAAGTAGATGTTTTTCTGGAACTCCCTAGCTTTCTCCATGATCCAGCGTATGTTGGCAATGACCAAAGGATAGTCAAAGGATATTCTCCTACTTGATTCTAACATAAATATAAGATTGTTGTAACTTATTTTTGCACTGGTCTTGAACGGTAATGGAGAGAGAGGAAGAGGGGGAGAGAGAGGGAGAGAGATAGAAGAGAAAACATGCACAAGAAGAAGGAGCAATTAAAGCTGGAATAGTCTACACTACTTGTGAAGTGGGCTGAACATTATTAAAACAAGTAATTTACATGCATATCTACATTTATTGTGGTCTGTTAGAATCTCTTCCTATGTTAAGCATTTTTTTCATATCAAGACAAATATTAAAAATATGATTTGTCTTTACCCTAACCCAATCCTGTCTTTTATTTGTGTTCTACCTCATGTTCTTCTGTATATTCTTTCTGATTTTAGAAGGACAGTTTCCAAAAATAATTTCCAGAATTCAGTAGGTTTTACAATGGTTTTGCTTCTGTACAGTGGACAATAGGAAGTCTAGAAGAATGCAAATTGTTAACACCTTAGTTTACACTCTTTAAACAAGACCTGTTAACCCTCAGCCTGACAGGTGGAAAGAATCTCACAAGCAAGGCTTTTCTTGGACATCCCAATACCTGCCTCCATGTGGGAGGAATATTGTAGCCAATTATTCACTGCCCCAAAATTGTAATGGATTAGAGGAGCCACAAAATGATCTACAAGAGGCTGTAATCCCACCCCACCCTGGTCTCTGGTGCCTGAACAGGAGACTAGAGGACTCATTCAGATCCTGGGAAGATCTATACCCTGAGTTATTCAAATGTCAGATTGACTGGTGGGCTCCCTTACTTGCAGGTGTATTTACTCATTACTGCCAAATTCCATCTGCTTGGGAGCTCTCTATTGTGGTCACCATTGACAAAAAGGGCGGTAAGGGTAATCCCTCAAATTATAGACTGATTAGACTAATTGATATCATAACAAAATTGTATGTCAAATATTGTTTGCATAAAAGATACAATTTGAGGACTGTGAAATTGAAAAAGGCTTGCTACATGAAGAACAAACTGGATTTAGGTCTGGGAGCTCCACTATTGATAACTGTTTTACGTCATCTAAGAGAAAAATACACGGCTTAAGGGACCCAACTGTTTACAGCTTTCATAGACCTCATTACAACATTTGATTCAGTGAACAGGGAAACTTATAGACCTGAGCATGGATTTCAGACTCCTCTCTTTAATCAAGGAACTAAACTCATGCCTAAGGGGATGCAGAGGAACACATTGTTCCCAACACTGAAAAGTAGTTGCATTAAAGGCTTCAGACAAGAATGTTTATTGGCTTCATTTTATTTAACCTGTATATTAACTATGTCCCAAAAATCGCTTCATTTAACTGATATGCATATGCCTAAAATTAAAAATAAACATGCAAATATTCTGCTTTATACAGATGACATGGTATTGATGCCATATACCCTGGTAAGGGACAAGGAGACTGCTGCATAGGTTTAGTTCATACTGTGAATTCAACTACTTGAATATCAATATGTCTAGGACCAAGGTAGTTTTGTTTTTTCAGGAAGGGGTGGAGTATAAGTATAAGTAGAGCCTGCATAAGGAACATATAGATCAGGTTTAGTCCTATGTATCTTTGGGAATAGTTTTGTAGAGACAGATTTTTGGCTCCCACATTTTAAGAGTTCTTTAAGCATGGCTGGCTCAGGAATTCTGGGAGTTGAAGTCCACGAGCCATAAAAGAGCCAAGGTTGCCTACCCCTGCCTTATACCATTAAGGCAGTTCACTAATCACAGCTACCCAATCTGTCTAACTCCAATCATAAATGTATATAACAGCAACATTTTTATTTATTTATTAAATTTGTATGCCACTCACTGTCAAGTGAATTTGCTCGCATATGATGCTGTGGGGATATACAAGTGCCCCCTTACTGGATTAGATACAGTCTACTTTTTAAAAAAATGATTCTTGGGGATAGATAAATCTAAACCGACTCCAGCAGTAATAGCAGAGCTGGGTACACTTGCTATACAAAGCCATCTAATAATTAAACTATTCAACTAATTGCTGAAGATCTTATCTATCGACCCAGATAGACACCCAAGCTTTGCTTCAAAGATCAATCAGTTGCTTGGGCCAATTTACTTTCAAATGCCACCTCACAGTGTGGATTCTCTATCCAATTCTAAGCCCAATCAGATCTGAAGGCCAAAAAAACTTTTAAACAAAGTGTCATTGATGTGAGTGCCCAATATGATTTTGCACTACTTAAATATGTTAAGTCCTTGAAGTGGCTTGCTCAACACAAATCAGCCTTCCGGTCAGAGAACCAATATGTCTCAACTTCTTAGAAGAGCTTTTCTAGAGTTGGTTTCCAACAACTAGACTCCATGGTAATAGAGGGGAGGTTTCACAGAGTTCCATTTGAAGAAAGACAGTGTATTTGTGGAACACCAACTGCTGAAGACATTGGACATATCCTTTTTGTCTGCAAACTATATTCTGCAGAAAAGGACTGCTTACTTACATTCTTATTTAAAAATTTAAAAATTCTGAGACACCTGGGAGATATTATATCATTTCCTACCAACTCTACAGCAGATTGTACTGTATATAGGAATTATGGGAGGCAGGCTGCAATTTATCTATATTTTTCTTCCTTCTTCCCAACGTGTCATGGATCAAGAACAGTGTGATGATGGGAAAAGGAGTCTCTGCAGGAATATAAAATTGAAGGCTACAATTGCCAATTTCACCCATGATGGCAGGGTGAGGATAGGGAGTGATTGACTTTCCAACAGGAAGAAATTTAGTGCAGACTTTGACAGCCAAGTGTACACTAAGGTCTGCATTCCTTTAAAATTAGTGAGATATGTATAATTGATTTCAGTGTTGTTACAGTATTTTTATTTCCATTTTAAACTAGAGCCATGAAAGCTTTGTGGGAGCCATTTTCTTACACTGTTTTCTTTTAACTTTACTTCTCCAGTTCAATTAAATATTTCTAAAAGTAGTTACTAAATTGAATACCGAATATATTCTCTTTTTATAACAGGAGCACCCTGTTGTCCTAACAAAATTCATTGAAGGAGCTCGAGAGGTGGAAATGGATGCGGTTGCAAAAAATGGAAAGGTAGACACTTTTCTCCTTTGCTTTTTCTTCCCAGGATTTATAAAATGATCGTAGAGAGACTTGACAAATGTTCCATTTTCAACTCTAGGTAGAAGTTCTTTACAGCTGAGCTAAACAAAGGCAGACTGAACAAAAATTTTATACAACCATTTAGCCTTGAGAAATGTTTTGTCAGTAAGCTGTTTTTCCACCCCAGTATGAGCTTCTTTAAAGATCACATGGCTTGCTCTTGCTTGTTGGAATTACTTTTATTGTTTTCAGTTTCAGCAGGGAACATTACATATACTTTACATTGTTTGTAATACATCGAAAAGCTGTCACCTTTGCTTACTTGCCTTTCATCTTTCCACAGTAAACTGCTGGGTGTAGTGTTCAGTGACAATAACCTTTTCCTTAAAGCCTCACAAGGGCCTGTTATAATGTATAGTAGTGCTACACCAGATTAGTCTTATAATTCATACTGTCCAAGATATTTATCATTGCCACTGACCATAGCAATTTGATAGAATTCCCTGAATTGTGTGTACAGAACCTCCCCCCACACACCCACATAATTCTGGTTTAACCCTCCAGCATTGACATTCAGCACTTTTCCTGCTTCTGCTGATCACAGACTTTACAAAACATTGTAAACTTTTTCATTTGCCAGAAAAATTGCACCTTGAAGGACCACAGCTCAAATTCACAACCTAACCATTTTTTAATTGTTGAATATTCTTTTTCTCACAGTTAATTTGGTAGTTCTCTCATTCTTTGGTCCTAAACTCTCTTCTGCATAAAGAAGAGCCCTGCTTGAAATCCTCTAGCTAAATCACTGAATCATATTCAGCAGACCATACATGTGAAGTACATAGAACCAAGTCCATTGAGCATCATGTCAGGTCTATTAAGGAAGTGACACACTATGAAAAAAATGTATCTCTGAGCTTTTTTTTCTTATGGTGAATCAAGAGAGAAGAAAGGAGGAAATTCTTTTTCTAGTCAGGAAAAGTGAAGCAGAGACAAATAAATGAAAGAGGCTGAATGATCCCTCTAGGTCTCCCATTAATCCCTTCTACTCAATAGAGCAAACTTTGTCCTTTTGGAGAGGTATGTTGAGCAGGATTTTATAAGTCCATCAATGAAGATTAATTGTGCTTAGAAACTACAAAGTCCTCTTATGCTGTTCTGACATTATGCATATTCAAAGGACTTTGTAGATATAGTTGGTAGTAGTAATAATAAATATTATTAATGATAATGAAACCATTATTAGTGCTTGAAATGGTATGCATATATTTTCTGTCTTATGTTGAAGCTGTAAAAATGTCAGTGTCGAGACGAACTCTTCTAAGTTCATGAGATCTGTGAGATACAAATTTCTTCATCAATTGCTCAGTTCCTTAACCCTTGTGCTAAATTACTTTTCTGAAGCCAGGAAATAATTAATAGAAAAATAAGAAAAATGATCCAGTTAACTAGATGTATTCATTTAATGAATGCATGTTCTGGGTTCATAGTAACTTCATCTGTTATAGATTGCATGTTTAGATCTGATTAAATCAATATACTGTAAAATGACTGTATTTTCTTGGCTCTTTGTAACAGGTTATCTGCCATGCCATCTCTGAGCACGTGGAAGATGCAGGAGTTCATTCTGGAGATGCTACTTTGATGTTTCCTGCACAAACAATTAGCCAAGGAGCCTTAGAGAAGGTCAATCTTTGGTTAACTGTACAAGAAGAGTATCATAGGGCTAAACTGCATGAAGTTCTAAAAATTCATCTGAAAACCATTCAACTACAGTATATATCAGAATATTAAATCAGCTGAATGTTGAATGAAATAGTTGCACACTTATGATCAATACAGCTGATACAATAGGAGTTTTTGTGGCTACAGAGTAGCATCCACTATCTCTCTCAGCTTTTTTTAAAGGAAATTGCTAGAATGTATTCTAATTTAGAGCAAACATAATATCTCAGAATCTCCTTCATCAGCCTGGTGGTCCTCTAAATTACTGGACTTTAATTTCTATAACTACAGCTCAATGTGGTAAAAGTTGGGAAATGGTGGAAGCTGAAGTCCAATATATCTGGGCACTAGATTGGAGAAAGCAACAATATTTGTATTTTATCACTCCATAATATACACCAGGGCTTTTCAACCTTTTCACCCATTGTACCACTTTTAGGATATGGCAACATCCAAGTACCACCAGTCACTTAGCAAGGTGTCAAAAACCTGATGACCCCCCAAAAAAGGGAAAAAAGTGATGAAGTACAGGTAGTCCTCAACTTACAACAGTTCACTTAGTGACTGTTCAAAGTTACAATGTCACTGAAAAAAGTGCCCCCCAAGCCACAGCCAAGCAAGACACTCTTCCTCCTGTCGGAGGTTTTCATTGTTATGAGCATTTCTGTTGAGGATTGGCAGCGGGGGTGGGGTGGGGTGTTTGGTTTTTATTCCCCCCGTCTGCTGGGTGGTTGCAGCAGGTTTTGGTCACTTCACATGACCCTGGGACACTGTGACCATCATAAATATGAATCAGTTGCCAAGCATCTGAATGTAAATCAGAAGACCCTGGAGATGCTGCAACATTCCAGCTGATTGGTGCTTCTTCAGGGCTCAGTAGAAGCACCAGGATCAGCTGGAGCCTGGCGCTGATCCCGGCACTTCCGCTGAGCCCTGACAGCCCTGCAGCTCCAGCCATCTCTTGTTCAGGCTTGTGCGGTGCTGCCACCAGTTCAGCTCATTCCCCTCCACCGCCACCACTTTTCTAGGATGGTCACGTACCACCTGCCTGGTGCCAATGTACCACAGGTGGTACCCATACCACTGGTTGAAAAGCCCTGATATACACCAAGTCATAGACTTAGTTGTTTTGCATATTATGTTGGGTCCCTGATTTTATCTAAAGTTGTAGCAACAAAGAATACATGCAAATATCTAGCATACGAGTAGAACAATTTTATAGCAAATGAACTTGCTAATTATAAAGCTAATGACCTTGCAGAGGCCATGAATTAAGGCACAAAAAGCAAATGGCATTGGAAAGAAACTAAAAGTTCATTTTTTTGGTATAACAGGGAGGAAAAGTAAAACATTGTCAGGTTTTCAAGATTCTCTTCCATAGCCTCTCTCAATAAAATAGAGTTCCAGTATTTCTTGTGAAGTCCATTTCTTGACCTGGCTTACCTTGAAGGGCTGACATTAATCTTGAAAGCCAGGCAATGTTTTTTTCCCCCTTTCCCTCTAAGAGCCTGCTTCATTTGCAACAGTTTAAAAGTGTTTCTGAGTTTCAGCCATACAGAATATACTGTACTTTTGCTTTTCATTTCCATTCTCATTCACTGGGGCTGGCTCCTCTGACTGTCCTTATTAAGAGTTACTGCCATTGCCTACTTTTGTTTTAGTGCCTCTTTTCTTTGAACTTATAAATCCTTGTCCTTTGCTACTACAGTCATTTAATTTTCATCAAGGGTTGCTATAAGCTTGCACTTGCTGTGCAAAAATATGCCTGATGGTTATCAGGCAGGAAGATCATCATGGCATAAGAACTGCACATCATAATTGTAGTCTTCTGAAAATTCATTTGCACTTTTAGTTCCTGGGATACAATGCAACTTTTAATTCTTCTCAGGCAGGTGTGAATGCAACTTCTTGACTTGGAAGGAAATTCTTCTAAGGACTCATCTACCCTCCTTGTCCCCCCCCCCCCACGTCCTCCTGTTAGTTCTCCTTGTTTTGCTTGCTCGTCATTTAGGCATCAGACAAACATAGCAGAATAAATTAATGTACCTGAACAGATGTTAAGTTTTTAAATTATTTCTGCTGTTTTCTTTTTGTTGATACAATTTTTGTTTTATGTTTCGCATTACCAAGAAATCAAATATTATGAAGTATAGTATGATGTAGATAAATATAAAATTAAATAAAATCAATATTAATGACTTATAACTAGAATAAATTTAATAAGAACTTTCATTGGATTTACACTCCTATTTCTAAGGCTACTTGGGGTAAAATTAACCTTTATTTTATTTTTTTTTCTATTTATTTTACCTTTAATGGACTTATTTGGCTGAATTATTAATGAGGTGTTTTTATGTACTCTTATAGGTGAAAATTGCAACCAGAAGGATTGCTGATGCCTTTGCTATCTCTGGACCATTCAATATCCAGTTTCTCATCAGGGGAAATGATGTGCTGGTGAGGCCTTTTTGAATGTAGAAAATAGTAGATCATAATAATAAATGGCACATTTTCCAAGAAACACACCTGGCAAAAATCAGCTAAGGCTGTTGCTGCTGTTTGCTGTGCAGCCCAGGCTAGAGGAAGTCGTATAATACCTGCCTTGTCTGATGCCTCATTGGTGTGCAGTGTGTGCCACTGATACTCATTCATTGCTGTCTAAGGCATTTCGTGGTACAAATTTGAAAGAATGGCTCTGTTTGCCCAGATAATACAGTAATTTGAGGAGAAAGCAAGCTCTGTAGAATTGCCGTCTGTCAGCAAGCATGTTAGCTCAGCACTTGCTTTAAATCAGATCAGTACTAAATAAGATTTGTAAGAATATTATAAGCAACTCATCTTATTGGTCTGGCAGAAGTTTGACTGCGATATACAGAGCTTGCTATTTTGCTATCTTGGGATATTATAGATAGCTCAAAAACAAATAGGATAGAAGAAAATGTAAAGAGGACATTTGTCTTCCAGGTATTCTTGCTTACGGGATGGTTCATTTGCACCTACTACTATGTTAGATACAATATTAACTTATAGGAATGGGAGAAGGAAGGATGTCAGGACTGCAAGAGTTGGAGGGGGGGGAGAAAATTTAGTAATTTCATTCTCCGTGATTTTCATGAAACCTACACTTGCTCCAGTAATCATAGGCATCAGTAGATAAGCATTACACCCAATGGTGGGATTCAGCCAGTTTGCACCACTTTGGCAGAACCGGTAGCTAATTTTTTGTTGCCCAGGCCCAGAATGGACTTTCAGAAGTGGCATCCACACAGAGAACTGGTTGTTCACATATTTGAATCCCACCACTGATTACAGCTGTCTGATCCTGATTGTAATACTTCTTATAGCTTTTCTTCAACCTACAGCTAGTGTACATACTTTTAAAAATATGCTTGTTGGTTGAAGTCAGTTGTTAAAATTGCATTAGGTTTGTCCCACTACCCTCAGCCATAACATCTTCTCCTAAAATCTAGGAAAGCAATTTAGCCACTGTCACACCCTCTCTCCCTATGGATATGCCGAAGGTCCACTTCAATAAGTAGTTCCATTTCACAGCCCCCCTACAATACGTCCATGGCATCAGTTGGAAAAACAAAAATAAAACAGATTTATGCAATTACATGTATTACTGGTAAGCCTGTACAGTATTTTCATCATATGCAAAGAGCTGCTTTTACAGACACATGATCTTGCTGGAATATGGCAAGCTGAAACTTCAGAGTGATCATGATGAGGCCAAAGCTTATGGCTCAATTCTATGATTGTCCTTTGATAATCTTTTAGTCACCCTTTTGTATCTATTTTGTTATATACTTCATCTATTTATCTTCTAATCTTGTTATGTTTGTTGAAAGATGTAATTTGTATAGATTTGGAAAATAATAAAAACCATGGTGGAAAATGTTTTTCAGTATCGATTAACAATTTGGAAACTATTAGTGACTGTCTTGAATGAACATAATCTCAGAAAATGCTGGGAATTTAATACACTTTAGTCCATGTTATTGTATGTATCCATTGTGGATGTAGGTAAATTCTGCCTTTTCATTATGTGTGTAGGCAGGAGAATAGATATGATAAATATTCTAAATATTCTAGTAATGTCCAGAATTTATAAGGTTATAAATGGTTATGGTTATAAATAAGGTGTTTATCTTTCCTTGCAATCAATACATAGGAAATCTTTAAAGATTTCCCCCCATCTCTCTTGTAGGTGATAGAGTGTAACTTACGAGCATCACGATCTATTCCATTTATATCCAAGTCCCTTGGCCTGGATTTCATTGATGTGGCCACTAAAGTGATGACTGGGGAACAGATCCATGAATCTTCCCTTCCTGCACTGACAAGCCCTATGATTCCATCAAATTATGTGGGCATTAAGGTATGTGTGGAATGATATAGAATAATTAATTTAATTTTAATTTTATTAGATTTATATACCGCCCTTTCCCGAAGGACTCAGGGCGGTTTACAGGGCATTAAAATCACACCAATACAAAATACAAAAGTTAAAAAACAACTAAAAAAATTAAATTATCCCTGAAAATAAAAACCCCAGTTAAAAATTCTCAGCCTGGGCCGGAGAGCTCAAAGAGCCAAGTGTTCAGGTCCCGGCGGAATGAACGCAGGTCAGGGGCAGTCCTGAGCTCCATGGGCAGCTGGTTCCAGAGGGCAGGCGCACCCACAGAGAAGGCGATTGCACTTATTAGGTGATTGAACTTATGTGGCTTATAAAGGTAACTTCATAAGGTTAAATTCTTTTTAATCCATTCATTCAACTGGGGAGAAGAAATAGGTAAAATAGTCCTCTCCACTGATATACACTGTGCTGAGTATTAAAGTACCACATTAAAAACCACAATCAGACATCCAAATCAAGTGCATATTAACAAAGTCTGTACACTGAATAGTATATTACATTTGGAAGATGGATAACTCAGTGTGCCTATAAACAGGTTAGCCTTCACTCTTCTTAGTAAAATTGCTACTATCTAAATGAAGCAGGTGTGTATAATCAATGTCCCTTTGTATAATATGTCATGTGTTCAAGACACTTTGCATTTTAGCTGAGAGCTAATGATTGAAAACACAATGTCATGAAATATTTGGTAGGTTACCGTATATAGTTTTCTTGTGGGTCAAAACAGGGGTTGACTTTGGAACTGTTGATCTCTTTTTGGTGTTTCTTGGAAGGTTGGAAGCTTTTAATAATAGTTGATGGTCCCTTTTCAGTAAATCACTAACCTTAGTTGTTTCAAGCTGAATGCCAATCTCCAGAAAAGGGTAAATCTATCCCTGATTCTTCCCCCTTGTAAAATAAATATTGTAATATCACAATGTTTTGCTACAGTGATTTACATGGAAATCCTTCTGTTCTAAACAAAAAAAATTAGGAATCCAAAAATGCTTGTAAATGCTCTACAACAATAATTATTAAAATGCCAGAAATAATTAAAAAAATCTGAAGAGATCCTGTGGGAAAATGTTTTGAGTCATAAATACATTATTATGAATCAATTTTATCTTCTCCTGCAATGCTTTGATGAATACCCCAATCATATCTTCTTTCCAGTTTGGAGTTGCTTTTCCATTAGAGGAAAGAATCTTCCCCTAGAACATCTTGCCAGAAGGTAGACTTATCAAAAACTGAAAAGTCCACGATTCCCTTCCTTTTTTTTTCCATGGCCACAAAATGGGAGATTGCTTTTCTGAGATTGATTAGCTTGGCAGCTACATGTTCCTGTTTCCCTCCTTTCCTTGCTCCTCTTTCCATCTCCTTAATTGTGTCATTCAAAGTGATAGCAAATGTTGGGAAAGGGCTTGCAGGTAAACCTTCAGAAATTGATATAGGTGATAAATGTCTCACTGGACAATAGATGAGTCAAGTCTTGGGTAAAATATGTGGTTTGGTCTGTACCAATATTCTGAATGCTATAGTCACGGTCATGGAAGGTCAGCCTTATTGCTGCCTCATTTCTTTGATTAGCCACCGTGGAATGATGCTATTACCTGTTATGCATCTGTAAAACAGTTCTGGGCTTAATATATACACTATGTATATGTACATAACACTCACACACATAGACACATGTGGATGGATAGTGTTATCCATTATTAAGGACTGATGTATAATGGTACAGTGAAATCAGGATTTAATGCCAGGACTATTTCCTTTCTACCCCCTTTTTTCTACCCCTTGCTAGTAGTAGCATCATCTGCTATCCTGTTCCAAATTTCTGATTCTCTTTGAGAATAAGTCTAATCTTTGAGGCACAATTGGATTTGCCCAGCACATTCTGCCCTCTGTCTGGGATAAAAAAAAACCTGAAACTTTAAATGATAGTACAAATTCTAAATTGTAGTAGAATACATAAAATTTCTCCCACCCAACCTCCTCCACAAGGCAGGAGACCTTATACCATCCTAAACAAATAGATGTCTAATCTTTTCTTGAAAATCTCCAGCAATGAACCACCCACAATTCTGAGAGACAAGCTCTTCTATTAATTAATTATTCATACTACCAGGAAATTTATCCTTACTTCTAGGTTGCATCTCTCTTTAACCAGCTTCCACCCATTGCCCCTTGTCCTGCCCTCAGGTGCTTTGGAGAACAAATCAATCCCCTTCTTTGTGACTGCTCCTCAAGTTCTGGAAGACAGCTATCATGTCATCCCTAATCCTTCTCTTTGTTACTCTAGTCATATCTTAGTTCAGTGGTGGCGAACCTTTTAGAGACCGAGTGCCCAAACTGCAACCCAAAACCCACTATGTATCACCAGGTGCTGGCTGGGCATGGCCTGCTGGGTGGGCGTGGCCCACTGGGTGGCCATGTCAGACTGGGTGGGCGTGGCCAGGTTGGGCATGTCCAGCTCGATGTTGCTCCTGGGGAGGGATGCCTCTGGGGGCCGGACAGGGTGGGGCGATCCAGGGGGTCTCTGGTGGGTAGGGCAGTGAGCTGATGGCTTGTGGGTGGGGGAAAGGGGGCAGCTACACCCCTCCCAAACGCTGACATATCACAAAAGCTCCTTCAGTGGGCAGACCGTGGCTTATTGAGCCATGAAGTGTCTCTCCCTGCATGTGTCCTCAGGCGGAGGAGCCGGGCAGCCATGGCTCTCACTAGCCTCTGGCCTCCATATGCCAGAGGCCCAAGCTCAGGGTGCCCGGCTGGCCAGCGACAGGCTGGAGAGTGCGGGATGGCAACAGGTGCCCCGGGATGAGCAATAGGTGAGGTGGGTGCTCCCAATGTCCATAGGGGAAGAAGTGGTGAGGAGGCTCCATGTCCAGTCCAGCCTAGCCCCGGCATGGCATGGAAAGCGAGGCAGCAGCCCCATTTGTGTCTGCCCCAACCTTCGCAGAGACCTGTTGCCCTGACCCAACCCTTGCAGAGCCCCAACTCGGTTCCTTACCTTTGCCCAGCTTGTTCCGTGGTCTCATGGCTGCGGCACTGGGCAGGAGGTGGCAAACGGCTGGTTTCGGCATGACGCAGCTGTTTACTGCCTCACGTATTGCACCCAATGCTGCTGCAATGTGGGTCTGCTAAAGTGGCTGACTTTAGCAGTTACATTAGCAGGCGAGGGAAGATTGGTGGCACAAGGAATGGAAAGAGTGGAGCAGACAGTCCCCTGAGCCCTGGCTGAGCCGCCGCATGGATCACCCTGCTGCCGCCGCCCTTTCCCCCCCTGCATGGATCACCTGCTGCCACCGTTTTCCCCCACCCACCATACAGATCTCCCTGCTGCCACCACCATATCCCCCCCCCCGGCACGGATTGCCCTGCCGCCGCCGCCGGATCACCCTGCCCACTTCTGTCTTGCATCTGCATATACTGTATTTGGAGAATTAATGTCACAAACGAATTCACCTTTCTTTCTCATTTTCTAGGCTCCAATGTTCTCCTGGCCCCGTTTGAGAGATGTTGACCCTATTCTACGATGTGAAATGGCATCCACTGGGGAGGTACCAACTTTTATGATGTTTTCTCACAAAGGACAATAATTTATGAAATATTTCTTGATATCGGAGAATATATAGCCTCAGTGGTGTAAAGTCTACATCAGGTTCTAGAGGCTATAGTACATGGCGCTTTAGAATATTTTTGTTCTAACAACAAACAAACAAACTGATTTTAGTTAGTTTGGTTTAGTGGTTAAGGCACTGTCAGAATCCATTTATATTTCATTTCTAACTCTCTTTCTGTGTAAACCCAAATCTTACACCCCCTTGGATTCTGCCATTCCCAAGGAGGAAAGGGAATAAACATGGAAGTTTATTGTCTCCATTTCCTCTCCTTAGATGTAACTTTTTGTTTATCTAGCCTGCCTGTTGCCCCTCACAATAAGATCGATGAGAGGCATTCTCTCTCTCTGATCTTACGAGCAACTAAGAAAGGGGGTGGGGGAATTCTGGTTTGTGTCTCCGGATGGAATGTGAAGGGGAGGGAGTAATTGTGCTGTGAATGGACTGATGGTTCTCCCTTTCCCTCGAGGGGCTTGCCACCTGAAACTTGACTGATCCAGAACTGACCAAATGAACTGAGGGGTGGGGTTTTGCTCGGGGTCACTTTAAAAGTATTGATCTGTGAGGAGATTTTTCAGATCCTGTCTATTATACCTTCTATCATCTATGTCTTAGTAAAAGTTCCTGCTTGGACAATCTTGTCTCCAAGAGTTTTTCTTTCTTAAGATGTGGATTGGAGTGGGTTCTGACATACCAAGCTAGAAAGCAAGAGCCCATGAGTTCAAGTCCTGTGTTAGCCATGAAAGCCAGCTGGGTGACCTTGGGCCAGTCACTTTCTCTCAGCACACCTCACCTCAAAGTGTTGTTGTTGGTGAACTTTAATGTGAAAGTAACATCAGGTAACAAAATTTGGGAGACATATTTATGGCTTCTTTGTTAAATCATGATGAATGATATGGGATATGGAAAAAACCCCTTCATGTGTTTTACATGGATGTATATTTTTTCTTCACCCTATAACATACAACCTTAACAGGATTCCAGATTTTACTTGGGTTTTAGCTTTTTTTAATAGCTCCAAATATGCTTGATCCAGGAGCAGTCTACCCTTAGCACAATATCAGCAGCTGTCTGTAGTATAGGACTGCAAATGCTGTGAAATCACCCAAGTAGAGGTTTCATCCTGCTGCCCAAAGGGGGATGATGGACTTCGTTTGTCTAGGACTAGAGTTCAACATTTGAACTGCATACTTTTTTTGACCAGCTATTTCAAATTTTCCATACTTTTAAGTCTCTCCAATTCAGGGACTGAATATTTGGGTTCTTGTGAAAGGTACTCAAAATTGAGGATAGGGGGAAATAAACATTACTGCATGTGCAAAATGTGCATAGTAACTTGGTAATGGCGATTAAGCATGATAAGGATGTGTGTTTTGGGATTTCTGTGTCTGCATGTATTCAAATAGGGATACCATTGAAAACAATGCCATAGCTCCAAAGTCAATGTCATAGACGTCCAAGGTCCCTTCCAGCTGTATTCTGATTGAGCTACACAACAACAACATAAAGTGATCCACCTGATTGTTATGGAAGAATATTACACTGAATAAGAAGGAAGAATTTGCATAATTCTACTATCATAATTCTACCCTTATCATTTTAGTAAACATTCTTCAAATAGAAAAAATATTCAAATATCATATTGACATACACGTATGTGTCTGTATTATGAGTAAGGTCTCAGAAATGGGCACAGTTTATATTTACCCCTCAGGAATTTTCTATACTTGCAACATACTGTAGCTATGATTAGTTTTGGCTTGAGTGAGTATGGTGATTAAATTTATATGAGAATTAGTTTTGAAGTCAATAAGGACTGATGAAATGTTATAAATAAATTAGAGTATACTGTAAATTGAAATAAAGGGATCGTTATATTGATCTTTATGATTCTAAACACATTTACACCCAAGTGCTTCAAATACATGATAAACACAGTTCTATTCAATAACAGATTAGTTCCAAAAGTGTGTTATAGGATTGCAATATAATTATAGTGAACTTGATTGAATTATAAGGTCCATTTTTCACATATAAAGGCCACATGAAATTATAATATTGTATAGCTAATACTAGAACATGTCCTATATCTTTCAAAGATTTTATTATTATCATTATCACTGTGCCGCTGAAATTGAACTCAGTCACAACTGCAGCAAATTTTGCTTTGAGGCTAGTTAATGGAGAGAGAAAAGCTGATTGTCCTTCTAACTTTTTGAAGGGGCTTGATTTCATTAGAAACAAAAGAAAAAAAAATAATATTTTAGCCTGGGGATGAAGATTATTTTTGTAAGTGTTAGATAGTGAGAAAGAATATTTTAGTCATAAAGGAGAGATTATTAACTTTTATGAGTTAGAAAGATCCATATTCACAATTGCCATAAAATAGGAAAATTGTGAAGGTCTTTCTTGCCGTGAATAGAAGATAATAACTCTCCACTGGTAAAACAGTCACTTTATTCTACAAATGCATTTTAAACGCATGGATATGAATAGCTATAGAAACAGAATGAGATTAGATTTAAATAGGAACTTCCAACCACTTATAAGTGCCAATAGCAGCAGCTTAAACTTTTGAGATAATGTTTCCTTTCCCCATCTCAATATTTAATATACAAGCTTGATCATTTCTATTTTGAAAGTTCCATAAAACTTAATTATTGGGGCCCATTATATTCAAGATAATTTTTTCTGGGTTTGATTTAGCATATTATATCTCCTTAACTCTCATGATTTATAAAGTGTGATTCATAGATAAGTGTAATACATGAACCTGATATATTCAAGGGAGAAGTAGAACAGCAATTTGATGTAAAATTTTGCAAGCCAGAACAGTAAATCTTTTGTTTTGTTCCATTTAGAATATTACCTAGAGAATGGTACTTCTTCTGTTTGTCTAGCTCCATTCTACTGCTTTAACAATGTCTTCTTACAAAGGAAACCTTCACACCTCTTCTTTCTCTTCTCTTCCTGAAACTATGAAGATAGCGCAGGACATTTCACTATTTTGGAAAGAAAACCTGTGAAATACTACTGATAACTCTACCTAAATTGAAGATATGGCCATGATTTGTGAAATGTTTGCATATTTCTAGAATATAGCATACTGTCTAAAGCTTTGCATTCAACAGTGAATGATGCCTCTAAGCACTCCTTCATAAAGAGATACGTATATTAGCAGGTATTGCTGTTGGTTTCATCACTGCAACTGGTTTGTTATTCTCTTTCCATCAATTGATTGCAAAACAATACCTGCAGTAAAATTCAAATTCTACCAAATAATAACAAAGAAATTAAAGAATAACCTCACATATCATACACTATATAACTTGGTAAGGAACTTACCAAGGGACGCGGTGCCTCAGTGGGTTAGGATGCTGAGTTTGTCTATCAGAAGGTCGGCAGTTTGGCGGGGTCGAATCCCGAGTGCCGCGTAACAGAATGAGAGCCTGTTACTTGTCCCAGCTTCTGCCAACCTAGCAGTTCGAAAGCACATAAAAATGCAAGTAGAAAAATAGGGACCACTACAGTGGGAAGGTAACAGCATTCTGTGCGCCTTTGGCGTCTAGTCATGCCGGCCACATGACCACGGAGACGTCCTCGGACAAGCGCTGACTCTTTGGCTTTGAAACGGAGATGAGCACCGGCCCCTAGAGTTTGAAACAACTAGCATGCATGTGCAGGGGAACCTTTACCTTTACCTTAAGGAACTTAAATATCATTGGTTGGACTAATTTATCAAGCAATTTATCAAAATACACAGAAGCTGACACTGGGCACCAACCTTGCAATTTTTTTATTACTTGTCCCTATTACATCTTTTATTTTCTGTGGCTTGGATCATTGTTTAAATTCTCAGCCAGTAATCCTTTAAATCTGGCATATTAAGTTATATGTAAAATGCACCTCATTCCTTTGCTTCCAACCTATACTTTTTGTGTGTTGTGTTGAGCTGCAACAGCTTCTCAAATAATCAAGAAATGTCTACACTCCCTAAGCAATTCTGCATTCTTATGGAAGGCAATATAATTCATTTATGGGCCCAGAGAAGCATTTATAACCCTCACTGTTTTTTAAGCATTAAGTAGTATCAATGTCCTGTGGAATGTATTCATGCTTATGAACCAGAAACTGTGCTTGGCATCTACATCATTCATAGTAGGATCCATTTAAGTTGCTCCATGGCATGCTGTTTAAAAGTAAAATATTCCTTATTCCTTCATTAATGCTTAATTAAAATATAAGATTCATCTCTGCTGATCTGCCAGTTCCCTGGCTGGTTCAAGAGCTACAAATAGGAGAAAAGAGGAAAAATGACCCCCTTTTAAAAATTGTTTATTGTTTCAATGCTCTTGATTAAAGTATAATCTTTATCTCTTTTGGCCCTCTTTTTCTGTTTTTTCCATCAATGCCCAGGTGGCTGGCTTTGGAGAAAATGTTCACTCAGCCTTCCTGAAAGCAATGCTCTCTGCAGGATTTAAATTGCCACGGAAGGGAATTCTGCTTGGAGTCCAGGTGAGCTGCTTTGAGAGTACAGCAAAGAATTTTTTTTTAATTCCATTTATATCCCGCCCTTCTCCGAAGACTCAGGGCGGCTTACAAGCTTAGCAGTAGCCTTCATTCTATATATATGCCTGTTTATTAGGGCTTTCACACACACCCCAAGTGGCATTATTACAAAGTCAGCTTAATTGCCCCCAACAATCTGGGTCCTCATTTTACCTACCTCGGAAGGATGGAAGGCTGAGTCAACCTTGAGCCTGGTGGGACTCGAACCTGCACTAATTGCAGGCAGCTGGTGTTACTTAAGGAGGCATTAGCCCACTGCTCCACCAAGGCTCTGTTACTGTAAAATGTTACTGTAAAAGAAAGAGGTCAATTTATTTCTGGTTCTTTTGTTGCTGTGTCCTATTGTATCATCAATATTTTTAATTGATGCAAAAACAAATTTTAAAATATGCTTTGCCATGAAATTTATTTATTTATTTATTTATTGATGGGATTTATATCCCACCCTATCTCCCGAAGGACTCAGGGCGGCTAACAACAAAACATATAATAAGTACAGAAATCAAGATAAAAATAAAATTGAAATCATCTGTGCAACAAATTAAAATTAAAGAATTAAAAAATAAATTAAAAATTCTAAATATAAATTAATTAAAATGCCTGTCAGTCCAGGTCAGCCTGGTGGAACAGGAGTGTTTTGAGGCCGCGGCGAAAGGATTGGAGATTTTGGGCCATCCGAAGCTCAGGGGGGAGCTGATTCCATAGGGCTGGCGCTCCCACAGAGAAGGCCCTCCCCCTGGGGGTCGCCAGCTGACATTGCCTAGCTGACGGTACCCTGAGGAGGCCTTCTCTGTGTGAGCGTACTGGACGATGGGAATTTGTTCCCGGCAGCAGATGGTCCTGCAAGTATCCCGGGCCTAAGCCATGTAGGGCTTTAAAGGTAAGTACCAGCACCTTAAATCTCACCCGGAGGGCAACTGGTAGCCAATGCAGCTCACGCAGGAGGGGTGTAATATGGGAGTATCGGGGTGCTCCCATCACAACCCGTGCAGCTGCATTCTGCACCAGCTGAAGCCTCCGGGTGGTCTTCAAGGGCAGCCCCATGTAGAGAGCATTACAGTAATCTATACGGGAGGTAACGAGTGCATGGGTGACTGTACGTAGGGCATCTCGGTCCAAAAAGGGGCGCAATTGGTATATAAGACGAATCTGTGCAAATGCCCCCTTAGCCACGACTCCAATATTCCTGACTGTCATTTTTATATTTACCTTGTAACATTTTTGAGCAAAGAACCATTTTCATCAAATTCTGAGAAGTATACAATTCAAATGCTATGTACAGATCTATGGATAGTGTAGGAACTGACTTAGGACAATCTGCTTAAAATATGGAAAAAGAAAACTTCCTTGAATGTTCTAAGAGCTTCCTGTAAGAAAGGGCCTACAGTTCAGAAAATAGAGTATATGCTTATGATATCCTTGTTAATGTAGAAGGGAGGGAGGGAGCGAGGGAGCGAGGGGTGGAAAACTGAATCTCTCTGAAAAATCATGTATTTGCTCCAGCAAAGGAAAGATTAGACTTATTAACTAATATTTCAATTGTTTCATACAATAAGAGTTAATAGGTTTCCTCCTACATTTTTGTAGCTGTGATTGTTCATTCAAATGGAAGTCTTTTATATCCAGACAAATACAAATCCTATTTGTTTTAGCATCCTAAATAGTCTGCTGTTACATAGCGGATGCCAAAAGTTTGTGTTATTAAGAGCAATAGTTCCCCTGAATATCCCCATAGATCATGTCATCTTATCTAAGACTATTTTGACATGCCCACAGATTTGAATGAAACCTAAGAACACTCATTTTGCAAAATAAAAGTGATCTCAATCTCTCCCCCTCTGCCCCGCCCCGCCAACCTTACAAGTCTGCCCACCCCTCTCTTCTTGCAATGCTTCTTCGCTGCCTCGGGGTAATTACAAGCTGCAGAAGATACAGAAGAAGGGTGATACATTAATAAATCTCCTCAAGGCCTCTGCGTCTGTTTCCCAAATGATCAGTCACTGGATCTGAGATTGGAAAATGCTAGGGGTCTCATAAAAACAATTGATGGCCTTTTACAATCCTCCTGCTGTGCTCGTAATAAGCTTATACCCTGCATAAAGTCAATAAGAAAATAATTAAAAATAATACTGACTTCCCAGTCTTGAATGATTATTGCAGACAGCAAGAAAGGGTATGAGAATTAGGCCTCCAACTCTTAGCAACTGGAAGCTGACCTGAGAGAAGAGCAAAAACAAACAATAGGGGTCAAATACTTTCCCAAATGTGTCTATAAGGTAACAGTTCTAGTGCAATAAGTAAATCCTCTCCATTTATTTACTTCTCTGAGAAACAGGTGACTGGAAGCATAAAAAACTGGGATCTATTAGCCAATCACTAATAAAAATGCCTATGCGTGCTATCTTATAACTTTAAACAGGTTTAAAAGTCATTCCCATCCCCGAGAGAATAAGCTCAGGAAGTCTGTTTTGCAATTAATTCATCCTTTAAATGAATTATATTCACCCAGCCTTGATACAATTGGATATTTCTGTCAAGCAAAATAGTTCATTATGTGAGTCCCTGCTGTTCACTTTGGGGTCATTCAATATTTTACAAATGGGCTAGAAGCAATTCTTATCACTATAAGCTCTGTTGCTCCAGCTGTTGTGTTCTGCCACGTATTCCAGTCTGCTCCACAGAGCAGATGCTGCCTGCCCAAATAATAGTGGTCTATCAGTCATTATGAAGGTGCTATGCTTGACCTGTTGATAGAGGATGACCAGTCAAATTGCTTGCCCTTTTGGCTAATCCCCTAGTGATGATTAATGAGCATTGCATCTACTCTGCATGATGAAAGTATAGGTCTGTCTAGAAATGTCTTAAGGTCATGGGAAGTAGAAATAAGTGTTAGAGTGTGAAATCAACTACATTATTAACTTGCTTTTTTAGTTTTTCTTCATTTAACTGCTTGTGCTCAAGACGCCTCAGGAAAATAAAAGTGAATCCAATTTTGAGACAGATGAAATTTGATTTTTCTTAAAAAAGCAGACACTCAAGCATATTTTAGAGTAGAAATGAACAGGTCAGTAAAACTAATGGTAGACTGAATAACTTGTCAGACAGAATTATGCTAATAATGAATATAAACTGAACCAAAGAATTTTGATTGGTGAAGTTTAATAGCCCGCAAACAGACTGGGCAGAATCCATTAGAATTGGGCAGTTAATAAATCTAAATAAATAAATAATAGGAGTGTTGTGGTTGTTGTTGATGATGATAGTGATAAGATTATTATGGCTGGTAGGTAACAAATGGGAATGACTAAAGCAGGAATGATAGATGCAGGTTGGGTAGGTTGGTTTTGTAATACTATTAGCCATTACTGTGATTACTTTCATTACAGTGAACAATGGAATATCCTTTCCACCTGACTCTTTTATTGTGAGGAATATTTGGTTTTCCCTCAAATCTTTTTTTAATATATCTAAAAGCAAACTAATTAGGAATATATATAGGCCAGGCCAGGGAGGTCCCTTTGGATACTTTACACAAGAGCAAGGTAAGCCTGGAGACAGATTTTGTTTTACTGCATTAGGTATGTTATTAAGATATAATATTCTCTCTTCCCTTCCATGATAGTGCATGGGAGGGAAGAGGGTATACTAAAGTATGTATTTTACAGCAAACATACATTAATGCTCTGCCCTAATTTGTTGTAAAGCATTATTAACCAAAAGGGCAAGCAATTTGACTCAGTTTAATTGAATTGGGAAGATATTTCTATTTAGGTTCCAATAGCAATAGCTCTTAGATCTATATACCGGCCCATAGTGCTTTACAGTACTCTCTGGGCAATTTACAATGTCAGCCTATTGCCCCCAATAATCTGGGTCCTCATTTTACTGACCTTGGAAGAATGAAAGGCTAAGTCAACCTTGAGCTGTATGAGGATCGAACTCCAGGCTATGGGCCAAGTCTGCCTGCAATATTGCATTCTAACCATTGTGCCACCAGGGCTCCTTGAGCTTAGATCAGGGATCCTCAAACTCTTCAGCTCATCAACCCCTTTATGAAGTTTATGAAGCTCCGAAAATGAACCTTCACCCTCATCCTTTATGAAGTTTTAGATTGTTCATTGACCTTCCAAACATTTATTATATGAAAATAATTTAATAAATGTTACTTTAACTAACAGTACTATAAATAACAACAATAACAACCCCTTGGATAATCCCATTGATCCTTGGGGGTCCATATTGACTACTTTGAAGAACCCTGGTTTAGATAAAGGAAGGTGGAGGAAAACCTGACATTTTTTTTAAAAAAACAACATACTAGTTGACTATTTCTTTTATTATCTTTCCGAAATAGACTATTTAGTAAGGTTTATGGAAGACATGCAGCAGTATTATCCCTGTGGTACAGTAATACTAAATATAACATGCTTGCAACATGCAGGAAATGCTTTATCTTTAAACCTTGACTATTTAGAGACTGTTCCTTAATTACTTGGCACATATAAAATGTAAAAGCTGGAAGGGACTTTTAAGATTATCTAGTAAAACCTTCTGCCCAAGGCCGGATGGTATATGGTCAAATGTCTTCTTGTTGTTAGTTATATCCTTTGTTAGGTAAACTAGGTGTGATATATTGCTGCAGGAACTAAATATGAGCTTGCTGCTTCTGAGTACAGTACAATGCAGGGACGTGCTCTGAATAGATTTTATAATGCATGCATCAGAATTAAAAAACAACACTAAATTCTGAGGCATATTAAGAAGAGACACAGGGATAGAGTTCCAAATAAGTTGTTTTAAAAAGACATCTCTAACTTGTAAAGAGGCTGAATTTGTGATGCGGGAGGAAAAGGTTAGATTAGGCCACCTTCCCATCAGTGAACAGGCCTCTGCTAAAAGCTGCAGCTTTTGCAGCTGGTTTTAGAAAAAGAAACATGAGCCTGAAGGAGATGCAACCATGAATCACTCCATTAACTAGACTCTTCAATCCTTGTGAAAAAAAATCTAAATGATTTCAGGACGAAATATAATTGGAAGTGCACAAAGGTGGGTTTGTTGACTAATCGGTGCAGATTTTATTTTGAGTGTAGGAAATATGTTTTGATTTCTGTTCAAACTGCTTGATTCCATATTCAACTCACAGCTAAAATTCTCTTAACAAGTGCAGTAGGGAAAGCTTATACTGCTTTTAGTACTAACTGAACTGGCATAGTGCCATAAAAACCAAAATCACTTGAGGAGTCTCTATTCATAGGATAATTATACACTGTATGAAAAGGAAGTTGAAGGAAATGAGAATGTTCATTTTAAAATAGAACCCCAGTAGCTTGCAGTTCTAAGCCAAGTTAATAAACTCACTTTTTAGTAGTGAGTGTCAACTTCACATACTTTCAATCAGTCTTGACATCTAGGACAGCTTTGATGACTGCTGTAATTTGTCTCTCTCTCTCTTTTGAGGAGAACGTGTTTTATAAGCTATTGTGTAGTGGGTTTTTTGGAGGCATTAACCAGACTGGGTTAATACAACACGATTTATTGCAGAAAAAACAGGACTGAGAGTAACTGACAGAATGACACCTATTTATAATTGCCACCTCTAGGTGGCGACCAATCAAATCAAAACCTGGTTTCCCCGCTCAAATCCAAACTTCAGCTTCCCTCCAAAACAGTTGGAGACACATTTAAATCAAACACATTAACCCTTAATAACAATACATAGCACCCCTTCCCCCTGGATAAAGTGATTTCCTGTACGTTCGATGCACATAGTCTTTAAGATGGTCTTTAGGATGGTCCTGGCAGTAGTCATAGATTGGACAGGTACTACCTCTAGCCATTTTGGATAGCTGTCCACTACAATGAGGAATACCTGTCCCTGAAATGGACCTGCAAAGTCAATGTGCACGCAAGACCATGGAGCTTGCGTGGTCTCCCCGCGGTGCACAGGTGCTTGAGGCATTTCTGGCTGGGTCTCTTGGCAGACCTGACAGCTCCTTACTTGAGCCTCAATGTCCTTGTCCAGGCCTGGCCACCACAAGTAGCTTCTTGCAAGTGCCTTCATTCTAAACATACCTGGATGTCCCTCATGCAGAGATTTTAACACTCTAGCTTGCAATTTAAGCGGGACAATTACTCTGCTACCGCACAGCACACAGACCTTGTGGTCTGACAGCTCATCTTTTCTTTAAGCATAGTGCTGGAATTCTGGACCTGGTCTGTTTTCTGGCCATCCCCTCAACACCCAGTTCAGAACGTGGCTGAGTGTTCTGTCAGTGGATTGCCAGTATGCGAGCTGCTGGGGCTGGATCTGGATCTCTGTGTGGCAGAGGCAGTCGGCTGAGTGCATCAGCATGGCCCATTTCCTTGCCAGGCTTATGGACTAACCTGTATGAATAGGCAGCCATAAAGATTGACCATCGCAGCATCCGTGGTGACAGGATCTGTAGAGTCTGCTTGTCAGTCATAAAAAGGCCAAGCAGCGGCTTGTGATCAGTGAAAATGGTGAAGGGTTGCCCATATAAGAAGTCATGGAATTTCTTAATCCCTACTACAATAGCGAGAACTTCTTTGTCTATTTGTGCATAGTTCCTCTCAGCTGATGATAGTGTCCTGGAATAGTATGCAATAGGGGCCTCGTGACCATCTGCCATTTGATGGCTTAATACTGCCCCGATCGTCTGTGAATGATGATTGTCTGCGCTTCTGCTGTGGAATTGTTGTGTCGGGTTTGAGGATCAAAGAGACTCAGACTTCAAGTGTGCATGACTTTATTAGGAGGGAAACGTGGTCCAGGATGGAGGAACAAAGGGTACCAGTCACCTTTATACCTGGACAGGTGAATACCTGGCCAATAGAGTTAAACCCCTGCTTCGTGCCGGTGGGTCAGCCAATCCCTTTAAATCCGGCTTTCCCGCCAAACGCTGTCCCTTTAAATCCTGCTTTCCCGCTGAACGCTGTTCCTGCCCTGAGCTGTCCAGCTCCGCGCCTCCTTCAGTAGCTGTCACACATGTATGCTAAGCTGCATACACTACAGGAATCATCGACTGGCAGCTGCTGGTATGCTTGTGCCAAGCTTGGCTATTGTAGGTGTTCATTGAGGTCCTGGTAACTGCCTTTTGCTGCAAGAGGAGCTGTGTTGCCTAGATCCTGGGGACGGATCCCTCAGGATGAATGTTCCTCCAGTGTGGAACAGGCAGGGTGGGGACATGGTCTTGTTCCTGGTCTGACACCCAGTGACTTCAGACTTGAGTAGGCTTCTGCCCTCTCTTCTAGCAGCATCTCACCTTCGTCACCACTATTGTGTAGTGGGTTTTTTGGAGGCATTAACCAGACTGGTTTAATACAACACGATTTATTGCAGAATAAACAGGACTGAGAGTAACTGACAGAATGACACCTATTTATACTTGCCACCTCTAGGTGGCGACCAATCAAATCAAAACCTTGTTTCCCGCTCAAATCCAAACTTCACCTTCCCTCCAAAACAGTTGGAGACACATTTAAATCAAACACATTAACCCTTAATAACAATACATAACATAAGTGTTCAATAATGTTTGATAAAAGTTTATCATTCTACTATGAAAGTCCAGACCAAAAGGCAGAGTGATTCCAAAGTTAAGAAGCTGCCATGTCTAGTTAGATATTTATATTTTCCTCCTAATTTAGAGAGCAGAAATGTCTTCTCAAGAAATGACCCTTGACAATTGGCTCATTTTCCTTTACAAATTCTTGCTATTGTTTTAGCGTTTCTAAGTGCAAACCTGTACCAAGAAAAGCAAATCCAGAAATCTAAGTAACAGAATACTTTTCTGAAATCCTGACTCTTTGTTAAAACTCAGGCAGCAGTGAAATGCCTTTAATTTGAAAGTCAGCATCTGTTGCCTTTGACCTGATGGCTATGAAACTCTGAATGATAGTAGAAAGCTCTTGCTAAACACTTAATAAAAAAATTATCTGGATGATGAGGATAATGACAACAATAATAAATGACAACTTTGTATTTGTGAGACTACTTAAGTAGACAGCCATAATTATTACAGAGGAGCTCCTAGGTGCCTTCTAGCTCTAACCCTAACCTGCTACCCTTTATGTTTGCAGCACTGCATTCTCATTTTCTCACCAGCCATTTTCCATACCAGTTTACTTCTGCTCCCTTCACCAGGTAGTGCAGATAACAATAGTTAACAGAAGTGGCCTCTTGGGGAAATTGGAGTTAATAGGTACATAAAGTAGGGCAAGATGTACGGAGGCTGTCTCATGTGATAAGACGTCACAGTGGTACATGCTTATGAACATTTCTATGCTAAAAAGGGGCAGACTGTCCTCCTACCATAGAGTAAAAAAAATTGTTACTAGCCTGCATATTCCTGTAGTACAGCTTGTTTCATTTGGCACTTCCAGTTTAAAATAAAGCTCATTTTTAGCCACTTTAGGCTCTTAACTTTTGTTTTAAAAAGTTTCCAGATGTTACTATAAAGGAGAGAGATTTACACTTTTGTTAGTTTCTACTAAAGGTTTCAAATTAAATTGGAGCTTTCACATGATATAATCTCTGTTCTTGCCCTTCTGCCCATTTTTTCCCTTGTCTTCTTCCTTTCCTTAAGCTCCGGAGATGAGTGGGTGCTAGGCTGGATACAGAATTATGAACTTTCCTGAAGAAGTGACCAAGCAATGTTCTGTTATCTAGTTATAAGGCCCTGAAAGGCATAGTGTTATGTTAAGACTTTGTGGGACCCAGCTTATTGGTGAGATATGGACTTCAATTGCAGAACAAACAGTATTTTTTACTTTATTAATCTAAAATAACTTGCCAACTACAATAAAGCTCATGCATTGTATAGCTTTCTATGACATTCAATTTTAAGAAGAGGCAGCTGTCTAAGACTAACACATAGCTTTACTATGTAGCCTGTGGTAAAAGCAGAGATTTCCTGTATATTGTGAATGATCCTCACCGCAAAGATTGGTTTGTCTGTGGAACAAAAATGTTCTCCTTTGATAGCTGATTCTTGTTTTTCTTTCAGCATTCCTTCCGTCCAAAATTTCTTCATGAAGTACAGCAGCTGCATAATCAAGGTTTTAAGGTAGGTTATTTGTTGTATGAGAGCTCAGGAATGGCTATACTTCTTAGCTAAGGGCTCATCCAGAATGATTTTATTCTACTCCTTCATCTCCTCATGTAAAAATCAATGAGTATAGGTGAAAAACACAGTAGAGTCTGGAAACTTTGGGTAACAGTAAGATACATGGGTAAATGAGAATGAACAAATTTTGGATTTATTCTGTAAGCAGCTTCAAATATCTTGTTTGACTAGACTTTCCTGATTAGTACCACCTTTTAAAGCCTTAATTAGACCACATCTGGAATACTGTATCCAGTTTTGGTCATTGCATTACAAAAAAGGATGCTGAGACTTTGGAAACAATACAAAGAAGAGCAGCTAAAATGATTAAAGGCTTGGAGACTAAAATATACGAAGAACGGTTGCAGGATTTGGGTTTGGCTAGTCTAGAGAAAAGAAGGACTAGGAAGGACATAATAGCAGCATTCTAGTATTTGAGAAGCTGCAACAAAGAGAAGTGGGTCAATTCATTTTCCAAAGTACCAGACTTTTCAACCAGTGGTATGGGTACCACCTGTGGTACATTGGCACCTGGCAGGTGGTACGTGACCATCCTAGAAAAGTGGTAGCGGGGGGGGGGAATGAGCTGAACTGGTGGCAGCACCTCACAAACCTGAGTGAGAGATGGCTGGAGCTGCAGGCCTGTCAGGGCTCAGCAGAAGCACCAGGATCAGTGCTTCTTTGGGGCTGTCAGGGCTCAGTGGAAGCACCAGGATCAGCACCAGGCTCCAGCTGGAGCTTGGTGCTGATCCCAGTGCTTCTGCTGAGCCCAGAAGAAGTGCCGATCAGCTAGAATGCTGCAGCATCTCCAGGGTCTTTGTGATTTACATTCAGATTCTTGGCAACTGATTCATATTTATGACAGTCACAGTGTCCCAGGGTCATGTGAAGTGACCAAAACCTGCTGCAACCACCCAGCAGATGGGGGGAATAAAAACCAAACACACCCCCATCCCACCCCCACTGCGAATCCTCAACAGAAATGCTCACAACAATGAAAACCTCAGACGGGAGGAAGAGTTCTGTGGGGCGAGCAGGCAGGTGTCTTGCTCGGCTGTGGCTTGGGGGGCACTTTTTTCAGTGCCATTGTAACTTCAAACAGTCACTAAGCAAACTGTTGTAAGTCGAGGACTACCTGTGCTTCATCACTTTTTTCCTTTTTTTTTTGATCATCAAGTTTTTGACATCTTGCTAGGCGACTGGTGCTACTCAGATGTTGCCATATCCTAAAATTGGTACAATGGGTGAAAAGGTTGAAAAGCCCTGGACTAGAAGACCTCCAAGGTCCCTTCCAGCTCTATTCTGATTCTGATTTTGGTGATATCCAAACCTCCCCACTCAGAGCGCATATCACATGGGCTAAATATGTTGCTTCTATGGCATACGTTCCACATGTGTTTAGAAACATGTAAACTGTAACTAAAGGTAGGAAAGCATAGGAAATGTTATCAATTTTCTGGGACTTCAGGTCTCCTAATATGTACATATCATGATTTCATTATTATTAAGAGCAAGAAAAACTATATTGGCAAGATTGAAGAATTAGCCCTTCTGCCATTTATTTTTGTAAGCAGTAATAGAGCACTGTGAACACTGAGGTGCCTGGTGGCTAAGTCCTTTTCTGACACCAATCAATATTTCCTTTTCACTTTTAAATAAGAGTCTTTTGTATCAGCTATTATAGTGCTAGCTGGCAAAGCCTGAAGTGAGATGTGCCAAAGTTACTTGCAAGCTGTTTTGTAAAACACAAAATCCTGATTTGGCTCTTCAAGGTCCACTTGTTAAGTGCTGACATATAGATCTTGGTTCCACAGGCATAAAGGACAATACACTATCTATTCCTCATCTTTAGATTATATTCCTTTTACCCTATAAATGGAATCACAGGAGCTTTCTGCTCACCTCTGAATGAAACTGATATCTACCTGGGGGAAAAACTATATAACGGCATAAAAGTTTCTATTCTCACTGTCAGTCTTTGTCCTGAATTGGTTGCCTGTTTGGGCTCACAAGCTGGTTGTGTTTGTTTCCTATCTTGTTCAGCTTTGCAGTCCACCATTTTCAGAAAGTCAACAGCTGGTGGGAATTCATCCAACAATCACAACAGTGATGCAAGGAGACAGGCTGAGGGGGGTGGGGGGGAATGGCAAGTTTCGACAAGTGGCTCTACCTGCATACTCTTTCCAAACCAGTTATCTCTACTAAACCCCTGCAAGCCTATCCATGGCTTTTTGGAGGTCTCCTGCTTGGGGACAATGCTGCTTTTTCAAAACCTAGTGTTTTGGTGGTGTAAGAAATAAATGATGCTGGAGGAGAATACATGGAGACAGGCCTGCACTAGCCTGAAGTGGCCAATAGCCTGAGGCTGACCCTTCTCTCAGGGATCACCAGACTGGCTGTCAATAGCATGGACAGTGAATGAAGTGCTTAACTTGGCCATGCCATTAAACTGCCACTGTAATCCTCTTAAGACAACAGCACCATCACAGCTAAGGTTGTTATGTTGCCAGAGACATACAGTAAGTGAGAAAAAGTAGAATAGAATAATAAAGTTGGGAAGGACCTTCTATTCCAATACCCTGTTCAGGTAGGAAACCCTACACCACCTCAGACAAATAGTTGTCCAATCTCTTCTTAAAGATTTCCAGTGTTGAAGCACCCACAACTTCTGGAGGCAAGTTGTTCCACTGATTAATTGTTCTAACAGGAAATTTCTCCTTAGATCTAGGTGGCTTCTCTCCTTGATTAGTTTCTATCCATTGCTTCTTGTCCTGTCTTCAGGCACTTTGGAGAATAGCTTGACTCCCTCCTCTTTGTGGCAAACCCTTAGATATTGGAATTACTGCTATCATGTCATTAAACTAGACATACCCAAGTCCAGCAGCAATATTTTGTATGTTTTAGCCTCCAGTCCCCTGATCATCTTTGTTGCTCTTCTCTGCACTTTTCCTAGAGTTTCAACATGTTTTTTACATCATGGTGACCAAAACATTGTGGTGACCAAAATCCACAAATATTTTTTGGCATTTAAAGCTGCACAGCTTAAACATGTAAACAGCACAGATGAGAAGTGAGGACAAATACAATAGTCATTCCCCACTGTATCACCCTCTTTTTGTAGGCAGCAGCTTTCTGAGTGGAAAACATCTATCCATGTTACCCTTGGTACAAGAAGAAACATGGCAAATAGCAGAGCCATCAAATTGTTCTTTACTTTATTCTCTCTCCTGAAAAGTCTGTGTGATTTAAAACTTCTTGACAACAGCTGTAGGTATCCAGATTCTTTCTCTCTTATTGGATGGTGCCTATTAGAGAAGATACAGCATGGAAACAGATAGCCTTTATCACTTGACATCCTGCCAGATCCTGGAACAAAAACTGTTCATGAAATCTTCAAATGAATTCTGCCCAACAGCAAGAAATGCTTTCTTCTTACACATTTGTACTATTCTGCTAGTGTGTATTTGTTAAACTTGTAACTGAACCTTTTGTGAGATAGCTGACTTTTCACATTGCTTTAGCTTCAAACCGTATGAATAGCCAAAATACACATAATATGTAGAACCAGGGCTTTTTTTGTCATAGAACGCTCAGAACGGAGTTCCGGCACCATTTTTGGATGGAACCTTGTAGGCTAGGCAAGGCGGGTTGTATGACAAGTGTGAGTTCCGGCACCTTTTCCTTTTTTTTTTTTTTAAGAAAAGCACCGTGTAGAACTATCTAAATTTCATATGTGGCAAGGACTCAATAGGCAGTTTTACAAGTTTCAGGTCATTTGGATAGGAGAGGATTTATCTTTCTGTATAAAGATTTCCAACTAGGAGAACAGCAGTCTTCTAAAATAGGGATTCCCACTCCTGGTCCATGGACTGGCATCAATCCTCAGCACGCCAGAAACTGGGCCATGCAAACAAGTAAAACCCCATCCACGGGATGCAGGCAGCATGTGAAACCCCTCCATACCCCTCCGGTCCGTGGAAAAACCTCTCTTCACAGAACTGGTCCCTGGTGCCGAAAAGGTTGGAGGCCTCTGTTCTAAGAGATACTAATCCAATGGTGGCATCCTTTTATCTTACCCAAATGTCAGACTTCTAACAGTAGACGTAATAAGGCAATAGTTTGTTACTAAATCAGTAAAAAAGGAATTCATTGCTGAACCTTAAAACTAAGGATTTTTTTCTGGTTTATTTTCCCTTACCTGTGCTGTAACCTGTCATCCAGTTTCTAATTGGAGGAGAGAGAAATTATGCTAAATGGTTTGGGTCTATGACATTCCAAACCATATTACAATAACTCTTTTTAAAAAGGCAGCAACTGATTCATATCCACTCAGGCTGCTGTCATTAAAACTCAATAGGAAGCTTGTCATTGATTTTTAGTTGCTCCATCTCCTACACTACCATTGACTGTTAAATGAAACCTTTTTTCTTATCATTACACAGCATATACACATTCATCCATGTATGTACATAAATCTCTTTCTGCAGCTTTATGCTACACCAGCAACTTCAGCATGGCTCAATAGTAATGGCATACCTGCATCTCCAGTTGCCTGGCCTTCGAAGGAGAACTCAGAGTCCACGCTTCCTCCAATCAGACAGTAAGAGATCCAACAAACTGGTAATATTCACAGTGCAAAACTTTCATTAGAACCAGCCGTGAGAGAAAACGACATGTAAGATTTTGACATTTTTTAAAACTCTGCATCAGAGAAATGGGGTCAACATAACTGGATTTGTATTACCTGATCTGCCCACACCTACCCCTTTAGTATCAAACAATAACTATTGAGCATTTTTAAATATTGTTACCAATTATTATCTTCCTTAGTAAAATTAGGTGGATTCCAGACTCTCAGGAGCATGGAACTCTGAATCCAGTTAACTCTGCAGAAGCCACAACTTTTTCACTTTTCTGCCATTCCGATGGATCTATCATCCTAGATTAGTTTAATTTAAACGGCTGTTGTGCCTGTAATGGCTACACTAAGGCACAATTCTTATGGCGTTGAATATGGCTTAATGAGTTTGACACGTCTCTGCTTTAACACACTGCTGTGCTTATGTCTCACACTGTTTGCTTTTAAATTAGAACATCTTGATCTGGTCTGTAAGCAGTCAGTTTCAAGGTGCTTTAATGCCTTTGGATCTAGCTTTAGAGTTCAAAAAATTACCAACTGAGTACAAAGACCTGTATTGATGGAATTCTAAAAAATGCATTTGAATTTCTGGAGATAGCTTTATTTGAGCTCTTAATCTCATTTATGCTTCCTTTCAGGCTCATAAAAGATGGGAGCATAGACTTGGTAATTAACCTTCCTAACAACGACACCAAGTTTGTGCAGGATAATTACCTAATCCGTAGGGCAGCTGTTGATGGTGGAATCTCTCTCCTCACTAATTTACAGGTATTTCTTATAGTCCCATTGCATCCCACAGGGTAACCCCAACTTGAAGGCCTTAATCAATGTCTGGCAGCATATTATTTTTAGATGTGGCCAGCTCATTGCTTTAGGGTTAGGGTTGTCCTTCTCCTTCTTCTCCTCCTTTTTTTTGGTAATCTGTATTGCATTTCATTATCTTGTCACCATTAGTTTTAAAATCATTTTTATTTAAGAGAGAGCAGACTGTGGCTTTTCAGAAAACTCATATCCATAAGATATGGCAAAAAGACTGAAACCGGACACAGAGATCTCTTCCCTGCTGGATAGCCTTAGGCAAAAGCTTCTCTTCCCCAAGCCTTATTCCTTAGCGGCAGTACAGGGACCTAATGACAGCAGCCTATTTAACAGAATTGCTGGTATAATTAGAACAAGACAATGTATGTGAAGACACACGATAGCAGCAGGGGAGAAACGTTACTGCTCTCTTCCCCTTTCTTCATTCCTAAGTTCCTGCTGTCTGTGAGAGCAGTCGACCTCTCTATCCCCCTCAGTGTTTGTCCTTCCAGGCAGTGCACACACAGCTCATCAGCATTTCAGAGAGAAAAAGAAACAGGAAGGAGATCATTCCTCCCTCTCCTCTCTCCGCATCCTGCCAGCGCCACTTTCTCTACCGCTACTTAAAAAAGGAAAGGACAATATGGGCACTTCCACGTAGCGCACCTTTCACACTCAAATTCCCCCAGCAATTTGAAATGGGCTGCCAATCTTTTTGCCCCCCCGCCCCCCTTTTCTGAATCCTGGGAATCTCATCAGCTTGTGCTCTTTTTTCAGTTAACCAAAAGGAGCGTGCAAAAAAAACAACCCAAACAAACCATAATGCAATCGGTATTTTGCTTAAACAAAGGAATAAAACAATGTCCTCCACTCCCCACAAAGAAGAAATGAAGTACATCGCTAGTTGTGCACATTATTTGCAAATGAACCTGAATGTTTTAATGGGATGAAGCTGCCCTATTACTCAGCCATGATTCCTAATATAGATCCTGTTAAAAATTAGAAAGTTAGCATGATGTAATGGTGTTGCAATCAGGCTCTCAATGCAGTACAGTACTTTCAATTTTGATTCAATGATGGCAGATGGATCAATATGTTAAAAACAAAATATACCGTACACATTTTAGGCTCTAGTAACTAGAACCACACCACTATGCTAGAATAATACAAATCTTCTCGATACAAAAGGAGAAAAAAGAATTAAGTCACCCATTGGCCTGATGCTTTACCTGTCTCCTTGATCTCTGACCAAAAAAAGGATAAACTATAACTCTTTTCAGTTTCACTTGAGGAAACCTGCCAGAATGATGAACACTTGCTGGGTGGAGAGAAAAGATAACTGATATTATGGCTGCAAAGATCTATAAAACTGCTAGATGGCAGCATAAAGATAAAAAAACCCTAATTTTGAACTGCCATCTAGTGGCCCCTGGCCCTTTAGGGGACTAACATGATAAACTTGGAGAATGCAGTAATAAATATTTCTCCAATGGGAAAATAGGCAAATCAAGGGCAGAAATAGGTAAACAAATCATTCATTCCGTCTGCATTGGAAAAAGAAAGATTATTTGGGTTCCACTGAGCTCATTGGCTGAATTCATCTTATGGCTCATCTGCTGAACTCAGCTCATGTTGAAAATCTCTGAACATGCTTTGAACTAGTAAAGAATCCTTAGCTAGCAAAGACCTAATATGTTTCTCATTGTGCAGGGAATGGGCAAAAGGGTTGGGAATTCTACATAACAACATAAAAACATACATACGTACATGTGTACATACATACCCATATACCTATTACATCCTACCATTTCTGAGTAAGCAACAGTAAGCAAAATTCAGAAAGGGAAAATTGGTAAAAAAGAAACCAAAGAATTAAGGGTATGTGATAAAAAATGAAAACAGAAAACAAATTAGTTTTCACCAATGCCACTTATATCTTTCTATATCCCTTCTTCCCTTGAAAAACATCTTGTTTCTTATTCAGCTCATAGTTTAACTTGAGCCAGAGAAAACAAAGCCTACAAACAAAAATGTAATTTATATGTTTATTTGAAATGTAGTAAGAAAATATGCCATCACTACAGCATAACAGTAAATATAATTACTCTTGAGAATTCTATCCCCTTTTCCCTTTTGGTCACAGGCTAGATTCTGTAGTGTCAGGCTAAGCACCAATGATATAGAGAAGCATGATTGTAATGGTACGGGGAAGTGAGCTTAGGAGACAAGGGAACAGCCACAGCTGGACAAGAGACAGATTAGCCCAGAAAAGGAATATGAACATGGCAAACATCTCCCTAGTTTCTTGAGATATAAAGGCAACAGGGGGAGAAATATATTTTCAGACTTTCAGGATTCTATTGATGTAACTTCAAAATAAGATAGAATTAGTTCAATCGGGTGGGTTTCCTGTCTAGACTATCTAGCAAGGTTGACATTAAGATGTAATTGATATATAGCAAATTCTCAACAATTGCTTTAATTATTTTATTATATATGTGTTTGCCACTTTGTGTTCAATTTGAACCTTTGGGAAAAAGAGACTGTACCTTTTGTTTGCTTGATTTAACCCAAATGAAGTCTCTCAGTTCTAAGCAAGTGGCATCCCTGGCTCACTGGATCTGAGCTTAGAACTTTAAGACCTGTGGTGGTACAGTGGTTAGAATGCAGTACTGCAGGCTACTTCTGCTGACTGCCAACTGCCAGCAGTTTGGCAGTTTGTGTCTCACCGGCTCAAGGTTGAGTCAGTCTTCCATCCTTCCAAGGTCCTTGGTAAAATGAGGACCCAGATTATTGGGGGCAATATGCTGACTCTGTAAACTGCTTACAGAGGGCTGTAAAGCACTGTGAAGTGGTATATACAGTAAGTCTAAGTGCTATTGCTATTTAGTAGGATTAGGGTATACCAGGAGAGCAGCCTAGAGAGGGAATGGATGGGGCAGAATAAAACAGTGATGGGAAATTATGTCCATATTGTGCCAGGAAGAGCGATACAGAAATCACTAAGAATTCAGCTCAGCTCAAAGGAGACTTTATTTAAACCTTTCAAATGTGTTAGTTGTAATAAATGCAACAAATCAGTCCTTCCTCCTTTCTCCCAGTACTCAGCCATAAGGATTATTGTGTAAATTGAACACAGAAAGGATTATCTTTTGCATCAGCCATACAATGGATTCTTTTAAATGGAAAAATCTGCTGAAAATAATGTATAAATTATGCTTAGATGGAATTTGCATAATTCTTATTACTTTGTTTTGTTAAACATTTGCACTCCTCATGGATTTTATGGTTTTAGGTAGCAAAACTCTTCACTGAAGCTCTCTACTATTCTGGAAAACTGGACTGTAAAAGCCTGTTCCACTATAGATGGTTGAATAGCAGCACTGCAGCATAGAAGAAACCATCTCCCAGCAATGAAGAAATTCCATTCCTGAATGATTTTTTTTATTATTCTGCAAATCCTAATTTCAATTAACATCTTTGCACCCAACATTTTATCTTCTGCTTTGGAACTCTATGCCAGCAGTTTTCCCAAACTGGATTTGTACTGCCAATATGGTAGCAATGATCAACATCATCTTTATCCACCGGTAGATTAAGGTTGCCACATCCAGGTGATAAGAATTGAGATGACTGTTATATTACAACAAAGAACTACAGAAAACTCTAATTCTATGCTGTACGGGTAATTTGAATTTTGCAACTTGGGTATGGCAACCAAAATAAATCATGATGATGATTATTCCAACATATTTCAGAAATAAAAAGGTTCTGTTTTTTTAACTTTATTCCTCTCTGGGCTGGCTTAATTCCAAAATACTTTGAAAATTGGTTAAGGATGTGAAAAAATAAAATCAGTAGCTGCTGTAACAGTTTTAATATTCTAAATTGTTAATTATTCTAAATTGTTAATTATAATAGATCTATATTCTTGCCTATTCTTCAAGAGTTTAAGGCAACTTGCAGAGGGATTTCTCATTTTATGTCCAGAGCAATCATCCTTTGAGGTAAATTGTATTGAAAGAGCTTGACAGGTCCCAAACACTCAGAGAGCTTCTATGACTCCCTGGTCTCAATCCAACATGTTAGCCAATAGCCTACACTAGCCTGATCTTGTATAGCAAAATATAATATAATAGACATTATATATGATATCACAGTCAGTAACTTGTTTTTTTTTAAAAAATAGAAGAATATGAATGTGATGGTAGAATTCTGGAGTAAACCACAGAACATAGAATACAGGGATGGAAGTGATCACAGAGATGTTCTAGTCCAATTCGCTGCTCAAGGCAGGAGACCTTCTCCTATCCCAGTCAAATGGTTGTCCAGCCTATTCTTGAAAACCTCTAGGGATGGAACACCCTCAACTCCAGGAAGTAAGCTATTCCATCAATTGTTTTCGCTCTCAGGAAGTTTTTACTTAGCTTTAGGTTGGATTTCTTTTTGATGATCTTCCACCCATTGCTTCTTGTCCTGCCTTCTGGTGCTTTGGAAAATAAGTCAATCCCCTCTTCTATGTGAGAGCCTCTCAAGTACTGGAAAACAGTTATCATGCCCTCCTCCCAAAAAACCTTCTGTAGCTCCCTCAACTGTTCATCAGTATTCCAAGTGTGATCTCATGATACAAAGTGGTATTATCACTTCTTGTGATTTAGATGCTGCCACTCTCTTGATGCAACCTGGGATTGCATTGTCTTTTTGGAATATAATGTGAAATCGCATAAGGTACCACAAATTCTAATTTTAATAAATAAGCTAAAGTAATTTCTCTTCCCCCCCCCCAGTCACTGTTTGCCAAGATTCCTTTGGTCAAAAAAGGAACAGGTGACTGATGCTGTTCCTGCTGGTTTGAAAATATTCCTCTGCTTTTCTTGAAGATTCACCTGGTATATTCCTTCAACAGTTGGGGACACTTTCAGAAAATTCACAAGGTGTAGTTCAGAGCCATCTTTTGAGTGTCATGTACTCTTAATCTATTTTCTTACCACCATGGCTCATTCTGAAGAATTTCTTGCCCTCTCTTTTACAGCCAGTAATCAGCCTTCTACCACTTGATTTACCTCAGCAATATCACAATCACTTGCTACTGAATATGATGAATATGACAGGAACTCTTTCAAATAAAAGGATGGCAATTCCAGCTTTTAGGTAACAGCTGATGACAGATAATACAGCTTCTTTTTGTTTGTTTTTCATCTTGAATTTGCTGTCTTCTATACATTTGAGGCCTGATCCCAATTTATCTCATGTTGCATGCAGTTCCCCCACAAGTCTTTTTTGTAATTAAGAACAATTCAAGTAAGAAGATTTGAACTTATGCCAATCTCACAAAACAAAGGGGAACAGAATCCTTGTTGCTGTTCAGTCATTTAGCCTTTTCCAGCTATTTGTATCTGGGAATATTTTTTCACTAGGATTTTCTTGCCAGTAACAGCTTCACTGAAGCCTTGTAAGCATACATGCATATTCCTTGTAAAAATGGAGAAATTTACATAAAATATGTATACTATATTACCAATATCTGTAGACAAGAATTGAAAAGATTCCTATTGAAATTCCATATCAAGTTAAACAGACCAATGAATGATCTTACATGTCCCTATTTTGTGACTTCTTTAAAGTATGGGGAGGAATAAGCTAATACACTATTGTCAATATTGGATATTTGCAAACCAGTTGTCCCAGAAAAAGGAGATCCAAGAGAAAGATTGTTTATAGAAGGGAATGAATAAAATCTATCATTTATTTGGCAAAGAGATGAGAGTTCACCTCAGCTGTAAGCAGCTTGTAAGATTCATCTATAAGGGAAAGGAAAGACACTTAATTCAATAATTAAAGATGCCTTATATGTCCCAGATCTCCTGTCAAGTTTGCTCTTAGTAAAATATATCACATTGAAAGGAATATGTTATAAAATTAAAAGGCAACTCATGTTATGTAACTGGGAAGATTGAATTACTCAGAAAAATGGTCTGTTTGAATTAGAAGATATATCTTATATATCTATCTTCTATATAACACACACACACATCTATCTATATCTATCTATCTATCTATCTATCTATCTATCTATCTATCTATCTATCTATCTATCTATCTGTATCTATCTGTATCTATCTGTATCTATCTATCTATCTATCTATCTATCTATCTATCTTCTATCTATCTATCTATCTATCTATCTATCTATCTATCTATCTATCTATCTATCTATCATCTATCTATCTATCTTATAGAAGATAAAGCCGCAGGAGGAAAAAAATGCAACCACAAAAATGGTATAGGTACACAATGGAACACACAAATTCTGATTCCGTTTATAAATTGGAGTGTTCTTATCTATACAGTTGAAGCCACATGTGAATCAGTCCAGTTGTACAGGCTACATAAGACCAAATGCAATAAGCCAATATATATGGAGATATACGAAGATACATATGGAAAAGAAAGAGGCCAATAGGCACTATATCTAATAGCGTGCATGATAATATTGTAAACCAATACATCTTACCACAGTTGAGGTGTAAATAAATAGTTCTCACATTCATAAACACTTTTACAAGATTTCCATTATGCTGTTTTATAAAAAGGAATTGTTGCACATCACCCAGAGTCATTTTCCATGAGATGGGCAGCCAAATAAATTTGATTACTAAATAAAATTAAATAAAAAGAGTGTGTACTCCAAATGTTCCAAGAGGTTCAAAGAAGAGATTTTCAAAGTCTGTCCTATATCACCAAGAGGAAATTGAAAAGATGTCAGTCTCCAAAGCAGACAGGACATGAGGTTGGAGCATTCAGACATCAAATATTGCAATTAGGGATATCAAGTAATTTACTGTTCTTAGTACAATCAGAATGGAGGAGGGAATATACATGGCTTAATTGCCTGAGCTGCATGCTACTTAGAGAGATCTCTTTCTGTGAATATAAAGCTGTCAGAGACTGACAGTTTCCTAGTTTCCATAAAGAATTTGAACTGGTTCATGAAACAGTTCTTTTGTGCTGTGTATTTCTCTGTCTGAGGACAATTGCAATCCCTTTCCACTGCTGTGGCAACTCTCTTTCTGGTAAGAAATAGTTAGCTAGGAGCTTTCTTGTAAGGGTGGTCCCCAAGTTAAGAATGAGTTCTGTTCCCTAACTTGAATTTGTATTTAAATTGTAATTTGTACTTACAAACAGACTGCCAATTACTAAAAATGGTTGATGGTGGTGTCCTTCCTTGAGCCAATGAACTGCAATGCTTCCAGGAAATGCTGAAAACTGCTAAAAACAGAAGGTACATTAAAAACACATGACTTCAGCATTTCCAAAAGCATTGTGTGGCTTCAGTGTTTTCTTGGCTCCAGCAAGGAGAGCTCTGCCCACCATTTTTAGTAACAGGCAGCCTGTTCATATCTAAAGATTGTCTTTCAATCAGACTTTCCTAACACAGAGATTGCCTATAATGCATTTCTTGAAAACAAATCTTTGTTATAATTATAAACCCTGCTACACTAATCATTTTCAGGTTGGATTTCTGCTCTCAGGACCACACAAGGGGAACACTTCAATCTCCCACCTAAAAGTCAAGTTTATTAGTTTTAGCATCCTTTGCTGACCTTTGCTTTTTCTGAGCTTTTCCTTGCCTGACCCCAGTTCTGCAGTTTGAGGTTGTCTATATTCTTTCATGTTAAATAAGAGGCATTTGTAATAGTGTGCAAATCTTATCAGTTTTATGTCAGGTACCTCTTTATCACATAACATGAACCCTTATCTGTTCCTTTCTCTGCTCTTTACTAGGCCAAGTAGTCTTTTGTAAAAAGAAAGACAGGAGCTACTACTATTTTACAGCTGTGCTGAAGCCTTTCTCTCTGCATCAAAAAGTATTCCTTAACTTTTAATACAGGGTAGAACTGCCTGGGTTTGTCAGTGCATGATGCTTGTTAAACTTGAATATTTTCCCCAAATCTCCAGATTGTAGGAAATAAATAGCTAGCATGAACTTCATAGTTAATCTCTAGTGTAATTTAAGTGCAAAACACTGCAAGATACATTTTGCATCAACCATACAAAGACATTTTCTTGATTTGCTTATTGTCTGTAGTAACATTTTCCAGGAAAGCAAAATGGAAGAAAGGAGTTGTAAATCCTGCTTACACCTAATCTTTCTTTACCTAAGCAGCTGAAGGTACTCAAGCAGTTTCTACAGTGTCCATAGCCTCTCACACAAAGGAGGAGGAAATTAGCTGAAAAAGAGATGAGGGCTGAATGCCTGCTAATAGCTTGTTAATTGCATGCCAGCACTGCCATTTTGTGCGAGTGCCAAACTTCCTGCAGGCACAGGTGCTCTCAGCACACTATCCATAGGTAATCACCTCTTTAATTATACGCTACACCAAAGTCTCTCTGGCAACAATAATCTTGCTGTTCTTTGTGGCCATCTACTTTTTGTTCAAATTCACACAGAAAAAAGGGGTTATTTACCTTTCTTTTGCCGAATGAAGCTGTACATTTTAGAAAAATCTTCCCTTCTTTTGCATAAGCAATATTGAGTACTGAGGAAAAGAACAATTTCTTTGTCCTCTACTAGTGATCTAAAATTGTAGCTGTGTTCCACCACCTCCTCCTTCAGGAACATGGGCTGAAATGTTTGTCATCATAGATGGTGTGTAAATAATGTTATATAAGAGGAACAAACTTTATTCAATAACACTGAAATTTATTCGAAAGAGGATTTAAAACTCATAAGTTACTAGAAGGATATGGAAACAGATAAGATACTATACATTCAAATCAATGTTTGATGTTTTAATAATTAAAAGGACCATACGCATAATTAACCCAAAGAGTGATTTGGATAACTTTAATACACTTACAATGGATTTACAAAAGACAAACTTAAGGTTTTGAAATAAAATTCTAGGACATTATTTGAAGGAATTAAAACCAAGATAGTTAAAAGTACAGGGAAAGAATATAAAGTTGGTTTATTTCATCAAGATTAAAACAGATATGTAGTGGTCTCTGCTAACTCTTAATGGACCTTTGCTAACTAGGAATGAATGACCAGGTTTTTACATTTTGGTAAGATAAGATATAAGAAAAAGAGCATTTGTTGTATTTTAAGAGAGGGAGATATGTTACTAAATATAAATATATTTCTTTTCTATTTTTCTTCCTATATTTTCTTTTGTACATTTTCTGGCATTAGTTTTTATCTTTTCAATTATAATTCAATTATAATGTTTAATAAAATTATTATTTAAAAGAAGATGGCAATTGGGACCAACAATTCTATCACTAAGCAACACAGCTTAGTATTAAGCACAGTATTACATGACTATACCATACTCACAACAGCATTTGTGGCCGTCCCAGTTACCATAGTTAGGTGAATGGTTGCAACCTCCAGTGGTCACATGATTGCCATTGGCAGCCTCCTGCCAGTTTCCCATTGACTTTGCTTCTTGGACACCATTGCAAGTGGTGATCATATGACTACCAGATACCATAATTGTGAGCCCGTTGCCAACCACAATCAAATGACTGCAGAGACACTACAGCAACTCCAACTATAAGAAATGCTATAGGTCTTTCCATTCAGTGCTGCTGTAACTTTGAATGATTGCCAAACAAATTATCATTTGAGAATTCTCTTTAAAGTTTTCTCTAACTGTTGAATATTCATCCATACAGTGAATGATTGTTCTGCTAAATAAGAAAACAGCATGTCATTCTAACTTTCTATGAGGTCTCAAACTCCTGTATCACAGAATCCTGCAATGCTCCAAATGTCCCCTTTTCTAGTTCTGCTAGTTCCTAATAAGAGGCATGAAAATGTTCTTGTAGAAAGCTTTAAAAACATACAGCCAGGAATTTAATCATTTTTTTTGTTCTCTGTTAATTAAAAACAGAAGAACCTTCTGACTTCATCCTAATCTAAACTAAGCTAATCAACATATATGACAATAGAAAAATCTGCCTACCGTATTTGTTCAGATCGCCTATCATACTGAATGGGAAGTTTGTTCAGCAATTTAGTTGGTTGCATCATCCTCTTGTAAATCATCAGACAATGATTACAATTGCCAACATCATTGTTTCACAAATAGAAAAATATAACACAACTATCTCCAGTTATTCATCTGCAATCACAATGAAGATAGTAATACACTTCAAAAATGTGCACATTTCACATAAATAACCATATCAGTATGCTTCCCTTTTATTTATTTAAATAGCATACATTTCTGCTCCCAAATCTGAAGTATTCTTCAGCGAGACAGAAATCATTTTGTAAACCTAGCATTATTTCCGAGCCAGTTTGTTGGTTAAATGGGTAAACACTGTAAATACCTCAATACTGAAGTTCAATATTTTGTAACAGTTGTCACATACAGTGCATTCAGAAAGTATTCAGACCCCCTTCACTTTTGTCAATTTTGTTATGCTGCAGCCTGACTCTACAATTGTGGAAATTTCTTTATTTTTCTCATTAATCTACACTCAGTACCTCATAATGACAAATTTTAGAATTTTTTGTAAATTTATTCAAAAGAAAAAACTGAAATCTCACATTAGCAAAAGTATTCAGATCCTTCACTCAGTGCTTTGTTGAAGCACCTTTGGCAGCAATTATAGCCTTGAGTCTTTTAACATTTATAAATGTCCAGTTGTTTTGTGCAATCCTAATCTTTTAATTTACACATTGCTATTTTTCTGCTTGAGAAACATCTAAAGCATTTTTCAGTGTTAAATCACACTCTTAGTCTTCTTGTTATTACCTTTCCCAAGCAAACAATTAAAAGAATCTTTCAAGAGCCCAAATGCATAAGTCTGTGCTAATCATTTAAAACCAGTCACATTTCTCCTTTCTGTTCTTTCTGCTATCTATTGGTGTAAATTACTTGAAAACCATTTTTGATAGTAAACTGCTGTGTCTGTTTAAACTCCAGACTGCTTGTCTCCAGAGTTGTTACTTGTGTTTTGAGCGGGAAGTATTGCTTTAATTCCATTGGCTGCCACCTAGCGGTGGTCTGTATTAATAGAAGTTTAGCAGCAGTTCATGCTGCTTCTGTATTAACTTAATAAATGTGTTGTTGTTTTTCACCACCGCCTTGTCAACGCCTCACCGATCCCGATACTTAACACTTTCCTTATATTTTTCATACATAAAGATATGTGTACAATAAGCTTACAAGACTACCTAAGTTAAAACAAAATGGATTTTGTTTTCTTCCCTAAGGGTGGAAGACCGGGAAACAAGCTTCCTGCAGTTGCTTCTGCTCAAGTTGGCCTGGCCTGAAAGAAGTTGTAGTTTTCTGTGGCCCTTGGGAAGCTCATTTCCTTTCTGACAAATATTCTTTCCATTTGGGTAGAAGAGATGCTTTTTCTAATCTTTCCCCAGATTAGAAGGTATTCTCTCCCTGCACTGAAATTTCAAAAAGTTAAGTTTTTTAAGCGCCACACCTAAAGAAACCTTCATGTGGACCATATGGGTTTCAAGGTTTTCTTTTCTGTCTACAACACAGCTGAACAATAAATACAGCCAGAAATGCCTAGAAGGAGAGAGAGAGAGGAAGAAGTTGAGAGGTAATAAAAAGAGAAGCCTCAGCACTATAGAGTGAAAGACAGCAATTAAACTCATGTATTTTGCTCAGGAAATCAATAGTAAATGATAGCAAAGGCAATCTTATTGGATTGGAGCCATCTGTTCTATGTAACACCTTCTGATGCCTCGTTCTTAAGAATACAGAATAACAGTCCAACCCCCTGCTCAGGCAGGAAAACCTAAGATGCATTCATATGTAAAATATGATAAAATAATCATTTCTCTGACTACTGGTAAAGTAGTTAGGTCTTTCATTTTCAGAATCAGAAATGCAGTCTTGCCTCAGATATTTAGAGTTAGTTGTTTCACATTATTTCTGTTATTTTCTCCCTAGCTTGAGATTCTGCCTTCTTCCTGGAGGCAATCATTTTGCTCCACACCATTGTACATAAAATATTTATTATAACTGATATGGAATAATCATTGTATGGTTCTTAAAAACTCTTAAAGTGAAAGCAGTTCTGATATTGATTTCAACCATATTCTTTTCTTCCAATTACTGCAATAACTCTTCCTGACATACAAATAATTGAATGAAAACATAAAAACAGTAAAACTGTACTAGATCATATTAATCATTACAGATGTTGAAATAATTGAAATTTGGATTCAAATGTCTTTGACCAAAATTTTTAAGCAAAGAAAGAAATGCTTAGAATTTATTCAAGCTCTGGAAGGCCAGGCCTTCCCTATCAGCATTGTCAGCCATTTCATTGGTGACTCAGGTTTCTCTCTGGAAGCTTAGTTGAAATTACAGATTTCTTACAGAGACTCATTATCACCAACACCTTTTCTTATTGTACTGATTCCTCTGTCAACAAGACTGAACAAGTCAAGCCAAACATCAGAAACATCTGCCAGGCTATCCCACCTCCTTTACATGAATGATCTGAAGCCATATAGAAAGACACAATCTGAAATAGAATGCCGGCTGCACAGTGTCTGAACATACATCCAAAATATTGCAAGGAAGTTTGGACTTGATAAATGTTCCACTCTGACTATCAATGGGGGAAAAATAATGAAAACTGAGGTATCAAGATGCCTTAATATCAAGAGCCATGATGAAGACCATCACTACAATTACATTCTACAAGCTGACAACATCAAGTATATTGAGGTCAAGAAGGTTACATCATGAGAAAATGAAGAAAATCCAATCCAAACTCAATGGAGGAAATACCATCAAGGCAATTAACACCTGGGCAGTTCCAGACATTAGATACACAGCCGGAATAGTGGAATAGCCTCAAACAGAACTAAAAACCCTGGATAGTAAGACCAGAAAAACAATAATTAATCATGCCCTTCAATCAGATCATGATATTGATAGGTTCTACTTACCAAGATCTACATAGGATGTTGCAAGTATACCAGACAAGTGGAAAAGAAAAAAAGAACATTGGAAGAATATTTGAAGGACAGTGAAAAAGATGCACTGAAGCTAGTATATTGTGATGGTTTAATGAGTACTGGACATACCAAACTGGCCTAAAAATAAGAACAAATGAAGTATATAAAATATAGAAAAGGAACTCATCAAATTTGCAGGTGACACCAAGCTAGGGACAATAGACATCACTTCAGAAGACAGGCTCAAAATACAGAAAGATCTTGACATATTGAACACTATCCAATAAAATGCAATTCAGTAGTGAGAAACATAAGGTTTTTCACTTAGGTAAAAACCCCCAAATGCATACATATAGAATAGGTGGTACTTTTAATAGGTCAGTATTGGAAGAAAGAGGAACTGCCGACCATAGAAGAATGGACTTTAAAGGTTTCTGACCTGGCAGAGATGGCAAAGATTTCGGCTTATTTGAAAGATCACTCGCAAGAACGTTATATTATGGAATGGAGAAAATGGATTGAGTATATCCAGAACAAATACAGGACTAAGAAGTTTCATGTAGCATTTGAATAAGTCTTCCTTCTCTTTTTCTTTCTTTTTTTCTTTTTTCCCCCCTCTCTCTATATATTTAATATTATTAAGTTTTGTATTATCCTATATAAGCTAGAGAGTGATAGATTTTAGAGTTTATGGTTGTTAGTATATGGTTGTTTATGATTGTTTTTTTCTATACCTTGTATTTAGCTCTGGGAAGTCGGGGGGGGAGGGGGAGAGGGGTAGGGAGGGAGGGATAGGGGAGGGGAGGGGGGACTGTTAAAGATAAAATGTATGTTAAAACTTTTCAATAAAAAAAAAGAATAGGTGGTACCTGGCTTAACAGGATCTAGGAGTCTTAATGCAGGGCTTTTCAACTGGTGGTACGCATACCACATGTACCACCGGTGGTACATTGGGACCTGGCAGGTGGTATGCAACCCTGCCCAGCCTAGCCAAATGTAGCAGGGGGAGGAAACTAGTTAAAGCGGCGCAACACAGGACTTGCCATGAGAGTCCTTAGGAGCTGCAGGGTTGCTGGGGTGAGACAAAGGCCACAGGATTGGCACTTCTGGCTCACCTGGAAGAGAAAAGGAGGAGGAGGGTGGAGACAGGAAGGCAGTTTTGGCAAGAGAAGGAGAGAAAAAAAGAAAGGGTAAGAAGAGAAAGGGCTTTTGTCAGAGAAGTGGTGAGAGAGAGAGAATGAAAGGCTTTGGGGGAGGTGTATGTCTGTGAGAGGTAGAGAGAAAAGGCTTTTGGGGGAAGTGTGTGTGTGTGTGTGTGTGTGAGGCAGAGAGGAAAGGCTTTTGAGGTGAAGTGTGTGTGTGAGAGGCAGAGAGGAAAGGCTTTTGGGGGAAAGTGTGTATGTGTGAGAGGTAGAGAGGAAAGGCTTTTGGGGGGAGGTGTGGTGTGAGAGAGCAAGGGACCTTTTGCAAGTGAAGGATGAGAGAATGAGAGTGAGTGAGGGGCTTTTGTGAGCAAAGGGTGTGTGAAAGAGGGGGGACTTTTGCAAGTGAAGGGTGAGAGAGAGCGCAAGAAAGAGACAGCAAGGGGCTTTTGCGAATAAAGGGTAAGAGAGAGTGAGAGCGAGAGTGAGGGGCTTTTGCAAGAGAAGGGTTAGGAGAAAGAGAGAGGAGAGGGAGAGAGGAAGAAGGGTTGACCAGCCACCTGACCATCAAGGTAGTGGTACATATTAATAAATACAGAGAAATTCATCATACATTTGTCAGTGCAAAGTGATTCAGCAAAGGAACCGCCACCGGTACTTTTTTCCTTTTTTTTTACAGTTTGTAATATTTTATTAGATTATAGAATAATATACAAAAATACAAAAGCAAATACTAGGACACACTGGGGAGGAAAAATGGGAAAAGTGAGGGGGAGAATGGAAAAAGAAAAGAAAAGGCATTGACTTCCAAATTCCTCTGTTGCAGTAGCAGGAAGCATTAACACTGAACCTCAACTTTTTACTTTTCCATAATATTATAAACTAGACATTTCTATAACAACCAATGAATCTAACCAGTAAAACTGAAAATCCCCCCCCTTTTATTTAGTCATCAAGTGTTTGACATCTTGCTAAGCACTGGTGGTATTCAAATACTGATGTTACAATCTGTGAAAAGGTTGAAAAGCCCTGTCTTAGTGGACAATCACTTAAGTATGAGCCAGCAGCATGCTGCAGCTGCCAAAAGAACCAGTGCTGTTCTGGGCTATATCAACAGAAGGATAGTATCAAAATCATGCACAGTATTAATACCACTATATACAGGTAATTCTCAACTTACAACAGTTCCTCTAGTGACTGTTTAAATTTACAATGGCACTGAAAAAAGTAATTTATGACCACTGCAGCATCCCCATGGTCATGTGATCAGAATTCAGATGCTTGGCAACTGAGTTGTATTAATGATGGTTGCAGTATCCCAGTCATGTGCTCACATGTCAAGACTGATTTGCATTTTCACCTATATTTGTTGGCAGCTTGACAAAGAAAAGGGGGGAGGGGATAAAATGCAAGGGTGGGGGCAGTTGCATCTGAGCATTGGCTGTTCCTGTGAGAGAGTACCCAACCCAAGGAGATATCGAGCAGGTGGACTAGTGTGGCTTGTTGGTTTCTCATAACAAAATGAACAGAAGTGATTGGTGGACATAACAAATCGTGAGTGGCCCACAGGGAAAGAGAGGAATTAACTATGCTCTGGAAATCCAGAGCTGGTTTTGCTTTGTCTGTGCTGATATGGTTTATTCAGTAAAGTTTGTACTCTTGATAAAATAATGTCCCAGGAGTTTCTTTTTCTGGATTCATCACCTTTTGTGACTTTCTGACAAGCAAAGTCAATGGGGAAGCCAGATTTATTCAACAAGCAAGTTATTAACTTAATAACTGCAGTGATTCATTTAGCAACTGTGGCAAGAAAGGTCATAAAATGGGACAACACTCACTTAACAACAGTCTTGCTTAGCAACCAAAATTTTGTGGTCAGTGGTGATTGTAAGTTGAGGACTATCTGTGCTGCCTTTGTTGGACTACACTTGGATTACTGTGTCCAGTTCTGGTCACCATGATACAAAAAAGATCTTGCGACTCTAGAAAGAGTGCAGAGATCGCAACAAAGATGATTAGAGATCTGGAGGCTAAAACATAAGGAGAATGCTTGCAGAAACTGGATATTTCTAGTCTAACAAAAAGAAGGACTGGGGTAACATGATAGCAGTCTTCCAATATTTGAGAGGCTGTCACAAAGAAGAGGGGAACAACCTATTCTCCCAAATACCTGAAGACAAGACAAGAAATAACAGATTGAAACTTACCCAAGAGAGAACCAACCTAAAACTAAGGAGAAATTTCCTGACAGTGAGAACACTTAACCAGTGGAACAGCTTGCCTTCAGAAGTTGTGGGTGCTCCATCACTGGAGGTTTGTAAGAAGAGGTTGGACAGCGGTTTGCCAGGATTGTTATAGGGTCTCCTGCTTGACCAGGGGGTTAGAAGACCTCCATGGTCTCTTCCAACTCTGTTATTCTGTATTCTGCAAGAGTACAGACATTTACCTAGTCTTCAAATCTGGGTTTTCTTTAGCTTAGGGAAAGGCTGAAGATTCCGTATGATTAAGTATCCAGAAACAAATCCCACAACTAGATCAGTAGACATTTGAAATCAAAACTATTCATTCCATGAAGTGTAAAAGGCGACTATTTTTAATGCATTGCTAACATCTCCTGAGTAATTCATTATTTTATGTTTTAATGGCATACTTCTTTTGTGGTTTATTTGTCCAGTCAGCTGTTGTGAGTTGGTGAAGGTCATGTTTTAAATAAAATGGAAAAGACTTATATCCAGTTTTAACTTCAACTAATTATAGCTCATCAAATGTCACTCTGCACTAATTGATGCTGGTAAGGTTTATTGAGCTAGCATTCCTTTGTCATTACCTGCAATCATTCTGCTGTCCTCTGGTATGCGGCTTTTGCTAAGGAGTTCTTCTATATTTCCCCAAGGGCATACTGGAAAAAATCCCTTTTCTTGTCTCTGCTTCTATACTATTCCACTTTGGTGAAACAAAATAATATTAAGAAAATAGACAACAAGAATTATTTACGAGGAAAGGAAAGACAAAACCTGAGGGCATTACAATCCTAAAAGGAGAGCAGGAGGAATACAAAATATAAAAGGTTACCAGTTGCCTTCCGGGTGAGATTCAAAGTACTAGTAATGGTATTCAAAGCCCTACATGGCAGGGGTCCGGAGTACTTGAGGGAACACCTGCTGCCAGCATCGACTTCCCTCCGCCCTGTGCGTTCCCACAGAGAGGGCCTCCTCAGGGTGCCACCGGTCAGAGAATGTCAACTGGTGGCCCCCAGGGGGAGATCCTTCTCTGTGGGCGCCCCGGAGCTATGGAATCAGCTACCGGTTGAGCTCCGGACGGCGCCCGACCTTCGCACCTTTCACCGCGAGCTAAAAACACACTTTTTTGAACAAGCTGGCCTGGCCTGATGAGGGGATTGGGGGGGGTTTGTTACTGAATTATTATTTTATTAGGTTTTAAAGATGTATTTTAGTATGTGGGCATTTATTTAATCTTGTTTTAACTTTTGTAATCTGTATTTTTATTCTTGCCCTGTTCACCGCCCTGAGTCCTTCGGGAGAAGGGCGGTATAGAAATATTATTAAATTAAATTAAATTAAATTAAAATATAAAAGGTGAATACATGACTGCTATTGTAAGTTATACTGACTTTATATACTTTATAAAGTATATACTTTTATATACACTTTCTACGTAACTCTTAATTGCCAAAGAAGAATGTAAAATACTTCAGGTTATTTAAAAATGGAGAGAAGTAGAGTAAATTTGGCCATTGCTGTACAGAAGGATAATAGAGAATATAGAATAATTACATAATTGATATTAATTAATAAGGCTAGAGAATATTTACAAATAGTACAGAAGGATACAGAAGCATAGTTGTTGCAAGGATTAAACAGCAAAAAACAAATGTCTAGAATAAGCAGGAACAAGCCAGTAGAAAAAACTTGTACTCTCCCCCTCCCTGCTTTGCAACAAATCATAGTTTACCATGGCCTGATGGGACGGGGTGGGATTTTTATTAATAACTTCAATTTTAAATTTGTATTATTTATGGGCATTGTTTAATCATGTTTTAATAATTTTAATTTTAATTTTTGTATCTAACTTTTATGTATTGCCCTGTTCACCGCCCTGAGTCTCTTGAGAGAAGGGCGGTATATAAATTAAATAAATAAATAAATAAATCAGAATAAACAGACTGTGCTTTTTTGTGGCTTTCCCTCTAAGTCAGATATTGCAAATAATATTCAGTTAGTTTAAGAAGAACAAGGATACAACAGTGCTTCAACTATAGATTCATTGAATGAAGGTTCTGATCACAATAATCATGGGGAGGAGGAATGTAGGTGCAATAAATGACATTAATTCTATTCAGGTATTTAGTCTGATATATATGGCAATACAAAATATCTAAAGGGTCAAGAAACTTATATCATTTCCTCTCATCATCTTGCATCATTTTTTCTACCTCAATTAAAGGCAATGAAAGTGGTATAGTCATCCCAATCTCTTACACCAGAGGTTGAAACAAAATTTAGCTTGAGGTCTGCAGCTGGCCACACTCTCAAAAACAGTTGGGCTAAGACTAAAAAATAAAAGAAAGTTGAATTTGAAGAAAAACTACATTTTTAAAATTTAAATTCCCTATAATCTCTCTCTCTCTCTCTAATTTATATGGTCATCCGTCTCACAGAAAGTGGGCAGCACAAAACAAACCAGTAAAATAGGGCAACAATTATTGAAAACTCTTATAATTATTAAAAAGAATTATAAATTATAAAAGCAGAGCTAAAACAGGAAAAGAAAACAATAGATGGAGGGATATCATTGATAACAGAGCCCCCTCATGAGTTCACCCATTCCCTGGGGTCCTCAGGCCTGCTGGTATAAGTAGACCTTGAGGGATTTTCAGAAGCTCAGGAGTGATGAAGCCAACCTTATCTCAGGGGAGAAAATTCCACAATATCGGTGACACAGCAGAAAAAGCCCACTACCTAATACATTTTTAATATAATATGTTATTATTTTGTTTACTTATTTTGTCCTCTTGACACATTAAAAAGTACAGTTTAACAATAACTAAGATCCCTCTTTCCTGCACAAGTAGGGTTCTTAAAAATCAAGTTGAAAACTGGAATAGGGATGCTGTCTTGGAATATTTGGTTCCTGTTCCAGATGGGAAGTTTAGCAGAACCCAGATCAAAGTGCAATTTTTCTTACATTAGAATAGTTAAAGGAAAAGATAGACAAGAATCAGTCTGAATGTCAAGCTGAGAAGGGCAATCAAAATACAGATGACTCAACTTGTAACAATCAAGATGAGGTTCACAAGGAAAATCAAGATCCAGGCAACCAACCCATTTAAACTCTTAATCAGAGGGTCGAAGAACAGGATGCAAGGGAGACAATTAGAGGAATATGCAATACAGTATTTCCACCAACAGGCTGTTTTTGAGTATGTAATGTAGCATTTGCTTGAGATGTGTGGTTACTCAAGAGCAACTTCTTTTCATAATTATTTCTTTCTCTTGGGCTTGGGAGATAGGTCCAAGATACTGGTTCTTCTCTGCTCCTTATATTGGGGGATGGATCTGCAGATTGAATGTTTTCAAAGACTTCCTACTGCTAATTTTCCTCTCTGTTTTTTGTCTATCTCTTCAAAGCAACCTAAGAAGGCCCTCATGCACAGAATGGGTGATACTGAATTTAATCATAAAAGGATGCCCAGAAATATATTCTATAGCCCTGTCAAAGACTGATAGATTCTGTCACTTCTGCTTTTTTTCCTTCTATTCAACTATTTCTTTGGGCACAATTATTGTTAATAAAATTATAAACTAGAGAATGGACAGATTATATACAATTGCTGAGTCATAGAACTAAATTTAGGACATTCAGATAGAATGAATAAGGAAGTGATTCAGCATGTGCGTGTGTGCGCGTGTGAGCGCGCGCACGCACAGAGAAAGAGAGAGAGAGAATTTCTTCAAAGGACACAATTTATGGAACTCAACTATCATAGAAAATAGATAACTATTGTGTTTCCTGAAAATAAGACCCGGTCTTATTTATTTATTTATTTATTTTGCCTCCAAAAGAGGCACCAGGTCTTATCTTCAGGGGTTGTTTCCACAGTCTCACCTCGCAGCAGTAGCATCTACAACCCTACCCAGCCAGCCCACTTCTATGGCCACTCACTGCTGCTAGCCTCAGAGGCCTACAGGAAATGCCTCTGCAGCTGAGAATGGAGTGCTGGATTCAAGCAAAATGGAGGCTCTGGGTGACATGTGCGAGTGGTGGTGAGCGGCTATAGAATTGGGCTAGCGAGGCAAAGCAGGTGTTGATTCATGGGAGGCATGGCTGAAACGGTAGCCGGGGTGCGTGGGGCAGCTCCACCTCCCTGCTTGATTTTTAGGTTAGTGTCTCACCCCAAAACTAGGGCTTATTTTGGGGATAGGGCTTATATTAGGCCAATCCCCAAAAATCAAGCTAGGGCTTATTTTCGGGGGCAGGTCTTACTTTTGGGGAAACACAGTATTAATAACTTTAAAAGGATATCAGACAAACACATGGTTCTTTAAGTGTTCCCTACAATTACTTTCAGAAAGCAACAAATAATTTCAATGCTAAGGCTGGATTCAAGAATATCTGCAAGAGAGGTAAAAAAAGGCAAGATGGCCAACATAACATATGCTTGATCTCTGCCTAAATCAGTCAAGGGTCCATTCAGAAACCTCAGTGGCTGAGACATTTTTGTAGAAAAGGACAGTAGACTTGGAAAGTATACTTTATGGCCAGTAAGGCATTTCTGACAGTTGCAAAATGTCACACCACCAGCCTGCAGTCACATGACTGTGATTTGGGTTCTTGGCAATTTGTTTGAACTTAAAATCAGTTGCAAAGCAGCCCACAATCACATGATTTTCATTTGCAATCATCTCTGCCAACCTTCCCAGAAAACCAATGGGAAGCTGGCAGAGAAGTTTGCGAATTGCTGCCAACTGCCCAGAGAATTCCCTCTCATCTCTGGAGCCTTGCTGAAAGAGTTCCCTGCCAATCCAGGCCTGCTTATATCTCGACAGCTGAAAGCCAAGCAGGCACACCTTTTAAAATCTTTTTCTCCATGCCTCTGTGAGTTCTCCACAAAGGAAGGGAGAGAAGGGTCTCAAGGTCTGTGCATGCCTGAATTTCCAAGCCCAAATCCCTCTCCCCTCTGCCTCCATGCGCTTTTGCTCTTGAAGTTCCACCTGCTGGGAGGGAATCTCCATTTTTTACCCATAACTGAGAGGTCTTAGCTCTCAACGGGCTGCCTGCCAGAGAACCTGCTAGGGAGCTGAGATGTCTTCCTGGCAGACAGCCTCTTTTGTCCCATCCACTGAATGACCCAGGAGACATTTTAACAGTCACAACCGGAAGTGCCAAGATTGTGGTTGTTGAATGAAGCAGTTATTTGGACATCTCATATAATGTCCACTTCCTCAATGATTGAAGTTCTGGTTTGAATGTGGTTGTAACTTGAGGACTACCTGAAAAAGCAAGAAAGTTCAATATGTGAGGAGGGTGTTGATTATGTTACTTCTGTTCCTCTCCCATCACTGTCCATTTATAGGAATGACTTTGAAATGGTGGAACTACCTTTTTGTGGTCATACTTTTTACAGTTTAAACTTCTGGGAAATCAGGAGTTTAAATTACAGGAATCTCCAAAGAAAGGTGGGATTGTCTGTGTCATCCTTAACATGCAGAGGGCAAAGTAGAAGGAGCACTGTCAATGGGCAAGGGAATGCTTTCCTCCTTTTCACACATACAATTGGCATTTTACAGAAAGATCTTTAGTCTTGAACTTAAACTAGCAATTGAAGCAATAGCTGCAATCTTGGTTACAAATAAACTGTTGAAATCAATTGACTGCAGGGTTACTGAAGCAAACAGCCTAGGATTAAAAGCCTAGACCTTCTTCACATTTGCTTTAACATAAAGCAATATGCCCTCACTCCAAAGCACAGCATGGAAAAGACAAGTGAGAAATAGACAGCAGTTGTTTCGTAACTAATTTTGTTCAATTCCTATATGTGAGCATTTTTGTGCCCGTGAAGGGAATGTTTATGTCAGCTTGGAAGCTCACAGAAACTCTTTCTTCTTGTCTTGATTTTTGTAAAGTCAGTTTTCCTCATACATTGGATTTTTCTTTCTGGGCAAAATGCCAAGTCATGTGAAGAAATTCAGAGCTGCACGTGAGGTCCATCTGAAGCAGCATCGTTTTGCCTTGTGGAGTCATCTTGAGTTAGGGTGAAGGAGAACTTTGATGTGAAATATCTGGCTGTTCTGCTAGAAGTCTGCTGAAATAGATATGGATCCCAAATTCCTGGGTCCTTGGCACTTAATAAGTAGCTTTGAAGATCATTTTTAACTAATGTAAAGCATCCCTTTGAGGTTTCTACAGCTTTACTGCTCGGATATTGTAGTTGTGTTTCCTTTAGCAACTTTAGAGGACCTTTCTATGCAAGTCTTTAAAAGCTATTTGCTAAATCAAGGAAGTAGATACCCTCATTCTCTGTTATCTGACAATCTGTACAAATGTACAGTATGTGATTGTATAACCATCATAGGCTGCTATTTCTTGAGATCACAGATACGGTAGTTTTGTGTGGTCCTTATTTTTAGGGAAACTGACACAGAGAATGTAGATTGGAACCTCCTAACCTTTGCTTTATGTTCTTTTCCAGGTTTTGCCATGGAGTTCTTAGTTTAAAATAGGCAGAGAAAAATGGCATTTATTAAAAATGCATTTTGTGAAAAATGCTCACAAAAATATACAGGAAAGAATGTAATTTAACTTTTTGAAAAAGAATAAATAGGCACATTGGATGAAATGGACTTACTGCCCTACATGCTACCAGTGATAGACAGATCTGCCTTAACCCCAACTTCACTTGATTTGTCAATTCTCTCTCCCACCCCAACATTAAGCTCAGTTTAGTACATTTCTACCTGAACAATTTAAAAACTGTTGACATAACTTTTGTCTGAATTTCTGCTGCATTTCATTTTTGTATGAACTTTTCTTAACATTTTTTTTAAAAAAACCAATTTGAATATGTGCTGATTCAGTCCAGATTTTATCTCTCTCTGTATATTTTGGGAACGAATGGGTCTGACTGAAGAAATGTTCACAGAGAATCTTCATAGAGAAAATGTAACTCAAAGGAGTTATTTTAATTAAATATAAGGTGGCTAATAATGTTTTCTTTCTTTTGCTTATTTTACAAGGAAGGCATCTTATATTTAGATAAGAACAGCTTCTGAACATTCTTTAAATATTGCCTACCTCTGACAGGAAAACAGAATAAGAGAAATAATTAGCACATACTGAACTCTCATGGAACTTCTGCTTAAATGTTAATGTTTATCCAGAACTAGAGAGAGATACTTCAGAACAAGATTCAATTAACACAGTTAATATTATTTTAGCTAGAGGAAGAACACAGGGTTCAACTTAAATTGAAACTACTGTGCACATTTTGGGGATGGGGGGAGCTTAAAACCTTACCCCCGGTTGCTTCAGTTCTGAACTGTCTTGCATGCAAGTTTCAAAAAAGTAAAAACAACCTCCACGGATGTCAATGGAGATCTTTTTTCATTTTTTGATTGAGAACCATATGCCTCTGCCAATTAAAATAAAACAGGTTGGCTATATGGTATATAATTAATGTGTGCTCTGATCCTATCAGTGAATTCATATCACAGAGTTAGGAAAGGTCTTTTAAGCCATCTAGACCAACTCAATATAGAAATGGATCCCAATTAAAGCATCTCAGCCAGATGGCTGCCTAGTTTCCTGGTTTGTAAGGACTGAGACTGCCAAGTGAAAACTCATGGTTTTTCTGGTGAGCCAGAACTGTTATCTAAAGAACTTCCAGCTGCCTCCCAAGGCCATCATGAGACAGGCCAAGTATCTGTTAACCTAGAGTGGCAGGAGGAAAAAGCCTAGAGCTTATACTCTGGAACATGTGCATGCACACAGATCACATACCCAGAGAATCCCCACACTTTATTGCATTGTGGTGGATGTTACCTGCTCAGTTTGAGGCTTCATTCTGGTCTTCAGTCAAGATTTTAATCTTGTCAGATCATTTATTAGGATCTGCTGCCAAGTCAAGTGCTCAAGAAGTGCTTAAGTGTCGGGAGAGCTGTGTTTTATTGCTGAGCCCTGATTTGAAGCCAGGTGTGCCTAAAATATGATCAGTGAAAGAGATCCCACCCTGCTTCTCTGGATAATGCTTACAATGTTAAATCATAGTCTAGAAAGATTGTTTTCTAACATTCAGTTGGAATCTGTCTTATTCTAAGATAAATACATTATTTTTGAGAATATATCCCAGAACAAAAAGAACAGCTCTGGATCTTCTTCTGAGTGATAATCTTTCAATTCTTTTCAGAGGCCCACTTAGTCTTGTGGAAAAAATATTGTAGTAGGAGTTCACCAAACTAAATCTGAGCCAGCAATGTGATGTGGCTACAGAAAAGGCAAACACAATTTTAGACATCAACAAAAGGACTCTTAATTTTCAAATTTCCAAATCATGGTGTCAGGTCCCCAAATAAATGTGTTGCTTTTCTTTCAATCATCTATATGCATTTATAACCATTCTTTGGGGCCTGCCATTCTGTTGGGAGGGGGGATGCTCGGGGGTTGCTTTGCATTGCCTTGCCACTTTGCCCTTCCCCCAGAGGAAGGAATGTGCCAGAATACCATCATCCTTATCTGGAAGGCAGTTTGCACTTGGAGCCAGAGGGAAACAAAACTGACAGAGACCTTGAAGAAGTGCACCAATGGAGCCAGTTACCAAAACAATATACCACCTGTGGATTGGCTGAGATTCAAATGGACAGTGGGACCCTGGGGGGAGTAGTAATGAATATTGCCCTTGATATACTGCTTGTGTGGCATTTTTCCTCAGACCTCGCTTTAATCCTTGCTATCACTAGCTCCTAATAAAAGTTCCTTTTGAGACAATGCTTGTTTCAAGAGTCCTGCTTTCTTGGGAGATCTAGTTGAGGTAGGTCCTTACATATAGAATCATAGGGCTAGAAGGAACTTTGGAGATCTTCTATACCAACTCCCTACCCAAAGCAGGAGTCCTTATACCATCCCAAATGGATACCCAACTTTTTCTTGAAAACCACTAGTGATGGAGCACCACAACTCCAGGAGCAAGCTGTTCCATTGGTTAATTATTCTAACCATCAAGAAATTTCTCCTTAGTTCCAGGTTACAACTCTCTTTATCAAGCTTCCACTCATTGATTCTTCTCCTACCTTTAGGTCTTTTGGAGAAAAGGTCAACCACCTCAAATACTGCAAGACAGCTATCATGTCACCCTTAATCCTTCCCTTCATTAGGCAGGACATACCTAGTTTGTTTAGCCATTCATTGTACATTCATTTGTCTCCAGTCCCCATATCATCATTGTTGTTCTTCTCCACACTCTTTCTAGGGTATCACAGCAACCAGAACTGGATGTAGTATTCCAAGTGTGGCCTCACTGGTGCTGTATAAAGTGGTACTATCACTTCTCATGATCTTGATGCTGTCTCTCTGTTGATGCAGCCTAGGACTGCATTGGCTTTTTTGGCAGCTGCAGCTAAATCATAGCTCATATTTAAGTGCTGGTTCACTAGGACACCTAGATCCCTATCACAGTGACTACTGTTGAGCCAGGTGCTTTCTATATTATATCTCTGCATCTGTTTTTTTCCTTCCTAAGTGCAGATCATTATTTTCTCACTACTGAACTACAATGTATTGTATAAGACCCATTTGTCTAGTCTGTCAAGATCCTTCTGAATCTTGAATCTATCTTAGCAATTCCCTCCAGCTTGGTTTTGTCTGCAAATTTGATGAGCTCTCCTTCTATCCTTTCATCTAGATAATTCATGAAGATGTTGAAGAGTACTGGGCTCAAAAAAGACCTTGAGATAGCCTGCTGCATGCTTCTTTCCATGTAGATGTAGTTCTGAGGAGGACTACACATTGAGTGCAATTGGCCAGCCAGTTATGAATCCATCTAGCAGTGATACTGTCCAGCCCACATTTTTCTATCTTACTCAGATGTAGATTGTGGTCTACTTTGTCAAATGCCTTTCTGAAGGCTAACTATACTATATCCACAGCATTTCCTTGATTTATTAATTTAGTCACTTTATCAAAGAAAACAATAAGGTTTGTTTGGCATAATCTATTCCTAATGAACCAATACTGGCTTCTAGTAATCAACTTGTTCATTTCTAGTTGCTCACAAATCTGCTGCTTGATTATCTTTTCCAGGATTTTCCCATGTATTGATATCAAGCTGATTGATCTGTAGCTTGCTGGTTCCCCTTTTTTGAAAATTAGAACCACATCAGCTCTTTTCCAATCCTTTGGCACTTCCTCCATGCTCCAGGAGCTCTAAAATATTTTGTCCAGTGGTTCTGAGATCACATCTGCCAACATTTTCAGAACCCTGGGATATAAATCATATGGTCCTGGTAATCTGAACTTATCTAAAATGGAAAGATGTTCTATTATTAATTTTTGTTTATTTTGACCTGTTTACCTGTTTTGTATCTCATGATGCTGCCTTTGATTAGGTTGAACTATTTTTTCCTTTTGCATGAAGACAGATGCAAAGATGGAGTTAAGCAGTTCCACTTTCTCCCTGCTGCCCATTACCATCTTGCCATCTTCTCCCATTAGTGGGCCTTACCAGTTATGAAATCAGGTGGAATCACGGATTTTTAAAAAATATTTTATTCTGCTTTGGTCAGACTCTTGTCTTGTTCTTGTTGAATTCTGCTTACCATGTTTGAAAAACTGAAATGTGTTCAGAGAAGGCCAATGAGGATAATAGCAACAGCAATATTATTTAGGTTTATATACCACCCTATAATGCTTTACAGCACTCTCTGTGCAGTTTACTATATAGAGCATTATTTGCACATTGCCCTCAACAATCTGGGTCCTCATTTTACCGACCTCAGAAGGATGGAACGCTGAGTCAACCTTGCGCCCCATGATGATTGAACTTTACGCTGTGGGTAGATTTTCAAGCAGTGTACCACCAGGGCTAATCAGTAGATGATCAGTAGACTAAGTCATATGAAGAAAGATTGAAGGAAATGAATGCATTGAGCCTTGAAAAGAGAAAACTAAGTAGGCCTCTGATATGAAAATAATGGAAGCATGATCATACAGAAGATGATCCAGACCGGTTCTTTTTAAAAATATTTTATTGATTTTCTAATTTTACATTTAAGTATTTAAAAAGCAACGTGGCAGCTGAGTTAATCAATAATTCAATAACATACAAGTATCTTTAGTACAAGTCTTAAACTACTACATTAAATATTTCCTCTCTTTTCTCCTAAATATTTACTGTCTCATGTTTAAACTAATACAATTCTTATTATATCAATTAAATAAAAATAACATTCGTACATTTATCAATGATTTTTAGCATATCCTGGTTATTTTAACATTTAGTCTTTATAGACAATCAATGTCCTAATTAGTTTTTCCCAATTTTTAGTTTCCCATTAATATTTAAATTTAACATTTAATATTTATAATTTCCAAATTTTAAGTAACCAAAATTCCCTTTATCACAATTCATCACAAAATCTAATTTTCTTATCTATTTGAATATATTTTATTTCCCACCATTTTACATCAACTAATTAATAATACAGTATAACATTCTTATTTTCTATTAATTTCCAAATGCTTTTAATTTAGTAACCAAAATTTCTCTTGTTTCAACATTAAATGCTTCCTCTCTTTTTCTCTTAATGTCTACTATTTCATATTTAAGCTAGTACACTTTTTATTATAACAGCTAAGTAAAAACATGTTTATTACATTTATCAATAGATTTTTAGCTTATATATATCTTAATTACTTTTACATTCAACCTTTATGAACAAAACAATATTCAAATTTAACTTTTAATATTTATACTTCCCAGTTTTAAATGACCAAAGTTTTCTTTCAAAGTACACATCTTGTCTATTTGAGTACGTTCCAGAGCTGTTCTTTTATTCTGGGATGTAAACAGAGTTGGAAGGGACCTTGGAGGTCTTCTAGCCCAACTCCCTGCTCAGGCAGGAAACCCTGTACTATTTCAGACAAGTGGTTGTCCAAGGAGTTTAATAGCTCCATCTTTTTCATTTTGTTATCATTTTGTCTTATTTACTAAGCAGTTGGTTTCCTGATTTTCTTTTTATTGTTTCCCTTGTTCACAGCATCCTTTGCTAGCTTTCACTTTCTAAACATGAGCTCTCTGTTCTGGTTCTATACTTTTCTATACTTCTATGGCTCCTCCTTTTGTTTTGTACCCATACTTGCTTTTTCTGCTGCCCTTCTTATTTTTGTTAGAATTGTTTGCATTTTTTTTAGTATTTTCTTTTTTATGAACTCCCATGAATTTTATTTATTTTATATAATTTATATGGCCACTTAATTTGCAAAAGGTATAACTCTGGGCAATGTATAGCAATAAAAACACTATTATAAAATCCCTAATAACAAAACAACCTGAAATTTGAATTTGAATTTGAATTTTATTGAATTTATTCAATTTATTCAATTTATTCAATTTTATTGAATTTATTGAATTCCTGAAGGACTCAGGGTGGTTTACAGGGTATATAAAACATCAATACAAAAATTAAGAGCAATTTAAAAAGATTAAACTAAGTCCCTGAAAAAATATAAAACCCCAGTTAAAACCCCCAATTAAAACTCAGCCTGGGCCAGAAAGCTCAAAGAGCCAGGTCTTCAGGTCTCGGCGAAATGATCGAAGGTCGGGGGCAGTCCTAAGCTCCACGGGCAGCTGGTTCCAAAGGGCAGGTGCCCCCACCGAGAAGGCCCTCCCCCTGGGTGTCATCCGCCGGCATTCTTTGACTGGCGGCACCCTGAGAAGGCCCTCCCTGTGGGAGTGCACAGGGCGAAGGGAGCTTGATGCCGGCAGCAGGTGTTCCCTCAAATTAATAACAAAAGTACCAAGCTGGGGTACATCAACATAGCTTATACCGCTCAGGATGAATTCATCCTGGCTCCAATGCCTGCAGGAAGATCCAGGTCTTCAAAGGCTTCTTGAAGGCTAGCAGGGTCAGGACCAGTCAACTCTCAGGAAAGAGATTATTCCACAAGGCAGGTACCATAGGAGAAAACTTTTTGGCCCCATCAGATGACATTGTTTCAAGAGGGAATGTGGAGCATGTCCATTCTGTTGAAATGTTTGGGATGGACAGAGTTCACCCTATTTCTTGGATTAAAAGGATAATTGAGAATACAATCAGGGCTTCCAAATTCTTAAACTTCCTTACAAGATTTTCAGAATCAGTAGTGGTACAGTTGTAGCTACAGTATCATTTGCCCTTGCTTATATTAGCTGGAAGAGTACCTGCCTCTGAGTTTTATAAGTCTTGGAAGTTGTTGTCACATTCCTGATCATGGTTCCTCCTGTAGGGATTCACTTTCTTGTCTTTCAGTCTGCAATATCTTTTGTTCTTCCCTTGAATTGAGTCTGTTACACCTACAAAGGCTTCTGAAAACCATTTCAGAGCTCCAGTGTGGATCTTTTTTTTTACATTTCTTGCTTCTGATTGTTACTCCCATCCATTGGGCTTGCTCCTCTGATCCTCCGCTCAACATCTGAAGAGTTGTTTCCTCTACCAGTTTCTGTTACAGAATCTCCTTTCCTTTGAGCTAGCATATCTTTGTTCTTCCTGATTAGCTAAAGTCATTGTTGTTCCAGTCTTTTGACTTTTTTTTCAAGCATTACTCTGAGCTTGCTTTTGCAGCAAATCCAAACCCCATTATTTTCAAGTGAGAAAAAAAAGACATCAATATTATAAGGTCATAATTGTCCTTTCATATTCCCTTGGTTATATTAATTCAACCAACAGAAAGACATTACTTCTTCTTATTGCTTACGTGGGCTCTCGTGTTACCCAAGACTAAACGATGGACTTAGAGGGAAAATATTTTGAACTATTTTGTCAAGCTTTTGTTAACTTTCCCTGGTAGCTCTTTCAGGAACAAATCTATCACCAGTTGTTATCAAATATTCAATAGTTGTCAGAATAAATATTAAAATTAAAGATGTTTAGTTTTAATTTGAAAATATTTTAATCCTTGTGAATTACATGTTCCTGGGTACCACAATGAATTATCCTAGTGGCAGATCACACTGTCTTCTTTGAAAGGAAACCATAAGTTTTCTGCATCTTTATTCACTTTATTGTGTCTTTTCTTTTTTAAAAAAAAGATATTTTATTGATTTTCCAGTTTTACATGTAAGTATTAAGAAGGCAACATGGTAATTGGATTAAACAATGGTTGAATAATACAATCTTTGGTAGGTATCTCAGGTTACATCTCAAAAAATTCTTCTCTGTTCCCCTTAACATTTACTATTTCATATTTAAGCTAACAAATTTCTAATTGTATCAAAACTTAGTATAAACTTCATTATCACAATAATAAATACACATTTTTTGCTTATACATATCTTAATAAATCTCAATGAGCAATCAATGTCCTGTTATTAAATTTTACCTAATTTTAATTTTTAATTACATACTTCCAGTTTAATCTTTAATATCCATAGTATTTAACTTTCAGATAACCCAAATTTCCTTTATCTAATTTCATGAAAAGTATAATATCTAAAATACATATATTAGTTACTTAACTATATTCTTATTCTACTCCATAAACATTTTCTACTTCCCACCCTAATACATCACCATCTTGATTATATTCTCTGGGCTAGTCAATAATTCAAACCTATTTCTAATAGTTAGTTTACATTTGCCTTGTACATCTATATCTTCAATACTAAGCAGATTAATCCCTTATTTTTTGCTATTTTCCAACCATTTTAAATCTAGTAATCAAATTTCCCTTTGTCTCAAAATCTCCCTTTAGCCCACTAGTAGACAGTTTAGGGTGCTTTCTAGTAAATCAAAAGGCCCCAGTTTTTCAACCTAATTCTAGCTTTCTTCGTTTGCCAATCAGGCTTCCATACCAGTGTTTTTAAATCATCAAATAGATCTCCTTTCATTCTTGTATGTATTATTTGCATTAAGCCATCTCATTGCCAACTTTCTGAAAAATCTGGATCATTTATAATCATTAAGCTGTCACCCTGATATCCCAGATCCACGTGTTTGTTCTGATATAGTTGTCTTCAATTTGATCTGGTCTTTTTTCCCCCTCAAATTTCTTCTGGTTTGCATAGAAGGTGACTTCCAGTTTTGAAATTATTATTTTGTTGTCTGGATTTTCAGTAGACTGTGCTTGTTGTTATGTAAAGTCCTCTGTCTTGGTATCCACTTGTTCCACTCTTGTTGTTTTTTGAGTTAATTGTTTTCTAGCTGTAATCAGGATTTCGCTTTCTGAAAGTAAGCTGGCATCTTTGTCTTTCAGGTTAGCTTTAAGTTTTTCAGTGTTTGCCAAGATGATTTCAAGTATAGGTTTTAGTGTATCTGAGATATTTTGTTGCTCCTTCTCCATTTCTGACATAGTTAAAGATGATCTTTCTAGTGAAGGCTATTTATTTAAATGAAAGTCAGTAAGTATTTACGTCCACTGTTCCTACCAATTGCATTACCCAGCTGATCTCTCAAAATTAAGTCTCTCATAGATAATACCAAGGTCAGATCTGGGCAGTAAACAAGTCTCTTTGATAGAGTTAATAAAACTGCTGTACCAAGCTTTGCCACAAGATGTCCCCAGTAGCATTTAGAGTCTTTTTCATATCCCAGGCTAGATTCTTATCCGGTTTAAGTTCTTTTTACAAATAAAGCAAGATAGCAGATTCCAGTGAGAATAGGAACTTTTGGGGTCACCAAATTCAAAACAGAAGACAGATATCCAGGTGTGGTAAGTTAATCTTTTCAAAGCTTTATATCCCCTGAGTAATCAGGAGCTGCCATTTTAGAGGGTGGGGTAATGGAGTTTGCTTCCCTCTCTCCTCAAAAGGGGATTGATTTTCAAAATGCTTGTAACAGGAAAGGTACTTGGGGTAGAGAGAAGGTAAAATCTCACCCAATTTTTCACATTGCTTTCAAGGTGCTTGGTAGTTAGTTTGGCCTCAGCTGTCAGCGGCTTGATGATGGGCCATAAATGGCTGATCTTTTCTCCATCCATTTGAAGAGCTGCCCCAGATCAAACGGGAGGGCTGCCACCCTTCCGCGATCACTTGGGGGTCCTCTTCACGCTCGTCGCCTCTCCAAGGCAACTTGTGACCCTCTTCAGGGTCCCCCGGTAGGAGAAAACCAGATGGTGGAGAGAGCAATCTCCCCACATGTCTGCCAGCATCACAATCACAAACCGGAAGCCCACTTTATTGTGTCTTTTCTGTCTGAATTAATATAGGCAGAAATGCAACAAATACATCTTATGGAAAAAGTAAAGTAGAGAAAAGAAAGACTCAACAAAAGATATTTTTAGAAAAACAGAGTGATAACCTGTGAGGATTGTTTTAGGGAAGGTGAAGGAAGCAAAGGCAAGAAACGTCAAAATGTTCAACAATGTCCAACTGATGAATCATAAAATAAAGTTTTGTTGCTGAGGCCTTTGAATGAACTGGTATTTAAACATTATCTCTCTGGATGAGCCAAAGGAACAGAAGATGAGCTGCTGTTAGGCAATGAAACCCCTGCTGTTGCTGTAAGGGTTTAATTACTTGCCACATTACAGGGGAGTGAATGAAGCTGGCATTGCAATAACTGAGGATTTATTTTTGTCAATGAAGGACAGAAGTGGCTGCAAAAAAATATTACAAAAAGGTGGCTAATAAACTAGCTTTTATTAGCTATATTTATTTAAAGTGTTTATAGCCTAGCATGCTGATGGGCATTTGATGAGATTGCATTTTTTAATTGTAATCACGCTGGGACTACTAAACAACGTGAAGCATGCCAGGAATCTAAAAAACATAATGTGTACATATGTGAAATCAAGAATTATCTATCCAGACTATATATAATCAGTTTGGCAGCTGCCATGCTAAGCTGGTGAAGCAGTTCTGGGGTCGGTCTAGTCTAATTTCTATGTCATTTGAAAAACAGGATTGGCAAGACCGATGCCAATTGGTCTTTTTGTTTCTTTGTTGTCATTTAAGTGGATCATAATACCAGCCAATCAGTTTGATCCACTGTTATTTCTTTCTTTCTTTTTTTGAAGTTTTATTAGTTTATAGTATATGATACAAAGAAAATACAAAAGTAAATAGCGGGAAAGATAGGGAAGAGGAAATTGAATAGAAAAGTAAAGGAAGGGAAGGCGGGTAAAAAAAGGTATTGTTTTCTGACTTCCTTTGATGCAGTAAAAGAGAATATCATCATCAAGCCTCAACTTTTTACTTTTACAAAATAGTGTAAAGTAGCCATTTTGATAACAACAAGTCTATCTAATCAGTAAAGCCCAAAATCAAAATTTCATTTTTTCCACCTCAAGCACAAAATCCAGAAGCGATTTCCATGTAACAATAAAAGTATTCGTGTTCTTTTCTTTAATCAGTACAGTCCATTTAGCCATCTCTGCTAGCTCCATCATTTTTTGCAACCATTCCTCCATTGTGGTCTTCCATTTCTGAACATAAAGTAATCTTGCTGCTGTCAATATATATAACATCAAGGTTTCATATTTTTTTCTTTGTCCACTAGTCCTACGAGAAAAGTCTCTAGTTTTCTTTCTATGTTCATTTTAAGAATTTTCTGCATTAACATTTGAATCCTGCTCCAATATTTTCTTGCTTTATCACACATCCACCATAAATGGTAGAATGTCCCCTCTTTACATTTACATTTCCAACATTTATTTGAAATACATTATACATTTTTGACAAGGGACGCGGTGGCTCAGTGGGTTAGGATGCTGAGCTTGTCGATCAGAAGGTCGGCAGTTTGGCATGTCGAATCCCGAGTGCCGTGTAACAGAATAAGCGCCTGTTACTCGTCCCAGCTTCTGCCAACCTAACAGTTCGAAAGCACGTAAAAATGCAAGTAGAAAAATAGGGACCACTACGGTGGGAAGGTAACAGTGTTCCGTGCACCTTTGGCGTCTAGTCATGCCAGCCACATGACCACGGAGACGTCCTCAGACAAGCGCTGGCTCTTTGGCTTTGAAACGGAGATGAGCACTGGCCCCTAGAGTTGGAAACGACTAGCACGCATGTGTGGGGGAACCTTTACCTTTTTATACATTTTTGATAACTTATCTGGTGTTAAATACCAATTGTACATCATCTTGTAAAAGTTTTCTTTTAAATTATAGTTCAATGTAAATTTTAATCCTTTATTCCACATATTCTTCCATTGTTCAAGCATTACATTATATACAAAATTCCTTGCCCACTGAATCATACAATGTTTTACTTGTTCATTTTCCAGATTTAAATTCAATAACATTTTATAAACTTTAGCAATAATATGTTCATCACTAACACACAGTACAATTTCCAATTCATTTTTAACAAAACTAAACCCATGATTATTTTTATCCAGCTTAAATCTTTCTTTCAACTGCATATATGTAAACCAATGGCAGACATGACCTTCTGATTCTAGCTCCTCCTTGGATCTGAGGGAAGGTTCACCCAAGTTAAAATATATTATCTTACCATAGATCCGCCTCATCACCATCTCTTTTCTAAAAAAAGCTTCTTGTGGAGAAATCCAAAATGGCACATTCATAGAATGTAGAGAACCCAGACCTACAAAAGACCTTTTTTATTCCTATATTAAAAATCACAGAATTCTCCCTTCCTGTCTCTAGTGATTATATTTCTGCCAGTGTAAAATCTGCTTTTCTCTGCCTGCCAAAGACCTTCTTTGAAAAAGTTTAACACTTCTGCCTTTTCCCCAATTAGTAATCGTTAAGTCACATTCCTGCATTTAGTTCTACCTAATCTGCAATTGTAAGGCCACATTCCTACATTCCATCTCTGCCTCTGGTGATAAAACTCTTTTCTTATTTACAACCACATTCCTGTCTCTGATTCACATATGTATACAACAAAGACTTGTTTCATTTAAATTGCCCATGCTTCAAGATATATAGTTTTCTGAAATTGTTTCTGTTTCAAAATTATGTCTTCCTGTGATAACCTTTTGTCTTCCCTGTTAGCATTTGTGTTTAGCCCTGTCTCCTGCAATTATCTCTGCCTCAAGTTATGTCTTCCTGCAATAATCCCTGTCAACTTTGTTAACATTTGTATAGATAGCTATGCATTATTGTTTCCTGTAATGACCTTTGCCCTCTTCATTAGCAGTTCTCTGTTAGCATAAACTATGTTTTATTATTTCCTGTAATGACCTTTGCTTTCTTCATTAGCAATTGTATACCATGAGCTATGTTCCCCTTTGACCTTCCATGAGTGTTTTTCCCCCCTCCCAAATGAAACAGCCTAATAAATAGAGAGTGTCCAGAGGTATTCTGGGGTATAACATCCACCCCGGGCACTTCTGTGCTCTCACCTTGAGCAAACTTGTGTCGGTGTCTCAGTCTGTCCTAGGACTCTGCTTTAATCATCGCAGTTCCCAAGTATGACCGTCGGAACTTCCGGCATACTGGGTCGGTGGTAAAGGCAAGATCCTTCCTTATTCAAGGTGATCACCCTTGCCAAGGGTCCCTCCAAATTCTCACCCCTGTCAAGGGGCTCTAAGAGTTGAAGCCAGAACCCTGACCGGTCGCTCATCGCAACAACTGGGGGCTCGTCCGTTGGATCGCAGCTTCAACTCCACAGCACGACTCCTGTCCAGGCGTGTGCTACCTGCATTCCCGGTTCTCACGCACCTCGGAGAAGGCTTCAAATCGTGAGTAAATGGGCACCTCAATTTTCAAAGTTTCGTCAGGTCATAGGGACGAACTTTTTAATATAATGCAGAAGGCTAATTTTGTTCAAAAACACAATGGCACCATGGTCCATCCTGTAGGAAAGAGACTTTTAACAAAACTTTTACGATATATTAACAAAAATTGTCCGGCTTATCCGGAATCAGGCACTTTGTCTGTTGTAACCTGGGAGAAACTAGGGAAATATCTTCACAATCATCCCAGGGCACCTGCTGACATTCTGTCCGCATGGCAAGCAGTGATGGCAGCATTAAAACTTTTGCCATCTCCTCTAGATCTGACATCTTCTACTTCTAAACCTCTTGATCCTTCTTCTGATCTTTCGCCTTCACCTGAAGCACCACCACCCTATCCTTCTGCACCTTCTACAACATCTTCTAAGAAACCTTCCTTGCCTTCTCCATCTTCCTCTGAATTTCTAGACTCCCCTTCTCCAACCTTATTGCCAGGAGGCCAATTAACAAATCTTCTAACTTCATCCGTTTTTCTGATGAATTCTCCTGAAGAAACTTCTCTTTATCCTTTAAGTATAGCCCCGGGAGGGGGTCCCGCAATTCATCAAAATATACCTATGAAATTATTAAAAGATTTGAAAATGGCAGTAAAAGAATATGGTATCCAATCCCCATATGTTAAAGGATTACTTAATTCATTAGTAGATGCCAATTCGACAATGCTACTTTATGATTGGAAAACTCTTTTTTCTATGCTTTTAACTCCTGCTCAATATGTCATCTGGCAATCAGAATACCAAAAAAATGCTGAATCTGAGGTCCGAAAAGGACTCCCTCAGGGTGTAACACGTGATCACTTGTTGGGCATCGGTCAATTTGCCACCTTAATTCAACAGCAAAATTGTCCCCGGCGTGCTTTTGCCATAATACATCTTTGTGCAATGGCAGCTTTACGCCACGTAGATGATGCCTCTGGAGAATCTGCTCAAAATTTTCTTAAAATTGTTCAAGGACCTATGGAACCATATGCTACATTTATTAGTCGCCTTCAATTGGCATTAGAACGACAATTTGATAATAAAGCTGGCAGGGATGAATTGATTATTAAATTGGCTTATAGCAATGCTAATGATGACTGTCAGAAAGTCTTACAACCCATTGCTAACAAACCAGGAGTTACACTTGCAGAATTTTTAGAACTCTGTCGCAGTGTAGGGACAACTTCCTATAAGATGCAAGCACTGGCGGCAGTTATTTCTACTAATAAAACATCTCCTGAAACTTCTCCAGAAGCTTTTCCTATTACAAGAACAGGGAATTGTTTTAACTGTGGCAAACCGGGTCACTTCAAAAATCAGTGTCGACAACCTGGGGGAGGGGGTGCGCCTCGTGGCCAAGCACGGGGACCACAGCCACCCCCCAACCCAAAGCCAAAAACAGTTTGCCCACGTTGCCGCAAAGGCTTCCACTGGGCTTCACAATGTCGAGCAAATATTTCCATTCAACAAAACCAGGGAAACTAGACATGGGGCGATCAACCAGCCCCACTCCAAAGGTTGAAACTATTTCCACACTTCCTTTTGATTTGGCAAACACTCAATCTTCAAATACATTTTCATTGCCTGTTACTCTAACTTCAGATATAACATATGATGATCCTGGATCAATTTTTACCATGCCATTATCAATTACATTACAGAAGCCTGTCCCCTCTAATATTCCGGCTTTACTTATTCCTAATTCTGTTTTAATTGTTGAGGGAGTAGTCGCTGCTCCTTTCCTTTATGACTCTACTTCACTTCATAATCTTTCTTTATCTGCCTATGGCGATAGGACCTTCCACCTTAAAGCAGGCACACAAGTCGCCACACTAATTTTTCTGTCGCCACCAACTGACGATACCCCTGGTGTTTTTTCTTTGCATCAACCTATTCATGTTTCTAAATCTTTTCTTACTGTTTCCTTACAAGGCCGTTCTTTTTCTGGTCTAATAGATACAGGAGCTGATGTTTCCGTGATCCGTACAGCTGAATGGCCTGCTGATTGGCCTCTTACCAATACCTCTGCCGTTCAGGGAGTGGGAGGAGCACAGGCTGCCAAGGTTAGCACTAACTGGCTGTCTGCCTCCACTCCTGATTCTTCGGCTACTGCTTTTCTTAAACCTTACGTATTGCCTCTTCATTGTAACCTCTGGGGGCGAGATCTTCTTTCTCAACTTCGGGCTACTCTACATATTCCTTAAACATGCTGCCTAAACCTCTGTCACTTGCTTTAAAATCTAGTCTTCCTGTGTGGGTAGATCAATGGCCACTTCCTATTAAAAAACTCACTGCTTTAATAGATTTAGTCCAACAACAGTTGCAGCAGGGTCATATTGAGCCTTCTACTAGCCCTTATAACACACCAATTTTTGTCATCAAAAAGAAATCAGGCAAATGGCGCCTCCTACAGGATCTCAGAAAGATCAACGACATTCTCCAACCAATGGGCCCATTGCAATGTGGCCTACCTAATCCTAATTTGATTCCCCAAAATTATGACCTTGTTGTAATTGATTTAAAGGACTGTTTCTTTTCTATTCCGCTTGCAGAACCTGACCGTCTTCTTTTTGCTTTTACCATTCCTGAATTTAATAATAGCAGACCCACTAAAAGGTACCAATGGAAAGTTCTTCCTCAGGGAATGTTAAATTCTCCAACAATGTGCCAATACTATGTAGATAAAGTTTTAGAACCATTTAGACAACAATATCCGAAAATCTTGGTCTATCACTATATGGATGACATACTAGTTGCAGCAGAAGGACCAAAAGGTACTGTTATGCAAACTATCCCTTTCCTTACTCAGCTTTTAAATTCTGCTGGTCTTTTTATAGCCCCAGACAAAATACAGTCGCAATATCCGGTACAATATTTGGGTCATAAGGTACTTGCAGCTGCAGCTGCCCCCGATCTTCCACTTTTAAATATTGGACCAGTTACTACCTTGGTCAAATTACAACAATATCTTGGTACTTTGAATTGGGCTAGACCTTATTTCTCTCTTCCTACTAATATCTTATCTCCTTTATTTAAGGCCTTAATAGGCCCCAAGCATCCTGCAGATAAAATCATCCTAGATTCACATCAATTACAAGTGGTTCAAGAGGTTAATCTGGCCCTTCGCACTTTGTGGGTGGATAGATTAGAGGCCAACATTCCAATATCTTTGGCTGTTCTTTCTACTCCGCAATTGTACACAGGGATTCTTATGCAAATTAGTAGCAGTAAAAAACTTTTAATCTTGGAATGGTTACACCTTTCTCACACTCCAAAAACTTCTATTTTTTCTCGAATCACCCAACTTGCTGCTCTTTTCACCAAAGCTCGGAAACGGGCAAAGGCAATGATGGGTCTGGAAATAGACACAATTTATCTCCCCTTCCGATTGACACAATGGGAAGAGATGTTTGTAAATTCAGATGTCCTTCAAATTGCTCTTGAAAATTGGAATGGAAAATTATCTTGCCATCTCCCAACAGACCCTCGATTACAATTGATCAAAACAATCCCAACTACAATTTTTAATCCAATAGCAAAACAACCTATCCCGCAGGCACTAACAGTGTTTACGGATGGTTCAAAAGCCATTGGGGCATGTGTTTGGCAACTTGATTCCACATGGCACAAACGTCTCACTACGGGACAATCATCAGCTCAACAAGCTGAATTAGCTGCTTTTAATCTGGCTCTTTCCATTTTTCAAAATCAGCCATTGAACATAATCACAGACAGTCTTTATGTTGCCAACATTGTTTTTTCAATTTTTGATGCCTATATTTCTCCTTCTTTATCACCATCATTAATGAATTTATTTTTACAGCTGCAACAATTGTTACAAAAACGGACAACACCATTATTTGTAGCACACATTAGGAGTCATCAACATCTTCCAGGATTCCTATCAGAAGGGAATCACATGGCGGATGAAGCCTGTAAATCTGTCTTACAGATTTGTGCTTTAACAGCCGGAGAAAGTCACTCATATTTTCATCAAAACAAAAAGGCTCTTGTAAAGCAATTCGGACTCACACACCAAGAAGCTGCTGCAATCATTCAACAATGCCCTACTTGTAGTCTTCAAGCTCGAAGTATCCCTGAAGGAGTAAATCCTAGGGGTACACAAGCTTGTGAGACTTGGCAAATGGACGTTACACAATTCCCTCCATTTGCCCCTTGGAAGTATATTCATGTATCCGTAGATACGTATTCAGGCTTTATCATGGCCACCCTACAAAGAGGGGAAACGGCCAAACAAACAATCAATCATTGTATTAGATCTTTCATAACACTGGGATGTCCTAAAATTTTAAAAACTGACAATGGTCCTGCATACACAAGTACTGCATTTTCGGAATTTTGCTATCGATGGGACATTGTACACAAATTTGGTATTCCATTTAATAGCCAAGGGCAAGCTATTGTGGAACGCACAAATCAAACACTCAAAAATGCATTGCAACGATATTTAGGGGCAAAAGGCGTAAGCCCCCCGACACTCCCAGTGTTGCAAAATGTTCTTAATGTTTGTCTTTATACTCTCAATTTCTTGAACCTTACAGGGTCACCGGCCACTTCAGCCGCTTCTCGACATTTTTCTAACCCTCCTTGTCCAACCTCCAGACCTTCTGTTTACTATAGGCAACTACCAGATCCTGCTTGGAAAGGACCGGTACCCCTGATCACCTGGGGAAAAGGCTACGCTGCAGTCCAACTTCCAAATCACACATTGTGGGTTCCTGCACGTTGCGTACGGCCCTATCATGCCATCACAAAGCCTTCCCCTGCTGCTGACTCTATGTCTTTGCCTTTACTCTTTAGCGACAGCTCAATTGAGGGCTGACCCGCATATTATACTTGCACCCCCCTTCACATCTGTCACTTTCACCTTTCAAGATGACTCTCTGCCTCACTGTAATTATACATTACAACACCGTGGTCATTACCTTGCTTCTCCTTTTCCGGCACATATTAAATACACTTATTTTCCATGTACTATCTTCCTTCGTGTAACAGTCACCCCCTCCACTATTGGCTCTTACTCCTGCCTTGGATTTCTAGCCAATGGCGCTCGTTTCAATCAAACCGTGTATCTTTTCTCTTCATATTCTGCCTCCTACCTTCCTATTCCTTCTCTGCTTGCTTCTTGGCTCTCCAGATACCCACCCTATTCAAAGGATCCCTGTGCTGTACGCTACGTCCGCTGCAGACACCCCGCTCCTGTCAACACGCTAAAGTGCCTCTGGTCTTTTGATCGCCTCGTCGGCCACTGTGAAGGAGGAAACAAAAATTCCCCGCCGCCTCATCATCACATTCATCAACGGGCTTCGCCAAATCACGGCCAGCGAGGACACGACCAACGTCCTTTGTCACTCCCCCGCCAGCCGCGTAACATTGCTTGGACCGATGCACAGCCTGCTGCACCAATCACTCCAAGAAACATTCTACAAGCCTCATCACCACGACAACATTTTCCTCGATCACGACGCTCTTTGCTCTCCGTCCCTAACAACCAGCACCGCCCTGCAAACTACACCTGGACTATCATTGACTTTCAAGGAAACACCCTATACTCCATCTCCAACCGTACCCTGTGGCCCTGGTTTCCCACGCTCTATTTTGACTTTGCTGAAATGCTCGTAGGAGCCCATGGGTTTAAGCACAAAACAAAGTGTGATCCTTCCCCTCGTAGTGTCTGGTGCACAGGCCCAGGCCTGTACATTTGCCCAGGCTATATTACAGACCTATCCCATATAGATGAATGTGGAACCGCCTCTGATTGGTATTGCAAATCTTGGCAATGTGTGTCCACAGGAAAAATTTGGTGGACTGCACCTTACACTACTGATTACATCGAGGCAAGACTGGGGCAGGACTCCAACTTGCCTTGGTCATCATGCAGCAATTGGGCCTGCTGTGGTGTTCGCCTCAACCCAATGAACGTCACCTTCACATCACATGGAAAAAGGCTCCCGCTTGCTGCTTGGTTAGCAGGGAAAAAGTGGGGGGGCAGATCCTATGAAAAATCCAGATACAGTCATCCAGGTAATGTTTTTATAATTCGACTCACCATGTCCCTAGAAGTATCCCCACCTGTGGGTCCAAATAAGCAAAATAACTCTCCTTTTTTACAACCCTTTTCAAGGGAAACTAATCCATTGATAACTCTTGTTTCCTCCACACACGACGCCCTAGTAGCAGCCCATGCTTTCCCTGACAATGATACTAAATGTTGGTTGTGCTTATCTTCTCAACCCCCTTTTTATGAAGCTATTGGCTCCCCCTCCCCATTTACAAACAGCACCTCTGATGCCACTTGCAGGTGGTCCAATTCTTCTATAACTATATTTTCCATTGAAGGCCAAGGATGCTGTCTTGGATATGTACCTTCTAATTATTCCCACTATTGTATTAATGCCTCATCTGATGCTTATATATCTTGTATGATATTTTTACCAAATGAAAGGACAGGTCTTCCCTATGGAGCTGAGGGATGGTCTATAATGTATACTCACTCTACAACAGCAGATCTTTCCAAACGACTTAAGGGTCAGTTCTTCATTCCTTCCAATGGATCCACTTGGGCTTGCTCCACTGGTGCCACTGCATGTGTCAGTGGAGACATATTACACACACAAAAAGCCTTTTGTATTCAAGTCTACCTTCTCCCAAAAATGTCTGTCTTTTCTGATAATGACTATATCTCCCGTATGGAACCACCCCAATATTCTCTTCGAGCTAAACGCGAGGTAATCAGCACTGTGACCTTAGCCATTCTCTTAGGCCTGGGAGCCACTGGTGCAGCAACAGGTATTACAGGCATGGTCCTGGGTGACCAAAGCATCCGCAAGTTAAGTATCGAAATTGATGCAGACCTCAAACGAATCGAACAGTCTATGGTTGCTCTCCAAAATTCTCTCACCTCACTATCAGAAGTTGTTTTACAGAATAGAAGAGGTTTGGATTTGCTTTTCTTAAAAAATGGAGGTCTATGTGTAGCTTTGAAAGAGGAATGTTGCTTTTACACTGATAGCTCAGGTATTGTGCTTGACTCCATGGCAGAATTAGACAAACGATTGAAAGACAGAGAGAGAGAACGCTCCCAGCATTATACTTGGTATCAAGGAATGTTTAACTTCTCTCCCTGGCTGACCACCCTTTTCTCAGCCATAGCTGGTCCTTTAATTTTATTATTACTTGCATGTGCAATTGGCCCATGTGTTATGGGTAAACTTTTAAATTTTCTACAACGAAGGCTGAGCAGCATTAGCGATGACATTCTGTTGATGAAACACACTGTTGACAGTGAATACAAACACCCTCTTTTAGAATTCACTTCTGACCCAGAGACTGACGCACCCTCACACCAACACTCTTTGAAAGAAACATTAACGCAGGCTCAGGAGGTATCGGAGGATTTCTCTTTTTCCAGCGTAAGTATCCTAGAAGAGAAAGTTTTGGATTTTGAGGGGCCTTCTCAGTAATTGGCTTTAAAAAACAGAAAAAGAGGAGTTGTAGAGAACCCAGACCTACAAAAGACCTTTTTTATTCCTATATTAAAAATCACAGAATTCTCCCTTCCTGTCTCTAGTGATTATATTTCTGCCAGTGTAAAATCTGCTTTTCTCTGCCTGCCAAAGACCTTCTTTGAAAAAGTTTAACACTTCTGCCTTTTCCCCAATTAGTAATCGTTAAGTCACATTCCTGCATTTAGTTCTACCTAATCTGCAATTGTAAGGCCACATTCCTACATTCCATCTCTGCCTCTGGTGATAAAACTCTTTTCTTATTTACAACCACATTCCTGTCTCTGATTCACATATGTATACAACAAAGACTTGTTTCATTTAAATTGCCCATGCTTCAAGATATATAGTTTTCTGAAATTGTTTCTGTTTCAAAATTATGTCTTCCTGTGATAACCTTTTGTCTTCCCTGTTAGCATTTGTGTTTAGCCCTGTCTCCTGCAATTATCTCTGCCTCAAGTTATGTCTTCCTGCAATAATCCCTGTCAACTTTGTTAACATTTGTATAGATAGCTATGCATTATTGTTTCCTGTAATGACCTTTGCCCTCTTCATTAGCAGTTCTCTGTTAGCATAAACTATGTTTTATTATTTCCTGTAATGACCTTTGCTTTCTTCATTAGCAATTGTATACCATGAGCTATGTTCCCCTTTGACCTTCCATGAGTGTTTTCCCCCCTCCCAAATGAAACAGCCTAATAAATAGAGAGTGTCCAGAGGTATTCTGGGGTATAACATCCACCCCGGGCACTTCTGTGCTCTCACCTTGAGCAAACTTGTGTCGGTGTCTCAGTCTGTCCTAGGACTCTGCTTTAATCATCGCAGTTCCCAAGTATGACCGTCGGAACTTCCGGCATACTGGGTCGGTGGTAAAGGCAAGATCCTTCCTTATTCAAGGTGATCACCCTTGCCAAGGGTCCCTCCAAATTCTCACCCCTGTCAAGGGGCTCTAAGAGTTGAAGCCAGAACCCTGACCGGTCGCTCATCGCAACAATAGAAAACCATGTTTTATATTTATTCCAAACTCTCAAAATGGCATGCCTAGTAAAATGCTTATTAAAATCAATATTTACTTTAACTTTGTCATACCAGAGGTAATCGTGCCAGCCAAACTTTAACTTGTGGCCTTCTAGGTCTAGCAACCTCTTATTGTGAAGGTTCACCCATTCTTTTAGCCAAACCAAACAATAAACATTAAAGTACAATTTCAAACCAGGTAAACCCAAACTCCCTCTTTCCTTAGCATCTTGCAATAATCTATATTTGATTCTAGTTTTTCCCCTCTGCCACATAAACTTTGAAATATCCCTCTGCCATCATTTGAATGGAATATCAATTGCAAGTAATGGCAATGTTTCAAAGAGGAAAAGCATCATTAGTAAAACGTTCATCTTGATTACAGAAATTCTACCCAATAATGATAAATGCAATTTATCCCATCTTAGTAAATCTTTTTTTAATACCAATCCAGAGAGGCACATAATTATTTTTGAACAATTTTGTGTTTGAATTTGTTAACATAATCCCCAAATATTTCACCTTTTTCTCAACCCTAAAACCAGACTTTTGGGTCAGTATATCACCATCCTGTGAGGTCATATTCTTAATCAACACTGATGTTTTCTGCTTGTTTATTTTAAAACTGGCCAAGGACCCAAACTCATTTAGTTTCCTCATCAAGTGTTCTATATTATATTTTTGGGTCTTGCAGAAATATTACCAAATCATCAGCAAAGGCCCTCAATTTATAAACTTCCTTCTTAACATTTATACTTTTTATTTTCCCTTCTTGCCTGATATCTCTAGTCAGGACTTCCAACATCAGGATAAACAGCAGTGGAGACAGTGGACATCCTTGCCTTGTACCCTTTTGAATTTCACATGAATTAGTTAGATCACCATTAATAACAATTTTGCTTGTTGTGATGTATAAACAGCTTTGACCCCTTGAATAAAATTCCCATCAAAATCCATCTCTTCCAGGACTTTAAACATAAAGACCCAATTTAAGTTGTCAAAGGCCTTCTCAACATCTAAGAATATTAAAGCTACTGTTGTTCATTTTGATAGTGTAAATATTCAATAATATTCAAAACCATTCTTACATTATTCCTTAACTGTCTTTTGGCAGAAAGCCAGCTTGATTGTCATGAATATATACCTGTAAAACCTTTTTTAGTCTTTCTGCCAAAATTGCAGCAAACAGTTTGTAATCCTCATTTAGTAATGAGATTGGTCTGTAGTTCTTTATCATCATGGCTTCCTGACCTTCCTTCAGAAGTAACACAATATTAGTTTCTGTCCAAGTTGAGGGTATCTTTCCCCCCTGTAATATAACATTCATTACATCATTACATACACTGTTATTTCTGGATGGATGTCAATCCATGTCTAAACTGCTCTACAGATAGTTCTCAAGTTATGACTATAATAGAGCCTGACCAGTATAGTTGTAAGTTGGTAATGATTGTAAAACATGACCACTCAATTATGCAATTTTTTTTGTGGCAGTCATTAAGTGAACACTGTAGTCATTTAGCAAACTGGTGATTCACTATGGGCACAGTTTTGTGAAAAACAGTGTGCCAGTTTTGGTACAAATCAGGTATTACACATCAGTCATCCAAGAAGAGCAAGGCATCCAAAAAGAGAATACACCTTTTGGTTGGGATGTAATTATAAGGGATGTAAATTTAGGAAAGGATACAGAGGTTTCAAAAGAGGTCAGGTGTCTTCCAGGTGCTACTGCCAATAGGGACAAGAAGCGTATTTTTAAGATAGTCAAGAATGCCAGCAAGGACTGTGATGTGGATAATATTGTACATCTTGGCACTAACGATCTATCCCAAAAATGTACTCTCTGTGCAGAATGATTTCCAGAGCTTGGGGCAGGAACTTAGCAGGATAGGCTGTAGGTTTACTTTTTCGGAGGTTTTACCAGTGTATAAGGAACAAAATGGAAAAGGCCAGTGTATAGCAGAATTCAATATGTGGCTAAAGGAGTGGTGTAAAGGGGAAGACTTTGGTTATATTAGTCACAATGTCTGCAGCTGGTCTAATGAAAAAGTGTACAAAAGAGACGGCTTGCATCCATTAAAGAAAGGGACTGAGTTACTCAGCAATAAATTCACAGATTTTCTGGAGAAATATTTAAACTGAACATAGGGTTATTAGTGTATGTAATATAGAGGTGTGTGTGGACAAGAATATCAACCTAGCTGTCAAGCAAAATCAAGCTTTTAATAGTGAGTGCCATACCAAGTGAACTAATCAAACAGATGGTAAGAAAATAGGGGAACTCAGGCACCACACAGGTTATGTAGAAAGTAAACACAGGGTCAGTATTAAAGGACTCAAATGTCTATACACCAATGCGCAGAGTATGAGCAATAAACAGAGTGAACTAGAAATTCAGGTAAATGAGGGCAGATATAATATTGTTGCCATTATGGAAAATTGGTGGGATGAAATCCACAAATGGAACACACAGCTAGAGGGATTTAAATTATTTAAAAGAAACAGACCAAATAAAAGAGGAGGTGGAGTTGATTTCTATATTAGAAATAACTACATCTCTACAAAAATAGAGGACAACAATAATGAAAACTGTCTCGAATGCATTTGGATCAATATAAAAGGGGGAAAAATGACATTGCTGTAGGTGTAAACTATAGGCCACCAAACAGAGGAAGTAGATGAACTTTTTGCTACATACTAAGGTATGTAGGAAGCACTTCACAATAGTAATGGGGGACTTTAACTATCCTGATATCAACTGGGAGACAAACTCTGAACCAAGTGGAAGATCAAACAGATTCCTGACAAACCTAGCAGACAATTTTGTCTCTCAAAAAGTAGAGAAGCTAACTAGGGGATCAGCCATATTGGAATTAATTCTCACTAACAGAGATGAAATGATAGAAGGTGTTGAAGCCACAGGAACATTAGGGGAGTGATCATGAATATTGGAATTCAACATTATGCAAGCATAAGCACATAAACACAGTCAAACTAGAGTCTTGGACTTTAAGAGAGCTAGTTTCAATAAACTTAGAGAGAGCTTGGAAGGATTCCATGGATGAGAATCCTCAAGGGGAAAACAACTCAAGAAGCTTGGGAAATTTTGAAAAGTGAGATTATAAAAGCCCAGTCTAGCACAATACCAATGAAGAAGAAAAATAACAGCTCTCAAAATAAACCAGCGTGGCTGCATAAAGAACTCACTGATAAACTGAAACACAAAAAGGACAAGTATAAAAAGTGGAAAGAGGAGCACATAACTAAGGCAGAATATCAATAAACAGCCCATGTCTGCAAAGATGAAGTGAGGAAAGCTAAGGCTCAAAATGAACTAAAGCTTGCAACAAAAGTCAAAAATAACAAAAAAAGCTTCTTTAAACATGTAAAAAACAAGAAAAAAGTTAAGGAAATGATTGGTCCATTAGTGGGAGAAAGTGGCAAGAAGGTGACAAGAAACAGTGATACAGCAGAACTATTTAACTCGGTTTTTGCATCCGTCTTTACACAAAGGGAAAAAAACAGTCCAACCTATGAAAAACAGTACCGTAAAAAACAGATTCGAAACACAAGTTAAGACAGGCAAGAAAATGCTAAGTAAGCACCTGTCCACCCTAGATGAGTTCAAATCACCAGGACCAGATGATTACACCCCAAGGTTCTAAAGGAACTGGCAGATATGATCTCAGAACCACTGAACTATATCTCTCAAAGATCCTGGAGCACTGGGGAACTACCAGAGGACTGGAAAAGCCTTGGTGGAGCAGTGGGCTAATGCCTCCTTAAGTAACACCAGCTGCCTGCAATTAGTGCAGGTTCGCATCCCACCAGGCTCAAGGTTGACTCAGCCTTCCATCCTTCCGAGGTAGGTAAAATGAGGACCCAGATTGTTGGGGGCAATAAGCTGACTTTGTAATAATGCCGCTTGGGGGGCGGTGAAAGCCCTAATAAGCAGGCATATACATAGAATGAAGGCTATTGCTAAGCACATTGGTTTGTGCTTAAATTGTAAGCCGCCCTGAGTCTTCGGAGAAGGGCGGGATATAAATGGGATTAAAAAAAAAAGAGCTGATGTAGTTACCATCTTCAAAAAAGGGGAAAAAATGGATCCAGGAAATGAAGATCCAGGATCTTCATCAATGATTTCAATGAGGGGATAGATGGGGAACTCATCGAATTTGCAGACAACACCAAGCCGGCAGGAATAGTCAACACTCCAGAAGATAGGTGTAAGATACAGAAGGATCTTGACAGATTTGAACATTGGGCGCTATCTAACAAAATGAAATTCAATGATGGAAAAAAGTAAGGTTCTACATTTAGGCATAGGTATAGTATAGGTCAAGGGACGCAGTGGCTCAGTGGGTTAGGATGCTGAGCTTGTCGATCAGAAGGTCGGCAGTTTGGCAGGTCGAATCCCAAGTGCCACGTAACAGAGTGAGCGCCTTTTACTCGTCCCATCTTCTGCCAACCTAGCAGTTTGAAAGCACATAAAAATGCAAGTAGAAAAATAGGGACCACTACGGTGGGAAGGTAACAGCATTCCATGCACCTTTGGCATCTAGTCATGCCGGCCACATGACCACGGAGACGTCCTCGCACAAGCACTGGCTCTTCGACTTTGAAATGGAGATGAGCACCGGCCCCTAGAGTCGGAAACGACTAGCATGCATGTGCGGGGGAACCTTTACCTTTACCTTATAGTATAGGTCAGGGGTGTCAAACTGCTGGCCCATGGGCTGGTTTCATCATACCAAAGCTGCGCACACCCCATTGATGGCAATGCAAAAAGAGCCACGATATGTCATGACACGTCACGTGACATGGTGAGTTTGACACCCATGGTATAGGTGGTACCTTGCTCAATAGTAGTAACTGTGAGAGGGATCTCAGAGTCCTAGTGGACAATCACTTAAATATGAGCCAGCAGTGTGCTGCAGCTGCCAAAAAAGCCAACACACTGCTAGGCTGCATTAACAGAGGGATAAAATCAAGATCACATGAAGTGTTATACCACTTTACAATTCCTTGGTAAAACTGCACTTGGAATACTGCATCTGGTTTTGGTCACCACAATGTAAAAAAGATGTTGAGGCTCTAGAAAGAGTACAGAGAAGAGCAACAAAGTTCATTAAAGGACTGGAGGCTAAAACATATGAGGAATGGTTGCTGGAATTGGGTATGTCTAGTCTAATGAAGAGAAGGACGAGGGGTGACATGATAGCAGTGTTCCAATATCTCAGGGGCTGCCACAAAGAAGAAGGAGTCAAGCTATTCTGCAAAGCACCTGAAGGCAGGACAAGAAGCAATGGATGGAAACTAACCAAAGAGAGAAGCAACTAGAAATAAGGAGAAATTTCCTAACAGTTAGAACAATTAATCAGTGGAACAACTGCCTCCAGAAGCTGTGAAAGCTGTGAATGCTCCAATTTGGTAAAATTGTTGTAAAACATAATCACATGACTGCGAGATGCTGGAAATGACTGTAAATGTCACTGTACTGCTGACTCTGAAGTGTTGTCATGTGACACTCTGTTTGTGTGATGGTCAGAACTTTGGATCCTGGTTATAAATTACCTTTTTCAGGTAGGTTGTAACTCTGAATATTCACTAAGCGACTGATCCTAAATTGAGGATTTTTTTTATCCCATTTATGTCCTGCCCTTCTCTGAAGACTCAGGGCAGCTTACAATCTAAGAAGCACAAACCAATGCGCTTAGCAATATCCTTCATTCTATGTATATGCCTGCTTATTAGGGCTTTCGCCCCCCACCCCAAGCAGCATTTTTACAAGGTCAGCTTATTGCCCCCAACAATCTGGGTCCTCATTTTACCTACCTCGGAAGGATGGAAGGCTGAGTCAACCTTGAGCCTGGTGGGACTCGAACCTGCACTAATTGCAGGCAGCTCGTGTTACTTAAGGAGGCATTAGCCCACTGCTCCACCAAGGATTACCTGTACTTCATTTCAGGTGGATCTTTGAGGATTAAATTATCTCTGTAAACTGCTAATACCCAATAATTATGGAAATAACTTAAATTGGATATTTGTTATTTTGAAAATGTGTGGTCATTTTATAATTGGAAACATGCATGGTGAAGTAGTACAACAGAAGTGAAGTAGCCGAAGGACCACTCGGGACGACAGGCTAGTAACAACAGGTTTATTAAGAGCAAGGCAAACATAGAATAACTTGTCTGGCTTTTATAGCCGGCAGCTGGTAGCGAGGACCAATCAGAGGTGTTTATTTTGGCGCCGTGTCAGGCAGGGACCAATCCGTGTCGTCTTCCGTTGACAGCTCCGGCTTCCGCGTGGCTTGGTGTTTTGACAGCCGTGAGCTGTCAGTAGTCGCGCCTGCGCTGTGCGGTGGATGCTTTGACAGCTCAGGCTTCCTCGTAGTCCGGAGTTTGACAGCCGCGAGCTGTCAGTGGTGGCGCCTGCGCTGTGCGGGGAACTTTGACAGCTGTCAAAGTTCCCGCGTGTTTTTCTGTCAGGAGGCTTTTAGTTTATACACTTTGCTGCTGCAGTATTATTTGAACTGTTAACATATATACATATCTATTAAGGGACTGTTTACATATATAACACACCCCTTACCCCTCCCCTGGTGCGTTTCTTCCCTCTTGGATGTTTGAACCTGCCCACTGATAGTCTTTTAGGTAGGTGGGTGGTCTCCGATTCCTGGTTGAGCGGCGAAGGGGTGGAGGGTGGTCTGGTTCTGGATCTTCGTTTTGGTGTTCTTCTTCCTGGTTTGGGATAGGCAGCATTTCCGGTGGGGGTTGTATGTCGGCATTGGTTGGTTGCTCAGAATTGTGTGGTGGTTGTCTGGGTCTGAGTTGATCAATATGGCGGCGTATGATGCCCTGTGTTTGCGTAGCTATAAGGTATGAGATGGGCCCTGTTTGTTTTATTACTGTCCCTTGGACCCACTTGTTTTTATCTGTGTATGATCGTGCCCAAATCAATTGACCTGGGTTGAGTGTGTGGGCGGGGTGGGGGTGCTGTTTTTCGTCTGGATATGTATCGGGGTGCAGTCTGTCCAGACGTGTTATTAGCCTTCTCCCCCATCTTAATTCCGCCGGTGATTTGCCGGTCGTAGAGCATGGAGTTGTGTGTTGTGCTAAGAGGAACTGGCTGAGGCGCCTCTGCCAGTTTCCTTTAACGAATTTTTTTAACGCTTCTTTTGTGGATCGTACCATAATTTCAGCCATTCCGTTCGACGATGGGTGGAACGGCGCCGACGTGACCAGCCTAATACAATTCTTCATAGCGAAGATCTGAAATTCACGAGAGGTGAATTGAGGTCCGTTGTCAGAAACTATGGTGTCAGGTAGGCCGTGTGTAGCGAATATTTTTCGTAAAGCTTGAATAGTGGCTTGGGACGTTGTTTTTCTAAGGAGTGTGACTTCCAGCCATTTAGAGTGGCTGTCTACTACAATTAAGAAACTTTGGCCCTGGATGGGTCCAGCAAAATCTATATGTATACGTGACCAAGGGTTCCTTGTAGTCTCCCATTTATGGATTGGTGCCTGGGGTGGTTCATTCCTGGTCTCTTGACAGGTATAACACCCACCCACATACTTTTCTATTTGTTTATCTATGCCTGGCCACCACACATAACTTCTAGCCATCGCCTTCATTTTTACAATTCCAGGGTGTCCTTCGTGTAAAATTTGTAATGTTTGGTCAATGTTTTTCTCGGGTATGATGACCCTATTTCCCCACAGTAGGCATCCTCTATGTGTTGAGATCTCATTTTTCCTGTTATAATAAGGTTGGAATTGAGGTTGTGGATTTTGAGCTGGCCATCCTGTTGTGGCCCATTTGAGGATTCTGGCAAGTATTTTATCTTTGGCTGAATTATTAGCTATAATGTTTGCAGTCAGGGGGCATTCTGGAAGTTGGGAGATTGCTAAAATGTGGCTGGCTGGGGCTGGGTCTGAGTCCCTGGTTTGTATGGGCAGTCTACTGAGGCAGTCAGCATGTCCCAATTCTTTACCTGGTTTATGTATTAGTTGATAGGAATAGGCTGCTAAGAAGGTTGACCATCTTAAAATTCTCGGAGAGAGAATTTGTGGAGTAGTTTTGTTCCACGTGAATATGCCTAGCAGGGGTTTGTGATCCGTAAATATAGTAAATGGTCTTCCATATAGGTAATCATGAAATTTTTTGACCCCTGCTACTATTGCTAGGGCTTCCCTGTCAATTTGTGCATAGTTTCTTTCAGCTTTGGTTAGAGTGCGTGAATAGAAGGCTATGGGTCTTTGTGTACCGTCCTTGAATATGTGACTTAAGACAGCCCCGATTCCATAGGGAGAGGCATCGCAAGCGATGCATATTGGGGTGTCCTCTCTGAAAAGGGTGATAGTTGAACTGTGACAGATAATCTTTTTTAACGATTGGAAGCTACTCTCATGTTCTTTGGTCCAGGACCAAGTTGTACCCTTGTCTAGGAGTCTATGCAGAGGCTCCGCAATAGTGGCTTTATGGGGGATGAAGGCGTGGTAAAAGTTTAACAATCCTAAAAAGGATTGAAGCTCTTGTTTATTCCTAGGGCTGGGTGCGGTCTGAATAGCCTGAAGTTTTTCTGAGGTGGGGTGAATGCCCTGGCTATCTATTTTGTACCCTAGGAATTCAGTGGATGTGACTCCAATAGAGCACTTTTCCCGCTTAAGTTTGAGGCCGGCTTCTCTGAGCCGGCTCAGCACAGCTGACAGCCTGTCAGCTAAGTTCGCTTCGTTTTCTCCGGCGATGAGAACATCGTCGAAATAGGGGCAGACCCCGGGTATTCCCTTCAGGGTCTTCTCCATGATACCCTGAAATATACCCGGGGCCGCCGATATGCCAAATTGGAGCCTCTTTACCTTAAAGGCACCGCGGTGGGTGACAATTGTCTGGGCCTCCGCAGTGTCCTCAGTGACAGGCAGCTGCAAATACGCCTGTGTGAGATCAAGCTTGGCGAAAAGGGCGCCAGAGCGGATGGAAGCAAATACGTCCCTTACCGCTGGCACCGGGTAGGCATGGGGGCTGAGGGCTAGGTTGACTGTCACCTTATAATCAGCGCACACTCTCACTTCACCATTAGGTTTGATTGGGGTGACAATAGGGGTCTCCCAGGTTCCCCCTTCTGTTGGCTCAAGCACCCCTAGTCCTACGAGGCGATCAAGTTCGTTTTCGATTTTTTCTTTAAGGGCAAAAGGTACCCTCCTGGCTCTTATCTTAATTGGTTGGATTGCAGGGTTTAGCTGTAAGGAGATGGGGGGACCCGTGTATTTCCCTAAAGTGCCATCGAAAACGTCGGCGAACTTATCGCAAACGGCTTCTAGGCTGGGTGTTAGAATGGTGTTAACCCCTGTTAAAGCGATGCCTAGTGGACTGAACCAGTTTAGTCCTATCAAATTGGTGCGGTTCCCTGGTGTAACTAAAACCTCCAGGGGACCCTTGAACCCCTTGTACTGCACTACAACCTTGGCTTTCCCTTCCAACGGAATGGGGGTTTTCTGGAAGTCAGCTAGGTGTACCTGAGTTTGTTTCAGGGGAATTTGTCCTCGGCCTTTCTGACAGATCTCCTGATAGGTTGTCAGCGAAATTAAGGAAACTGCTGACCCAGAATCTACTTCCATGTGGCAGGGCACCCCCTGAATTCTGACCCAGATCTTAACCTTGGAGCTTATGCTGTTTACCCTGTCAACTGTCTCTACCAGGGGCCCTGGGTGGGGTTCTCTGCTGGCCTGGGCAGCCGGCCTACCTGGGGGGTTTGCCTCCACCTCATTGATGTTGTCCCGGCCCTTGCTGCGGCACACCAGCTTGATGTGGCCAGTCTTCCCGCAATTGTGGCATTTCGCGTTCCTAAAACGGCAGCTTCCTCGGGCATGGTTGCCCCCGCAGCTGGCACAGGCGGCTCGTTGCTCGTAACGCGGTGGTGGCGGTGGAGGGTTCCTGGACCCCCGGCGGTCCGACGTTTTGCCCCTTCTCGGCTGCCGGTGCTCCATTCTGCGCTGTAGGGCTTCTCCATCGGTGAAATCTACCGACTCTCCACTGTCGCTGAAGGCTGCGCTTTCCTGGTAGACGGTCGCGGGGGTCTCTGGGGTCGTGTTAGTCGGCTTCTTCTTGTGGCTGTGTTCGTATGCCATGATCTCCCTGGTCAGCTCAGCCAGGTTCATGTCGGGTTTGGACGTCAGTTTTTTCTGTAGCTTCTCGTCCCTCAGACCGATCACCACCTGGTCTCTGATGCGGTCTTCCAGGTCGGGGAAGCAGCAGTTCCTTGCGGCGTGTCTGACCCCGGCGATGAACTCGTTGGCGGGCTCGTCCTGCCGTTGTTTCTTTTGTGCGAATTGCACCCGCCAGTACAGTTCTGATCGAGCCGGCATGTAGTATTTGTTCAGCTGGTCCACCAAGTCCGCGTAGGAGACTTCAGTGATGGGCACTGGGCTGAACAACCCGACGGCTGCATCGTACACCGGGGGCCCGCTGATGTACAGCAGAGCGGCGGCCTTTGCTCGGTCGTCAGTGATTTTACTGACGAGGAGGAATCCCTCGACTTGGCCGAGGTGTGATTGCCATCTCTCGGGATGGCGGGTATCAAACTCCCTCACACGGCCGAAGTTTGCCATGTCGTCCGGTCCTGGGTTGCTCCGATGGAAGTTAAAACTCCCGTGACAGCTCTTGCCGGGAACTTTCTTCCTCGGCCGTGACTTCAGCTCCGGAGCGATCCCATCCTCGTCGCCAGTGAAGTAGCCGAAGGACCACTCAGGACGACAGGCTAGTAACAACAGGTTTATTAAGAGCAAGGCAAACATAGAATAACTTGTCTGGCTTTTATAGCCGGCAGCTGGTAGCGAGGACCAATCAGAGGTGTTTATTTTGGCGCCGTGTCAGGCAGGGACCAATCCGTGTCGTCTTCCGTTGACAGCTCCGGCTTCCGCGTGGCTTGGTGTTTTGACAGCCGCGAGCTGTCAGTAGTCGCGCCTGCGCTGTGCGGTGGATGCTTTGACAGCTCAGGCTTCCTCGTAGTCCGGAGTTTGACAGCCGCGAGCTGTCAGTGGTGGCGCCTGCGCTGTGCGGGGAACTTTGACAGCTGTCAAAGTTCCCGCGTGTTTTTCTGTCAGGAGGCTTTTAGTTTATACACTTTGCTGCTGCAGTATTATTTGAACTGTTAACATATATACATATCTATTAAGGGACTGTTTACATATATAACACAAGAAGAATACAAATCAACATGATTATACTAAAAAAATATGCAGTAACTAAAAAGCAACAAATAAGAATTTTAGAGAATAGCCTAGTTTAAATAGTAGAAGCATAAAGACCAACTCCTACCTACTTCAACAACTGAAGATCCTAGATGTGTTATTATAATTATTTTAGTTTTGTTATAAGGGAGTTAAAGGGTGGAAGGTTTGTTAACATTGTAATAGATATTTAGCATATGTTTGCATAAGATTGCTATATGTAATACCCTGTATTAATAACAATAATATTAATAATAATATTAATAATAATAATAAATAAACAACAACATCAACAACAACAACAACAACAACAACAATAATAATAATAATAATAATAATAATAATAATAATAATAATAATAATAATAATAATAATAATAATAATAATAATAATAAAGTTGGAAGGGATCTTGGAGGTCATCTAGTCCAACCCCCTGCTCAGGCAGGAAATCTTATATCATTTCAGGCAAATGGCTGTCCAGTTTCTTCTTAAAAACCTCCTATTCTGCTTTGGGAAGTCCGGGGAGGGAGGGAGGGGGGGTTATTATTAAAATTTTGTAAAACTTTTCACTAAAAAAAACAAAACAAAAAACTGAAGATCCTTGGAGAAGAATCTTCACTGAGGATCTCAAGGTTTAGCTCAAAACTAGGACTGTACACAAATCCCCTTCAAAGGACTTCCAAAAGCAGTTCCAGCTGCAGGGAGAGACTGTAGCCATAATCCAGTCTTACATTTCCCAGATCAGAACAGGTTTGTTAAAGCCTGGTGCTTCATTTTCTTATTGATCACTGGGGAGAGTGAACACTAGCTGTAATCCCATTTTACCCCAAAGAAAGAAAGTATTAAGATGGGAAAAGTTTGTTACTGTAATTTTCTTAGATGTGGTTGGAATTTTATTCCTTGAAAACTGATATAAGCAAGGGGAGAAATCATAGGGCAAGGTAGATTTTTAGAAAAAAAATCCTGGAAAGTTAATTTCTTAAAGTGTTGAGATTAGTTAATTCTAAAACTGAAATACTTGAGCTGAGGAAAAAAAAAAGTTCTTATGCTGAAAGCTGCCCAGAGTCGATTTGGAACGAGATGGGTGGGAAATAAATTGAATGAATGAATGAATGAATGAATGAATGAATGAATGAATGAATTAGTATAGGTCTTAAAAAAAGAACTGAAAAAAAGAAAAAGATTGGTGTTTATATCTTAGTGAGGGACCATACATAGCTCAGTTTTTTTTGGGGGGGGGGGAAACAAGGGAAATTACAGTTGTGAAGAAAAGTAGAAACCAACAGTACATTGGAAGACTTTTTTTCAAGATCAGAATAATGCTCTTTTTTGGCTTTAACTGCTAATTTATTTTGTTTAAAAGATGTCTGCAAAGCTGTTAAGTAAGAGTTTAACAATTTTATTTAAATTTAGGCTACCAGTGGACCAGTAGATGGCACCAAAGAAAGTTTTCTGTATCTCTTTGCTGCTATCTAATAGTAGTCTAGATTTTACAGTCCAGAACTGGTAGCTCTGCTTAAATCCACTTACTTTCTTTTTCTAATGTTCTAGGCTACAAGTTAACCTAAAATAAAAAACAAATTACAGGCTATTGGATCAGGGCTCTAAAAATCCATACAATCACTATATGTGAGCAAAGAGGTGCTACAGATGTCAGAACCCTGTCTTTCTATGGGCATGGGGTTTCTTGTTCTTTTTGGGTTCTGCCATTCTCCTGTGGGGGGGGAAGCTTGGGGTTGCTGATATATATTTCCTTTTGCTCTATTCCTTACTCTATTCCTCTTTGATGTTTCTTCATTGGAGTGAGAATGGAATGTGCCTCCAGCCATCTGCCTTATCTCCAAGTGCAGAAGAAGCAGTGCAGAGACCAAACAGCCTTGGAAGCGGCACCTTATCGCCCTGTTCCCACAGCAGTTTCACACCTGTGGATTGGCCTGTTTGAACTGATGGACAGTTGGGGTGGGGTTACTATTGATTCTTTTGACCTATTGATTTGCACAGGAAACCCTCAGGTCCTGCCTTCTACTCCTGTTGTCAAGGTTGACTCAGCCTTCCATCCTTCCGAGGTAGGTAAAATGAGGACCCAGATTGTTGGGGGCAATTAAGCTGACTTTGTAATAATGCCACCTGGGGTGTGTGTGAAAGCCCTAATAAGCAGGCATATACATAGAATGAAGGCTACTGCTAAGCTTGTAAGCTGCCCTGAGTCTTCGGAGAAGGGCGGGATATAAATGGAATTTTTTAAAAAAATCTCCCAATAAAAGTTCCTTTTGAAATGATGTCTGTTTCAAGAGTTCTGCTTTCTTGGGAGGACTGATTGAGGCCGGTCCTTACATTAGGCAGGATCTGCAAAGTGGTCAAATCCATACCATGGAGACTGTGCAAAAGATATCAAACCATGGTGGTGAGAGAGGAGAAGGCAACCTTTGCGGGGAAGCTCCTCCCAAGCTGGCCTGAGCAGGAACAGCTCAGACTCCTCTAGCTCACCCGACGAAGCCATGACCAGAGAAAGTTGGGGGAAGCCGAGATGGTCGATTGGCATTGGAAGGAAGGAAGAATGGGTGGCAAAAGCCAGGAAGGTGACCCTGAAGCATGCCAGTCACCAACTGGGATGGAAGCAACCTCAGTGAGGAGGATGACAAGGGACCAACCTGATCCAACCGCTTCCTCAAACAAGCTATTGGCCTGATGGTGGAAGCTTTCAAGTCCTTTAAAGAAGAAAAGGAAGACGCCTGCCGGGGCTTGTTGGTGCCAGGGATGGCTGAGGAGGAATGCCAGGAGGGTGAGTTGGTGAACCCAGGCCCCTCTACCAGCACTTCAGAGGCTACAGAAGCCACCCCAGCATGAGTCATCCCAGCTGGGAGAAACGGGTGCTGAGCCAGATGAAGGAGAACCCACCAGGCCAGTTGGAAGGTCCTGCTTTTGGGGGTGAAATATGATGGTGTGCCTCAGCAACTGGGATTCTTCCTAGCCCACATCCTGAGCTACATGGAAAAGTGTGGTCGAGACATCCCCAGTGACCATCGATGGGTGATGTTGGTGACCATGGCCCTGGAGGGAGTGGCAGCTCGATGGATGGTGACCCTGCATAATGCTGATGCTCCTGAGCTCTGGAACGTCAACCAGTTCATGGCTGCTCTAAGGAGGAGGTTTGAGGACACCTTAGCTGACAGGAAGGCCAGAGAACACATTAAAACCATGAAGCAAGGTCGTAGTCCAGTGGCTGAGTATATGGAGGAGTTTAGAGACCTGGCGTGCCATTTCAACTGGCCAGAGGATGTCCTAGTAGGTCATTTCAAAGACGGGCTGAATGATGACCTGTACCACACATGCATCACCAGGGGAGACCTGAACCACCTCCACGATTGGCGTATCCTGGCTGAGGAAGCTAAGATTGACCAAGCCTGAAGTCAGTGATGCCTGGGGCAAACCTAGAGACACTCACCCCCGGGGGAAATGAGAGGTGACAAAATCCCCCACTGCAGCTCTGTGCTTGACAGCTTGCTTCAAGTGTGGTAAAGGAGGGGCACTGGGCTGCAGAATGCCAAAGACCCCCATGCGTAAGCCTGACCGAGCAGGTGGAGGGAAGCCTGGGAAGACGCTACAATGGGGCAGGCAGAGCACCATGAAAAGTGCTGAGGTTGTCAAGATCCATTCTCCTGAAATCCCAGGGCAAGGAACTCCATCCCCGACCGCAAAACCACCTGACTATTTTGACAGTGACTCAGAAGTGACTAGTAAGTGGACCCATCACACCCCTCATCAGAACTATAGAACTGTTATGTCCAAGGATGCTGAGAAAGGTGACCCTGAAGGCCCTATTGGACTTGGATTGCACCTGTTACCTAATAAGTCCAATCTTGGTGGGGAACATAGGAATTCCAGTGAGGAGGTTGAAAAAACCAATCTTGTTCAGCCAATCAGATGGGTCCATCTCAGGAGGGATCCCAGCCATTCTTGCCATGCAGCCTATTCAGCTCACAATGGGGGAACACACAGAGATTTCAACATTTATACTAACCCCTGGCATGGAGTGGGGATGATGTGATTGAGGAAGTGGACCCAAGGGTGGACTGGAAAAACAGAGAGTACAGGGAGGAGACTGCAGGATGAAGAGAAAAGGAGCCCCAGAGGTGGTAGCAACTGTGAAAGACTGGGGGTTGGAGACTGTGCCTGAGGAATACCGGGATTTAGATGAGGTGTTCAGTGAGGAGCAGTCCAATGAACTACCCCCCATCGCCCTACTGACTGTGCCATTGAGATCCTACCAGGGGCCAAATTACCTAAACCAAAAATGTACTCAATGACTCCCTGGGAGCTGGAAGAATTACAGACATCAATAGAGAAAAATTTGGCATGAGGTTTCATACAGCCAGCAAGACCAAAAAAAAAAGATGCATTGCTTCACCTCTGCATAGGCTACAGGTCTTTACAGTAAATGTAGTGTGTGAGAACAATATTTACCCCATACCACTAATGAGGGACATGTTAGCCCACTAGCCAAGGGAAAGATATTATTGAAACTGAACCTAAGAGATGCATATTACTGGGTTAGAATTAAGGAAGGAGATAAATGTAAAATGGCATTCAACTGCCCCATGGGGTGCTTACAATTTAAGGTGCTCCCATTTGGACTGCAGGGAGTGCCAGCAGTATTCATGCAACTAATCAATGAGGTCCTCCAGGAGCATCTCTACAAGGGGTTCTTGTGTACTTGGATGACATCTTAATCTTCATTGAAACAAAGGAGGAGCATGTAAAGTTGGTCAGGGCAGTACTAAATAAACTACGGGCCACCTGACTCTATGCCAAACTGTCAAAATGTGAGTTCCATAAGGAAAAAATTGTCTATTTGGGGTATTGCATATCTCATAATGGGATAGAGATGGAACCAGAGAAAGTCAAGGCAGTGCTGGAATGGGCACCAACATGCACAAGGAGGCAATTGCAAAGTTTCCTGGGGTTCACAAATTTCTACCATCAGTTCATCCCCTCCTTTGCACAGATTGCACTTCCCGTTACCAATTTGCTAAAGTCAAAAGGGAAGGGTAAACCATAACCTAGCCAGCCATTGAAATGGACTATGGAGTGTCAAGCCACATTTGAGAAATTAAAAAGACTTTTCTCAGCTGAACTGGTCCTAAAACACCCAGATACAGAAAAACCTTTTGTCATACAGGCAGACGCTAGTGACATAGCAGTAGGAGCAGTGCTGCTCCAAGAAAACCAAGAGGGCCAGCTACAGTCCTGTGCCTATACATCCAGGAAATTCACTGAAACAAAACAGAGGTGAGCAATGTGGGAGAAGGAAGCCTGTGTGGTGTGCTGGGCCCTCCTTGTTGTTAGCTGCGAAGTTGTGTCTGACCCATAGCGACCCCATGGACAACATTCCTCCAGGCCTTCCTGTCCTCTACCATCTTCTGGAGTCCATTTAAGCTCATGCCTACTGCTTCAGTGACTCCATTCAGCTACCTCATTCTCTGTCGTCCCCTTCTTCTCTTGCCCTCAATCTTTCCCAGCATTAGGCTCTTCTCCAGTGAGTCCTCCTTCTCATTAGGTGGCCAAAGTATTTGAGTTTTAGCTTCAGGATCTGGCCTTCTAAACAGCAGTCAGGGTTGATCTCATCTAGGACTGACTGGTTTGATCGCCTTGCAGTCCAAGGGACTTGCAGGAGTCTTCTCCAGCACCATAGTTCAAAGGTCTCAATTCTTTGGCGCTCAGCCTTTTTTATGGTCCAACTTTCACTGCCATACATTGCAACTGGGAAGACCATAGCCTTGACTATACGCACTTTTGTTGACAGGGTGATGTCTCTGCTTTTTAGTGTGCTGTCTAGATTTGCCATGGCTTTCCTCCCCAGGAGCAAGCGTCTTTTAATTTCTTGGCTATAGTGCGCATCTGCGGTGATCTTGGAGCCCAAGAAAATAAAATCTGTCACTACCTCCATTTCTTCCCCATCTATTTGCCAGGAATTGAGAGGGCTGGATGCCATGATCTTGGTTTTCTTAATGTTAAGTTTCAACCCAACTTTTGCACTCTCCTTCTTCACCCGCAACAAGAGGCTCTTTAGTTCTTCTTCACTTTCTGCCATTAGAGTGGTATCATCTGCATATTTTAGGTTGTTGATCTTAATTCCAACTTTTGATTCATGTAGCCCTGCCTTTCTCATGATGTGCTCTGCATATAAGTTAAATAGGCAGGGCGACAGTATACAGCTTTGCCGGACTCCTTTCCCAATTTTGAACCAATCAGTGGTTCCGTGTCCAGTTCTCACTGTTGCTTCTTGGCCCACATATAGGTTTCTCAAGAGACAAATAAGATGGTCTGGTATGCCCATCTCTTTAAGAACTTGCCAGAGTTTGTTATGATCCACACAATCAAAGGCTTTAGCATAGTCAATGAAGCAGAAGTAGATGTTTTTCTGGAACTCTCTCGCTTTCTCCATGATCCAGCGTATTTTGGCAGTTTGATCTCTAGTTCTTCTGCCTCTTCGAAATCCTGCCTGTACTTCTGGTAGTTCTCGATCCACATACTGCTGGAGTCTAGCTTGTAGGATTTTAAGCATAACTTTACTAGCATGAGAAATGAGTGCAATGGTGCGATAGTTTGAACATTCTTTGGCACTGCCTCTCTTTGGAATTGGAATGTAAACTGATCTTTTCCAATCCTGTGGCCACTGTTGAGTTTTCCAAATTTGCTGGCAAATTGAGTGTAGCACTTTTACTGCATCGTCTTTTAAGATTTTGAATAGCTCAGCTGGAATACTGTCACCTCCACTAGCTTTGTTGTTGCTCAGCTTTTCTAAGGCCCACTTCACTTCACATTCTAGGATGTCTGGCTTGACGTCAGTGACCACCTCATTGTTATTATCAGGGACGTTAAGCTCATTCTTGTATAGTTCTTCTGTGTAATTTTGCCACCTCTTCTTAATCTCTTCTGCCTCTGTTAGGTCCCTGCCATTTTGGTCCTTTATCATACCCATTTTTGCATGAAACGTTCCCTTCATCTCTTCAATTTTCTTGAAAAGATCTCTGGTCCTCCCTATTCTATTGTTTTCTTCTATTTCTTTGCACTATTCATTTAAGAAGTCATTCTTATCTCTTCTAGCTATTCTCTGGAATTCTGCATTCAATTGGGAGTATCTTTCTTTTTCTCCCTTGCCTTTCACTTCCCTCCTTCCCTCAGCTATTTACAAAGCTTCCTCAGACAGCCATTTTGCTTTCTTGCATTTCTTTTTCTTTGGGATGGTTTTGGTTGCTACCTGTTGTAGAATGTTGCTAACTTCTGTCCATAGTTCCTCAGGCACTCTGTCTATCAGATCTAATTCCTTAAATCTATTTGTCACCTCTACTGTATATTCAACAAGGATATGATTTAATTCATACTTGAGTGGCCTAGTGCTTTTCCCTACTTTCTTCAGTTTAAGCCTAAACTTTGCAATGAGAAGCTCATGGTCTGAGCCACAGTCAGCTCCTGGTCTTGTTTTTACTGACTGTGTAGAGTTTTTCCATCTTTGGCTGCAGAGCATATAGTCAATCTGATTTCTGTGTTGACCATCTGGTGATGTCTTGGGTTGTTGGAAAAGAGTGTTTGCTGTGACCATCATATTCTCTTGACAAAATTCTATCAGCCTGTGCCCTGCTTCATTTTGTACTCCAAGGGCAACTTGCCTGTTATTCCGGTTATCTTTTGGCTTCCTACTTTAGCATTCCAATCCCCCATGGTGATAAGGACATCATTTTTTGGTGTTAGTTCTATAAGGTGCTGTAGGGCTTCATAGAACCGGTCAATTTCATCCTCTTCAGCACTGGTGGTTGGGGCATAGACTTGGACTACTGTGATGTTGAATGGTTTGCCTTGGATTCGAACTGAGATTATTCTATCATTTTGAGGATTGTATCCCAGTATTGCTTTTCCTATTCTTTTATTGACTATGAAGGCTACTCCATTTCTTCTGAGGGATTCTTGCCCGCAGTAGTATACCTGATGGTCATCTGAATTCACCCATTCCTGTCCATTTTAGTTCGCTGACACTTAAGATGTCGATGTTCAGTCTTGTCATCTCTTGTTTGACCACGTCCAGCTTTCCTTGATTCATGGATCTTACATTCCAGGTTTCTATGGAGAAAAAAATCTTTACAGCTTCAGACTTTCCTTTCACCACCAGACACATCCACAGCTGAGCGTCCTTTCGGGTTTGGCCCAGTCACTTCATTCTTTCTGGCACTACTAGTACTAGCCCTCTGCTCTTCCCCAGTAGCATATTGGATGCCTTCTGACCTGAGGGGCTCATCTTCCAGCGTCATATAATTTTGCCTTTTGGTACTGTCCATAGGGTTTTCATGGCGAAGATACTGGAGTGGATTGCCATTTCCTTCTCCAGTGGATCACGTTTTATCAGAACTCTCTGCTATGACCTTTCCAATTTGGGTGGCCCTGCATGGCATAGCTCATAGCTTCACTGAATTAGTGAAGCTATGAGCAAGCCCCTTCACCATGACAAGGCAGTAATCCATGAAGGGTGAGCCCTCCTTAAGTGGAGAAATTACCTGGAAGGGAATAAAATCCCCTTCCTGGTATGGACTGATCATAAAACCTTGAAGCCTTAAAAACCCCAAGGAAATTGTCCCCAAAACAAGTAAGGTGGTCCCAACATTTCCACTGGTTTATCTTCACTATTAAATACATACCTGGGGGGAAGAACTTCCTAGCTGACACTTTATCAAGGCTGCCTCAGTATAATAGTATAAAAACAGAAGTGGTGAATTCCCTCATGCCATCTAAATATCTACTGGTTCCAGTAACCACAAGGTCGCAGGCAAAGAATTCAAAACCCCTAGATAGCACAGCCAGAACAGAGTTCAGACAGGCTCTGGAAACAGCCATAAAAACCTTTGTTCAATGAATGGTGGACTGCCATGAGTGGGGAGAAAACCATACATGCCCCAAACCCAAAGATTGAAATTCATGCAGCTATGTCATGACTCAAAGGTTGCTGGGCATTTCGGGTTCATGAAGACGCTCCACCTGGTAAAAAAGACAGTTTTGGTGGCCATCCATGAAGAAAGACATTGAAAGCTATGTGGCTAGTTGCCCCATTTGTGCAGGGGCAAAACCAAGGCAGGAAAAAACACTGGGCTTATAACAGGCAGTAGCAAGCCCGTCAGCAACCTGGCAAGAGATTTCCATGGATTTTATCATGGAGTTACCGGAGAGTGCAGGGAACATTGTCATTTGGGTGGTGACAGACCTATTCTCCAAACAGGTGCACTTCATTCCATGCACTAAGATTCCCACAGCTAAGACTCTAGCAAAGCTGTTTGTACAATATATCTACTGATTGCATGAGGCTCTGCAATGCATAATCTCAGACAGCGGGTGCAATTCTGAGTTCTGGAGAGCCTTTTTGGACCTCTTGGGGACTGTCCAGGGCTTGTCATCTAGTCATCATCCACAAATGAATGGTGGGACAGAATGTTCAAGCTCAGTATCGGAACAATATTTAAGATGCTTTATTAATTATCAACAGGACAATTGAACCAACCTACTTCCATTCGCAGAAGTGGCTTACAACAATACTGTTCACTCTAGCACTGGTTACACTCCATTCCAGGTTGCAACAGGACAAAGTTTCAAGCCAATGCTGGAATTTCCAGTCAACGAACCCACCATCCCCTCCCTGAAAGAGTGGATTACACAGCTCAAAAATATGTGGCTGGTAGTGAGAAAGGCATTAGATGAGGCTAGGGAAGCTTACAAAGCACAGGCAGATAAGATGTGGGTAGAACCCAAGTCGTTTAAAGTTGGGGGAAAAGTATACTTATCTACAAAGTATTTAAAATCTCCACAGCCATCAAAGAAATTAGGCCCAAAATTCGTGGGACCATTCCCCATTAAATGGTTCATCAACCCAGTAACCGTAGAATTGGGAAACCATTAGATCCTGCCTTCTATTCCTGTTGTCAACATCTCCCAATAAAAGTTCCTTTTGAAATGATGTCCATTTCAAGAGTTTTGCTTTCTTGGGAGGACTGATTGAAGCAGGTCCTTACAACAGGCCACTTTAGCAATTTGGTATCATCTAGTTGTATGAACTTCTGTATCCCAGATCCTGTAGCCCTGAGGTAGACTTCAACATCTAAGATCTTTCTGCTTTGCCAAAAGGGGGCTGGGTTTTGTTTTTTTTTTGGTTCATATAGAAGGTCAATCAATAATGCTGTATGATCCCCAGCAGCAGTTTGAAATAATGCAGCCCATACACTAGATTTATTACTTTGGTGGCAATAAGGCCTTGGAGAAAATAAAAGAGCATTTGCATTATTACACATCAGAGCAGGTGAAATAGTGATGGAATCAAGGAGTAAATAATGTTTGCTTAGTTTTTTCCTTGGCACAGTTCTTCTAGCTTGTACTGACTGGATCCAAATATGAATAAAAGCAAAAACCAAACCGAATGACATGCTTCAGAACAAATAGGAGCTGTATTCTAAACAGCATCTATTAGAGACTAGATTATATCAGTTGCAACTGGTGCCAGGCAGCCCACTCATAATCCCCTCTGCAATTTTTATGAGTGCCAATTTTGCAATGAATAAGCATTGTAATGCTTTTTTTTATCTTCCAGTCTACAGAGTTTGGCAGAGCAGCATGTGCTAATTTAAACAGCTGAAAAGAGGAGGGAAGGTACCAAGCATTGATAATCAGGGACCACTTCTGTCAATCTGAGCCTCAAAGTTAACGAAAAAGTTTTTTCTTATTTATGTGATTAGTGTGATGGTGATGGGGGCCATATGTGTTAACATCTGTACCAGGAGATCTAGGACTAATCATGCAGATTGAATGAGAATCACTCAATACAGTGCCATCTCCTTCCATATGCTTGGCTGAAAATTGCAGGTGGTTACCAGGATATTGGAAAGAGACATATGGCTCTATTATCTTTAGAGAGGAGCCTTTATTGGAATGAAACAATATGGTGAGTTAAAATATAATATTGCTAACACACACAAACATACTCATAAGCATTATTGGCAACTGTAGTTTCACAGTTACCATATTTGGCCAATGTCCTCTCAGCTTATGTTTTACTTATCATTCACAAACTGCTGGAACTTGTGTGGAAATTAAAAGCTGGCATCTAGAAGAGTACCGTACTTTATTTTTTAATGGATGAGTGAAATCACACTGTTTTGATTCTACACTGTTTTCAAGTCTTATTTATAATTTTTAAACGTCCCAGCATTAGTCTCTGGCTTTCAAAAATCCTCCCAAAATATGTACTTAAATTTGTATAGTAAACATAGCCAATGTGCATTTCTTGATGAATATAATTTAAGTAAACTGTATGATTCAGGGTAGATAAAACAGGTGGTTATCACTTACCTGTTGTCTGTGGGATAAAATCAAATAGTAATTTCCAAATATCATGTTTCTCAGATTCTCCCTTTCTTTATCTCCTTTACAGAACTGTGCTGGCAGCATCTCAAGAAGAAAATAAGCAGTATTTTTTCAGAATGTTGCTGAGACTGAAAGAAATGTAGCCCCAAATAAAAATAGTTTGGTTTGGAAAAAAAAAGGCATAGTTGGACCTCTTCAGTTGTTTTAGAAGCAGTTGCTTGACTTATAATGAATCTAACTTTTCTAAACCCATTTAACCCTTCCTGTGCCCATAAGGAAGAAGGAGCAACAGAATTAGCATGGCTAAAGCAGTCCCACTTATGCCCAGAGAATGGATTTTCATGGAAAGTTCATCAACTTATGGTTTTCTTTGTTTTTTTTAACATTATGGTCTAATTTGTCATGATTTTTCCAAAAAAATATTGAAAAGGACCAATCTGTCAACCAAATTTGTGTGTTCTCAGCCTCTGAACAGCATCAGATAATATCCCTGTGGTTCAAACTGACTTTTGGGTGAGTCTTTTGTAAGAAGATACCATTATATAATCTCAGTAATTTTGCATTGTAGAAAAATATTGTATTTTGTGTGTGTGTATTTGGGCATCTATATGTGCAACATACTGTATTTTGTACACAACTTGTACCATTACACACACAAACACACACTTTATTTTTCTTCTAATTTTGTAATATTTAGTCTTTCTAACACAAAGTTTGAGGTATTTGAATGGCATTTGTAATGTTTTGCTTTTTTATTCTATTTGTACTGTTTAAGAAAATCATTAAGCAGAAGAAAAATGCTTAAGTTTTATTTGCAGAAGGAGGGAGAATCTCGCAAATTTATGTATTTTATCTCATCCCCAATACTATTTCAGTTCAATTAAGTTTATTATGATCTGAGATCAGTCTGAAATAGTACAATTCAGTACAAAATATAAATTAAAGTATAAATAATATATCCCAGTATACCATAGGGACCATTAGTATAAATTAAAGTCCTAACAACATATTACATTGTTTGGAAGGAAGATAGCAAAATTTTGCAATTTGAATGTTATTTTAAGTGTTTTATGTCAGCCAATAACAACAAAGGAAAGCAGATCTATCTGGATAACTACTAGAATCAGCATAATAAATGATAAACATGCATCCTATACTGTTTGGAGTGTATTAGGACATGGCTAAATGCTTCCATGTCTTCATAATCACATGGACTAAGATTTTTGGAGAAAGGACTGGCCATATATTCACCCTCTAAAACCCTTACAGGCATAGCATAAAAATGTGTTGATATACATGCCCTCCTCAGTTTGGCTTGAGAAAATCCATATAGATAGTTTGCCAAATCTTAGGAACTCTCCAAATTGCCAACAATTAATGATCTTTTTATAACTCCTCTGGCAATGTCTCCTAGAAGCTGTTTAACAGAAAGTAAGGTGGTAGGAAAGGTTAATGAGTGTAGGCCATTACTAGCCATCATCTGTTCCACTTCATTTGTCCAAATTGAGGGTTTGTCATGGAGAATCATGGAGATAAAGAGTGTTGATATTTCAATCTGAAACAGCAGTTTCCACTAACTCAATCTCCATCTCCATCATTATCAGTTCTAGTACTGCTCTTAATACAGAGTTGTGGGGTATCCCTCAAAGTTCCCAGAATTGTGTAGAAGAACTGAATTTGAATTTGTTCTATGAGGCAAATAGAAAACTGATCTGACAGTTGCTTGAAGAAACAAGATGTTCCGATTAATGAGACAGTTCAAACAACATTCAGGCATTGTTTTTCTAAAAGTCTATAATAATGAGAACAAAGCATCAAGACTCATGGATGGATGCCAGAATCTGAATTCTCCTCCCCTAAACCCATCATTATCATGCACACTTCATTAATCACATTCACCAATTAGCCCAAAAAGCAAGCTTCACTTCTGTTATCTTGCGCGCCATTCTTATCTAATTTATACATCCGGTTAGCATACTCCTCCCTGCAACTTCTTTATATTCAGAGCAAGCAGTTTAAAGAAAAAGGCTGCCTCTTATATTGTCAGAGCAAAAACATCCAATGTTTGCAGCATTGACATCTGGCCCCCCTTACAAGAAGGATAGAAAAGCATATGTCAGGGATTATCTCTTGGTTTGTTGGGGTTTCTTTCATGAAACTTTGATGAGTCGGTCAGCCTTCACATCGCTAAATTTCACCCAAGTAGCTTCAGACAGCGAGTACCCCTTCCATTGTACTAGGTACTACAATTTCCCTTTAAAGATTCTAGAGTCAAGAATGCTTTTCACTTCATAGTGTCTCTGACCTGCTACTATGAGGAGCCTGGGTGCCTTCTTAGGGGGAGGTCTTAAGGTGGAGCCCCGAAAAGGTTTCAGTAGGCTGCAATAAAAGACAGGGTGAACTTTCCCTAAAAGCCTAGGGAGTTTTAATTCTACTGTGATGGGGTTGATGATCCTTATGATGGGGAAAGGCCCCAAGAATTTTGATCCTAATTTCTTGCTGGGTAACTTAAGGCATAAGTATTTATTTGACAGGTATACCTTTTCCCCAAGTTGGAATGTTCTTTGGGGAGCCCTCTTTTTATCAGCCTGGTTTTTTTTAGAAGTCTTGGAAGTCTTTTTTAATGCCATTTTCATGTTTCTCCAAACTTCTTCCCACCCCCTCACCCATTGATCAAGTGTCTGGGAAGCGGAGGGCACCTGAGGGTATTCAGGCATTGGGCTGAACTCTTTTCCTGTGGCTACTCTGAAAGGCGTGTAGCCGGTGCTGCTGTGAACAGAATTATTGTAAGCCACCTTGGCAAAAGGGAGGAGGTCAGTCCACTTTGTCTGTTGGTAGGAAACATAGCATCTGAGGTATTGCTCCACCATTTTGTTAGCGGATTCTGCAGCCCCATTGGTAGCTGGATAAAAAGCAGATGATAAGCCTTGAGATGATCCAATTAATTTAGGGAAACTCCTCCAAAATTTCACTGTGAACTGCACTCCTCTATCCAAAATTATTTGTTTAGGGGCGCTGTGTAGTTGGTAGATATGTTTCAGGAACAGTTTAGTCAGTCATTGGGCAGATGGGAGTCGTTTGCAGGTGATAAAATGAACCTGCTTCGAAAACAGGTCTATCACAGTCCAGATGACAGTAATTCCTCTACTTTCGGGTAGGTCTACAATAAAGTCCATGACTATTTCTTCCCATGGTGGAGAAGGGTCTGCCACTGGCTGCAGTAGCCCAGGGGTTTTCCCTGGAATTCTTTTCATGGTGGCACATACAGTACAACTCCTGACATAATTTCTACATTTCATTTTAGCCCCGGCCACCAAAATTGCCGGTGGATGAAATGTAGTGTTTTTAAATATCCGAAGTGTCCAGCCTGTTTTACATCATGGCTGTGTCTAAGAGCATTGAGACAAAGGGCTTTAGGTAGATACAGTCCCCCCCCTTGTATGCCAAACCATCCCTGCATGTTAGGGAGGTTTGATTATCTTTGAACCATTGATCGGTGAGGAGCTCTCATTTTATCTTTTTCGCTCCCTGGTCATCAGGATTAGGGGTTCTGCGAGGTGTGAGTTGTGCCGCAGGTTGTGAACTGGGGATAATTGTCTAATTGACCTCTTTGCGTTCACTTTTGTACTGGGGCAATCGGAATAGCACATCAGCTAAGAACTTTTTTCCTCCTGGTATGTACTTTAGAGTGAAGTTGAAACGATTAAAGTACTGTGACCACTGCACTTGTTTTGGGGACAGTTTGCAGGGGGTCTTCAGTGCCTCTAGGTTTTTGTGATCTGTCCATACTTCAAATAGCACCTTGCTCCCCTCTAAATAGTGTCACCAATTTAACAGGCTCCACCTAATGGCGAAGGCCTCCTTCTCCCAGATTGCCCATCTCCTCTCACTTTCAGTGAAATTTTTGGAGATGTAGGCGCAGGGTTGTAGGATTCCACTTTTATTCTTTTGCAGTAATACAGCTCCTACTGCAATGTCGCTGGCGTCAGCTTGGATTATGAAGGGCTCCCCTGGGAAGGGTGCTTTAGAACTGGCTCAGCAGCAAATAGTCTTTTTAAATTCTCAAAAGCTGTTTGACAACTCATAGTCCATGCTAGTAGTTGGCCAGGTTGCAGTTTCCCCCATCCATTACCCATTTTGAGGAGTTCTGTAAGGCAGGGCTTTTCAACCTTTTCACCCATTGCACCACTTTTAGGATATGGTACCACAGTCGCCTAGCAAGGTATCAAAAACTTGACGAGCAAAAAAAAAAAAAAGGAAAAAAGTGATGAGGTACAGGAGTCCTCGACTTAACAACAGTTTGCTTAGTGACTGTTCAAAGTTACAATGGCACTGAAAAAGTGCCCCCCAAGCTACAGCTGAGCAAGACACCTCCCTGCCTGCCCAGCGGCGCTCTTCCTCTTGTCCGAGGTTTCCATTGTTGTGAGCATTTGTGTTGAGGATTGGCAGCAGGGATGGTGTTTGGTTCCCCCCCCATCTGCTGAGTGGTTGCAGCAGGTTTTAGTCACTTCACATGACCCTGGGACACTGTGACCATCATAAATATGAATCACTTGCCAAGCATCTGAATGTAAATCACAAGACCCTGGAGATGCTGCAACATTCCAGCTGATCGGCTCTTCTTCTGGGCTCAGTAGAAGCACTGGGATCAGTGCCGAGCTCCAGTTGGAGCCTGGCACTGATCCTGGTGCTTCTGCTGAGCCCTGACAGCCCTGCAACTCCAGCCATCTCTCGCTCAGGCTTGTGCAGTGCTGCCACTGGTTCAGCTCATTCCCCTCCACCACTACCACTTCTCTAGGATGGTCACATACCACCTGCCAGGTGCCAATGTACCACAGGTGGTACCCATACCACTGTTTGAAAAGCCCTGCTATAAGTGGTAGAGCAATCTTGGCAAAAGAGGGAATAAATTGAAGGTAGAAGTTGGCAAACCCTAGGAAGCTCTGGAGCTGTTTGTGAGTCTTTGTGGGTTGCCATTCAATTATAGCTTTCACTTTCACTAAGTCCATTTCAATGCCCTCATTGGAAATTCTATAGCCAAGATAATCTAATTGGGTTTGGTGAAATTCACATTTTGACAATTTGACATAAAGTTTGGCATTCAATAGTTTCTTTAACACTTCTCTCACCAGTCTTATGTGGTCAGTCATATTCGTACTGTATATCAGAATGTCATCAACATACACTAGAACCCCTTTGTATAAATGATCATGTAGGACCTCATTAATTAGCTGCATAAATACGGCTGGGGCACCCTGCAGTCCAAATGGCATGACTTTGAACTGGTAGCTTCCCAGGTGGCAGTTGAAGGCAGTTTTCCACTCATCCCTCTCCTTTATTCTCACCTGGTAATATGCTTCTCTCAGGTCTAATTTAGTGAAGACACTCCCCTTCGCCAGATGGGTTAGTAAGTCTTTCAGGAGGGGGAGAGGGTATTTAATTTCCACACTCACTGCATTGAGAAGAGGCAGAGGAACTAGAGATCAAATTGCCAACATACGCTGGATCATGGAGAAAGCTAGGGAGTTCCAGAAAAACATCTACGTCTGCTTCATTGACTATGCCTTTGATTCTGTGGATCACAACAAACTGTGGCAAGTTCTTAAAGAGATGGGCGTACCAGACAATCTCATTTGTATCTTGAGAAACCTATATGCCTGGTCAAGAAGCAACAGTGAGAACTGGACATGGAACCACTGATTGGTTCAAAATTGGGAAAGGAGTCCGGCAAGGCTGTATACTGTCGCCCTGCCTATTTAACTTATATGCAGAGCACATCATGAGAAAGGCAGGGCTAGATGAATCAAAAGTTGGAATTAAGATTGCTGGGAGAAATATCAGCAACCTAAGATATGCAGATGATACCACTCTAATGGCAGAAAGTGAAGAAGAACTAAAGAGCCTCTTGTTGCGGGTGAAGAAGGAGAGTGCAAAAGGTGGGTTGAAACTTAACATTAAGAAAACCAAGATCATGGCATCCAGCCCTCTCAATTCCTGGCAAATAGATGGGGAAAAAATGGAGGTAGTGACAGATTTTATTTTTCTGGGCTCCAAGATCACCGCAGACAGGGACTGCAGCCAAGAAATTAAAAGACGCTTGGTCCTGGGGAGGAAAGCCATGGCAAATTTAGACAGCACACTAAAAAGCAGAGACATCACCCTGCCAACAAAAGTGTGTACAGTATAGTCAAGGCTATGGTCTTCCCATTTGCAATGTATGGCTGTGAAAGTTGGACCATAAGAAAGGCTGAGCGCCAAAGAATTGATTGTTTTTTTCACCCCTACAGATCTGTGAAATTATTGTTGCATCAATAGCATAGATGAGTATAGGGATTTTGCACCCTGCTGCATTGAATTGACATACAAGCTGACAGAAGGGAAAAATACATCCCTATCACACCTTTCTGGACACTCACTGCACCAGAGAGAGACTCTTGGATATTACACTTCTCTGTTAAGGTGGTGTTGAAGTACAATTTCTGTATCAGAAAGAGGAGGTCAATAGTTGTGTTTTTTAATTTTACCAAAAGGGCATTCCTGGAAATTGAGCCGAAGGCATATTCAAAACCTAAAAAGGCCACTAAAAGGATGGATTTCTTTTTATGAGTGTATTTTTATAATATAGTGGAGCACCAGAATGCCATTGACCTCCCTTTTCTGAATCATGCTTGCTCTTCTTGGATTATGCCCTCTCTGTGTCTATTCAGCCTTGGAGATGGTCATTTAGATGTTTAGCATATAATTCACTAACAACACTCAAAATGCTGATAGGCTTATAATTGCATGGATTGTTCTTATTGCCTTTTTAATAAATTGGAACTATTATTGCCAGCCTCCAATCTTTTGGAACATAACTACTTAACTACTCTGAGCCATGAATGCAAATAAGGATGCCTGCAATGGGACCCACCTGCTGGCGTTCTTTTTAATTATTTCAGGCAAAACACAGTCAACACCTGGAGCTTTGTTCACCTTAAGGGATTCAATCGATTGGGTTACTTTTTGCACAGAGACAGGGAGTCAATTTTGAACTTGGTCCAGATTGATCACTCTCATTTATGTTACAGGCAGAGCCCATGTACAACCCTCTAAAAGATTCCTCCCAGGCTTGATTTGGTACTTGATTGAGTGGGGCCTTCTCAGTCTTTTGGCTAAGATCAAGTGTAGTATCTGCTCTGGATAAAGTTTCAAAATACATTGTGGAGCAGCATGACTATAAGACCATCATTACAAAGAACCAGCATGAGTTTTTTGAGGATAACTCACATCGGGACTTTTTTTTTCAGAATGTCTACTTTGGTAGGTTAGGGGAAAGTTCTGGAAATAGTGTGCACTTTGTTCTTGGTAAAACATCTGACAAGATTTCTTATGATAATGCTGCAGGATCCTATCTAGGTCAGTCACCAAGACCAGAGGTTTTGTCTTCTGAGCTTTCAGACTTGTGCTAGAGCCCATCTTCAGGGAACTTCTCTAGCAGACTTATGATAATCATTGCTGATGTTATTTTGGGACCAATAGAATTGCAGCCAACTGAACAATTTACCCAAAGGATGTTTGTGATTCTGAAGCAGAAACTATTGAGTGGGGCACCTGAAGCATCAGCCCTGGGCCCAGTGCTATTTAGCATCTTTATAAATGACTTAGAAGTTGGAATATAAGGAGTAATTATCAGATTTGTAAATTCCATCAAGTTAACATTATTAAGTTAAAGAATAAAATCAGAATTCAAACTTGATTGAATATCGGGCTGATGATAATCTGTGACATGAAAAGTCCTGTCCTTGGATTGGAAATATCAGGCCTGGGAAGATCTGGCTTAGTGGAAGTCGTAGTAGACCACCAAATGAGCATGTGCTGTTTAAGCTATAATAATACAATATTTTTTTACAATGTACATACTTTGATCCTCTATTGGGATAATTTTCCTATTGAGGATAGATTCCTTTCAGCTGCAGTTAAGATAATCAAAGTATCATGTGCATCTCTAGAACAAAGCAATAATTTTGCCAGCTGCATCCGATTCAGCATATCAGCCAAACATTTTGGTACAGCAATAGGAAATGGGCATGAGGCTCCAAATTTGGATTGAAATTTTCTCTCTGGGGTTTTTTTTGGCTCTCATTCACACTGACATTTAAAGAGTGACATTCTGATTATTTGCAAGTGGGACAGTTATTTGGAAACAAGGGTGGGGGGTGAGAATTTTGAGTGGCATATAATAGCAATTCTAAGTAACCCACAAACCTTGGCAATGAATAAACATCAGTTAAATTATTCTGAAGTTATCAGTGACTGCTTTAACTATTAGGAAGCAGTATTTGAACCTATGATTGGAGTACTTGGTCATCCTCTTCTGGGCCTGGAAGCCAAACAGGTTAATATATGGTTAGAAGACCATCAAGAAAGTCTAGACTAGACAGAGAAGCTGAAAAATATCTTCCCCAAGAAAGCAGTGATAAAATACTTCTATATTGCTTGCAAGAAAATTCCGTGATTATGTAGTCAATAAAAATCAATTTGCCTTCATTCGTAATAAAAATCAAGCTTGCTTCAAGAGTCGTCTTACAGTTAACTAATACAAGAGCAGAAATGCTCTTAGACCTCTTTGTTAAAAGGTGTCCTTCTTTCTGGGACTCAGCCCAGGTAGATCAGCCAGTTTCTGTAGATTTCAACTTTAAATCTGGTGCTTCTGTGTGAAATACCAAATCTTTATCTTTAGAAGTGCAGCATTAGGGAGCTAGACTCAACGAAGATAGAAAATTAAAAAAAGATCTCAGGTAAAGAATGATTTACATCATCAATATTGGGAAAAATCAGACCTTTTTTATAATTTCCTGCATAAAATCATAACTCAGTATGTAACCACTAGGGGTTCCCAGAGTTAAAACATTTTTGTATTCAGATTTTGCAGGGTTTTAGAGATCTCTAAGTTTTACCTCTGTTGAAAGCAGGAGAAATGTTTGTTTGGTCCTGCAGTTATATGTTTGAATACAATAGCTTTCTTATTTAAAAGCAGGAATACAGTCTTTTATTAATGTATTATTGTTTATCTCAATTTATGAAGATATTTGTTTAATATGTAAAAATATAAAACTATTTATAGTCGCTTTTTCAACTGAGGACTGCACTGAGCTTAATGATATCTGCAGGAGCTTTTCCTTTATTCCTTTATTTATTTACTTTTACCCTGCCATTATTATTTTTATAACTCAACCTAATATTCCTCCCTCCTCATATGTTACCCACAACAACAACCCTATGAGGTGAGTTGGGCTGAGAGAGAATGACTGGTCCAAAGTTATCAAGCTGGCTTTCATACCTAAGGTAGAACTCACAGTCTCCTGGTTTCTACCCTGATGCCTTAAACCAGACATGTCAAACTCGTGACGTCATGTGACGTATTGGGACAGTTTTGCCATTGCCATTGTGGCTTCTATTTGGTGCGACTGGCCCGCAGGCTGGCAGTTTGACACCCCTGCCTTAAACATTAGACCAAACTGCTTGTGCCGCAATGCTGCTTCCCCCCTCCCTCCCCTCCCGTCCCCTCCCTCTCTCCCTCTCTCTCTTTCTCTCTCTCTCTCTCTCTCTCTCACACACACACACACACACACACACACATACACACAAACACACACACACACACACACACACTTCAGGGGCTGCTGATTTGAAAATTGCATTGGAAAAGTAGGTAGGCCCATTGTCTTCAGAAATTATACTCAAAAAGATTACTTTGTTCAAGAATTTAAAGCATCAAGGCTTTAATACTTTTAAATACTCATTTCTGCATTACAGAAAATTAGTTCAAACATTGCTGTGATTCCTTGGATGACTTTCAAGATACAACAATAACAGGTCTGTAATCTCAAGGCCCTGTCCCTTGGCAGCCCTTCAATTATCCCCAGTCAATGTGGGGATAAATACATGAAAGGTTTTCTGGGAAATACGCACCTTTTGAAAGAGAATTGGCTAGCAAGACATGGAACATTTCTTGCATCCCAAGGAAATTTTCCACTTGGGATGCAATATTTATTGGAACCTAATAATGGCACTCAGGAAAGTTACTGCATCATACTGGCTTGATATTTGGGTTTGAAAAGATGTAAGATGTGAGGGTACAAGTCTTGGTACAAAGGTGTTGGTGCAGAAAGAATAAACCATTCATTGCCAACTTTCTCACTTTTGAAAGTATTGACTTCCCCCGAAGGACAATTTTAAGGACTGGGCAATTTCAAGTGGACTTTTTGGCTTGAACAACAAGTAAATACTGCTTTAGGAAAACTAACATTTTATGTTGTTCTTTAAAGCAAGTTTGGTGATTTCTTGATGTTTAAGAGAATGCCAATCTTTAATGCTAGTAATGGATCCAACTCTCCATTTCTTTTACTGGTTTCTCATTCTTTTCCCCTCTTTCTTTTCCTATCATTTATTAGATATGTATAATTACCTTGATAGTCCTCTCATTTTATGTGAGAAATGTGGCGGCCTGGATTCAAGCCAGCCCCTGGTGTTAATATGCTGCTTTTAAGATAACAACATCCTCTCGGAAAGACTTCCTTACAGTGTTGAAGAGTTTGCATGCTCAGTAGCCATTCACCCCTACTGCTTTGTTGCTATGTGGGAGTACAAGGTGACAGGAAACATCCTCTGTGATATGCAGTTCTGAGACTTTCCAGGCTTTGAAGAGGCTGATCAACCTCTCAAAGCAAAAGCACGTATGGCATAATCTCTAGCAAGACAGAACGTATTTTAGTCACCATTCCAAAGTTTCCTCTGAGAATAAGCATGAAACAGTTTTTTTTTTAAGAAGGAAGAAAAACTCCACAGCAACAGCTTCAAAGGCAGAGGCTTCTCCAGTGAGAATATTTCAAAACACCTCTTAAGAAACCCACTAAAATAAAGCACATGTCTTTCTCTTATATTTCTGCATCTTACTACAGTAAGTTTTCACAAATAACAGCACAAAACAGCAAAAAATAAAATAAAATCAGGGAGTGGGGGGAGAGGACAAATATATCAAAAATAGCCGGGATAAAATACAAATGATCTGAAAACTATTAAAATCTTCATAGAAGATGTACGGTGCTTGAAATGAAAGAGCTTGCTATTGTGTTGTACATTTCTTTTAACAGGAAAAGCAAGAGCCTGAACTGTTTATGACAAAACTGAGGAATTTCACACATTTGTCTTCAAAAGTCGTGATTTGTTTTGAGTGCAGGATGATGGAATTCTGTGGAGAATGATAAGATTTTAATGCAATGCAAATGCCTCCATGTTGGGTTAATTTCTTGTAAGAAAGACATGTCATTTTGAGGTTGTATATTACTCTCTCTGTGTGTGTGTGTGTGTGTGTGTGTGTGTGTGTGTGTGTGTGTATTTCTGCACACCTATGTATCTAATTTGATGAAATAAAATTAACCCACAAAAATTAACATGCAGGAGTTACTGTGTTCATATTATGACATGGAAAATAAAGGGCTGTTCATTTTTTATCCAGCTTCTGCTCCGGGACTTGGTGATACCTTCCCTAGTGTATATAAACCACTGCATGGCATTTAGAATAATAATAATAACAACAAAATAAATGAAGTAATAGAAAATGAAGAATCTAAAATATTCTGGGATTTTAAAATTCAAATAGATAAATATCTGCCAAATAACACCTAAGATTTAATAATTGTCAATAAGAAGGACAAAAAAAGTCTGGAACACCACTTGAACACCATCAGCATTGACCAAATCATGATCTGTCAATCTCTGATTGGGAGGGAGGCTGGCACAAAGAAAGTGGCATCAGTAGCTTTCATTTCTGCCTCTCTCTTTACTGAGATTGAACTGGTTCCAGTCATGCAGGAATTTAATAAAGCAGAAGTTTGCACAGTTCTGATTGATTCATTGATTCAGGATTTATAGATGAGAAAATGAACATGAACATGGCATTAATCCTTCAGAAATATATAATTGGCCAGCCTATTGTAGCTCCTTTTTGCCTGATAACATTTTGCACACAGGCATCAACTTTTCTCATTTATAAACTAACTTTTGCATGGGGCATTTAAAATTTACACTTAGCTGACACAGAAGTAAGCAATCATGGCAATGGTATGGGAGAAATCCTCCAGCTGATTCTGAATAATAATCCCAAAACAATTGAGGCACCACTTGAATACCATTGGCATTGGCAAAGTCATCATGTGTCAACTGCAAAAGGCAGCTTTGCTTGGAGCATCTGCCTAACCCAGGTCCTTGTGAAGGATTCAAAAGGGTGGATAAAAATGCATGCATCTCTCTCTCATGTGCGCGTGCATGTGCAAAGTTTCAGAATTACTATCATAATTCTGATGACAAATTCTTCAAAGTGAAAAAGGTTGCAAAGAGTTCTAAAATGATAGCTAAGAGCTCCAATTCAAGGGGATGGGCAACACATGACAAATAAGATTCAAAATGACTGTACAGTTTGAATGCTAGGGTGGATGTTCATTAAAGAGAGAACCAACCTGGAACTAAGGAAAAATTTCCTGGCAGTGAACAAAATTCATCAATGGAACAGCTTGTCTCCCAGAGTCATGGGGGCTCCATCACTGGAGGTTTTCAAGAAGAGATTGGAGATACATTTCTCTGGGATAATATAAGGACTCCTGCCTTAGGCATGGGGTTAGACTAGAAGATCTCCAAGGTCCCTTCCAGCCCTATGATTCTGATGGTGACCAGATCTGTGAACAAGGCAAATACTATATTAAGGTTTTTTTAAAGAATAGAAAATTAAAATGTATTTAAAGCATGAGCAGGTAGTAATATATTTGGGACTTCTGCTTCTGTAACTTTTTACCAGTGACCTTATGAAACCTGAAATCCAAAACTCTCAGAGGGTATCCTATCCTTACTTTACAGAAAAGCATAGTGGGATAATATGAAATATACAGCCAGGGAAAAATGATACAGCTGGAGAAAATGTAGAGAGGAACCATTCTTCACTGTAGGCCATGTTGACTGGGGCTTCTAAAAACTGTAATTAGTCTTAAAACAGTTACAGATTCAAAGTAGGCTGGAAACATTTTAAAATATATGGTATCAAAATCAGTGATAATTCTTTTTCCCCTGTGGGAATTAGTAGTTTTTCTTTATTTCTCCATTCCTAACAAACATCAGGAATGTTGAAAAGCTAGAATGCAGGGCAGTGGGGAAGCCAAAGGAATATCAAAAACCCTTGCTTTCCCATAATTTTATATATACAACAGGGAGGCCAATAAATAATGATCACTCCTTCAGGATTAATGCAAGGTCAGGCTGCTATTTCCCTTTTTCTTTCTTTTCATTCTTCATTTGCTGTACTAAACTAAGATTCAAAGTAGGCTGGAAATATTTTAAAATATGAGACATTTAAATTAGTAATAATACTTTTAATTTTATTTTATTAGATATGCATACACCCTGTAGATGGCATAGCTGGTATTTCCCTCTCCTATTGTTTCTCCTAACAACCCGCTTGTGACTTAGTTTGCTTTAAGGGAAAATGCCTGATCTGTTCACAGATGAAGGTAAAGAAATATCTACCGGTAGTCTGTTTCCAGGTGTTCCCTTGTGAAGGTCTCACAAGGGCAGAACCAAACAGTTTAAAACCAGTCTATTTCTTCCTAAAAATTAGAGACTGACCATCCAGCCTAAATTAGAGTGGTAGAAGAATTTAAGTTTTGAGTTCACTAGAAATAGAGCCTGTATTTAATACAAAGAAGTTGATGGAATTCTTTTGTAAGGGTTCATTTGTTTTTCTACATAAAATTCTTTATTAGAAGCTTTGTGTCCTTGAATGCTGCTTGTGCATTGTCAAGAGAAGCCTAAGAGTTAGACTATTTCCTGGTGAAATTCAATTTTATCCCCTGCAGGGATGAGACTCTATTAAAATTATGTCCTCAGATATTTATAGAATCCAATAGTTTCCTGAATGTTCTGGGAAATTTTCCAGCAACTGGAGTAGATATTGGACAGTGAGAATAATAGTCCATTAATGTAGCTGCTCCTGAGTGCCTTTTCTAATGCTATGAAGTACGGACTGTTCTTTGGTAGACTGGGGAGTGCTGAACAATGAAGCAGATTGGAGAGCACATAGAATGCCGATGATGAAGGACTTGGTATGACAATGCACATAATCATTATGTGCACATAATGCACATAAATATGTCAAATGCATGTCAGTGAGCACAGCAAAGACTTTGCTGCTTCCATTGCTTCCATAAGAAGATGCCCAGCAAAGCTCTTCTGAACAGCATGGAATTTAGTGTCACTACCCTGGAAAATGTTATTTACAACCTTTGGAGACTTGTGAAAAAAATTGTATAGCATCTATATAATGATTTCAGTGCTCTCATTTTATCATTCAGTCCTGTCATCAGACTATATCCAATTCTATAGAATAGTTTCAGTTTCTATGACCTGAGTTGCTGGTCAACGTTTCCCCCTTTCATTGTTCTTCTCAATGAAAACTAATTTGACCAAAGCATAGGGGATTGACTGAGAAGTAGTAAATGGCATCATTAAGGGCAGTCTAGCCTGCATTAGAGAAGCTGTTTGTATGGATATTCCTAAAAATCCCTTTCTTGTCACAGAAGATGATACTTTCCCCCCTGGTTATTATTTGTTCTTGGGCAATATGCTGAGGAGGATATTGATAACCAGGTTATAAACATTTCTGCAGGATTATCTTGGTACATTCTAGCTTGGATATAAGATGAAATGAATCTTGGTAACCCTGACATGACATGGTTTCCCTGGCTGGGTCTGTCAGTAGATTTTCATATCATGACTGTACTTCCTCCTCAACTGGATCTGTAGAATGTTGTTATTCAGCCCAAAGCCCAAAACTATTGAGTATTTATAGGTTGACCCCCTTGTGAACTGGCTGTGTTTCATCCAATACTGCATAATATCTGTATGATACAGTTGTGCACAGTGATTAGAAGTATGTTGATAATACCCAGAACTATATCTCAAAATTAGGTGAGACTTTTATTTAACTTAAAATTCGTTAAATGCAATGGGGGACTAGATGATTGAGACTGATTTGAAAATGGATTTAAAAATGACAAACTGCAAGAATTAAACGGGAAAAAGTGTTACACTGGATATACAAAAGAAACCTGCAAATGCCTTAATAATTAAATGATACATACAAAAAACAAACAAAAAGTATGACAATATAGGATGAATTTCCCATATTAGATTCACAAAATTGTTGAATTTGTAAGAAGGGACAAAGAAAAAATGAAAAGAAATCCAGTTCTAGGACATTATTGAAGGACTAAAGGGATTAAGATTGTTAGAAATAAAAGGAAGGAATGTAAAGTTGGTTTATTTGATGAAAGTTAAACTAAATATATTACCATTCTTGTAACCCTTAGTGAATGTTTGCTGACATCAAGAATGAAATGACAATTTGTTTGTTTATAGATAAAAGCTGGAATATGGGAAGAAGAGATCTTGTATTTCAAGATGAGGTGATGATAAAAGTTATTAAAATTGTTTATACTTGTGATGAAGGGGGTAGCCACTTTACATATTTATTTTATTTTTCTTTACCTTTATTCTTATTTTTCTTTCTTTTCTATTTTTACTTTGTTTCCTTTTTATTTTCTGCACCCTCTATTTTTATTAGTTTTTAAAGTTTTTATTAGTTTTCATCATTGTAAATTGTAAACTTTAATAAAACTACTGTAAAAAAGAATTTAGTCTTTCCCCTCATAGAAATTAGCACTACTAATTCCTTTTAACTTTGTTTTAAGGACATACATCCATGGATATCTTTCTCAATGATTCCCCTCCTGGAAGGATGTAGTTAACTAGATGCTAAACTTTGACAAACCTTGTCACAGATTTCCATATATAAATCCATATTAGGGAAGCTAAACCTGCTCCTCTAATATTTGTTCAGTCATATTCCCACTATCAGAAATGCATACACAAACACTTCCCCTCTAATACATTTAGAGGATAATGCATTTCACATTTCTGTATATATACAGGCCTTCTCCAATTATAAACATTCTGTAATATTGTTTTTATTGATAGTTTTAATTTTGCTTTAATTGGCTTCTAAATTATGTTTTCTTACAGTAATTACTGCAAACCCCCATCAAGATTTTTAAAATAAGAAGTGGTCTATAAATATTTCAAAAATCATAAATAAGAGATACTACATTTTTTCTCCAATTTTACTACACAGTTAAACTCTACCGTACTACAGAATATCTGAGGAGGACTGGGTGGTTGTTGTTTTTTTTTTGTTTAGTTTGGTTTTTTGCAAGTTGTGACCAGGCTATAAGAAAAGTCCCATCCTGGGCTTTGCTCTGCGCACTCTCTCTCCCCAAGCTGCCAGAGCTCCTGGCTGAATAAAGCAGGCAGCTTGATGACAGAAGCTCTGAGACACCTTCATGATGATTACTTCATGACAATTTCACAGGCTGTCAGTGACCGTCTTGCCTGAGTAGGTTTCCTGAAGGGTAATGGGGTTTAATTGCCCTTTGGAGGAGAGAGAAGAGGAATTGTGGGAAGCATTTTTTTAAAAAAATAATCTTCATGAGACAAAGCTGAAATGTGGATGGTGACAAAAGTAGATTTACACAGCACTGGGAAGCTGTTCTGCAAAACAAACCTATCTGCAGATATATTTAAAAACTGATCCCCTTTTCCCCTCCACTCAAATTTCCAAGATCAACATTGAACACAAATTGCTAAGGTCCATGAAGGGTGATCTGCATAGGATTAAATAAATCAGCAAGCAAACAATCCTTCATTTAACTGTCTGTTCCATGGTGTCACATTTATTGGAAAGAGTGATGCTAGGCAAGGCTAAGCAAGGTTAATTGGTTCTTCAAACATCTCTTTATTTTCAGCTTGCTCAAGTCTGTTACTGAAAGGTGATCTTCAGCAATCTTTTGAGTTTCAGCCTTACTAGAGTTTGGCCCTGTTTGAAGCTTTCAGTAAAGGACTGGAAATATCAGAAAAGTTTGTCTGGTCCAAAAGAATGGGGCTCTGATAAAATCACTGCAGGAATTTCCTTTACAAACACAAAGGCTGGCACAGGTCAAAAGCATTAGTTTCTTCCATTTTGAATAAAAATAGAAGTCTACCATTCTCTGAAGAATCAATGCAGATTTGCCCTCCTGGAGCAAATGGCTCCAATGATAGAGGAAGGTCAGCTTGTACCTTCCCTCTGTTCTCCTTGCTCATTCCTTGACTGGTAAGATGGGCTCTGGCAAATCCAATTTTTTTGTTCATTTTTCATTCTCCATTGTGTATTTGGAACTCTAACTGGTACCTTGGGAAATGAGCTGCAATCGTGAAGCAAGTGCTCCCTTTGGATGCCATTTAGCTGACTGGTCGGTCAATCCAGGCCTGCAAACCACCTCTGTGTTTGCCATGGCAAAATAACTGAACAAAAAACACAGTTGACATTTGCCATTCAGAGAAATATGGATTTGTCTTTCATTGTAATAAATAAACCAACAAACAAATAAATAAATACAGGCATACTGTATATACCAATAACTTCTATCACTTGTTTAGAATGTCACTGCCAGTCCATTTATTTACTAAATTCAAATGACTTTGAGATTTTTCTACTGGTTTGAGCTCAGACAAAAGAAACTTTGTCATTTATTTCTTCAGATAAATCATTTAAATTATAATTTAAGGGAAATGCAGGGTTCTTTTTTTTACTTTTACTGAAAATATTTGATGTAAAGTAAAGCTGATAATATGGATGATTAAATTCATGAAATGTGTCTCATAATAACTACTTTTCAGTATCTGAGATGAGAGTGCATAAGAGACTGGTAGAATAATCCTGTTGAAATGGAGGAATGCTCTTGTGCTAGAACTTCCAAAACATGTGACATCCATCAACATGGCAAAAGTAGCCAAAATTTCCCCATATATTCAAAGAAACAGAAAAGGAACTGGAAATTACGACCTGACTTCAATACTTGGAAATATTGTTGAGCAGTTCATAAAGCAATCAATATATAAGAACTGTGAAAACACTTGGGCAATAATTAGAAGTTGGCATGGATTTGTTAAAATCAATTGACTTGTTAAATGAATCTTATTTCATTTTTGACCAGTTGATTCCCTTAGCAGATTGATGGGATGCAGATTACATTCTCTCTATATATTATAATTTAATTTAGCAAAATCTGTGATGAGGAACTCATTCTGAATCAGCAACTAATTAAGTATAGGATAGGTAGAATGTTATTAGGTTAATCCACACTTTTTAGATGGATCCAACTGAACACAAAGAGAATTAATCAATGATTCATTAGACTAGAGGTGTCACAGGATCTGATCCTGAACAAATACATTTTCAATATTTTTTTAACATGTTCATTCTTATTACACTGTGGAAGGAGAGCTAAGAAGCTAGCCGACCAGCTAGCTCAGGGATCTACAAACTTAGCAACTTTAAGACCTGTGGACTTCCTCATCCAGCCATGATGGCTGAGGAATTCTGGGAGTTGAAGTCCACAAGTCTTAAAAGTGCCACGTTTGAAGGCACCTGAGCTAGCTGGTAGTGGTGCATATTAATAAACATGGATAAATTCATCATACATTTGTCAGTGCAAAGGGAAAGTGATTCAGTAAAGGAACAGCCACCAAAGAAATTAAAACTGGTATTTTTTCCCTTTTTTCCTACAGTTTGTAATATTTTATTAGATTATAGAAGAAAATACAAAAATACAAAAGGAAATAGTAGGACACAGTGGGGAGGAAAAAGGGGGAAAGTGAGGGGAAGAAGAGAAAAGAACAGACTTCCTCTGTTGCAGTAGAAGGAAGCAAAGAACCTCAACTTTTTACTTTTCCATATTATAAACTAGCCATTTCTATAACAACAAATGAATCTAATCAGTAAAACCCAAAATCCCCCCCCCTTTTGTTTCCAGTCATCATGGTTTTGACACCTTGGTAAGCACTGGTGGTACTCAAATATTGTCATGTCCTAAAAGTGGTACAATCTGTGATAAGGTTGAAAAGCCCTGCTCTATGGAAATGGAGGTTGGACTTTAATGAAGCAGGCTAGAAACAGCATTCATGCTTTTAATCTTTGATATTATAGAAGACTCCTGTGAATGCCGTGGACAGCCAAGAAAATAAATTAATCCTAGAACAAATCAATGCAGAGTTTTCACTTGAGGCACATATGTACAACTCAAATGGAATTTTAAGTATTTTGACAATTGTAATCTATTTCCTTATAAATAGAAGGCTTCTAGTTTGAAACCCTGCAAAATATGTTTATATTACCATTTTTTTATTTCTCTGTGTTACTTATTTTTTCCTGGGATTTAAAAACATCTACTATTGTACTTGTCACATTTATTCCCAAGCGACTGGAGAAATTATAAAATGGTATATTTTGTCAAATTGTCTTCAGGTAGAATTTTCTATAGCAGGCTTAAAAGTCAAACTGGTATGAGCTCAAGACATGAGCAGTTTAAGGGGACCCTGCGGATATAGTATGCCCATACATTCTCTATTTCAAGTAGAAAAGACAATGCAAAATGGCTGCTGTTAATTATATGAAACCAGTTTTGTAAACAAATATTGCATTCTAATTTATTGCTTTGTAGAATCAGCTTGGATTTTATCTGGCTGAGCTGCAAATTGGGAAGTTCTGATTGCACAGAAATCCAGCCCCTATGGAGCAGAGAAGTTCCCAAAGTATGCCAAATTATAAACAGCTAAACTTACTTGACTGTGGATAAAAAGGGTTGGCTTTTCTCATGAGGATCAAAAGATATGAGTTGAAAGGATTGCCTGTTATTCAGCTAGCAATGTTAATTTAATTTGATTTATTATGAACCCTGTAAGCTGTGTTGCTCCTGTATATATGTGTGTGTGTATAGCTTGTTTATTAAATATATATAATCTTACAAGCAAATGTTGACGAATTAATTTAATCCAATTTATAAAATCTTCCATAACTCCATGTCTTACAAAAATTAACAGTTCACTGTTATAGAAAAATCCTAAAGATAGTGCTTCATACTGAATATGCACAGTTAGGCTTCTTGCTTCCATGAGTTTATTTAGAACATAGAATAATAGGGTTGGAGTGGACCTTGGAGGTCTTCTAGTTCAGCCCTTTGCTCAAGCAGGAGACCCTATGCCATTCTGGACAAATGGCTGCCCAATCTCTTCTGAAAGTAAGCTGTTCAGTTTCATTAATTGTTCTCACTGTCTATTTTTCCTCAATATTAATTGAAAATGAATGGCTTACTGACAGACTGAGTGGGAAAAGCAGGAGTAAGTTTTTGGCAATCCACTGAAAATTTGGCACCTCTTTGTTGCAATACCTGAAGAAATAGCCAGAGATGTCCAGCCATGCTAGGTCGATGGGGAGGAATGCTCGGTGTCTTGAAAGACACAGTACCTTAATCTTCCTGAGAAGGACATTTCTAAACTCTCCTTGTTCAGCTTCCTGCAAACAGTCAGGCTGCAGACCAGAACTGGAGGCTGAAGCAGTCATGACTGTTGTCCTGAAGGATGCCTTCTCCAAGAAATAGTCAGCTCTGTCTGATGTAATTAGTAATAATCAACCATGGTACCTGGCTGTCTGGGTCTGTCAGGTGGGAGTTAGGAGCACAGAGTTCCAGTGGTTCCATTCCCACCCAGAGGTTGAACTGCAGCAGGGGACATGTTCTGCCTGGTCTCAAGGCTCTTTGGCTGTGGGATGCCCAGTGTTCTTGTCTGTCTCCAATGTTTTGCTAAATTGTTTTATTGTTTTACTGGTTGCATTCTCTTCTGAGTCACTGATACAAAGATAGTTATAATAGTATCATAATATCTATACATCACACCCAGCCTGGGAAAAAAAACCACTGGTGTGTCAGCCTGGAATCTTGACTTTCAGGTTAATCTTAGAAAATGACAGATCCTAGATCTGTAACCTACGTAAAGAGGAAGTAATTATGAAACCAATTCTGTAGCATAGCTGTGTGCCCATAATATATTTTGCATATTTTGCTTGCTTTATGAATTAGGAATGGCTAACAATTGAATTCCTTCTGAATGAATGGGACAACTTTATATACACACGTACAAATTGAAAATCTTGTTTTTCATATTCACTGAGCTAACAGATGCTTTAAAATGTATTTAGAACAGTCAGAGATAGCTTAGTTTAAAGAACTAAATTTTTTATCTGCCAACTAGCTTTGCTTTGTTTTCTTTTAATAAATGATAGTGATTTACCCCTGATGTTTTCACTCCCTCTTGTGCTCTTTTCTTTCTCACTGTAATCTGTAAATGCTGTACTTGACAGCCTAATTTTATATACCTAATAAGATTATGGGGTATGCTAACTCTTTTTAGTTTCACAGGACACTATTTGATAAACTCTTCTTCACTTCGAAAGCACTAAGGACCACACAGTTCAACCCTGAACTACAAATATTCTCCTCTACCGGCACATTTTTATTTCACTCAAGAGCTAATGAATCCATTCTTTGTACAATCTGGGTGCCCAGCTATCAATTAATTTTGATACATTTGAAACTTCCTACAATTTTTTTTCAAGAATTTCAGGAAAACAGAAAGTGTAATATAACCCTTCTTTGGGGAAGGGGAAGGGTTGCCTTCAAGTTAGTGTTGATTCCTAGCAACTGCCTGGACTAATTCCTGCAGGTTTCTTTGCAAGATTTTGGAAGTGAAAATGGACTACAAATAATTTGCCCTTTCCAGTCTTACAGTCCATCTACAGACTAGCTGTGCAAAGTGCTTTGCAATTCCCAGAAACATGTTAGAAATACCTCTAATGTTTTGCAAAGTTGATCTTGTCTCTGCAGGTGTACCCATGTACAGCCCCTTCATTTTCACAGTACCTGGAGACATCTGAGAACATCTTCTGAAGCTTATGCACAAGTCCTGTTAATGATTTTGAAAAAAGATGAGCTTAGTGCTTGCTTCTTGGCATGCGTTTCAAGCCACTTTCCAATCTTGCAGTACCATAGCTGAAGACCATTTTTTTCTTCTGTTCAGTAATGTTCAATGTTCAATTAATGTTGCATTAGGCCATGGTTCCATCATGTTTTAAGACTGTAATCATTGTACCTGTTGTGTAACCAGTTCTTTGCAGGCAATAAGCGAGACGGAAGGTTGCAAACAGGAACATGCTATTGAGGTGACGTCATGGACTAGGCGAGTGGGTGAGGAAAGTTCTCTTCCCCCCACCATTGGGCAACCTTAAGCAGCATTCAAACAGACATGTGAAACAGTTCAAGTAAAAATCCCAATACATTACACCCCTCCCCCCTAGAATATACATACATTATTTAAGAAAATAATCTTGTAAATATTGTGGTGGTCTACGTGACCGTTCAGAATACCTGGGAGATCCAGGCAACTCCCGGTCTACCCACCGGGCTGGGTAGACCAGGACTCTTGGGTTCATGTGAGTCGGAATGACTCGAGTTCCTTTGGCCGGCCATTCCTGGTCAGCCCAAACCAAAGTCCAATGAGGTAGCTGTGTCAGTGAAGCTGCTGCCTTGTTCGGGTTGACTCTCCCCATCTGGAGACCCATGTTGCACTCCCGGACTTTGTCCATCTACGACCACCTTCCCGCTGTACTGACTGAATGAGTCCTCAGAGCATGTGAACTGCTTTGTTAGGCTGCCGGTTGACGGCTCTAGTTGCGGACCCACCATGAGGTCCTTGCTTAGTGGCCATTCTGCAAAATGCTTTCGCAGATGATCAATATTTTTTTTTAATATGAGCCACCTCGTAGGAAAGAGGTCCCTAGATTTTGACAATTTTACCCGGCACCCACAAGTTCCCATGCCCATAGTTCTGGGCCCACACCCCATCACCCACTTGCAACCCCCTTGGTGCCTTTGGGCGTGCAGTGTCTGCTGCCACCCAGTCAGGATGCAACCTGTCCAGTTTCATGATTAACCTTCTCCCTCAGTGAAGCTCTGCTGGGCTCTTGCCTGTTGCTGTGCAAGGCGTAGTGTGTTGGCAAAGCAAGAAATCAGCCAGCCTATGGTGCCAATCCCAAGACATGTGCTTGAGTGACTCTTTTGTTGTATGCACCATGCGTTCGGCCTGCCCGTTAGTCAAGGGGTGAAAGGGAGCCAACATTGCATGCCTTATGAGGTTAGCCCTCTAGAAGGCCTGAAATTCTGCCACTGTGAACTGGGCCCCGTTGTCCAAGACTATGACGTCCGGCAGCCTGTGTGTGGCAAAAAGCTTTCTAAGCACCTGGATGGTCATAGCAGTAGTCATAATTGATATAGGAATTACTTCCAACCATTTAAAGTGGCTGTCGACCACTATCAAAAACAGCTGTCCCTGAAAGGCCCCGGGGAAATCAATGTGAATCCTTGACCATGGTGTATGTCTCCTCCCATCAGTGGACACGGGCCTGCAGCATCTCTGGTCTGGACTGTTGACACATGTAACACCCATGTACTTGGGCTTCAATAGCCTTATCTAATCCTGGCCACCATAGGTAGCTCCGTACCAATGCCTTCATCCGGACTATGCCCGGATGGCCCTCATGCAGAGACTGAAGCACACGGTGCCTTAATGAACTGGGGACAATAACCCTACTCCCCCATAAGATGCAGCCTTTATGAGCTGAAAGCTCATGTCTCCGAGTGAAGTTGCTCTGGAACTCTGGTCCTGGGCTATTTTTCAGCCACCCGGTGTGAACCCATGACAACACTCTGCTTAGAATTCTGTCTGCGGCAATTTCCACAGCAACATCCCCAGCATGGAGGAGAAGTTCAGGCAAATCATGAATTGACAAGATGCGTGCTGCTCGAGCCAGATCTGTCTCTACATGTGGCAATGGCAATCTGCTAAGGCCATCTGCGTGGCCCATGTCTTTGCTAGGTTTGTGAACCAGCCTGTAGCTGTAGGCTGACATGAAAATGGACCACCTTAACATTCTAGGGGAAAGTATTTGAGGCATCTGCCTGTCTGTGGTAAATAACCCCAACTATGTTTTGTGGTCAGTGAAGACCATGAATTCCCTGCCATACAAATAATCATGGAATTTCTTCACCCAGGCCATGACAGCTAGAGCCTCTTCGTCAGTCTGAGCATAATTGTGCTCAGCTGAGGACAATGTCCTTGAATAATAGGCAATGGGGACTTGAGTCCCATCATTTGATAAATGGCTTAGTACAGCCCCCACACCATAAGAGGATGTGTCACACGGAATGCATACAGGCAAGTTTTCATTAAAATGCATAAGCAATGAATTTGAGGACAGTAGTGACTTTACTGCCTTAAAACTATTTTCATAAACCTTGGTCCACTTTCATGGGGTGTTTTTATCCAAGAGCCGGTGTAACGGCTCTGCCACTGCAGCCTTGTTAGGAAGGAATGCATGGTAAAAATTCAGGAGACCCAGGAATGCCTGGAGCTCTCCTTTGGATCTGGCACTTGGTGCCAGCTGAATTGCCTTCAGCATGGACTCTGCAGGATGGATGCCCTCAGCATTGATACAGAACCCCAGGAATTCAGTGGAAGGGACCCCAATTTTATACTTGTCCCTCTTCAGCTTGAGCCCCGCTGTGCGAAACCGTTGAAGGACAGCTTTGAGCAGCCTTGCAAACACCTCAGTGGACTCACCGGCAATGAGCACATCATCAAAATAGGGGTAGACCCCCCAGAATACCCTTGAGCGTACGCTCCATAACTCCCTGGAAGATTCCTGGGGCTACGCTAACCCCGAATTGGAGGCGTTTGACTCTAAAAGCCCCCCTGTGTGTCACAACACCTGATAGGCCTGTGCCAAATCTAACTTAGCAAACATGGTACCCCCTTGCAGCAATGCCAAAATGTGGCTAATGACTGGCACCAGGTACGCATGCTGCTGTAGTGCCCGGTTAATGGTGCACTTGTAATCAGTGCAAATCCAGATCTCCCCATTGGCCTTAAGTGGCATGACAATGGGAGTTTCCCATTCACCCCCATCTAAAGGCTGTAGTACCCCTTGACTGACTAGCTTGTCCAGCTCTGCATCGATTTTGCATTTTAGTGCAAATGGCACTCGACGGGGCTTGATCCTAATGGGCGTTATGAAAGGATCAAGCTTAAAAGATATTGGAGGGCCTTTGTGTGAAAAACATCTGTGAATTCCTTGCATACTGATGCCAAGTTCGCTGCTTGTGTCCGGTGGATCCCGTATACTTGAATACCCAGTGCATCAAACCAATCAAGCCCAATTAAACTCGTTCTGTGGCCCTCCACTAGAATTAAATCTAGGAGCCCCCCCAACCCCCTTGAATCTGATGGCCAATGTGGCCTCGACCTTGACGGCTACTTGGGAATTCTGAAAGTCAGTTAAAATGATGTTGAATGGTCTAAGCTTGGCCCACCTCTTGCTGTGGTTGCACACGAACCGGAAAGTCTCAAGGGAAATAATGGATACAGCTGAACCAGTGTCCAGTTCCATCTTGCAAGGAACACCTTGCAGCTCGACTTGAAGCTGAAGTTTGGGTTTAAGGGGGCAGCGAGCTCCCATGTGGCAGACACTCCTGCGACTGGAGCAGAACCCTACTCTATGCTGTCCCGGTACCTCTCCTGTATGGCTCATCCAGTTGATGGTCCTTGTGCCGACCTCTACAGATGCCTGAGATATGGCTGGATTTCCCACAGGCCCAACACATGGCTGAAAGGAATTGGCAGTCCACTCATTGGTGGCAGCTGCCACATCCCAAACATCGAAGGAAGGGAACTGCCTTGTAAAGAGTCTTCTGTTCTTTGTGTTGGGGCCGTTGAATCTTATTGACTTCGTGGTCAGTGTCGGTGTCTTCTCGTTGGTTGGCATCTTCATGGTGGACTGCTTCTTTGTGTGGAATGCTTTTGGCAGGCTACAATGCCTTCACAGCCCTGCTAGTGGCTTTGTCTGCCATAATTTCTTTTAAGGCTTCTTGTAGCGAGAGAGTCTCCTTCGCAAAAAGTTGTTGTTGGAGCTCTCTACTCGTTAGTCCACATATGAGATGATCTTGAAGCCTTTCTTCCAAGTCCGTGAATTGGCACAGGTGCGAAGCTTGTCTCAACACCGCAATGAACTCTGTGGCCATTCTTTGCAAGCAATAAGTGAGATGGAAGGTTGCAAACAGGAACATGCTTTATTGAGGCAAACATGAACAGAACTGAAACAGGCTGCTGCGTAGCTACTTATACGGTTGGCCAATAGGTTTAAAGGAACCCATTCCTGCCCCAAATCATCCAATGATCTTCTTGGAGACAGCAAGTCTGGCTTAGTCAGTGACCATTACACAGACACACCATCAGTGCTTTTTTTCTAAAAAAAAAGGTGCTGGAACTCAGAGGTGCTGTCATTGGGAGCAATGCCGGTGTCTTGCTATAGCGTTGCCACCCATCCTTTGCACCCCTGCCCCTGCGGCTTGGAGCCACATGCCATGGGGATTCCCCTCCCCACAGCCACCGTGGGGATTCCACTCCTCGCAGTTGCCATGCCGCAGCTCGTGCTGAGCCCCCACCCAGAGCTGCTCCAAACTCCAACCCAGAGCTGTGTTTCTCGTGGCAGTGGTCTCTGACGCCAAACAGCCTCTTTTCAACCACATCCAGAAAAATTTGTAACAAACATTGGAATTCTCAAGGCCATGTTTGGTATTTCCCAGCAATCTGTTACTGGAAGGAAAAAGCAATCCCTGCTGCGTTACTGATCCCAGAGAAGCATTTGCATGTATGTAGGTATCCTTAGGGTGCCATAGTTATGGATGAGAAATGTTGGTTGCAAAGTTGGCATTTCTGGATGTAATACAGATATTTTGAACTTATTTTGTTTCTTTGCATGTTTGATATTTTTAAAAAGCCATATGCTACTGACTGCACTTATGCACATATGTAACATCTTTTCTTGGATACATGATCACTGCTTGTCTAGAATGTGAAAAGTGAAAGATTGTGACTAAACAAAATTTTAATGTACAGATAATACCACCAAAAATTATTTTAGTTTTTTTAATAAATGTTGTTATTGATGTTAAGCTCTCTATGGAAAACATCATATATTGTTATGTATATACTACGTTAATTATTTAAAGACTGAAGTGCAACATAACTAGATTCTAAATAATCTATTTTTCAAAACACACAACAGTCCAAACAGTAAAAGTAAAGTCCAAATTAAGAATATTTCATTCTTAAGAATTGTTTAATTTAAAGTGGTTTAGTTGTAATAGAGTATGTATTTTTTTCTAGCATCAGCTAAATTAGACATATTACATTGAGAAAAATGTTTCTCATTTCTTTCTTGTTACCTTTATTGATTTCATTGCAGAGATGTTAACATAGGAAATATATTATTTTGTTATCTAATTTTACCTTCCAAAAGACAGAAGCAGATGAAAAATGTAAAGTTGTTTCCTGTTGGCTTTTTTGAATTAGCTGTTTTAGATTCTAAAAGTTTAGTTCTTAAAGAAGTAAACTTGTAAATAATTTTAATGTCCTCCTCTAGTGCAGGGTAGGCAACCTTGGCTCTTTTATGACTCAAGGACTTCAACTCCCATAATTCCTGAGCCAGCATGGCTCAGCTTGGAAACCTCTCTCTTTCCCCTCAGTGTGGCTGGCTCAGGATTTCTGGGAGTTGAAGTCCTTGAGTCATAAAAGTCATAAAAAAGAGCCAAGATTGCATACTCCTAAAGCCAATAGAGGGAGGGTTTTTTTTTTTTGCAAAAAAGGTGCCAGAACACCGTTCTGAGCGTTCTATGAGAAAAAAAGCCCTGCACACCATTGAGCAACCTTAAGCAGCATTTAAACAGACACATGAAACAGTTCAAGTAAAAATCCCAATACATTACAGTACCAGTCCCTAAAAATCTATAATTACATTCCTTAATTATTACTGTCCAGATGCACTCACTTCCACTATGATGAAGTGTTTTGAGAGATTGATAAAGGACTATATTGTTTCATGCCTTCACCCTACAATTGACTCATTACAGTGTTCTTATCGGAAGAACCGAACTATGGATGATGCACTTTCTTGGGTGCTTCATCTTAGTTTGGTGCACCTGGAGGAGAATACTCACGTGCGAATGCTGTTTGTTGATTTTAGTTTGGCATTCAACACAATCATTCCTCAGCATTTGGTAAACAAACAGGGCCTATTAGGTTTTAATATTTCCTTACATAACTGGATACTTGACTTTTTTTATTGATAAGCCCCAGCTTGTGTGAGTTGGAAAAAAAGTTTCCAATACCATATTTTTGAGTAAGGGTTCCCCACAGGGCTGTGTTTTGAGTCTGTTACTGTTCACCTTGATGAACTATGACTGCTATGCCAAGTCTGCTACAAACCATATTGTGAAGTATGTGGATGACACAGCAGTGGTGGGTCTTATCCGGGATGATAACGAAGATTCTTATAGGGAGGAGGTGAAGGCTTTGGTGGATTGTTGACTTAGAAAGAGCTGGCATAGCCATACTCCACTTCATATCAAGGCTGAAGCTGTGGAGGTATCAATAGTATTAAGTATCTGGGGGTGAAGATAACTAACAAGCTGACTTCATCTCTTTATATGTTATCTTTAGTGAAGCATGCAAACCAGCGTTTGCATTTCTTGCATCGGATAAGGAGAGTACATCTTTTTCCTCCTGTGCTGGCCACTTTTTACAGAGGTATGATTGCGAGTGTTTTAACAAACTGCATCACTGTTTGGTTTGGTGGTAGCCAAGCTTCAGATAGAAGGTCCATACAGAGAGTGGTAAGGACAGCTGAGAAGATTATAGGAAGCCCGCTTCCTGTTATTCAGGATACTGCTTACAAGAGCTATGTGCTTAGAGCTCGAAGCATTGTTAGAGACCCAGACACACCGACTTCATGGTCTGTTCCTGTTGCTCCCCTCTGGAAGGAGGTTTCAAAATATTTCTAGCAGGACTACTGGATTCTGTAACAGCGTTGTTCCTTATGCCATCTGTCTTGTAAATTTGCAGGATTCTTTTTTTTGCCATGTATATGTATATTTGAACTAGACTGTGATGTTTCTCTGTGCCATATGTGTGCATGTATGTGGGTATATGCATACCGATATTTTTTTGAGAACTGAATGCAATGAAATTTCATTTTAATGTATGCTAATTAGTGTACATTTAAAGTGATTCTATTCTATTCTATTCTATTCTATTCTATTCTATTCTATTCTATTCTATTCTATTCTATTCTATTCTATTCTATTCTATTCTAAACACTGGTGGACAAGTACTTGCAGTTTTCTTGGCAAAGTTTTTCAGAAATGGTTTGCCATTGCCTTCTTCTAGGGCTGAGAGAGAGTGACTGGCTCAAGGACACCCAACTGGCTTTCATTTATGACCAATTACATGATAATAAATTACCAAGATAGGATACAAAATGTTATGTATCCAGGTGAAGAGAACACATACACACTTACATAGCAGTCACCACCAGGGGGCGTTGAACTGTAACTGTTTTGGCGGGAACCCAATTTCGGTGGGAAACAGAGGTTCAAACCTATTGGCCAGCTGCTCCCCTGGCCAGGTATAAAATGAGGGCAGGTAACCCCTATTCCCCAGTACAGTCACTTCCACCGAATAAAGATCTGCCATGCTGTACTCATTGTCTCGGCATCCTTCCTGCTCTCCAGAACCCACAACACAACACAAAACTCTTCAGTAACACGTAAGTTGCTAAGCAATACAAACTTATTGAAAACCAGCAACAACAACAACATTCCAGAAGCAGCCAGGTTTGCCTTCAGTACTTCACACTGCAAAAATTGAGAGAACTGCAAAATCATATTGAGCTAAATTACCAAACTGGAGAACTATTCCTGACATGTAATCAAATGTCACACCAAGGTTCTAAGACAGGGGTCTTCAAACTTGACCCTTTTATGACTTGTGGACTTCAACTTCCAGAATTCCTCAGCCAGGCACAAGTCCACAAGTCATAAAAGGGCCAAGTTTGAAGACCCCTATTCTAACAGAAACATGGTAGAAAACAATGAAGCAGTAAGCATCTGGATACTTGCTAGCAACTTCCAACCTGTAATTCTTGCATGCTCAGCTCCTCCTGGCACATAATCAAGTGTCAACAATTGTTTGCAGCAGTTTGTGTATTGTCCTGCTAGGCCTTATTTACAGCAAGATACCTTTGCATAGCACAGCTTTTCCAGCTAATATCCTTATGTCTGTCTGTGATCTCATGTCAAGGTTTGGGTCATTTAGTCCAGACTGAGTGACCCTCTAAGTTTGGAAGAACTTGGCAGAGCAGAAATTGGCTCCAGAATATTAGGGCTGTGGGAGCTCAGAACTCTAAGGAATCCATTCTTGCTCATCTTAAGATAGTTTGATGCAGGTCTTCATTTCATCTTCTCTTCTGTATGCTTTATACATCACTCCTATTTACTGTAACTGAAATTTTTAAAAAATCTGCAAAGAAAATCTCATACAGAGAGGCACTGCAGTGCACAATAATGATGGACAAATCCTCTTCGTTCGGCAGGGATCTTGATTTGTGGAGCAAGTGAAGCTAGTTGATTTGCAAGCACAGGCTTACTTTTTTATGTGAGTACAACTTCAATCTTCTTACTTGCTTCAATTTTCATGGGTAGATGAGTTTCTTCATTTTATCTGAATTAATATTTTGTGTATTGGCTTTTATGCATTGGGAACTGGCAGCCAGAAAAGAATCAAACTTGGGTAGGGCTAACAGACCTGCAAAAATGACCAAAATGATGGTAGCAAAGAAAAATAGGAAAACTCTTACCTCTTTGCTACTGGCTAGTGGCTGCCTGATGTTTGCAGTCTGTTGTAGCTATAAACAAGGTTACAAGCTGTTTCAATTACTCTAATGCCATGAAAACATTCTAATTTCTAGGGGCTCTGATGAGTTTGCTACCAGAAGTACATGAACTGCAAATTTAAGCAATCCATAAGCCAATTGTGCCAGCTAATGAAGAAGCAGCCTTCTCTCTCTCCCTCCTTCATTTATTTTTCAGGCTGTATTTCAGACTAAGGGTTTGTTATGTCTTGGCTGCAGTTGTGATCATACCATTTACCACAGCTTAAAGTTTAAGTAGGCTCCTGGACCTCTAGCGAACATATATTTAGTTCACGCAAGAGTGGAAAGAGGCAGACTCCACTGTGGGTACTTAGTCATGTCTTATTTTTCTTACAGATGGAAAAGGTTAGGATTTGTAAGAGTAAAGAGATCTTCCAAACTGAATTGCTAAGAAAAGTAAAAAAGTGTCTACAGCTATCAAAAGTATGAAATATTTCAGTAACAAGACTCTTATTCAGAATTTAGAGTGAAAATCAGGCTGTGCATAATATCCAATATTCTCAGTAATCACTCAGTGTTTGGAAACTCCTTCATTTATAATGGTTCTTCTACACCAGTTGAAAATCACAGGGTGTGGTTAAGATAAAGTCCAAGGGAACGTTATTTATTTGCGGGATATTAAAATATATCCTGCCCATGCTTCTAGAAATCAATCAGTCAGCAAGTAATGAAATCAGAGCTGGTAGATGACTTAGTGACAATGTCAGCTATCCAGTTAGCAAATCCAAGAAAGGAACTTCTGGGATATTGTTCTTCTCACAAGTAACGCTTTTATTGAATATGCTACATTGGTACAAAAGAAGCAAAACGAGCTCTGAATTTCCTGCTCAAATGTCTACATAATTAAACTTGAATTCCCCCTTTGGGGAATCTCCATCAGTCCATTGCAATGTCCAATCACATATGCTCCTTTTGTTATGAGAACTGCCTGGACTGTTCAAACACCTGTGCATCATGGCCTTGAAGGGAGGAACAGGGTCTCATGATCTGCAGGCGGATTCTTGGCATTCCATTCCTACCCCATGTAATTCAACCGCCCCCTCCCTATTGTTGTCAAGTTGAGAACAAGAAGAAACTAGGTGAAAAGCAAATCACTCTTAACAGGCAATTCTAATATTTACCTTGCTAAAAATCAGAAAGTAAAAACCAGGCAGAAATCTTATTTGTGCTTTTACAGAGGAATAAAGGGTTGAAAAAAGGGGGTCCTTGGTGGCCTCTGAGTTTGGTTGTTTTCTTGCAGACATTTCATTGCCCAAACTAGATAACATCATCAGTGAACATCACTGAACATCATGGAGCATTGATGATGTTACTTAGTTCAGGCAATGAAACATCTGCAAGAAAGCAACTCAAGTTCAGAGAGCATCAAAGACCACTCAGATGTGACTTTCATTTGCAATACATTCAGATCAAAACCAGGCACCCTTTGGCTAAGTATATGCTACAATAGAAAGTAATTAGAAAAAAAAGAATTAGGGCAAAAAGAATGACTACATTTCTCTGACAAACCTTGAATATACAATATTATTTAATTTTTAATTCTGTAAGTGATTATGTTTATAATCTTTAAAAAATAATCATCCTGAGTAATGTAGCATCATCAGGAAACTTGGCAACCTCAAGCTCACTTCTAAATAATAAATCAGAATCAAGATCCTGGATGGTTTTGGGGAACTGGCCATACATTTACACTGTTGTTTATTTATTTGTTTGTATCCCTTTATTATTTTACAAATAACTCAAGGTTATGAACATATCCAACACACCTCCCTCATCCTGTTTTCCTCACAACAACACTGTGAAGTGAGTTGGCCCTAAAGCGAGTAACTAGCCCAAGAGTAACTAGCCCAAGGTCAGCCAGCTGCTTTCATGCCTAAGGCAGAACTAGAACTCACAGTCTCCTACTTTCTAACTTGGTGCCTGAACCACTAGGCCAATATTTCTTTGAAATATTTTAATCCAATGGCTAGGGATTTCCATTTATTGCTGCAAGGCCATTTACATGAACATTGCTAAGGGAGGCTGAGAATTATAATCCAGCAACATATTCCCATATTTTCTTAGAACATAGAATAATAGAGTTGAAAGGTACCTTGGAGGTCTTCTAGTGCAACCCCCTGTTCAAGCAGGAGATCCTATAAAATTTCAGGCAAATGGTTGTCCTGTTTATTTGAAAGCCTCCAGTGATGAAGTACCCATGACCTGTGAAGGTAAGCTATTCCATTGGCTGATTGCTCTCACTGTTAGGAATTTACTTCTTAATTCTAGGTTGCTTCTCTCCTTGGTTAGTTTCCATTCATTGTTTCTTGTCTTGCCTTTTGGTGCTTTGGAAAATAGTTTGACTTCCTCATCTTTGTAGGAACCCTTCAAATATTGGAACACTGCTAACATGTCTCCCCTAGTCCTTCTTCTCACTAGACTAGACATACCCAATTCCTGTAACTGTTCTTTCTATGTTTTAGCCTCCAGCCCCCTAATCATTCTTGTTATAGGGAGGTTAGACTACAGAGAAGACCTCCAAAGTCCCTTCCAACTCTGTTATTCTGTTATGAACAGCTATTTTAGACACAATAGAAAATGACAATAGTGTCTTGTGCATGCACATTCTGTTTGCAGTTCCAGCACTGTTAGTATTTAATTTAGAGAGGAGAGATCTGTTTTCCACTGAGAATGATAATTTGAAGAAGCTGGCTGAGCAAATAATTAGGGTCAAGTCAAGATCTGTGTGTCCTGTTCAAGAAGCAGATAAATTGTTACCCTCATGGAGGCAATTATGATGGCAAAGCTACAGAGAAGGGTTGGGTTTATTGCTCACATAACGGTTATTGCTGTTGCTGTGCTGGTTGCTGCAGGCTTCATTTTCCTTTTTGGATGCTCTAAATCCTTTAATCTAGGGTTAGGGAATTAGAAGCTTTTACATACTGTCATGTTATATAGCTTATGACAGCTATAGCCATATTGGAACATTTTGATTTTAATGATGGGCATTTCCTTTTCATTCCAAATTCTAGAATATTTTTGTTTTCTCATAGCTACTTTAGCCTGTCACAGAGAAAACAGCCATTTTGCCACATTTATGGCTGAAATACAAATTGTATTTAGACAGTGCTCTAAAATCAAATCTGTTGCTGAATGCATTCACAGCATATAACAGGAATTCAGTGCATTAGGGGTAGTATTCACCTATTTGTTATAACTGTAGTGGATGTGTTCACACAGTAAACTGGATTAGATATGCCGCTATTCAGCCAAAATCAAGCAGTTTAAATGGATCTTCTTTCAGCCTACCTTAACCAAGAAATCAGTCAGCCGAACTAATATTTCGGTTGGTAAGTTCTATGTACTGACACACAGCAATATCCGTGAATGGTCACAAAAAGAATCAGCATTTGTGAGTGTGCCCACATGTCATTCTTGCATTTTGAATAACAAAAAAAAACATACATAGAAAAGACACTCAATATAGTCAGGTATAATATGCTTATTAACATTGATATTTTAAATTATAATTAATACTTATATACACACAGTGTACCTTTTGTTTTCTATCTTTAATGGTCTAAGTTATCTAAATATTTGATTGTTAATAATCTTTAGCCAACATTGCATAAATATCACTGTATCAAAATAAATACAATGTATTATGTCTTATGACAATATAATAATTCTCCCTCTCTCACTCTCTCTCTCTCTCTCTCTCTCTGTGTGTGTGTGTGTGTGTGTGTGTGTGTTTTCAGTCTTTTTTCCAGATGAGTTGTGTATTTCTTGGGTTTCCCCCCCATTAGAATCTAAACCTCCTCTAAATTTTGCAGGTATGGAAGCCAAAGTAACATGCCTCCTTCCCACTTTCAAGTCTTTGGTAACTCATTTCTCATCTTCATATTAATTGCATTTATTTGATGCTGGATCCTCTTTTCTTTCTGTCAACAACTTTCATTCCTTGGAGGAAAATGCCCACACAAAACATCCAAATCATATGAGATATACATATTGGATTTTTTTTCTTTTTTGAGCTAAGTCAATGTAGTATTTTTGTTGTTAAGATTCATTATCAGCTTAGTAAATAAGTGTGAGACAACATTGAACGCAGTAACCCTTGATCTCCCTAAACATATTATTTCCTCAGATCACTTAGCTCACAGCTTGCAGTCTGGTTTTCTAATCAGTTTTATATAGATGAACAATAAAGCGAACGTGGAAAATAAATCCATCTTGCTTGGTAACATATTGGTGCTTTATTTTGTTTTTATTAGACCAGAATATTTAATCTATAATTCAGGATATGAAAGATGGAAGGGGTGCCAGGCTGACAGCTTTTTGACAAGATACAACCAAGGGCATTTTTGAGAATAATATACAGGCTTAGAAGGTGGTAAACAGGAAGTCTTAAATTCTGCACGAATGCTGTGAATGTGGCCACTTCAGAGTCATTATTCCATTCAGTGGTGACAGTGAGGATAAGCCTATGCTCCTATTTTAATTTATTTAGGAACCTTGGTTCTATCAGATAATTAAGATATTTGAAAACAATTTTGAAACATTAGTTTTTTCCTATAACTCTCCAGGACTGTGTAATGAAAGAAAAAAGGAGAATAATCTGAAACAATGGGTGTGTAAAAGCAGATACTGAGAACCATAAGGAGATGTTGAGACTTATGATAGTGAAATAATTGAGCCTTTGGAGAGCGTATCCAGTTTTTCCTCACAATTTCCAAATGTCACTTGTAGCCTGCTAGCAAAACTCGCCTCCTTTACAGGGCATTTTTGTGACACAGGTTCTTTCCATACATAACTTTCTCTTTTGTTTGTTTCCAATTGATGAAAAATCCATTTTCCTTTGATTAGGAACTTCTATCCCTCTTCAGCCAGGAGTCTATTTCTCATACTATCACAAAGTTTCTCCGTGCCTGTGCAAACCTTAGCAATTTCAATTTCATCAGTAATATTCTCCCTCTCCCACTTGGCCAGCACACAGATTCCAGGGTTTTGTAGTTTGCTTAACAATTGATTTGCATCCATTCTCCCTCATCCTGCCCCTCTGCCTCAAAGCATTTCAAAGGGCTTTTTCCTTACAGGTTAGCCTCTGCTGAAAGGTTACATTCAAAAAGACCTTGACCATAGGTTAGAACTATCCTATCTTATTTTATATAATCTATATATTATTCTGTTTTTGTGTTATATCTGGGGCATTTCTTTCCATTTTGTAGATTAATGTAATCTCATCATTGATATGCAGGTTCCGAGGTTTTGCTGGTAAAAAATACAGGAAACCAGAAGTTGCCTTCAAGCTTTCTGTTTTTATTCAGCTGAACAAAAGACAGGCTCCTCTAAATGAGAGCAGCCCCAAAGACAAGAAATCCTTGTATTTATTCTTTCTGGTTACATAAGCAAGCCATCCAGCAAAGCTGACATGCATACGATAAAGATTTCACCCAGTAAGTCTGGCATACTGTAGATAAGAGAGCAGAAGTAACAAACATGTTCCCTTTGGGGTGTTTCCCTAAAGATATCGTATGTTCTCAGGTGGGTTAGGACATTGGGTATTTTCCTTGCTGGCCTTTCATCACCCTGCATCCAGGACTTTGCAAGAGCCCAAAGACAGTAGGGCCATCTGCACATTCACAATTGATATTTCCTATACTGTCCCCTAATTCTGGGTCAACATCATCACTCCTAAATATCTCAGAAATATTTTTGTATGCTTTTAAAAAACCACCAGACAAATCTAGGAAGACTCATGTAGGTCACACTATGGCTGGGGATGGGGTGTGATGAGAGGAGACTAGCATATTCTTTTCCTCTTGTGGAATGAGAATGGTAGAACTGTTGTTAATTCAAAAGCAATTGATAGGGGATTAGAATCACCTGGTTGGTTCTTTTCACACTTGGTTTATCCCTCTCATTCCTAAGATACATCTTATCTAGGGCCCCCCCCCAAGGCTTCAGACCAGCTTGGAGAAGAAACTAAGGTGCTCAAGGGGAGGAAAAGGCCATTTGAGGTGGTACTCAGGTCCATCTCAGTGGGGATAGGAAAGAGCAGGACTCACTAAGAGAAAACTCACTAAGTTCAGGATGAAGGCAAGAAGAGTTCAATCAGAATAGAGCTGGAAGGAACTTTGGAGGTTTTTTAGTCCAACCCCCTGCTCACTCAGGAGACCCTATGCAATTTGAGACAGAAAATCTTGAAATGGTAGGCTAGCCTATCTCCACTAACACCAAGTGGCAGCCAAGTTGCCTGCAAAGGGATAATTTTGGGGCAGAAGAAGGAAGGATCAATAGTAGATTCTCATTCTAAAGAAAAAAATAAAATGTGAGTGGGCACACTAAGTTTTTTGCTGTCAGTGTAGTCATGAAAAAACCCAATGGAAAAGACAAGAGACAGCAACACAAACCAATAATTCTTACTTTAAGATTCAGAGGTTTATTTTTTTTAATAATTTGGAACATAGCAAGCATAATAACACATCAACATGTACATTAATAACCCATTGCAATGAGGACCAAATGGTTATAGCAAATTCCAATAGGACAGCTATAGGCCAATGGCAAATCAATCAGGTCCAGTCCCAACCTTTTATACCCTTTCTTGTTCTAAGACTGTAGTCAGATGGTCCGCTGACTTTTGCTGACTTCTGCTGACGTTTGCTGACCTCTTACTCTCTGCTAACCTACTTTCCACATATACTTTCAGCTGAACATAACTTTCCAAATATACCCACGTACATTGGAACCTGCATCCATCAGCTACTTTCAGTTCCCTATTTCTCCCATGGTTATAATAGTCATGTTCCAAATATACATAGACCTATCTACTTTGCAATTTCATATTGCACAGATTACAAATAGTACATTCATATTGTGAAATAGTATAACATTCAAGACAAAGCTTTGTTTTAAATCACTACTGTGGGGCCTATCACAGGTTTGCTCCAGCCTCATCTTGTTATATGAGGAAGGGGCTATATTTTCATCTCCCACAGTGTGAAACAAGTGTGAGAGAGTAGCCAAACTGAATCAATCCTGGCAGGAGCTAAACAGGTACGCGTTAGGACAGCTACTAAAATGGTAGTTTAAAACAGAAACAAGAGTTGATTTGAGTTCAGGGGAAAACTTTGCTGCTGTGCTTTGTGTCTTTGTGACATTACATTGCATGCTGCCTCAGTTGTACACAGTGGCATCATCACCAACAGTCCTCTCTGACAAGGCCATCAGTTATTCTTCAGGAGTACCTGAAGCAATATTTGTGACCAAGCTAGTTTTCTACATGTCAGGACCCACTTCAACTCCACATCTTAAGTAAGCAGAACTCTTGGAAACAATTTCTTCCAATAGGAACTTTTATTAAGAGTAGTTGATAGCAGGCATAATAGACAGGATTTGAGATTTCCCCCACAGCAGAGTAGATTATAGTATCCACAAGCAAGACCCCACCCCATAGATCAACTGCCCAATGTGGTCCATTGTGAGAAATGAGGAGATAACATTGGCCCATCTCCAGTTCATGCAGCGAGGGTCGGCGGCTTCTTCACACCTTCCTCTGAGTGTGTAGACATAAACCAGGCACTGAGGTTACATTCCTTATTTCCTCCTTTGTTCTAACTGATAGTTTAAAAGATAAAGTTCAGAGAGGGAGATGACGCAGGAAACAAGTCGTTACATTTCAGCAGGTAGGTAGAGGATACAGACCCAATAAACAAAGTAAAGGATTACATCAGACGTGTCAAACACAAGGCCCAGGGGCCGGATCCGGCCCGCGAAGTGGTTTCATGTGGCCCGCGAAGCCATCCTGGAAACAGTGAGGGAACGGCCCCCACTGCCTTGGCCCTGGCCCAGAGACCCTCCTTCTGCCAGAGACCCTCAGATCTGTCCCACTCCTGCCCAGGCCCCCATAGGCACCCTTGATGCAAACGATGTGGAGCTGGCCATGCCCACCCAGGCCACACCCACCCAGCCCCCTGAGGGCAACCGCAATGCTGATGCAGCCCTCAATGAAATTGAGTTTGACACCCCTGGATTACATTGTAGCGAATAGAGGAAGTGAAAGTAATAACCCTTCAGGCACATCCCCCTTCCCCTTGGGAGTATGGCAAAACCCAGGGAAAGGTGGGATTTGTTTTTAGATCAGAGAGAATAGATAGAAATGAAATGAAATGAAATAGGAATGGGTTCTGAGTACACACTAATAGATTTACTAGAATATTGATTTGATTTACATGGCCACCCATTTCACCACAGTGATTCAGGGCAGCTAACATCAGATAAAAAATACATTACAAAAATAAACTTCAATCTACATTAGCATAAAAGCCTACAGAGGCAGCTGAGAGTAAACCTAATCAATAATAAAATAACATCTTCTCTTGGGCTTCCACTAACCTGCTGATCCCTCTGCCCAAGGAACATATCCAGGTTGTTAAATCTTTTCAAAAGGCCAGCAGGATTGGTTCCAGCTGGGAAATGGTGTTCTAAACTGCTAGTGCTGTCACAGAAAAGGCCCCGCCTCCTGGATCCTGCCAGATGACACTCTCTAACCAACGGTCCACCAGGAGGTGTTATTTTTATCACTGATTGGGTTTGCCCTCAGCCTTCCAACCCAGCTGATGCAGAAGGATTTTGGCTGTTTCTGGCAAAAATAAATAAATAACTAGCAGTGATATAGTTATCTCCTACTTATGCCAACCAAAAATTTAGGACACAGTTTAATGTCTAGAAATAAAATTCTTTTTTATGACAAAGGAAAGAGTGTCCTAGAAGCACCCTTATTTTTCTGAAGCAGGATTGTATAAAGTATGAGAGTTATGTTAGTAGTCATGTAAATTTGAGTTCTTTTGTAAACAATTAAAAGCCATGTAGAAAGGATGCTAATTTTACTAGAACAGCTGGAACAGTGCTGCTCAACTTTTGCCTCTTCTTACAGATGGTATAATCAAAATACTCCCCCCCTCCCAATTGCTTCTTATCACTGAGACTGAGAATTTTTATTTTTAAAAAAAATATTTAAAAAATAACTCATCAGAGTTCTAGCCAGGATTGAGAATCAGGTTCTTATAATCCCTGTAATGCCAATCGTTTACCCAATGAGAATGTTATGGGTCTAATCGGGTCCCGCCCACTCTCAATCAACTGCTCCATTGCTGTTTCCATTTATATTTATATATATTTTGCAGGGGCCTGGCTATCTAATCAACACTCTTATCAAACAACACATTGAACTGTTGCTGGCTTACCAGGCGTCATAGGTCTGTCCATCCCCCGCCCACCCACAATCGACTGCATCAATCCTATTTTTATTGTGCTAACTGGCATCTGTTTGAATTTTACTGCTCTGCCTCTCCCCAGCTGCCCCTCCCACCAAGAATGTTTGTCTTCTGGCGTGCAGTCATTTAATGCCACTGCCTGACTATTCTCCCCACTGTCATGCCTAGTTATATCTCCTACATGCAGTGCCATTGTTCCAGCTCACAATCTCTCTGCTGTGCTAGCATCGTTGGTAGTATTAATTCGATGTCCTCTCCTGGAATTTGTAAGTCTGGTCTGCTCTTCTGTGTGTCCAATCCTCATAGTCCCCTGCCACACCAATATGTCAGTTGGTGTGCAATCGTGGTCTTTGACTGTCCTGTTTACACAGGAGAGAAGTAATCGTTGATTCATCTGTTCTGGCCCCCTGCATGAAGATTCATGTTGCCGCAAAGCCTGGTAAGCCGGCAACAGTTCGATGTGTCGGTTGATAGAGTGTTGATTAGATAGCCAGTCTTCCTTCAGCAGGTGGCCACCTTTCATTGAATCATGGGCAATGACTATGGCCCCTGCAAAGAGATTGGGGAGAGATTGTTCCTGGGAGAGATAATCAAAGTATGACAGGAATGCACACTAAGAGTATATATTCCCAGGAGGGTCACCCAAGACATGATGATCATTCCAGCTGCCCACCTAAAGTAGGGGTATTAAGTAGCATTATATGAAGTGGTGAATAAAGGCAATTGTTTTAGAAACAATAGTAGAATAGAATAGAGCTGGAAGAGACCTTGGAGGTCTTCTAGTCCAGCCCCCTGCTCAAGCAGGAGAACCTATCCTATTCCATCTCAGACAAATGACTGTCTAGCCCAGGGGTCGGCAAACTTAAACACTCAAAGAGCCATTTGGTCCCATTTCCCAGAGGGGAAAAAAACACTGGGAGCCACAAAACTCGTGTGCGCACACGCACGCACACAAGGGAGAACTTGATTGAAGAGTTTAATTTAAAAGAAATAGAGGCTGCTGTGCATGAGTTCTCTCTCTCTCTCTCCCTCCCCATCTCTCTCTCCCTCTTTCCAATCTTCTGCTCACCTGGCAAACTGGCTTCATGCTATTCTGGACAAGCTGACACACATTCTTATTGGGCTGGCTCCCCTGCCCTTGAGAGCTGCTGCTTTTTGCTGCTTCCTGCTTCCTGCTTCCTGTGGAGACGCAGCAAAGGCAGGAGCCTCACCCAATAAGCTTGTTAGCTTCTTGGAGAACAGCATGAGTTTTACACACACACACACACACACACACACACAGAGAGAGAGAGAGAGAGAGAGAGAGAGAGAGAAGGGAAGCACAAGTGCCTCTCTCTATCTCTGTCTCTCTCTCTGCAAATGACTGGGAGCTGTAGAAGAAGGCTGAAAGAGCCACATGCAGCTCCAGAGCTGTGGGTTGCCGACCCGTGGTCTAGCCTCTTCTTAAAAATCTCCAGTGATGGGGTGCCCATGATTTCTGGAGGCAAGCTGTTCTACTGGTTAATTGTCATCACTGTCAGGGAGCCATCATTTCATACTGCACTGGAGGAGGCAATGTTACATGACTGTGTTTTACTAAGAAAACCACATGATTTTAATGTTTGATTGTTTTGTGGTTTTTGTCTTTTTTTGTCTTTTGTATTTTAACTTTGCCTTAAATGAAATAAAATATATTAATAAAAATGGAAACCACATTAATAGGCAAGATAAAGTGATGAATGATATAGTGCCAGATGATGGACCCTTTAAGTCAGATGACACTCAACAAGCTACTGAGAAAGAGCTGAGGATTTTTTTATATATAGTTGTGACATGAGTAGATTAAAGCCTTCAAGATGTCCAACTACAAAAACAGAATTACAAGAGAAACATGGAATGAAAGAAAGAAGACCTAAAACTTACCAATAGGGAAACAGGGAATGAACTGTGGAATGAAATCAAATAAGTTGCTAAATATTAATGTAAAAAGAAAAGGACCAAGAAACAGAGGAAAGCAAACTGGATGTCTATGAAGCGAAGAGGATTCAAATCCAGCAAAAAAAAAAAAAGATCCTAGGAAAAGTGTCTTGGATGTTAACATTCTTAATACAAAGAAGATACTACATTTGATCTTAGCCAAAAGGCCAAGAAGTGATACTCTGATTTCTCTTCAGATTGTATAAATCTTTCTCCTTTAACAATATGTAGAATGTATTTCTAACTTTGTCTGAATTTCTTTGAATCAGTTATTATCTGTCAATAAATAGACAGAGCTTCTCATAAATAGACAATAGAAGCTCCCCTTTATTTACAAAAAACTCTAGTTTTATAGTAAAATAATATTAGAATAATATCAGATCAGCATTCAAGTCATTGTCAAGCAGAAAAGCTTCAGGGATTGATTAAATATCTAAAGGAATGTGCTTATTAACAGAAGAGGAATCAGACCAAGCAATGCCAGCAAATGCCAAGTAGAGGGAAGTTAACAATGTGTGCATCTTATCTTACATGCTAGCAAAATAATCCTTAGTATTATCCAACACAGAGTGCTATATGGAAAAGGAGATACCAGATGTTCAAGCTAGTTTCAGGTTAGAAGCATGCTGGATAATTGAAAAAAAACAAAGAACACCAATCATGATCAGTTCATGCTTCACTGATTATAGAAAGACCTTTGATTGTGACAATCATATCAATCTGTAGAATGTCCTTAGGAAAATGGGAATCCCAGAAGATGTTATTGTCATCCTGCAAAACTCCCAAACAAGACAGAAAGCCACAGTCCAGGCAGTGTATAGCAAAACTTCAGGGCAACAAAGAAGTGAAATAGCTGCATTCTCTCCTTTTATTTATTCAACCTACTGTATATGCCAAATATATTTGAGGAATACTTGTTTGGAAGATGAACATAGTTTTTAAACCAAATATGCAAATAATCTGGAATCATTAGTAATAAAAGTCAAAGAACACAGTAAAATGGACTAAGTTCAAATATAAAGATCAAAATAATGACTAACTATAGCAACCAATGTTAGAATCAATTATTGAACAGATGGATAGATTCTGACTTTTGGGGTCAACTATCATAAGAAAGATACTGGTAGTCAAGAAACACAGTGTAGACTAACAATTGACTAGGTAGCAAATTAAGGTCGTGAAAATGATATTCAGATGCTGAATGCACTTATACCTACAAAGCATAGGAATAAGCAGGCAATAATTTTCCCTTGACAAGTTATAGAAATAAAATTGGACTTTGAAGAAGCAGAGTAAAAAAGATATTGTTTTTAATATTGGTGTTGGAGAAGACTTTTGAGGATACTGTGTATAGCCAATGAAACAAGTAAATGGATTTTAGAAGAAATCAATCCAGCTTTGTCACTGAAGTAAAAATTAATCAGGATCAAAATATCATATTCTGGACTTATTATGGTGAAGGTCTTAACTCCTAATGCATTGAAAGGTGGAAGGAAATAGAAGAATGACCATCAGCAAAATGGATGGATTTCATTATAGCAGCAAGAGGTACACCATTGGAAAACCTGAAGGACCTGGTTGGAGACAGAATCACCCAGAAAAGGTGATTTCTATGTGGCTTTGAAGATCTGATGCTGACCTGATGGCACACAATCAATATTTTTTTACTTATACCAAACCTAAAGATTCCAGCAAACTCAGCTTTTCTATGTGATTTGCTCACCATGGGCAAGCAGTGGTATTTCAGCTGACACAATAACCTCATTTTTTTTTTACATAGAGCAAGCGGAGTAACAAAGAAGGGATATATAGAGTAAATCCTTAGTGGCGCCTTGTTGTCAGTAGGTCATGAGTCATTGCTATTGGATTTGGATCTCCAGTACTAGCTGCATGTATAACTGATATAACAACCAGTTAAGAAAAGTGATAGTTGGTTAGAGGAAGGACTCATAGAAAGATCTATTGTTAGAAACCAAATGTCCTCAAAGACTCATAGATAGGAAAAAAAGAGACTTGTGCTTGCTATCAGGGGAGAGCAAAAGGAGTAAAGAAGCAAGTGAATCCACCAATCAGAGACACTGATAATATCGGTGTCTGGACAACAACCAGGCCAAAATAGCTGCCAAAACAACAGGCAGAAATTTCTTACAGTGACTTAATTTCTAGCTGGTTTTAGCATGAGAAACAAGCAGCTTAATCAAGTTTACTGTGACAAAGAGCTCTATCTTCAGTTTGCAACAAGGATGGTCACGAGGGGCTCTGAGGGCTACAAAAAGAGAATTGCTTGGACTATCCTGAGTGACAGGGTAAAATAATTCTTATTTAAAGAACATCACTAATTCAACTGCTACTCCATCTCTGCTATGATTTGATCACATTTTTTCTAGTAAAATATTTTAAAATTCTTATACATGGTCTCCATGCAATTTAGTTGAGCCTCCACTGCTACTGAGTTTTGAGCACACAGAAAGGCTGGAACTTTCATTTAGATAGCTTATCAGCAAAAGTCAGGACAGATGAGAGTTCCAGATATTCTTTGCTCTCCATAGCCAAAGCAATATATTTCTTGGTAATTTCACCTTTGACATAATGGTTACAAATCCCAAATTCTGAGAAACTGTTTCTGTTGGACTGACATGATGTCTTGTGTAAATAATAGTCCTCTATCACATTGCTGAAAAAGTGTTTCAGTTAAGTCCTTTATTTCAAATGTATACTATCATTCATTTTCCAGCTTGTAATCTTAATAAATCATGTATAATACTGTGCAAAATAAGCAAAGGTTCATTGTATAAAGGAATGAAGGAATTCACACTAATAGACAGAAGCAGAATAGGTATGGGAGGTTCATTTATAGAAATGGCCTGATTATTTAAATGAGCAATGAATACTGTGAGTTTCCATTGAGGTTTATAAACCCTAAGAAAACAGCAGGGATACCCCACTGATATTTTGATACATTGTCTCTTTGAATAGCTAATAATTTGGTTAGGTCCCTTTATTATTCTTTAATTGCTTATTTACTGTCTTAACACATATATCTCAAGTACTGTGGTTTGCCTGTGGTTTGTTTGATACTAGAGTTGCTTAAAATATTTATCACATTCATAAAGTGTTCACTTTTGTATGTTTTAAATAAGAATATTTGGGTTAATTAAATTGATTTATTTCTGCTTAATATCACTCTTGCAAATATTTATCCATACTTTTTGTTTGCTCCATTCCTGCATTAAATTTGTCTTTAAAAAAGTCTATCTTTCATATTAATATTCTTACTTGCATAAAGAATTAAGGCATTACAGTATGCTTTATAAACAGAATAAAAATCCATAATAAAATTATCAGTAATTGTTTGCAAAAAGATTTTTATCCTAGATTTAAGAAAATAATTGTGAATAAATACATTTTATGGACAATGTATTCCTTTGCAATACAAACCTGTGAAAAGTTTGTCATAGTCTTAATGTGATTTTTGTCATGGAGCCACAAAAGGGGATCTTATGATAATCATGCAATTACATGGTAAATATGTGACTATTTTAGTGTTTTCTTCTTTGCAGAGGATAGGAAATCTGGTTTGTCCCTAGATGCTGATGGATGTTTCTGAATTATTTGAGCAACTATGGTATGTGTGATTGAATACAAAGGAGACATAATGTATACCCTATCAATTAGGGTTGTTTTGTCTTATTTATGTAAGCTTTATTGATCTATTTGCTTATTTATTGCATTTATAACCTACCAATTCTGAAAGTTTAGAATAATTTAAAAATCAGACTATAAAATATTATACCATTGATATAATTCAGTTAAAACATAGAATATCATGCCATTAAAATGATCGAAATATTTGAAAATATATGTGTTCATCCCTAAATCCTGGGAGAGGGTATAAATACAGGGGTATCTTCAGAAAAGCCTCTTCTGAATTAAATAATTGAAAGGTTCATTAGCAAAAAGAAGAATTTCTCTCAAATAACCAAGACCTAAGTCATTTAAAGCTTTAATATTTCTTAAGTGTAAGAAATCTGTATCTTAATCACTTTAAATTCATCTATAAATTGGCTCTGTAACCATACTGGATGGTCAATGCAAAGAAAAGTACATTATCTTCAGATGAACCAAAATAGGGCAAAGACATATATTACATTTTGTACATTTAAAACAACCCTTAAAATAGTATAAGTTCTATAAGCAGCTTAAACATAATTCATGCTTTCTTTGAATATGAAGAATCAAAGATGAATGATAATTTGTTTGAAAATGGTCACTTTTGAAAAAAATTTATTATTCACAAAACCTCATCAGTATTATGGAGACCATACCTCTTCTGCCTCTTTGAAAGCACTATTTATCTGTTTATGATCTCTAATTATCTAATAAAAGCTTGGCTGTAATTAGCCTCTTTTATCTCTTTCATTCTTATTGAGAGCCATGAAAGCTTTGTTATATAGCACCTCAGCATTAAAACTGTCTAGTTAGGTGATAAGCACCTGGTGGACTTTAAGTAATTGCTTAAAGTTAAGCAGAATCAAAATTGTTTGGTACTTGGATGGAAAAACCAGGAATGTTATTTACTTTGTAAAAATATGGCAAATATACAAGACAACTCAGTAAATCTCTGTTTTATGACCCTGTCAGGAGTGTCAAACTGCCACCCTGTGGGCCAGATGCATCATAGTGAAACCATGCCCACCCCATTGCCGGCAATGGAAAAAAAGTCAAGATACATTGCCACACATCAAGAGCGAGTTTGCCACCCCTGTGGTAGGCTTTATTTGGGGTAAAGTCAGGCAGTTGGATGGAGCTGAGCATTTACTGGCCAAATGCCTATGAGGAGTCTGTAGCAGATATTTTTTCTTTGAGCCCTAGCAGAGACAATCCGCCACAGCCAACTCACCGCATCCAACTTGCAGTGGCCAACTCACCGCAGGACAACTTACCACGGGACTACTAGCCATGGGACAAAGGTTACACTAATAGGAAAGAAATAGTGGAATAGAATCATTAAAGAAAGGATGCCAAAGGATGGACAAAATGAAATGTCAATGACAAAAATTAAAATATTTTTAAATTATTTTAAATAATTAAATTGAATTGTTAAATCATCCTGTAGCAAGTTGTCCTGTGGCAAGTTGTCCACAGCAAGTTGTCCATGGTGAGTTGGCCATGGCGAATTGCTCTTGGCAAGTTGACCGTGATGAGTTGCCTGTGGTAAGTTGTCCCATTCCGTATGCCATTACCTAGGATTGAATTTTCAGTCTTCTGGCAAACATCTTCACCACTAGGCCACCATGCCACTCTACAGGACTACTCAGATAAATTTTCATAAATTTCTAAAGAGTATAGATTTGCCTCTAGTGCTTTCTCTTAATTATAATTTATAATTTAGTTTATAATAGATTAATGTGAATTATAAATAGTTGTTTCTATATAGGAAAGATATTTAAGACGTATCTCTTATTTTCTTTCTCTCAAGAATCTATGACTTTTAAAAACTTTCAGAAATGGTTGATCTAATGTGAGAAATAGCATACTTAAGCCAGACTTTTCATCTCTGAGAGCCCTGGTCATCTAAAAAAAACCCCCCAAGGGGAAGGGTTTTTGTTTTGTCTTTTTGTATTTATGGACAACAAAAGACATGTGCCATATTTATATTTCTTTGTTTAGTCAAACATATTGATACTATCCTAGACTATAATTTATAGTAGGACAACATAGAAAATGCAGCTTATAAATATGGATGACAACTGTTATTTTATATATTGTACAAATATGAAATGTCTGTAATTTTGGAGATAATCAGCAACCACCAAGAGACATAGCCTTAACAGCTCAATCCTGTATGAATTGGTCTCGTCCCCTTTTAAAATCATCTAAATTGGTGGCCATCACCACATCTAATGATAGTGAACTGCATTCTATGTAAAGAATTACTGTTTTGTATCAGTTCTAAATTTCCCTCATTTCATTTTAATGCATGACTGAGTTGTAACATGATGAAGGGGAAAGGGAATCCTTTATCCACACCTCACACACTATACATGACTGTATCCTTTATTCATCTCTCGCCATCACTCCAACCTAAAAGATTAAGCTTTACAGGTGAGCTTTTTGTAAGGAACCTGCTCTAATGACTTCCCTCCCAAGTATTTTGGTATTCAGTATTTATAAGGGGTGAGAAACTTTGGCAAGCTGCTTCAAATCTGCATTTGTGATCAAATCATATATGGTTCAGCAAAGGCTAAAGATATACATACAGTGATACCAACATATTTTAAAGATTAAATAATAGTATTCATTTGAAACAAGAACTGTTCTTATTGAGACTAATGGAGAGACATTTAGACAAGATTTGTGGAAAATTTTATGTGTGCGCAAAAGCAAGGCTACAGATATGTGGTTACAAATCAGTTGTAAGCCACTAATATGCCCTGATTAACTCTACACAGCTATGGTACTTCAAGCAACATTCAACAATTTCTGCTAGAAAAAGAATAAAATACAAATATACAAATCTCCTGATTAATATTCAAATAATTTCCATATATTTAAAGAGACTATAGGATCCTTTTATTCACTTGGCTTTGCCCTTTTGACAACTGAACTTTCACAATATAAGTTTTATCTGTATAGGAATATTATAATATTCCGAACTATCCATAAATTCTTTCTCCAGAAGGCCAGACAAGTTATTTGGAAGAGTCAAAACATTATGAGCACCACCAGCCCAATGGGCAAATACATTTATGAAATCTGGGAATGATAAAAAGAACTATAAAGAAAAAGTAATCTTTAATTACAAAATAATTATCTCTCATTTTGTTCATTTTAAAAATGTTTGAATAAGTGGCTAAAGAAAATATACCCAGCTAGCTTGCAAAAAAGCCTAGTCTTACATTTTAAACATTCTCTAAACTATAGCTGGCAACAGAAAATGAGTAAAAATAATTCAAAAAGATGTTCAGAGTAGATTCAAAGATGGAGCATTTCTATTTTCAACAGGAAAGGCAAAATAAACATTATGTGAGTGGGAAGTGGAATTTGTTACTGGTCCATCAACCACCTCCAGTGTGGAACCCCAGGCAAACTGGCAGAGCCAGGTGTTTAGTCTCTTGCAGAAAGTCAGAAGGGTGGAAGCTGATCTCAGCTCAGGGGGCAAGACATTCCAAAGGACTGGAGCCGTGGCAGAGAAGGCTCTTTTCCTAGACCCTGCCAGCTAGGTTTTCCTGACTGAAGGGGACTGCAGTGTGGCTCCTCTGCTGGCATGGTTGGGGCGGCTCAGTCCCATTGGGATGAGATGGTTCCGCAATAACACTTAGGCTTATATACCACACCATAGTGCTTTGCAGCCCTCTCTTAGAGGTTTAAAGAGTCAGCATACTGCCCCCAACAATCTGGGTCCTCACTTTAACGACTTGGAAGGATGGAAGGCTGAGTGAAACTTGAGCAGATCTGGATCAAACTGCAATACTGCATTATAACCACTGTACCACTACAGCTTCTAAATATATCATTGTATAAATATGGAAACCATTTACATTTTTTCTGCTTCAGGATGAAATTGTTTGTATGTTACTGTTTTCAGGGATGAGAAAAATAACTCCTGTGTCTGAAGATATGAATCACTCACACACTGCCAGCACACTTGGCTGAAATGCTTGTTCCTGATGGGGAAGCTGTGAATTGGCCTCCCGTGTGAATGCAGTCTCTACAAACCCATTGCCCAAGATGGCGGACTTTGACAACAGATTCCTCAAAACGAGGCACTGGGTAGAGAGTTGGGGAGCAGCAGATGCAATTCCCTTAGGTCATGTATCACCTTAAGCCACCATTAAAGGCAACAACAGTGGCTTGCTCAACCTTTTTATTTCTCGTTTTTATTGTTGCTGTTGTTGTTCAAAATCCCTATAGGGTAAGGAGAGAGGCTGCTTCTCTTCTATATTCCTCTATTACAAAGCAATTGTAGCTGCTTTTTATCACAGAAAAAATGAGGAAGTTGAGAGATGATATGAGACATTTCCCATGCGGGATTTAGCTAGACACTTAGAAGAGCTAACTTAAACCCACACATTTGCACTTTTGGAGTTCCCCTCTTTTGTGAGTACCTTGCTGAAGACTCCATTCAGAGCCCTCCAAAAGGAATGATTCCCTGGTGAAATGAACAGCTGAATGATAATAATAAATGACCTTTAAATTCAAAAGTCTGTGAAAATATCTCTTAGCAGCATGCAGCTAAAACACTGCTCTAGGCAGCCACAAGTTATACGTACCTCCCAGGCTTCTCTTCTATGTCTCTCTAACAGAAAACATCATGATGTTTATCTGTGAAATGAGTTCAGATCTCCACATGATTTCACTTTACCTACTGGATATTTGGATAAGTCCTTTAATTTATACCTATACTCATAGATGCTATATGGAAATGATATTTGAGGGGCTGTCACAGAAAAGAAGGGGTTGGCCTATTCTCCCAAGCACCTGAGGACAGGACAAAAACTGCATATAGGTTTCTCAAGAGACAAATAAGATGGTCTGGTACACCCATCTCTTTAAGGACTTGCCACAGTTTGTTATGATCCACACAATCAAAGGCTTTAGCATAGTCAATGAAGCAGAAGTAGATGTTTTTCTGGAACTCTCTAGCTTTCTCCAAGAACCAGCATACGTTGGCAATTTGATCTCTAGTTCCTCTCCCTCTTCGAAATCCTGCCTATACTTCTAGTAGTTCTCGATCTACATACTGCTGGAGTCTAGCTTGTAGGATTTTAAGCATAACTTTTCTAGCATGAGAAATGAGTGCAATGGTGCGATAGTTTGAACATTCTTTGGCACTGCCTTTCTTTGTAATTGGAATGTAAACTGATCTTTTCCAATCCTGTGGCCACTGTTCAGTTTTCCAAATTTGCTGGCAAATTGAGTGTAGCACTTTTACTGCATCGTCTTTTAAGATTTTGAATAGCTCAGCTGGAATACTGTCACCTCCACTAGCTTTGTTGTTGCTCAGCTTTTCTAAGGCCCACTTCACTTCACATTCTAGGATGTCTGGCTTGAGGTCAGAGACCACCTCATTGTGATTATCAGGGATGTTAAGCTCATTCTTGTATAGTTCTTCTGTGTAATTTTGCCATCTCTTCTTAATCTCTTCTGCCTCTGTTAGGTCTCTGCCATTTTGGTCCTTTATCATGCCCATTTTTTCATTGAACGTTCCCTTCATCTCTCTAATTTTCTTGAAAAGATCTCTGGTCCTCCCTATTCTATTGTTTTCTTAAATTTCTTTGCACTGTTCATTTAAGAAGGCATTCTTATCTCTTCTAGCTATTCTCTGGAATTCTGCATTCAATTGGGCGTATCTTTCTTTTTCTCCCTTACCTTTCGCTTCCCTCCTTTCCTCAGCTATTTGCAAAGCTTCCTCGGACAGCCATTTTGCTTTCTTGCATTTCTTTTTCTTTGGGATGGTTTTGGTTGCTACCTCTTGTACAATGTTGCAAACCTCTGTCCATAGTTCTTCAGGCACCCTGTCTATCAGATCTAATTCCTTAAATCTATTTCTCACCTCTACTGTATATTCAACAGGGATATGATTTAATTCATACCTGACTGGCCTAGCGCTTTCCCCTACTTTCTTCAGTTTAAGCCTAAACTTTGCAACGAGAAGCTCATGGTCTGAGCCACAGTCAGCTCCTGGTCTTGTTTTTACTGACTGTATAGAGCTTCTCCATCTTTGGCTGCAGAGTATATAGTCAATCTGATTTCTGTGTTGACTGTCTGGTGATGTCCATTTGTAGAGCTGTCTCTTGGGTTGTTGGAAAAGAGTGTTTGCTGTGACCATCGTATTCTCTTGACAAAATTCTATCAGCCTGTGCCCTGCTTCATTTTGTACTCCAAGGCCAAACTTGCCTGTTATTCCGGTTATCTTTTGGCTTCCTACTTTAGCATTCCAATTCCCCATGATGATAAGGACATCATTTTTGGTGTTATTTATTTATTTTTATTTTTAATTCCATTTATATCCCGCCCTTCTCCGAAGACTCAGGGCGGCTTACAAGCTTAACAATAGCCTTCATTCTATGTATATGCCTGCTTATTAGGGCTTCCACACACCCCCAAGCGGCATTATTACAAAGTCAGCTTAATTGCCCCCAACAATCTGGGTCCTCATTTTACCTACCTCGGAAGGATGGAAGGCTGAGTCAACCTTGAGCCTGGTGGGATGCGAACCTGCACTAATTGCAGGCAGCTGGTGTTACTTAAGGAGGCATCAGCCCACTGCTCCACCAAGGCTCTGTTGCCTGTTAGTGCTATAAGGTGCTGTAGGGCTTCATAGAACCGGTCAATTTCATCCTCTTCAGCACTGGTGGTTGGGGCATAGACTTGGACTACTGTGATACTGAATGGTTTTCCTTGGATTCGAACTGAGATCATTCTGTCATTTTGAGGATTGTATCCCACTCTTTCCTACTGTTTTGTTCACTATGAAGGCTAATCCATTTCCTCTGAGGGATTCTTGCCCACAGTAGTATACCTGATGGTCATCTGAATTAAATTCACCCATTCCTGTCCATTTTAGTTTGCTGATACCTAAGATGTCGATGTTCAGTCTTGTCATCTCTTGTTTGACCATGTCCAGCTTTCCTTGATTCATGGATCTTACATTCCAGGTTCCTATGGAGAAAAAATCTTTACAGCATCGGACTTTCCTTTCACCACCAGACATATCCACAGCTGAGCGTCCTTTCAGCTTTGGCCCAGTCACTTCATTCTTTCTGGCGCTACTAGTACTAGCTCTCTGCTCTTCCCCAGTAGCATACTGGACGCCTTCCGACCTGAGGGGCTCATCTTCCAGCGTCATATCGTTTTGCCTTTTGGTACTGTCCATAGGGTTTTCATGGCAAAGATACTGGAGTGGGTTGCCATTTCCTTCTCCAGTGGATCACGTTTTGTCAGAACTCTCTGCTATGACCTGTCCATCTTGGGTGGCCCTGCACGGTGTAGCTCATAGCTTCATTGAATTACACAAGCACCTTCACCACGACAAGGCAGTAATCCATGAAGGAACTGTCACTTTATTTAGCCAGCTAGCAAGGAAGCTGTATTACCAGCCCCAATTGTGATTAATCAGTTTTGACTATCCTTCTCATGAGAAAGTTATAAAAGAAATCTCCTTTGCTGTTATTCATTTCCAATAGAGCTGCTTTTCAAATTGAATTTTAATTGCAGAATAGATCAGAAATCCATCAAGCCTTCTGTTTCCTTTTTTCTTTGCTAAAATAAATACTATTCCATATTTTTCCAAGAGAAAATTAACTTAACTCAATAATTTTTACTAGTGTAGAATCTTGCTCTTTCTTTGTATCATGTCAAAGGTTATATTGTTTGAGGAATAGACAACATTTTGATGGCCAAAATCTTCAGTTGATTATTTTCATCTAGGAAGTAAGTACCACTGTAAGCAAATGATCATATAAAGCGAGTAAAGTTTGATTATTTGCGTGACAAGAACTGTTGTTTGCCTACTCACCCATCTCAGTTGGTGATTTGGAGTTTGTTTTTTAAAAAGGTAGATACCATTTTATAGAGTTACAGTATAGATTTGGGCTATGTTTGAGCTCAGCCACTTATGATTTACTTAATAGCCCAAGGTATGCAGTCTTTAAGTTCAAAAGGTGAGCAGGCTGCATTCAATAGTACATCTGAAGGAGCTCTGGGGCTGCAAATAGAAGTTGAGGTGTACAAACTGATCTAAGATACTAGATTTCTAAAAACAACAACAACAACAACAACAAAACAACAGCAACAACAACAACAACAAAAGAATTGACAATTCAGCTGTACAAGGAAATTCTTAGCAGATACATTGAGCTTTTTTAATTAATGAGACTGAATGTACATTTTCTTTAAATGAGTTATTACTTGGAGTTGGCTTAAGTTTTCTCATGCTGTGTAACAAAACAATAGGATAAGTAAATAAATGGTCTAACTCAAACATTTTGAAACTAATATTCTTTAAAATCCAAAGTGAACCATTCAAAGTTGCAATTTTAAAACAGATGTTTTCTTTCCATTTTAGACTTTTGCGGTGAGGACCCTAGAGAAATTAATGTGTCACTCATGCAAACATAACATAATTTTCCATTCTTAGACAGCAATGCAAACTGAAATACTTTAGTTATTCCTTAAAGTTTACAGAGCTCCAAATTTATTTTTCTACAAAATGCAAAAACATTTACTATTAAGGAAAACATCTGAAAAATATATAGAGAAAACAAATCTTTAAATTAAAATGCACATATCTGAAAAAATGAAATATTTAAAAAAAACAAAACATTTTTAAAAACTTCAAACTGAGAATGAAATGGGAGGTTCTAAAAACTGAATTTAGGAGGGCTGTCTCCCATAGTTAAACAGCCATGTTTCTACTTGGTATTTTAATTTTCTACTTCAAATGAAAACAATTTTGTGGAAACCACTATATTCTGCACATTGTGCACACCTTTATAGCACACTAATTTGAAAAAGAGATTTTGATCCAAGACTAGTGTAGCTCATTCACTAAAGTACACAGTGAACAATGAACAAAACTGTTGAGCAATCCTTGAACCTACTACTGAAGCCAGAGAAAAAAAGGATTCCTGATCTTTTCTTATTCTCACCAGCATTTCTTTTCATGAGAGCAGCTGATTCCTGGTTCTGCCTCTAGTATACGAATGAAAATGTAATTTCAAAATTGACCAAAGTTCTTTGTGAAACAGCTTGGAGGAGCTTTGCTTGTTGGAATGAATATGAAGATTCAGCATCCTAGTGCCTGCCAGGCCCTTTGTTAAGATTAACAACATAGTTTATTAGACTGAATATAAATGCTGTGGAGGTTCTGTGGGTAGTTATGGTATCACATTTTATTATCTTACACAGAAATGAAATTACTTACTGTAATTGCTTGTCAGTCATAGACAAACAAATCTGTGTGGTGGGAAGGGACAGAGAGGGAAGGAAAAGGAGAAAAGGAATGGTCAAAGTTCTGTTTCTCTGGATATTTGCTTTGTGGGTCAGATGAACCAATGAAAATGAATAAATGATGGATGAACAGCCTTCTGAAAGCAAGAGAAAGAACAGAGAAGAGACAGTAAGTTATCCCATAAAGGAGTGACAGCTTATTTGGGTTGAATCAGCCAAAAGTAGCTCAGCAATTTTTTTTTGATAAGGTATAAAATTATTTCTTTGCAACTTCCTGATGTCTGCAAAAGCCAGTCAGCAGGAGATATGACTTGATGTCAGACGTACAGCACAGCCATTCCTCAGGGTGTGGTGGGGAAAGAAGAAGGAGGAGGGAGAGGAAGAATCTACCTCTTCCATTCCTACACTAATAAACCTGGATGTGTGATGACAAAAGAGCTCTTAAAAGGGGCAAAGCAGTAGAATCTCAGAGGTAAACATCACTTAGAAATACATTAAGGAGGAGGAGAAGCTGTTGTCATTTTATCTGAGTGCCCCTGTCATTTTAGGTATTCACAGGACAGGATAGTTGCTAATGGGAAGGAAGGTATTCATGTGCTTTGAATATATCTGCGTTCCAGATCTTCTAGAAAGAGTAATAACAATCATATGTTGTGGATGGGGGGGGGAGGAAATGAGGAAGGGAGCCTCTGCCTGCTGGTGGGAGCTGCAAGCAAGGGGTCCCTTTGCATAAAATATGTGGGAATGTGGCATGGTAGAGTAGGGAGGTGGTTGCTGGGTGCCCTGTTGGGGTTGAGAGTTGGTAGAGCTATAGTGCCTCATGGTACAGGCCTTCCCTCCAAGAATGATTACCAAGGACCAAGAGTGCATCTTGGGCCTGGGAATTGTGCTTATTTATGGGGATAGAGTTACTGTTCTGGATATGGAGACAGGCCAGTATTATGGTGGTCTTAGATATGGGAAGATATGGTGGGAGACAAGGAGGAGGCCTCTCTTGGGGACCCCAAAATCATTATCTTGTAATGGTTCCATGTTCCAGCTCCTTAATCTCAGCCCCGATAGCCTATCAGCAGACGTTCAGCAGGTCTCTGGTTGCTGCTACTGAATGCCAGGTCAATTTGTAACAAGGCTGCCTACACAGCATAGCAACCTCCTTGCCTGAGCATCTTGACACCATTTCCGGATTGGCAGGGGAGTTCCTCAGACTTACTGTTTTGGGGGACTTTAATCTGTCTTCTTTGTGAATGGGGCTGAGGTAACTTGGGAATTTATAGCTTCCATGAGCTTTTCTCAGGTCATCCAAGCCCAATTTGGAAGAGTGGTTACATTCTGGACATGGTTTTCTTATAAAAGCAGTAGCAATGTGATCTGAGAAGGAACTATTATTAGCCCTTCTGCATTGCCAAACCATGCCCTGTTGACTTTTCTTTTTTTATTTTAATCCCATTTATATCCCGCCCTTCTCCGAAGACTCAGGGCGGCTTACAATTTAAGCACAAACCAATGTGCTTAGCAATAGCCTTCATTCTATGTATATGCCTGCTTATTAGGGCTTCCCCCCCCCCAAGCGTCATTATTACAAAGTCAGCTTATTGCCCCCAACAATCTGGGTCCTCTTTGAGGTTCTCTTTGAGGTTCTCTTATGCTACCCCTGTCTGCAGTGGGGCTGGACCCACTTGGAGCAATGGTAATGTGATGTGGAATTGGTGATGCTCATGCTGTCCCCTTTATCATGGTCAGATCACTCCACCAAATATGGGTTAGAGCTTCTATTAAGACTGATCATGTGGTGGTAATGGCAGTGAATCACCAGTACTTATCTTCCCTTATTGCAGATGCAGACTGCTGCCCCACAGCCCTATTTCAGGTGACATGAACCCTCCTGTGTAAGGGGGGTGGTGGGCTTAGGGAATCTCTTATAAGGGCATGTAGAAGAATTTGTGCAGCATTTGTGGATTTGTTCTCAGTTGGATGCTGGCCTTGTTGCAGATCCAAGGAAAGTGCCTGGAGAGGAGTCTTGCCCAGTTATCTGGGAACAGTTTGAGCTTGTTGGACTGAAGAAGTGGAAAGGGTTCTCAGGACTTTGAGCTTGGCCACCTGTTCTTTAGTTCCATGACCCTCCCCAGCCTGGGGAGTGTCATATGAGTGGATTCTGGTAGTGGTTAATTCTTCCGAGTGAGGGGATTGTTCCCTTATCTCTCGAAAAAGCCTTGGTTCTACCCCTCCTTAAGAAGCTATCACTGGATCCTATCATACTGGACAATTTTTATCCAGTATCTCACCTTCCTTTCTTAGGGAAGGTGTTAGAGAAGGTGGCTGTGCAACAGTTTCAGAGGACTTTAAAGGAAGTGGATTATCTGGATCCTTTTCAGACAGGATTCTGATCTGGGTATGGAACAGAAGCAGCATTGCTTGTGCTTTTGGATGACCTCTGGCATGGGCGGGATGGGGCTAATGCATCCATCCTTGCCCTGTGTCACCTCTTGACAGCTTTGTATCCCATTGACAATGATATGTTCCTGAATCAGCTAGAGGACAAGAGGTGGGCAGCATAGTGTTGTGTTGGCTTACTTCTTTCCTTCAGGGCTGATTCCAGACAGTACTGATTGGAGGTAGGAGGGGCTCTGCCCTTGGCCTCTACTATGTGGAATGCCAAGGGGTTGGCTCTTTCTTCTCTCCTTTTTAATTTCTATATGAGGCCACTGGATGAACTCTTCCATCAGCATAGAGTGAGATATTATCAATATGCTGATGATACTCAATGATATATCTCTCCCCCTGATGATTTAAATGATACTGTGAGTGTCTTGTCCTAGTATCTGAAGGCTGTGAGAGTCTAGATGGGATACAATAGGCTCCAGCTGAGCCCTGGCAAGATGAATGGCTTTAGATTGTGAGCCCTACATTTGTGAGGTGGACCTGGTGTGTAATCTGGGAGTCCTCCTCGAGGAGCAGGTATTAGTTGTGGCTTTTGCATAGCTTTGTCTTGTGCACAGATTGCACAGTTGCACCCATTCCCAAATCCACAGGCCCTACTCACAGTCACTCATGTCCTAGCTACCTCCAGACTGGACTACATGAAGCTGCCCTTGAGGAGTATTCAGAAGCTTCAGCTGGTCCAGAATGGAGCAGCATGGGCAATTATGTGGACTCCAAGAGCAGCATGTCAACTTTGAAAATGAGCATGGCTGTGGCCATTTTCCCTATTCATTTTCAGTTGACGCATTGAAGGGGGGAGGTGGGATTGCCAGAAGCTTTGCTAGTCAAAATAATCTTGTGTCCCATGGGAACCAAGGTCATTGGCTGCTCCTGAGACTGCTGGCTGGGGTTTCATGCAAAGCCCACAAGAAGATATATTAGGGAGTATAGTTGCTTGCATAGTTTTAGAGGTGGGATTTCTTAACTTTGTATTGGGAAATTGTTACATTTGTCTTCAGACTTGCTTTTACTTTTCATGTGCCAATACTTTGTAACTAATAAACATGTTCTTTGAGGAATTTCCAAGCCTCGGAGTTCTACTTTATTTGTTTCTCTGTCGGAACCATGACATGAAACCAAGTCTCTTAAAACTTTGTTTTCTTGGAGTGCTGGCCTCCGACTGCCTACCTACTCATTTTTGGGACAGCAGTAAAGACTCGGCGAAGACTCAAGAAGGAGGAAAAAATTGAAACTGCTACTAGCTGCAACAGGACTCAGGCTGTCAGAGTGCAGGCAGGCACTCCAGCCACTCAGGAGGCATCAATGGCAGGGGATCAGCCAAAGACCAGGGTGATCCAACCTGCAGGAAGGAGCTACAGCCCTAGCAGACCTCTTCCAAGATGAGGCTGCCCCTCAGTAGAGAAGCATTCCTGTAACTGCTGGAGAGGAGCTCCTATTGCTGCCATCCCAGGGTTCTTCATCTGCCGATGGCAAGAAAGGAAAGAGGTCGATGAGATGGGATGACTCTGGTGAGTGGAAATTTCAGTTTGCAGTCCACAGCCCCTCACTTGAACAGCTGAAGGAGAAGTTTGGTCAACTGGAGGTTTTTTGTTTTTTTTTAAATCCCATTTATATCCCGCCCTTCTCCGAAGACTCAGGGCGGCTTACAATCTAAGAAGCACAAATCAATGTGCTTAGCAATAGCCTTCATTCTATGTATATGCCTGCTTATTAGGGCTTTCGCCCCCCCTCCCGTGGCATTTTTACAAAGTCAGCTTATTGCCCCCAACAATCTGGGTCCTCATTTTACCTACCTCAGAAGGATGGAAGGCTGAGTCAACCTTGAGCCTGGTGGGACTCGAACCTGCACTAATTACAGGCAGCTGGTGTTACTTAAGGAGGCATTAGTCCACTGCTCCACCAAGGCTCTCCACCAAGGTGAGGTATATGATCTCTGTTGCCCAGGAGGTGGGTGCCATGGGGGAAATGCCAAGAACTACCCATCTCTTCCCCCCCTCGCCAGAGCTTCAGCCCAACTGCCTAGAGTCCGTGCTGCTTCACCCATCCCCCCACCAGCTGTGATACCAAGCCCAGTGTCACAGCCAAGTTTGTTGCCATGACCTCAGGATGCCAGTCCCAGAGTTCAGCCAAGAGAAGTCTGGAGAGTGGTTCGGCCACATCCCCAGGACCAGCAAGCCGCCCAAGCCCAGCATGCCGCCCAAGCCCAGCAGCAGGTGCAGGCAGCTCTGCCAAGCCCACCTTTGATGGGAATCCCGAGACCTTCTTAAACCAGGTGTGGGCTCATTTATATCCCTATGCTTATGCCTACCTGGATGGGCCTATGATGGTGAATGCTGTGGAAGCAAATTTAGAGGGAGAAGTGGCCGACTGGGTGACCAACCGCCATGATGAAGGGGCTTCTGAATTGCATGACATTAATCTATTCATGGAGCAACTGATGGGTCAGTCTGAAGACAAATCCTGAGTCCTACTGGCCAAGAAAGAAATCTACCACCTGAAGCAAAAAGGTTGCCCTGCAAAGGAGTATATCCATGAATTCAGGAGAGTTGCTAACCAGCTGGGCAGTGGCCTGAACGGTCACTGATCAACTACTTCAAACAGGGTTTGGATCACAATTTGCTCCAAGCCTGCATCATTTGAGGTCTTCCCAAAATGTTGAGTGAGTGGTACCATATGGCAGTGAAGCTGGACATCAGGCTGGACTGCCCCCAAAAGTCAAGCACCACTGAACCCAAACTGCCATGCATCCAAGAAAAACGCCTCTATGGCCAACATCCCCAAACCTCTGCAGCCACCAATGTCTCCCAAGCACTAGCCAGGGCTCCAATCAAGTGCTACCAATGTGGTCAGATGGATCACCATGCTGTGGAGTGCCCAGCTGCTCACTCTCAACCCAGGAGTGCACCAGTTACATCTGTGAAACTGCAAAGAGCTCCCAGAGGGGGAAGACAGAAGACCAACTGGGGATGTCAAGGCCTAAGTGTTGAATCCTCACCTCCTGCCGAGCTCAAATCCAAACCCCAATCTGAGCCACAGCAGATGCTGGCACCATACGACAGTGATGAGGAAGGCAAGGAGGACCCCATGGTGAGTCAGCCCATTCCCTCTTTTGCCATTCCTGCCAGGCTGATAGTGCCCAAAACCAGTGCTCGCATGAGTTTGAAGGTCCTAATAGACTCAGGTTGCACTCAGTGCTTAATTAACTTACCCACTGTACTCAAACTGGGAATCAGAGCCAAGCTATTGCCCCTGCCAATGAGGTTTGAGCAGGCTGACGGGTCCCTCATCAGAGGTCCCCTTGCCATTAACTCCATTGTTCCTCCACCACAATATGCTTCTCAAATAACAACCAGATCGCACACTCAGAGACCCCCTGCTGGTCCTGATGATCACCTGCTAAAGGAAATAAAGGAGAAGTTAGAGACTGATGCTGGGTTTAAAGATAACAAATCTATATTAACCTTCAATCAATTTATTATTACAGCCAAAGGCCACACATAAATCAAACCCCCCAATAAAACAAAACTAAACAGAACCATCACAAGAGGGCATAGCAATACATCACAATCAATGATGCAATCAATGGGTGACCAAGGTCTGCCTAATTTTACAGGCAGTATATCAAAAACAAGCTATCTTTAGAAAACTGAATCATACTGACCTGACAATAAAAATACAATGAGTATAGTCTAAAACTGGATAAACCATGTAATAAAATCAATTATAAAGGATTATTAAAAGATCTAAAATGATTATTTATGTTTCTGGTGAATCCCCAGTGCTGCTGCACAGAATCTGGCCACCTGCACTGTGATCTCTGCCTGCTCATCCTTAAGCAGCCACTGGAGATAAATACTTTCCAAACAACCAGGATAGCTATCAATTGTGGGGAGGATATGGTTTTTCCGAATAGCTCTATAGAAGGAACATTGAAGGAGTATGTGTCCAATGGTCTCCTCCTCTCCTGAGCCACAGGAGCAGAGTCTTTCAGACAGTGGTGTCTTTTTGTACTTGCCGTACAGGACGGCTGATGGAAACGCATGCAAGTGAGAATGCTTTCCAGTGGTTTACTGATTCCAACTGACTAAGATACCTGGCAGGTGTAACACATGTATCTAATAGAGTCTGGAGCCAGAAACAGCGGAGCTATACCTAAGTCCACTTGCCTCTCAATGTCCTCTACCCTTTGACGCAAGGTTCGTTTTGCTTGGTCATAGTCCAATTTGAGAATTGAGGCTGATGAAAAGCCTAGTTTGGCAAGGTTGGACTCGACTGCCTTGATCCATGAAGAGGAAAATTTATCTTGTAGAATTAATGGAGAAAGGCCTTGTGGAAAGCAATTAAGTCTTAGCCAGATGTTTAAGGAAGCTATACATATTTTAGCTTCGACTTTTATTAATCCTGTCTCCAGGCGCAGAAGTGCATTAGGAACACAGTGTGGCATCTGGAGAATTGTTTGATAAATTTGGATTGAACTCTTTCCAGTGATGTAAAACATGAAGCTAAGGGTCCAAGCAAGGTCCCGTAAAGAAGCTGCGCTAGTGACTTGACCGGAAAGAGCTTAATTGCAGCTGGAGCTTAGCGTCCTGCCCTTTGTGCAGAAAAAATGAAGAATGGCATTTGCTGATCATTGGCCAGAGGCAGCCATGTATTCTCCATAGCCACGGGTCGGCAACCCGCGGCTCTGGAGCCGCATGAGGCTCTTTCAGCTGTCTCCTGCGGCTCCCAGTCCTCCGCCATGTGCAGTCTGAAAAAAAAAGTTCAACCAATCAATTCAAATTTCTCACAAAAAAAATCTTGTGAATTAATTGGCTGAACTTCTTTGGTTTGTGGGATTGTACACAAACCTCTTCTTCAGACTGCACGTGGCGGCAGCAGAAGAAGAGATGAAGGACTGCTGGAAAAAAGGTGTGTAGGTTGGTCAGATGGGGTGTGGGGGGGACACGTAGGCTGACTGAACGCGCGCGTGAGGCAGAGGTGCTGCTCGGGGCCGGAGGGGAGGCTGGGCAGATTTCCTCTGCTTGCCTGGCAATTAAAACCACTCCTGCTACTCCTTCTACTGCTAACTTTTTCACTTGGTGCTTGGTTCCGATTTAACCTGAGAATCTCCGGATGTCACTGCACGGGCTGATCTTGCACTCCTTACAGTTTCCCTCTCTCGAGTCTTCATCCCAAATGTAGAAAGCAAGCTGAAACAAAGAGAGGGAGACTGTAAGGAGCGCGAGATCAGCGCATGCGGAGAAACACCGAATCTCGAGTCTTCATTCCAAATGCTTGCCTTCTGCAACGCAAGCAACTGGGACAGCTCAGCAGAGAGAATGGGCATTTCTCCATGCCTGCTGATCAGCGCGTGTGGAGAAACGCGGATTCTCTGTGCACCCTTGCAAGATATGAAGGTGCTCCAGGGAAGTAACTGGGATGGCTCAGCAGAGGGCTGATGAGCGGGCGCGGAGAAACACCAAATCTTGTGTCTTCGTTCCAAATGCAGAAAGCAAACTGAAACAAAGAGAAGGAGACTGCACTGGGCAGCCCCAACAGCAGCTGCCGCCGCCGGAGCGATTGCCTGCTCCTTGGGGCTCACTGCTGCCATGAGAGCCGGCACGGGGATTTGTTTCTGCGGGGGAGGCGGAGGCTGACGGAGGTGCGGCAGAACTCCAGCATCTCTCTCTCGCCGCCGCCTCCACCGCTACTGTCGTTGGCTTCCGCTAAGGCCGAACCTGGGCAGCCTCCTCCACCCCCAGCAGTGTCATCCGGGGATTCTCAGATTAAATCGGAACCAAGCACCAAGTGAAAAAGTTAGCAGTAGAAGGAGTAGCAGGAGTGGTTTTAATTGCCAAGCGTCCCCATGGAAGTCAATGGAGATGCCGTGGCTGGCCTTTTGAGTTGGCGAGTGAATGAGAGTGAGAGAGAAACGTTTTTTGAGCAGTGTAAGTGAATGAGAGTGTGAAAGAGGCTTTTTAGAGCAAAGGTGAGGTAACGAGAGAGTGAGAGAGAAGCTTTTGCAAACAAAACATGAGTGAATGAGAGTGAGAGAAGCTTTTCCAAGCAAAGGCGAGTGAATGAGAGCAGAGGGGGCAGGGCGGCTGCATGTCTCCCCTTAGGCTCCACTGTTCTGTCAATCAAGCCTGTTGTTTTGCGCATGCGTGCGCATGCACGTACTTTGCAGCTCCCAGTTTTTTTCTTTTGTGAGAGAACCGGTTCCGAGTGGCTCTTTCACTGTTTCAGGTTTCCGACCCCTGTCCATGGCCTTTTTGTGAGCCAGTGGCATGGATGATCACCCCTAGGTACTTAAAGGTAGTTACCTGCTGTATTTTGTGGCTATTTAAATACCATGTGTACCATTTTGGCCTTTTTGCAAAAGCCATAGCATTTGTTTTCTCATAATTTATGTCCAGTTTATTATATTTACAATACTGGACAAGGGCTCACAAGGCTCTTTTAAGGCCAACTGGAGTCCTGGAGAGGATCACAGCAACATCTGCATAGAGCAGCAGAGCAATGCTTCGGTCACCTATTTTTGGGGTGTGGTAATTTGGATTATTTAACCATTTCACCATATCATTTATGTAAAAATTGAAGAGCAAGGGGGCCAAATGCACCCCTGTTTAACCCCCTTTTGAGTTTCAACTGACTATGAGAGAGATCCTTGCATATTACACCTCACTTTGAGGGATGTTTTGGTATGTAAGGCACATAACATAATAATACTGCTAAGCTTGTAAGCCTTCCTGAGTCTTCGGAGAAGGGTGGGATATAAATGGAATTAAAATAAAATAAAAATAAATAAAATAACAGATGGAGGAGTCTGTGATCAGTTGAGGCAGCTTCCAGCTTCTCCCATAGTTCAGTCCTTGTAACAGTATCAAAAGCTGCCTTAAGATCTATAAAGGCAGCGTATAATGATACAGGTCTATCTGATGCATATTTTTCAATCAAATAATGAAGAACTAAGCACTGATCTATGGTGCCTCTCCCCTCTCTAAACCCTGCTTGTTCTTCAGCAATAAGTTCTCAAGATCCAGCCACTCCTTTAATTTATCTTGAAGATGTTTGGCATAGAGTTTGCTGATTATATTTAGCAGACTTATTGGTCTGTAGTTGGCAGGGTTGTCTCTCTTTCCCTTTTTATAAATTGGGGCAACAATTGCCAAGCCCCAATCCTCTGGGAAATGGCTGGTGGAGTCAATATAGGTGAATAGTGCTGCCAGGACAGGTATCCACCACTCCATATTATTCTTTAGTAATTTGGCCAAAATGAAGTCAGCTCCTGAAGCCTTCCCGATCCTGAGTTGGCCAATGAGGGATTTGATTTCAGACTCTGAAACTGGAAGCCACTGAGGTAAATACTTCATTATAGACCTTGTACTCTCATTGGAGGGGTCTTCATACATTCTCCGAAAATGGAGTTTATTTTTTTTAATTTATTTTATTACATTTATATACCGCCCTTTCCCGAAGGACTCAGGGCGGTTTACAGGGTGATTAAGAAACAAAGATACAAAAGTTAAAAACAGATTAAAAATATTATATTCGTCCCTGCATAAGTAAAACCCTAGTTAAAATTAAGATTAAAGCTAAAATTAGAATTCTCAGCCTGGGCCAAAGAGCTCGAAGAGCCAAGTCTTCAGGTCCCGGCGGAATGAACGGAGGTCGGGGGCAGTCCTCAGCTCCACTGGCAGCTGGTTCCAAAGGGCAGGCACACCCACTGAGAAGGCCCTATCCCTGGGTGTCGTCCGCCGGCAATCTCTTACCGGTGGCACCCTGAGAAGACCCTCCCTGTGGGAGCGCACTGGACGAAGGGAGCTTGATGCCGGCAGCAGGTGTTCCCTCAGATATCCCGGACCCAAGCCATTTAGGGCTTTATAGGTCATCACCAGCACCTTGAATCTCACCCGGAAGGCAACCGGGAGCCAATGCAGCTCGTGGAGTAGAGGTGTTACATGGGAGTATCAGGAAACCCCCATCACAACTTGCACGGCCGCATTCTGCACCAGCTGAAGCCTCCGAGTGGTCCTCAAGGGCAGCCCCATGTAGAGAGCATTGCAGTAGTCTAAATGGGAGGTCACGAGCGCATGAGTGACTGTGCGTAGGGCATCTCGGTCCAGATAGAGTCGCAACTGGTGCACCAGGCGAACCTCGGCAAAAGCCCCCCTGGTCACGGCTCCTATATGGTCTTCAAAATAGAGTCGTGAATCCAGGAGGACGCCCAAGTTGCGAGCCCTATCAACGGGGGGTAACACGTCACCCCCCATCGTTAGAGATGGAATAGTCTGGTTGACCCAATATGCCGATATGCACAACCACTCAGTCTTGGCGGGATTGAGATGAAGCCTGTTTCTCCCCATCCAGACCTGGACTGCCTCCAGGCAACAGGACATCACGGCGAGGGCATCGCTGGGTTGGTTTGGGGTGGAAAGAAAAAGTTGGGTATCATCAGCGTACTGATGATCCCCCCCCCAAACCACGAATGATCTCACCCAGCGGCTTCATATAGATGTTGAACAGTTCCCAGGTTATAGGAGATATATGACAGTCTAATGGGGTATAGATTCGTTCAGAGTGGCAAGCCACTAGATGCCAAAATAAAAAACAGTTCTTAACCTTAAGGGGAGGGCTAGCTTGGAAGGGTTCTAAGTTACACCTCTCAGATGGCCTCAGGCTCCTGGCATTGCAATGGAGTCATGACACTAAGCAAGCAGGTCACTTTGGTTTTTTAAAGATATTCCATCTGGTGCGAAGGCAATTCTGGTGGCCAAAAATGAAGGACATTGAGAGTTATGTTAAGAGTTGTGCCACTTGTGCTGCCATGAAGAGGTGTCTTGGAAAACCACCAGCTTTGTTGCAGCAGGTGGCCAATCCCTCTCAACCTTGGGAGGAGATAGCCATGGATTTTATAGTGGAATTATCTGAGAGCAAGGGGAACACTGTAATATGGACTGTGAATGATCTATTTTCCAAACAGGTTCATTTCATCACATGCTCAGGACTTCCCTCTGCCCAGAAGCTAACCAAACTATTTTTGAGGCATGTATACCAATTCCATGGTGCCCAAAAGTGGGTTATTTCTGACAGAGGGGTCCAAAATTTTGGAGGGAGTTCATTAAAATGATTGGGTCTTCCCAGGGGCTATCATCAGCTTTAAATCCAAATACTAATGGAGCTGCTGAGAAAGCTAATGCAATGGTGGAACAGTACCTCAGATACTATGTAAATTACCAGCAGTCCAATTGGGCTGACCTCCTACCTTTCGCAGAGATAGCCTACAACAATAAGGTGCACATTAGCACTGGACTCACCCCATTTAAAATAGTAATGGGTCGAGACTTTGTGCCCATGCCTGAGTATCCACAGGGGCCTCCTACATCCCAGACTCTGGACCAATGGGTGTTTGGGTGAATGTGAAGAAGGCATTGACCAAAGCTACCAATTAGTTTATTTTTCAATGAAATATTTAAGATTAAAGTTACCCAGTATAAAATTGGGGCCAAAATTCCTGGTCCTTTTCCTATCACTAAAATCATTAACCCTGTCACAGTGGAATTGAAACTACTACAATTGTTGGGGAAAGTTCACTCTGTGTTTCATTGCAGTCTATTGAAACCTGTTTCGGAATCCTCTTTGAGACCTGTCCCAAAGAAGCCACAGGGTCCAATGGTGGTGGAGGGGAAGACACATTATGAAATAAAAAAATATTCTTTATTCTAGGTTATACAAGGGAAAGTTACAATACCTTGTTCAGTGGAAAGGTTACCCCCTTTCAGAAGCTATATGGGTGAAATGTACTAATGTGAAAGCGGATAGATTGATAAAGAAGTTTTACGATAAATACCCTCACAAGCCTCAAGGGAATGCTTAACCTGCTTTTTCTTTTCCTGCAGGAGAGCCAACTGTCAAGTTTGAAAATGAGTATGGCTGTGGCCATTTTCCCTATTGATTTTCAGTTGACACATTTAAGGGGGAAGGGGGGATTGCCAGGTACTTCGCTAGTCAAAATAATCTTTTTGTCCCATGGGAACCAAGGTCATTGGCTGCTCCCAAGATTGCTGGCTGGGTGTTTTGTGCAAAGCCCACCAAGAAGATGTATTGGAGAACATAGTTGCTTGCATAGTTTTAGAGGTGGGATTTCTTAACTTTGTATTGGGGAATTGTTATGTGTGTCATCAGACTTGGTTTCACTTTTGACGTGCTGATACTTTGTAACTAATAAATATATTCTTTGAGGAATTTCCAAGCCTCGGTGTTCTGCTTTATTTCTCTCTGTCTGTCGGAGCCATGACACAGCACATGTTATACCTCTGCTCTGTAAACTACATAGTTTGTCAGTTTGCTTCCTGGTCCAAATCAAGGTGATGTTTTTAATCTTTAAAACCATTCATAGCATGGGACCAGGTTATCTGAAGGACTATCTCTTCCCAGTTGTATCAGCCTAACCTACTGGCAGTTGTATCAGCCTAACCTACTTGCAGGTAGATTCATTTGGTGGGTCCTAGAGATCTGTCTTCTCTGCCACGGAGCTCACCATATGAACCTGCCTATGTTCTAAGATCTGAGGTTCACAGGCAACTGAAACTTGCTCAGATGATTCCAGTGATGAGGGGGCCATTTTTATCCTGCCTTGCCTTGCGTTTGTATTTCTAACTCTTATAGTATTTCCTGATATGGATTGTATATTGTATATTTTTGCTTTTATTTGTTGTTTTTATCCTATTTTTTGTTTGCTGCCCAGAGTCTTCTCTGTTGAGATAGGCAGCAGAAGACTGATAACCAACTTTGAACAACATTTTTTTAAAAGAGAAAGAAATGGCTGTTTTCTAGTTTATGCTGATTTACAGTTGTTCTCACTACTTAAATGCATGTTTGTATATGCAGGAAAAAGGCAACAAATGTTATTACTTAGATCAAAATATTATAAGTCAAAATGAAAATAATAATCTGCAGCAGTTTTTTTGGCCTATGCACCACTTTGGTGCAGCTCTCAAATCCTGAGCAGGTGAGATTAATTTGACATTGTTTTTAACTCATGTACATTGGATGGGAGCTCTGATTTGTTTTTTCCCCTGATTCCAAACCCTTTTCAATCTGCTCTGGGTGGTGCATATGCTTTGTCTGGAATAATGAAGAGTGAGAGTATTGGGTACAATGATTTGCAGGTCTTCTCTCCAAACAGAGTTATTTGATATAATGTTTTATCCAATCACAGCTTCTTGATTTTGATATGGAGTCTTTCATCTAACTATTGGCCTTACTGTTTTCCATGTACAGTATATAGAAAGAAGATGCTTTGTGCTTTTATCTACTTTATTGTCTTAAGGATTATATTTTTAAAGATAAATATTAGGCCTGTACAAATCATTATATGAGGTGTTTCACTGAAAAGGCCTCAGTGGCATTAAAGGCAAGTGAATTAATTTCTAACCTCAATTTTAATACAGCTTTATTGCATACAGGAATTATGCCACCATACCTTTGGAACAAAAATCTTTCAATCCATCTGCCTCAAATTTGATCCAGTTTCTCTTCACATAAGATCTATTTTACTTTATACCTGATTTAAGCCACCAAGGAGTCTCTGGATTAAGGCAGAGTAGAAATGTGAAAAACAAATAATAAAACTGGATTGTGGCAAAATAGAAATGTGGAAAATGAATAAAATCTATTTCTGTGGCATATTTCAGAAAATTGTGTCTACAGACCAATTTTAGATCAACATCTATAACATCAGAATTTAAAGTATAGTCTGAAAGTCTGCAAACCTCTACATATTTTTGATTACCTTTGAAATGCATCTTTCCTGATATTCCATTTCTGAAATATCATCTTTATTCTGATGAAAATCAAAATGTTATAGTTCTTTGTATTTTTCTAATTCCAGATAATGAGAGAAGGAATCTTTTTTATGATTCAGCCTTTAGCATTCAGAGCAAGCCAGATGAAGCTGGTTTTCAGATTGACCCCCAAAATGTTCAGATCTTTCTAGAGTCAAAGATACTCTGCAATGTAGTTTGGCATATTTTTGCACAGGTCTAATTTTTTATATATAAATGGAGCACTTTTTTTCTAGTAGTTTGCAAATACTGCATGAAAAATAGAAATAACATAAAAATATGCAAAACATTCTAGAAAGATATAAAATATTCTCTTTCTTCATATGTAATTCCAAACCTCCACCTGGACTATAATTTTCTGGAGATTGATATGGAGAATGGATGCTGCAAATGGATGACTCTGATCAGAAGTCTTCCAGTGAACCTGGTGATTTCAACTTCTTTTATCTTTTGGGCTGACTTGCAAAATGTCATAAATTTTGCCTTTGGGTAAATCCTCCATTCTTCAGTGGAATTTATTGCTCAGAAACTTGTCTTTGAAAGCATATCCCCTTTTCCAGTGGATTGCTTCCTATTTCTGACTGTGTCAGAATGATTTATCTTCTACAGATTGATTTTCTGCAGTCACAAATGGTATCTCAGGTTGTTTATATCAATATAAGTAGATTAAAAAAAAGCACAGAGAAACTAGCAAGCTCAGGAACAGAAAAATAGTAATAAAAATATTATTTGCTTAACCTTGTAATTACAAGGCAAGATATATAATCATTGTACTATTATACTATTCCTAGCTCTAAATGAAATTAGAATTAGAAAAGAAAAGCTGATTGTCATGCCAGCATGTACTTAACTTTGAATACAGAAATACAATTGAACATATATGTATGTATGTCAGGCCTAAGCTCAAAGATCAAATAATGAAATTCAACCAAGTCCATTTCTTTATTTGCTTATACCTAATAAGAATTTAAGAATCTCACCAGATTAAAGCAGTAATCTTCTAACCTAGATATACCCTGGAAGATTCTAGGACAGTGATGGCGAACCTTTTAGAGACTGAGTGCCCAAACTGCAACCCAAACCTCACTTATCGTCGGGTGCTGTGTGGGCATGGTTGGGGTGGGCATGGCCACCTCAGTGTTGCTCATGGGGAGAGATGCCTGTGGGGGCCGGGCAGGGTTGGGGGAGATCCAGGGGGTCTCTGATGGATGGTACGGTGGGCAGGAGGCTCATACTGCGGGGTGAGGCAAGGAAAGGAAGAGGGCAGGGCAGGGGTGCCCTTACCGCAAGGCAAGGCAAGGTGAGACAGGGACCGGGGTGGCTGCTGCCTGACACCATTGGCCCCCGCACACAGCAAGCGCATTGGGGCCAACTGTGTCCATCAGCAGCCACAATCTGCTGGCCCCTCAATCAGCGCACTCTGAGGCTCTGCAGCCCGCTGTGAATACTGGGCCAGCCCTCCAGCAGCAGGCAGAGTAGGGGAGGGGGGATCCACTATACTGGTTCCTTACCTCTGACTGGCTTGTTCCATGGCCTCATGGCAGTGGCATTGGGCATGATGTGCAAGGCAGCAAATAGTTGGTTTTGGTGCAACTTGGCTGTTTGCCACCGGCCACTGCCATTTGCCACCTCGCGTGTCACACCCATGCTGCTGCCATGAGGCCACAGAACAAGCTGGGCAGAAGTTTCGTTACCACTGCACAGCTTGTTCCACAGCCTCATGGCAGCAGCATTGCGCAGGAGGCGGCAGATGGCCAGTTTCAGCGTGATGTGGCTGTTTGCCACTGGCCATGGCCATTTGCTGTATCGCACGTCAAACCCAATGCATCACACCTCTTTCATGAGAAGTTGGACTTGATTGACCTTTTCCCCCCAAAAAAACCTTCCTTTGTTTCCTTGCACACGGTGGTGGTGGATTGCAAAAGAGAAATGGCACAGGGCTGGGAGTCAGGTAAGGAAAGAAAGGCAATTTCTGGGGGGAGTGAGGATTTCTTTCCTTACCTGCCCCTCTTGTTCCTTAGGCCAATTTCCACTCAACCGTGTTGCTTTTGCCAATGGCCTAAATGCCCACTTCAGCACCCTCCCTCCCTGAGCCTCCGCCACTCCACCTGCTGCTTTGGTTGGCCTGCCAACCCCCACCTCAATGCCCTGCCCACTGCCACCTAGCACAGCCACACTGGGCTGCAGTGACTGGCCTGGCATGGGAAGGGCACATGCCTCACCCATCAGACTTTCTGACTTCTTGAAATCTCGTGAGAAGTTATAAAGTCTGATGAAACATTTTTTTTACTGATAGTCCCACACACACTTGGTGAAGACTGAGAAGCAAATGGAGAAATGGGATGCAGCTGAAAGGCAGGTTAGTAAAAAAAACAAACACTTGGGGGAGGCGAGGGCATCTGGACAGGGGTGGACACAGCAACCTTACCCTGCGTGGCTTCAGAAGGTGTCTGGCAGGGGGAGGGAAGCAACTGGTTTACCACTATGCTAGCACTGCTGTGTTGCTTCTCTATCCCATGCACAGGCCCTGCCCCACCCCTTGCATGGAGCGCCCTGCTCCTGCCACCCCCCCATCCCCATGTGGCACCTTCTTTGCAGCTCCAACACGTCACTTTCTCTGCCACTGTGTGGGTCTAAAAATAAAGTTTAGTCAATCAATTCCAACTTTGTGAGATCTTTTTTTCCCTGCAAGAAGTTGAAATTGATTGATTGAACTTTTTTTTTTGCACATGGCAGTGGAGGCCTAAAGCAAAAAGATTTTATAAAACCAAGCTTAAAAAGCCACTTGCCTAGGGAGATTTTGATGCTGGTTGCTCATGGATGGGACTGAAGGCCTAGGACTGGGGCAACGGCATGCGTGCCCACAGAGAGGGCTCTGTGTGCCATCTGTGGCATGCATGTCATAGGTTCACCACCATGGTTCTAGGATATGGTTACCCTGAACTTTTGCCTCCCTCCCCCATCCACTTCAAGACTGTGCAGTTTCTTATTTTGGGCCTCCTTCTGGAATGCACTACCTCTTCCTTGGGAAGTCAAGTGCTATTGCTTAGATTCCCCCCCCCAAAAAAAAACACCTTTTCCAGCTGCACATTCCATCACATCATGTATTTGTATATGTGAATACATCACACATACATTTGCAAACATCACTTATTCATTACTGCCAATTCCCCCATACAGAAAGGAAAAAATGGGCAATTCCTTTCCTGGAACAGAAAAGCAGAAGAGCACAGCAGGAAGGGAATTGTCCAATGAGAGAACACCATATTTCGCTCTTCATACAATGCTTTGCAAGCTGCAAACTGGATTTTCTTAATCCATTTTAGAGTTAAATCAGATGAGCACAGGATAGCACTAGTTTAAACAGTACATGTAGTTATTTCTGAAGAAAGGCAATAACAGATTTCTGAGACTTGTATTGACATGAGGATAATGGAGCACATCAAAGGATTTGTAAATACTGACAGGGACACTCAATACTCAATAAGTATTGCACAGAGACTCAATATTGTACTAATATTTTGTTGATATTTTCCTCATAGGGTATTGTTTAATAACTCTAGTGTTGAAAACAAACTATTTAATCAACTTTAAAACATTGTAAAGCATCACATGGAGCACATATGTGCTCCTGCGTATGCCAACTCTGAGCCCTGAATAAAGCTGGTTTGCAGGCTTATGAGGCTGATAGTCTCTATGAGCCTGCAGACATAAGGTGCTTATGAGCTGTGGGACTGGAGAGTGGAGAGCTTAATACTGTGAGTTGGCACCAAGCCCTTCATTTGACAGAGGCTGGCCAAGAAACAGTTGGCTCATAGAGGAATACCTGGCTTTATTCAGAAGCTTGAATACACTTAATGAAGATAATAAAACTATCTGTATACAAAGGCAATTAGTTCTTCAAAAGAGGGAATGCCTTCTTGTGCACACAGGATGTAATATGTGCCAGGCTACTTGGCCCTACTTCCATTTTATCTTCAGATAGGAAGATTATGTAGCTAGTCTGATTCTGTATTATGCAAATGCATATATGTTTATTATATGCACACAAAGTCATTGTTACTGTTGACAACATCCACTTATGAGTTGCGTGTATCAGTCAGCCTCTTCATTTTGGATATGATTAAATAATTCCTCATTCCCTCAAGTTTAATTCAAAATTGAAATCTCTCTCCCTTTCTCATTTGTATTGTGACTTAATCATGGAGGACTCTTGGTAGTTCACAATAAACAAAACACAATAAACTAACAAAAAAGAATCTTAGAAACATTACAATTTCCCAAGCAATACATACTATTAGACCCCAAAACCTTCTGGAAAGGCTTTGTTTTCAACTTTCACAGAAACTGTTAAGCTACCATCTCAAATAAATAAATAATAATAAAAAATAAAAATAATAAAAATAATAAAATTCTGGACTTTCAACTCCCTCCTGAAAATGGAAGACAATCAGCTGCTACTCCTAGTGGTTGGGCCAACTTTAGTGGGGAGATACAGTTCTGCAGGTAAGCCATGAAGAGATTTATAGTTAAAACCAGAACTTTAAACTGTATCCAGAAACTTGCAATAGCAATAGCACTTAGACATATAGTGGTTTATAGCACTCTCTGGGCAGTTTACAGAGTCAGCATATTGCTCCACATAATGTGGGTCCTCATTTTACCAACCTGGGAAGGATGGAAGGCTGAGTAAAACCTCAAGTCCATCAGGATCGGACTCCAAGTATCCAGATCACAATCACTTGCCTGCAGTGGGTGGTGGTGCAAAGGGCTTTACAGATCATAAAATATTCTTTCCAAGGCCATCGTAACACCAGACCATTGTAAAACTATCTATACTTAGGACAAGAAATAGTGCTAACATCGGAATAGGAACAGGAACATAGAAATAGAGCACAGAGAAATCTATTTATTTATTTAATTTACTTAATTTAATTTATATACTGCCCTTCTCCCGAAGGACTCAGGGCGGTGTACAGGGCAATAAATACCAAAAGTACAAAATACAAAAATTAAAAACAAATTACACAATTGTGCCCGAATACAATAAATTAATTAAAAACAGTAATTAAAACCCCAAACCCATCAGACCAGGCCGGCTTGTTCAAATAAATAAGTTTTTAGATTACGTCAGAAGAAGCATAGGTCAGGAGCCATCCGGAGCTCAACCGGTAAACGGTTCCAAAGGTCTGGCGCGCCCACAGAGAATGCCCTCCCCCTGGGGGCCATCAGTTGGCATTCTCTGACCAGTGGCACCCTGAGGAGGCCCTCTCTGTGGGAGCGCACTGGGCGGAGGGAAGTTGATGCCGGCCGCAGGTGCTCCCTTAGGTACTATGGACCCATGCCATGTAGGGCTTTATAGGTCATCACCAGCACCTTGAATCTCACCCGGAGGGCAACTGGAAGCCAATGCAGCTCACAGAGCAGAGGTGTAACATGGGAGTATCGGGAAACCCCCAACACAACTCACGCGGCTGCATTCTGCACCATTTGAAGCCTCCGAGTGGTCCTCAAGGGCAGCCCCATGTAGAGAGCATTGCAGTAGTCTAACCGAGAGGTCACGAGCACATGAGTGACTGTACGCAAGGCATCCCGGTCCAGATAGGGCCACAACTGGCACACCAGGAGAACCTGGGCGAAGGCCCCCCTAGTCACAGTTACTATATGATCTTCTAAGGAAAGCTGTGAATCTAGGAGGACTCCCAAGTTGCGAGTAATAGCTCACCCCCATAGTAAGAGATGGAATAATCTGAATTTCCCAAGATGCCGGCATGCACAGCCACTCAGTCTTGTCAGGGTTGAGCCGAAGCCTGTTCCTCCCCATCCAGACCTGAACCGCCTCCAGGCAATGGGAGTCCTTCGGGAAAGGGCGGTATACAAATCCAATCAAAATAATAAAAAAAAAAGGACTGCCGGTGGCGACGCGATGCCAAAGACAGCCGTCTTCAGGCTGTCCGCTCCGCAGCTGTGTTTTTTTCATCGTAAACAGCGCCGATCAGCTGTTTAGATGGATTTGAAGCCCCCTCCTCGGGAGAAGAGGAGGGGGTGAGGCCCCAGGTAGGGGTTGAGCTCTCCGGGGCCGCCTGAGCTGAGAGTTTGGGCGGCTGAAGGATTGAGCTCCCCCGAAGCCTGGGTTGCTCCGAGCTGCGCAGCGTCTCTGCTCCAGGATTTTTGGAGCAGAGCCAGGCGTTAGCAACCACCCCTGCCAGAAGGAAATACTCTTGAGTATCAAGATGCAGGCAGAGCGGTACAGGAGGTCAAGGTGATGTGGACTTTTATTTTTACTCTCTAGCTCAATGGATTTTATAGCTTTAAAGTGAAAGTGCGCAACAAGTGAAAGTGGGGAAAGATGGCGGCCAAAACTTCTAAAGCTCTTCGGAGTGCGGGGTCTTCCCCGGTGCAACAGACCTCGTTGCAAGCTTTGCTTCCTCCTGCACCTCCTCCGGCATTGATGCTTAAGGATTTACAAGATGCCTTTGAAAAGCATTCACAATTAATGTCTGATATGATGGATGAAAAGTTGAAAAAGCTGGAGGAGAAATTGGAGAAGAAGATGGAAGAGAAGTTTAGTGCAATGAGGTTAGGCATGTTGTCTACAATTGAAAGTGTAGCTGAATGTGTGCAACAGCTGGATGAAAAAGTGAAGGATCTCAGTCAAAAGAACTCTATATTAGAAGTAAAGGTATTAGAGAATGAAAATATAAGGGACAAAATGGACGGAGAATTGAGCCTTGTTCAGTACCATCAGATGCAGTATGCTATTAGAATCAGGGGCTTAAAAGAGAATCCTAAAGAAGATTTAAAGCAGCTGATCTCTGAGGCTTTGGAAGCAGTATTGGGCCAGCCATCATCTGAAATTGAGGGAAGCATGGACAAAATTTTTCGTGTAAATTCATGGATTGCAAGACAGAGGAAGTTATCCAGAGATGTGGTGGTCTACTTTACAAAGAGAGTAATTAGAGATGAAGTCATTCAAGCTGCTTATGATACTAAATTGGTAGTTGCTGAACAAGAAGTCCTGGCTTTAAAAGAGATTCCTCCAAAGATTTTAAGGAGAAGGAAAGATTTTGCATTTTTTGTACAGGAACTTAAGAAATGTGATATCAAGTTTAGATGGGAGATACCAGTCGGACTGGTGGTGATGCACGAAGGTAAAAGACATCGTCTGGTTACTGTGGCCCAGGCACGTGATTTTTACAGCAATGTGTTAAAAGCAACCCTCCTATCACTTCTGGAAGCTGCAAAGGGATATGGCGAGGGAAAGCCTCAAGATGTGACAGAGGAGAATGGTGCTGGAGGGGATCAAGTTACAGTCTCATTGGTTGCTGCTGGAGAGCAGAGAATGTCACGTGCTGCCCTAAGACGAGCGAGACGAGAGCAAGAGCAAGATCAGCAGAAAGTTATGGAACCTCCAAAGCGTACTTACAGTGAACCTGTGGGAGGGGCGCGGTCCAAAGAAGTTATAGGGGCCATGTCAGACGTGCTCCAAAAGCTTTGGGGCATCAAGATTAGTGACTAAATTTCTAATTTAGAATATCAATGGATTAAATTCATCATAGAGGAGGAAGAAAGTTTTTCAATATTTAAAACAATTTAAGATTGATATTATTTGTTTGCAAGAAACGCATATTAGGGTTTTGGACCAAAAGTATTTACTGAATTTAAGATTGGGTACGCAAGCTTCTAATCAACAACAAGTTGACTTTTCTTAACTTACTATACATAAAGGTTACCTAATTGGATTATAAATTTTTTATTTTTTTTATTTTATTTTTTTGGAGATTGGAATGCTGTCCTAGACGTTTAGATGGATAAAGCTGGGTTTTTTTGTTTTTTTTAAGCGTGTCTTGAGTAATGCTAGATTGCCTAAATTTTTTTTTATTTGAACTTAAGGATGATCTGGAACTGCAAGACATTTGGTGTGATACATGCAAGAACTATTTTTGATCATAGTTCAGTTTGGTTGGAGATTAATAAGGCTAATAAAGATAGGTGCTCTTAGTGCGTAACTGAGAGTTTGTTTAGAAATTAGAGAAATGTGGGAGAATGTAAAGAGTAGATGAAAGTTTTCTTTTTTTTTAGAAATTAATATGAATAAGGATTTTGAATAAGAAATTTTATTTAGCATTTGAGTAAAGCTCCTTTTCTGTTTTCTTCTTCTTTTTATCTGTAATATTAATATTGTTTGTAATCATTTTACATGAGCTAGAGGGTGATAGAATTAATAGTTTATTGTTGATAGCATATGGATGCTTATGTTTGTTTTTCGTTTTTATACCCTGTATTTAGCTCTGGGAAGTTGGGGGGGGAGGGGGGAATGGGGGAGAGGGATAGGGAGGGTTAGATAGGGGTGGGGGAGGGGGGATTGTTAAAGTTAAAATGTACTGTAAAACTTTTTAAATAAAAAAAATAAAAAATAAAAAACATCACGTCGAGGGCATCACTGGGGTGGTTTGGGGTCGAAATAAAAAGCTGGGTATCATCAGCATACTGATGATAACCAACTCCAAAACCACGAATGATCTCACCCAGAGGCTTCATATAGATGTTGAACAGGAGAGGCGAGAGGACCGACCCCTGAGGAACTCCGCAAATGAGAGACCTCGAGGTCGACCTCTGCCCCCCTGCCAACACTGACTGTGAACGTCCCAGGAGGTAGGAGGAGAACCACTGAAGAACCGTGCCTCCCACTCCCAATCCCCTGAGACACCGCAGCAAGATACCATGGTTGATGGTATCAAAAGCCACTGAGAGGTCTAATAGGACTAGGACAGAGGAACAACCCCTGTCCCAAGCCCTCCAGAGATCATTCACCAGAGCGACCAATGCCGTCTCCGTGCTGTGCCCAGGCCTGAAACCCGATTGGTACGGGTCCAGATAGTCAGCTTCCTCCAGGAACAAAGGGAGCTGATGCGCCACCACACTCTCAACAACCTTCACAAGAAAGTGAAGGTTGGAGACCGGATGGAAGTTGTTTAATATAGCTGGGTCCAAGGCAGGCTTCTTGAGGAGAGGTCTCACCACCGCCTCCTTCAAGGCAGCGGGGAAACTACCCTCACTCAAGGAAGCAGTTATCACTGCCTGGAGCCAGCCTCGTGTCCCATCCTGAGCCGCATAAACCAGCCAGGAGGGGCACGGGTCCAATAAACACATGGTGGAGCTCAGCTTCCCCATGATCCTGTCCACATCATCCAGAGTCACAGGATCGAACTCCTCCAAGATAACATCGACAAGACCGTCCATGTCCTGATCGTCAGACTCTGCCCAGTCAGAGTCCAAACCGGTCCGAATCCGAGCGATTTTGTCCGACAGAATAAAGAGAAATAGAAATGGAATAGATGCAAACTTATAGTAACAGGAAGATAGTAGAATAAAATAGAAGTTTAATTTTGTATAAATAGTTTTATGTGGAAAAACAAGTGCAGTTTTTGTGTCTATACCATATTAAGACCAACACTATGGTATTAATGCTCTGACCTTGTCCCCTATTAGAATTCTGATCAATCTTCATGTTGCAGGTTACAATAATAGATTCTGGTCTGGAAAGAATTTGTGCATTAGAACCTATGTCAAAAATGTTTACTATTTATAAAAACCAATATTATAAGTTTTGTTGCAATGATGTTCAGGGATAATAGATGCTACAGAGTGTTTTAGTTGACTTATAACTTCACAGAGACATCTAAGAATGTTTTTATATATGCTCCCTCCATCTAGATTTGACAACTGATCGTGCAGTATTATTTAGAGGGCTAAATGTTGGAAAGCAATTGTTCTGTAACATTCTTTATATAGAGATTTTGACCCTGATGGTTTTCTGGTTTCTTTTAACTGAAAGAAACTAAATTACGAGGTTTTCTGAATGCAGTACAGGTTATGTTAAAAGTGGAAACCAGGGAAAGTTACGAGTTGTTAACATCTGGTGAAACAAACACCATCCGTTTTGTATTTCTGTATGGCATTCTAGTTCTTCAGTACCTTCATTCTGAAATTATTTGGAAATTATTTTATGGTGCCAGTAGGGCTATAATCTATAAAGTAAGAGATAAAAAGGTTAACTAAGTTATAGAAGCTTTTCATAATATATAAAGAATTTTTCACAGTTTGCTTCACTTAAAGAGAATATTTTGATGAATAATATTAGAAAACTTTGCTTCTCTATCTCCACCCCCCCAATAAAATCTGTTCTTTAAAATTCCATGCTAACAATGACCTGCTTGCTTTCTTTAAATGTTTCAGGTGAGCTCAGGCCTGCTATGCATAGGCAGATAAATTTAAACTGGATCAGAGTAATCCAGAGCTACCCTTTATCCATTGGGATTCTCCGTCTGCTCTAGTGGTTTCTCTGGATAGGAGCAACTTCATGATTTGGGAGTTCTTCAGGACTCACAGCTCCTGCTAGAACAGCAAGTGGAGGCTCTCCAGGGAGGCCTTTTGCAACTTCCGCTCACCAGTTATGACCCTACCTGAAGTGGGAGGTCTTGCTACAGTTACTCATGCTTTCAATACCACCTGCTTAGAGTGCTGCATAGGGCTGCCATTGAAGTTCATTCAGACACTGAAGCTGGTTAGAGTGCAACAGTCTTTGTGCTGACTAGCATTCACTATTGGAGTATATTACACTAAGGTTAGTGCCCTACATTGCTTTCCAGTAGGCTTCCAAGGGCCATTCAAAATGCTGGTAGTAACCCCTATAACTGTGATGGCGAACCTTTTAGAGACCAAGTGCCCAAACTGCAACCCAAAACCCACTTATGTATCACCGGGTGCTGGGTGGGAATGGCCCACTGGGTGGGCTTGGGTACGGTGATCACAGCAGACTGGGTGGCCGTGGCCAGGGTGGGCATGGCCACCTCAATGTTGCTTCTGGGGAGGCATGCCTGTGGGGGCCAGGCAGGGTTGGGAGAGATTCAAGGGATTTTCTGGTGGGTGGGGCGGTAGGCAGGAGACTTATCCTGCAGGGTGAGGCGAGGTGAGGGAGAGGCCAGGGCGGGGGTTAGGGTTAGGCCACTGTTGCTTTCCCCTCAGGACAGATCGCCCCACCGCTGCTCACACCCAGTGGTGAAGATGGAGCTTGGGAGGCAGTGGCAGGGCGTAGCCCAGGTGTGGCCCAGGAATAGGAGCAAAAGATCATCCTCCCCACTCAAGCGGCCACCAGAGGCTCCTTGGCTCCATTCAAGTTGAAGAAAGCAGAGGCGCAGCAGTGGGATTGCTCTCAATAAGGCAGGCAGACAGGAGCAAGAAACGCACCCAACTCTTATTGTTTCAGAGCAGTCCCGCTACTGTGCCTCCACTTTCAACTTGGATGGGGCTGAGGTACCCAAGCTGCTGCACGGCCTGCCTCCCCCTTCCCCCAGGCCTCGAGCTGGCATCACCAGCAGCTTGCTTAGGTCTATTAAGCTCCCCCCACCTTGTCAATTTCCCTGGCTCTGTTACTGGTAGCAGCTCCCTCAGTAAGTGCCCCATGGCCCTTGCTGTCAAGGTTCCTGGAGCTGAGGAGAAATGCGGTTAATGTGCCACCAGGTGGGTCTGGTGGGCAGTGTTGCCTTCCACTTTTCCTGCTGCTGCATTGGTTGCTGGTATTGCCCTCCTGAGAGGAGAGCACAGTGATTGGTTGGCAGCCATGCCACAAATGGGGATTGATCTTTCCCTCAAACCCCACCACTGTCAGAAAAGGAGGAGGAACAGAGAGAAGAAAGAGGGAAAATGGCCGAGCCGGCCAGGCATTGAAGGCCCGCCGAAAAAAGTGGAGTCTCTTTGCAAGTCTGCCTAGCCCACATCAGTCTTGCTCTGCACAGTGCACTGTAGCTGATCCGAGGCATGGAGAGCACGGCTGATGGGTGAGCGCATAGCAGATGCACACACAGACTCCACTGTTTTCGGCAGCCCTTCTGATCAGCTGCAGCAACCCTATCACTGTCAAAGGGAAAAAAGTGGAGTCTGTGTACGTTCCTGCCTTGCCCGTATCAGCCAGGCTTTCCATGGTGTGCTGCAGCTGATCAGAAGCACTTTATTCAGTGGGGCTTCAATCCCCATTGGTGGCATGGCTGCCAACCAATCACTGCACCCTCCTCTCAGGAGGGCAACACCAGCAGCCAATGCCACAGCAGGAAAAGCAGAAGGCAACACCACCCACCAGACCTACCTGGCGGCACTGTAACTGCAATTCTCCTCAACTCCAGGAAATTGTGCAATGGAAACTTGACTGTGAGGGTCGTGGGGTGCTCACTGAGGGAGCTGCTACCAGTAACAGAGCCGGGGAAATGGGCCAGAAGGAGAGAGCTGCCAATGCTGCTGTCCTGAGGCTTGGCAGATCCCCCCCAAGCAGCCATGATTCCCCCTCCCCAGCCAGCCAGCCACCATCCCCCGACCTACTCCTTGCCTGGCCGGCTGGCTGACACAAAACCTTGCCACTCTTCTCCTTGACGGCAGCAGCCTAATAGACCTGAGCAAGCTGCTGGCAGTGCTGCCCGAGGCACAGGGGGGAGGGGGAGGATTTTCGCTGCCAGATACTTTAACTTCTTAAAAGTTTACTTGATGCAGAATGCATATCCTTCCCTTTCTGCATCAAGTTAAACAGTCTGGTAGGGAAAATCCAGTAGCGGAGAAAAAAATCCCAGTCTCATGCATGGGGAATCTGCACTGCCTGCTTCCCCCTCTCCCCATGCCTCAGGTCGGCAGCGCCAGCAGCTGGTGCAGGTCCATTAGGCTGCCGCTGCCACTTGGATGCCTGGCCTGCCCAGCACAAAGGAGACAAAATGGCCAGCTAGCAAGCCCCACATAGAGGTGGTAGAGCACGCCCACACCCAGCAAGCCAAAGACCACCCCAAGTGGAAAAAGCCAAATCCCCATTGGTGCCATGACACCCCCCCCAGTCCCAGCCAGGATTGTGTGCCTCCCCCCATCTCTGCTTGGGTATGGGTGGCCATGACACCAATGGGGATCTGGCTTTCCCCACTCAGGGTGGCCTTTTGCCTGCTGGGCATGGGCATGCACCTCTATGCAGGTCTTGCTAGCTGGCTGCTTCACCTCCTTTGTGCTGAGTGGGGCTGCTACTCTGGGCAGTGGCAGCCTAATGGACCTGCGTGAGCTGCTGGCAGCAGCAGCTGCATGAGTGCCCACAGAAATGGCTCTGCAGGGGGCTTCCGGGTTGCTACGCAGCCGCTATGGACGGCTGGGAGACTTGCTCTCTCTCCCCCATCCAGTTTCACATTGCTGGGGCCAGTTAGAACAATTAACTAGTGGAACAACCTGCCTCCAGAGGTGGTGAATGCTCCAACACTGGAAGTTTTTAAGAAGAGACTGGATAGCCATTTGTCTGAAATGGTATAAGGTTTCCTGCCTGAGCAGGGTTGGACTAGATGACCTCCAAGGCCCCTTCCAACTTTATTATTATTACTTCATGTGATTTTGATTCTATCCCTCTGTTAATGCAGCCTAGCACTGTGTTGGCTTTTTTGGCAGCTTCAGCACACTGCTGGCTCATATTTAAGTGATTGTCCACTAGGACTCTGAGATCCCTCTCATAATTAGTACTATTGATCAGGGTACCACCTACTATACCTGTACATTTGGTTTTTCTTGCATAAATATAGAACCTTACTTTTTCACCATTGAATTTCATTTTGTTAGATAGTGCCCAGTGTTCAAGTCTGTCCAGATCCTGTATCTGTCCAGATCCTGTATCTTAAGCCTGTCTTCTGGAGTGTTGGCTATTCCTTCCAGCTTAGTGTTGTCTGCAAATTTGATGCATTCCCCATCTATCCCCTCATCCAAATCCTTGATGAAGATGTTGAAGAGCACTGGGCCTAGAACAGAGCTCTGGGGTACCCCACTACACACTTCCTTCCATGTAGATGCGGTTCCATTAAGGACCACATGCTGCATACAGCCTGTCAGCCAGCTACGAATGCATCTGGTGGTGATGCTATCTGACCCACATTTTTCTATCTTATCAAGTAGTAGATTGTGATCTATTTTATCAAATGCCTTACTGAAGTCCAAGTAAATTATATCTACAGCATTCCTCTGGTCCACTAATTTTGTCACTTGGTCAAAGAAAGCAATAAAATTTGTCTGTTTTTGACAAACCCATGTTGGCTTTTAGTAATGACTTTGTTTGCCTCTAGGTGTTTGCTGTTTCACTGTTTGATTATGTTTTCCAGAATCTTCCCAGGTATTGAGGTCAGGCTGATAGGTCTGTAGTTTCCTGGATCTATTATTTCCCCTTTTTTTTGAAGATGGGAACTACATCAGCTCTCTTCCAGTCCTCTGGTAGTTCCCCAGTGCTCCAGGATCTTTGAAAAATATAGTTCAGTGGTTCTGAGATCACGTCTGCGCATTCCTTCAGAACCTTGGGGTGTAATCCATCTGGTCCTGGTGATTTGAACTCATCTAGGCTGGACAGCTGCTCACTTACCATTTTCTTGCCTATTGTAACTTGTGTTTCTATTCTGTTTTTTATTGCACTGTTTTTGATAGGTTAAACTGTTTTTTTCCCTTTGTGTAAAGACAGATGCAAAAACTAAGTTAAATAGTTCTGCTTTCTTCCTGTTGCTTGTTCTCTTCTTGCCACTTAATGTTGCAAAGAATATGAAACATATTAAGATATGTATAATTTTGATTATTTTACTGTGAAAAGCTTTCATTATGGGATGCTCTCCAATTTAAAAATAGCTGATAAATCATTTCCTCAAATAAATTGGCCTTTCATAATACACTATTTAGATAAACATAGCTCTGATTAGACAGTTTTAAACACTTTTCTAGAGATTGAAATCAGAGGTGCTTCTTGGCAGAAGTATTTGTTATTTGGATTAATTCATTCCTATGGTATTACATATTGGAAGTTCCTCACTAATTAGAGATTTTGTGGAATCAGTAGGAATCTCCAAAGGCAGCAATCCATTAATAAAAGAAGCAGAATGGATCAGATGAAATATGTATTAATTATGTATGCAACCTTGGAATAATAAATGTGAATGACTTGTTTGTTTAAATCAATGGACACTTGTTTTTTAAAAAATGTTAAATTGGTCCCCTTTGATTTTAAAACAAGGTTTATTTATTTATTTTTTTCTGATATTGGGCATATCAGAAAATATTCAATGATTAAACTTTCCACAAATTTATGTAATCTGTCCGTATAAGTGCTACAGTTTTGTCTGAAATGCAGTGTTCTTAAAATAACTTTGGACTTATTACTGCATGTCAAAAATGCATATGTTCTGATTATATTGCCAATGTTTAGCATCAATCAAGACATCAAGAACTGAAGACTTTATGTACCAGACCAATTGAATTACTGTATAATACAAAAATATAAATCTGCACCTGATTAATAGCAGTTGATGGTTGTTATCTATTGCTTGACAATATTTTAATTATGGGGAGAATGCAACAAAGGGGTAAGGAAGATTTTTGGAACTGTATTGCTGATAATATAATTGAGCAGTCTTTGTTCCTTTTCCTTTAATTTTATTTTACAACCCATTGTTTAAAATATCTCACTCACTCTCTCTCTCTCTCTCTCTCTCTCTCTCTCTCTCTCTCTCTCTCTCTCTCTCTCACACACACACACACACACACACACACACACAGAGCGAGAGAGAGAGAGAGAGAGAGAGAGAGAGACTGAGAGAGACAGAGAGAGACAGAGAGAGAGAGAGTATGATTGTATGTGTGCATATATATTTGTTTGTCACCAGCTGCTGACAAAAGCTAAGTTTTAAAATAAATTTTTAGTCTTGGTGATCTGTGTTTTAGTTTTTAAATATTTGTTTGTGTATCTAGTTTTATTTTGAAAAAAATAAAGTATTTTTAAAAGTTACTATAATTTTCAGTTTTTTTTAATATTCCCTCAAAAATACTGTATTACAAGGAATATAGAAAATTCAAGGACAAAACATTCTTGAACATATATATTCAAAGCAAATCTTTTGTATCCATGCAGAAAAGTGAGTTCACAAAACATGTTGAGCCATATTTGTTTAAATATGGTTTATTGAATAAGTCAGAATTGGCTGGATTTATACAACATTCTAAATTATAAATCCTGATCCCAAAATTCTGAATTTACAAACCACAGTGCCTAAGTGACTGAACAGGCTGTACTGATATAAATTTAACAGTAGAGTTCAGTAAAGAAGAGAGATGCTATATGATTTAAGGGACTGGGGGTCAAACTATGTTGAGTGAATGGTCATCTTCTGAATAGCTGCTGATTACAAAGGGCATGTCCTGAGATCTGCTCATTGCTCTTTGTGAGTGATTGTGTGATTTCTTCATGCTAAGGAAATAAAGGTGTGGGTGGGTGGGTGGGGGACAGAGAGAACAAATAGGAGTTTAAAGGGGGAGTTCAAGGGAGAGGTCCCAAACAAATTTCCCCTTTAGGTTGGCTCACCTGAAAAACATGAGAAGGAAACATGAGAAATTAAAAAGCTTTTATACTGATTCTGCTTTAAGAAACAGAAGTAATTACGAATGATCATAACCTGCGATGTGTATAGTATGCTTTTGTTTGTACCTAAAAACAAGCTTGCAATGTTTTTGCAGTATGCAAAGCTTTTTGCAGTACTCAAGTTAAAATTAAGAGGATTGGACAACCAAGAGGCCACACTTTGTTTCATAAGAGAAGGTGGATACATTTATTAGACTGAACAAGCAAATCACTTCATTAAGAGCTGATCAAAAAGCTGCCCTTCACAAGAAAAAAATCTAACAAAGAAGCAAACCCAATGATTGAGAGTGACAGCCAGAAACAAGAGATAGAATATACTCTGTAGCACAGAAACAAAGAATTTGCTTTTAGCCCTGTACTAAAGAAACAGGATTTAGTTCTGATATGAAAGAACAAAACATTGGGCTGAACAGACAGTGAGAAGCTGAAGTTTTGAAAAATAGAGGTAATGGAATTACTACTTATAGCAAGATCAATAGGACAATTCTTTGAAGGCTGATTGATTGATTATGTGTCCTGAAGTCGTTTTGACTTGTAGCTGTCAACGCTGCTAACATCGAATGTTCTTGCTTGACAAGAGATGAAGAAGCAGCTATTTCATATGTTAAACTTGTATATTGCTTTAAGAGATTGGATTAAGGTTGGGAGGGGGAAGAGGAGGATTGTACCTTCAAGGCCATCTGAAATTAAAGAAGATAAGAACTTGGTGGGTTTTCTAATGGAAGGGAAACTGATTCTTTAAATTAATTGGAGAATATGATTAATGACAAAATTAGAAAGGTGGAGAATTGTGTTTTAATATATTGTGCAAGGGGGCAGAGATTTCAGATTCCAGCTTCCTTTGAGCAAGCATTTGCTGGTGTATTAGGCTAAATAAAGGACTTTTAAGTCACTTGAAAATCCCATACGTTGGAAACTTGACATAAAGCTGGAATCCACCTACTTTTTAAACTAATTAGGGAGTCCCAACCTCCCGTCGCTGTCTCCAAGTTTGGGAGGCAGTCTGGCAAAGAGTTGAGGAAAATCCCATAATGGAGGAAGAAAAATTGCCTGAAACTTTTCGTCTTAATGCCCTCAAACACAGCCATGATGTCAAACAGGCTGGACATTTTGGATATCTAAAAACTCTACATCTCACTTGCTGGCAATTTTGGTGACCGGGACTAAAACAAGACGTAGAAAACTATGTCAAGAGCTGTACTGTATGTGCCACCATGAAAAGAATCCCAGGAAAGACCCCTGGGGTATTGCAACTGGTGGCTGAACCTTCTCAACCATGGGAAGAAATAGCTATGGGCTCTATAGTAGACCTAACCAACAGTAGAGGAAATACTGTCATTTGGACTGTGATAGACCTATTTTCAAAACAGGCTCACTTTATCACCTGCAAAGGACTTCTATCGGCTCAACGCCTGACTAAGTTGTTCCTAAAACATATCTATCGACTACATGGTGCCCCTAAGTAAATAATTTTAGACAGAGGGGTGCAGTTCACAGCAGAATTTTGGAGAAACTTTCTTAAATTAATTGGATCATCTCAAGGCCTATCAACTGCTTTTCACCCAGCTACTAACGGAGCCGCAGAATCCACCAACAAAATGGTGGAACAATACCTTAGATGCTACGACTCTTACCAACAAACAAACTGGACCAACTGCCTCCATTTTGCAGAGGTGGCTTACAATAATTCAGTACATAGCAGCACCGGCTACACTCCTTTCCGTGTAGCCACAGGGAAAGAATTCAACCCCATACCGGAATACCCTCAGTTACCCTCCGCTTCCCAGACTCTTGATCAGTGGGTGAGGGGTTGGGAAGAAGTTTGGAAAAATACAAAGGTGGCCTTAAAAAAGACTTTTGAGACCTACAAAAAGCAAGCTGACAAAAAGAGAGCTCCCCAAAGAACATTCCAAGTTGAGGAAAAGGTCTATTTGTTGACCAAATACTTATGCCTTAAACTACCCAATAAGAAATGGGGACCAAAATTCTTGGGGCCTTTCCCCATTGTAAAAATCATCAACCCGGTCACACTAGAATTGAAACTCCCCAGACTTTTGGAAAAAATTCACCCGGTGTTCCACTGTAGCTTGCTAAAAACTTTTCGAATCTCCACTTTAAGACCTCCCCCTAAGAAAGCACCTGGACCCCTCATAGTAGCAGGTCAGAGCCATTATGAAGTGAAACATATTCTTGACTCTAGAATCTTTAGGGGAAAATTGCAGTACCTAGTACAATGGAAGGGATACCCATTGTCTGAAGCCATTTGGGTGAAATCTACTGATGTGAAAGCTGACAGACTTATCAAAAGGTTTTGATAAGTGTTTTTGAGAAACACCCCAACAAACCAAAAGCCAGTTCCTAACTTGTGTTTTGTTTACATTACAGGATCTGTAATGTAAAGAAGAGATGAAGAAGCAGCTATTTCATATGTTAAACCTGTGTATTGCTTTAAGAGATTGGATTAAGGTTGGGAGGGGGGAAGAGGAGGATTGTAGCTCAAGGCCATCTGAAATTAAAGAAGATAAGAACTTAGCTGGTTTTCTAATGGAAGGGAAACTGATTCTTTAAATTAATTGGAGAATATGATTAATGACAAAATTAGAAAGGTGGAGAATTGTGTTTTAATATATTGTGCAAGGGGGCGGAGATTTCAGATTCCAGCTTCCTTCGAGCAAGCATTTGCCAGTGTATTAGGCTAAATAAAGGACTTTTAAGGTAAACAATGCCTCAGAGTCACTTGAAAAGCCCATACGTCGGAAACTTTACAGTAGCAATCACAAAACTGTAGATAGATTTTATCTATGGTAACTTATCTCTAACCAATTCTTTCAAGTGTCCCAATGGTGCACCCATTGCCACAATAACTGAGTACATCCACCTTGCTGCTGATTGTCCTTCTCATTCTCCCCATCTTTCGCAGCATTAGAGTCTTCTCCATTATATCTGCCTTTCTTTACTGAGAGATGAAGCCTATCTTCTTCATTTCCCATATTTGGATTTTTAATAAAATAATAATGTTTCCTAAAGTTTATCAATGTTGTTTCTGATTTTGAGTCATGTAATAACCCCTTGATTAATTATTCTGTTATCTTGCTGTATGATTTGCTATAGCTTCCTTCATAAAATTTCAGACTATGAAGTAATGTAGTCACAATGCATGTGATCAAGCAGGAAAAGTCTGGATGACTTAGCAGCTTGTTCTTTTGATCCTTCAGAGACAGTATACTCCTTGAGACAGTACATCTGGCCTGTCCCAACAATTTATGTTGAAGAAACAAGATAAGAAGAGGATTGACACTTTCAAAATTTGATATTGTAGAAGACTCCTGAATGTACAATGCACTGCCAAGAAAACAAAGGACCATTGAAAAATGTTGCAATGTTTGTTAATAATGCTTACTTTTGTGAAAAAATCCAAGGATTGTTGAGAGTTTCTGTGTTAAAATATGGAAACAGGAATAAAAGTAGCACTGTTGTTGGTTTCCCCTGTCAACCAAGAAGTAGTTCTGGGTGATGTTTTCCAAGAGCAAATTGTAGAATTTTGAATAGAGGTAAAGTAATAATAATGGAGATGTTACTTACCCTAACATTTTCAAGGTAAAGAAATAATCTCCAAAACAACCTTTAATAAGCATTGTCCATCTAAAACAGGGCTTTTCAACCTTTTCACCCATTGCACCACTTTTAGGATATGGCAACATCCGAGTACCACCAGTCGCCTAGCAAGGTATCAAAAACTTCACCAAAAAAAAGGAAAAAAGTGATGAAGTACAGGTAGTCCTCAAGTTACAACAGTTTGCTTAGTGACTGTTTGAAGTAACAATGGCACTGAAAAATGTGCCCCCGAAGCCACAGCCGAGCAAGATACCTGCCTGCCCACCTGATGGTGCTCTTCCTCCTGTCCAAGGTTTTCATTTTTGTGAGCATTTCTGTTGAGGATTGGCAGCCAGGGTGTGTGGGCGGGTGTTTGGTTTTTATCCTCCCCCACTATCTGCTGGGTGGTTGCAGCAGGTTTTGGTCACTTCACATGAACTTGGGACACTGTGACTGTCATAAATATGAATCAGTTGCCAAGCATCTGAATGTAAATCACAAGACCCTGGACATGCTGCAACATTTCAGCTGATCAGCGCTTCTTCTGGGCTCAGCAGAAGTGCCAGGATCAACGCCGAGCTCCAGCTGGAGCCTGGTGCTGATCCTGGCGCTTCCACTGAGCCCTGACCATTCTGCAGCTCCAGCCATCTCTCGCTCAGGCTAGTGTGGTGCTGCCATCGGTTCAGCTCATTCCCCTCCCATGGTAACACTTTTCTAGGATGGTCACATACCACTTGCCAGGTGCCAATGTACCACAGGTGATACCCGTACCACTGGTTGAAAAGCCCTGATCTAAAAAAACTTCTAATCTATTTCACTGATAACTTTCTTTTTCAGAAAGTGAAGTAAGATATAAAAGAACTAGGTTTCTAATCAATTGGGAAGACTTAGATAATTTGGGAAGAAAATTATTATTTAATTCTGACATTCTTAATAGAGGTAATGCTAAACTATTTGTTAAGTGATCTTTTGAAGTTACAGCTGCATAGAAAAAAACAACTTATGACTGTTTTTCACATTTATGCATGTCCCCATAATCAGAATTTGTCACATGATCAAAATTTAGATGCTTGGCAGCTGGCTCATATTTATGATGGTTGTAGTGTCCTGAGGTAATGTGATCATTTTTGTGGCCTTTAGACAACCAAAGTCAATGGGGAAGCCAGATTCATTTAACAACCATGTTACTAGCTTAACAACTGCAGTGATTCATTTAACAACTGTGGTGAGAAAGGTCATAAAATAGAGCAAAACTCACTTAATAACTGTCTTGCTTAGTAACAGAAATTTTGGGCTCAGTTCTTGTCGTAAGAACTACTACTAGGTTAAAGTTAGCATATATATCCTGGATTTCAAAAAAGCATACCTTATTACAGTTGGAAGAACGATAAGTATGATTCCTTGACAGGAGAATCTTGTTACAGTAGTGGAAGGATGAATATTAGTAGAAGCACAAAGAGATAAGGTGAGATAGAATGATAGATAGATAAAACACTTTTCTGAATACAGACAATCAATAAATGATGAATTTCATTTCTCCTATTAATTTGTCCTAAAATCCTCTATTCTACAATTTAATGGGTAGTTGTTTTGATGTTTCTATAACACAACCACGTCAAAAATTATTATGATGACAATCCATTCCTAGATGGACTATAAATCTACACAATGGAAACTACAAAAATTAATTATGGTAGTATCTTCAATTATCTTATTTAAATAGTCCAGCAAAATTTCGAATTATATACTGTAGAATGCCCCTTCATGGATTACTGCCTTGTCATGGCGAAGGGGCTTGCGTAATTCAATGAAGCTATGAGCTATGCCGTGCAGGGCCACCCAAGACGGACAGGTCATAACAGAGAGTTCTGACAAAACGTGATCTACTGGAGAAAGAAATGGCAACCCACTCCAGTATCTTTGCCATGAAAACCCTATGGACAGTACCAAAAGGCAAAACGATATGACGCTGAAAGATGAGCCTCTCAGGTCGGAAGGCGTCCAATATGCTACTGGTGAAGAGCAGAGGGCTAGTACTAGTAGCGCCAGAAAGAATGAAGTGACTGGGCCAAAGCCAAAAGGATGCTCAGCTGTAGATGTGTCTGGTGGTGAAAGAAAAGTCTGATGCTGTAAAGATTTTTTCTCCGAGGAACCTGGAATGTAAGATCCATGAATCAAGGAAAGCTGGACGTGGTCAAACACGAGATGACAAGACTGAACATCAACATTTTAGGTATCAGCGAACTAAAATGGACAGGAATGGGTGAATTTAATTCAGATGACCATCAGGTATACTACTGAGGGCAAGAATCCCTCAGAAGAAATGGAGTAGCTTTCATAGTCAATAAAAGAGTAGGCAAAGCAATACTGGGATACAATCCTCAAAATGACAGAATGATCTCAGTTCGAATCCAAGGCAAACCATTCAATATCACAGTAGTCCAAGTCTATGCCCCAACCACCAGTGCTGAAGAGGATGAAATTGACCGGTTCTATGAAGCCCTACAGCACCTTATAGAACTAACACCAAAAAAGGATGTCCTTATCATCATGGGGGATTGGAATGCTAAAGTAGGAAGCCAAAAGATAACTGGAATAACAGGCAAGTTTGGCCTTGGAGTACAAAATGAAGCAGGGCACAGGCTGATAGAATTTTGTCAAGAGAATACGATGGTCATAGCAAACACTCTTTTCCAACAACCCAAGAGACGGCTCTACAGATGGACATCACCAGACGGTCAACACAGAAATCAGATTGACTATGTGCTCTGCAGCCAAAGATGGAGAAGCTCTATACAGTCAGTAAAAACAAGGCCAGGAGCTGACTGTGGCACAGACCATGAGCTTCTCATTGCAAAGTTTAGGCTTAAACTGAAGAAAGTAGGGAAAAGCACTAGGCCACTCAGGTATGAATTAAATCATATCCCTGTTGAATATACAGTAGAGGTGACAAATAGATTTAAGGAATTAGATCTGATAGACAGAGTGCCTGAAGAACTATGGACAGAGGTTCGCAACATTCTACAACAGGTAGCAACCAAAACCATCCCAAAGAAAAAGAAATGCAAGAAAGCAAAATGGCTGTCTGAGGAAGCTTTGTAAATAGCTGAGGAAAGGAGGGAAGTGAAAGGCAAGGGAGAAAAAGAAAGATACGCTCAATTAAATGCAGAATTCCAGAGAATAGCTAGAAGAGATAAAAATGCCTTCTTAAATGAACAGTGCAAAGAAATAGAAGAAAACAATAGAATAGGGAGGACCAGAGATCTTTTCAAAAAAATTGGAGAGATGAAGGGAACGTTTAATGCAAAAATGGACATGATAAAGGACCAAAATGGCAGAGACCTAACAGAGGCAGAAGACATTAAGAAGAGGTGGCAAAATTACACAGAAGAACTATACAAGAATGAGGTTAATATCCCTGATAATCACAATGAGGTGGTCACTGACCTCGAGCCAGACATCCTAGAATGTGAAGTGAAGTAGGCCTTAGAAAATCTGAGCAACAACAAAGCTAGTGGAGGTGACAGTATTCCAGCTGAGCTATTCAAAATCTTAAAAGATGATGCAGTAAAAGTGCTACACTCAATTTGCCAGCAAATTTGGAAAACTCAACAGTGACTACAGGATTGGAAAAGATCAGTTTACATTCCAATTCCAAAGAAAGGCAGTGCCAAAGAATGTTCAAACTATCGCACCATTGCACTCATTTCTCATGCTAGAAAAGTTATGCTTAAAATCCTACAAGCTACACTCCAGCAGTATGTAGATCGAGAACTACTAGAAGTACAGGCAGGATTTCGAAGAGGGAGAGGAACTAGAGATCAAATTGCCAACATACGCTGGATCATGGAGAAAGCTAGAGAGTTCCAGAAAAAGATCTACTTCTGCTTCATTGACTATGCCAAAGCCTTTGATTGTGTGGATCATAACAAACTGTGGCAAGTTCTTAAAGAGATGGGAGTACCAGACCATCTTATTTGTCTCTTGAGAAACCTATATGTGGGCCAAGAAGCAACAGTGAGAACTGGACACGGAACCACTGATTGGTTCAAAATTGGGAAAGGAGTCCGGCAAAGCTGTATACTGTTGCCCTGCCTATTTAACTTATATGCAGAGCACATCATGAGAAAGGCAGGGCTACATGAATCAAAAGTTGGAATTAAGATTGCTGGAAGAAATATCAACAACCTAAGATATGCAGATGATACCACTCTAATGGCAGAAAGTGAAGAAGAACTAAAGAGCCTATTGTTGCGGGTGAAGAAGGAGAGTGCAAAACTTGGGTTGAAACTTAACATTAAGAAAACCAAGATCATGGCATCCGGCCCTCTCAATTCCTGGCAAGTAGATGGGGAAGAAATGGAGGTAGTGACAGATTTTATTTTCCTGGGCTCCAAGATCACTGCAGATGGGGACTGTAGCCAAAAAATTAAAAGACGCTTGCTCCTCGGGAGGAAAGCCATGGCAAATCTAGACAGCACACTAAAAAGCAGAGACATCACCCTGTCAACAAAAGTGCGTATAGTCAAGGCTATGGTCTTCCCAGTTGCAATGTATTGCAGTGAAAGCTGGACCATGAAAAAGGCTGAGGGCCAAAGAATTGAGGCCTTTGAACTATGGTGCTGGAGAAGACTCCTGCGAGTCCCTTGGACTGCAAGGTGATCAAACCGGTCAGTCCTAGAGGAGACCAACCCTGACTGCTCTTTAGAAGGCCAGATCCTGAAGCTAAAACTCAAATACTTTGGCCACCTAATGAGAAGGAAGGACTCACTGGAGAAGAGCCTAATGCTGGGAAAGATTGAGGGCAATAGAAGAAGGGGACGACAGAGAATGAGGTGGCTGGATGGAGTCACTGAAGCAGTAGGCGTGAGCTTAAATGGACTCCAGAAGATGGTAGAGGACAGGAAGGCCTGGAGGAACGTTGTCCATAGGGTCGTGATGGGTCAGACACGACTTCGCAGCTAACAACAACAACTGTAGAATGACACAGAAATTGTGGTGGTGGGGGTGGAAATTTCCTAAGTGCAAATCTTGTCCTCCAACTCACCTCACAGAGCTGTTGTGGAGAAAATAGGAGGAAAGAGTATTGGTGTGTATGCTACCTTGAGTTGTAAATGAAAAAAAAGAAAAAAAAGATGGGATGAATATCTAAAAAAAAAATACTGACATTAACGCCAGAAAACTGGAATGTGAGAAAAGTGTTTTATGAAACCTGCCCTGTCTTTTCAGAGAAGAAACCTAGTGAAGGATAATTAGTGCATACATACACAAAAGTCAGCAAAGAGAATAAATGAATAACTATTTTTTTTGCTATACTGAGATGGCATACTTGTAAATATACTGCAGGGCACAAAGATCATTCTATTGAATTTGCCAGAAACCATTTAGCAGAAATCCGCATCATCCTCGCCATTAGAGCAAAATATCATAAAGGAGTTAAAAACATATTTAAAAGCCCTTCTTCTAGGCTGTGTGAATATGTGAAGAAAATGGTAAGATAAATCAGCTACAAATAATGAGGAAAGGATTCAAACTGCTACTAGAAGGCTCACTTTTATTACTTTTGGTCAACACAACTCTTTCTTTAAACTTGCAGAGTACAAGATGTAAATGAATTGCTGCCCTTTGGAAATTTATTGAGGGGCCTATTTTGTCAACAATTGGGACATTTGGGCCCATCAAAGATTAGCTGATTGGCAAGCCGCACTCACGCTTTTAACAACATGTTGATTTTCTGAAATCCAGAATATCACATTTTCTTGGCCTGAAAATGAATATTATCTGCTGTAAAACATATTGAGAGGAAGGGGCAAGTTAATAAACCAGTTGGTAATTCTAAGCATATAAACTTAATGTTTTTAGTCACTGGAATGATCTTAGTGTTTTTAAAATGATTTGGATTTGGATGGCTCAGTAGATATTTAGCACCAAGACCATGAAGGAACTTTTTGCGTTTCTTCCTCTTTTGCTCTTTTTTTTTTAGCTGAAAACGGTCGATATTTTTCTGATAGTTAAGAGAAAAACTTGCATGAGCATCCACTATTACATTTTGTATGAAATATGATAGATTCTCCATCTGGCTAGGATTCAGGTAAGACTCCTGAATACTTCACTAGGCTGGTAGAAATGAAGCAAGTAATTCCTTTGTCTTGATCATTTTCTCCCTTAAGCAAAACCTCCCAACAACCTTGGATGGCAGCCTGAGCTTTATGAAATACCACAGTGGGTAACGGAAGCTTAAAAGAGCCTTGCTTCAAAAGAATGTAACTTGCATTTTTCCTCTGGAGGCCCTTAGTATTTTTGAAAACGTTTTAAACAGGAAAATAGCTTAGAATGCTTTCAAAAGATTGGGGGAGGATGTTTTAATTAGGTGGGTTTTTTAAAAAAAAATGTGGCTCTTATATATATTATATATAGCTAACACAAAAGTCTTTTTTCTTTTAGGAAAATACCACTGGCTAAGAATGGTTGTGCCTGTGGCATAAGAAATAATTCCTGATATAGATTGAATACCTTCAATAATTTATCAATTAAACGGATCCTAAATTGTATCATTTCTTTTACACACACACACACAAACTCTTTTATATGATTGAAAACATCATTAGTGGTCTCACCAATAATGACAAATTTCTTAAACACTTTCCCAAAGCATGTTACAATAGTAATTGGCTCTATTGCTATGTATTTTGGGCATGGAAATAAGCTTCACTGAACACAGAAGACTGGCTTCTAAATATGTTTCATAGCTTTTTGTATACTGCCAAGGTTTTGCTTTAATGTACTTATAGGTATATAGTAATTTCCCATGAATATTTTTATCTTTCTGAATGCCTCCAAAAAGTCACCAAAAAAGTGCCATCATCAAGATGAGAAATCAGATTTGCAAAACTTGCTTTCCAATTTCCTTAAACTCTGATGTTTACTTTCTGTTCTGCTACTGTTCCTACATTTCTTCATTTGGGAAGATTTGTAAGATTTATTTTTCTTTATTTGGAAGATTTATCATTAATTTAGAAATTATATAGCCACTGACCACAAACTCCTTTCAGTTAGAACTGATTAAGGGAATATTTCTGCATTTTCCCAATTACTCTCTTGAATTTCCAAAAGACAGGGGACCCTTTTCCCTCCCCATTCTTAAATTATCTGGAGAAATTCTCACATACATCTTAATGATTCTGGCTCTTACCTTCCATGTGTTAATCTTGAGAAGATCTATTTCCAATCCACTTCGAAAAGGGAAGGAAAGAAGGTACTGGTATTCTAACTGCAATCTAATGGAGGCAAAGTAGTGGAAATTGGGATTTCAAAGATGTACAGCAAGCTTGGATCCTACTATTGTAATCTTCTCAACCACTGTGCTGTTAAATCAAATGAAGACTCTATGTATTTAAAATAGTTCATATTACTTTTACTAATATACTTTAATCAAATAACAATATGTCTCAAAAGCAGTTATGAAAAAGCAATTTTCTTGATTATGAAAAGATGTGGAAGGGAGAGAATGAAATCCAGCTGGAATTTGAAAAGAAGCATGTTCTAGATTTTGAAATTATACTAGTGAAAGCTCTTTTGCCACCTCCAAACCACAGGATTGGTCTTCTAAAGAAATGAAATCTAGACAAATAAAAGTGCAGTTATTTAGCATTAGATGTTATAGCCTTCGTCATTTAAGCAAGTGCTGTCTAAATGCAACTGTGTATGCAAGTGGAACAGGGATATGAAAGCTTTGCTGTCATCATGGACTGAAGTCACAATGCTGATGATGTTGCGCTTATAGTTAGTCAGCCAAAGGATTCTTTAGAATTGATAATGGAATCTATATAGCAGCATGGTTTCTTGTCAGGATGCTGGATTAATAAGAATAAAATGCAAATAGTTGAAGAAGAAAACAGCACTGGCAACAAATAAGGCTTAATATTGTCATTAAGAAGATTAGATATTTAATATTAAATATGGAAAAAGTTACAATTATTAGTGTTAGGAAGAATAGCTACAGTGAAAATGAATGTCTTATGAAAACTGCTTATCTTGTTCCAAACAGTACCTATAAAAATAGATATTTTTTAATGTTTTGAATACACTGATCTTAAAATTGATTTCGCAAGGGAAAAAAGCTAGAATTAAACTGAAAATGTTACAAGAATCTAAAGAAAATGGAGGATTTGGATTACAAGAATGGGTTTTATATTATCAAGCATGTGTCTTAACATGACTAAAAGAATGGATAAACCTTAGAAATAACAGACAGTTATACTTAGAAGGACATGATTTGCAGCTTGGATGGTATGCATTCTTATGGTAGGAGAAGAATAAAGTTCATAGATACTTTCAAAATCACTATGCTAGAAACTCACTGCTTCTTGTCTGGGAAAAGATAAAAGCCAAAATATACCAGAAAATCCCAAGATGGCTCTCAATGATGGAAACCTTGGTTCACCCTAAGCTATTGAAATTTGAGAAAATCTGGACATATAAGGACATTTTGGATACTGAAGGGAATTTAAAGCTGGTGACTTCTACTGAGTTGGTATCTTATAACTAGTAATCTTATGTGATTCAGGTTTATTTTATTTTGTTTTATTTCTTTTATTCTAGGCGTGCTAAAATGGCATCTATGGGTGCCACATTTTCTGAAACTCAGGGCATGTATCTATACTCAATATTTGGGTTTATAATGCTAGGCTGTGGCCCAAGTCACAATCTTTGGTTTTTGGTAGTTTGTGGAACATGATTTACTTACCAAAAAAGAAAAAAGAGAAACTACATACTTCAAATCATATTTTGGCATGCAGTAAATTCTTATATGGAACAAAAACTAGGGTTAGTAACAATGTTAAAATAAGCAAGGCAGCAGTTTTAATATTTTTACTGCATTAGTTTTAGTAACGATGCTGCTGACTGAGGAGTTAATGCAAAATGCCAATTTGATCATCTAGGAAGTTGGATCAATGCCTGGAAAGAAAATGATGATCTGTTTGCCTCCATAAATGGTTAAGGGTCACTTTCATGTGATATTTAATTGGTAAACTGTAACTTCATCTGAGATTTTCATAAAACTATTTTTTCTCCTTTTAAATGGTTTTTTTAATTAACTTATAATGTAAAATATAAAAATACAAAAGCAAATAGTAGGGAACAAAGGTAAGGGGAAGGAAAAAAGAGAAGTGTGGAGAAGAGGGGGAAAAGAAAAAAAATGTTGACTTTTCTGACTCCCTCTGTTTCAGTAAAATAAGGCAATAACATTAAACCTCAACTTTTTACATTTCTACAGAAGTATGAATAAGCCATTTCTACATCAACAAATCAATCTAGTCAGTAAAACCCCAAATCAATGTTTCATTTTTTTCTACCTCAAGCACAAAGTCTTGAGCGGTTTCCATGTAGAAACAAAAGTACTTATAGTCTTTTCTTTTATGAAAACAGTCAATTTAGCCAACTCTGCTAACTCCATCAAATAAAACTACTTTTTGCAGCCAAAATGACATACAAAGAGATATTTTAAAAATCTTGTTTTTTTTTTTTAAAAATGAAAGATAAAGTTTTAGAAATAATGAGTTTTGCCATCCGTGTTTTAATTTCACAATGTTGATTGCACTTCCAAAACAGGTGGAAAGAATTCCTAACAAATGTATTCCAGAAATCTATTCTTTATCTGTAGTGATAATAAAAAAACAGGTCTGTGAACATCTAGAAACAAATAAAATTATAACAAGTAGCCAGCATGGGTGTGTTAAAAACAGATCATGCCAAACCAATCTTATTACATTTTTTGACGAAGTGACTAAAGTAGTAGACCATCAAATGCTGTAGACATAGTTTAATTCAGCAAGGCATTCAACAAAGTAGACCACAACCTACTTCTTGGTAAACTAGAAAAATGTGGGATAGACAGCATCACCACCAGATGGATTTGTAACTGGCTGGCAAAACATACCTTTTTTTTATTAAAGAGTTTTACAAAAACAAAATTTTACAATATATCCCCAAATCCCTCCCACCCCGACAAAACATACCTATTGAGTAGTCCTCAATGGTACCACATGGAGGGAAGTAAGCAATGGGGTACCACAATGCTCTATCTTAGGCCCAGTACTCTTCATTATCTTCATAAATGACTTAGATGAGGGAATAGAAAGGGAATTTATCAAATTTGCAAATGACGTTAAGATGGCAAGAATAGCCAACACCCCAGAAGACAAGGTTAGAATCCAAAAAGATCTTGATAGACTTGGACAGCGGGCCTTATCCAACAACATGTAATTTACTATGGAGAAAAGCAAAAAGGCTAATACAATCCTTGGTTGTATAAACAGATGCATAGCATCAGGACCCACTTCAATCCCACATTTGAAGAAAGCAGAACTCTTGGAAACAATTTCTTCCAACAGGAACTTTTATTAAGAGTAGTTGATAGAAGGAATAATAGACAGGATCTGAGATTTCCCGCAGAAAGCGATAGGTTAAGGTATCGCCAAGCAAGACTCCACCTCGTAGTTCGTCCAGCCAGTGTGGGACAGCCAATCCGCAGGTGTTAGGTCTATCATGGGAAAAGGGGAGATAGCATTGGCCTGTCTCCAGTTCACACAGCAATGGTCGGCTGGCTCTTCACACCTTCCTCTGAGAGCATAGAAATAAGCCAGGCACAAGAGGTTACATTCCTTATTCCCTCCCTTGTTCTAGCTGACAATTTAGGGACAGAAAGTTTAGAGAGAGATATAACACAGGAAAGCAAAATGTTACATTGTAGTGGATAGAGGACACAGAGGCAATAAACGAAGCAAAAGGTTACATGGTAGCAGAAAGAGGAAGCAGAGGCAATAAACCCGCAGGCATATCCCCCCTCCCCCTTGTGAGTATGGCAGAACCCAGGGAAAGGTGAGATTTAATTTTGGGTCAGAGGGGATAGATTGAAATGGAATGGAATGGGTTCTTACACATAGAATCAAAATCACATGAAGTATTAGTACCACTTTATAAATCCTTAGTAAGACCACACCTAGAATATTCCATCCAGTTTTGGTCATCACATTACAAAAAAGATGATGAGAGTTTGGAAAAAGTGCAAAGAAAAGCAACTAAGATGATTAAAGGCATGGAGACAAAAACATATGAAGAAAGGTTGCAGGAATTGTGTATGGCTAGTCTAGAGAAAAGAAGAACTACAGGGGACATGATAGCAGTATTCCAGTATTTGAGGGGCTGCCACAAAGAAGAGGGGGTCAGTTTATCTTCCAAAGCACCAGAGGGCAGGACAAGAAACATGGATGAAAACTAATCAAGGAGAGAGGCAACCTGGAATTAAGAAGAAACTTCCTAACAGTGAGGACAATTAACCAGTGGAACAGCTTGCTTCAGAAGTTGTAGGTGCTTCATCACTGGAGGTTTTTAAGAAAAGACTGGAGAGAGACCAATCTGAAATGGTATATGGGGGCTCCTGCTTGAACAGGGAATTAGGCTAGAAGACCTCCAAGGTCCCTTCCAACTCTATTCTGACTGATTGGTGGATTGTCCACTAGGTCTCCAAGATCCCTCGCAGTTACTGCTACTGAACCAGATTTCAACTAATCTGTACCTGTACATTTTATTTTTCTTGCCTAACTGTAAAAGCTTACTTTTCTCTACACTGAATTTCATCTTATTAGATAGGGGCCAGAATTCAAATATGTTGAGATCCATCTGGATCTTGAGCCAATTTTCTGGAGTGTTGGTGTCAAAACCCATTCCTATTTTATTTTATTTCATTTCTATTTCATTCCACCTCTCCTGGGGTTTTTGTCATGCTTCCAAGGGGGAGAGGGGGAATGTACCTGCAGGGCTATTGCTATAGCTTTCACTTCCTCCCTTCACTACAATGTAGTCCCTTATTTTGTTTATTGGGGCTGTATCCTGTTTCCTGTGTTATCTCTCTCTCTGAACTCTATCTTTTAAACTGTCAATTGAGAACAAAGGAAGAGATAGGGATCTAACCTCAGTGCCTGGATTTTGTCTACACTCCCAGAGAAAGGTGTGAACAAGCTGTCAACTCTCACGTGAGCTGGAGGGGCCAATATTATCTCCTCAGTTCCTACAATGGACTTAATACTTGGGGATTGGCTATCCTATGGGGGGGGTGTCGATCTATGGGGTGGGGTCCTGCTTAGGGACACTACAACCTAATGTGTTGCGCGGGAAATCTCAGATCATGTCTATTATGCCTGCTATCTCCTATTCTTAATTAGAGTTCCTGCTTGGAAGAAATTATTTCCAAGAGTTCTGCTTTCTTAAGATGTGGGCTTGAAGTAGGTCCAGACAGTTGGCTATTCCTACCAGTTTAGTGTCATCTGTAAATTTGATAAGTTCCCTTTCTATTCTTTCATCAAAATCATTTATTAAGATGTTGAGCTAGATCTCAGAATTAGCCAACTCCTTAACTGGGCCGAGTTATAAGCTCTGAAAAATTCTAAGGGGAGGTGGGAGATGAGGTAGAGAAGGTAATAAGGCTCCTTGGCTATTGAAGGGCCATGTGGCAGTATTCAACTTGCCTCTTCCAGCTTTATCCAAGTGCTGTTCAAATTCTGCAAAACCAGAAAACATTTTAAAGCCCCATCTAATCTTCAAATTACCTTTGAATCTTTTCAAAGCAATTTGAAAAAGTCTAATTTGATTTGATGTTGCAGATCACCTGGGAAATAAGATCTGATGATTCAGAGGGGTGATTTGATCAAAACTCCTTCAAAATGAATGAATGAATCATCCCTTTGAAAGTTTATATAGCCTTATTGTTTTTATAAACATATTTCCTTTGTACTAAAACATTTATATCTATAGGTCTGAAACATACCACTGCAACTTTCTTTGCAAATTTTAACAGTAAATTTAAGGGTACTGTTTCTTTGTTTCTTTGTTTCTTTGTTTCTTTGTTTCTTTCTTTCTTTCTTTCTTTCTTTCTTTCTTTCTTTCTTTCTTTCTTTCTTTCTTTCTTTTTAAAGAGTTGTTAATGAAGTATAATTTGAAAATCATTGGATTAATTTATATTAAATTTGGCATGTTTATAATTGTTTGTGAGTTGCCTAAGATTATGGTGCATAAGATACACACATCTTTAAATAATACATAAAATAATAATGACATATTCATATAAATTCTAATTCATATAATTATAGTCTTTTCTACTGAGAAGTAAATAAGCAAATAATGTATTGAGATCTTTAAGAAGACAGCTTTTAAAAGCATGGGTCTTACAATCTACTTCTCTAACATTAATCATTAATTTTGTTTTTGATTCTGCAAATGCTAGCTATTGCTCTATTTCTTTATTCAAATGACTACTGAGCTTCTTCTACATTTCTTAACATTTTCTCCACAAAATAATGTATACAAAAATATTGCAATATTTGAGTCAGTCCTAACGTAAATACCAGCTTTACATTCAAGCTTTACATTGCATCATAGAAGATCCACAAATTGACATGGTACCAAGGAGTGGATGTAGTATCAGCTCAGTTTTCAAATGCTATCATAATTTGATAAATGAGTAAATGAACACCTAGCTGTGCTTCATCTGCAGCTGCAAACTATCTCTGTCTATATACCAAGTAATAGTGCAGAGCACTCTGCATGAGAAATCACAGCATTTCCAAAAAGTTGACTATCTCATAGTTGCCAGTGATTCAGCACCCAAATTTACCATCATGAGAGTAAAGGTACTGTACAATGAACAAAATACATCCTCCAGATTGTTGGTGGCGCAATATTGGAAGAAAGAAGATTTACCTACAGTAGAACAATGGATACTTAAAGTAATAGGAGTAGCTGAAATGGCAAAAGTTTCAGCATATTTGAAAGACCAGTCACAAGGAAAATATATTTTGGAATGGAAAAGATGGATTGATTATATTCAAAACAAATATGGGACTAGAAAGTTTCAAATCGCATATGAATAATTTTTAATAATTATAGAAGTGTTATTATAATTATTTTAGTTTTGTTATAAGGGAGTTAAAGGGTGGAAGGTTTGTTAACGTTGTATTAGATATTTAGCATATGTTTGCTTAAGATTGCTATATGTAATACCCTGTATTCTGCTTTGGGAAGTCTGGGGGGGAGGGAAGGGGGGAGGGTTGGTGGGGAGGTTTTTTTTTTCATTAAAACTTTGTAAAACTTTTCAATAAAAAAAGAACAAAATACATCCTAAACCAAATGTATAGGATTGGATGACTTCTATATGATGTAGCAACTGTTCTTCATAGTTTAATATTAACAAATGCCTTTTTAGCCCCCAAACTCAGCATTTACAAACATGGGTCAGGTAATTTTTTTAAAAAAATATTATTTCTGTTTACACAGAAATTTCTGATGGTCAGAGTAAATGTTAATGTTATCACTTTATTTTTATCTCACCTTTAATATTTTTATAAAGGCACTGGACATGTGTACTACTCCTTCCTCTTCCTATTTTCCCCACAACAACAATCCCATGGAGTGGATTGGGCTGAGAGAGAGTGACTGGCCCAGAGTCATCCAGCTGGCTTTCATGCCTAAGGCAGGACTAGAACTCACCATGGTCTAGGTTTCTAGCCAGCTGCCCTAATTACTAGATCAAACTGGCTTTTAAAAAATATGCTAGAATAAAAATAGATTCAATTAAATACTGAATATTGGGCACGCCTAATCACATCAAATTAAACAACTAATTATAACTAATAATAAACAAACTTAAAGCCCTTTAATGGATGGAATAAAAATAATATCCATCACATACTCAAAGGAAATATAAAAACAACCTGAAGAACATAACTGCACACTCTATAACTTTAGACTTACAGCATTTATCTAAAGTGAGAATTGTTATTCATAGTACAACCATCAAGGTAAGAATGTACACCAAGAAAATAACCAAAGACTTGATGTGGTTAAACAATTATCAAATCACAGGAAAACAAGAGAAATAGATAGCTTGAAAAACTATTTCATTTTATGAAAGAATTAGCAGGAAAATATAAAGCACCTATTAGTGATATTATCACAGATGAAAATGATGGAATTTTGTGTAACAAGAAAAAAAGGAAGGTAGGGAGGTAGAACAGTGGAATAAATATTTCGTGGAACTTGTAAACCACCCAACTCTAGTAACTCTGTATGCTAGTATTATTAAATATAGTTCAGAGATTTTTAAAAAATCAATATACTCCATAGACAAAGTCCTTTCAAGACGAGATGAAATACAAAAGTCCTTGAAGAACATGAAGTTTCCAGGATGAAATTAGCTGGAGCCAGAAATATATAAGATTTCCAGGATTCCCTTGGTTCTTAAACTTGAAGTTTTATTAGGAAAATATGGGAAACCAAAATAAGAGTTAGTTATCATTCTATTACACAAGAGAGAAAATAAACCTTGTGTAGCAAATTCAGAGATATTTCTCTACTGAACATTGAATACAAAATTATGGAGAGAATATTTCTCAGTTGCCTCTTATCTGAAATAGATAAAAGAACTACAGAAAATCAAGCTGAATTTAAACCTGGGTCTAGCTGCATTGATCAAATATTCACAACTTGGCAACTACTGGAACTACATTTTGTATTTTGTCAAGAAATACACATAGATTTATTAATTGATTAATAGTTTAATTAAAATTTAAAACAGCTTTTGATAATGCACCATTAAAGCATTGGGCGAGGCTTTCTTCTTCTTCTTCTTCTTCTTCTTCTTCTTCTTCTTCTTCTTCTTCTTCTTCTTCTTCTTCTTCTTCTTCTTCTTCTTCTTCTTCTTCTTCTTCTTCTTCTTCTTCTTCTCCTCCTCCTCCTCCTCCTCCTCCTCCTCCTCCTCCTCCTCCTCCTCCTCCTCCTCCTCCTCCTCCTCCTCCTCCTCCTGCCTTCAAGTCAGTTTCTGACTCCTGGCAAATGCCTGGAGTTTTCTTAACAAGGTTTTTCATAAGTGGCTTGCCCTTGCCCCATTCCTAAGACTGAAAGAGAGTGACTGCTCCAAACTTATCCAGCTGGCTTTATGCCTCAGAGGACTGGAATTCACTATCTCTCTGTTCCAATTTGGTATTTTAACTACATCAAACTGGCTCTAGATGTAATATAACCCAAAATATGCTGAATCATCCAAACCCTTTATGGGAGTACAAACAGTCAATTCTCCTTCATTTCAACTATAGTTCATTAAGGTGATATCCGCTTGCTGCGATATGCTATACCCATGGATCATATTTAAAAAAAAAACATAAGATGGAAAGAACTATGATTCAATAATGATAGATGTAACCTTTGCTGCTGATATGGCCATACTCAGTAAGACCTACAAGAAATCATTAGTTGTATAACAAGTGAAGTTGGCAAAATCACCCTCCAGGTAAATGCTGCAAAAACCAAATATCCCCATGCCTTACCTGACTCACCCAGTAGAGCAATAAAGATAGATAAATTGTATTTGTTCAATAAAATTTGATTATTGAACAAGTACAAGAGATTGTTTTGCAGGTCTTGGAAGTAAAGTAAGCATAATCAGTGAAGCACTACAAGAAATAATATTCTGATTTAAGTGAGCATTCAATGTTTTTAATGTTCTTTGAGAGTAAGCTTCTGATTATTCTTCTTCTGAATGTTTTGTAAATGAAATAATGTATAACATAACAACTGTTGACCTTTTGGGGGATACTGCATTGCTTTGTGGGTCTTGGTTGCTCTGCCTTGTGGACTGTAACTTCTTAACAGAGCAGCAGAAAGACACAGAGCAAGCAAAGGAGGTCACTACTGGCTGCAGCATCCAACAATTTGCACTAACTACACAGTCAGAGAAGGGACTTTTTCAATAAGAACAGGGCTTATTTTAGGCTCAAGGTCTATATAAAGGGCACCCTCTTTAGACTGACTTGATTACCTTTTGCTTGAATAGATACCTTTGCTCCTCCCCAGTTCTTGATTGTCAGAACTAATTTCCCAGCGGGCAAAGCTACTTCTACTTGGACGAAGCTCAGTTGGGCTGCTATATTTTTATTGCTATTAGTATTTCATTTTTGAGTTTAGTCTAAAAATGTGCAGTTTTGTTAATATTTGCACATCCAAAAATGTGTCATCACATGCTCTACAGAAATAATGTACCAGATCAGGCAAGTGAGGGAGTTTCTTGACTTTCAAACTTCCAGGCTAGCTGCTCTTGGGATGGACAAAGATGGAGGACTGAACCCTGTGCTTGGTTGCTTAATAGGCTCACTTTGTTTAGAAGGCTGCCCAAACAAATATATTTCACCCCTATTTCTGCCTGAATGCAGGTATGAGAATATGAAGCTTTGAAAGTACCTCCAAACTCTTCAGATTTCTTTTCAGGAGCAGCAGCAGTCTCCCCTGAACTATTTTCTGCAGTTTGGGCAAGAATCTCAAGCCCTCCAGTGTCTAGTGGCAGAAGAACACAGGTGGATTATTGTCTGCCTTCAGGAGACAAGTGGCATTTCGCTTGTCATCATCCAGGATGCTTTAGCCCATCAAACCTGATTTGTGGGGCTGAGTAGAGCAAACTGGGACCCCCACCTGGCCTTCAGGGAGGGTTGCTTAAGAACAATTCAATTTAAAGCCCTGGGCAAGTAGCTTTTGCTTAGCTGTTGGCAAGAAAGGGGTTACTTATTGGGTGCCCATCCATTGCTTTATGTTAACAGCAGTTTTTATACTTAATAAATGCATGGCTCTTTTTTCCAATCATAACAGTTGTCTTGCATTTTCTCGGAGGCACAGTTATATTTTAGAAGGATAGGCCAGACCTACTTTATGCTGATAGAAAATGAATGCCACAATGGGAAACCCTATATCAATTATGGATATGTTTAAGGAGGGAGCTATAGATCTCTTCAATGTATGAGCTTAAAGAAGGCTTCTTCCAGAAATACTTCTTTTTAAAATTAGTCATTTTTTATTGGACTTGTGTGGGTAGGGGCCCACATCTGTTGCCAATTACTTAGTGATATACAGCTTTGCTGTACAAAACAGCAGTAACATTGTCTATTAAATTTACTGTAATTATGATTTAACGACTTACTTTGGAATCATGCCAAATAGATGACTATTTTTTTTCTGGAAAAAAAAGATAAACAGGAAATTACACTCTCATAAAGTGGATCTTTCAAATGCAAAATCTTTTCCTGTTTCTTTTGTTGACTTAATCACTGACTGCCACTGAAACTTTGGCATGCATACTTTTTCATTAATCAAAAACCAATTTTGGTACAGAAATTGTACAGCTCAAATATCCTCCTGTATTCATTCCCTTAAAAGGTGTGGACTTCTTCAGAATCAGCAACTGAAGACATTCAAGCAGCATGTCTGAAGAAGGAGCAGGTGCCAGGCAGGATCAGAGTGAGTGCAGGAATGCACGTTACAGATTTATTATTAAGAATATTTTAGCTTTGCCATCATTGGCAAGGCTTGCAATGAGCATGAATTAAGTTCATGATACCTAAGGCACTTGGCCAACCTTGGTTGCTCTGGAAAAGCTAAGTGGTATCACCCATAAGTTCTTGGATGGAAGGAATGCTAACAGTTCCAGAGCCAGCAGAGCTAAAGACATAAAAAGCCTCCCAGAACAGAAAAATGTCAAAGTTACTTCCATATAGTATTTTCATCCATTTTACTGTTGTACACAACAAAGCTTTGCTTGGGAGCACAGGTAGTCCTCAACTTATAACAGTTTATTTAGTTATCATTCAAAGTTACAATGGCACTGAAAAAAGTGATTCATGACTGTTTTTCTCATTTATGATTGTGCAACATCCCTAAAATTATGTGATCAAAATTCAGATGCTTGGCAACGGACTCACATTTAGGATGGTTACATTGTGCATGCATCATGTAATCACCTTTTGCAAACTTTTGACAAGCAAAGTCAATGCAGAAGTACGATTTACTTAACACACACATTACTAACTTAACAAGTGCATTGATTCCATTAACAACTGTGGCAAGAAAAGTTGTAAAATGGGGGCAAAACTCATTTCACAAATGTCTCATTTAGCAACAGAAATGTTGAACTGAATGTGGTCATAAGCTGAGGACTACCTATTCCAGGGAAGCCAAATAGCTCTGTAGGTGACTCAGCACATTTTGCAAAGCATCTCCTTCAAAACCATTGGACAGTCTTATCTTCTTTGGGCAAGTTCCCCCAATATGTGTAAATGTTTCTCTTCAACATATACAGTGGGTATCCATTGCATGTGTTACTCTAGTCTTTATTATTCCCAACTGACTTCTTGTTTTATTTTGCCAGAATCTTAAGTGACTACAAATATTGTAAATGAATTGGAAATATTGAAATAAACAAAGAGAGCCACTTTGATGTACTGGTTAAGGCAATTCAGGTCCCATCTTTGCTGTGAAGCATCTTTAGGCCAGTAATTCTCTTTCAGCCCTAGAAAACAGCCAATAGCCAACCACTTCCAACATTTTGCAAAGGAAGCTGAAGAGATTAGTCCTAGTTGCCTCCCCCACTCCCAAAAATTGTAAAATATGTAAAAAAGCATTTTAACTAGGGTTGTGCATGAAACAGAAAAATCCAGATCTTCCATGTTCTTCTTGAAGTTCCTCCAAATTATTATTATAAAACTTTTATTTATAAAACATGAAACTCAGTCAACTGAACACTCAAATTGACTGGCACTAATGGTTGACAGAGGTTGCTGCCAGCATCCTAGGTATCAACCAGGGATCTCCTTAAAATGTAAGATGTTCCAAGTAGCGCAGTTTTTTGTAGCTTTGCTGGAGTTATTGCAGGAAGCTGCAATTTGTTGATGCATTTTGCAAGGTTTTTGGACATAGTTCCCAGTGCCCCGATGACAATGGGTATCACTGTTACACGTTTCATTCACAATCGCGCAGTTTTGATGGCCAGGTCACGGTATTTCATATTTTTCCCCCAGTTCTTTTTCTTCAACTCTGGCATCTCCTGGTACAGTGATATCAATCAACTGTACGCTTCGGTTCTCTATGACTGCGATATCTGGCATGTTGTGCTCCAAATGGCAATCTGTCTGTATTCGGAAGTCCCACAAGATCTTCACCCTCTCATTCTTGACAACTTTTTCCACCTTATGTTCCCATGACTTTTCGGACACAGGCAAGTCATAGTTTTTACACAATGCCCAGTGGATTAGTTTAGCAACTCAGTCATGTCTAGCTTTGTAATCAGTTTGCGCGATTTTGCTGCACTCACATATTAAATGTGAAAGAGTTTCAACTTTGTCATTGCAAAGTTGGCAATTTGGATTGTCAGTAGATTTTTGTATCTTCTCTTTCATGGCATTAGTTTCATGGCATTAGTAGTGCTTGTTATTGAGTAGCTAGTATTAAGCCTTCTGTTTCTTTCTTGATGGTTCCCATCTTAAGCCATGCCCATGTCAAGTTGTTATCACATTTTCCTTCAATGTTTTTCAAATGCTGTCCATGCAAAGCTTTGGTTTCCATCTATTTAATCTGTCATCCAGGCGTTTTTCCTTATATTCTGCCTTTGTTTCTGTTATTTTTATAATGCTCTCTGTTTTCACATCCTGCAGCAATTTTCTGTACTTTGATTCACATAGTCATTCAAACTTTGTTTTTCTTCTTCTACAGTTTGGTGGATTTGCAGCATCCCTCTGCTCCCTGTTCTTGGTGGGTACAACCTGTCAATGTCACTTTATGGATGTAGAGGATAGTGTATATTCAAAAGTTTACACGTTTTCCGGTCTAGGTGTTCCAATTCAGCCAAAGAGCAGTTGATAATTCCAGCTGGGTAGCGTATCACTGGGACTGCCCATGTATTAATGGCTTTAATTATATTTCCAGCATTCAGCTTTGATTTTAGTATTTTGCGGACTCTCCTGATGTATTCCTTTTGTGTTGACTCTTTGACTTTTCCATTCAAGATGTTATCTGCTTCCCATATTCCTAGGTATTTGAAGCATCATCCTTTGCTAGTGCTTTCATAATACTTCCATTTCCCAGTTCTATTCCTTCTATTTTTCCCATTTTTTCCTTTCTGCATGGATAATATAGCACATTTTCCAAGTCCAAAGTCCATTCTGATGTCACTGCTAAAGAGTTGAACTGTGTTGACTATTGATTCAAGTTCAGTGTGGATTTTCGCATACAGTTTTAAGACATCCATGTATAGTAGATGGTTTATCTTGCCATGCTGGCTTGGAGATGTGGTATCCCAGTTCCTCCAAATAATAATAATAATAATAATAATAATAATAATAATAATAATAATAATAATAATAATAATAATAATAATAATAAACCAAAACCTCAGAATATTTTTATTTTTACAAGTAACAGAGAAAACAAATGCAGATGAGATAAACTGAGTGAATCGCCATCTCACAACTCCAGAGTTTTTAGCCTGGCACATTCCACTGACTTTTTCCCTTTCCTTCCCTCCCATCTTCTGTCTTAGCCACCACAAATGTCCCAGGTTACCCCTCCACCCTAATCCTAACTCCTCTATTACCAAATTTTTAATTCAGTTTTCTAATTTTATTTTAATCATCTTGTTTGTACAAAAATGTCTACCCATATCATTTACATTCCTTTGATCTACAGCAGTGTTTTTTGAACATTGCAATTTTTAGATGTGTGGGTGTCAACTCTGGGGAAATCTCGGGATTGAAATCTACACATCTTAATGTTTCTAAGTATTGAAAAGCAGGGAGTTTCCGGTGACATCGCTGCAAGATGGGCACTGGGGAATGAATCTCCATTCCCCAAGCCCGATTTCTACCAGCTGGGGAGTTCAATAGGACCGAAAGTCACCCTGTAGAGGTGACTGGCCAAAGGGTGAAACTTTGCAGATTGTGGGCCAGCTTGATCCAAGGGAGCCCTCGGGACCGGCAGGAAGAAAGGTCTGACTACACCTATGCGGTCTGCCAGAAGCAGCTGATTGTTGGAGACAACGCAGAAGGCAAAAGAGACGTTTTGGGTGAGACTACTTTCCTTATCTCTCTATAAGTGGAAATACCGGTTCTGGGAACAGCATTCAACAGCAAAGCCCCTAGCTCCAGGGAGGGGGGATTTTTTCCTTACCCCTCCTTCCTGAACTTTAAGCGGCAGTTTAAGCTTTGTGGAAATTAAAACTGACTTATAACAATACTGTGAAGCTGACTGAGGCATAAAAGAAGGATAACTTCAGAAAACGTTTGGTTTTATATATTTTTTTGATTATTTTTCAAAGTATGGTGGGAATCTAATGACATCTAATGACATCTAGTGGCAAAACTGACAAATCAAATAAATAAATAAATAAATAAATAAATAAATAAATAAATAAATAAATAAATAAATAAATAAAAACTGAGAACTACATGCAGCTGATTGGAGTAAAACTTGGCTGTATGCCCAGACATTGTTTATAGTTTAAACATTTTGGTGTCCTTGGAATTTAAACTCCTGAAGATTGTGGCTGGAAAAGAAAGACTCTTTTTGGATTGTCCTGTTTTACAGGATGGATTACAATTATAAATAAAAACTGTGTTTGAAGCCACCAGACTTCCTTGGATTGCAAATACAGCTTGACCTGGAATCTTTAGAAGCTAAGAAATCTCTACAAACAGAATACTCTGTGTGTGTGTGTGCGTGTGCGTGCGCGTCCGTGCACGCACATGCAGTTTCTATTGGAAGGAGGGAGAGGAATGCATGCTTGTAGTGTCACTTTATTGTTGTAGGGTACAATGATAGAAATCTTGAACATTTGGAAGATCCCTATTACTAAGAGGTTTTGTCTGATTTTTCCCCCTCTTGCCCACTAGTTTTGGATGGGAGATAATGACCTTAAATTCAAGGTTACCTGTCTTTTGCATAAATAAAGGAATTACTATTTCCTAAATTTCTAACTTCACGTGGACCAGTATGAAATCCAATGTTTCACTGAAATTGTTTCTGTAACTCTTTATCAATATTAATTAGTGTAATAGATGATTTATCAAAATTAGCTTCTAAATCTGTTAATCCACGTAATTTATTTCATTCAAACTGCAGCCGAGATATATCTCTAACTGGATTTTTAAGAGAAATAAAAATATTGTCAGCAACAATTTAATTAATTCTTTTCTGTATTAGAACCTGTAATATTCTTATTTTTTCCTTAATATTTTATAGTAATGCTTCTATTGTAAAACTAAATAAAATAGACAAAAATTGCCAACCCTGCATGGTCTTCCTATTTATTTGAAAAAATAGATAATTAATACACTAGTGCTAATTACTGTATGGCAGTCAATATGATTGATTATGGAAATTATGTATATTAAAATTTCATTTCCAATAACATTTTTAAGAAAGAGATTTACTTTCTAAATATCAAATGTTTGAAAACATCTAAAGACAAGATAATAGAGGTAACGGAACTCCGGTACAGTTAATGTAGTGTGCTTATTTAATATTATCCTAATTGAGCTATATTTTCTTTTGGCTATAAATCCACACTGATCAGCAGAGATAAAATTGTTTAAGAATGTGCATAATAGGTTACCTACCGCACTAGTAAATACTTTTTCCCCTTGAATTAGCAGTGTAATTGGTTTACATCATAGCACTGATTTAAAGTTTGATTTGGTTGATTTATCTGACTTATTTGTTTCAGAGAGACAGGATTTTTTTAATTAACATGCTATAGCTATGATTAATATAGCTACGGTATCAATTTGTTCTCTTTTTCTTTTTCCTTTTCTAAAAAAACATTGTAATATTCAGATCCCAAACTATCCACATTTGAAACCTTTACTTTAAAAAAGTTACTGTAACATTTCTTCAACTTCTATGATTAATTGATGAATAATTTTAGAAATTTTGCTGTTTATTGAATAATTTGAAATTTTGTATCCAGAGAAATGATTGGGGTCTTTGCATCTCAAAGAAAATTATTGGAAGGAAAATTTCCTCTGCAAACAAGGTGAACTCATGAACTAATAAAAAGATGTGCTGATTTCAAGGAGATTTTGGAAGTAAAGCTCCTCCCATCCTTATATCTCTGTTGTTTAAGAGGTTTTGGAAATGCAGGGAAGAGAGGAGGTGGTTGGATGGCCCCAGGGCCTTTTTTCTCATAGAACGCTCAGAACGGCTTTCCGGCATCTTTTTTTTTTTTTGCAAAAAAAAACACAACAACCCCTCCCTCTAATGGCTTTAGGAGTAGGCAATCTTGGCTCTTTTTTATGACTTGTGGACTTCAACTCCCAGAAATCCTGAGCCAGCCACACTGAGGGGAAAGAGAGAGGTTTCCAAGCTGAGCCATGCTGGCTCAGGAATTATGGGAGTTGAAGTCCTTGAGTCATAAAAGAGCCAAGGTTGCCTACTCTACACTAGAGGAGGACATTAAAATTATTTACAAGGTTACTTCTTTAGGAACTAAACTTTTAGAATCTAAAACAGCTAATTCAAAAAAGCTAACAGGAAAGAACCTTACATTTTTCATCTGCTTCTGTCTTTTGGAAGGTAAAATTAGATAACAAAATAATCTATTTCCTATGTTAACATCTCTGCAATGAAATCAATAAAGGTAACAAGAAAGAAATGAGAAACATTTTTCTCAATGTAATATGTCTAAATTAGCTGATGCTAGAAAAAAAATACATACTCTATTACAACTAAACCACTTTAAATTAAACAATTCTTAAGAATGAAATATTCTTAATTTGGACTTTACTTTTACTGTTTGGACTGTTGTATGTTTTGAAAAATAGATTATTTAGAATCTAGTTATGTTGCACTTCAGTCTTTAAATAATTAACCTAGTATATACATAACAATAAGGGACGCGGTGGCTCAGTGGGTTAGGACGCTGAGCTTGTCGATCAGAAGGTTGGCAGTTTGGCGGGTTGAATCCCGAGTGCCGCATAGCAGAGTGAGCGCCTGTTACTTGTCCCAGCTTCTGCCAACCTAGCAGTTCGAAAGCACGTAAAAAATGCAAGTAGAAAAATAGGGACCACTACGGTGGGAAGGTAACAGCGTTCCGTGTGCCTTTGGCGTCTAGTCATGCCGGCCACATGACCACGGAGACGTCCTTGGACAAGCGCTGGCTCTTCGGCTTTGAAACGGAGATGAGCACCGGCCCCTAGAGTCGGAAACGACTAGCACACATGTGCGGGGGAACCTTTACCTTTACCTATACATAACAATATATGATGTTTTCCATGGTGAGCTTAACATCAATAACAACATTTACTAAAAAGGCTAAAAATATTTCTGGTGGTATTATCTGTACATTTAAATTTTGTTTAGTCACAATCTTTCAAAAGATGTTACATATGTGCATAAGTGTACTCAGTAGCATATGCCTTTTTAAAAATATCAAACATGCAAAGAAACAAAAATAAGTCCAAAATATCTGTATTACATCCAGAAATGCCAACTTTGCAACCAACATTTCTCATCCATAACTATGGCACCCTAAGGATACCTACATACATGCAAATGTTTCTCTGGGATCAGTAACGCAGCAGGGATTGCTTTTTCCTTCCAGTAACAGATTGCTGGGAAATACCAAACATGGCCTTGAGAATTCCAATGTTTGTTACATAATAATAATAATAACAATAGTAATAATAGTAATAATAATAATAGTAGTAATAATAATAATAATAATAATAATAATAATAATAATAATAATAATAATAATAATAGTAATATGTTGGAAGGGACCTTGGAGGTCATCTAGTCCAACCCCCCCACTCAGGCAGGAAACCCTATACCAGACTGTGGGTGCTCCGGCATTATGGAACCAACTGCCGGTTGAGCTCCGGATGGCATCAGACCTCCGATCCTTCCGCCGCGGGCTGAAGATCCACTTATTTGAATTAGCTGGTCTGGCCTGATGGGGGAATATGGGTTTTTAATTGGTTTTTTAGTATTTTATTATTGTTGTATTTTAATTGGGCACTGGTTTAATTTCCTTTTAACTTTTGTATCGTTATTTATATATGCCCTGTGAACCGCCCTGAGTCCCTTGGGAGAAGGGCGGTATAGAAATCAAATAAAACTAAACTAAAACTAAACATGTCAAACACAAGGCCTGGGGGCCAGATCCGGCCCGCGAAGTGGTTTCATGTGGCCCCAGAAGCCATCCTGGAAACAGTGAGGGAACGGCCCCCGCTGCCTTGGCCCTGGCCCAGAGACCCTCCTTCTGCCAGAGACCCCCAGATCTGTCCCACTCCTGCCCAGGCCCCCATAGGCACCCTTGATGCCAATGATGTAGAGCTGGCCATGCCCACCCAGTAGGCCATACGCACTCCAGCTGCGCCCACCCAGTAGGCTGCTCCCACCCTGGCCACACCCAACCGGCCCCCTGAGGGCAACCACAATGCTGATGCGGCCCTCAATGAAATTCAGTTTGACACCCCTGCCCTATACCATTTCAGACAAATGGCTGGCCAGTCTCTTCTTAAAAACTTCCAGTGTTGGAGCATTCACCACTTCTGGAGGCAGGTTGTTCCACTGGTTAATTGTTCTAACTGTCAGGAAGTTTCTCCTTAGTTCTAGGTTGCTTCTCTCCTTGACTAGTTTCCATCCATTGCTTCTTGTCCTGCCTTCAGGTGCTTTGGAGAATAGCTTGACTCCCTCTTCTTTGTGGCAGCCCCTGAGATATTGGAACACTGCTATCATGTCACCCCCTCACCCTTCTCTTCGTTAAACTACACGTACCCAATTCCAGCAACCGTTCCCTATATGTTTTAGCCTCCAGTCCCCCAATCATCTTTGTTGTTCTTCTCTGTACTCTTTCTAGAGTCTCAACATCTTTTTTACATCATGGTGACCAAAACTGGATGCAATATTCCAGGTGTGGCCTTACCAAAGCATTGTAAAGTGGTATTAGTACTTCACGTGATCTTGATTCTATCCCTCTGTTAATGCAGCCTAGCACTGTGTTGGCTTTTTTGGCAGCTGCAGCACACTGCTGGCTCATATTTAAGTGATTGTCCACTAGGACTCTGAGATCCCTCTCACAGTTACTACTATTGAGCAAGGTACCACCTATACTATACCTGTGCATTTGATTTTTCCTGCTTAAATGTAGAACCTTACTATTTTCACCATTGAATTTCATTTTGTTAGATAGCGCCCAGTGTTCGAGTCTGTCCAGATCCTCCTGTACCTTAAGCCTATCTTCTGGAGTATTGGCTATTCCTGCCAGCTTGGTGTTGTCTGCAAATTTGATGAGTTCCCCATCTACCCCCTCATCCAAATCGTTGATGAAGATGTTGAAGAGCACTGGACTCAGAACATAGCCCTGAGGTACCCCACTACACACTTCCTTCCATGTAGATGCAGTTTCATTGAGGACCACACTCTGAGTACGGCCTGTCAGCCAGGTACGAATCCATCTGGTGGTGATGCTATTTAACCCACATTTTTCTATTTTATCAAGTAGTAGGTTGTGATCTACTTTGTCAAATGCCATACGGCTGATGCCTTAGTGGAAGCCTGGGGAAGGGCAGCCACTGAGGCACTTGACCGGGTTGTACCCTTGCGGCCCCTGACCCGGCGCAGATCCCAGCGAGCTCCATGGTTTTCCGTGGAGCTCCGGGAGATGAAGCGCCGGAAACGGGGCCTAGAGAGCTGCTGGAGGTCTAGCCGATCCGAACCCGACCGGTTGCGGTTAAGAACCTATATTAGGTCTTATCTCGCAGCGATGAGGGTGGCGAGGTGTAATTACTTCTCCACCCTCATCGCGTCCGCAGATAATCGCCCGGCCGCCTTGTTTAGAGTGACTCGCTCACTTCTCAATCAGGAGGTGAGGGAGGATCCCTTGCAAGGTCGTGCCGAGGAATTTAGTCATCATCTGTCGGATAAAATCGCTCGGATTCGGACCGGTTTGGACTCCAGCTGGGCAGAGTCAGGCGATCAGGACACGGGCGGTCTTGTCAATGTTATCTGGGAAGAGTTTGATTCTGTGACCCCTGATGAAGTGGACAGGATGATGGGGAGGCTGAGCTCCTCCACATGTTTGTTGGACCCGTGCCCTTCCTGGCTGGTTTATGCAGCTAGGGAGAGGACACGAGGCTGGCTCCAGGCGGTTATATCTGCTTCTTTGAGTGAGGGTTATTTCCCCACCGTCTTGAAGGAGGCGGTGGTGAGACCTCTCCTCAAGAAGCCTGCCCTGGACCCAGCCGTTTTGAACAACTTTCGTCCAGTCTCCAACCTTCGCTTTCTTGCGAAGGTTGTTGAGAGTGTGGTGGCGCATCAGCTCCCTCTGGTCCTGGATGAAGCGGATTATCTGGACCCCTACCAATCGGGTTTCAGGCCCGGGTACAGCACGGAGACGGCATTGGTCGCTCTGGTGAATGATCTCTGGAGGGCGCGGGATAGGGGACATTCCTCTGTCCTAGTCCTATTAGACCTCTCAGCGGCTTTCGATACCATCGACCATGGTATCTTGCTGCGGCGTCTCAGGGGATTGGGAGTGGGAGGCACAGTTCTTCAGTGGTTCTCCTCCTATCTCCTGGGACGCTCGGAGTCGGTGTTGGCAGGGGGGCAGAGATCGGCCCCTAGGTCTCTCGTTTGTGGAGTTCCTCAGGGGTCGGTTCTCTCGCCTCTCCTGTTCAACATCTATATGAAACCGCTGGGTGAGATCATTCGTGGTTTTGGAGTTGGGTATCATCAGTATGCCGATGATACCCAACTTTTCTTTTCGACTCCAAACCACCCCAGTGATGCCCTCGCCGTGATGTCCCGTTGCCTGGAGGCGGTTCGGGTCTGGATGGGGAGGAACAGACTTCAGCTCAACCCTGACAAGACTGAGTGGCTGTGCATTCCGGCATCCCGGGACATTCCAAATGTTCCATCTCTTTCTATGGGGGGTGAGCTCTTACCCCCCGTGGATAGGGCTCGCAACTTGGGAGTCCTTCTAGATTCACGGCTTACTTTGGAAGAGCATATAGTGGCCGTGACTAGGGGGGCTTTCGCCCAGGTTCGCCTGGTGCGCCAGTTGCGGCCCTATCTGAACCGGGATGCCCTGTGTACAGTCACTCATGCGCTCGTGACCTCTCGCCTTGACTACTGTAATGCTCTCTACATGGGGCTTCCCTTGAAGACCACTCGGAGGCTCCAACTGGTACAGAATGCGGCCGCGAGAGTTGTCTTGGGAGTTTCCCGGTACTCCCATGTTACACCTTTGCTCCGCGAGCTGCATTGGTTACCAGTTGTCTTTCGGGTGAGGTTCAAGGTGTTGGTTACGATCTTTAAGGCCCTACATGGCATGGGTCCGGGTTACCTCAGGGACCACCTGCTGCCGGCATCGACTCCCCTCCGCCCTGTGCGTTCCCACAGAGAGGGCCTCCTCAGGGTGCCGCCAGTCAGGGAATGTCGACTGGTGGCCCCCAGGGGGAGGGCCTTCTCTGTGGGGGCTCCGGCTTTATGGAATCAATTGCCGGTGGAGCTCCGGATGGCACCAGACCTTCGAACTTTCCGTCGGGGCCTGAAGACCCATCTGTTCGAATTAGCTGGTCTGGCCTGATGGGGGATTATGGGCTTTTAATTGTTTTTAATCTGTACTTTTGTTTTTAATTGGGCATGGATTTAATTCTTTTTTAATTTTTGTATAGTGTTTCTTATGTATGCCCTGTGAACCGCCCTGAGTCCCACCAAGGAGAAGGGCGGTATATAAATCAAATAAACTATAACTATAACTATACTGAAGTCCAAGTAAATTATATCTACAGCATTCCTCTGGTCCACTAATTTTTTCACTTGGTCAAAGAATGCAATAAGATTTGTCTGGCATGATCTGTTTTTGACAAACCCATGTTGGCTTTTAGTGATGACTTTGTTTGCATCAAGGTGTTCACTGATTGGTTGTTTGATTATCTTTTCCAGAATCTTCCCAGGTATTGAGGTCAGGCTGATAGGTCTGTAATTTCCTGGATCTATTTTTTCCCCTTTTTTGAAGATAGGAACTACATCAGCTTTCTTTCAGTCCTCTGGCAGTTCCCCAGTGCTCCAGGGTCTTTGAAAAATATAGTTCAGTGGTTCTGAGATCACATCTGCCCATTCCTTCAAAACCTTGGGGTGTAATCCATCTGGTCCTGGTGATTTGAACTCATCCTGGCTGGACAGCTGCTCACTTACCATTTTCTTGCCTTCTCTTAACTTGCATTTCTATTCTGGTTTTTATGGCACTGTTTTTGGTAGGTTGGACTGTTTTTTCCCTTTGTGTAAAGACAGATGCAAAAAATGAGTTAAATTGTTCTGCTTTCTCCCTATTGTTTGTCACCTTCTTGCCGCATCCACTTTTTTTGGATGTGGTTGGAAAGAGGCTGCTTGGCGCCAGAGACCACTGCCACAAGGAACACAGCTCTGGGTCAGGGTTTGGAGCAGCTCTGGGTGGGGGCTCAGCATGGGCCGCAGCGTAGCAACTGTGGGGAGGGGAATCCCCATGGTGGCTGTGAAGAGGGGAATCCCCACGGCATGTGGCTCCCAACCACAGAGGCAGGGGTGCAAAGGACAGGCAGTGACGCCATAGCAAGACACCAGCATTGCTCCCAGTGACAGCACCTCTGAGTTCCAGCACTTTTTTTTATAAAAAAAGCACTGGATGACTCCTATATTCTTTTCTCTTTAAAGTGGTTGTATTATGGAGCCAAGGTTTTCTAGCTTCTGTACGTGACAGTTGCTAAAGGGAAATTACATGTGCTGAGAGGCCTTGCTAAGCAAGTCAGAGTGAAAGGTGGAGCTTCTATCCCATGTTCTTCTATCTTGATGAATGGCAGATTTGTGGCAGAGGATGGGTAATGCAGTGCACCCTCCTGGCTTTTGTCTGAGGGGCAATGTCCCATCTATCTTCATAGGGGCAGGCAAGTGCCTGTTGTTTGAATCTCACCTTGCATACCAGGAAAGCAATGTTTATAATTATAATCTCATTTTCAGGGATACTCTCTTCCCTGGAATCCATCCAACAATAAGCACTTGAAAATGATTTGGTGGTTGAAATAAGTTCCCCTCCTCTGCCTTTGGACCAGCTTTTCAGCTCGTTGGCACACAATTTCAGAACTTCATTCAAATCAAAATGCCATGTGAATTTTCAACTGATGGAGGCTTTCTGACCTTTAAAATGCTGCATTATGAATTCTGCACCATCATGAGTCTGTTAACTCAGTAATGGTTTGGATATTACTTAGGGATTGTCATAAAAATTCTAAAGCTTTCACGAGAAGAACATTTAATTTCCATCATGATTATAGTTAGTATTTTTTTTATTATTTGATACTCAGGTTTTTCTTTTCTTTTTTCTTTTAGAAGAAATGAAGTAGCTTCTTCTAAAGGAAAAAAATGTTCTACTTGAGAAACTAATGTGGGTTAATAGGAAGAAACTGTCAACTGGCTGATAATATCACAATATTTTGAAGGTTCATTGAAAATGGTTTATCTGAAGTGTTCAGTGTGCAAAAAAGAAGGCTCTGTATCAATTTTTGGCTGTTGATATGAAATAATTTCAACTGGAAAAAAGAACAGGCATTCTAGGCCCTCTTAAAACAGGTCAGATAAAAATGCAAAAATATGAACCATGCTTTAATTTGGTCGCTACAAAATGTTCTCACTTCTAGTGATGAGAAGTATTTGTTTTTGTTTTCAGCTAACTGCAAACTTTTTCATATGTGAACTAAGAATTGGCACTGAGTTTATACGCTGATTATTCACCCAAGTCAATGTCATAAAACTAACTGCAGTTTGACCTAGTTTGAACATCAAGAAATCATAGCTAATTATCATAGCAAAATAGTATGATGATTCCACCTTTTAAAAAGCTTGATGCTGTGAAACTCCCTGTCCAGATGTCACATTAAGGAATGATATATGAGTTTGGCCCGTCTGTTGCTGTGATTGCAAATGTGCCTGAATGTCCCTTGGTAAATGATAGACAGGGCTGAGCCTGTGTCCAGTTCCATGTTGCATGGAACTCCCTGAAGCCTGACCTTGAGTCTAAGCTTCTGCTTACGGGGGCGATGGGCACCAGTGTGGAACATGCTCCTCCGGCTGGAGGAAAGGCCTACTCGGTGTTGTCACAGGCCCTCTCCTTAATGCGTCTTCTGGTGGACCATCCCTCTGGTGACCTTGGCAGATGGTGGCAATGTGGCCTGGTTTGCCACATGCCTGGCACATTGCTGTTCAGAACCGGCATTCTGAGCAGCGATGGTGGCCTCCACAGCCCATGCATCTAAAGAAAGGAACTGCTTTCTCAGCTGGCTGTGGTCCATTCTCCGGTTGCTTCCATAGCTGGTTGACTTTGAAGTCCAAATCGGGGTGTTCTGTATGCTCGGTGTCCTTGTGGTGGATGGTTTCAGTGCTGGGCATGCTTTTGGAGGGCTATAACGCTTTAACGGCCCCTCCGGCAGCTTTGTCAGCCATGACCTCCTTCAAGGCCTCTTGTAATGAGAGGGTCTCCTTTGTGAACAGTTTTTGCTGGAGTTCTTGATTTCTTAGTCCGCAGACTAAACGGTCCCTCAGTCTTTCCTCCAAGTCCACGAAATTGCAAAGCCGAGATGCTTGCCGAAGAGTGGCTACGAATTCAGTTGCAGACTTGCCAGGCTGTTGCTCCTGCTGCTCAAATGCATGCCTCCACACTATGATGGATAATTTGGGCTCGAAGTGGTCCCAGAGCTTTTTTTCAGATCTGCATAGGTGACCAACTCACCCAGCAGGGGTGACTAGGTTCTCGGCTATGTCAAAGGTGGCTGGACCGCACCTGCAAAGGAGTGTTGTGGCCTTCAATCCATCTTCACCAACCTGGTTAGCGCTGAGGTAATTTTCAATGCAAGAGCTGTAAGAAATCCATCTCTCCGGGTGCGCCACGTCAAATTTTTCCAGGTTTCCAACTTTTGCCATGGTGGGTTGCTTCTTGCTTGCAATGCCTTGTGCTGCTAGCTTCTGTGCAGGTCCTAGGATGGATCCTTATGGCGAGGTGGTCTCCAGCATGGCTTGCTGGCAGACTGAGGGGGGAAACGTAGTTCCTACCAGGCTCTGTGCTGGCCTCACCCCCTAGTGACTTCAGGCTCTCATGATAAAGCAGCACATCCCACCTTTGTTGCCACTATTATGTTCTTAGTTCAGTTAGGCATTGACAAGGCAGAGTGTTGAAACACCAAGCATGTTTATTAACTCACAATAGAAGCAGTCCTAGAGGCTGCTGAACAACTATATATATGGTTTGCCTCTAGGTGGCAACCAATAGGTTTAAAGTAACAGTTTCTGACCCCAAACATAATTATCAGCTTGGAGACAGACAATCTGGGTTGCAGTAACAGAAACTGTTAAGCAATCCTACACTTAAATACAGCAATTGGTTGTTTTCTTGCAAATATTTCATTACCAAACTAGGTAACACCATTGGTGATAAAGAGGTCATTTTCTTTAAACAAAAGCTAAAGTCTAAAACAGTGGCGTCCAACCTTTTGGGCAACATAGACTGGTTCCATGGACAGAGGTTTTTCCATGGACCAAAGGGGGCATGATTTTGTATGCTGCCTGTATCCAATGGATGGGGCTTTACTTGTTTGTGCAGCCCAGTTTCTGGCATGGCGTGGCCCAGTGCCTGTTCATGAACTGGGTGTTGGGGACCCCTGGTCTAAAGGGAAGAAATAGGGCTTCTGAAACTGATTCTCCATTTGATTTCAATCACCACATATAATCCACATTCCACCAGTTGCCAAGGATTGCTATTTCTTCTCTTCAAACAAATGGCTATACTGGCTAAACAAATCTCTTGTGTTTTTTGTACTAATGGACATTAACACAAAATTTTAAAAAAGAAAGAAGCACTTGCCCATTTCATTTTTTGTAATGATCTGGAATAGGATATTTCTCTCTGGGGTTGCATTTTGGGAAAGAGCATGAGTGACAGCTCTATTCTCCTAGGGTTCTGCTAGTTCAGGCATGCAAAGGAATGAGCTTTCATCATCATTATACTTATGGCCAGTGGAGGTCATCAAGATTTATGGGATTTTGAAAGCTTGCAGTGTAATATACTCTTCCCTGGACTCAGACCGCAATATCTGCCGGTGATATGATTGTTATAGTTAGATAATCACAATGAATAGCTGGATGACTACTAATAGAAGCTCCCCTGGAAATCTTTAATATATAGCTCTTGTAATGATTAGAAAAGATGATGTTAAGGGCTAGTGATAACCAAAGTTGCCTTGAGTCTACTTTCTTTTTCATACTTATATAGTCTATTTTTCCCCATAGGCATATTTCTTTCTCTACTATGAAGATGCAACTTATTTTAAACTTTAGTCAAGGTTATAGGAAGAACAGATAGATTTGTCATAAAATATATTCAGATATGTACATTTCTATTCTTTTCTGCTTATCCATAAGGTAATGGATTTTAAGCATGTACCACCTCTGGCAATTTGAAGAATCTCAACAACTTTGGAGTAGAAACGTCATCTTACTTAAAGATGACTTTTACTTAAATCAGCAATTTAATCAAAGCTTGGGGAAAGTCTCTTTCAATTTCCATTTTAAAATAATCAGACATAGATTGCACTTGTGCTTGGCTTATAGCATAAGGATAAGGGTGAGCTCATAATGGCACCCACAACTCTATCTTCCCTAGTTTTTGATACATTCCTAATGCTTCTGAGTGCCATAGCTAGCTCTGATCAGCTAAGTGCTGTTATGCTAACTTATGCTATTTAATTTAGCAGTTATCTTAGCTAAATGCCACTGCTAACACCTCTTCCCTCAAAATTGCTCATACTGTATTACACAAGTTCTCTCTTCTATGTAGCAGGGCTTAATGGTGAACTCTGGAGAATTGGCTTATGAGCATTGTATCTTTCAGAATGTCCTCTATTTCTGCCTCTTTGCTGAAAACTATAATCTGTCTCCGGAGCACTGATCTGCTCCAGGTACGCCAACCACTCAGCATCTTTACTTCTGCCCCATTCTGAGCTCAGGATGTTCATGCTTTGCCTTCTGTCTTGTAAGGCCTTCTGGTAAGAACACTGGATCTCCTCTCTTTCTCAGCAACTCACACTGGTGATTCTCAAAGATCCATTTCTTGAGCTGTTGTGGTCAGTTCAAATTAGCATGCATATCATGCAATTTGCAATCCATGGGGATCAATTTCAGAATTTAGGATTTTTAGCAGACTATCTGAAAGTAGCAGAATTACAACCATGTTGGACTCAGTTTTCAGATTTTGAAAATCTCAGCCAGATCACAACAGCAACTATGCTGACATCTGCTAAAAAGAAAACAAGGCTACAACACTAGCAACAGTGGTCTGTGTGAATGAAGGAAGGAAGATTGGCAACAGTCTATTTTGAATTCTAGGTATTATTGTGACACTTCTCAAGAGATAATATGTGGATTGTATTCAAACAGCTACTCAGCTTAGTTAATCATGAATAAAAGATACCTAGAGAATAAATGGTATTCATTCAAATCCATAAAGGCAATAAAATAATGAAAGAGATAGCAAAGAAAAAAAAACCCCAACAATTTCATTGCAAGTGTTTGTATTTGCAAAATTGTAGCCATGTTTCAAAACTGGGATGTTGCAGATAGAGTATGATCTAAGAGAACAGCAATTAGATCTTGGCCTTGGAAGGTTGGGTTCAAACCCATACTTATAATTTATATTTTATTTGCCATATCTTCTCTTTTCCCATTGAACAATCTAAGCTGGCTAACAATAATTGAACTAAATTAAAATAAGTTGAGAATCTAAAGAAAAAAAATGGTGTTAATCACTGTTGCAATAGAGCTGTTCAAAAAAGTTTTTGTCGTTGTTCTATGTATATGCATGTAATTTCCCACTTACCGTAACTTAATTTCTGAGATTCTGATATAAATGTATGACAAACTATTTAACTTTTGGAAGAAGCCAGAAAAATTAACATTTGCTGAATGCTGTCAGAGGAATTATGGAAGTTATTCAGTATATTATTTCAAACATTTCCTTATTTAATAAGATGGTTTGAAAAATAGTCTAAATTGTTCTTCCGTGTAGAGAAGCATGCATTAATTCACATATTTGGCTAATCCTAATCTCTCTAGCAATCCTTTCAGCAATTTGCTGAAAGTTTCAGTCGGGCTCATGTAATCACTGCCCACATTCTAAAAACCCATATTTTTCTCAATTTCTTACCTATACTGCTTGCATTTACTCTTGGGCCTTCATTTGACTTGTCTTTTAATCTTGTATTCTGTGTGAGGTAATTAATTATGCATTACAATTTGCTTGTTAATTTCCCCAAATGCTGTCATTGGAACATTTTGATTTTTGTGTGTGATAATGAACTATTTGATTTTGAAGAGAATGTTGTTATGCACAGTCACAAGATAAATTTCATAAGTCAAAAAATTCTTCAACATATATACTGGAATAAGATCCAGTTCTTGTTATGTCCTGGAACTGATATGAATGATCTTTGGATTTGTCCCTCAGTGGGTTCAGCCATGCCTTGCCTTAATATTTTTTTAATCCTCTAAGGCATGGGAGGGGCCCTTGGAGAGAGAGAGATAATATATGTTCTGTGGAATTTAGTAGGTAATTTACCTTTTCAAATAAGACTGGTTAAAAACAGCCTTGTTTTTAAATAATGTCTCTGCTTGAGTTACTGTGACATAACTCAAGCACTTTCATTGATAATTGTTAGTACTGGTGATGGACTTGCAATCAATTTTCTAACTCCTGAGTATCAGTTAAATTATTTCAGATCAGTGTCATCTTTTTAAGGAAGCCAAAAAGTCAAATTAGCCCAGCAATTAATGGAAGTAAAAAAAATAATTGGGGAGAAGACATATTGAATGGAACCCTATTTAGAAATAGCCAAGCTCAGATGAAACCAGCACAGTTGCATAAAGTATAAAGTATTTAAAAAATGGAAAGAGAGGCTCATAACTAGAACAGAATAACAGCAAATAGTCCAAATCTGCAAGGATGGAATCAAGAAAGCTAAGGCTCAGAATAAATTAAGACTTGCAACAAATGCCAAAAAGTAAACAAATAAAAGTTTCTTTTATTATGTAAGGAATAAGAAGAAAGTCAAGAAAATGGTAGGTCTACCAATGTAGGGCTTTTCAACCTTTTCACCCATTGTACCACTTTTAGGATAAGGCAATATCCGAGTATCACCAGTCCCCCAGCAAAGTGTCAAAAACTTGACAAAAAAAGAGGAAAAAATGATAAAGTACAGGTAGTCCTCGACTTACAACAATTCATTTAGTGACTGTTTGAAGTTACAACGGCACTGAAAAAAGTGAATTATGACCATTTTTCACACTTATGACTGTTGCAGCAACCCCAGGGTCATGTGATTTACATTAGGATGCTTGGCAACTGATTCATACTTATAACATTCAATGTCCCAGGGTCATGTGATCAATGGCTGGGCGGGGCATGGCCAGCTCATCACTCAGGTTGCGGGGTGCCTGTGGGGGGGAATCTGTGGATCTCTGGTGGAGGGGAGTGGACTGGGATGGGTGACTTCCCTCTCTCCCATTGTCCCTTCCTTCCTTCTTTCCTTCCTTCCTTTTCTTCTCTCCCTTAAAAAATAAAAAATAAAAATAAACCTTTATTGTCAAAGTACAACATGTGTACATTGAGATTAACTGAGCCTCCCCCCGTGCTCTCTCCCCCCAACACATAGTGACAACAAACCCTCCACCCTACCACACCATGTGAACCAACTACACCACACACCGGCCTCCCAAGTCAATTCTGCATAAGATTATGTCTCATTTAAAAGCTTAATAGCCCACGGATAAAAGCTAGTTTTCAGCCTGTTGGTATGGCTGGCTATATTCCTATATCTCCTACCGGATGGTAGGAGAGTAAAGAGATACCGTCCAGGGTGTGAGTCATCCCTGAGAATCTTCCTCACTCTTCCAAGGCAACGAGCCCTGGCGAGGTCATCCAGTGGTGTCAGGGAACAGCCCACAATGTCTTGTGCTGTTCTCACTACCCTCTGTAATACTTTCCTGTCCACGGCTGTCAGACCAGCATACCAAATCACAATACCATATGAGAGGACACTGTCTATAATAGATTGGTAAAAGAGGGTCATTAGCTGTTGTTCTACCCTGTTCTTCCACAAGACCCTAAGAAAGTGAAGCCTCTGTTGGGCCTTTCTAGCCACCTGGGTTGTGTTAACTTTCCAGGTCAGATCTTCACAGAGGTAGACTCCCAGAAATTTAAAGGAGGAAACTCTCTCTACACAGTTCTCCCCGATGTAAAGTGGGGCAGGTTCCTCCTTTTTTCTCCGGAAGTCTAACACCATCTCTTTCGTCTTGCCAATGTTTAGGTGCAAGTTGTTGTTACTACACCATATGGATAGTTTTTGTACCTCTTCCCTATATGCTGTCTCATCCCCACCTGTAATAAGACCCACCACAGTTGTATCATCTGCGAACTTGATTATCGCAGTGGATGGGTCAGATGATACACAATCATAAGTGTATAAAGAGTACAGGTAGGGGCTAAGCACACAGCCCTGTGGCGTGCCGGTGCAAAGCTTCGGGGGGGTGGACAAAGCAGACCCAACCCTCACTGTTTGTACCCGATCCCTAAAAAAGTCTTGAATCCAATTGCAGATGGGGGGGAATTTCAAGTCAGTCAGCTTCTCGATGAGAATGCTCGGCAAAATGGTGTTGAAAGCCGAGCTGTAGTCAACAAAAAGCATCCTGAAATAACTTCCAGGTCTCTCGAGATGACTTGCTACAGAGTGTAAAGCAGTAGCTATGGCATCTTCTGTCGACCTATTTCCCCTGTAGGCAAATTGATGTTTATCAAAGGCAGTGGGAGGCATGTCCTAAGATGTTGGAGAACCAATCTTTCGAAGCATTTCATGACTACAGACGTTAATGCAATAGGTCTGTAGTCATTCAGGCACTCAACTGCAGTTTTCTTGGGGACTGGGACAATGGTAGCTGCTTTCAAGCACGATGGTACACATGCCGTTTGCAAGGAGATGTTAAAAACCCTTGTCAGGACCCCTGCTAATTGATCGGCACAATTCCTGACCACTATCCCCAGCACCCCATCTGGGCCTGCGGCTTTGCTGGGATTCACAGCCTTCAATACAGCTCTCACTTGGTGTTCACACAGGGTGAGTGGCTGAGAGTCAGAAGGCTGGCCAGCAAAGGCTACGGGGTCTGGTCTTTTAACCTCGTAGCGGGCGAAGAAGAAGAAGAAGAGGCTTCCCTCTCTCCCATTGTCCCTTCCTTCCTTCTTTCCTTCCTTCCTTTTCTTCTCTCCCTCTTTGTCAGTTAGCAAGCAGCCTCTTTTCCACAAGCAAGTGAGCTGGGCAGGGGCCCAGGATCAGTGTTTCTGAGTGTGACTTCTGAGCACAGCTGATCCCAGGCTCCTGCCCAGCTCACTTGCTTGCAGAAAATAGGCTGCTTGCTAAGTGAAGCCCCAGGATCAGCGGGCTACCTGGTGCTGATCCTGGGGATTCACTTAGCAAGCAGTATGTTTTCTGCAAGCGAGCTGGGCAGCAGCCATTTGCTTGCTAGCTCTTCCCCGCCAAACACACCACTTGCTCACTTCACCCTCCCTCGATCACCGCTCCACTAGCTGTTCCTCTGAAAACAGGCCAGTCTGTCCCTTTTATACTTTTATTTTCTCTCCGCCCTCCTCCTTTTCTCTTCTGGGTGCACTGGAAGCTCCAATTAGCATGTCGCCACAGATCCTGGGGATTCTGGCAAGCTCTGCAGCTCCAGCTGATCTCCAGGTCTGTATGACTCCATTTTGACTCGTTCCCTCCCCCACTGTAATTAGCTAGGCTGGGCCTGCGTACCACCAGCCAGGGGCTCACGTACCACTGGTGGTATGCATACCACCAGTTGAAAAGCCCTGTACTAATGGGAGAAGATGGCAAGATGGTGATGGTCAACGGAGAAAGCAGAATTGCTTAATTTCTTCTTTGCATCAGAGGATAGCTAGCATCCAGGTGACGAGAAGTGATAGTACTGCTCTATCCTGCACTAATGAGGCCAGACTTGCATCTAGTTCTGGTCACCACAATAGAAAAAAGGTGCTGAGACCCTAGAAAAAGTGCAGAGAAGAGCAACAAAGATGATAAGGGGTCTGGAGGCTAAACCATATAATGAGGGAATTAGGTAGGTCTACCCTAATGAAGAGAAGGATTAGGGTGACATGATAGCTATCTTCCAGTACTTGAGGAGATGACACAGAGAGGAGGAGTCAACTTATTCTCCAAAACACCAGAGGGTAGGACAAGAAGCAATGTGTGGAAGCTTGTTTAAAAGAGATCAAAGTTAGAAGGAGAAATTTCCTAATAGTGAGAACAGTTAACCAATGGAACAGCTTGCCTCCTGGAGTTGTGTGTGCTCCATCACTGGAAGTTTTCAAAAGAAAAAAAAAAGGTTGGACATCCATTCGTCCAGGATGGTATAAGGCGGGGGAGGGGTGTGGACTAGAAGACCTCTAGGGCAGGCATGTCAAACTTGCAACATCACGTGACATCGTGTAACATATTGGGCATGGTTTCAGCATGATGCATCTGGCCCGCAGGTCGGCAGTTTGACATGCCTGCTCTAGGGTCTCTTCTAGCCTTATGTTTCTATGAGATCTATGAGAATATAGTTAAACTCTAGTAGTAATGCTGCCCTTTGATGAAAATATATTTAGCATTTAGAATTTTAATTCACATAACTTTCATGTTTATAATGCTTTATTTTTCACAACCCCCCTGCTGTGTTTCTTCATCATAGTGAGGTATGAATGCATATCTTCATGAGAGGAATAAGTGAAGTCTACCAGGAGTGTGTATCAGGATATCTAAGTGGTGGATAACTTCTGCAATTTTGGATCAACCTTCCACAGTACAGGAATGAGCAGTCAAGAAATATGCTGGAGACTAGTACTTGGTGTTAGCAACCTTGACAACCTTGGGGAAAAAAATTCAAATACTGTAATGTGTTTATACCTACAAAAAACAGTGTAATGCAAGTAAAGTTATTCCATATGAAACTCTATGGAAGTGAAAATCGACTTTGAAAAAGCTGTATAGGAAGTGTATTGACATCTTTAAACCTGATGTATGAGAAGACTTTGGAGAATACCATGAACAGCCAAGGAAACAAACACATGGATCATCAAACAAATCAACCCGGAGATCTCACTCAAGAACAAATGGCTAGGCACAGATTATCTACAATGAACTCATTACGCAAAGACTTAGCTCTCTGGAGTTTCTCATGCTGGGGAAGATGAATGTAAAGAGAAGAAGAAAAAGACCCACAGCAACGTGGGTAGACTCCCTCCCACTTGCCACTGAAATCCACAATCATGCAGGTTGTTAAGCAGGAAAATATGTGAATCCCAAGCAAACAACCTGGTGTCTGTGTGGGAGGGGGGGGTTAAGAGCTGCAGGTTAGCACTAGAACAGGTGGTGTGGATGCCATGGGTAGGTAGTGGGAAGCAGTAGTGATGAGATGGTCATAAATGTGGGCTGTTTCAAATTTTGATCACATGATCAGAGGGCGCACTGCAATAGCTGGAACTTGGAGGACTAGTCAAACGTCCATTTTCTCAGCATTGTCATAACTTTGAATGGTGAATGAACAATTGTAAATGTAACCTGAGGATTACCTGTAAAGCCCTTTCATTTGATAAAGATTACAGGCTTTTGAATACCTGTCAGATTGCTGCTTTTAGTTCAGACTCAGTCCAATGAACTCAGACGAGGTCCAGGAGTCAGTCTCTCCTACTGTGTGACATATGTGGCTTCTAAAGTCAGAGCCTGAGGCCTTATCTCCCATACATTTATCTTGGGATAAACATATATAGCTCTTTTCAGAAGCTATGACAGAATGCAATGAGGATGTGATTCTACTTCTATAGGTGTTTTATAACAAACATTATGTGAACAGTATTTTTCTGCTTTTGCCTTGATATTGGTTGTTAAATGACTGCTAATAATATCCTAAGTACTGTTGATTGCTCATTGTGCTTGATTGGAATATTGTTCTTGCTGATCTAGTTGATGTAGTTCAAGGATACATATTAATTAGCCCAATTTCCTGAGAGTGATCTCATTGGATGAACAAACAGGAGTTTGGCAAGTAAGATTGGTAGGGGAGATCAAAGTGAGATTTTTCTTCTTTCCTTCCTCTCTCTCCTTCCCTCCCTCAGGCAATTTCTGGGAATTCAAGACCAGAGCAAGCAGAGAACAAATAGGGATGTTTTGCATCAGGGGCTAGCAGGACAGGTCGCAACCAACATGGGAAGTGAAAGCAATATCACAGTCTTTAAGATGGATGCAGTATTTCTCTTCCAATCTGTGGAGGACCCAAACTGTCACATTACTGAAAGAGAAGGTAAAGGATTTTGAAGAGAGAATTTCTATTTTGCAATCATGGTAAGAAGACAGGACAGTTGAAACTCTACAAAAGGGGAAGAGAAGAGGAAGTAGTACTTATAAGTACTGCCACTAAGATGGACATGTATAAATGTAAAAAAAAATACAGTAAACAAGCTGGAGGAACTAGGGAGTCTAATTCAGAAGACAAATATGACATGATATGCATCATATGGAATATTTCTTGTGATTAACACTTAACATTGAAAAGCTATAACTAATCCAACAAAAGTAGTCAACACAATAGAAAATGTGGGTGTTGCATTATACACACACACACACACACTTGCCCAAATTATAAGAAATTGGGTCAGGGAAATAAAAGTAAAGAAGAGTAATTCTGTTGTGAGGATTTAAAGGCAGAAGAATACAGATAAGAACTTGTGGTACTAAATGACCAGACTTTCAGAGAGGCATGCAATAGGTAATGCAATATTTCAATTATTCTGACATCTGCTGGAGGAGAGGGCTGGAGGAAAAACAAAGTCATCCTGACTTCCAGAAAAAAAAAGAACCAGGAAACTCTGAAAGTTTGAAGTGTGTATCAGACAATGCTCCCAAATAGATCAAAATGCATGCTTATCAGCATTTGGTTGGGCATGCTACAATTAATGGCAACCAGTTGTGGAAACTGGTTGTGGAAAACAAATCATGCCAGTCTAACCTCCTCTGATAGAATTAAAGGCTTAGTAGCTCAGGGGAATGCTAAAGACATTGTGTTCCTGGACTTCATCAAAGACTTCAACAAACTTTTTCATGACATTCTCCTTAATAAAATGGTAAAAATGTGCAAAATGATGTTATTATTAGATGGCCTCTCAACTGACTAAACAACTTCACCCAAAGCATCCTTGTTAAGTTTCAGTTGGGAAGAAAAAACCAAGTTGAGTGCCACAGGGTCTTTTCTGAACTCTGGTGCGGTTCAACAAATTTAACAGAGATTTGGATCAAGAGTTGAGTTTGCAGATGATCCAAACTTGGGTCTGTGACTAAAGGATCAGAAAGAACTTAATAGACCTAAGCAGTGGGCTGAAATGAGTAGGATGGGATGTAACAAAGAGAAATGCAACTTACATCTGGTTAAGAAGAATAAAAGATATAAATACAGGGTTGGAAAAACTTGGCTTGATACTAATGGGAAAAGGAATTGGATAGCTTTGTCAAGCAGAAGTGATACTTGATGCAACAGTGTATTGAAACTGCTAAAAAGGCAAACACTATCTTGAGGAACATTATCAGGAACAATTGGAACAATTGTTCCAATCTAATTCTGTCCTGGGTCAATCCCTATGTCAGTGCTAGGCACTACAGACAATGACAATCTGAGCAAATTTAGAAGACAGCTATCTAGATAGTAAAATATCTGGAAACCCCTATCATGAACTATCATGAACAGTTAAAAGGAAGTGCCTATAAAAGAGATGATTGAGGGGAGATATAACAGCAGTCTTCAGATATTGTATCTAAAGGGCTGTCACATATAAAAAAGTGTAGACTTTCTTACTTCAGAGGCAGAACCACTACCAAAGATTTAAAATTACAAAAAAGTTGGTTCATGATAACCATCAACAGAAACTACTTGAATGTACGAGCTGTTGGTTGGTGAATCATATTAAATGGTGAATTCTTAAAATCTTCAAATCATATGGCTGGATGAGACTTTGGAGGTCCTCTAGTCCAACCCCATGCCCAAGGCAGGAGACCATTAATTGTTGTTCTTCACTGGAAGTTTTCAAAAGGAAGCTGGATTGTCATTAGCAAGAGATGCTCTAATAGTGGGTGTTGCCAAAGCAGGAGGTAAGACTGGATGACTTGCTTCCAATTCTATGACTCTGATTCTCTGGTTTCATTCTGTTCGGTGTTTGAGTGTTGCACTTTTATCATAGTCCAATCTTGCTTGTTGATGTCACTATTGATTTTGTTCCTATTAATTTACTTTAATGCTGGGCTTATTTCATTATATTTCCATAGCTAATGAGGCCAATGACTGGCTTTGTTTTCTTGGAGAATTTGACATTTGCTTCTACATAGTTGTCAGGCTGAGTGCAATACAGAAAGTATGTGACAACTTCAAATGTTCTGTGATGGCAAATTCAGCAAATTACTGACAGCAAACTAATGGCTATTTCACATAATTACTCTCTCTGGAATTGTATGATTGGTAAAAGTTAAAAAAAACCTCATTGAACTCCTATTATTATATGCCAGAAAATCAGTTGCCTGTCTGCAGAAAAAGAATAAAATCCAACCATATTAAACTATTCTTGATTGCTTATTGTATAGAAAGATTGTATAGAAATCCTTGACTATGGCAAATTAAGGTCAAGTTTGATCTTTCATGCTTCATCTGTTATTCTTTTTGTTAGCTGATTGAATGCTGTACTCTATAGACATAAACTGTTCGAATTTACTACCCATATTTACCTGATCCAGGATAATTTAGAGGTTATACCAACAGGCATCAAAGCAATATGGCTAGTGAGAATGTAATCTGGCATCCTATTAACTTCTTCTATGATTGAATGGCTTATGTTGGGGGAAGGCGGAGGGAACAAATTTCTTCTCTCCTCTTTCATCCTTAAGAATAGACCTATGAGAAGCAACATATTTTGCCCTGTTTTACCTCTTCTGGGAAATCCATTGTTGTTATTTTTCGTTGCGAAGTCATGTCTAACCATCGTGACCCCATGGAAAACATTCCTCCAGGCCTTCCTGTCCTCTACTATCTTCTGGAGTCCATTTAAGCTCATGCCTATTGCTTCAGTGACTCCATCCAGCCACCTCATTCTCTGTCATCCCCTTCTTCTCTTGCCCTCAATTTTTCCCAGCATTAGGCTCTTCTCCAGTGAGTCCTTCCTTCTCATTAGGAGGCCAAAATATTTGAGTTTCAACTTCAGGATCTGGCTTTCTAAAGAGCAGTCAGGGTTGATCTCCTCTAGGACTGACCGGTTTGAACGCCATGCAGTCCAAGGGACTCGCAGGAGTCTTCTCCAGCACCATAGTTCAAAGGCCTCAATTCTTTGGTGCTCAGCCTTTCTTATAGTCCAACTTTCACAGCCATACATTGCAACTGGGAAAACCATGGCCTTGACTATATGCACTTTTGTTGACAGGGTGATGTCTCTGCTTTTTAGTATGCTGTCTAGATTTGCCACATCTTTCCTCCCCAGGAGCAAGCATCTTTTAATTTCTTGGCTGCAGTACCCATCTGCGGTAATCTTGGAGCCCAGGAAAATAAAATCTGTCACTACCTCCATTTCTTTCCCATCTATTTGCCAGGAATTGAGAGGGCTGGATGCCATGATCTTGGTTTTCTTAATGTTGAGTTTCAAGCCCACTTTTGCACTCTCCATCTTCACCTGCATCAAGAGGCTCTTTAGTTCCTCTTCACTTTCTGCCATTAGAGTGGTATCATCTGCATATCCTAGGTTGTTGATATATCTCCCACCAATCTTAATTCCAACTTTTGATTCATCTAGCCGCGCCTTTCTCATGATGTGCTCTGCATATAAGTTAAACCAATCAGTGTTTCCATGTCCAGTGCTCACTGTTCCTTCCTGACCCTTAGATAGGTTTCTGAAGAGACAAATAAGATGATCTGGTACTCCCATCTCTTTAAGAACTTGCCACAATTTGTTGTGATCCACACAATCAAAGGCTTTAGCATAGTCAATGAAGCAGAAGTAGATGTTTTTCTGGAACTCCCTAGCTTTCTCCATGATCCAGTGTATGTTTGCAATTTGATCTCTAGTTCCTCTCCCTCTTCGAAATCCTGCCTGTACTTCTGGTAGTTCTCGATCCACATACTGCTGGAGTCTAGCTTGTAGGATTTTAAGCATAACTTTACTAGCATGTGAAATGAGTGCAATGGTGCGATAGTTTGAACATTCTTTGGCATTGCCTTTCTTTGGAATTGGAATGTAAACAGATGTTTTCCAATCCTGTGGCCACTGTTGAGTTTTCCAAATTTGCTGACAAATTGAGTGTAGCACTTTTACTGCGTCGTCTTTTAAGATTTTGAATAGCTCAGCTGGAATACTGTCACCTCCACTAGCTTTTTTGCTGCTCAGATTTCTTAAGGCCCACTTCACTTCACATTCTAGGATGTCTGGCTCGGGGTCAGAGACCACCCAATCTTGGTTATTGGGGATGTTAAGCTTGTTCTTGTATAGTTCTTCTGTGTAATTTTGCCACCTTTTCTTAATGTCTTCTGCCTCTGTTAGGTCCCTGCCATTTTGGTCCTTTATCATGCCTATCTTTGCATGAAATGTTCCCTTCCTATCTCCAATTTTCTTGAAGAGATCTCTGGTCCTCCCTATTCTATTGTTTTCTTCTATTTCTTTGCACTGTTCATTTAAGAAGGTATTCTTATCTCCTCTAGCTATTCTCTGGAATTCTGAATTCAATTGGGCATATCTTTCTCTTTCTCCCTTGCCTTTCGCTTCCCTTCTTTCCTCAGATATTTGCAAAGTTTCCTCAGACAGCCATTTTGCTTTCTAGCATTTCTTTTTCTTTGGGATGGTTTTAGTTGCTACCTCTTGTACAATGTTGCAAACCTCCGTCCATAATTCCTCAGGCAATCTGTCTATCAGATCTAATTCCTTAAATCTATTTGTCACCTCTACTATGTATTCATCAGGGATATTATTTAGTTCATATCTGAGTGGCCTAGTGCTTTTCCCTACTTTCTTTAATTTAAGCCTAAATTTTGCAACGAGAAGTTCATGATCTGAGCCACAGTCAGCTCCTGGTCTTGTTTTTACTGACTGTATAGAGCTTCTCCATCTTTGGCTGCAGAGCACATAGTCAATCTGATTTCTGTGTTGACCGTCTGGTGATGTCCATGTGTAGAGCCGTCTCTTGGGTTGTTGGAAAAGAGTGTTTAGTATGACCATCGTATTTTCATGACAAAATTCTATCAACCTGTGCCCTGCTTCATTTTGTACTCCAAGGCCAAACTTGCCTATTATTCCAGTTATCTTTTGGCTTCTTGCTTTAGCATTCCAACCCCCCATGATTAATTTTATAAGGTGCTGTAGGGCTTCATAGAACTGGTCAATTTCATGCACTTCAGCACCGGTGGTTGGGGCATAGATTTGGACTACTGTGATATTGAATTGTTTGCCTTGGATTCACACTGAGATCATTCTGTTATTTTGGGGATTGTATCCCAGTATTGCTTTTCCTACTGTTTTATTGACTATGAAGGCTACTCCATTTCTTCTGAGGGATTCTTGCCCGCAGTAGTATACCTGATGGTCATCTAAATTAAATTCACCCATTCCTGTCCATTTTAGTTCACTGATTCCTAAGATGTCAATGTTCAGTCTTGTCATTTCTTGTTTGACCACGTCCAGTTTGCCTTGATTCATGGATCTTACATTCCAGGTTCCTATGGAGAAAAAATCTTTACAGCATCGGACTTTCCTTTCACCAACAGACACATCCACAGCTGAGCGTCCTTTCGGCGTTGGCCCATTCATTTCATTCTTTCTGATGCTACTAGTACTAGCCCTCTGCTCTTCCCCAGTACCATTTGGACACCTTCTGACCTCAGAGGCTCATTTTCCAGGGTCATATCTTTTTGCCTTTTGGTACTGTCCATGGGTTTTTCATGGCATTACTGGAGTGGGTTGCCATTTCCTTCTCCAGTGGATCACATTTTGTCAGAACTCTCTGCTATGACCTGTCCATGTTGGGTGGCCCTGCACGGCATAGCTCATAGCTTCATTGAGTTATGCAAGCCCCTTCACCACGACAAGGCAGTAATCAATAAAGGGAGGGGGGACTCCATTAATTCTTTACAAATATGTGGTGTGTGTGTGTGTGTGTGTGTGTGTGTATGTGTAGGGGTCAAAGTATTATGATGCTTCTGGGAGTGAATGTCAGGGAATCTGGGGTGATGGGCCATCTATAGTCAGATCTATATTTTTTCTTCTTAATAATAATAATAATAATAATAATAATAATAATAATAATAATAATAATAATAATAATAATAATAATTTTATTTGTATACCGCCCTTCTCCCAAAGGACTCAGGGCGGTGAACAGGGCAATACATGTTAAAAGACAAGAATACAAAAATTAAAAGAGATTAAACAAGATGCCCAAAAACTATAACAAGAAGTTAAAATACATAAAAAGCAATAAAACCCAAACCCATCACCCATCAGGCCAGGCCGGCTTGTTCAAACAGGTAGGTCTTTAGATCGCACCGGAAGGAGCGAAGGTCGGGTGCCATCGAGAGCTCAACCGGAAGATGGTTCCATAAATCCGGCGCACCCACAGAGAACGCCCTCCCCCTGGGGGCCACCAGTCGACATTCTTTGACCGGTGGCACCCTGAGGAGGCCCTCTCTGTGGGAGCGCACTGGGCGGAGGGAAGTTGATGCCGGCCGCAGGTGCTCCCTGACGTATTCTGGACCCATGCCATGTAGGGCTTTGTAGGTCATTACCAGCACCTTGAATCTCACACGGAAGACAACTGGGAGCCAATGCAGCTCGCGGAACAAGGGTGTAACATGGGAGTATCGGGAAACTCCCAACACAACTCTTGCAGCTGCATTCTGTACCAGTTGGAGCCTCCGAGTGGTCCTCAAGGGCATCCCCATGTAGAGAGCGTTGCAGTAGTCCAAACGAGATGTCACAAGTGCATGAGTGACCATGTGCAAGGCCTCCCGGTCTAGATAGGGCCGCAACTGGCGCACCAGGCAAACCTGGGTGAATGCCCCCCTAGTCACATTTGCTATATGGTCTTCTAAAGAAAGCTGGGAATCTAGGAGGACTCCCAAGTTGTGAGCCCTATCTACGGGGGGTAATAACTCACCCCCCATAGAAAGAGATGGAGTATTCTGAATATCCCGAAATGCCGGTACGCACAGCCACTCAGTCTTGTCAGGGTTGAGTCGAAGCCTGTTCCTCCCCATCCAGACCCGAACCGCCTCCAGGCAACGGGACATCACGTCGAGGGCATCACTGGGGTGGTTTGGGGTCGAAATGAAAAGCTGGGTATCATCAGCATACTGATGATACCCAACTCCAAAACCACGAATGATCTCACCCAGCGGCTTCATATAAATGTTGAACAGGAGAGACAAGAGGACCGACCCCTGAGGAACTCCACAAACAAGAGGCCTCGAGGTCGACCTCTGTCCCCCTGCCAACACCGACTGCGAACGTCCCAGGAGGTAGGAGGAGAACCACTGAAGAACCGTGCCTCCCACTCCCAATCCCCTGAGACACTGCAGCAGGATACCATGGTCGATGGTATCGAAAGCCACTGAGAGGTCTAATAGGACTAGGACAGAGGAATATCCCCTGTCCCGAGCCCTCCAGAGATCATTCACCAGAGCGACCAATGCCGTCTCCGTGGTGTACCCGGGCCTGAAGCCTGATTGGTACGGGTCTAGATAATCCGCTTCATCCAGAACCAGAGGGAACTGGTGCGCCACCACGCTCTCAACAACCTTCACAAGACAGCGAAGGTTGGAGACCGGACGAAAGTTATTTAACACAGCTGGGTCCAAGGCAGGCTTCTTGAGGAGAGTTCTCACCACTGCCTCCTTCAAGATGGCGGGGAAACTACCCTCACTCAAAGATGCAGATATAGCCGCCTGGAACCAGTCTCGTGTCCCCTCCCGGGCCGCATAAACCAGCCAGGAAGGGCACGGGTCCAATATACACATGGTGGAGCTCAGCCTCCCCATAATCCTGTCCACTTCCTCTGGAGCCACAGGATCGAACTCCTCCCAGATAACATTGACAAGACCACCCTTGTCCTGATCGTCAGACTTTGCCCAGTCGGAGTCCAAACCGGTCCGAATCCGAGCGATTTTGTCCGACAGATGTTGACTGAACTCCTCGGCACGACCCTGTAAGGGTTCCTCCCTCACCTCCTGATTAAGGAGGGAGCAGGTCACCCTAAGCAGGGCGGCCGGGCGATTATCTGCGGATGCGATAAGGGTAGCGAAGTGATTAGACCTCGCCACCCTTATCACCGCGAGATAAGACCTAATATATGTTCTTAGTCGCAATCGGTCGGACTCAGATCGGCTGGATCTCCAACAGCTCTCTAGGCCCCGTCTCCGACGCTTCATCTCCGCAGAAAACCATGGAGCCCGCTGGGATCTGCACTGGGTCAGGGGCCGCAAGGGTACAACTGAGTCAAGTGCCTCCGTGGCCGTCCTTTCCCAGGCTTCCACTAAGGCATCTGCCGAGCTGTGAGCAGAGGAGGCAGGTGGGGACCCCAGCGCTGCCTGGAACCTCTCAGGGTCCATTAAGCGCCTGGGGAGGAACCATCTAGTTGGTTTAACACACCCACGGTGAGGAGCGGAAAAACGGAAGACCAGCCGCAGGAGATGATGACCAGTCCATGACAGAGGCATAATAATTGGAGAGCCCCCACCAAGATCATCTAACCACCGTCCAGATAGAAAAACTCAGAGGATCCTCCCAGGGATGGTAGATTGAAGTCACCCCAAACCATAAGTTTTGGGAACTCAATCACCAGCCCTGAGAGGGTATCGAGAAGCTCAGGCAGGGTTGCTGCTGCACAACTAGGTGAAAGGTACACCAGCAGCAAGCCCAACTGCGCCCTAGGACCACATCTCAGGAGGAGAGACTCACACCCAACTATCTGAAAAACGGTGGCCTCCTGCGGACACAAGGTCTCCCTCATAACTACCGCCACTCCCCCACCCCTACCCTGAGCCCGAGGCTGGTGCAGCACCCGGAAACCTGGTAGGCAAATATCAACCAGGGGGATACCACCCTCTGGGCCCAACCAAGTCTCCGTGATGTAAGCCAGGTCCGCATGCTCACCCTCAACCAGATCCTGGATGAGAGGAGCCTTGTTAACAACGGACCTGGCATTCAAGTACACCAGCCGGAGCTCAGGTGGCTGCACATCCCCGCTCCCGTAACCTTGGGCCGAACCCAGAGGGTCGGAGCGCCTCACCGCTTGTAAGTAGCGAAGATGCCCTCCTGGGTGTCGATACGGCCCTCTGTTCGTACACCTGCCACCATTCCCTAACGTCGTGGGATTAGGTAATTCCACAACCCGCTCCAGAGCTCCGGAGACAGCTAACCCCAGCTCCCCCCCTATGCGATCAATCCCGGACCTGGCCCTCCCCCTTAACCCCTTAATTTTTTTTGCTAAAAATCAGATCAGATCATATCTTCCTAACAATAAACCGCAGAACCCAATCCATACCTGACAAATCCATACCTGACCATCTCTCAGGGTCCCAACAATTCTGTCATCAAGAGGAAAGGTAAAAAAGAAGGCGGGATGCACCCAGGAGGGGTACCTGAGGGTGTATAAGTCCATGCCAGAATAACGTAAGCGTGCCATGACTGGCCATGTGAGTTCGGGAAGTGGCAGTCAGATGTTGAAAGATGATGTCATATCAGGAGGAGTATATGAGTCTAAAACCGCCAGTCCAGCACAACTCTCACTTGTGCTGGGTACCCCAGAAACAGTCAGCAGTCGATCTCTCACCCCGACCTTGAGGCTGATCTGGGAGGCAGATGGAAACCCCATCCAGGGAGAAAGAACATACCCTCACGGATCTCTCACATCCGGAGAGGTTGTAGAAAAAGAAACTGAGCCGCCCTCTCACAGCAACTCCACCCTGGGTCCTCCTGAGTCTATGGGGGACAAGAGAAACAGCATGCAAGAGTTCAACACCATATGGGTGATAGGCAAGCCCAGCCCAACTTGGAAGCCGTAACTCCAGGCCATGATTGAAAGCTGCCTCAGCTCTCTTAAGGCAGCAGATCTTAATCAACATAGGAGACCAACACCGTCCTGATCTTCTCCTCGGTGATCTCCAGTGGCTGCTTTAACCAGCGGGGGGTAGATAGCAGCAGGTAGCAGATAGGAGCAAGAGAGGAGTCGATAGAAATATCCCAGCTCCTCCAGCACCATTCACCCATGCCGTGGTTTCTCCAGTTAATCCAGCCATTCGGAGCTGTGGCTCTATCTGCCCCAAAACTGGGGCGTTTCAAGCCGTGACTCTTCTGGCAACATTCACTTAAGCTACAGTTCATCCGGTTCCTCCAGCCATTCCAAATATTCCAGGCTGGAGCATTCACTCCCTCCGCAGTTCCTTCAGCCATTACAAGCCGTTTCTGGTTAAGTTCAAACAAATACAAGCAATTCAAGCCGCAGCTCTTTCCGCCCTGAAAATCAGCTGATCAGGCGTTTCAAGCCGCAGCGTTTCAAAACGGCCACAATCTCCCGGCAAGACCTCCTCCGCAGTTCCTCCAGCCATTACAAGACAGTTCTGGTCAAATTCAGGCCGCTTCGGTCTAATTCAGACAGATGCAAGCAGGTTCAAGCCACGGCTCTTTCCGCCCGAAAATCAGCTGATCGGGCGTTTCAAAACGTGGCATTTCAAAATGGCCACGATCTCCCGGCCAGAGCTCCAGCTGCCTCTCACCGATATGGAGGGCACCGACGCCCCAAAAAACAGGGATGACAAGGCAGTCTGATCATCCAGCCCTAACATGGAGGCATTATGCACTCCAAGGGCGCCCCCAAGACCACCAAACCACACCAAACTCACGGAGCTCACGGAGCTCAGCTCGACATGTCTGCCATCTTAAAAACCCTTAAAGGGTTTTTGGCTCCTATGTTAGCCAGATTGTAAACTATGTGAGGCACAGCAGGTTAAAACTGATTTTGAACAAGGCAGAGAACCTGGGGCTGGAGAAAATGTGGTTCCTTGGAGTGGGCCCCAGCTGATTCGAGGTAACAACTTTTCCCTTATGTTGTGAACTAGAAGCTTCTGTCATCTTCAGAGGATAATGTCACTTCATCTGAAAAAACTAGGGAGAGGACTTTCTTAGGAGTTATGGGGACGTTGGAGAAGATATAGAAAGACTCAGATTCAAGTCCTCTCTAGTCATAGAAAGTCATTGGATAACTTTGCGCTAATCACTGTCTCTCAAGCTAATATACCTTATAGGGTGATTGTTGTTGTAGGAAAAACCCCGGAGGAAGAAGTGCCACTTCGAACTCCTGAATGAAAAAAATAATGACTGTTACCAAATCCTGATTCTCAGAAGCAATCATAAATGTTTAAAATCTCAGTTGGTAACTGCAATCAGTGATATGATGTTTAATAGTCTATCTTTCAAGTCAGCCAGTCAGGGAAATGTTATCTTAATTCTTATAAAATGTTGACATTAACTCAATATAGCTATGGGGGTCAAAGCTGAATTTTGAAAACATGTCAGATACACTTTTACAAAAAATATAAACTGCCTGATCATAATCCATTTACTGGAGTAGCTACTCTTAGAAGCGTTTTTGACATAAAAGCTGATGCATAAAACTCACTTTAGGGCAAAATTATATGCTTCAATCTCTTCACACATATACACACACACTTTTGTTTTTTGTTTAAATCTCACCAGCCTACAGAATGGAGGCAAAATGGTATCTGCATGGGGAAGGGGCCACAATAGTCTGCCACTCTACTGTTATTCCCTCCCCCTCACCTCCAATACCTCCAGAGTCCCAGAGTCCCAGTTGGCCTCTCAGAGGAAAAACTGCCAGAACATAGCTTTTGGCAGTAGCTGTCAAGATCTTTACTTTGGGGAAAAGACCTCTCTAATTGGCATGTGGCAGGAGTCCCTCAGTGTGGCTGACCAATGATAAAAAAAAGAAAGTCCATGGGGCAGGGAGGAGAAATGCCAGCAAATGCCTCCAAAAGCACCTCCACAAGTGTGGCAAACACAGCCAACGCCAGGCTTACAGATGCGGAAAAATGCTAATATACCAGTGACACTGATAAACTGTTTTCTGGGCTCAGTTAAAAGTTGCAGATCACTTGCATTTATATGCATTAATGCTTATACATGACTGTTCAAAAATTACAACAATGCTTGAAAAAGTGACTTATGACCAGTACTTGTTTTTACAACTATTGCAGGGTCCTTGTGGTGACATGATCACAATTCAGGGGCTTGGCAACCATTGCATGTTCACAATGTCTGCAGTGTCTTGTGGTCATATGAGGAACAACAAGGAAACTTGATGAGGAAGCCAAGAAAAAGTCACAAGTCATGGTCACATGATGTTAACAACTGCAACTGGGACTGCTGGAATTGCCATTGCTAAGTAGAGTAGTCACATTATCAATGCTTCCTTTAACAATGGAGCTGCTGGTCCCAATTTATTATTTATTTATTTAGCATATGGGATGTTAGTCAGGAGACTACAGTGTTAGTGCAAAGTAGTTGTTTGGCTGCTAATGATTGCCTCATACTCAGGCATCACATTGGGGAAGGTCTCGCATTGGCTGAATACATGATGGCTCAGCAGTTAAAGACAGTGAGCTTTTCAGCTGGAAAGCTGACAGCTCAGGTTTGAGACCCAAGCAATGTACAATGGGGTGGACTCTCGTGACTTGCCCCAGCTCCTGCCAATCTAGCAGTTTGAAAGCATGCAAATGCAAGCAGATAAACAGGTACCACTTTGTTGGGAAGATAACAGCATTCCGTGTGCTTTGGCATATAGTCATGCTGGCCACATGACTATGGAAGTGTCTTCGGACAATGCTGGCTCCCCCGGCTAAGAAATGGAGATGATCACTGCCCCCTAGAGTCAGACATGACTGGGAGGGGAAACCTTTACCTTTATACCTTGAAGAAAGAAGCAAAGGAAATGGAATACTTGGAGATGCTGAATTAATTAGACATAGACATTAAGGTAACTGATAAAGTGGCTGCTGATAGACAGTTTGGACTCAGTAAGCAAATCAGAATCTGGGACCTTTAGAAAAGAGGGATACTGTTCCTGTTGTGTCTGTAGATAGTTGCAAACATGTAAATAGCAGGTTGCAAAGAAGGTTCTTTGAAGCGGGAGATTCTGGTGCAACTATTGGTTAAAGTTGTAAAGAAGCGGGAAAATAGCGATTGATGATTGGTTACAGTTTAAACAGTTCTAGTATAAAAGCTTGAAACATTTGACAGTTGTCAGTTGACTTATGTGTATTGAATAAACTCTTTTCATTGTGAACCACTCTGAGTCATTGTCTACCTGAACCAAACAACTGGCGACAAAGGTGGGATAGACGGCAGACCAGAGTAGGTTCGGCGGAACAGCTGCGCATAGGCGGCAAATTTGAAAAGAAGTCACAGTCAACCACAAGCGGCCGCGGCGGAATCAACAATCCTCCGAATGGCGCAAATCGGGTCCTTGAAAGAATTCGACCCAAGCTTCCCAGAGGACTGGGAAGAATATGTAGGACAGGTCGAAGGGTTCCTGCTTGTTAACGGGATAACGGATGACCGAAAAAAGGCGGCAGCTTTACTGACCATATGCGGCACACCAGTATATCGGATCGCTGTAGGACTTTGTCAACCACAGCCGGTCTCAAGCGTTCCGTATGCCGATCTGTTAGCCAAACTAAAAGTGCATTTCACGCCAAGGAGATCCGAACTCTTTTGGTGTCGTATTTTCGAAAAAAGAAATCAGAGACCGGGCGAATCGATCCAAAAATTCGTTGCTGCAGTCAGAGAAGCCGCAGTACGATGCAAGTATGACAACTTGGAAATCAGAATCCGGGACTGAGTGGTACTTGGCTTGCAAGATGAGCATCTACAAAATAGAATTATCGCCAAGCCCACCGGCGATTTGCAAGAAGTACTGGACGAACTATTAACTTATGAATCCACCGGGTATCGCGACCCCCCCCGTAATAGCATGGCTGCGTCTGCCGAAATTAATCAAGAAGGCCTTGTGGACTGCGGGGAGGTGGACCAGCAATGGGAAGCTGACATCGCCGAAGTCACCAGACGGTTTGGAAAAATGGCGGCAAAACCATCCCGAAGCGACGGGCCTGAACTGAACCGCCGATTCCAAACCTCAACACCGCAACGACAAGCAACCGCGACCCAACGACAATGGAGAGACACCGCAACGAGACCGCGCGACAACGACAACCGATGTGGCAGCTGCGGGGGCAATCATCCCCGTGCAACTTGCAGATTTCGTATCGCCAGATGCAGATTGTGCGGGAAGACCGGCCACATTCAAGCCATTTGCAGGGGTCGTGCACGCGACAATCGTCTACATGAAGTCGACGTTTGGCCCGAAGGTAAGGTAACCCCTTACTATAGTGGCAAAGAGACCCGTAGACCGCGGGCTAAATTTCCAAACCGTGGGGAGGTGGCGCGAGTCAATCATAGTAGGAAGGGAAAAATTAATAATTTTCCGGAAGGAAAATTAAAAATTATAGTCCAATTGCAAGGGGTTCCTTGCAAAATGGAAATAGATTCTGGGGCCTCAGTGTCCATAATATCTAGTGAAACTTTTAAAAAGATTGAACAAATAAGTGGCAGAAAAATTCCACTTAGTTCAACCAAAATCCAATTGACCGACTTCCAAAAAACCCCAATAAAAATTAAAGGGAAAATTACCCTTAGTGTTAAATATAAGGGGTTTAAGGGAGCTTTAGATTTAATAGTTACTGAAGGCCATAGGACTAGTTTAATAGGCCTTAACTGGTTTCCTGACCTGGGCATTTGGATAGGGGGAATAAACACAGTTATTAAAAATAAGACCCTCGAATCAGTCTGCGATGAATTCGCAGATGTATTCGATGGGTCTTTAGGTAAATATAAAGGGCCCCCAATTAATTTTAATTTAGATCCGTCGGTTAAACCCATCCGGCTTAAGGCCCGAAGGGTGCCTTTCGCCCTTAAGCAAAAAATCAAGGCCGAGCTTGATAAGCTTGTAGGCCAAGGCGTCCTAGAACCAGTCGAGGGTGGTTTGTGGGAAACACCGATCGTCACACCCCTTAAACCCAATGGGGATGTGAGGATCTGCGCTGACTACAAAGCCACCCTGAACCTGGGAATGAAAAAACACGCTTACCCGGTCCCGACGGTGAAGCAGGTCCTCGCCACGATACAGGACGGCGCCATATTTGCCAAGTTAGACTTGGCGCAGGCGTACTTGCAATTAACTGTTTCTGAAGAGGCTGCTGAAGCTCAAACTATAGTTACCCACAAGGGGGCGTTCCGAGTCCACAGACTGCAATTTGGTATTGCAGCAGCTCCAGGCATCTTCCAAGAGGTGATGGAGAGGACCTTAAAGGGCATACCTGGTGTATGCCCTTATTTTGATGATGTTCTGATAGCTGGAAGAAATGAAGAAATATTAGCAGAGCGTCTGGAACAGGTATTGGAAAGGTTTAGGAGGGCTGGACTTAAATTAAAAAAGGAAAAATGTTGTATTGGGGTTAAGTCCACTGAATTTCTAGGATTTAGGATAGACAAAAATGGAATTCATCCTACCCCTGATAAAATCAAGGCAATTAAATTGGCACCAGAACCAAAAAACAAGGCTGAATTACAAGCCTTCCTTGGATTAGTTAATTTTTACCACACATTCGTGCCACACAAAGCTGCCATAGCAGAACCTCTTCATAGACTTTTAGATAAAAAAACCCCGTGGCAGTGGCTTGACAAACATAGAGTTAGTTTCCAAACATTAAAAAATATTCTTTCTAGCCAATCAACAGTAACCCATTTTATTGAGAATAAACCAATTTATTTAGCTTGCGATGCTTCACCTTATGGTGTGGGGGCTGTTATCAGCCACTTGGACAGTCATGGTGTTCAAAAGCCAATCGCATATTATTCCAGGATGCTTACTAAAGCAGAGCGGAATTATGCACAGATTGATAGGGAAGCATTAGCAATCGTGGCAGGAGTAAAAAAGTTCCATGATTACCTTTATGGTAGGAACTTTACCATACTCACTGACCATAAACCATTATTGGGACTGTTTACCACTGATAAACAGACACCCCAAATAATGTCGCCCAGAATGCTGAGGTGGTCAATTTTCCTCTCAGCATATTCATTTTCCCTTCAACACAGACCAGGCAAGGAAATGGGACATGCAGACGCCCTTAGCAGACTGCCATTAAACAACACTGAGGAAGACCCTGCTCCTGTGGGACAAATAATGTCTTTACAGGACATTCCTGAATGCCCCTTAACTGCTAAAGATATAGCTGAGGCAACCAATAAAGACCATATCCTAAAAAGAATTATGGCCTGGGTCCTTAGTGGGTGGCCAAGTACTAACCCGGATGCCAAGTACATTCCATATTTTAGAAGAAAGGATGAACTATCATCCCATTTGGGATGTGTTCTGTGGGGAAACCGTGTTGTCATTCCTGAAATCCACAGATCTACAATTTTATTAGAACTACATGAGGGTCACCCTGGAATAGTACGTATGAAGGCATTGGCTAGAAGTCACTTATGGTGGCCAGGACTTGACAAGGACATTGAAGAATGTGTTTCTAATTGTTATTTGTGTCAGCGTTCTAGACCTGAGCTGCAACACACACGTACTCATAAGTGGGAGTTGGCCAGGAATCCTTGGTCTAGGATTCATATTGATTTTGATGGACCTTTCCAAGGGTTAACCTTTCTAGTAGTAGTGGACAGTTTCTCTAGATGGCTAGAGGTAGTACCCGTCAGTTCAATGACTTCAGGTAAAACAATACAAGTCTTAAGGGGCCTCTTTGCCACTCATGGGTTACCTGATGTAATTGTATCAGATAATGGGCCCCAATTCACCTCTGTTGAATTCCAGGATTTCCTCAGGGCCAACTTGATTAGACACACGACATCAGCACCCTTCCACCCGTCCACCAACGGCTTGGCTGAACGCAACGTGAGAACCACCAAGGACGCATTAAAGAGAATCATCCGTGGCGATTGGCACCAAAGACTGGCAGAATTCTTGCTGACCCAACATACGACCCCTTGCACGGCTACCGGAAAAAGCCCAGCAGAAATGAGGTGGGGGAAAAGATTAACCACCAAACTGGACAGGTTACATCCTGACAGACTACCATCAAGTGCTGAACCGGACATTCCAAACAGATCATTCAAAATTGGGGACCTAGTCTGGGCCAGGAATTATGCACAAGGGGACAAATGGGTCCCAGGGGTGGTCACTGAGATAATGGGACCTTTGTCTTACACTATTGAGGGGGAAGGGAATAGGGTTAGCAAAAGACATATAGATCAGCTAAGGAAGAGAACTATTGGTAGCATGCCAGTTGATGGGGATCAAAGTATACACGGGGGGAACATTGCATCATGGCTTATTGATAACAACCTGCCAGTTAGTGGGGAAGCAGAAATTCAAACCAGTCCGTCCACAGCTAACCAACAACAACACAGTCAAATTGACTGGGAGCTGCCCCCTTTGAGCAGGCCCGCATTAGCTGAACATCAACATCAAACACAACAACAATCACAACTTGTTAGCAGAGAAGCATCTGAGCCAATTATTCAAGAGTCCAGATCCACCAGTGTAAGCCAGCCAAGCAGACAATCTGATAGCGATGACTTAGGTATCCAAAGCAATAGATATCCATCAAGGGTCCATAGGCCACCCAAATACTTAAGAGACTATGTCAATAAATAACAACAACTGGGGGGTAAGGGGTGTTGTGTCTGTAGATAGTTGCAAACATGTAAATAGCAGGTTGCAAAGAAGGTTCTTTGAAGTGGGAGATTCTGGTGCAACTATTGGTTAAAGTTGTAAAGAAGCGGGAAAATAGCGATTGATGATTGGTTACAGTTTAAACAGTTCTAGTATAAAAGCTTGAAACATTTGACAGTTGTCAGTTGACTTATGTGTATTGAATAAACTCTTTTCATTGTGAACCACTCTGAGTCATTGTCTACCTGAACCAAACAGTTCCAAAGACCATGGAGGAGAAAAATAAAATCTTAGAGGAGTCAGGAACTATGTAAAAGCAGTGGAGTTGTGGGTGTATCATCCATCCCAAATACATCCACACCCATACCTGGAGTGGGGGAAGAAGAAGAGCAGGCTTGAAATGTGAAGAGTACAAGTAGACAGGGTTGAGGTGAGCCAGATGGGGGAAAGTTCAACCTAGGAGGAGGATTAAATATCCACAAAGAGAGGGGAGACAATGACTTTTGAAGAAACAGATGCAATCACAGAGAAGAAGGGGTCAACATATTCTTCAAAATACCTGAGGGCAGGACAAGAAGCAATGGGTGGAAGCTCATTAAAGAGAGATCCAAATTGGAAGTAAGGGGAAATTTCCTGACAGTGGGAACAATTAATCAATGGAACAGCTTGCCTCCCAAAGTTGTGGGTGGCCAATCGCTGGAGGTTTTCAAGAAAAGATTGAACCGCCAATTGTTCAGGATGGAATAAGGTCTCCTGCCTTGGGCAGGAGATTGGACTAGAAGACTTCCAATTCCTTCCCAGCCTTATGATTCTATGATTTTAAAAACTGAATAGACTGTTGGTCTTAGAAACACCTGCACTATACCCAAGCTCACATTTGCATTCAGAGTTACAGTGTGGTTCAGGTACCATACAGATATTCATTTAGTTGCTTAGGTTATGAACTGAACCGGCACAATAGCAAATGGTGACAGTTCATAACTGAGTCCACTGTTGTCAGTCATGAGGATAGCAATCACCTATGGAATCTGATGACATCAGGGAGGCAGTTTGAAAAGAAGGCAGGAATGTTGGCTTTTAATTTGGCTTCAAGCTGAGCTTCTTCTCATGTCATTGGGCTTTCTTAGGATAGGAAACCAAAGATTCTTTTAAAAGGTAAGCTTTCCTTCCTTTTTGATTTCACAGCCAGTTAAAGAAATGACTTTGGGAATTCCAAAAGCTAAATATTTTCATCTGAACATTTTTGTGAGCTCTCCAAAAACTCAAAGACGCAAAACAACAGCTCCATTAACTCTGCTTCAGATCTGAAATAGAACCGCTGAGAAAGTTGGGAACTGAAAAAGTCAGTAGCTTGTGTCTCCCTGTTCTGTTATAACAGTGACAATGTTATGATATGTTTAAATGAACAGGACAGAAACATTATAAGATGTATTGTCAGCTCATCAACACAATGGCTCAAGCCACCATCAGCCTGGGCACCAGGTCGTTTGTGAATTTATTAGATTTATACCCTGGCTTTCATTTAGGTCCTCCAAGTGTTGTAAACGGAGCTGCAGTTTAAAAGAGGGCTCTGCAAAATGCTCTGTAAATGGAGAGAATGGGATCAGAACAGTGAATGCTCCCTTCAGCAATAGCTCCCCACTCTGCATCAAATGTGGCTTTAGATCGTGGGGGAATTGCTTTGGAAAGATCTGCTGAAAAATAGTGAAGATGAAGATCTGAGGCTCTTGCATTTAGACATGTGAACAACCACAAACTGTGCAGGGGCTATTGCTGGGGGCATTGTTTCCACTGAAATGTTTTTACTGCAATTTAATATGTAGCGCAACTTGTTACTTGAACAGTTATCTTGAACTAAAAAAAATCATTAAAATAACAGGCCTTAAAATGAACTAGAGAGCATATTTAAAGATCAGAAGCAAAATTGTAATTACTCTTCTCAAATTAAGCAATGTTTTAAATGAAAATAAAAGGTTTTCCTGGTCAATTGAGAGAAGGATGCTCTGTTCTTTTAAATTATGCAGAGCTTTCTGCAGAGAATACCTCTGCTACATGGCTGAAAACTGAGGTAAACTGCAACTGTTTTAGCCACCCTTTTCCAATCTTTTTCAAGGTTAGGAGAAAACACCAGGGTGCAGATGGGAAGCATTGTTTCATATTCCTGACCTCACTCTGATTTTAGGAAGAATGCTATTACAGGAAAAGAGGGAAAAGGAAACAAACTTCATTTCAGAAAGAAATAAAGATATTTTTAACTTGTTTTTTTTATTTTGTTTAGGGCAAGTTGTGTTAGCAAAAAGGCAAATACATACAAAGTTATATGGGCTAACATATCCCATTCCACAAATCTGAAATAACAACAGCAGCAAAAATTTTGAAAATTTTCATGGCATCTATAAGCTCTAAGCTTTTTTCTTCACTACTTTTCCAGATATTCTGCATAATTATTACAGTGGCTGCTGAGGGTGCTTATATATGTCAAATGTAAAATGACCTGCTTTCCATAAGATGTATAATACACATTCATGGCACTTTTTTGTTTTCTTTCCCTCATGGACAATAATTGGATATGAATAAGCAATGAGACAGAACTGTTTAAAGAAGTGAAAAATTCAATATTTTCAGACTTGCAAATATAAATTTCAAGCAAGTTTTCTATCTCTATTTAGACTTAAGTAAATTGAATTTACATACAAAAATCACATTATTACTAGGAAAAAATTAGCTATTAATTATACAGCAATTTTTTACTGTATAATCTGTACTATTTTTACCATATATGAAATAAAGGAAGGGAAATGTTATTCTAATACAAGGTGATTTATAAGGTCCCTTCCTTTATAAAAACTAATTTTATGCCGTCATACCTTGGGACCAATGAAAAAGTAATTGCAAAGGGACAACTCTAAAATGCAAGCTCAAATGAAGTATCCTCATCATTTTGAAAAAACATATACAATCCATCACAATTTGTTTCTAAATAGTACTGTAACACTGGAGCATTATTGTGGAGTATTTTGTAGTCTTCTGAAAATAACAGTATAATTGGGCTGACCCTAAAGCCACCTAGGTCCAGTCACCTCTGTTTCAATAGGAGCTACTGTCATTGTGTGCTAAAACACCATCAGAATAGAGCTGGAAGAGACCTTGGAGGTCTTCTAGTCCAGCCCTCTGCTCAAGCAGGAGATGCTATACCATTTCAGACCAATGAATGTCCAGTCTCCTCTTAAATCTTGAGTGATGAAGCACCCACAACTTCTGGAGGCAACCTGTTCCACATGTATTCTTCAAACTTCCTTTGCTTCTAGAAAAACCTCTGTGCTTCGCACACTGATATATTTGGTATCTAGATTTATGTATTTATTCTTTCACTTTAATGTCTGCCTTTCTACTAAACTATTATTGAAATACTTCCTTGCTACTGCATTGGTAATACTTTAAGTACTTCTTCCTTGGTGGTGGTAATGCCTGTATTGTTGTCAGGTTAGTAGGATAGACTGAAAATGTCTATAGGGATGAAATAATTTTGTCTGAACTCAGTTTTTGTGACTAATCTCCATTCTCACAGTATATTGAATAACTGAAAAATACCATGTTAGTTCACTAGAGGACCATACTTTGCATCAGAACCTGATGAGGTGTATGAAAAGAGATGGTTTATATTACAGTAAGCACATGTTTCTGTCTACCTAAATAATTAGATAAATGAATTTTCACAGTGTTTTCTCTTGTTAACAGCTGTTTAACGTTTAAAGCAACGACATTTGTGTTTTTCTTTGGAGATCAAATTCTATAGCTTGTTGCCTGACAAGTTACAATATATCACACTATTCCTTGGTAACCAGCTGTACGAACTTCATTGATGATCCTACAATGGAAAAGAAGCTGAATAACAAGCCTCACTGGAAGATTCTTTCATGCTGAGTTATAACAGGACTATCTTCTTTAAGTTAGGCATCAAATTATTTGCACAGATATGCCTAATTAAGAATAGTGGTTCTGTCAGTTTCATTTCTCTGTACAAATACTTCTTTCAGGTTATGAAACTTCAGCTTCTGAATCCAGCAGAAATTTTCATACTTGTTTTCTTGTCCCTGAAGTATGTCTGAATATGTACTTTATATGTGTGCAACTTTGTGAAAGCAATTACAGAGTTGTTTCTCAGATATGCTGTATTTTTTCGCAGATAGGTTTAGTTCTGAGCAATATTGTAACACTGGGAAGGTGGAGGTTATTGCATGCATTCTGGTTTCATTATTATGCCTTAGGGATTCAAAGCTGTAATGTACAATATACTGATCCAAAAACCTGGGTGCATCAGATTCCTCACTGATCGCTATCAACAGCAGTAACAGAACAAGCAAGTTGACTTTGAGAGTGGAACTTGTAACCAAATAAGTTGTATGCAGACTAAAGAATGACAACTAAAAAATACAGCTGGCTCCAAAATCATATTTAGGTGAGTGGATCCTCTTCAAGTTGCAATGGAGGACTGCAGGGAGTGGCACAAAGTTGAATATCAGACTTTGGACCTTTCGATATATGTTGAGATGGAGGGTAGGCTAATTAGATATGCAGATAACGCAGAATGGGGTGGCATATGTAACACCCAAGGAGAAAGAAATAGAATTCCCAAACAATGACAATAAGTTAAGAGACATGGGATGAAATAACAGAATGAAGTGAATAGAGAACAATGTAAAAGTGCTTAAATTGTAAACAAAAATCAGACAAGCAGGTATGGGGTGAAACATATATTGCGTTGTAATATGTAGTACTTTTTAGAAAGTTCTTGGAATGAGTTGACTGCAAACTACATTTGAAGTAGTAATGCAATATATCTGCAAAAAAGAGCAATTTCTAATTGGATCAACAGTTTTACAGTATTTATCTGTTTATTATTTAGATTTATACAGCTACCCATTCAAGATACAATTATTTCTAAATAAACATTGATCATACATCACTATATTATGCCCAGTTCTAGGCATCACATTCATAAGCGTATGACAACACTTGCACAGTAACGTCATGACACAAACCCTGCTCTTTTGTATTTGTGCCCCAACATTGGTACAAGGACATAAATCCTGTTGTTTGCATCCTTATCCCATGCAGATGCTTATGACCTCGCTTTAAGAAAGAAAAATTGAAATGGGATCCTAAAAGAACAATGAAGATGATCAAGGGACAATGAATAGAGATTGAAGAACAGGGCATCTCTAGTCTGAATGCTGAAATGCTGAACAGGGATGTCACATGGGAAAAAAACAACCCTCTATCACACCAGAAAGTAAGACACAATATAATTTAAGTTACAGGAAAACAAGTCCCAGCTGAACCTTACAATTATTTTTTAACAGTAAGAACACTTCAAAAGGAATTAGTTATCTAGGGAGATGATGAGCATTTCTCCCTTGGATGAGTCTCTCTCCTAGACCATTCTTCATTGAAAAATGGTGAATACAGCAAAGATACCTATTTGAAATAATGGGACATGAGCTCAGTCATGAACAGCATGTCCTGGAAGAGAGTGCTGAGCTCAGCACTGGGACATGCCCTCACCAGCCTTAAATGGTGAGGTGAAAATCTGTCAATGAACCACCACAGGTAGTCCTAATTTCCTCTGTTTTACAGCATCCAGAGTCTACTCTGAATGTGTCACTAATGCATAAAAGACATGTAAACTACAACTTAAAATACCTTAGGCTTAATATATATTTTAAAACACGTAAAGGACTCTCTTTCCCATTCACCTACTTGCTGCCAATACACAGACAATCCCATCAAAACCTTTAAAAAAATATCTCAGAACCTTCATTAACCAAATCATAGTGCTCCTCCCCCTACTAATTATATGCATCTTTGGCTACAAAAAGATCTAAACTAGTGAAAGATGAAAACCAAAACTAACTCATTTGGGCAATTTTTAAAAAAGACTTAAATAAAAGAGCAAAAATGCCTGTTCTAAGCAGTCAAAATAAGATCCCTTAATTTTGGCACATTGTATTTGGACAGGTCAATGAAAATTCATACCAGCTGTTCAGTAAGATCCTTATGGAGTCCATTTTGGGAACTTCTCAAATGCTAAATACCAGCTCTTCAGTAAGATACTTATGGAGTCCATTTTGGAAACTTCTCAAATGCCAAATAGAGGAACTTGTGGAGGTTCAGCCAGGTGAAAAAGCCCTCCCTGATTTGCCACTTGTTTCAGGATTCAAAGTTCATAACCTGAAGTGAGCAAGGGCCCTGCTCCCATTCTGCCTGAAATGTTGAAATCTCTTGTGAGCTGGTGGGTCTCTCTTAGTCTCTCTTTAATGTAGCCCAGTAAAACTGGGCTATAGCTGTAATCATCTCAATCGTTATTTAAAGAAGGAAGGGTAGCCCTGCTAATTATCTAAGCCATGAACATAGAGGCTTCAGATCTGGTCATTCAATATTTTAATTCTACATAACCTGATTATAAAACAAAATATTAAATCTGAATCCTCCCTATATGTGGCAGTTATTAATTTTAAGTAAGCATCTGACTCTGAAACCTTATTGGCTTTTTTTGGCAGCTGCAGCACATTGCTGGCTCATACTTAAGTAATGGTGCACTAGGACACCTAGATCTCTCTCACAGTTATTACTGTTGAGCCAGATACCATCTATTCTGTACTCTTTTATTTTGGTTTTCTTGTGTAAGTACAGGGCCTTACTTTTATCACCACTCAACTGCATCTTGTGAGATAAGTGTTCGAGTTTGTCAAGATCCTTCTGGATCTTGAGACTTTCTTCCAAAGTGTTAGTGATTCCCCCCAGTTTGTGGTCAACAGCAAATCTGATTATTTCCCCTTCTATCAACTCATCTAGATCATTAATGAGGATGTTGAAGATTACTGGGCCCTAGACAGAACCTTGAGGTACCCACTGCATACTTCCAACCAATTCCATCCAATTTCAAATCCATCTGGTGGTGGTACTATGTATTCCACCTTGTATTCCATCTTAGCAAGTAGTGTGCTGTTGTCTACTTTGTCAAATGCCTTACTGAAGTCTATATTATGTCCACAGCTCTTCACTGGTCCACTAATTCACTTTATCAAAAGCTTTATCAAAAGAGATTTCTTTGGCACGATCTGTTTTTAACAAACCTGTTATGTATGCAGGCACCTGCATAGCAACAGCCACCAGGGGGCGTTGGCCTGAACGGTTTTGGTGGGAAACCCAGTTTCAGCGGGAAACCTAGGGCCAACCCCATTGGCTGTCCGCTTACCTGGCTAGGTATTTAAGGAGGCCAGGTAACCCTCATTCCTCAGTACGCTACCCCCCCAATAAAGAGCTGAAACGTACTCCGGCTGGCGTCTCTTCCTTGCGTCAGACCCACTACATTGCAAAACCCATCCTGGCCTCTAGTAATCAGCCTGTTCATTTTTTGTTCATTTCTAGGTGCTTGATAATCAATCCTCTGCTTGATTATCTTTGATTTTTGGTTTAAATGTTAGTCCTCATCAGTGCTTTTTTTGTAAAAGAAAAAGGTGCCGGAACTCACACATGTCGTACAACCCGCCTTGCCTACCCTACAAGGTTCCATCCAAAAAAGGTGCCGGAACTCTGTTCTGAGCATTCTATGAGAAAAAAAGCCCTGGTCCTCATAGTTTGGGAAAATTTTCATCATAAAGCTTTCCTGTAGAAGTTCTATACCTATTTGCATTCTTCCAGGCCAAGAAAATAATTACAGAAAGGATTTTAGATATTGAATGCCAGAAAGAAATTGATCTCAGAGTACATCTGAGAATGAATAGAGCATTCTGGGTGGTGATTGGCTAGTTATATTCCATCACATCACTATTCCAACAAATTTTTTCTTTAGCCTTAAAAATTTTATTGGGAAGTATTTTGGAGTTCCTGCATGTCTTCAAATCTGTCCCAGCACTGTTGAATCCATTCTTCACATATTGCTACACTATTTCTTTTATAATGGTAGATGAAAACACTTTACCTTCCCTTTGTTTTATTATGTTGTAATTTGTATTATTACATAGTTTTGCACAAGAGCAATCAAATGTCTGCAAACAGGTGATGAAATATCTACTCAATGATATGCTCCTATGGATCTCTATAAGCCTTATTTTTAAGTGTCATTTCTCCCCCCCCCTTTGGAATTTTTTTGGGAGAGAAAGTTAACTGGTTGTTTTGTTTTTGATCATTGATAAAAAAAAAACCTAAATTGATTTATTGAGAACAATATTACTTATTTATGTTCTTTCAGTCTAATTTAATTTCTGCTTATAAAATCTTTGAAAACATTTCTTCACAATTCATTTCCTTAGCCTGCCCTACATGAAAGACTGCCTTTCCTTTCTCTAAGACCTCAGTGGATGCTTTGTTAGGTAACAGGTTGCATTTTTACTTTACTTCCATTTGAAGCAGTTTATCTGAAGGAGAGCATTTTCACTTTTTCAATGGCTGGTTCTTTATGGGACTAATAAGAGACAATGAAGAATGAGCTAGTGCAGGCAACAGAGAGTCAAAGAGATTTGTTTTCAGAAGAGAGTATGGGAAGTAAAAGGGGGGGACAGAAAAGACCCTCATGATGAAAAGGAGCCAGATAGAGGTCAGGCAAATTAGGACTGAATCTTTTTTTTAAAAAAATCCCCATTCCCCACCCCTACCGCTTCCTAAAATCTGTTATGCTTTTATGAAGAGCAATGACCCTTGAAGGATCTGTTTGATAGATTGGATAGCTCTAAATGTCAGTGCAGGTGTGCATTTTTCATAGATTGTACGGATAGTCCGACTAGTGCAAGGCCAGAATGGTTTGCATGACTGTTTCATTACTTCTTTTGCACTTGTTCATAGACATTCTGCTGGCTGTCAAGGAAGGAATAATGAAAATGAAGCCAAGCAAAGATGTACAACCTCAATCCATCAGGGATACTTATCTGCTGATAGGATGGTCAGCAAAGCTTAGCTGCTTCCATAAGCCCAAGACAGAATTCTTCCCAAATCTGTTGTTCATCTGCCACAGCCACTTCCCACAAGGCTGCTTGTCTCTCATCCTTTGTAATGAAGCAATGATTTATTAACTAAGCAATAGAGAAAAATATTATACATTGCCTTGGAATTCATGAATATGTAATGCTAGTTCAGGCACAATAATGCATCATCACTTCTCCTCCTTTTCTTTTCTTGTACACACAGTGATGTTCATTTCCATATATGTGTTTTCACTTAATGATGTCCCCTTTCATTCTCTCTCTCTGGAATTCCTAACTATCTTGAGATCAGAATGTTTTTGAATCAAAAGATCTTCTCTTTAGAACTCTTTATCATTCTATATAATATATATTTCATTTTCTTTGTCTAAATAAACAGTTTATCAGGCCAGACCAGAAGAATAAGTTTGCATATGATTCATAAGGTAAAGGTAAAGGTTTCCCCGTACATGTGTGCTAGTCGTTTCCGACTCTAGGGGCCAGTGCTCATCTCCGTTTCAAAGCCGAAGAGCCAGCGCTTGTCCGAGGACGTCTCTGTGGTCATGTGGCCGGCATGACTAGACGCCAAAGGCGCATGGAATGCTGTTACCTTCCCACTGTAGTGGTCCCTATTTTTCTACTTGCATTTTTACGTGCTTTCGAACTGCTAGGTTGGCAGAAGCTGGGACGAGTAACAGGCGCTCACTCTGTTACGCGGCACTCGGGATTCGACCTGCCAAACTGCCGACCTTCTGATCGACAAGCTCAGCATCCAAACAAAAACAAACAGTATTAAATTAACATTAAGTTAACTTATGTAACCCTCAGTAGGACTACTACATCTGGAGTATAAAAATCCACACAATCACTAGATGGCAGCAAGGAGTCCAGGCTTTCTTTACTATCTGTCTTTGCTCCAGCCTGGTGGTCACCCAGTTTTTGCAACCCATATCTGGTAGCCTGTAATCATCTCAACAATGATGTCCATACTTCCATATGAATAGGTTAAAAATACAAAAATGGCTCTCTGTTATTATAGCTTTACGTAATTAAATTCTATATAATCATGAAATATTGCCTTTAACATTGAAAGTTGGTAAAGCTAAGGCTGGCTTCAAGCTTGAGGTCATTTTTTTCTATGGGCACCTTTTCCTGTTAATGACCCTTGGCTGTACCACAATTCACTTGCATACCCCAAGCTTTCCAGAGTGAAATTACATCAAGGACACTACTAAAATTAAAGTCAAATTAAATCTAGCTGCCAAGTGCTACTTAGAGCTTCACAACAAATCCCATTCCCAGTGGAATAAAGCATGCCAGTCTGCAAAAGGAAGGAGTGTGATCAACAAACACTATCTGACCTTTCTGGATCTCACTACAAATGCCCAGAGCTCACTGGCCCTGCAGATGGGAAATGGTGCACGTGTGTGTGCGTGCAGGAGTCCCATCACATCAGGAATACAAAGTTTTTTCAACAATTGCTTGATAATGAATATGACATCATTGTTGAAGACCTGCACAATTTCACATCTCCCATGATAGCTTGTGACATGCAATTTGCTTTATATGTGTTTGGTCACTAGGCTGCTTAAACTATCAGGCCCCCTTTAGCAGGCTTGACACTGGCTGAAACATCCCAGCACTTGATGTGGCATTGCTGGTTAGAATTTTTTATGGCATGCTAAATTGTAGCCACAAAGCACATTTGACTGCCTTCTGACAAACCTGGGGTACAGCTGTGACTTCAATCCTCTGGCATTTAAATTCAATGTCTCTTTCTTCTGCCTTTCCCCCTGCTTGTTTTTCTGCTGCTTAATGCAAGGTGGCAGCTGATTACTGCCACATTCAGCATTCCTGTAGTGGGAATTCTAGGGCTCACATAGATAATAAACTCTACAGGTACAAATTCATGGCTACAAGATTTGAGCTACATAAACCCAGACAGCTATTAAACAGTGGCAAAGAATGTATTTGTGGGATTATCTTCTCCCAAACATTCTAACAGGGAGGGTCCAGCTCTGAGTCCTTTTGTTGAAACAATCTCACCTTGATGGACCCAGGAGTCACGCCTTCTTGTAGGTGGCTCCTGCCCTCCCTAACATGTGGTTGGCCCAAAGTATGGAGGCCTTTAGAAAGGTAGTTAAGGCATGACTTAGTCCAGGGACTTGAGCCGGAATGAATACAGTTCTCAGTTGGTTGAGATATATAGTATCTGTTAATTCGGATCAGCTATAGAAATGTGATAAATAAATAAGCTTATTTCAATATTTTAGAGATAAAGTTAGTAATTTTATAAAATATTAATATGAACAGGTATCACTTTTGTTTGTAGATTCAGACTGCAGATTGTACTGAATATTGGCCTTACGTCATTTCAGCTATGGATTTTTACATGGGTAAAACTGAATAAGCTATCTTATACCTTTGATGAAAGAACTGGCTGAAATGCACTGAGCTTCTGTTCAATAAATTATTTCCTCCTGATGGTTGCCATCACCTTGTCTTTTTAATTTTCCGTCTTTAGGGCCTGTCCTCTCTTTCCTTCAGTTTGCAGTGCAGCAAGTTTTGTGTGAACCATGCAGGCTACCACTGCTGAAGGGTGTCTGCATCTCTGTGGACAACAAAAAAACAACCTTAAAAACAAATCCTGCACAAAACCTTCTTCAATATGGAAGTGATTTAAAAGGAGAGAAACAGGATTTTGTTTTTTACCTTAACATAAAGCTCACAAGGACATTAACACGACAGTCCTTCATTAAGCTGCTCTTCATTGCTCAGCTTTGTCTTTGTCAGGCTTGTACTCGGAGGATCGAGCACGCCTATTTGAATGACTGACAGTCTGATCTGCCAGGGAATGCTACAATTATAACCCATGTCAAGCTCTGCTTGCCAATTGCTTGTGATTAAACAAAAAAAGGGGAAGAGAAGTGGGCACTGAGGGGAAAACAGATATAATCACAAGGTCCAGCTGCTCATTGCTCTCATTCATTATTTTGGATGAGCTATCTTTGATTGGGCCTGCATCCTTTCTAAAACCTATCTTTCCATTCAGAAAGACTGAAGTTCAGTTAAAGCATATATTGGTATTGCACACGCTAAACTAACAGAGGAGGCTATTTACAGGACTGCCCTAAATGCTTAAATCTATTTTGTAGACAAAAGGATTTCAAGTTAATTTATTTTGCTGAACGAATAATTTAGAGAAAGTTAGCCTATTGTTGACAGAATTATGATGAAATTCATTTTGCCTGCATAATTGATTAGGCAGATAGCACAAGCATTTCCTCTGCAGAAGGAAAGGGAGGGGGGAACTTGTCAAACAGCTTTGCTGGGTTGATCTCAAATCAATCTCTCAACAAAATGAATATGAAAACCCTTCGTCCACAGACCAAAGGGCAGGTTTTAATTATTTGAGAATTGGATTCAAAGATAAATTATTCTCCTCTGAGGTTTCATATATATATATATATTTCTTCTTCTTTGAGTGCAGTACTTTCACTAAGGAATATTAGACTTACAAACCTATCCCTGTTAAAGAGAATTGTCACGTTTGTGTTGTGATGAGGAAATAGACTGGATCTCTTACTCAACTTTATTTTCAAAAACTCATAACAAGTGGAAGTAGATCAATAATTAGTACTCTTTGCACTCTTTGAGCACTTAGCATTTACAGAAAAGAGGATGTGATTTTCCCACCAAGTACAGATGTTGAGACATGTAGCTTTTTTGGCATAATGGGACTCAAAATATTAAATGATCAAATCCAGCATCTCATTCATTGACTGGTAAACAGATTAATAGGGTAACATGATGAAGTCTAATATATGGGGGACAATTTTTTAGGAATTCATTTAGACTGGATGCCAGCACACAATTCAATCAAAACGCTAAACGGATTTATTGATTAGTGCCAGAGGTGAAGCCTAAATAAACTAAATATGCCTAGACCTATTCAAATTACATCATACATTTAATCAGTATAGCAAAACATATGATTGGGTTACAACAAAATATATGTTAGGATGTCTTAGTGTTTCATGGCTGAATTAGCAATTTATTTTCTTTAGAGAAAGGGCATGTAGGAACTGGGTGAATACTTAGACAGAAGGAATAATTTTGCTTGCCTATTCAAATGCAATTTTCTCCTGTGCACAAAATAAGCACAAATGGATTAAGTTAATAATTGGATGGCAGACCACCACGAAATCTGAGGGATATTTGCTAGACTGGGAAGTTTAAAAAAGAGGGAGATAATGACTAACTAACCTTTTATGATTAAAAAAAAGTAGGTGTATTGCCCGTGGAATATTGGGATATACAGTATTGGGATTCTGGAAAGTGTGCAGAGATGAGCAACAAAGATGATAAAAGGTCTGAAGGCTAAAGTGTATGTTAAACGGCTGCAGATCTAGGGATGTCTAATCTATCAAACTGTCTTTCTGTATTTGAGGGGATCTCACAAAGAAGGGGTCGACTTATTCTCTAGGGCACCAGAGGGAAGGACAAAAAGTAATGGGTTCAGCTTTTCGGTTTATTGGGGTACACCAAGGCTAAAACAGTGGGGTTACAACTCCCTTATATAGTCCGCAGAATGTTGGTTCCGCCAATCACAGGACCCGCTGCTTCCCGCTTGACTGCAGGGCCAATCGTCTGCGTTGGTTCATGACAGCGAGGGACCGCGTGTGGAGCTGTCAAAGCTGCGCCTGCGTGTTGGCTGCCGGCAATTTGACAGCTGTCAAATTGCCGCGTGCTGAACTGTCAATGGGAATTTACCTCACGAACCTTATTCCAACTTGCAGTAACACAACTTATTAATAGGTTAATAACATGTGAACACTTATAACAGTAACTGATGAATACATATCACCCCTTACCCCTCCCCTGAACTGGTGCCGTTCCTCACTCTTTGTTGTGATTTGCCCCCCCACTCGAAGTCTCGTAAATATGCTGGCGGTTGTCTTTTCCGGCCGGAGCGTCTAAGGGTTCCGACGTTCTCTTCTTCCCCTTCCCCCGGTGCTGGATGGTAGAATGTGGGGATTTGACGGGTTTCAGATTGCATTTGTGGAGCTGTGTGGGGCGGGGTGGATGGAGGATTGTTTTGGGGTTGTCGCTTCCGTAATTGATCTAAATGTCTGCGGATGTGTTCGTTGTGTTGGGTTTGTACAGTATAAGAAAGTGGCCCTGTTTGGTCAATTATGGTACCTTGTAACCATTTTGGACCTGTTGTATAATTACGGGCCCAAACTGTTTGTCCAATTGCAAAGCTTCTTGATGGAAGGGGATGTTCCGTTTCGAAGTTGCTCCTATCTGGGTGCATTCTGTCTAGACGAGTGGTTAGTCTTCGTCCCCATCGTAGTTCCGCTGGTGACTTTCCGGTGGTGGTGCACGGTGTGGAGTGTTGGGCGAGAAGGTACTGGGAGAGTCTGCGGTGCCAATCGCCTTGAACAATTTTTCTGAGGGCGTCTTTAGTGGTTCTTACCATGACTTCAGCCATCCCGTTAGAGGAGGGGTGGAAGGGCGCTGAAGTTACATGTTTAATAGAGTTGCCCCTCGTGAATATCTGGAATTCGCGGGATGTAAATTGTGGTCCATTGTCAGTGACAAGTGTGTCAGGAAGACCATGTGTTGCAAAAAACCCTCTTAAAGCTTGAATTGTATTGTGAGAGGTGGTGCTATGGATTGGGGCAATTTCTAGCCATTTGGAGAAACTATCTACTGCTATGAGGAACGTTTGACCTTGGAACGGTCCAGCAAAATCCAGGTGGACCCTAGACCATGGGTTCTTAGTTACCTCCCATCTGTGTGGTGTGTTTTGTGGTGGGGCCGATCTTGTCAGCTGGCAAGGGTAACAACCAGCGACATACTGTTCGATGTTGGAATCTAGGTCCGGCCACCACACATAGCTTCTAGCTAAAGCTTTCATTTTTACGATCCCCGGGTGGCCCTCGTGCAAGGTTCTTAATGTCCTCTCCCTGTGCTTTTGGGGAACTACCACCCTGTTTCCCCATAGAAGGCACCCTAAATGTGCAGAGAGTTCGTGACGCCTAACATAGTATGGTTTGAATTCCTCTCCGGGGCATGTGGTTGGCCAACCTGCAGAAACCCATTGGTATATTCTGCTGCAAATTCTGTCCGTGGCTGTGGCTGTGGAAATGTCCTTAGCTGTCAGCGGGGTGTCTGGCAATTCTGAGATTGCCAGGATCCGCCCCGCCGGGGCTGGGGCTGGGTCAGATTCCGGCAGGGGAAGTCTGCTAAGCCCGTCAGCGTGCCCTAGTTCTTTGCCCGGTTTGTGGACTAATTTGAAGGAATACGCTGATAAGAAAGTTGACCAGCGTAAAGTTCTGGGTGAGAGTATTTGTGGGGTTAGCTTGTTCCACGTGAATATGCCCAGAAGGGGTTTGTGATCTGTGAATATGGTGAATGTTCTACCGTATAGGTAGTCGTGGAACTTTTTAACCCCCGCAACGATGGCAAGCGCCTCTCTATCTATTTGGGCGTAACTTCTTTCTGCTTTAGTTAGGGTCCTAGAATAGAATGCTATGGGTTTTTGTTCTCCTGAGTCCGACAGATGACTTAATACTGCCCCAATACCATAGGGTGATGCATCGCAGGCGATGCAGAGGGGAAGGTCCTCTCTGAATAGTGTTACTGTTGAACTGTGGCATAGGGCATTTTTGAGTTTTTTGAAACTGGCATCGTGTTCGGATGTCCAGAGCCAAGGGCGACCCTTGTCTAGGAGGCGGTGCAATGGCTCGGCTAGGGTTGCTTTGTGTGGTAGAAATGCATGATAAAAGTTTAAGAGTCCTAAGAACGCTTGCAATTCCTGCTTATTTTTAGGTGTCGGGGCAGATTTGATAGCTTTTATTTTAGCATCGGTGGGGTGTATCCCTTTGGCATCAATTTTATAACCTAAGAATTCTGTTGATGGGACTCCTATTTGGCATTTTTGTTTATGCAGTTTGAGACCAGCTGTTCTGAATCTTGTCAGAACAGCTGACAAGCGCTCTGCTAAGTTTTCTTCATTTTCACCGGCTATTAGGACATCATCAAAATAGGGGCATACCCCAGGAATTCCTTTTAACGTCTTTTCCATTATTTCTTGAAAAATTCCTGGGGCAGCCGAAATGCCAAATTGCAAGCGTTTGACTTTAAAAGCCCCGCGGTGGGTTACTATCGTTTGCGCATCTGCGGTTTCAGGAGTTACTGGAAGCTGCAAATACGCTTGCGCCAAATCCAGTTTGGCAAACATGGCGCCGGACCTGATCGAAGAGAGGACGTCCTTCACCGCGGGGACCGGGTAAGCATGTGCGTTGAGTGCCCTATTTAATGTTGCTTTATAATCCGCGCATACGCGGATTTGGCCATTAGGTTTAATAGGAGTAAATATAGGGGTTTCCCAGGTCCCTCCCTCGGTGGGTTCTAGGACTCCTATTTTGACGAGGCGGTCCAGCTCGTCCTCAATTTTTTGTTTGAGGGCGAACGGAACCCTTCGAGCTCGGATTCTGATGGGAGGTATGTCTGGTTTTAACTTAAGGTTGATGGGGGGCCCTGTATAATTTCCTAGGGAACCGTCAAAGATGTCTGCAAATTGTTTGCAGACGTCTTCGAGGGTTGCGGCCTGTACCTTATTGATGCCTGTTAGTTGAATGCCAAGTGCCCTGAACCAATCTAGGCCGATTAGGTTCGACCTATTTTCTTGTGTTACCAGGACTTTGAGGGGGCCTCGGAATTTTTTGAATTCCACTAGAATTTCTGCTTGGCCCTTCAGGGGTATTGGGGACTTCTGGTAATCTGCTAGGTTCACCTGGGGTGGTTTTAAGGGAATTTGCCTCTTGTTAACCCGGCAAATTTCCTTGAAGGTCTGCCCTGATATGAGGGTGACGGCAGAGCCTGAGTCCACCTCTAGTTCACAAGGTACCCCTTGCAGTTTGGCTTTAATTTTTACTTTAGGGGTTAACTTGTGGTTGCCCCCCCTTCCGTTTTGTTAATAGCCAGTTCTAGGTGGGTTGGGGGTCTGATTTTTTCCCAGCCTCGGGGTGTCATACCTGGGGCTGTAGTTTCCACTTCGTGTAGCTCCCCCCGGTTGCGGCTTCTGCATGCGGTTTTGATGTGCCCCAATCTTCCGCAGTTGTGGCACCGAGCGTTTCTAAATCTGCAGGAGGACCTGATGTGGTTTCCCCCGCAGCTGGCGCAAGTTACTCGGGGGTCTCGGTTGGAATTCTTGGGTCTTGCCGCTTCCTTGTTGTCGGTTTTTCGGCTTTGGAGTTTTTCGAAGCGGCGGTGGATGGCGTCCACGTCGGTAAGATCTTCTATTTCGGCGTGGTCTCTGGGGACTGTTTCCCCGTGGTTTGCAGCCCTGGTTTGGTTTAGTTGAGCCCTGGTGATGTCTTCTGCGTGCGTGTCTTCGTATGCCTGAATCTCTCTAGTGACTTCAGCTAGATTCAGGGCCGGTTTTGCCATTATTTTCTTTTGGAGGTGCTTGTCTCGAAGGCCGATGACCAGTTGGTCCCTTATCCGGTCCTCCAGGTCCGGGAAGCGGCACCATCTGGCGGCCTGTCTCACTCCCGATATGAAGTCTGCTGCCATTTCCCCTGGTTTTTGGCGACGCCTCGCGAACTGGACCCTCCAGTAGATTTCGGAATGGGTCGGCATGTAGTGTTTGCTGAGCTTCTCTGTTAGCTCCGCGTAGGTCACCTGCGCGACCGGCTCTGGGCTACACAGACTGACGGCCACATCGTATACTGCGGTTCCGCTGAGGTACAAGAGTGCAGCCGCCTTAGCTCGGTCGTCTGTTATCTTGCTGACTAGTAGGTAACCTTCTATTTGGCCAAGGTGCGATTCCCAACGCTCGGGAAAATCGAGTATCAAACTCACGAATCTGACCGAACGCTGCCATACTGTCTCGGTTCTCCTTCGGCTTGCTTGGGGTGGAAGTTACAACTTCCCGTGACTTAGCTCAGAGCCTCCAGAAGGAACCCTTCCTAAGCTCAGTGACTTCAGCTAGCAAGCCAATCCCATCCTCGTCGCCAGTGCGTTGTCTGACCAAGGATTACGCGGAGACAGCAGGTTCAGCTTTTCGGTTTATTGGGGTACACCAAGGCTAAAACAGTGGGGTTACAACTCCCTTATATAGTCCGCAGAATGTTGGTTCCGCCAATCACAGGACCCGCTGCTTCCCGCTTGACTGCAGGGCCAATCGTCTGCGTTGGTTCTTGACAGCGAGGGACCGCGTGTGGAGCTGTCAAAGCTGCGCCTGCGTGTTGGCTGCCGGCAATTTGACAGCTGTCAAATTGCCGCGTGCTGAACTGTCAATGGGAATTTACCTCACGAACCTTATTCCAACTTGCAGTAACACAACTTATTAATAGGTTAATAACATGTGAACACTTATAACAGTAACTGATGAATACATATCAGGAAGTTTGTCAGAGAGTGATACAACCTAAAGTAACATGAAATTTTCTGACAGTAAGAGCAATTAATGAGTGGAATAGTTTGCCTCCTGTGATTGTGGATGCTCACTAGAGTAGACTACCATTTAACTGAGGTGATGTAAGACTGTTGTCTTGAGCAGGGGATTGGACTAGAAGAGCTCTGAGGTCTCTTCTAGACTTACAATTGTATGATTCTATGCTTCTGTAGATGCTTCTGCAGACAACATCAGAACACACCAAATCCTGGCCTTGTGTGCATTTTGCTTGAATTGCTAAGCATAATGTCTGTCTCTTGCTATGTTCATCCTGCCTTTATCATCTACCAAGCCGTTAAGGCTTGACTTTTTTATTCCATATGATGGTATTAATTATTCTAAGATAGTGTCAGTGTGTTATATAGATGCCCAGAATCTGGCAAGTCTTGACTGTTATTTTCCTCCCCTCCCTCTTATTCTCCAGTGAACCAGAGAGGAACCAGTCTGAATCTCTTCCAAGTACTCTGTCCTCTCCCAGGGCTCAAGGAAAGCTCCTGCCCTATTTGTTGTTATAATGGCTTCTTAATATTTCATTCTCCATAGCTCTCTACAGATAATAGGAACTAATTCCCATTCTCTCTCTCTCTCTCTCTCTCTCTCTCTCTCTCACACACACACACACACACACACACACACACACACACACACGTAATGGAAAAGAAGCTTGATTAGAGCAGAGGAGAATATGTCTGGAGATGAACTTTACTTCATATTTCCTTGTTATAGGGGCTTGTAACTATCCACTGTATATCTTGTTCTTTCAATTCTGTCAAGAAAAAGGCAAATTGGTTGTGTCAGTATCTCTTGCTGCTAAACACAAGTAAAAGAGCCATTAATGTCTGGAACATAAGCTGTTGCTTTCTAGGCCGCTGGGATTTTCTTGCATCTGCTACTCTTGCAGATGGACAGGATGCTATGATCACAATCCCAATATCCCTCATCTGCAGAACTGCAAAAACATAAGTGCTTGGTTAGCTGTTTCTTATTCGCAGGCAAATAGGACAGTGAATGAGCCTTCCTGGCTGAGAATACTAAGGGGAAAAGCCAGAAAACTAGAAAACCATGACTTCAATTCTAACATTAATTAATTCAAGGAACTGCAGGGAGGGTGGTATACATCCTTGTAAACAGCATGCAGTGGAGCATGGGGAATGTGAGGGAGAGCTTAAATTTGTTCAGATCTGGGCATGACTGCCTATGTCCCCTTGTAATAAAAAAAACAAAGATTAAAATATATTTATTTATATATATTACCCTCAATACTATGATTTATATAGAACCTGTGTCGATGGAATAGATGTTTATAAGACAGAATAAAGATGCCATGTAGGGTTATATTATACTCAATGATTACCATGGACTTTCTATTTTCAAATTGGAACAACTTTTGGTGATGGTGGATCTTTCCTAACCAATATGCAGGGAAGTCCCCACAAGATCTGACCCAATCTTTTATCTTTGTTTTCCCTCTGATGCACATAACAAGTCAAAATGGGGGAATCATTTGTTTTGATTAATCAAGTTCTATTAGAAGTCTATCAAAACTAACAACAATGGCTGGTTAAACAAGTTAAACTCATGACTGGAATCCTATACCTAAAATATAAATAGTTCTAGGGAGATACCTTTATATTCTATCCCCTGTATTTCCATAGCAAATAAACATTCTTCCAAACTACATAGATTCACCTTAATAGCTTTTTCCCCTTTTTTTCCCTCCCCTCTCTTGATTCATAATATTCTGCATGCCAATATATGTACTGGCCACATATACCAGCTTTTCTCTTTTATCACATGTTAATGGATAATTGCCTCTAGCCTTGCCCTCTGCAAGCAGACACACATGGTAGTACGATTGACACCACTGACATTAGAAGGATGTGACTGGGTACTGTCAGATATATATATTCATGAATGTGTCCATACATTCATGAATGAGTGGGAAAGTGACAGGATGAGATCATGGCCACCAGGTTTCCCACACTTGAGATTTTAAAAGTGGATAGCTGTCCCATGATTAATGGAACAGGCCAAGATTGTTTTTCTTCCTTATGTGTCAGAATTTCATTTCTAACTATCTCCTTTGTGCTAAAACCAAATCTCATCTTCCCCTGGACTCTGCCATTCCCAAGGGGGAGAGGGGATAGGCATGTGGGCTTTATTGTTTTCACTTCCTCCACAAATATACCCTTTTGTTTATCTGCCTGTCTGCTATCCATTACAATGTAACAAATTGCTTTCTATGCTATGCATTCTCTCTGAACTTCTCTCCCTTACCGGGCAACTAGAAAAAGGGGGAAGAGATACAACCCTCTGGGACCTGGTTTATTTCTCTGAAGGAGGTGTGAGGAGCTGTGGAAATGATTGTGCTGCAAACGGAACCAGATTGATGTTATAATTCCTTTCTCACGATGGACTTACCTGGAGATTGGCTGATCTGGAACTGACCGAATGAACTGTGGAGTGGGGTTTGCTTGGGGACACTTTAAAAATATCTTTCTGTGAGGGAATCCCTCAGATCCTGTCTATTATGCCTTCTATCTCCTATTTCTTAGTAAAAGCTCCTGCTTGGAAAAACTGTCTCCAAGAGTTCTGCTTTCTTAAGATGTGGGTTTGTTTCTCAGTGGTGGGGTGCTTAACATCTGTGCATTTTTACTATAATGAACTTATCTTGCTTCAGGCTTTTGTATATGACCTTAGTCTTTCTAGCCCTCATTCTGCTGACTGGTAAATGTTTTAAAAGTTCAAGGGAATCAATGAATAAAGTAAGTACTTTATTCAGAGTATCTGTAAATCCTTCTTTCTTCAGGATGACAGACATGGAAATTGTAGGGAGAGGGGTGGCATCCAAGAGACTTAGAGGTGATACAGTGAGTCAAGATTCAGCTTAAGAGGGACCACAGAAAGGATGTGTCCAATCCATCCTATGCAGTCCATTCATTCAGTATCAGTAACATCAGGGAGGTTTAGAGAAGATAATCATGCTACATTATTGGCTGTCCTTGTATCCTTCTTTCTCTGCTTCATCTATAAGGGTGACGTCTCAGCATCTGTTATCTTGTGACTGCCTAGGATGTTAATCATAATTGCCTCCTGGTTACCTTATGCTCACTTCCCATCTGTTTATTTTATCACACTGTTGTTATGTTGTTTTGTCTTATAAACAGCAATTCTCTGGAGCAAAACGTATGTTTGGGTTATTTGTACACAGTTGCTAAGAGAAAAAAGCCCAGATCTCAGACTCATCCATCCTCACATTCACTAGTGCTTCTATAATAAATTAATTATGAAAAGTCTGGTTGAAGCATTGCAATTTCAGCTGATTCCAATTCCCTGGGCTATGGGATTCCTTGGCAATATTGTGTTAACACCCACCTTGTGTAGTTATAATGACGAATATGCATGTTGCCACATAGAAGTTATATCAGCTGTATAGGAACACTCCAGTCAAGGCTGCAGGGTGATAGTATGGGAACAGGTTTTCCTTCATTAAATTGGAACATTTATTTCAGGGGAATATAGCCTCATATCCACATGCAGCTCAAAACCATTGGCTATGCTTCCCAGAGATCTACCAAGAGGTGTCATTGAATGTAATGCAATCAAAGGAAAAAAGTATTATCTACTTGAAGAATATCTATAATAAATGCTTCTAATTAATGTAAAGTGACTTACATTGAAATTGCAAGTAAATCAAATTTAGCTTTTACCCTGGCTCAGTCAGTCAGTCAGCCAGCCAGCCAGTCAGTCAGTCAGTCAGTCAGTCAGTCAGTCAGTCAGTCAGTCAGTCAGTCAGTGTAATTAGCTAGTATATCTTCAACAAGCAAGTGTGGCTCTTAAACTGAAAAGAAATTAGTATTCATCTGATTTAATTTATATAAATTTTTAAATGAATTAATCTAACAGCTACTATTACTACTACCACAAAGAAACATGTCCTCATTTTCTCTGCCATTATCTTACTAAGGGGTATTGTACTAAGGACTAATCTACATTTATCTTCCTGCAAGATAAGCAGGAATTCTGCAGATTAAACTTTCAAACCCAAGGAGCTTATTACTGTATTTTATGTATTTGCCCTTTGCCTTTGTTCCACTGTGAGAATCAAAATCACACATGAACAATTTCCCGAAAATAGCATTGTTATTCTATTGTAGCAAAACAACAAAAGCCTTTTGGGCCTCCAAGAAAAACAAATATAACATTAACTTTCATGGATCACAGTCCACTGTATCAGACACATAAAGCACTGTCCTGGAGAGGCATATTACAGATATGTTACAATTGTTGAGAGAAGAGAAAGAGAACAATAATATGACAAATTAGAAACAGTGAGAACAACTGATAGTTGCCATCAACAAAACAATTATTGGGTGTGACACAGAGATGTTCTTGCATTGATGAGTTGAATTTCATCCCTTAACATCTGTGCTAGAATTAATTAGATGATTTAACACACTTACAGATGAATTAAACAGATACCATGTTTTTCTTATTGCACTACATATGGTAATGAGATGATGTTCACTTTTTCTTTACATGGTCATTCAGCCTGTAATGTCTAAAACTGGCTGAACTTAGTTGCATTATTGTTACAAGCAAGATAAGTTCACACTCAAGTTCATGCATGACAACTGCCAGAAATCAAAGTAATTCATGGAAAATGTTGAGTGATTTGACTCTGAGACTGGAATATCAATATCTAACTGGAAAATAGTACACATGTCAAGCAATAACAAGCCCATACATTGTAAACTTGACAACACATTTTAAATGGATACCTATTAGGATATTGCTAAATTAAATGGAAAGTAAATAACCTAATACTGAAAATTAAAAGCAATCTCATAGAGGGAAAAGAAAAGGCTTTAATTTTGAACCCATTGGATGTGAAGATTAAGGAGGTAATTAATTTATTAAGGGGACAGTTCGACAAGTTGATGGCTGATCAATTGGCAACTAACTTACGGTATGCTAGACATAATACTTTTTGCAATGCCAATAAACCAGGTAGATGGTTAGCTTATTTGTTAAGGAAGAATCAAAGGGGTTCTAATATAGATAGAATAGAACATAAGGGTAAGGTAGTGTATCAGCAGAGTCTTATTAAGAAGACTTTTGTTGATTTTTATTCTAAGTTATATGCTAGAGATAAGATTAGTGAGGCAGATATTGATGAATATTTGATGAACGCTAATATTCCTGTTCTTACACAAGAACAAAAGGAAGAGATGAATCAATTGATAACTGAGGAAGAATTTTTTTCAGCAATTAAACAATTGAAAGTGGGTAAGGCGCCAGGTACGGATGGATTGACTGCTGTGTATTACAAAAATTTACAGTTAGAGATGGTAAAGCCATTAAGGGAATTGTTTCAGACAATTCAAATGGGAGGAGGGGTGCCCCCGTCTTGGAAAACTGCTTTTATTTCTTTGATTCTGAAGGAAGACCAGGATGTCACCCAAGCAAAAAATTATAGGCCAATATCACTTTTGAATACAGACTACAAGATATTTGCTAAGGTTTTAGCTAACAGATTAATGAGGGTATTACAACAAGTAATTCATGGTGACCAAACTGGGTTTATAAGTGGTAGACAAATGAAGAATAATGTGAGGCATGTAGTTGATTTGTTGGAATTTTTGGAAAGAAACAATCAGATCCCTGCAGTGTTGATCTTTTTGGATGCTGAAAAAGCCTTTGATCAATTGGATTGGCAATTTTTGTTAAAAGTATTAGATAAAATGAACTTTGGGGATAAATTTTTACAACCAATTAGGGCATTATATCAAAAGCAAACAGCCCGCATAATAGTTAATAATAGTTTGACGGAAGTATGTAACACTGAAATGGGTACAAGGCAGGGGTGCCCGTTGTCACCTTTATTATTTGTTTTAACATTGGAGATATTATTGATTAAAATACGGGATTCAGAAAAAATTAGGGGAATACAAATAAGAGATCAGGATTACAGACTGAGGGTGTTTGCAGACGATCTGGTTGTTACGGTAACTCAGCCTGAAGATTCAGTTGTAGAACTGATGGAGATAATAATGCAATATGGGAAAGTTTCTGGATTTAAGGTTAACATACAAAAAACTAAAATGTTGTCTAAGAATATGACAGTATCACAAAAGTCTGTTTTAGAAGAGTTAACGGGATTTGAAATTGTTAAAAGGGTTAAATATTTGGGGATATATTTGTCACCCTCAAATGTAAAGTTATATAAAAATAATTATGAAAAGTTATGGGGAAAAGTTCAAAAAGAATTGGATAGTTGGAAAAAAACTACAATTATCCTTATTGGGAAGAATTGCAGCAGTGAAAATGAATGTTTTGCCAAAATTTTTATTTTTATTTCAAATGATACCTATACTTAAAAAGGATTCAAACTTGGAGGAATGGCAAAAAGGTATTAATAAATTTGTCTGAGCAGGGAAAAGGCCACGAGTTAAATTTAAGATTATGCAGGATACGCGTGAGAGAGGTGGTCTTAAAATGCCTAATCTTAAACTATACTATGAAGCTGCTGCTTTGTCAGCGATAAGTGATTGGATTAATTTAACACAAGTGAGATTATTAAATCTTGAAGGCCATGATTTGTTATTTGGTTGGCATGCATATTTATTGTATGATAAGAAGGTGGATAATGTGTTCAAGGTACATATTTTAAGACATGCTCTGTTGCGAGTTTGGAAAAAGTATAGACATAAGTTAAATTATAAAATACCTATATGGGCAATACCGAAACACGCAATAGAAAATATAAGTGTTGGGTTTAAACATGATGTGACTACATATAAGGAAATTTTAAGTTTGGAAAGGAATGTATGGCATTTGAAGCCGTATAATATTTTAAGAGAAGAAAAGATTGTACAAACTTGGTTTCAGTATGGGCAATTACAGGCCAGGTGGAAAGAAGACCAGAAAATTGGTTTTTCAATGACTGATGAAAATCTGGTAAAGCAAATTAGAGATCAAGGTCAAGCACATATTAAAAGGATATACCTTGCATTGATAGAAATTGACTCAGAGACAGAACTTGTTAAAGACTGTATGATAAAGTGGGCTCAGAATTTTCAAGAAGTCATTACAATGGATACCTGGGAAAAGATTTGGGTGAGAAATGTAAAATTTACGCAAGCTCAAAACTTAAGAGAGAACTTTTATAAGATGTTTTATAGGTGGCATTTAGATCCTAAAAAATTAGTAAGTATGTATCCGAACTGCCAGCCCAAATGTTGGAGGTGTGGTGGTGAAGATGCAACGTATTTTCATGTATGGTGGACCTGTAAAAAGGTTAAAGCTTTTTGGATTAAAATCTGGTGGAATATGCAAAAGATATTTAAGAAAAGGATAAAGTTTTGTCCGCAACTGTTTTTACTGGGCATTATTACGGATATTACTGTTGTGGACATTAAGTTGATCTTGAATTTAATTAAGGCAGCGAGACTTTTAGTAGGGCAATATTGGAAGAAGGAAGAATTGCCGACTATAGAAGAATGGACTTTAAAAGTTTCCAACCTGGCAGAAATGGCAAAGATTTCAGCGTATTTGAAAGACCAGTCGCAACAGAGATATATTGTGGAGTGGAGAAGATGGATTGATTATATCCAGAATAAATATGGGACTAAAAAGTTTCACCTAGCATTTGAATAAGTATTGATGTGATATTTATATTGCTTGTAGTTAGTTTATAAGAGTTAAAGTGCAATAGATTTAAGAGTTTATTGTTGTTTGCATAAGGTAGACTATGATTATATGCATTTTTATACCCTGTATTGAGCTCTGGGAAGTCGGGGAGGGGGGAGGGGGAAGGGAGGGAGGGAGGTGTTGGGGAGGGTTGAGGAGAGGGGAGGGGGTGGGGAGGGGTTTTGCTTTGTTAAAAAATATATTGTAAAACTTTTCAATAAAAAAAGAACTGCCAGAAATCAAAGTAATTCATGGAAAATGTTGAGTGATTTGACTCTGAGACTGGAAAATCAATATCTAACTGGAAAATAGTACACATGTCAAGCAATAACAAGCCCATACATTGTAAACTTGACAACACATTTTAAATGGATATCTATTAGGATATTGCTAAATTAAATGGAAAGTAAATAACCTAATACTGAAAATTAAAAGCAATCTCATAGAGTCACACCATCAATCCATCTAGCTAGCAATCTCTGTTTTAAGTGGCAACTGCTCCCCAAGAACCTAAAATGAAGTTTGCTCTCGGCTTTGCTATTTGACAAATGTTGCCAAAAGCTACCAAGGCAGACCATCTGCATGTGAGGAATGTGTTCAACCAGTACAATACAACAACATAACAGAATCATACTATCTGGAATTAGCCAATGGAACACACTGAAAATATACAGGAAGCATGCACAACTATTTGCACAACATACTATTGTTGCAAAGAATCTAGTTTATTAGCTGATTTTAATTAAAAAGTTAACAAATTCACAGAGGTTAGGGTCCCTCAGGAACTATTAGCCATGGCAATTCAACAGAATCATTGCGCTCAGAGGTCCTCTAAATATCTCAAGAGAAAACTGTCTACTTTGTGCCAGGTTTTCTGAGAGCATTTAGCTGCTATTGGTAAGTGATATAGGGAGAGACTCTTTACACACATTACTGCTGTTAATTAACTTTTCCTCATACTAGCACTTCCCAAACTTCCAGGCCACAGTTATACACAGCACAGGCATTCTTAAGAACTGCAACTTGCAGGATTCAATCTTTATACACCTTTTAATTTGGTTTTTTTCCTGAAGAGTTTGATATCTAAACTTTCCAATGCAACAGAGGTCTATTGTAGTTATAAACCATAGTAACTGATAATGGGAGTTAGTAACTTTATTTGGTAACATTATCAAAGTAGGCAATCAAAACACAGTTGGTACAAAGATCATCTGTCATGAACCTTACAAAGATGGCATGTCGCCTAATCTCATCAAGAAATGCTTGGATTGCATTGACCTCTGGAATTTATTGAAAACCTGTATTTTGAATCAAACCCTATTGTACAGGAACCTTTGTTTTTTGTTTTTTTTTATTTTTGCAATAAATAAAACCCTAATGAACTTTTGGTTGTTGGCACTGAGTTTTGAAAACCAATACCTTAAAGGCAGGGGGAAAGGAACTTTTTAAGTGTTAGCCTGTTGTTCTGATAGTTTAAGACAACTATTTTATCAGAAACACCCACCCACCCTTCAAACTAGCAGCAAGCAATTAAAAACTAAACACAGTTGGGGACTTTCTGGAGAATATATATATGTGTGTGTGTCTCTGTGTGTGTCTCTGTGTGTGTTAAATGTTTGTTAAGCATTCAGAATACACTTGCTTAGTCCCAGACATGGGACAAATCTTATTTCCTGTTTCAGCCTAGCCCAAGGCCATCTACAGGCAGTAGCCACAGCAGTGGCAGCTCATATTTGTGTAAATTTTTTTGGCTTGCTAAAAAAGAATAAAGCGTCTCCCTTTATTCTTTGTTAGCAAGCCAAAAACATTTACACACACACACACACACACACACACACACACACACACACAGACACACATATAAATTGCAATGTCATTTGATTGTTGATTTTACCACTGTTGAAAGCAGACAATTAATTACTACTGTAATTTACAAAAATTGATATTCTTCTTTACAACACAATTCTAACCAGTCAATAATTACATTCCTTAAAAAACATAAAACACCATCTGTCTGAGATGGTATAGGTTCTCCTGCTTTAGCAAGGGTCTAGACTTAGAAGACCTCCAAGGTCCCTTCCAGCTCTATTCTATTCTATTCATATTGAATCAACATGTATATGGCATTCCAAAATAATTAAATTATAACCCCAGACTTCCTTCCAAGCTTGTGTCCGAATGTCTGAAAGTCTATGGACATTCTCAGTCATCCACAGGTCACAATTGTTCCAAAGGTGCTTTTTCAAGAGGCAACTGGACTTTCTTGTTTTTCTTTGGAGAAGTTTCACTTCTCATCTAAGAAGCTTCTTCAGCTGTGACTGGATGGTGGGAATGGAGGATTGCCCAGTCAGAGCTGAAGAAGCTTCTTGGAATAGGATTCCTATAAAACCTTCCCTTCCCCACCATCCAGTCAGAGCTGAAGAAGCTTCTTGGATGAGAAGCGAAACATCTTGAAAGAAAAATAAGAAAATCCAGTTGCCTAGGCCTAATGCCTGAAAATTATAAAAATTCTAGGTCAACACATCTGAAAGATACCTGATTGTGAGCAGTTGTTATGTATTAAAATGTAACAAAGAACTATCCGTAAGACATCAGCTGCCTGAACGTGGAAATACTGTATAATGAGGAAACAAAGTAGACTATTTTACACTTAGAACCATAGTTTAGTTTTTATTCAGCTTTGGGCTTAATTGATGCTTTTTTCATGGAATCCATCAACAATTTTTCTGGAAGTGCAAAAGCATGGTTTTTAGTCATATGTTTAATAAAATTAATGTGGGCTCTCAGCTAGCATGCTGGAGAAATGTGCTGCTAAAATAAAAATAATATTGATGGTTAATGGTTTCTAAGAATGCATCTATTCTTCTAATGTTTAGTGAATATTATTGATAGAAGCACTTGCATATCAACCATTGAGATGTAAAATAACTTACAATAGCTGGTTAACTATTTTAAACATGCAGTTGTCCATACCTGACAAAATTAGTCAGCAAAAGATACCTATTTCTTAATAGGGTGGTGAACTAGTGTCTTGAATGTGCTATTTTAGAATTAGTTTACTTAATATTATGTTTTTCCCAACAATATTTTTGAACTTAGAAATCAAGAAGTAATCTGTATGTACTGCATTATTTTTCTTGACAAGTTTATATTCCACATGAAAATATTCCATATGAATATTGAGCAATTTAAAGGACCCACTGAATTTTGAAACAGTCTAGCCCAAGATCCTACAGCAAAAACTAGATGGGACAAATTGGTCTTTGACAGCAGCCGCCCCAAATTTAACAATATTTGGCAAGATATGCTGATTGTTGACTATAAGGCTCTACATGGCATAAGGCCAGGACCATCTGTCTCATTTTCCAAAGCAGCAGGTTTGGCATGTTCCAGATTCCTTTCATTTGGAAATGTTACCTTGTGAAACAGAGTTTGTGCCTTCTCTGTTGCAGTGTCTGCATTATAGAATAGTGTCCTACAATAAATCAAAATAACTTTCATCCTTCTGGCCTTTATCAAGACATTTAACACTTGAATGTTCCCCCCAGCTCTGTTGATGGATTTGTTGTTTGAATGTGTATTATTATTATTACTGTTGATTTCACAAACAGACAATGTTTAAACTGCATTTGGCATTTTACCCACCTATTGAGTCCTTCCCAATAATCTGGTTGTCTCTATGAGCACAGAGACCACCCTGGCTGGTTTAAGTCATAATCTTTCAACTTTGATTTTTAGATCTTGATATTTTGTAAACTTATCAATTTTTTTTCTTATATTCTGCTATCTCCTAGTATTGTCACATCAATTATTCACACTTTCTTCTTTTCAACCACAGTTGTGTGATGTATTATAAGCCAAGACATCATCATCATCATCATCATCATCATCATCACCACCATCATCATCATCATCATCATCATCATCATCATCATCATCATCATCATTATAAAACTGCGCTACTCGGAACATGTTACATTTTAAGGAGATATCTGGTTGATACCTAGGATGCTAGCAGCAACCCATGTAACAACCTTTAATGCCAGTCAATTTGAATGTTCAGTTGACTGAAGTTCATGTTTAATGAATAATAATAACAACAACAACAACAACAACAACAACAACAATAATAATAGGAAGGGACCTTGGAGGTCTTCTAGTCCAACCTCCTGTTGAGGCAGGAAACCCTATATATACCATTTCAGAAAAATGGCTGTCCAGTCTCTTCTTAAAAACATCCAGTGTTGGAGCATTCACAAGTTCTGGAGGCAATTTGTTCCACTGATTAATTGTTCTAACTGTCAGGAAATTTCTCCTTAGTTCTAGGTTGCTTCTCTCTTTGATTAGTTTTTATCCATTGCTTCTTGCCCTGCCTTCAAGTGCTTTGAAGAATAGCTTAATTCCCTCTTCTTTGTGGCAACCCCTGAGATATTGGAACACTGCTATCATGTCACCCCTCGTCCTTCTCTTCATTTCCAGCAACCATTCCTTATATGTTTTAGCCTCCAGTCCACTAATCATCTTTGTTGCTCTTATCTGTACTCTTTCTAGAGTCTCAACATCTTTTTTATATCATGGTGACCAAAATTAGATGCAGTATTCCAAGTGTAGCCTTACCAAGCTGTTATAAAGTGGTATTAACACTTCACTTGATATTGAAGGATCTGTTAATGCAGCCTAGCACTGTGTTGGTTTTTTTGGCAGCTGCAGCACACTGTTGGCTCATATTTAAGTGATTGTCCACTAGGACTCCGAGATCCCTATCACAGTTACTATTATTGAGCAAGGTACTACCTCTACAGTACCTGTGTGTTTGGTTTTCCTTGCCTAAATGTAGAACCTTACTTTTTTCACCATTGAATTTCATTTTGTTAGATAGCACCCAATGTTCAAGTCTGTCAAGATCCTTCTGTATCTTAAGCCTATCTTCTGGAGTGTTGGCTGTTCCTGCCAGCTTGGTGTGGCCTGCAAATTTAATGAGTTCTATCCCCTCATCCAAATCATTGATGAAGATGTTGAAGAGCACTGGGCCCAGAACAGAGCCCTGGGGCACGCCACTACTCACTTCCCTCCTTGTAGATGCAGTTCCATTGAGGACCACATGCTGAGTACAGCCGGTCAGCCAGCTATGCATCCATCTAGTGGTGATGCTGTCTAACTCACATTTTTTATCTTATCAAGTAGTAGGTTGTGGTCTACTTTATCAAATGCCTTACTGAAGTCCAAGTAAATTACAGTATATCCAGAACATTCCTCTGGTCCAGTAATTTTGTCACCTGGTCAAAGAATGCAATAAGATTTTTCTGGCAGGATCTGTTTTTGACAAACCTATGTTGGCTTTTGGTAATGACTTTGTTTGCTTCTAGGTGTTCTCTGAATCATTGCTTGGTTATCTTTTCCAAGATTTTCCCAAGTATTGAGGTCAGGCTGATAGGTCTGTAGTTTCCTGGATCCATTTTTTTCCCTTTTTAAACTATGTCAGCTCTTTTTCAGTCCTCTGGTAGTTCCCCAATGCTCCAGGATCTTTGAGAGATACAATTCAGTGGTTCTGAGATCACATCTGCCAGTTCCTTCAGAACCTTGGGGTGTAATCCATCTGGTCCTGGTGATTTGAATTTGTTTAAGGTGGACTGGTGCTCACTCAGGATTTTCTTCCCTAACTTAACTTGTCTTTCTAATCTATTTTTTACAGTACTGTTTTTGATAGTTTGGACCATTTTTCCCCTTTGTGTAGAGATGGATGTAAAAAAAAAACAAGTTAAATAGTTCTGCTGTCTCCCTGTTGCTTGCCACCTTCTTGCCACTTTCTCCCACTAATGGACCAATCATTTCCTTAACTTTTTTCTTGGTTTTTACATGTTGAAAGAAGCTTTTTTTGTTATTTTTGACTTTTGTAGCAAGCCTCTGTTCATTTTGAGCCTTAGTTTTCCGCAATCCATTTTTGCAGGCTTGGACTATTTGCTGATATTCTGCTTTAGTTACGTGCACCTCTTCCACTTTTTATACTTGTCCTTTTTATCTTTCAATTTATCAGAAAGTTCTTTATGCAGCCATGCTGGTTTCTTTTGAGAGCTGTTATTTTTCTTCTTTGTTGGTATTGTGCTAGACTGGTTTTTTTTTTCAAAATTTCCCAAGCTTTTTGAATTGTTTTCCCCTTAAGGATTCTCATCCATGGAAGCTTTCCCAAGCTTTCTCTAAGATTATTGAAATTAGCTCCCTTAAAGTCCAAGACTCTAGTTTGACTATGTTCTATTGCTTGTGTTTGCATAATGTTGAACTCCAATATTGCACGATCACTCCCCCCACACAAGGTTCCTGTGGCTTCAACACCTTCTATCATTTCATCTCTGTTAGTGAGAATTAATTCCAATATGGCTGATCCCCTAGTTCCCTTCTCTACTTTTTGGCAGACAAAGTTGTCTGCTAAGTTTGTCAAGAATCTGTTTGATCTTCCACTTGGTGCAGAGTTTGTCTCCCAGTTGATGTCAGGGTAATTAAAGTCCCCCATTACTATTGTGATGTGTTTCCTACATACCTTAGTTAACTTCATCAGTTTCTATTTGGAAATTCTATGGTATTTTAAGCTCTTTGTTTTTGACTACTTTTTCAATTATATATTCCTAGCAATTTTTCATTATTGGCATATTATTTTTTTACAGATATTGGAGTGAATCATTTTGGTGACTATTTTATTTTGTTGTTTATAATCAGTTGGTGCAATCTTCTTGCACGAGTGAATATATGATCTAGTGTTTCTTCTGATTCTTTGCACAATCTGCACTTTGAATCACTGGATGCTTTTTCAATTCTGACCTTGGTTGCATCAGCTCAAGTAACTTGCTTTTAAACCACTAAAGTCAATCTTTAAGTTTTATTTTTTAATATGGCAGTTGTAAGCTTTCACTGGCTCAGCGTTGATTCAGACTTCCATCCTTCTGAGGTCAGTAAAAGGAGGACCAAGATTGTTTGGGGCAATATGCTGACTCTGTAAACCACTTAGAGAGGGCTGTAAAGCATTATGAAGCAGTGTATAAATCTAGGTGATATTGCTATCCTTATAAATATTTACTTTTGTCTTGGTCTTTTGTAGAAATTGACCATATAATGCTTTTCCTTGCCAACATTTTGTTTGTGTTTCCATCACATAATTTCAATATTTATGTTTTGTTTCCTGTACATTCACTAAAATCCAATTTTAACTTGTATCAGTATTTGTTCTTAGCTGTCTTTTACATAATCAGATAATGCATGTTTCTCTTCTTCAACAATTTAACTTGAAGCAATCCTCTGTCTCTGTTTCTGTGGGGCAGATATAATCTATCAATATCATCATGGGGGTGTAATGCATAGTCAATAGTCATGATGGTGTTTCCACCATTCTTTTTTTCTTTAGCAATTTTCTCACTTTTATTAATAGTATTATTATTGATTTCTGTTGCATTATGTTTTGATCATTTTAATCCTCTGTATGCCATACAGAATCACTGCTGTGAGATGAGCAACCCTATAAATTAGTTAATTAGATACAAAAAATAATATTTTCCAGATTATACATGATATGAGGTAATATTTGATAAGAGCTGACCACAGTGGCAATTAATAGAAATACCAGGAATATTTGTCAGCTGAGGCCTATTAGAGTCATTTTTGAAAGATGTGATATTCAGCAATTAACACTTAATAGTACCTGTCAGCTGGCAAGCAATAGAAATTAGTACATTCTAAAAGTATTTTATTATTTCATTGAGTCAATCAAAACATTTCCAGGGTTCAAATTGAACAGCATAGACCTACTGTGTGGCATGAATTATTTTGCTGCAACTGCTAAAGAAGAATGTATTTAATTAATTTAATTTACTTAACTTATTAGTTAAGATGTCTGAAGAGTCTGGGTTGTTTTGATTTTACCACAGCATATGTTTATGTAAAGTCTCTGTATACATAGAGGTTTTTCATAGTGATGAAAAGACAGGCTGAAATCCAATAATCTCAGCAAGAATACTCTTATGCACATTCCCCACAACGGTCCTTGAAGAGAAATATAGAAAAACATATGAAACCCGATTCTGCTTCTGTGATATGAGTGCCATAGAAACTACAGCTCATGTTCTTCTGTACGTATTGCCAGTTCTACAGGGACATTCAGCACTGTTGATTACCTCTGTTTATTTAAATTCCAGGGCTACAGTGCTTTTATCTGCACTGTTAAATAAGAAAGATAGATTTATTTCTCTAAAAAATGTAAAATGTTTCTACATTATGTGTGAGCTTCGCCCACAAACACAACTGGACAGGGGAAACCTTTACCTTTAGCAAAATGTTGTTCTTCATTCTGAATTCAATTTGCATATAGCAGCAAGATGAAATATTCTTTCTTTTGGATGTTACAGTTTCTATCCCTTTCTACCTTGAAGCAGAACTGGGATTGCTTGGGAAAAATTAGATACTGTATTTGTAGTTTCTATGTATATTAAGAATATGTGGTCCGAAGATGGGAAAAACATGTTACAGATATCATGGGTTACATCAAGAGCTGTTCAAGAGTATGTGATGAAGCTTCCTTCCTGTAATCAACTTTGTATGAACAATCTGGAGTAAATAAAATTATTTAAAGTAAATTCCAGCCTTTTGGTACTTGCATTGTGGCACTGTATACAAATAGGTGCATCTACATTGTCACAAAGCCTGCCTCTTGGACTACTCAGTATAGTTGCTTTGAAAAAGAAAATTACCTTGTAGCCTTTTCACTTGAATTAGTGTTCCACAATGAAAGCTGTCAGTATATATAGTCTGTAAATTGATATTGTAAATGTACAATAAATGTTTCCTTCTGCTGCTGCCTGAATAAATGTATGCCTAAATATGGGGACATCACATCTGTCATTTAATGAGAAAGCTTTGAAGCCATTTCTTGGCAAATCATAATTGCTGAAACTACTCATTTATGCCAAGCCTGGCACATGTAGTTTGCGAATGTGACTGGGTATTCAGGCAGCTTCTACAGCTGCTACTTGTGTGTCTCAGTGGGATAAATTTAGCTGTGTAATTTTTTAACAACTCTGTTAATGGGGGTATTCTTCTGAAGTCTTCTTTTGGCTCTTTGCCCATTCTGCATTATCTATCCGCCTTAGGCTTTCCAGGTTTCATGCTTCTCCCTAGACTTTGGCCCAACGGATAAATGTCCCCTTATGCCAGTGCTCAGTTTCACCTGCATTGCTGAGCGGCTTGGCTGAGCCGCTCCAACTGAACATTCGTTCATACAGACACACCTCCAGAATTAAAAATAAAGCATTAAAGGAGTATAAAAGAGGTGCTTTACCAAGGTTGGTGCAAGACATTCAGTTGCCTGAGACAGAGTCATAAATCTGCCATAAATCTGTCAAGCCTAGTGTCTTAATAACATGCCATTTTAGCACCTGAGACAAGAAATCCCACAAATACACTTTTCCCTCTTTGGCATGAGATAGATAGATGATAGATAGATAGATAGATAGATAGATAGATAGATAGATAGATAGATAGATAGATAACCAATTAAGTAATTCACAGTACATTGCAGTGTGATTCATCATACCCATATTCAGCTACTTGCAGCAGATGGCACACACTCTCTTATAATCACACATATCACTAGTTCTGTTACTGTTTTGGCAAAATTGTCTCCCCAAGAGAGAGAAACTCCTTCTCCGGCTGTTCTGAAAAGGGGGAGATAGATATCTTCAGATAGGCTATATCCTTTGCAACAAGGTAGAGAAACAGATTGGAAATGTCTTTCATCTGACCTGTTGATTTTGCCTCTTTCTTCCAGTTTTCTCAGCTCATTATAGAACTAAAGAGAACAAATTCCAGTGTTCTTTCTTGCCAATGCACCGCCACAGGAGGTCCTTCCCTCTTTGATGATGTTCCTGTAATATCTTTTCCAAATGCTTTAACCCTCTTTTCCTTAGCCAAATCATTTTGTATTCCAATAGGAACATTTCTATTTCATGCATACACCCCAAGATTTCCAGAACGGTTGTCAACCGTCCTGTTTGGCACATTCAACAAAAGAAACTCCCAGCTCTTTAGATTGATCAAGAGTGTAGTTTTACTGAAAAATCCATCTAGACACAGCAGAAGCAAAGTCAGTTGTGGGATTTTCCTATGAAAACACACATAGGTAAAACCCCTTTTTCCCCTCCAGGCTACCCACAGTTCATAGTTCACCAATTGAATTCAGTTCTTTTGTTTTGGGAAAAACTGTGCTGCTCAAACATTCTTCACAACTTGACCTTGGTAGATAATGTCTCTCCAGCAACAAAAGGCTCTCTTGCATTCCATAGCCTCGCCCACCTCAGAAATTCACTACCATTCTTCCTGTCACTGTCTGGCAAAGTGCAAGAGAAAGCAGGCATGTAGATGGCTCTTTGCATTTTCCCTGGTCCTGTCAGTTAGTGGCTCTTTGCATCCACCATTTTTCTCTATTCCAGCTCAAGAGAGGTTCCATTTTTTCCACCACATTAATCCTAGGATCATGGGCTCAGTCACCCCAGGGACTACAATAAACCTAATAGTCTCTACGTGCATCCTTGCTTTGAGTTGAACAGGCTCGGTCAGGCAGGTGGCTGGCACACACCTTATGATTGGCCCATCTAATTGGGAAAGCACCATGGATCACATCAGTTTTCTTAGTCTCAGTCCCAATTCTCCACCACTTGAGTGCTGACCATGCACTGGGTACAACCTGAGTCTGGCAATGCTGTGATAGCCCCCCTTGCCCCTGAGGAGGGCACCACAATCTCCACCTGGGCTGTCATGGGGATGATGGTACCACTTACATCTCTACAGAGCTGGCTTTCCGGTGCGGTGTGCTCTCAGAACACCATCAGGTCAATCTTCACTTCGCTGGCCACTCTGTACCATGCTAGTAGGTTCCACGGCACCTTTCGGGATAAGCAGTTCCAATATAGCTCTCAATCTAGTCTCCTCAGAAGTAGGAGACCAGCATGCACTTGGGCCAGTCATGAAGGTGGCTGGTTAGGCTGCAGAAATCCTGGATGTACTCTGCCACCATCCACTTTCCCTGCTTAATGGTGTGGATGTGCAGTTCAGTGCACTGGGCCATCATGGGATCCTCAAATCATCCTCACAGGATCTCTCTTAAACTGCATGTTTTGTCCCTCATAATGAAGCATCCTTATCAATTCTTTCTTGGTCATACTGTAGAGAAGGGTTGTGGACAAGATGATGCACACTATCTCTATTTCCCCCAAATTTTTAGCACACTAATACTGGTTTAAGGTGTCCCATTCCAGTTGTCCCCTTCTATATGGAGTTTTGGATTTCCCTTAAAATCACACAAAATAAAGATGATGTGTGGTCAATTGTTGAGATCAAACTTGTTTGTGTCATCAAATATCTTGTTATTTGACTTATATTCTAAATTTCTATATTCTTAAAATTACAAATATAGTATTTTTCCCAAGAAAAGCAACACATTGGACTATGCCAGAAATATAAAACATAAGATATGCAAAACAGTATAGGTATTGCTCCTATTATCATTCATTAAGTCTAAATTATAGATCATAGTCAAATAGTTTGAATAAAATGTTTCCTTTTTTCACAAAGAATATTGTTAACTGTAAACTGGATGTAATATTACCCATAATTAAGGTAACAACCAATACATTCTTTGTCTTCCTACCCTTCCTTGCTCATATATAAGCATTTTGGTCATCATTATATCAGGTCATTCATAACCTTGGTTAAAATGATCCCCTAAAAATCTCAGAAACCCCAAATGGAAATTTAAGGATACTATTGTGTTCATTCTGATCTAGAAATAAAAGACTCTAATAATAACAAGCCTGGCTAAAGGTTCACAAACCAACTGATGCTATATGTGAGTATTATTATTTATTATTAAATTTGTACATCACCTGGGCAATTCACAACAATTAAACAAAACAAAGAAGTCACAGTAAAACCAATTAAAAGAGCCATACTGGAACAGTGGTTAGAATGCAGTATTGCAGGCTACTTCTGCTGACTCCCGGCTGCCAGCAGTTTGGCAGTTCAAGTCTCACTGGCTCATTGTTGACTCAGCCTTCCATCTTTTTGAGGTCTGTAAAATGAGGACCCAGATTGTTGGGGGCAATATGCTGACTCTGTAAACCGCTTAGAGAGAGCTGTAAAGCACTATGGAGCGGTATATAAGTCTAAGCTCTATTGCTAAAAGGAAGGGGGAGATAAAAGATGATAAGAATGAAGACCAGATAGAATGAAACAAAATACCTTGCTCTCCCTCAACACCTCTGCTTCTTTAATATTGCTTTAACAAAATATGAACTAATGTGAATCTACAAAAAATTCAGTTGTTGACTCAGAATTGACATACGCATGTGCATTTTTGTAACAGATGTGGCACAATTCAAGAAAGCTAGCATGGTGTGCAGAATCAAGCCTCAGAGATCAATTGCAGAAGTCATTGGACTATAGGTTCCTAGATCTGCTAACTATGTAAGTTTTTCCATTTTCTTCAGATTCCATAATAATTAAAATATTTTAGTGATTATCCTCAATAAATGTGCAGTAGTGGTTTTGAAGAAAGTCTACTTGAGCAGAAGTTCTCTACCTAGTGATAAAGCAAAGTATTTTAGGGAACTGGAAGTCTATCACAGAATTGTATTCTTTTCATTGAAAAGAACAGGAGATGTTTGTGTACCCAAAGCTTAGGACCAAACATGACATCAGCGCAGTAGTAATTACAGAAAGTCTATTCTTCTGTTTTTCTCATGCGTGCTGCTAAAGTACTAACTGTACTAACTACTTCTAAGTACTAAATAGAAATGGAGATGAGACTTTCCTCTTTGAAACAGACTTTGCAATCTTTGTATTTTTTTGCAGGTCACATCTGAGGGAGGGAAGGAAAATCTCTCTGCCATAAGGCATAGAGAGAGCTTTAGAAGGACCTGTCCAATTTATGCTCCAGCAAAGTTATTTCAAAAAGTAGGAAAAAAGCTCTGTAGACAATAAAGGCCTACATATCTAGCAATGTCCATATGTGGAGAGTGAGTTCAGATAAGAATGCTATGAACAAATGTCACCATTGGAGTTTAAGATGGGACTCATCCCTTCAATTTAGTACTCTTTGATAGCTAAACATCTAAATAATGTAAAAAGACATAGTAGAAGGAACTTTTTTTTAAGAACAGTAATTCATTTTCTTCAGGGGTAGCATCCCCTCCTTCCTTTCTAAATTTAAGCTGTAAAAATGTAAGAAGAAAATGCAAAGCTTGTTAAATCAAGGGGGAAGAAATATTGCAGAACAAAGATCAAGAAGATTACACATATAAAAATGGGAAGAATAGAAGCTGGTTTAACCCAATGGCATCCTCATTTCTTCTCTCCTTGTCTCATATATTCAATAATTATTCCAACCACACTATTTAAAAATACCTCTGTCTTATCTGTGTGACTGTACCTCATAAACCTGGACCTAGTCTTCCTGCACTAGTTTCTCAATATATCTTTCACACAACGGCTTCTTAAAAGGCAAAAATATGCTCAGAATAACATGCTGTAATCCTTGTACTGTTAAGACTAAAAAGCGGATGCATTTTGATAGGCAGAACTAATGAACAATTATGGGTAGAAGGAAATCTAGTAGGCTGAATAACAATGAAGGGGAAAGTTGCACTTGAAAACTTAGGAGAAGGAGAGAGGGTGAAGGAGGCAACCCTAGGAAGGGCAGTCTGCTGACAATAGCTGACAGTTTGCTAAAGTAGTTCTCAGACTGTTCAGACAATCCAATTATCATATGATTAGGACACACTTATCTACTGATGGGATTGTGACTATATGGAGACAATTCTTGAGTATGTAAGAAGCACCAGGATTTTTAATGTATGCAACCTCTAGGACTACTTAATTAATATAAAAGGACATATCCCATTGAAATATAGTTTTGCTGCAAACCTGTTTTCTTTACTATTATTACTTCTCTGTTCTTATCTTCCTAGTGCATTGTTCTACCTCTCGTGATTGCAAAAATGTGCCTGATGGTAGAGCAAAATGGTGCTAAAGGAGCCACTTTCTACCAGCTGGCCTTAAGCAAGGAAATTCTTACCAAGATTGGGTGCAGGAGGTGCCTTGTCTGCATTTAATAGATTTGCTTCTGGTATTTCCATGAAACAGAGGGGTGAAGAAGCAGTGGTGCTATCCATTTTAAAGCTTGTATATGAGAATATTCAACTGGACAGTTGGGGAGAGGAGTGGATGTTCTCTGTGAGTGGCTGAGTGGTGTAAAAGTGCTCTTGATCCTCTTTAACTAATGAAAGATAAAAAGACTTAAATCTTCTGAACTTGCTCTGATGCTTGTTCATTTGCATTAAAAACAAAGAAAATAAGTCTTTGTAATTCCTTTTCCCCAGAGAATCTCTTTGGGATCAGAATATCCATCTGGAATGAAATGCTCCTCCCCCTACCATTTTATTCCTCTTCTGTATAGTGGCCAAATTGGCCAGTGTAAGGGGAAGGAACAGGAGCTTTGCTGGTTGCTGTTCTTTCTCTAAAGAGCTGAATGCAGAATATGGGAAATGTGAGGAAGCCCCTTGCTGAAACAGCCTAGAATGGCATGTCCATCAACCCATTGCCTCCTGGACAGACCATGGAGGAACAGGAAGGAAACCAGAGGTAAGAAAGACAGGCTGGAATCCTACCCCATCCTATTTTGGCCCGAGGGGCCTGACTGAGAGGTCCTTTTCTTGCCATTGAGAGTCTAGGACTGTGCTATTTGCAGCAAATCAGAACAGAGAGGCAGGATGGGATTGGAAGAAGGGCAGCAAACCTCGTACGGTGTACCTTCCTGTCAATCCAGGATGGGTAGCTAGCATCAGAACCCTGGAGTTGGGACAGGCCCTCAAGAGTAGTCATGTTGGGTGTAAAGCTATGCCCAACCATAAACTCAGGAGGAAAATATTCAGGGAGATTTGTAAAATGAATACTTTGCATATCTTCAGTCTAACTATAGTTTTCTGAATTATAAAAAGCAGAAATGGTTAATTAATATTGATATTGAAATCTATGTCATATCCTAAATCATTACACAATATTAAAAACGGCAGAGCATCATACACAATACATCTACCTGATTAAGTTTCTAAAAAAATAATCTAAACAACAGTATGTGTCTAAGGAAAGAGGAACGGCATAATTTTCTATGTTAAAATAAATACAAATAAATACGTATTTCTTTCCATGATGAACCCATTAAATACCCAATTTTATTATTGTCTTTTTGACATGGCATATAATGGATACTGTTCTTGATTCTGATCTGTTTTACAGCATATTTTTAGGCAGCCAAAAATATGTTACAAATACACAGGGCTTTTTTTGTCATAGAATGCTTAGAAAGGAGTCCTGGCACCTTGTAGGGTAGGCAAGGCGGGCTGTTTGACATGTGTGAGTTCTGGCACCTTTTTCTTTTACAAAAAAAGCACTGCAAATACATATACAAATATTCCACAAATTTGCCTTTCTTATCAGTATGTCCTAAACAGGACATCATGCAAAATCTCGTAACATTAATCTCCTCAAGAAGTTAATAGTTGGCTTAAATTTTGTAATTGCCTACTGAACAGACTTAAAAATATTTAACACTCTGTGGCAATGACTGAATTATGGTGGAAGTGTAATCTAGGCAACCTTAGCTAATATTGAATAAGAACATCTGAACATAGTTCATAATTGGATAGGAAACCACTAGGAGATTCAGAAGTATGGGCTAGACTGGAAAGCCAATGACAAACCTGTTCTATGTAATTTTTAAGAAAACAACGCCGATGTGCCAGTAAAGTTATCAGGAATGTAGTTACCACATTTGTTTGGTTCAGTAACACTTCCAACAAAAACTTTATGTAGCATAGTAAAGCACAGAGTCCTAGTTTTGCCCCAAATAATACTTAATGCATCCTTTTGGCCTTTAGCCATTATCATACTTAGTCCACTTCAGTCCCAGTTAACTGGATGAGATAATCTACATAAGCTTAAATTTCCACTATGAATGGCTTAAGGCAACCCAGCTGAAGGGGAATGTGTGTGCATCTGTGGGTGTACTTGCATATACACACATATACCGTATACAGTATGTGTGTATGGTATGTGTGTATCTATATATCTATATGCCAAGCTATGTAAACACATACATTCAGTTCAATACATTATAATTCAAATTGGGATACATATTTTTTTCAAATAATAAGTTGGTGAAGGATTTAATAAATATAAAGAGCCACTCACTGACACCAAACTTTTCATTTAAGAAAGATATGTCTGCTCAGAAGTGATCAAAGTGTTTAGCCACTTAGCCAGTTTATTTTTGAGAGAAACCTAGAGTGCATATTAGTAAGAAAGAACGGTATATGTAGTGATAGTTGGAAACCTTTATTTTCTATAAATGGAGGTGAGTACAGTATATGAATATTCTAAGACTAGGAAAATAGCCAATATCATTAACGAGCTCACTGGCCCTTTGGCTAAGATCATATGTAGTTCTTGATCCCTCAGCTAAACATAACTGGCTTAATTAAAATCAGTTATAGAAGATCTCCAAGGTCTCTTCCAACTCTGTTATTCTGTTAATTACTGGATCATGAGGATTAATTTTTTTATAGAAATATTTTTCCCATTACCATGTTGTTATTATCATTGCATTTCCAGGAGAGACACTCATAAAATCTGGCTCTTTTTTCAAAAGGACAAAACAAAAGTAGTGATGTTGTAACAGAAGTTCTGACACTTAAATATGTGTGTAGAACATTACAATCCATGTGAAAAAGAGTGAGGACATGGACTGTAACCGCATAATACTCCTTTCATCATTTGTCCCCGCCCTCAAAAACTTCTGATTTCCAGTGGTATCCTGGCTTCCAATTTTGTTGCAAATTGACTCCCAAAATAGTGCTATTTTTGTCTTAGCCTGAGGATCACCAGGTTTTATTTCTTAAACTCTGTATTTATGTGTGGTGAGCTTAAACATATACCTTTTCACCCTGTGGTATTCCTACATTGTTTAAATGAGATATCTTTTCTTCTGCTGTTGACAGTTCTTATCAAAACAGCCAAATCTGGGATATCTCAGAATTTCACAGAGTGAGATAGTCATATATTGAGACAGATTTTGGACAGTTGGTCAATTGGTCTGTTGTACTGTGGAGAAGTGTGATCATAATTTCATCGGGTCTGCATTAGAAGACTTATCATTTTATTCTGCACCTGTTCCCCCCATTTCTTTGGCTGGGGTGCTAAATGAGTGAAAGTGGTCCATCCACCTGGACTGAAAAACATAAGAATGGTATATCAAAATTGGAAACTGTAGAGACAAAGACTAAACTTCCATAAATTCAAACAGAAATTTATTACAATTCTACATCCACAGCAAATTTACTGACTATATTGAAGCCAGTTTGGTATAGTGGTGAAACACCAGGCTAAAAACAGGGAGGTCATCCCTAAGGGAGAGCCCTGGGTACATTTGGACCACTCAGTCTCTCTCTTCTCTCTCTCCTTCTCCCCAACTCCAAGAAGAAAGCAGCAGTAGCAAAAATCACTTCTGAAAATTTTGCCAAGAAAACTATAGGGTATCAAGGAGTACCGTATTTTCCGGCGTATAAGACGACTGGACGTATAAGACGACCCCCTACATTTCCTGTTAAATTATAGGGTTTGGGCTATACTCGCCATATAAGACTACCCCTCTTCCAACGCACACCAAATAAAAATTAAAAAACATCAGATTTGATTTTAATATGGTAATTTTAATTCAAATGCTTATGACATGCAGGTGCTTAGTAGGAAAACTGTCACTTATAAACATAAGGCTGTTTGTCATCAAACATGTAAACATAAAACAGTGCAAGTGGATTAAACTATAATAATAATAATAATAATAATAATAATAATAATAATAATAATAATAATAATGAGGAGGAGGAGGAGGAGGAGGAGGAGGAGGAGGAAGAAGAAGAAGAAGAAGAAGAAGAAGAAGAAGAAGAAGAAGAAGAAGAAGAAGAAGAAGAAGAAGAAGAAGAAGAAGAAGAAGAAGAAGAAGAAGAAGAAGAAGAAGAAGTTGGAGGGGACCTTGGAGGTCATCTAGTCCAACCCCCTGCTAAGGCAGGAAACCCTATACCATTTCAGACAAAAGGCTGTCCAGTCTCTTCTTAAAAACTTCCAGTGTTGGAGCATTCACCAGATCTGGAGGCAGGTTGTTCCACTGGTTAATTGTTCTAACTGTCAGGAAGTTTCTCCTTAGTTCTAGGTTGCTTATCTCCTTGATTAGTTTCCATCCATTACTTCTTGTCCTGCTTTCAGGTGCTTTGGAGAATAGCTTGACTCCCTCTTCTTTGTGGCAGCCCCTGATTCCAGCAACCATTCCCTATTTTCCTAATTCACTTTTTCACTTTTCCTAATTCACTCTAAAGCTTTCCCTGCGCAGAGCCTTAAGTAACACAAGCTGCCTGCAATTAGTGCAGGTTCACATCCCACCAGGCTCAAGGTTGACTCAGCTTTCCATCCTTCCAAGGTAGGTAAAATGAGGACCCAGATTGTTGGGGGCAATAAGCTGACTTTGTAATAATGCTGCTTGGGGGGGGGGTGAAAGCCCTAATAAACAGGCATATACACAGAATGAAGGCTATTGCTAAGCACATTGATTTGTGCTTTAAATGTAAGCCACCGTGAGTCTTCGGAGAAGGGCAGGATATAAATGGGATTTTTTTTTAAAAAAAGACCAAATGGGAGATCCGCTCCAGGTTTTCCAGCCATCCCGCCCAGTTCCTGAGTCAAATGTGTCCTTAGAGCTAAGCCGCTGCTCTGGATGATGCCTTCTCCACCTGCCTTTCAAGTTGAGATAGACTGCAGCTGCTCTTCAACTTTAGAAGAAAAGACGCCCAGACCCCAGCCTATAAAAAATCACAGACTCCAGCTTCTTCTACAATTGGTCCTGCTTTCCCTGCGCAGACTAAATGGGAGATCCGCTCCAGGTTTTCCAGCCAGCCCTGTCCCTAAATTTTCAGCACCCGGTGTATAAGACGACCCCTGACTTTTGAGAAGATTTTCATGGGTTAAAAAGTAGTCTTATACGCCGGAAACTACGGTAACTAGCTAACCGACCGTACTCAACGTATAGTCCTTAATGAAACTGCATCTGCATGGGGAAAGCATGCAGTGGGGTACATCAAGGTTCTGACTTAGACCAGTACTCTTCCATATAAATAATTTAAATGAAGGGATAGAAGGGGGACTCATCAAATTTGTAGATGACACTAAGCTGGGAGGAATAAGAAGAAGCTTCTTGGATGAGAAGCGAAAAATTTTCAAAGAAAAACAGGAAAGTCCAGTTGCCTCATGATAAAGCATCTTTGGTATCTTGACAGACTTGTACACTGGGCCCTATCCAACAAAACGAAATTCAGTAGTGAGAAAAGTAAAGCTTTACACTTAGGCAAGAAAAACCAAATGCACAGGTACAGAATAGGTGATACCTGGCTCAACAACAGTAACTCTAGGAGGTATTTAGGAGTCTTATTGGACAATTACCTAAGTATAAGCCAGCTGGATGCTGCAGGTGCCACAAAAGCCAATGCAGTGCTAGACTGCATCAACAGATGTATAGTATCAAGATCACATTAGTACTTCTTTAATAAGACCACATTTGGCTATGTCCAATTTTGATCACCACCATACATAAAAGATGTTGAGATTCTAGAAAGAGTGCAGAGAAGAGCAACAAAGAGGATTACGGGACTATAAGGACTAAAGGCTAAAACATATGATGAACGTTTGCAAGGATTGGGTATGTCTAGCAGTGTTTCAATATTTGAGAAGCTGTCACAGAGAGGAGCGAGTCAACCTATTCTCCAAAGCACCCGAGGGCAGGACAAGAAGTAACAAATGAAAGATTATAACATTGAAATCTAATCCAGAATTAAGGAGAAATTTCCTGTCACTGAGAACTATTAATCAGTGGGGTTGTCCATTACTGGAGGTTTTCAAGAAGATAGGCACTGTCTCGAATCATATCTGGTGAAGTGGGCAAGCAGTGCCTGTATTCTCTGCATCACATAAAAAATTACATCTTTCTTCCCCTGTCCTTATCACTATCTATAGAGGGATGATTGAGAGCATCCTGTCACATTGCATTATAGTCTAGTTTGGAAGGATCACTGCTTCAGACAGGAAGGCGGTGCAGAGAGTGGTGTGGATGCAGAAAAGAATATTTGCAGTTCACTCCCTTCTATCCAGGACATAGCATATAAACATTGCTTGAGCAGGGTCTTTAGGATTGTCTGGGACACTACGCGTCCTCTTTATGACCTATTTTCATTGTTACCCTCTGGGAGGAGACTTCATGGTATCTGAAGCAGAATGTTCAGATTCAGTCACAGCTTTGTTCCATATAGTATTAACCTTGTGAACTCTCAAGCTTCCTCTTTCTGCTATGTATTCAAGATGGGCAGTGATTGATATTTATATGTAAGGGTGTGGGTATACATATGTTGGAGATAGCATGTTAAAATGTGTTATATATATATATATGTACACTTTTGAGAGCAGGCAACAGAATTTCATTTTTAATGTGTGCCAGTGTGCCCACAGTAAAAAATGACAATAAAGTTTATCTTATCTTATCTTATATAGGATTGTCTGCTTGAACAGAGGGTTTAACTAGAAGATCTCCAAAGCCCCTTCTAACTCTGTTATTCTGTAATTCTGAGTCAATGCTTACTTAAAGGCACACACAAAGACAAAAATGCCAACTATATTGAAAGATGGCTTCAGTTACAATACATAGATCAAATTTCACAATCAGTTTTAATAATAGTTTTTCCACTTCATTAACACCAGTATATTTTGAATGTTGAGAAGGATAACTTGACACATAACCACCATTCCATGATGATCCACATCTGTCCAACTCAATGATATCAATCATTCTATGTGATATTTTAACCAAAGCAGATTTACTATTCAAAGTAGCAAAGACTGTTAATCCAGAATTGGAGGGGGAAAAATCTGCATAGGATCTTTTAGGTGCTCCTGTTTTTGTGTCAGTGGCTCCCTTGATTTCTTTTTCCTGGCTCAGCCACATATAGTTTCTTTTCAAAAGACAAGGAGTTATCATAAAGAGATAAGCACTCATTTGTTCCCTTCTTTAATGTCCTTTGGTGAAACCCTTCTTCTTTCTTTGATTGCATCAGTATCATAATTTGAGTCTTCCTATACTGTTGCTCATGCAGAAATTCTAGGACTGTGTATCTTGAAAGTCTATCCCATTCAAAGCAAACCAGTGTATAACTGTTTCGGCTTCTGGATGCTTCTGAAGAGCTGCTTTTTCCATGGGAGTAGGATGAAGATGGAGCCTTGCAAAATGTGTGGGAGAATTTTTACAGTACTGAGTTTTTGTGGTGATAGTTTGAGAAGGTTTGGCTTTTTTCATTGATTTGTGAACTTCCCAGGTTTGTGATCTTTTAGAATAAGTAAATAAATATATCCAAGTTCACATTTATATGGATAGCATCTATATTTGTCTTTATATCAAATCTTAAATATGTAAATGACTGCATAATAGTTTAACTGTACTGATTGGTTAGAACAGTTATAATGTAGAGAAAAGGCAGATAAGGCAGATATTGATTTGAAGTACGAAATAAATAATGGGTCAATAAAATTGCTTACACATGTATGGGTGATATAGAAGGAGAAACAGCTTTTGTCAATCTTTTCATTAATGATTTCCAAGATATCCAGGTCTGCATTTTACACTATTTTTACTCAGCCACAAACTTCAAGATGAAGTATTAAAATGAACACTTCAAAAGTCATTTCTAAGGTTTCTGAAATGAATTCCATGTTCTCAGAATAGTAAATGTCTAGTCTAATCTAGCCTAGTCTAAAGGATATAAAGTATATTCATTTTATTTCATTTATCTGCCTTTATTATTTTATGTATAACTCAAGGTGAATATATCCAACGCACCTTCCTCCTCCTATTTTCCCCACAACCACAATCTTGTGAGAAGGGTTGGGCTGAGAAAGACTAACTGGCCCAAAGTTACCTAGCTGGCTTTTAGGGCTAAGGTGGGACTTGAACTCACAGTATCCTAGTTTCTTGAACTCACAGTATCCTAGTTTCTAGCCTGGTGCCTTAACCACTAGATCAAACTGGCTCTATTAGATTAGGTCTATATATTAGATTCTCCTCTTGGGCAAATGAAAGTCCATTCTGTTTCTACAAGGTGTTCTTGGTTTCAAGCCTGGAAATATTTTATTCTTTTTTTTAAAAAAAAAAATCAAAGTTAGTTACCCAAACTACAGTCAGGCTACTAAGGATGCACCTGTTCTTCCCACAGAGTCAGTATGAATATTATCAGTGGTACTTAAGAAATTGAAATTCTTTACTATTCTCCTCTGCCTCTACCATGTCTGCATTATTTCTGATTATAACACAAGATAGGAATGAATTTAATTCAAAGAAAGCCAGAGTTCCATAGGGAGACATTAATAAGATTCCTAATATCCATCTGCTTTTCAGCAATATGAAAACTGTTTCATTCCTCTTTACGCTTATAAAAAGTTATTGTATATGCATTGATTTGTACTATTTACCCCAGGGATTTATCTTGGGGAAATGTTGTGAAATAACTAAGAAGTTGATAATAGTTGCCTCTGTATAAATTCATTTAATACTGAATGTGATCTGGTCATGCTATTGATGGTTGTATTCTAGTCAGTGACAGTAGTAATAAAGATATGTATGTTTGCAGCTGATGTTAAATGGATACCCTAAGAAACACATCTTATTCTAAACTAGGGGTGTCAAACTCAATTTCATTGAGGGCTGCATCAGCATTGTGGTTGCCCTGGTGTGTGTGTGACTGGGTGGGCATGGCTGGGGTGGGTGTGGCCTACCCAGTGGGCATGGCCAGCTCAACATCACCCACATCAGGGGTGCCTGTGGGGGCCTGGGCAGGACTGGGGCAGATCCAAGGGTCTCTGGCAAAGCAGGGTGGGATTGGAACAAGCGCCAGGGCATGGCCTCACTGTCCCTCAGGCCGTGTGGGGTGGTGGTGGACAGTTGCATGGGCTACCTGGAGCCCTGGGCAGCAGAGGTCAAATGCCTAGCCCTCAAGCTTCCACGGTACCTAGACCAGCCCCACTTCCTCAAGGAGGTGCCCAGCTGTGCTTACCTCCTCCTCAAGGCTGCTACTGCAATGCTCGACTCCTTGGTCAGGTTGCTTGTGCTGGGTTCAGGAAGGCAAAGTGTGTGGGTCAGAAGAAAGCCCACTCCCTCTCCATGCGAGGAGACCTGGTTTTGTAACCAAAGCATCCTTAGTGATAGGATGGGAGACTCCCAGGATAGGCCAGAAGGAGGGGGCAAGGGGATGGCAAAAGGGCAGCAGGGCTGCTGGTGGCCAAGTGCTAAGACAGGACTTCCCTCAGACCCTCCCCACCTCATTCCAATCTCCTTCCTTCCTTCCTTCCTTCCTTCCTTCCTTCCTTCCTTCCTTCCTTCCTTCCTTCCTTCCTTCCTTCCTTCCTTAAGAATAAAGTCACAGGAAAATATTTGAGATGAGGGAGGGAGAAAAATAGGCAAAAAATGCAGCTGGGGAGGGGTCACCCTTCATGAGGAATGAAGAAATGAACCATTGCCTGGAAGTGGCCAGCAAATGGCACTTGCCTACTTCACATATATGGCTTGGTGGGCTATGGGGGAGGGGATGCCACAAGCAACATGAGGTTTGATGTTATCTGTGCAACACCATCCAGCCCCCAGTCCACCTGGTTTCGCCAGGCAGCAGGGCACTCTCTTCACAGCACTGAGAGGCTGATCCGGGCAGAGCAAAGCTGGTGAGAAGTGCAACACTGCCCAGCCCCCAGCCTGCCTGGTTTTGGCAGGCAGTGGGGCACTCTCTTCACAGCACTGAGAGACTGGGCCAGGAGGTTCAAAGCTGACAAGAAGCGCAACACCATCCAGCCCCAGCCCGCCCAGTTTGGGCAGGCAGCATGGAGCTCTCCTCACAGTGCTGAGAGGCTGGGCTGGGTGGTGCTATGAGGAGAGTGCCCCACTGCCTGCCCAAACTGGGCAGGCTGGGGGCTGGGTGGTGTTGCACAGGTAACATCAAACCTCACACTCCTCACAATGTCCCCTCCCCCAGAGCCTACCAAGCTGGATATGTGAAGTAGGCGAGGGCCATTTACTGGCCACTTCCAAGCAATGGTGCATTTTTTTCATTCCTCGCGAAGGGTGATACCTCCCCAGCGCATGCCCAGGGGGCAGGAATGATGCAGTAGGGGGCGATCCCTCACTGTTTTCAGGATGGCCTTGTAGAGCTAAGACTGAATGCATTCCAGCATGGATGGCCACCACAAAATTATACATTGGCTCCTGTCCAGCCTGAGGTGAGGCCAAGGCAGTGGGGGCCGTTCTCTTGCTGTTTCCAAGATGGCTCCATAGGCAACATGAAACCACTTCATGGGCCGGATCCAGATGTCTGTTCTAAACATAGAAATGTTGAAAAAAGCCTTCTGTGTCAGAAAGGTGTTTTTTTCTTTATAACGCATCACTTGGGGTCATAATAATTATATTCTGTACTATCCAATTATATATCTTGGATTCTGGATGAAAAAAGACAATTATTTTATAATATGAGATGAATAAATTTTACTTTCATATAAGATTATAAGAATGGTATTGTTTGCTTTGTGTTCTCTATGCACTACACATATAGATTTTTGGTCCTACTGATGTATATCTAGAAAGCTTTAGTGATGAAATATTTAATGTTTTATCACATCAATACCTTAGTTCAGTGAGTTTTGTGATTCTGAGGAAATTGCTTCTATTGTTTGTTTCTCTTTTATTGTTATTACTTTCTTCTTAATCTTTCCAATTTCCAGGTTGCATTTACCACTGCACTTCGTGCCATCTTACTTACTTACTTATATGTGCTTTCATCTCCAGCATAAATTTCCCCACCAGCTGGAGCTAACTTTTATTTTCAGCAATGTGTCCTATGAAAGGAAAGCAGACTCAGATCCCAAAACATCTGCTCTGTCAGTATCTTTTTAAGATGGAATTGTGGCTGATTAAATCTCAGAATAGGGGAAATGTCACTATGTGCTAAATATCTTCTGTATATAGTCTGAAGTTATGGTCTTGAAATAAAGCAACAGCAAACCATTAACTAGAGTTCCAGTATTTAAAATGATAGAATCTCATTCTTCCATCTATAGGCAATATAACTACAATGTCTTGTATCATTAAGCAGAGTGGAATATACTCCATAATATAATTATCCCTTGAGACAAGGTACTGTTTCCAGATCTTTCCGCTGGCCCTTTACAAGAGATAACAGTAGCAATAGCATTTAGACTTATATACAGCCCTCTCTAAGCAGTTTACAGAGTCAGCACATTGCTCCAACAATCTGGCTCCTCATTTTACTGACTTCAGAAGGATGGAAGGCTGAGTCAACCTTGAGGCGGTGAGAATCAAACCGCCAAACTGCAGCCAGCCAGCAGTCAGTAAAAGTAGCCTGCAGTACTGCATTCTAACCACTGCACCACCATGGCTTATTCTAGATCATGGGTGTCAAACTGTTGGCCCACAGGCTGAATGTGTCACCCAGAAGCTGCACCCACCCCAGCTCCGACAAGGGGGAAAATATCATGATACATCGCAACGTGTCATGTGATGTGGTGAGTTTGACACCCCTGTTCTAAATCAACAGTCTAGCTAGTTATTTCAACCCTTAAATATAAACTTGATCCTAATCATGACTTCTTCAGAGGTTTTGGGTGTTGGGTACAATAAAGATCAAACTTGCTGCAATGTGATCCAATGTATTGATGAACACAGGTAGAGAAGACTTTTGCTCTCAATATTTTCACTTCCCATACCAGTTGTAAGATCATCCCAACCTGTTCAGTTCCCAATCCAGAGCCTTGAAGAGTGGGCAGGAGTACAACTTTTAAAAATTCCTAAAACATCATTAAAATTCATTATGAGATAATACACTTTTTTAATGTTATAAGGAATTAATAAAAAAATTCTGAATAAAAAATGTTTTGAGCAACTTTCTAAACTATAATAAAGGAGTTTGGTTGAACCCCATTGGTAGTTAGTTCCACAAATGGACCCTGCCAACAAAAGGCAGAATTAATGTGACTGTCAAATGTATCCAACTTTGGGTCCTATAAAAGGTATCCTGTTGATGATTTAAAAATGTAGGTGGACTATATGGGAATAGGTTGTTCTGCAAGTAATTTGATCCTAACCTAGCCTAGGCAAGTCCATTGTGGATGCCAGGAATTGGGCTTGGAACACAACTGAGCAGATGTTTCAATATGAGGAACCTTCAGGAAGCCCCACTCAACTTTCTATGCTTCTGGGCTGGCTGCAGTTTCCATATTGTGCTCAAATGCTATCCCATAAAGAACACATTACAATTATTCATACTTAATAATTTTGTTTTCTTCTCCTACTAATTTTTCCACTTGGTTGTTTCTTCATTCCATGTACATCACCTCTTTGACAAACAGCCTTTATCTGATTACAGACGCCATGTAATATTCAGTTACTTCCTAGTATGTCAAATAATGGATCTGGATTTGTGGTGATCTCTCTCTCTCTCTCTCTCTCTCTCTCTCTCTCTCTCTCTCTCTCTCTCTCTCTCTCTCTCTCTCTCTCTCTCTCTCTCTCTCTCTCTCTCTCTCTCTCTCTCTGGAAGAAGAAAAGTGTTTTGGATCTCATGAAAGCATCCTATTTTGTATGAACTTGAATTAAGATGTGTCAAATCTTTAAAGGTATTGCAGCTTTTAAAGCATACGTCTTTCTATCAGACTCACATAAAACCTTTAGAAACATGGGTTGCTTTAATTAATAACACAGAGGTCCTATGTTTAAATGATGTTCCAAACATTTTTAATCATTTTTCAACTAATGATATTATAGCAGGCATCCTCACATTTTCCTGAGAGTATTGTGGAAAGCTGTTATTTGAATCAAGACTCATAGAAAAAATATATTAGAAGATTAAGACTCAAACAAAGCACTGGTGTTTAATAAATGGAAACCTTACATCATGTTTGATCTTATGTTTTGACATTTACAGTAGATCAGTTCAACATTAGTTTAAACAACATTAGTTTTAAAAAGACTATTGAATGTATGTGGTGATATAACTAAGATTTTGAAAAAAACTTATACATGCTTGGAGTTTTTGTTATTATTATATTGGTCTCTTGTAGTTTTGAATCAAGAAGTAGCATCTCAGATACAATAAAGAAGGCTGGAATAACAAGTTATGATCTGGACTTGGTAGTAAGTAAAATTAATAATTTGTTTTAGCAGATCATCTTAACAATTTTTTCTCCTTAAGGCATTGATAGGTGGTATGGGTTGATCGTACTACAGTAAATGAGTGTAAATATTTGTAAACCATCTAATTTCTCAGTTAAGTACTTTTAAACATCTTAAATCTGCAGTTGCTCTCATACAGATTTTATATGTGTTTCTCCACAATTCATATTTTCCTTTACAACTTACATAACCTATCATTTGAAACAACATAATGAAATTTTATAACTGGAATTCTGATCAATGATGATCATTTACTGAAACAAAATCTGTTAATCAGCCTTTTAATTATTTTTATACTCAGTTATGTCAGGGACTTCTGCACCTGAATAGCAAGTTACTAATTTTATGGGATACATTGGAAGAAATTTCTCAGCTATATAAACCATATAATGGCTCAAGCATCCATTATTTCCCAACCCAATCACCTTACAGGATTGTTATTTGTGGAAAATAGGAGGATGTACTGTAGGTATAGAGAATAAAAAATATGACCTTGATAGAGATAGGCCAGGTCCATTATCAAAGTGACAAGGGGAAAAACATGGGTTAGGTACAAAATATGAAGACAGCATAAGACTGAGGAAGACACCTCCCTAATATATGAGGACAATTCAGAAACAAACCTCCATTTGGTTATCAATGTCAGACACTCGCAGATACAAAACTTTTATTATATACATTAAAAATAACATTAAATTACTTTTTGACATAATCATCATTCAAATTGAGGCACTTGTCATAATGTCTTACAAAGTTTGAAATTCCTTAGTAGTAGTTGCTCAGCACCAAATCTGGTCTAGATGTGTGTGTGTGTGATCAAAAATATCCCAACGGAACTGCTTCAAAAGTTCTTGGGTGCATCTACCAGTGTGGGGGCAAGCATTATTGTGAATCAACACCACATCGGAAGTGGTGCCATAGAAAATCCTGCCAAATGTGAAGATGCCAAAGAAGTATTGCTAGTGAAGTTCATGGAGCATGGTTCGACCATCAGTTCAGAAGTCTACTGTGAAACATTATGAAAACTCAGATGAGCCATCCATAACAAGCGTCAGGGCATGCTGACTTTTGGTGTAGTAGTAGCAACTACTACTAAGGAATTTTAAACCTTGTAAGATGTTATGACAAGTGCCTCAATTTTGATTATGTCAAAAAGCAATGTAATGTTGTAGTTTTCTAATGTATATAATAAAATTTCTGTATCTGTGAGTGCGTGTCATTGATAACCAAATGGAGGCTTATTTCCGGATTGCCCTCTTACATGAATATAAATGTAGCAGGAGGCTAAGGGAAGTATAGCATGGTCAGCCTTTCATAGCCAGTATTAATATCTGTAGTTTATGCCTTTGTACTGAGCTGTATGCTGCCTTAAATAGTACAAAATAAAATTGGGTTATAAATGTATTACTAAAGAAACATTTACAAACTTACCAACACCTATGTTGTTGAAAGGCAATAATTTAATCTTTCTATATTTCCTTCATTGTAAAGCCAAGTTCACAGTAAGTTTAAAACCTGAGAACAATCCTACAACCCTTGTAATCTTAGCTGGTGTTAGGGACTAGATATATTAACTGCAAAACATATTTATTTATTGATAAGTATGTAGTTGTGATTTAATCCCAAATTACAAGAGCAATTCACATTGTGGTATAACTCAAATTTGAAAATAGTGGGGAAGATGTTCATTGGAATACTTGGACTAAACAAGAGATCAATACATTAAATCAGTTTATTTTTAAATTGTCCTCTACCATCTTCTGGAGTCCATTTAAGCCCATGCCTACTGCTTCATTTGTTCAGTATATAAATGACAATCTGTATAATTGTGACATAATGTATCTATATGCTAAAACTCTCATTGTTTTTATCTGTTTTTATCACCAATTTAGCCCAAATGGAGCATTATACTGCAACAAGTTTTGAATCAAGATACCTAAAATTTGCTAATTTAAAGAATGCATTAAAAATCTGGGACACATTCTCCTATAGAACTGAAATTTCCATAATGTTCAGATTAGGTTTCCCCCCCCCCCCACGTTCTGGCCATTGCAGCATCCCAGCAGTTACATCATGATTTCTGAGACTCCCTGCCAGCTTCCTACAAGCAAAGTCAATGGGAAAGCCAGCAGGAAGTCAAAAGTTGCTCCTGCTCCCACTGCTTTTTTCCCATCTGTGGTCATTCTATTTATCTGTTTAGGTAACTAAATATTGATTTATTCAAGTTCATTTGGCATATATACTCTCTCCATGATCATGGGAATGTCTAGCATTGGAGTTAAAGAAAAATAAGATCAACCTAAAATTTAATGTTCCCTCTGGTCACATCAGTCTACACTGCCTTTCTCTCAAAGGATGATTGTCTAGACTCTAGAACTAACCCAGATGCTTTGGCAGCCTCTGACATACCTGTAATTTTACCTTCTTTAAGAGATTACGTGCTTGAATGGAAACCAACAATTCAATTTTATAAAGTATTTTAAAAAATGAAATGACAGTAATAGTTATATGTCCCTATAGCAGAAAGGAAAAAGGAAAATAAATGAGACCAGGTATTTTTAAAAAATGATATACATTTTTTATGATTTAAAAATTAGACTAACAGGCCAGAAAATATTATTTCTACTGTACTCCTCAAAGAATCTTTATAAAGAAATTAACAATAGATCTTTTATTGTGGTGATGTAAGAATTTGAATATTTTTAGCACACATTATTTGGTCTTGTTCTGTTAAAGATTTATTTTGGCTTCAGATTAATATGTACACTATGTTAATACTGTAGAAAGAGAGTCATATTAATTTATCATAGCCAAAAAACAGGAGTTTATTAAAACCTTTTTTTGACTAACATATTTTATTAAAAGATACATGTTTTTGCGAACTGCAGCTCACTTCTTCTCAATTCACAAAAGCTGGTGCCTTTTAATAAAATTTGTTAGTTGGAAGAGATGCTACCAGACTCCTTCTAATGTACATTAATATAATTTGGGGAACAAATATATTTCAGGAACTTAATATGATGTAGAATTATATTCCTAAAATTTGTCTTTATCAAGCCTAAGGTACAGCATAGTGGATAATCCTATGTAATGGAAAGTAAATCTTTCCCCCAATTTTAAAGAATTTTAAACAACTCAGGATATGAGTTGTTATCTATTTTTGAAAAGTCTTTGTAGCTTTAAAATGTAAAGATGGCTCAATATGTTACTATGTGGTCCAGATGTAATAAGCTCAATGAGTGAATTAATTCCATATAGATATTTATGCTTATCATATAGTTTTTTGTTGATTGGAGCCTTTGTGATGTATAATCTAATCTAATATGTAGTTTTTAATTGTATTATTGCTATACAGTATAGATTTTCTTCCTTTATATGTTGCTATTTTAACAACAAAAGGTTTTAAAAGATTAACATACTAATAAATTTTATTGTTTTATACATCTTTCAATACAATTTATCCCTTATATAAATATTTTTTTAAAACCTGCACTTTGATTTTTATAATTTCCTAAACAAAAAATATGGATGGCAGATTCTGTTAATTGCTACTGCTGATGCTACACCAAAGTCACTTTTGTAGATCAAAATGTTTTAAGATAAAAGAAATCTTTTTTTTTTACATCTCTGTTTAAGATATTGGTAAAATGAAATCTATGACAGCATTGCACTGGAAAAAGATTGAGATAGTTTCTGCCTGAAACAATAAGTTCAAAAGAAAAAGAATAGGGGCAGAAAAGAAAGAGAATTGTTGAAAGGATTTCAATAGATGAGTCAAACCAAGAAACTGTTTATTCACAAATTTCACCGGAGATTTGCAATATTTTAAAATTTCCAGCATATTCTATTTTTATGAAATGTTGAAGTCAGTATGAACTCCCAGTTTGCAAGGTGAAATGTTTGAATCTAGCCAAAATTTCCCTGCATTAATATAGTATTATGTATAGGTCAGCAGAATAATTGTAATATTATATTGAGAGAATATTCAGTAACTGATTCCGTTAATACACTAAAAACCTGTTTGAAGAAAGAGACCTTGTTCTTCAGAAAACTGGATCACTAAAAAAAATCATAAACTTATCCTAAATCATGGCTTCTCTTTGTGGATTGGAAAACAACAGAATAAAACTATTGCTTTCCTTGCAAACAAGCAGGTCATTTGCAAAACTTAATATTAAATTTTCATTTGCTATTGTTACATATATTTCGATCAAGATGAAAAACTGATTTCATTGCAGCTATTTAATCTTGGTTATGCTGTGGATCAAAATGGAGATGCTAACTAAAAAGAACTTAGAACAACAAAGTTGTAAGACGTCTAGTCCAAACCTCTGCTCGAGGAGGAGACTCTATATACCATTCTGGACAAAGGTCCAATCATTTCTTGAAAACCTCTAGTGATAGAGTCCCAACAACATCTTGCTTCCACTGTCAGGAAATTTCTCCTTAGTTCTAGGTTGGATCTCTCTTTGCTAAACTTCCATCCATTATTTCTTGTCCTGCCCTCAGGTGTTCTGAAGAATAAGTCTTCTCTGTGACAGCCCTTCAAATATTGGAAGACTGCTATCATGTCACCTCTAGTCTTCTCCATAGTTCTCCAGTACTCCAGGAGCTTTGAAAGATTTTGTTCAGTGGTTACAAGATCATGTCTGCCAGCTCCTTCAGAACCTTGTCATGTAAACTGTCTGGTCCTCGTTATTTGAACTCATCTAGGGTGGACTGGTATTGTCTTACCATTTTATTTCCTTAACTTGCATTTCTATTCTGTCTTCTACCATACTGTTTTGATAAGTTGGATTTTGTTTTTTTGGCGTAAAGACAGGTGAAAAGAATGAATTAAGCAGTTCAATTTCTCCCTGCTACCCATCAACTCCTTGCCATCTTCTTCCATTACTGGACAATTGTTTCCTTGACTTTTGCTTGTATTGTACATGTCAAAAAAACTTCTTTATTATTATTTTTGCAATTGTTGCAAGTCTAAGTTCATTGTGAGCCTTAATTTCCTGACTTTGTCTTTGCAAATTTGGGCTATTTGTTGGTAGTCTGATTTAGTTATGTGTCCCTCTTTCCATTGTTTATACTTGTCCCTTTTGTTTCTCAGTTTATCAGAGTGTTCTTTATCAATCATTCTGGTTTTGTCTGGGATCTCTTATTTTTCTTTCTCACTGGTATTGTGCTAGATTGAGCTACTATATTCTTATTTTTCACAGTTTTCCAAGCTTCTTGAGTTGTTTTGCCCTTTAAGATTTCCATCCATGGAATCCTTCTAAATTCTCTTTAGGTTTATAGAAATCAGCTCCCTTAAAGTCTAAGACACTTTTTAAATATATTGTCCTGTTACCTGTCCCTGCATTATGTTGAATTCCAAAATATGGTCATTCTCCCCCAAAGTTCCTGCAACTTCAACCCTTCTCTATCATTTCATCCTATTAGTAAGACATATGTCTAGTATAGCTGACCCTCTAGTTCCCTCTTCTACATTTAGGATTAAAATGTTTTCCAAAAAAAATTCTTCCTGATCTTTTGAACTGTAGTACATCTCCTGCCAGAACCCTTTCAGGTAGGTATTGTAGATCATGGCCTAAAAATCCAAAGTTCTCTTGATGGCACCATCCTTTAAGCCAGTAGTTAATTTTGTGTAACTAATTTTCTGTGATTTTGTGTTTTTTTAAAAAAGTTTAAATCTTGAATTCTCTCCTAGAAGATTCCCCCCCCAATCAAGCCACTTTAAAAAGATTACCCAAAGTTCTGTAGTCAAAATAACTGTGATAGAAAATGTAAGCTGCTCGTGAAGAAAGACACTAATAAGCACTCACTAATTTTAATTTCACAATGGATAATTCAAGTGATCTAGTCTCATCAGCCCTTTGGACTTTAAACATTTCTCAAATGCAACTTAATATTCAAGTACAATATGCAAAACACAATTCAAGATGACAGTTTAGAAATCCATTCATCTCATTTCTCCTCTTTATATCTTCCTGTTACCAAAATGAAATCAACATAGCTAAGATGTCAGAATGATTTAATTCTAACATGATAGCAGGATACAACAAAAAGTGTTACAACAAAAAGTGATGTGTTAACAGTGACACAACACTTATACAAAGTCTGGGATGCTTGATTTTCAATGCAGTCTTTATAAATCAAATCTGACAGTCTATTCTGAGGTAAACCTAGAAACATTTCCATTTCCATTTCATTGTCCATGTCTATTTTCTGTATCTGGGTTAATGTCAGAAAACTCTAATTCCTTGTGCCAAATAAAGCATACATGTTCCATGAACCCATATATTGTTTCCAGGTTTATGAGTTAAATATCTGAATTGATAGCATATTAGTTGACATAATGAAAAAAAGGAAGGATAACATAAAAATGAAGAAAAAAGGCTCATATGTTATTCTATGACATTGAAGGACCAAACATACATTAAGGAAGCTCAGAAAGCTTGATTAGAAGGTGATATTCTTATTCTAGTTACTTTCTGGCAGCTATAGGCGAGCTTTTAAATTCAGGACTTAGTATCTAATGTGCAAATCATCCAAAACATGAATATATTCCAAGCTTAAACATATGTTCCAAGATTTTTATGTCAGTGCAATTCAGTGATAAAAGTAAGGTCTTATGCTTAGGCAAGAAAAATCAAATGCATAGATACAGAATAGGAGGTGCCTGGCTCAATAGCAGTAACTGTAAGAGGGATCTCAGTGTCCTAGTGGACAACCATTTAAGTGTAAGCCCTCAGTGACAAAAAAGCCAATGCAGTCCTAGGTTTGCATCAACAGAGGGATAGTATCAAGGTCACATGAATTGTTAGCACCACCTTATATTGTACTAGTATGATCACACTTAAAATACTGCATCCAGTTCTAGTCACCACAATGAAATATATATATATATACTGATACCCTAGAAAGAATGTAGAGAAAAGCAACAAAGATGATAAGGTGTCAGGACCCACCCCAATCCACATCTTAGGAAAGAAAGGACTCTTGAACCAGAAATTGTCCAAAAGGAGCTTTTACTAAAACATGTTTGGAGATGGAAATACTAGACAGGATCTGAAACTGTGTTACAGTTTGGTACTTTTTAAAGAGTCCCTGGTCGAACCCCCTCCCTTCAAGCCATTTGGTTTGTTCTGGATCAACTAAAATTCAGGTGTCAAATCCTTCCATGGGAAAGAGGGAACTCTCATGTCTTTACGACAATTACTCCCTTCCTTTAGAGATTTAAATCAGAGATACAAACCAGATCTCTTCCCCCCCTTCCTTTGTTGTTTTAGTTCAAAGGTTCCCCCCTGGTCTTTGAAGACAGCCTCCTGGCAGTCTGAATAAACATCCTTACACCTATTAACATCTTCTCTTCTCCTCTTTGGAAAAATGTCAGAATCCAGTGGGATTTTAAGATTTTTGGAACATACATATAGGATTTTATGAATGGGATATAAATGGATTCTGACAGTCTGCTCTCCTTAATGAAAAGATATGTCCATCTGTAGAGGAAATAAAATATAAATGTTAGCCCAGTTTGTTCGGATATTCTGTATGAAACCTCTTAAGCAACTTTGGTGCTTTGATGTGGTGTTTATTGACCCACTCATTTTCTGAGGAGGGCAGGTGTTTCCAAGCTACTAAATATTGGATCACTCCATGGTGTTTTCTGGAATCTAAAATTTCCTTCACCTCAAAATGTTGTTCTCCTTCCACCATGATGGGAGGTGGTGTTGGTGGGGTTTTTGTTTGTAGGTATGACTGTTGTTCTCTCTTTAGTAAGCTGCAGTGAAAAATTGGGTGTATTTGTCTATGATTTTTAGGTAGTCCTAATTCAACTTCAAATCCCCACAATGATAGGGAATGGCAGCAGGTGGTTGCACGGAGGGCCATATCAACATCTGGGATCCCGCCCCCACTGTCTCCGAGCGGTGGCGCACTCCGACCCTCCGGTTAGCACCCTCTTACCCGGGGATGAGGGTGATCAGGTCCCTGAGCTCAGGCTGGTTTATTTTAATGCCAGATCCGTCGTTAACAAGGCTCCCCTCATTCATGATTTGATCGAGGAGGAATGTGCGGATCTGGTGTGCATTACAGAGACTTGGTTGGGCTCGGAGGGAAGGGTGCCTCTGACTGAGTTATACCCTCCAGGTTTCCGGGTGCTACACCAGCCACAGGCTCAGGGCAGGGGTGGTGGGGTGGCGGTAGTTGTCCGGGAGACTCTATGCCCGCGGGAGGCCACCATTGTCCAGATGGCCGGGAGTGAATCCCTCCTCTTGAGATGTGGTCCTCGCGCTCAGTTGGGCTTGTTGCTCACATACCTGGCGCCCAGCTGTGTGGCAACAGCCCTGCCCGAGCTGCTCGACACTCTCTCAGGGCTGGCGGTGGAGTTCCCCAGGCTTATAGTTCTGGGTGACTTCAACGTGCCTTCACTGGGAGGGTCGTCTGAGTTAGCTCGGGAGTTCATGGCCTCCATGATGGCCATGGGCCTGACCCAAGTTATTGAGGGCCCAACTCATGTGGGGGGTCATACTCTCGACCTGGTGTTCCTATCTGGACAGTGGCTGGGTGATCTGGGAGGGGGTTCACCAACCATCGCCCCCCTGTCATGGTCAGATCATTACCTCCTGTGGCTGGTCTTCCGTTATGCCACCCCCCACCGCTTGGCGGCGGAACCGACCACGTGGTTCTGCCCCAGGCACCTAATGGACCCGGAACGGTTCCAGAGGGCGCTTGGGCCTATACCCATCACCCTTACCCACAGCCCAGTCGATGTCCTGGTGGATGCCTGGGAAAGGGCGGCCGCCAGGGCACTTGACTGCGTTGTACCCTTGTGACCTCTGACCCGGCGCAGATCCCATTGGGCTCCATGGTTCTCTGCGGAGCTCCGGGAGATGAAGCGTCGGAGACGAGGTCTAGAGAGCGGTTGGAGGTCCAGCCGATCCGAATCTGACCGATTGCAGTTAAGAACCTTTATAAGGTCTTATCTTGCGGCGATAAGGACGGTGAAGTCTAACTACTTTGCTGCCCTTATCGCGTCCGCAGATAATCGCCCGGCCGCCCTGTTTAGGGTAACTCGCTCCCTCCTTAATAAGGAGGTGAGGGAGGATCCCTTACGGGGACGAGCCGAGGAGTTTAGTCATCATCTGGCGGACAAAATCGCTCAGATCCGGACCGGTCTGGACTCTGACTGGGCAGAGTCTGATGTGGAGGAATCGAACGGTCTTGAGCATGTTATCTGGACTGAGTTCGATCCTGTTTCCCCTGATGATGTGGACAGGATCATGGTGAGGCTGAGCACCACCACCTGTTTGTTGGATCCGTGCCCCTCCTGGCTAGGCTAGCTTATGCGGCCCGGGAGGGGACACGAGGATGGTTCCACACAGTAATAACTGCTTCTTTGAAGGAGGGTGTCTTCCCTGCCGCCTTGAAGGAGGCGGTGGTGAGACCCCTCCTCAAGAAGCCTGCCCTGGACCCGGCTGTTTTAAATAACTATCGTCCAGTCTCCAACCTTCGCTTTTTGGCAAAGGTTGTTGAGAATGTGGTGGCGCATCAGCTTCCTCTGTTCCTGGAGGAAACTGGTTATCTGGACCCGTACCAATCGGGTTTCAGGCCCGGATACAGCACGGAGACGGCATTGGTCGCGCTGGTGAATGATCTCTGGAGGACTCGGGACAGGGGTTGCTCCTCTGTCCTGGTCCTATTAGATCTCTCAGCAGCTTTTGATACCATTGACCATGGTATCCTACTGCGGCGTCTCAGGGGGTTGGGAGTGGGAGGCACCGTTTTACGGTGGTTCTCCTCCTATCTCCTGGGCCGTTCGCAGTTGGTGTTGACGGGAGGGCAGAGATCTGCCCCGAGGCCTCTCATTTGTGGAGTTCCTCAGGGGTCGGTTCTCTCGCCTCTCCTGTTCAACATCTATATGAAGCCACTGGGTGAGATCATTCGTGGTTTTGGGGTGGGGTATCATCAGTACGCTGATGATACCCAACTTTTTCTTTCCACCCCAAACCAACCCAGCGATGCCCTCGCTGTGATGTCCCGGTGCCTGGAGGCGGTCCAGGTCTGGATGGGGAGAAACAGGCTTCGTCTCAATCCCGCCAAGACTGAGTGGCTGTGCATATCGGCATCTCGGGTTAACCAGACTATTCCATCTCTAAAGATCGGGGGTGAGGTGTTACCCCCTGTTCATAGGGCTCACAACTTGGGCGTCCTCCTGGATTTACGACTCAATTTTGAAGACCATATAGGAGCCGTGACCAGGGGGGCTTTTGCCCAGGTTCGCCTGGTGCGCCAGTTGCGGCCCTACCTGGACTGAGATGCCCTATGCACAGTCACTCATGCGCTCATGACCTCCCGTTTAGACTACTGCAACACTCTCTACATGGGGCTGCCCTTGAGGACCACTCGGAGGCTTCAGCTGGTGCAAAATGCGGCTGCGCGAGTTGTGATGGGGGTCTCCTGATACTCCCATGTAACACCTCTACTCCACGAGCTGCATTGGCTTCCGGTTCCCCTCCGGGTGAGATTCAAGGTGCTGGTAATGACCTATAAAGCCCTACATGGCTTGGGTCCGGGATATCTGAGGGAACACCTGTTGCCGGCATCAAGTTCCCTTCATCCAGTGCGCTCCCACAGGGTCTTCTCAGGGTGCCACCGGTAAGAGATTGCCGGTGGATGACACCCAGGGATAGGGCCTTCTCAGTGGGGGCGCCTGCCCTTTGGAACCAGCTGCCAGTGGAGCTGAGGACTGCCCCCAACCTCCGTTCATTCCACCGGGACCTGAAGACCTGGCTCTTCGAGCTCTTTGGCCTAGGCTGAGGATTAATCTTATTTTAACTGGGGTTTTATTTATACAGGGACAAATGTAATTTTTTTTAAACTTGTTTTTAACTTTTTTATCTGGTTTTTAATTACCCTGTAAACCACCCTGAGTCCTTCGGGAAAGGGCGGTATATAAATGTAATAAAATAAATAAATAAATAAATAAATAAATAAATAAATAAATAAATAAATAAATAAACAAACTGTTACTGGGTTTATGATTCTTTCGATTGGAAAAGTTCCAATATATTTTGGTCCGAGTTTTTTACAGGGTTGTAGTGATTTAAGGTATTTTGTGGATAAATATACCATCTCTCCCATCCTGAATGGTATGGGATCTACTCTTTTTTTGTCCGCCTGTGTTTTGTATGTGTGTCTAGCTTCATCTAAAGCTTTCCTAATGATTGGCCCGATGTTTTGTAATTGAGCAATCCACTCCTTCAGTTCGGGAATTACCGGCTCGGTGGGGGTTAGTTCTGGCATGGGGTTGAAACTTTGACTGGTAGGTACTTGAAAAGGAGTGTAACCTGTGCTGGAGTGGACTGTATTATTATATGCCACTTCTGTGAAAGGTAGTAGGTCTTAAATATTGCTCAAGCACTGAGTTAGCCTTTTCACATTGACCGTTTGATTGAGGGTGATGACTAGATGTCAGTCCTTGGGTGGTTCCTAAAAGGGATAAAAATTCTTTCCAAAATGCCAACGTAAATTGCACCCTTCTATCAGATATGATGCGTTGTGGTGCCCCATGCAATCTGTAAATATGCTGTACGAAGAGTTTCGCTAAAACTTTTGTGGTAGGGATCTTTTGGCAAGGTATGAAATGCACTTGTGTAGAGAACAGATCTGTGACAGTCCAGACTACTGTGTTACCGTTGTTTTCGGGTAGTTCCACTATAAAATCCATGGCTATTTCTTTCCATGGGGCTGAGGGGTTCACCATCGGTTGTAACAGTCCTGGCGATTTCCCTTGCAGCCTCTTGGCCATTGCGCAAATTTGACAGCTGCCCACATAGCTTTCTAGGTCCTTTTTCATAGATGGCCACCAAAATTGCCTTTTAGTTAAGTGTAAGGTTTTTACAAACCGAAAATGTCCTGCTGATTTTGTATCATGGCACAGTTGCATGAAATTGATCCTCTGGGTGGCAGGTATGTATAACTTCTCACCCACCCAGGGTAAACCATCTTTAATTGAGCACACATGTCTATTTTTCTGGAACCATTCATCACTTTCAAAAGACTTTGGGAATTCTATTCCAGTTTGGCTATCCACCTTCGGCTTCATTTTTATTTGAGCCCTGGTGGTGACTGGTGCTGCCAGTTGTTGTTCAGGCACAAGTGGTTTAGAGTCAGTGGTCAGTGGGGCATGCGAGATAATGCATCTGCCAGGAAATTCTCCCCCCCCCCCAGTAAGTGTTTGAGAGTGAAATTGAATCGGTGAAAATGTTGGGACCAGCGGGCTTGCTTAGGAGTGAGTTTCCTGGTTTTTTTTTAATGCTTCCAAGTTTTTGTGGTCTGTTCAGACCTGGAAGGGGATTTTATTTCCTTCTAGGAACTGGCACCATATAATTAATGCCCATCTTATAGAATAAGCCTCCTTTTCCCATATGGGCCAACGTTGTTCTGTTTCTGTGAGTTTTCTGGATGTATATGCACATGGTTGCAATGCCCCCTCATTGTTTTCCTGTAATAATACAGCTCCCACCACTACATTGCTAGCATCTGCCTGTATTACAAAAGGTTTATTGGGATCTGGATGTCTCAGGACAGGTTCAGCAGAAAAAAGTCTCTTTAGCCTTTCAAATGCTGCTTGACATTCCATGGTCCACTTCAGAGGCTGGCTGGGTTTCACGGGGGACCCCCCCCTTCATTTTCAACAATTTTGTGAGGGCTAAAACAATTCAAGATTGATGTTATATGCTTGCAAGAAACGCATATTAGGGCTATGGACCAAAAGTTTTTATTGAATTCAAGGTTGGGTACGCAATTTGTCGCCTCTGCAATGAATAAGAAAAATGGAGTGGTTGTTTATGTTAAAAGTGCTTTAACAGCGGACTTAATTGAAGCAGATAAGCATGGAAGATACGTAATGATAGATTTGTTGCTAGAAGGCAAAAAAACGCTTTTAGTTGGACTGTATGCTCCTAATCAACAACAACAACAAGCTGAGTTTTTTAGCTTACTTCATACAAAGCTTACTCAGCTGGATTACAAATCGTTTATTTTTATGGGGGACTGGAATGGCGTTTTGGATGTACAGATGGATAAGGCTGGTTTTTTCAAGCGTGTTCCGTGTCATGCCAGACTGCCTAAATCTTTTTTTGAAATGAAGGATGATTTGGAATTGCGAGACATTTGGCGTGACACACACTCGCACGAAAAGGATTATACTTTTTTTTCTGATAGACATCAATCTTTTTCCAGGATTGACTTTATTTTGTTGACTAACAATTTTTTTTCTAGGATTAAGAAGGTAAAGATTTGTGCAAGAGCTATTTCTGACCATAGCCCAGTATGGTTAGAGATCAATAAGGACAACAGAGATAGGCGCTCGTGGCGCGTAAATGAGAACTTGTTTAGAAATCAGAAAAATGTGGAAGAGTGTAAACAGCGAATGAAGGATTTTTTTGAAATTAATATGAATAAGGATACTTCTATGGACATGGTTTGGGATGCTAGCAAGGCCTATATGAGAGGGGTGTTGATATATATGAATAATAAACACAGACGTACTTTGGAAGCTAGAAGGAAAGAATTGGAGAATGAAATTAAGGAAAAAGAGAATGCCTTGATGCTGAATCCATTGGATGTGAAGATTAAGGAGGTTATTAAGTTATTAAGAGGACAATTTGATAAACTAATGGCTGACCAGGTGGCTACCAATTTGCGGTTTGCCAGGCATAACACTTTTTGCAATGCTAATAAGCCAGGTAGATGGCTAGCTTATAGACTAAGGAAAAAGCAGAGGGCTTCTAATATAGACAAAATTGAACATAAGGGAAAGGTAGTGTTTCAACAGGATTTTATTAAGGAAGCCTTTGTGGATTTTTATTCTAAATTATATGCTAAGGAGAAGATTAATGGAAAAGACATTGATGAATATTTGGAGAATGCTAGCATTCTGGCTCTTACGCAAGTACAAAAAGAAGAGATTAATCAATTGATTACAGAAGAAGAAATACTTACAGCAATTAAGGAGTTGAAGGTGGATAAAGCGCCAGGTACAGATGGTCTGACTGCGGCCTACTATAAAAATTTACAATTAGAGATGGTTAAATCGTTAAAGGAATTGTTCCAGACAATCCAGAGGGGGGGGGGGGAAAGGTGCCTCCGTCTTGGAGAACTGCCTTTATTTCTTTGATTCCGAAGGAAGACCAAGATGTTACTCAAGTAAAAAACTACAGACCGATATCACTATTAAATACAGATTACAAGATATTTGCTAAGGTGTTGGCTAATAGATTGATGAGGGTTCTGCAACAGGTGATTCATGGGGATCAAACTGGTTTTATTAGTGGTAGGCAAATGAAAAACAACGTGAGGCATATAGTTGATGTGATAGAGTTTTTGGAAAGGAACAACCAGATCCCTGCGGCGCTAATCTTTTTAGATGCTGAAAAAGCTTTTGATCAACTGAATTGGCAATTTTTGATAGTTTTAAATAAAATGAATTTTGGGGATAAATTTTTGCAACCAATTAGGGCATTATATCAAAAACAATCAGCTCGAATAATAGTTAATAATAGTTTGTCAGAAGTATGTAATATTGAGAAGGGTACAAGGCAAGGGTGCCCGTTATCGCCTTTGTTATTTGTGTTAACATTGGAGATATTATTGGTAAAAATACGAAATTCGGAAAGATTAGAGATCAGGATTATAGATTGAGAGCGTTCGCAGACGATCTGGTTGTTACAGTGACCCAGCCGGAGAGCTCTGTTGTGAACCTGATGGAGATAATAATGCAATATGGGAAGGTTTCTGGATTTAAAGTTAATGTACAAAAAACTAAAATTTTGGCTAAAAACATGACAGCATCGCAAAAGGCCCTTTTAGAAGGGTTAACTGGATTTGAGATTGTCAAAAGGGTCAAATATTTGGGGGTGCTTTTGTCGCCCTCTAATACAAAATTATATAAAAATAACTATGAAAAATTATGGGGAAAAATCCAAAAAGAAATGGAGAGTTGGGAAAAACTGCAATTGTCTTTGTTGGGGCGAATCGCAGCAGTAAAAATGAATGTCCTGCCTAAATTTTTATTTTTATTTCAAATGATACCGGTTCTTAAGAAAGATTCTAATTTGGAGGAATGGCAGAGAGGTATCAATAAATTTGTTTGGGCAGGGAAAAGGCCACGAGTGAAACTTAAGATTATGCAGGATACTCGTGAAAGAGGTGGTCTTAAAATGCCTAATCTTAAATTATATTATGAAGCTGCTGCGTTAGCAGGTATAAGTGATTGGATTAATTTGACACAAGAGAGATTATTAAATCTTGAGGGCCACGACTTGTTGTTTGGCTGGCATGCATATTTGTTGTATGATAAGAAGGTAGATAATGTGTTTAGAGTGCATATTTTAAGACAGGCATTGCTGAGAGTTTGGAAGAAGTATAGACATAAGTTAGACTGTAAGATACCATTGTGGGCAATTCCAAAACACGCAATAGAAAATATAAATGTTGGTTTTAAACATGATGTGACTATGTATAAAGAGATTTTAAGCTTGGAAAGAAATGTCTGGAGTCTGAAACCATATAGCCTCTTGCGAGATGAGGAGATTGTTCAAACTTGGTTTCAATATACTCAGCTACGGGCCAGGTGGAAAGAAGATCAGAAAATTGGTTTTACAATGACTGATGAAAATCTGATAAAGCAAATTAGAAATCAGGGACCAGCGCATATTAAACGGATATATCTTGCATTGATAGAGATTGACTCAGAAACAGAGCTTGTTAAGGACTGTATGATAAAATGGGCCCAAAACATTCAAGAAGTTATTACAATGGATACGTGGGAAAAGATTTGGGTGAGGAACGTAAAATTTACACAAGCTCAAAATTTAAGAGAGAACTTTTATAAAATGTTTTATAGATGGCATCTAGATCCTAAAAAGCTTGCAAGTATGTATCCGAATTATCAACCAAAATGTTGGAGGTGTGGTGATGAAGATGCAACATATTTTCATGTATGGTGGACTTGTAAAAAGGTTAAGGCCTTCTGGATAAAAATTTGGTGGAATATGCAGAAGATTTTCAAGCAAAGGATAAAGTTTTGTCCGCAACTTTTCTTGTTGGAAATAATCACAGATGCTACGGTTGTGGACACTAAGTTGATGTTGAATTTAATTACGGCAGCAAGACTTTTAATAGGTCAGTATTGGAAGAAAGAGGAACTGCCGACCATAGAAGAATGGACTTTAAAGGTTTCTGACCTGGCAGAGATGGCAAAGATTTCGGCTTATTTGAAAGATCACTCGCAAGAACGTTATATTATGGAATGGAGAAAATGGATTGAGTATATCCAGAACAAATACAGGACTAAGAAGTTTCATGTAGCATTTGAATAAGTCTTCCTTCTTTTTTTCTTTTTTTTTCTTTTTTTTTCTCTCTCTATATATTTAATATTATTAAGGTTTGTATTATCCTATATAAGCTAGAGAGTGATAGATTTTAGAGTTTATGGTTGTTAGTATATGGTTGTTTATGATTGTTTTTTTTTCTATACCTGGTGAGCCAGTTGCGGCCCTATCTAAGCCGGGATGATTTATGCACGGTCACTCACGCGCTCGTGACCTCTCGTCTAGACTACTGCAACGCTCTCTACATGGGGCTTCCCTTGAGGACCACCCGGAGGCTCCAACTGGTACAGAATGCAGCCGCGAGAGTTGTGTTGGGAGTCTCCCGATACTCCCATGTGACACCTCTGCTCCGTGAGCTGCATTGGTTGCCAGTTGTCTTCCGGGTGAGATTCAAGGTGCTAGTAATGGTGTTCAAAGCCCTCCATGGCATGGGGCCGGAGTACCTCAGGGAACATCTGCTGCCGGCATCAAGCTCCCTGCGCCCTGTGCGTTCCCACAGAGAGGGCCTCCTCAGGGTGCCACCGGTCAGAGAATGCCGACTGGTGGCACCCAGGGGGAGATCCTTCTCTGTGGGCGCCCCAGAGCTATGGAACCAGTTACCGGTTGAGCTCCGGACGGCGCCCGATCTGCACTCCTTTCGCCGCGATCTGAAAACATACTTGTTCGAGCAAGCCGGCCTGGCCTGAGGGGGGATTGGTGGGGTTTTTTATTATTTTTATTGGGGTTTTTACTATGTATCTATTGTATTGCATGCATTTAATTATCTTTTAGTTTTTGTAAATTTCTGTGTTTTATTCTTGCCCTGTACACCGCCCTGAGTCCTCCGGGAGAAGGGCGGTATAGAAATATTAATAAATTAAATTAAATTAAATTTAGCTCTGGGAAGTCGGGGGGGAGGGGGAGAGGGGTAGGGAGGGAGGGAGAGGGGAGGGGGGACTGTTAAAGATAAAATGTATGTTAAAACTTTTCAATAAAAAAAAACAATTTTGTGAGGGGCATGGCTATTTGGCCAAATGAAGGGATGAATTGGCGGTAGAAATTTGCAAATCCCAGGAAACTTTGCAATTGCTTCCGTGTGTGCGTGGGGGGGTGCCCATTCTAATACTGCCCTGACTTTCTCAGGGTCCATTTCAATGCCCTGTGGGGATATGCAACATCCCAGATATCCCAGATAGTCTATTCTTTCCTGGTGGAACTCACAGTTCGATAATTTAACGTATAGGTGGGCAGCCCGCAACTTTTTCAGGACCGCTCTGACTAGGTTGATAAGTTCCTCTTTGGTCTCAGTGAATATCAGGATGTCATCTAGGTAAACCAGGACCCCCTTATATAGGTGCTCTCTTAGCATGTCATTAATTAATTTCATAAAGACTGCGGGGGCCCCTTGCAGTCCAAATGGCAGTACTTTGAACTGGTAGCAACCCAATGGGCAGTTGAATGCAGTCTTCCATTCATCTCCTTCCTGTAATCTATGCAACAGCAGAAAGAGCCATCCTTCTTCTCCCTGAGCCGGTCTGGGGAGGCCACTTTGGGTTTGGCAGGCTCAATAAATCCTCTTTCTAAGTTTTTCTTTATGAACCTTTCCATTTCTGCAATTTCCTTTGGGCTCATGGGATATATCCTGGGCTTTGGGAGCTTTGCCCCGGGTTTGAATTCTATAGCACAGTCTGTGGGGCGGTGGGGGGGGAAGCTCATCTGCCCATTCCTCACTGAAAACTTCAGCAAGGTCCCTGTATTCCTACGGTATCTCTGGTAACCCCTTTTCTTCCCCCACTGATGCTGTCTCTTCCCTTCGGGTTGGGGGAATGCTTTGGGGTTTTAAGTTTTGATGTTCTCCCTCTGGGAAATTGAGTTCTGCTGTCCTCAAATTTATCTCGGGGTTCCATTTTTTCAGCAATTCCAGTCCTAAAATCATTGGGCATTCCATGCCTGGGGCCACTACAAATGTTATGTATTCCTCATGAGACCCCAGGGATAGGTGAATTGGTAAAGTGACTAGGGTAGCTGGCCCCCCCTGCTATTGACCCATCTAGTTGGCTAAAAGAGATCAGCTGTTTTAGTCTCCTCTCTGGGATGCTCAATCTCCCCACCAGCGTCGGGCTGATGAGGCAGCGGGTGCAACCAGAGTCTATTAGTGCTCTTACTTTGACGGCTTCAGGCACAGAGGAAACTAATATAGTCACTGTCTTAACAATGGTTGGAATGGATCCACTTACCAATGGTTCTCCCTCTGAGCTGTCTTCCGAGGTGTCCACCACCCCTGCGGTATAGGCCGGAATCCAATCCCAGTTCTTGGCAGGGGTTGTGGACTCTACAGCCTCTGTCCCCTTCATGGAAGATTCTTTAGGGTTGCCTTGGGACTTCCCTAACTTCTTGGGAAGTGATACCTCAGTTTTACGTGGGGGGGCTTTTGAAAGACATTCTACGGCACGGTGGCCCTCTCTCCCGCAATTGAAACAGCCCATTGATTTTTTAGCTGTGGATGGTGGGTTTTCCCCCTCGCTTGTTTGCTCAGATGGTGGGTGGCCCCATGGTTTCCCTCGGTGGTGTCTCTTCAGTAGGTCTATTTCCACTTCCTCTGCCAGGACATACCAGTCGTTGAGATGGTGTGGGTCTCCTCAAGGCAGGCAAACATCATACAGGTCGTAGTTTAGCCCATCTTTGAAATGGCTAAGGAGGATATCTTCTGGCCAGTTCAGCTTGCTGGCAATGGCTCAGAATTCTTGGGTATATTCAGCCACCGTCCATCTGCCCTGCCTCACCATTTTGATTCTCTCCCGGGCCTTATGATCAGCCAAAGGATCCTCAAATCGCTGCCTCAAGTATGACATGAATCGGTTGAAATCGTTGAGTTCTGGGGCATTGGAGTCATGTAGGTTCACCACCCAGTCTGCAGCCAGTCCATACAGGGTGGATTGCACAATACAGATGCGGGCTTTGTCACTGGGGATGTCCTGTCCATACTCTTCCATATAGCTGAGGACTTGGGTTAGGAAAAACCCCAAGTGTGGTGGCTCCCCCTTGAATTTTGCTTCCAGAGGTGGAAGCCTTTGACTGGACCATTGTCTGCGCCATGGGCGGTATTGCCCCTCATCCTGAACCCCGTCTGTGGTTTGGGGTGTGTGTAATACTGAGGCAGCAACTCCTGTTCCAGTGGACAGCCCCAGTGTTGCAGGTACAGGATCCCCTCCATTCGCTCTCCAGTTGCGGCCCCAGGCACTGCTGTGGCTGCGGTGCTCAGCTTTCTCCTCTTTTAGTGAGCTAAGGTTTCTCTTCATCAGGTCAATAGCTTTTTCTAGCATCCGCTCTTCTTCAATGACATGCAGGGAGCTCTCCATCTCTTGCCTCCATCCTGGTTGGTGGCCACTCCACCTCAGGGTCACTTTCCCCAATGCCTTTTCCCACTCACTTTTCCTTCCAATACCCATCAACCACCGAGGTTTTCGGTCGTGCAGCTCCACCACTTCTTCCCCGGAGGAATATGACGCTTCAGCTTCCGACCACTGCTGGGATTTCTTTGGGAGGAAAACTCCCTCTCCATGGGGTTTCCTCCTCTCTTGCTCCATCGTCAGACATCGTATTTATTGCAAAGTCCCCTGGTAAGGTTTTCCCTTTCAGGTTGACTCTTACTGCAGATCCTGTCTAATGTCAGGACACACCCCAATCCACATCTTAAGAAAGAAAGAACTCTTGAACCAGAAATTGTCCAAATGGAGCTTTTACTAAAACATGTTTGGAGATGGAAATATTAGACAGGATCTGATATTACAGTTTGGTACTTTTTAAAGAGTCCCCAGTCGCACCCCCTCCCTTCAAGCCATCTGGTTTGTTCCAGATCAATTAAAATTCAGGTGTCAAATCCTTCCATGGGAAAGAGGGAACTCTCATGTCTTTACGACAATTACTCCCTTCCTTTAGAGATTTAAATCGGAGATACAAACCAGATCTCTTCCCTCCCCCTTCCTTTGTTGTTTTAGTTCAAAGGTTCCCCCCTGGTCTTTGAAGACAGCCTCCTGGCAGTCTGAATAAACATCCTTGCGCCCATTAACATCTTCTCTTCTCCTCCTTGGAAAAATGTCAGAATACAGTGGGATTGTAAGATTTTTAGAACATACATATAGGATTTTATGAATGGAATATAAATGGATTCTGACATAAGGAGTCCTGAGACTAAACCATATGATGAACAAGTGAGGGAACTAGTTATGTCTAGCCTAACAAAGAGAAGGATTAGGTGTGATAAGATGGCAGTCTTCCAGTACTTTAGGGGTTGTCACATAGAATAGAATAAAATAGAATAGAATAGAATAGAATAGAATAGAATAGAATAGAATAGAATAGAATAGAATAGAATAGAATAGAATAGAATAGAATAGAATAGAATAACAGAGTTGGAAGGGATCTTGGAGATCTTCTAGTCCAACCCCTTGCTTAGGCAGGAAACCCTATACCATTTCAGACAAATGGTTGTGCAATCTCTTCTTAAAAACTTCCAGTGTTGAAGCATTCACAACCTCTGGAGGCAAGTTGTTCCACTAATTAATTGTTCTAACAGTCAGGAAATTTCTTCTTAATTCTAGGTTGCTTTTCTCCTTGATTAGTTTCCATCCATTGCTTCTTGTCCTGCCTTCAGGTGCTTTGGAGAATAGCTTGACTCCCTCTTCTTTGTGGCAGCCCCTGAGATATTGGGCTATCATGTCACCTTTAGTTCATGTTTTCATTAATGAGACATACCCAATTCCAGCAACTGTTCTTTATATGTTTTAGCCTCCAGTCCCCTGATCATCTTCTGTACACTCTTTCTGGAGTCTCCACATCTTTTTTACATCATGGTGACCAAACCTGAATGCAGTATTCCAAGTGTGAAGGGGGAAGGGGGGGTCAATTTATTCTCCAAAGCATCTGAGGGTAGGAGACAAAGTAATGGGTGGAAGATCATTAAACAAAGATCCAACGTAGAATTAAAGAGAAATTTCCTGTCAATGAGAACAATTAATAAATGGAATTGCTTGCCACCTGAAGTTGTGGATGCTTAACCAGTGGAGGTTTTCAAAAAGAGACAGGACAGCCATTTTTCTCATCTCTGGATTGAGCAGGTGCTTGGACTGGAAGACTTCCAAGGCCCCTTTCAACTCCATTGTTCCATGTTCTATGAGCAAAATCAAGCTGTCCACCATATCTCTATGTTTAACAAGTGCAACACATTTTAAATATCTTTTCTTTTTTTTAAAAAAAAATAACTTTTGGGAGTCTTGGGAATAGAATTCTTAATCTTGCGACTATGAAGAGACACCCATAGTCTGGTTTCCTGTGTCTCAGATTCCTTATTAGCTTATCATTGAAGATAGAAGGAACATGGGAAATTAGAAAAAAATAGAAGCTTTGAGTTACTTATTAGAGATATTTTTACCTCAACCTTCAAATGATTTCCCAGGACAGTTTGCAAAAGTAATAAAAATACAATACGAATACAATAAAATAGTTTAAAAGGAATATACAATGAGCAGAAGAAAAGTCACAGGAGAGATATAACTAAATTAAATTAAAAACAATACAAAATAGAAAAATGAGAAATGTTTTAGTGATGGAACGACAACAAAGCAGGTTTACCAGCTGAGTCTCACTGTTAAGCAGGAAGAAAAATATGCCTTCATGCACAGCATTGTATATGAGGCTTATAAAACTGAAACATTAAAGTTAAAAGGTTTGTTACATTTACAAAAGCAATCATTGTAGCAGTAATGAAACCAAAGTCACCTTTTTTTCCTAAGACTAGAATAAAAAAAATGGACTTACAGCCAAATTTCTTTATTTCTTTGTTTATTTCATGTCCACTCCTCAGGTTCAGATGACCATCATACCAAATAAGAAGCAGGTTTTTATATACATATACATATACATATACATATGCATATGCATATACATATACATATACATATACATATACACATACACATACATATACACATACATATACATACACACACACACACACGCACACACACACACACACACACACACACACACACACACACACACATATGTTTCAGCCTAACCATCCACAGGCAGTGGTCACAGTAGTGACAGCTCATATTTGTGTAATTTTTTTGGATTGCTAACAAAGAATTAAAGGGAGACTGATATGCATTTCAAACTTATTTGTTCTCATCAGTCAGCCATACCCTTCTGAGATTCGAACCTGGGCTGATTGCACATTAGGCAATTGTTTTAACCCCTAGGCCACAGGCTCTCTCTCTCTCTTTACACAAATAGCCTTGGTGGAGCAGTGGGCTAATGCCTCCTTAAGTAACACCAGCTGCCTGCAATTAGTGCAGGTTCGCATCCCACCAGGCTCAAGGTTGACTCAGCCTTCCATCCTTCCGAGGTAGGTAAAATGAGGACCCAGATTGTTGGGGGCAATAAGCTGACTTTGTAATAATGCCACTTGGGGTGTGTGTGAAAGCCCTAATAAGCAGGCATATACATAGAATGAAGGCTACTGCTAAGCTTGTAAGCCACCCTGAGTCTTCGGAGAAGGGCGGGATATAAATGGAATTTTAAAAAAAATTAAAAAAAAATGAGCTGTCACTACTGTGACCACTGCCTGTGCATGGCCTTGGGTTAGGCTGAAACAGGAAATAAGATTTGTCCCACGTTTGGGGCCTAGCAAGGTAATCTAAATACTTAACAAACATTTAACACATATCTCCCTTGCTTCTCAGCTTAGAAAGAGAGAGCCTGCAATTGCCTAATGTGCAATCAGCCCAGGTTCGAATCTCAGAAGGGTATGGCTGACTGATGAGAACAAATAAGTTTGAAATGCATATCAGTCTCCCTTTAATTCTTTGTTAGCAATCAAAAAAATCACACACACACACACACACACACACACACACACACCCAAGAATTGACTGCGGTGAGAGGGCGGTTGAATCTGACCATCAACCCTCCACACTGATGTGAGAGATCAGTTGGGGTGGGTCTATTCCGGTATTCCGTGATCAGTCTACCCCAGATTGGACACCTTAACTGCTGTGAGAGGACAGTTGTGGCTCCTTTATCTGGCTGCCGGCTCGGGTGAGAGTGGGGCCGGTTAGGTGGATCTGAGACATTTTCCGGACTGAATACTATTTCAACATCATTTAGTACCAGTTGACCATCCAGCTGCTCAAATCTGCCCTTATTAGTGCATGGTTCGGTTGTGCTATTCTAGTGTGGACTTGTATGCCCTTAGGACGGTTTCCCCTTATTGGGTACGACCCGCCACGCTTTTTTCTATCTCCCTTAAGGACGGGCCCAATTGTTGGGACCCCGAGAGGTGGTTGGGCATAGACAGGGACCGTTGGTGGAAGCGTATTAAGAGGCCCCTGGTATGTTTTTTAGCCGGTTGTTTTATGGGGTTAGGGAGGGGGCAGAATGGTAGGGTTGGGAGGGATATGGGGTGTATTTGTTCAACCGGTTGTCAGTCCGGGCCAGAGACAGTTCCCGGCGAGACGGGGCTGGGGTTGGGGACCTCCGGTTTTCCCAGCAGTGGGGTGGGGTTTCAAATCCCCACGATGATTGGGAACAGCAGCAGGCGGTTACACGGAGGGCCATATCAACACCTGGGATCACGCCCCCACTGTCTTCAAGCGGTGGCGTGCTCCGACCCTCCGGTTGGTACCTGTTTATCCAGGGGGGGGTCAGGTCCCTGAGCTCAGGCTGGTGTATTTTAATGCCAGATCCATTGTGAACAAAGCTCCCATCATCTGTGACTTGATCGAGGAGGAACGCGTGGATCTGGCATGCATTACGGAAACCTGGTTGGGCTCAGAGGGAGGTCTCCCTCTGACTGAGCTTTGCCCTCCAGGTTTCTGTGTGCTTCACCGGCCACGGGCTCAGGGCAGGGGCGGGGGTGTGGTGGTGGTTATACGGGAGACCTTATGTCCGCGGGAGACCACTGTTGTACAGGTGGGCGGGAGTGAGTCACTCCTCCTGAGGTGTGGCCCTGCGGCTCAGTTGGGCTTGTTGCTTACATACCTGGCACCCAGCTGTGTAGCAATGGCTCTGCCCGGGCTTCTCGACACCCTTTCAGGGTTGGTGGTTGAGTTTCCCAGACTCATAGTTCTGGGCGACTTTAACCTCCCTTCCCTGGGGGGTCATCAGAGTTGGCTCAAGAGTTCATGGCTTTCATGACGGCCATGGACCTGACCCAAATAATTCAGGGTCCGACTCATGGGGGGGTCACACTCTCAACCTAGTTTTTCTATCTGGACAGTGGTTTGATGATCTGAGAGGGGGCTCACCAACGATTGGCCCCCTATCATAGTCCAGTCATCATCTCCTATGTTTGGTCTTCAGCTTTGCCACGCCTCGCTACTGGGCTGTGGAACCGAAGAGGTGGTTCCGCCCCAGGTGCCTAATGGATCCGGAATGGTTCCAGACGGCACTTGGGTCTATACCTATCTCCCTCACTCACAGCTCGGCCGATGCCTTGGTGGACGCCTGGGAAAGGGCTGCCACCGAGGTGCTCGACCGAGTTGTACCCTTGCAACCCCTGATCCGGCGCAGATGCCGATGCGCCCCATGGTTTTTTGTGGAGCTCCGGGAGATGAAGCATCGGAGACAGGGTCTGGAGAGCAGTTGGAGATCCAGCTGGTCTGAATCTGACCGATTGCGGTTGAGAACTGCTATGAGGCTTTACCTCGCAGTGATGAGGACAGCGAATTCTAATTACTTCGCTGCCCTCATCGCATCCGCAGATACTCGCCTGGCCACCCTGTTTAGGGTGACCCACTCCCTGCTTAATCAGGAGGTGAGGGAGGAGCCCTTGCAGGAGTGGGGCGAGGAGTTTAGTCATCATCTTGTGGACAAGATTGCTCAGATTCGGGCCGGTTTGGATTCTGACTGGGCGGAGACTGACGGGGAGGAATTGAGCGGTCTTGAGAATGCCATTTGGACTGAATTTGATCCTGTGACCCCAGATGAAGTGGACAGGTTCATCAGGAGACTGAGTTCCACCATGTGTTTATTGGACCTGTGCCCCTCCTGGCTAGTGTATGCAGCTTGGGAGGGGACACGAGGCTGGTTCCAGGCAGTAATAACTGCTTCTTTGAGGGAGGGTACCTTTCCCACCGCCAGTTGCGGCCCTATCTGGACTGAGATGCCCTACGCACAGTCACTCATGTGCTCGTGACCTCCCAGTTAGACTACTGCAATGCTCTCTACATGGGGCTGCCCTTGAGGACCACTTGGAGGCTTCAGCTGGTGCAGAATGCGGCTGCGCGAGTTGTGATGGGAGTTTCCTGATACTCCCATGTAACACCTCTCCTCTGCGAGCTGCATTGGCTCCCGGTTGCCCTCCAGGTGAGATTCAAGGTGCTGGTGATGACCTAAAAAGTCATATTTGTGTAATCCTTCTTCACTCGCAACAAGAGGATCTTTAGTTCCTCTTCACTTTCTGCCATTAGAGTGGTATCATCTGCATATTTTAGGTTGCTGATATTTCTCCTGGTAATCTTAATTCCAACTTTTGATTCATGTAGCCCTGCCTTTCTCATGATGTGCTCTGCATATAGGTTAAACAGGCAGGGTGACAGTATACAGCCTTGCTGGACTCCTTTCCCAATTTTGAACCAATCAGTGGTTCCGTGTCCAGTTCTCACTGTTGCTTCTTGACCCGTATATAGGTTTTTCAGGAGACAAATAAGATGGTCTGGTATGCCCATCTCTTTAAGAACTTGCCACAGTTTGTTGTGATCCACACAATGAAATGCTTTAGCATAGTCAATGAAGCAGAAGTAGATATTTTCTGGAACTCCCTAGCTTTCTCCATGATCCAACGTATGTTGGCAATTTGATCTCTAGTTCCTCTGCCTCTTCGAAATCCTGCCTGTACTTCTGGTAGTTCTCGATCCACATACTGCTGGGGTCTAGCTTGTAGGATTTTAAGCATAACTTTACTAGCATGTGAAATGAGTGCAATGGTGCAATAGTTTGAACATTCTTTGGCACTGCCTTTCTTTGGAATTGGAATGTAAACTGATCTTTTCCAATCCTGTGGCCACTGTTGAGTTTTCCAAATTTGCTGGCAAATTGAGTGTAGCGCTTTTACTGCATCATCTTTTAAGATTTTGAATAGCTCAGCTGGAATACTGTCACCTCCACTAGCTTTGTTGTTGCTCAGCTTTTCCAAGGCCCACTTCAAATTCTAGGATGTCTGGCTCGAGGTCCGTGACCACCTCATTGTTATTATCAGGGACGTTAAGCTCATTCTTGTATAGTTCTTCTGTGTAATTTTGCCACCTCTTCTTAATCTCTTCTGCCTCTGTTAGGTCCCTGCCATTTTGGTTCTTTATCAAGCCCATTTTGCATGAAATGTTCCCTTCATCTCTCCAATTTTCTTGAAGAGATCTCTAGTCCTCCCTATTCTATTGTTTTCTTCTATTTCTTTGCACTGTTCATTTCAGAAGGTATTCTTATCTCTTCTAGCTATTCTCTGGAATTCTGCATTCAGTTTGGTAAATCTTTCTTTTTCTCCCTTGCCTTTCGCTTCCCTCCTGTCCTCAGCTATTTGAAAAGCTTCCTCAGACAGCAATTTTGCTTTCTTGCATTTCTTTTTCTTTGGGATGGTTTTAGTTGCTACTTCTTATACAACGTTGTGAACCTCTGTCCATTGTTCTTCAGGCACTCTGTCTATTAGAGGTAATTCCTTAAATCTATTTGTCACCTCTACTGTATATTCGTCAGGGATATGATTTAGTTCATACCTGAGTGGCCTAGTGCTTTTCCCTACTTTCTTCAGTTTAAGCCTAAATTTTGCAATGAGAAGCTCATGATCTGAGCCACAGTCAGCTCCTGGTCTTGTTTTTACTGACTGTATAGAGCTTCTCCATCTTTGGCTGCAGAGCACATAGTCAATCTGATTTCTGTGTTGACCATCTGGTGATGTCCATGTGTAGAGCCATCTCTTGGGTTGTTGGAAAAGAGTGTTTGCTGTGACCATCGTGTTCTCTTGACAAAATTCTATCAGCCTGTGCCCTGCTTCATTTTGTACTCCAAGGCCAAACTTGCCTGTTATTCCAGTTATCTTTTGGCTTCCTACTTTAGCATTCCAATCCCCCATGATGATAAGGACATCATTTTTGGTGTTACTTGTATAAGGTGCTGTAGGGCTTCATAGAACCAGTCAATTTCATCCTCTTCAGCACTGGTGGTTGGGGCATAGACTTGGACTACTGTGATATTGAATGGTTTGCATTGGATTCGAACTGAGATCATTCTGTCATTTTGGGGATTGTATCCCAGTATTGCTTTTCCTACTCTTTTATTGACTATGAAGTATTCCATTTCTTCGGAGGGATTCTTGCCCACAGTAGTATACCTGATGGTCATCTGAATTAAATTCACCCATTCCTGTCCATTTTAGTTCACTGATTCCTAAGATGTCGATGTTCAGTCTTGTCATCTCTTGTTTGACCACATCCAGCTTTCCTTGATTCATCGATCTTACATTCCAGGTTGCTATGGAGAAAAAATCTTTACAGCATCGGACTTTCCTTTCACCACCAGATACACCCACAGCTGAGTGTCCTTTTAGCTTTGGCCCAGTCGCTTCATTCTTTCTGATGCTACTAGTACTAGCCCTCTGCTCTTCCCCAGTAGCATATTAAACACCTTCCGACCTGAGGGGCTCATCTTCCAGCATCATATCTTTTTTCCTTTTGGTACTGTCCATGGGGTTTTCATGGCACAGATACTGGAGTGGGTTGCCTTTTCCTTCTCCAGTGGATCACATTTTGTCAGAACTCTCTGCTATGACCTGTCCGTCTTGGGTGGCCCTGCACGGCATAGCTCATAGCTTCATTGAATTACGCAAGCCCCTTCGCCACGACAAGGCAGTATTCCATGTTTGTGTATATATATATATAATTTGTTTTATAAAATGATTGGGAAATAATTGAACATTTGAAAAACAGATATAATTGGTTTAGTATATAACACCAGGGCTTTTTTTTTCATAGAACACTCAGAACGGAGTTCCGGCACCTTTTTTGGATGGAACCTTGTAGGGTAGGCAAGGTGGTTTGTAAGACATGTGTTCCGGCACCTTTTTTCTTTTACAAAAAAAGCACTGTATATCACACATATGGATCTTGTTTTTCATTGTATGATATAATAAAAGAATTCATATTTATATGTGTGTGAATGCATATACCCACACACACCTACACCCACCCACCCACACACACACACACACACACACACACACACACAGAGAGAGAGAGAGAGAGAGAGAGAGAGAGAGAGAGAGAGAGAGAGAGAGAGAGAGAGAGAGAGAGAGAACAGGGAATATAAATAATAAAACCTCTTCAGTACAAAATGCCTAAAGAGAAATAAATGTTCATTCTCTCTTGAAGAGGAGGAAGGAGAGTAAATTTCAGGTGGTTCTTAGAATACAGCTTACATGAAAAGGAAATAAAAGCCTTCTTCCTCCATGGGGTTTTTCAGCTAATGTCAAACTGACTTGAGCCTTATTACATCAATTACAGTACTATGATACTTTATCTTATTCTAGCAATACTTGTGGTACTCTATATGTTTGTTTCATTCTTTTTTTCTTGACCTTCCTCTCATTGCCCAATGATAGTCATACATTTTACAGGAAAAGAGAAGTATCTAGAAACTCAGGATAAAGGAGAAAAAATAGTTCTCCTCCATGGTATAGTAGGGGGAAAAATAGTTTTCTTGTCATTGGATATCACCAGGTCTACTGCACAAATTTTCTTGCAAATTGTCACCTACAATAACATGAGGTAAATGTTTGTCTAAGGAAAAACATCCACATTTGCTCAAATTAAATTTCAGTTGAAACTGAGTGACAAGGGAATTTAAATTAGAATATCAATTTTTGCATTGAACTCTGAGTGACACCTACATTTGCCATAAGATCCTTTTGGTATCAAAGCAACAAGCTCTGAAAAACCATTGTGACCAAAGCAGTCCCAGAAGGTTGTTTAAAAATGTTTCTAAAGATTATTGAAAGACCAGCACAAATCCTAGTACTTATAAAGTAAGTAAATAAAAACCCTAGCAACAGAATTATATCTAAGGTAAAAATAATGTAGAACCTGATCTGGGAGTTAAGATAGAAGAGAATTATCGTAATCAATTGCAGCCATAACAAAAGTCTCAGGCAGGTAATATTCTGAGATGGAAAAATTCCTGCAGCTTTAGAAGTGTGGCTTTAATATATTCCTCCTAGTTGTTCAAATTGACTGTTACACTGAGGTGCTTGACAGAGTTGGGTAGCTAATAAATGGATATTAGCCATAACATTCCTCAGAATCAATAAGTAATTTTGACAGATAAATCAATGGAATATCATTTCTGCTTGAGTTCACTTTCAAAGAAACAGTGTCATCAAATGCTGATCATGGACAATCTCAATATGGAGGAGAAAGATCTTTTTTCCATATATTGCCATAATGGGTAGAGATATATTCAGCTGCCAATCATTCAGACAGAAGTCAAGACAGACTTTTTCACTGGTTCTTTTTCCATGTTCAAATACATAAGCAGATCTCTATTTCTCAGATTTAAGTAGACATCTGCCTCTCATTTATATTAACTCACAAGCAAATCCTGTAATATAGCAGCCACTTCATAGGTGAACAACAACAAATCAGTCCTAACAATTGCTGGTTAAAACATTTTACTTTGAAATCTCATCATGCACATGTAATAAAATTGTTTTTATACAAGAATCTTGTTTTCTGACTCAGAAACAGAACTTGTTAAAGATTGTATGATTAAATGGGCCCAAAATATCCAAGAAGTTATTACAATGGACACGTGGGAAAGGATTTGGGTGAGGAACGTAAAATTTACACAAGCTCAAAATCTAAGAGAGAATTTTTATAAAATGTTTTACAGATGGCATTTAGATCCTAAAAAGCTTGCAAGTATGTATCCGAATTATCAGCCTAAATGTTGGAGGTGCGGTGACGAAGACGCAACATATTTTCATATATGGTGGACTTGTAAAAAGGTTAAGGCTTTTTGGATAAAAATCTGGTGGAATATGCAGAAGATTTTTAAGCAAAGGATAAAGTTTTGTCCGCAACTTTTTTTGTTGGGAATAATTACAGATGCTACAGTTGTGGACACTAAGTTGATGTTGAATTTAATTACGGCAGCAAGACTCTTAATAGGTCAGTATTGGAAGAAGGAGGAACTGCCGACTATAGAAGAATGGACTTTAAAGGTTTCTGACCTGGCAGAGATGGCAAAGATATCGGCCTATTTGAAAGATCATTCGCAAGAACGCTATATTACGGAGTGGAGAAAATGGATTGAGTATATCCAGAACAAATATGGGACTAAGAAGTTTCATGTAGCATTTGAATAAGTCTTCCTTTCTTTTTTCTTGTTTTTTTTGTTTTTTTATATATTTTATATTAATAGTGTTTGTAGTTATCCTATATGAGCTAGAGAGTGATAGATTTTAGAGCTCATGGTTGTTAGCATATGGATGTTTATGATTTTTTTTCTTTGTGTTTTTTATACCTTGTACTTAGCTCTGGGAGGTCGGGGGGGGTGGGGAGGGGAGAGGGGTAAGGAGGGAGGGATAGGGGAGGGGTAGGGGGGGATTGTCAAAGATAAAATGTATGATAAAACTTTTCAATAAAAAAAAGAATCTTGTTTTCTGTCATTGCTTTTAATTTTCAGTGTTTGAAAGAATGTAACTCAAAACGTCTTCAATCTCTGGCTAGCTTGTAAATTTTGTCTTGTTCAAAGGTAGGTGGGTGGGAGAGTAAAGGTTCAGTCCCAAACTGTGGGAGAACAGAGCATTATTTTACCAGTTCTTAATCCCCATCCACACCTCAATTTAGATCTATTGTTTTCTAAGCTCCAAAACAGATCTCTGTTAACCAGATGAGGTCATCTCTATTCATCTTTGTATTCATCTCCTGAGTACTTCAGGAAATTTGGTATCACTCAAATGAACAGTTAAGTTAATATAACTTACCCATATATGTCACACATATAATGAGATAAGATCATTTTATAAAGGGTTGAGGTTAACCAAACAAAAATAAAAGTTCACTCAGGTGATTTTCCTTAGCAGATAAAGTTAACGTGTGCCAACTAAGCAGAGAGGCCTCAGAAATAGTCTTATATATAGTGACAGGGTGTAAAATGCAGGCAGGAACAGTTGGACAGTACAAGCAAGTAGCTGGCATTGTATATAGAAACATCTGCACAGGGTATGGGCTAGACTAGGGGTAGGCAACCTAAAACACTCAAAGAGCCACTTGGACCATTTCCCACTGAAAAGAAAACACTGGGAGCAGCAAAACCCTTTTGACATCTAAAATGAAGATAACACTGCATATATGGTTTTTTACCTTTATGCTATGTATAAAAAAACTATAGTGTGCTGCATTTATGAAATCAAAGAACTGTTACAAAGAAAACAAAAGCATTTTGAACTCCAAAAAAAAAAGACACTGGGTCGAAGGTTACTTTGAAATAAAATACTCAAATGTCTATTTGAGTCCTCCTTGTATTTATGAAATAAAAAGCTGGTGCAAACTATAAAAAATACAAACAGAAAAATAGAAAAGAAAAAAAATTGCGGGGAAAAAAAAGAAAAATACAGGAGAAAGAAGGAAAAAAATCCTTTCTCCTTCATCCCAACAGGTAAAAACAATTTTAGTAGCTTATCTACCATCTTTAAATACAGCATAATTATCCCCATACTTCACCTCTTAATTAAAAAAACCCATCAAAATATTTCATTGAACCTTCTTTACTAAAAGTCCAGTAAGGACAAACACATATATTCATATTCTCTCTTTCTCTCTCCCTCTCTTTCTCTCTCCCTCCCTCTCTCTTTCTGCCCTTGGTCTGCCAGTCCTCTTCCCCCACTCACTGTGTTTGTGTGTTGTGTTTGTGTGTGTAAGAGAGAGACAGAGAGACACAGAGAAAGACAGAGAGAGACAGAGAGAGGCACTTGCACTTCCCTTCTCTCTCTCTCTCTCTCTCTCCCTCCCTCTCTTTCTCTCCCTCCCCCTCTCTCTCCCCTCCCTTCTCTCCCTCTCTCCGATCTTCTGCTCACCTGGCAAGCTGGCTCCACTCTGTTCTTGGAGAAGCTGACACACATTCCTATAGGGCTGGCTCTCCTGCCCTTGAGAGACACAGCAAAGGCAGGAGCCCCACCCAATAAGCTTGTCAGCTTCTCAGAAAACAGTGTGAGTTACACACACACACACACACACACACACACACAGAGAGAGAGAGAGAGAGAGAGAGAGAGAGAGAGAGAGAGAGAGAGAGAGAGAGAGAGAGAGGAAGCACAAGTGCCTCTCTCTGTCTCTCTCTCTGAAAACTGGGAGCCCCAGGAGAAGGCTGAAAGAGGCACATGCAGCTCCAGAGCCACAGATTGCTGACCCATGGGCTAGAAACTCCCAGGTCCAGATGGGAGATTCCACAGAAGATAATAGAGAATACGAGAGCTAAGATCCAGACAGACAGACAGTACTAGCCAATCACCTAGGCATTGTGGTATTAGACAGAGATCAGAAGATAGCAGTAGTGATAGATGTAGCAGTGGCAAGTGGCAATATCATCAGGAAACAGAAATATGAGAAGTTGGAGAAGTATCAGAGCCTGAAGAAAGAACTGGAGATTCAGTTGTCTCAGCTACTAATTTTCACAGTTTTAATTCTAACTTAACTTTTCTGTACCTCATCCCATATTTAAGAGGTTCCTAAGGGGGTATGTGCAAGTACATTATTTCCCTGTCACATTTTACTTTTTCATTTTGTTTGTTTGAATTTGTAATTTTTGTTTGATAAATAAATAAATAAAGTGGCCTGCTTGGTTTTATGCAGGCCTAGATGTTCACATGTGTTGCATTGTCTGCCAATTTGCTTCCAGGCCCAATTCTAGGTCCTGATTCTCTCTTTTAAAGCCCTACATTACTCAGTTTATTTGAAAGTCTGTCTTTTTCCCAGTCATATCTACCTGTGGGGGGCAGGGAATGCTACAAGTCCCCTCTGTTAAGGAGGTTCATCTAAGGAGACCAAGTAGCTGCACCTTCTCTGTGGGAGCTCCATCGTTGTAAAGCATCATCCTCATGGAGATAGGATTGGCCCCCAATTTGACACTCTTTCCCAAGACCCTAAAGACCTGGTTTTGCTAATGGACCTGAGGATCCCAGTGTGGCATCGAGCCTGTTGTTTTTATATTGGGTTTTTATTTTTGTAAGCCACTCAGAGTCACTGAGAGTTAGGCAGCCATATAAATTTTCATAAGTAAATAAATATTGATTTCTCTTTAAAATGCTACATATTTATTTCACCTTTTTCTTGTTTTTATTTTTCTCTGTTTCATTTAGTTAGCAATGTGTAATTCATATTTCTAACTGTAAAACTGGCAACAAAGCTGCTTCCAACCCTATGATCCTGTGAATGTTACAGGATCCATATTGCATCATTCAAATATTGTCTACAGAGAAGAAAGGAAGAAGAGGCTTATTTATATATTGAACAGGCTTAAAGTCTGAATTTCATGAATTTGTTGTCTTGTAGAAATGGGGTCTATGATTCATACAGGTATTTTTCCCTTAATGACCATTTGTTTAGTGATTGTTCAAAGTCACAATGGTGCTGAAAAAAAGGTGATTTATGACCAGTCTTTGCACTTATTACCATCACAGCATCCTTGGGAATCACAGGATCATGATTCGGGCACTTGACAACCAACTCACATTTATGATAGTCGCATCATTCCACACCCTGTGGAGCTTCCCAGTCAGCTTTTGAAGAATTAAGTCAACAAGGAAGCCAACTGTAGGTTCCAAGTTGCAGTAATGACTCATTTAATCACCACATGTAATTTGTTTAATGATCATGGCAAAATATGTTATAAAATGCTTCACTTAATGACTGCACTGTTAACAATGAATTTTCCAATCCCTTTTTTGATCATGCCAATTGATTGAAGATGTTCAAGTCCTAGGCAAACAGTTCCAATTTGGTCCTTCATTTGTCTGCAACTCTCAAAATGCAAACATCACTGCTATAATCTTATTTGTCTATGGAGATTCTCAGCCATCCAGCTCATAGTTATCCCAAAGGAGCTTTTTCACGAGACAATTGGATTTTCTTGTATTTCTTCAACTTGTAAGAATTGTGATGCTCACTTGGGAATGTGATTCTTCATATGCCTCAGTCTTGCAAAAATGTGGCAAAGTAGACATCTTTTGAGCTATCTCCATCATTTTCTTCTCTAATGAGCAAAAGAGATGTGGGAAATAAGCCAATGTAGCTAATGTGGGCTGTGATACTGCCATCTAATTTACTTGGTCAATACGAAATTTGGGAAGAGAAATGTTGGAAGGTATAGGAATTTTCCCTGCCTTGGCACAAATAAATGTAGGCATGTGACTCATCAATGGCTTGCTGAAAACAGTCATCCCTTGCTAATCCATGCATTGAGCAAGGTCATCTTCAGAGGGAAAGCCCATATTTCAGCGCATGCTTTCTATATAAGCTACCAGTCTATTGAAGTCAGTTGAAATAAATGAAGAAGTGGAAATATAATGTGTAAAAAACTGTATGATACAAAAATCTTTTTTGTACATTTATGTGTTGCCAAACCACATATAAAAGAGTGGAGTCTCTGAATCATGATACTTCACCAGCTTTTCAGATTTTATCCTGACCTTGTGGATATCATTGGTTGAAATCCTATCTGCACTAAGATTATTGTGAAAAATTAATGTGTAGGTTATCTTCATTTGAAGCTTGATCTATATGAGTGGGTCCAAGAAAAGCATGTGAAATTGGGTATACATAGCACTACTTATTTTTAATTAAATTGAGGTCCCTTCATGCAGTTAAAACAAGATGGGAATTGGTGAGGAATACATGCAGTAGAAGAAGAAGGACTGGTAGGGAGAGTTGACCTATAACCACTCTTACATTGTGGATTGCCATGGGCTTTAAGTCATTTTCTTTTCTTTCATAGCCCAAAGCAAATGGATGGTAAAACAAGCAATATAATGACATATTAATTCCTGTTTGTATTGGGCTTTGTACAGTTCAATGAATCTCAAGTTATAAGAAAACAGAAAACAGTAAAAATGAACAATGAGCAATTAATCCCTCAGAGAGCAATCTCCATTTGAACAGGGAAATAAGCAATCTTTCACTCCATGGTTGTGAAATGCACTATATCTACTGTAGATAAATAAAATCTTCCCATTGATTTCACTGGGAGGTACTTCCAAAGAAGCATGTTCCAGTAATTCCCTGCCATTTTCCATAAACCTGAAAGTGCTTCATGATAGACAGCAATGAATAAGTCAGAAGAGTAACACATTCCCTTAGTGTCTTTTACATATTTGCATATTATCTGCAATGTCTTGCACTACTCAAGCCAGATCTATTGATAACGTCTGAACTGAAATATTGTATTCTGATCATCCAAGCACCAAATAGTTATCATTTACAGTTTGTCATTAAGAGAAACTTTGGGGAACTTGTACTTGTGTTTATGCATATCTGTGTGAAGAACAGAAAGAAAATATATAAAAGGATTATGTATCAGAACAACAGATGAAGGATATGTATAGACAGAAATGTAGGAAACCACGTCAACAAGTCAATGTGACTATGCTGGTGGGAGAGGGATGTGTGTGTGTGGGGGTGGGGGTGTGTGTACACACACACCCACACACACAATAATGTGCAACTTAAGACATGAGCAAAATCATCTGTTAGGCATTACTCTGTTGGAAAATGTGTATCACAGGTAATCATGTAAGTTGCATAAAAAAGTACATTATCTCAACGTATATATAAAATCTGTATAGCAGCTACTGTGGATTTTCCAGACATTTTTTTAAAAAAATTATTGAATAAATAGATACAATAAATAGTATATCTAACATGGAGCTTAATATAGATTGGATTCTCATTGATCCTCACATTGCTGATGGATGATGCTTCCTAGCTAGGAAATGATACCGCTGCCCCATTTTTCTGAATTTCAGAAATAAAGGGAATTAATACACTTCAAGGCTTACTCATGCTAGGAAAAAAAAAGGGGTGATGTAATGGTAAAAGCAACTTTTCAATGAATGCCAAGACAAATCAGCTACCAATAGACACAGAAAAATAAGCCCCATTTACCTACCGTTCAAAAGAGACAATCAAAAACTTAGGAAAGAAACCAAAGGCTTAGAACATATCCCCTTCAGTTGTTCACACCCAGATCAGCATGAAACAGCACCAGCATGTTTCATGATAGTAAATCTGACACTACAACAAAACTGTTAAATGGATACAGAGGCAGTCATTGCAAATAGAGTGTCTGTTATGGAGCGCAGAGTGGAAATCTAAATAGAGGGTTTGGATAGTGTTCCTATGTACAGGGCTTGTTCTTGAATCACAACAGTTGGAGTTCTTTGATATGGCTTCTAACTTTCTTCAAATACTGCTACTTACAGTATTTGAAGTTCTTGGATTTTTTGTGAGCTTAGTAAATAGCTTATTCCTTTCTGGAATAAACAAATCTCTCCTGTAAAGACATTGAACCTTAAGTATCTTTTAGGTATCTTTTTTTCTTTATTGTCTGCATTTCCTGAGAATGACAGCATATTGCCATAGCAGCAGCAGCAGCTATAGGATATTTCTCTGTATAATATATTTCTTTTGTTTTCATATGTATATATGAAACATATACATATGTTTCATATATATGTGTGTGACACACACACACACTATTAAAATGAGCACACAACCTTGTTAAAGGTTACTGTCAGAAGGATGACAATTTTCAAAATAATAATTCAAATGTCATCTGTTTTGTCTCTTGATATGAACATTGCCCAACACTTTATAATGTTCTAAACCTTAAAATTCTGCAGGATGAATTGGAACTTTTGCTGAAAAATCCTCATAAGGACCTAGCAAAATATCTCAGGTTCAATTTGTACCCAGAGTTCAGGAAAGAACAGAAAGGATCTGCAACTTCTAAGGATGACCTGGCAAGTAAAAAAAAATGCTCTTTCTTTGTTTCTTTATTTATTGTTTTGATTTGAATCTTCTAGCCAAACGACATGACCTGAAAGCACTGTGGTGCTTCCAATGAATGGGTTTTTAGTCTACTGAGGATTTACTCTAACAGAACCACAGTGAGTTAGTGCATATGTGGGTGGGATTGGGGGAATGTTGTTTCTTATGAGAAAGAAAGTATATTCCTGGAGACAGGATTACAGTTCTGAAAAGATTTGCTAGAAGAGGCCATTCCTCACTATTGCCCCATCAGATAAAAACTCTGAACTTTATTAAAGATATGAAAGGAGACAATCCTGGAATCTCTGCTCAATTTACAGAACAATCTGTTCTATAAGGTGCCAGTTTAGGCGCCAAGCCTATTTGAAAAGGTTGACATGCTCAGGCCTAATTATAATCTAGATAATAGATGCAGTTCTGAGTGAAACTAAGAATAAAACCATTGTAGTATTAAAAGACAAAATAGCATGATTTCCTCTCTATAATCACTGGCAATTGAGCCAATAGGCTTTCTTCACTTCTTGGCACATCAGAGCTGCAGGTCTAGAGACCAAAATATTATATATTACAGGGCCTTAGTTGCAACTGAACTAAACAAGCCGCAAAGGTAAGAAAATGGATGCCCATCATTACTTCTCAAATGAGGCCCCTATGTGCAATCTTCCCCATTTCCCTGTGAAATTGCTTTGTTCAAAGGCTGATAATCAGCAGGCCCTCTGGGGAGCAGCAGGCAGATGGAGGGTAAGCTGAATGCTTAAAGTACTGCTGTGCTTTCCTTTTCACTCTTGAGAGAAAGAGAGAAAGTGAGGGAGAAGAGCAAACCCTCTTTGACCTTGACATAAGATACTGTAAAATCCAGGGTCTCAGAACAGACTGTGATACAATTTTAGATCATTTGCATTGAGCAAAGCACTGAACAGTAAAATAATATGAGGAGAGTTGAAGATACCAATTTCTTCCAAGTACTTGTGCAGATAAACAATCATCAAGACAGAGGCTGTGTTCCCACTTGCACCTGATCAGGGCATAAACAACCTTTGGCAACATCTTTCATCTGCCATGTCCCCATGACATTGCCTTCATTTCATTTTAGTTTGTGTGACACAAGTTTATATCATCCTTAGTTATACCCAGGATTTTATGAATATTTCCCCCTTATTCCAACTATACAAGGATAGCCTCAAGGCTGTTAGGTTTTGTTACATATTACCTTGAACAGAAGACAGGCAATTGCAGTCCCCTGAAACAAACAGTAGAGGTAAGATACGATTGCCAAGGAAGGCAACAAACGTCCTCTTGGTATAGTTTTATAGTTTTCTGCTGACTCAAGGATGGATGGAGAGCAGTAGTGCATGATCCAGTTGCCGAGAAAGGATTTTAAAGGAAATACTGATATAACCCTTTGAGGATCACTAAAGTGTTAATGTTTTGGTCCCAGGTTTTCATTGAATTACCACCCTGACAGCTAGTTTGACAGTAAAACTAGCTAGAGTGGAGCACTGATTTAGGAATAACAGAAAAAGTGAGAACTCTAGTGAAATTCATAGTCTTGCAGGACTTAATTTTCCACCGGTCCATTTATGCTACCACACACACCTTATTATTATTATTATTTTAAAATAATCTGAATTGGTCCAGAATTAAATACTTGCTTTTGTACTATATATTCTGCTTGACAATGCTAGAGACTTTGATGTTGAATTTACATTAAATCTGTCACTTACAGAATATTTATGCATATCTAGGGAGAACTGGAATGAAAAAAAAAATCAAACTTTGTGAGCTTGCCAAGGATCCATAATAGTATCATTATTATTATTACAATTGGTCACAGAGTCACCCAGATGTTCAGACTGGATCTGGCATTTTTATCCACCTATTGAGTCCTTCCCAAGTTGCTGGGATAGGCAGATATTACAGTCTGATGGTGTTAAAGATGTCATCATAGGATGTAAGCTGTTCCAAGTAAAGCTGCCTTTTGCAATTGATTAATCGTGATTTTGTCAATGCTGATAATGTCTATAGGTGATGCTCCAGACATCTTGGAATTACACCCAAGGCACCTTTTACTATTCACATTACCTTTATTTTGCCATAGTCTTTATTTGCAGGTCTTTATTTATGATTTTCTCCTCTTCTTTATCTTCTCTTCTGTTGTCACCAGGTACCATCATGTCCACTATCCAGACTTTTATTATTACATGCATAAAAAGGCTGCCAGTTGTTCAGCTGTTTTTGGCCTTTGTATGCATTTAGTTCTTCCCATGGATTAAGTAGTCACAATGATCAGTGTGGTGTATATGCAGATCCAAGCAGTATGACCTTTTGTAATTGACAAATTTTGTCAATGCTCTTATTTTCTAAGTGTGCTCCAAGTTTTTTTGGTTAGTGTGCCAGTAACCACTGGGACCACCATAATTAGTTTATGCCATAATCTTTCAACTTTGATTTTCAGATCTTGATACTTTGTGATCTTCTCCACTTTTTACAATTTTTCTGCTATACCTGGTATTGCCAAATCAGTTTTTCATACTTTCTTCTTTTCAGTCAAGATTTTATCAGTTTGTATTTTGAAATTCCACAACATCCCAACTTGCTCATTTTTTTTACTACTTTTTAAATTCTATGTTGTCACCAACTTTTCATTACTGGCACATGATAATTTTTACAGATATTCCAGTGAATAATTTTTGTGACTGTGTTATCTCATTGTTTATAATCAATTTGTGTGATTTTCTTGCATGAGCTATATATAATCTACTGTTTCTTTTGCCTCTTTACGAAACAGTGCTATTTTTGATAGGTTAGATTAGTTTTCCCTTGTGCATGAAGACAGATGCAAAGTGCAGGTCAAAATAGGCAAAGAATTGGTAACAGAACACCTACCCACCCAGGACAAGTACAAATCACCTGGGACATATGGTTTACATCCCGGGGTTCTGAAGGAGTTAACAGATGTGATCTTGGAGTCACTGAATGTAACCTTTCAAAGCTCCTGGAGCACAGGGGAACTACCAGAGGATTGGAAAAGACCTGTTGTGGTTTCAATCTTCAAAAATGGGGAAAAAGTTGATCCAGGAAACTACAGACCAATCAGCTTGACATCAAGCTGGGAAAATCATGGGAAAGATAATCAAGCAGCAGATATGTGAGCATCTAGAAATGAGCAAAATGACTACAAAAGCCAGCATGGGTTTGTAAAAACAGATCATGCCAGACAAACCTTATTGTCTTCTTTGATAAAGTGATGAAATCAGTGGATGAATGAAATGCTGTGGACATAATATACTTGGACTTACATAAGGCATTTGACAAAGTAGTCCAAAGCCTACTTCGTGGTAATATAGAAAACTGGGATATACAGCATCACCACCAGATGGTGTGTTGCAGTTGCCAAAAATCTAATGCAATCCAGGGCTGCATCAACAGAGGGATAGCATCAAGATCATGAGAAGTGATAATACTGCTTTATAATGCACTAGGTCACACTTGGAATAAAGTGTACTGTTCTGGTCATCATGATACAAAAAAGATGTGTGCAGAGAAGAGCAACAAAAATGATAAAGGGTTTGGAGGCTAAATTGTATGTTGAATGATTGAGGGAGCTAGGTATATTTAACCTATTGATGAGAATGATAGAGGGGAGGGAATGATAGCTGTCTTCTAGTACCTGTCTCAGAGAAGAGACGATGAACTTATTCTCCAAAGCACCTGATGGCAGAACAAGAAGTAATGGATGGAAGCTTATCAAAGAGAGATCCAACCTAGAATTAAGGAGAAATTTCCTGTCAGTAAGAACAATTAACCAGTACAACAGCTTGCCTCCAGAAACTGTGGGTGCTTCATCACTGGAAGCTTTTAATTAGAGACTGGAGAGCCATTTGTCTAGAATTGTATAGAGTCACCCGTTTAAGCAAGGGGTTGGACTAGAAGGCCACCAAGGTCCCTTCCAATTTGGTTATTTGGTAATTCTGTTTTGTGGGCTTTCATTTTCACATTTTTTTTTCTGAATCTCTTCCAGTTCTTCATCCCTGAATATTTTATTTCTGAAAATGAATCTCCTTTGATCTACTAATCATTGTTCAATAATATTTTGAGTCAGAATTCATTCTTTTCTATAGTACAAACATTCACTTTATGTAGTCCACTTTGTTGGTTTTAATTTACAGTAGTAGGCCTTAATGGCGTGATTTTCAAACACAGTATACTTGTGTCTTTCTGTAGTTGTTCTTTTTCCAGTAATCCTACAAGGCTAATCCCTGGCTCAGCCATAGCTCCCGAGTTCTGTTGCACTGTTGTTGATAAGCTCAGGTTTTCTAACATCTGTTGCAGTCCTTGATGACCCAAGCAATAACCCATTCAGTATAAGAGACATTTTCTTCTCAAGGTAGTGAAGATACCTGCCACCTATTTTCTCCATCACTACAACAACTCTGTGAGATGGGTTGGGCTCAGAGAGAAGGTCACCCATCTGGTTCTTCTGACTAAAGTAGACCTAGAATTCACTCTCCTTGTTTCTAGGCCCTTTCAAAGCATGAAATGAATAAGCTTTATCAGAGTAGTATGGTTAATAATGAAAATGTAGCATCACTGTAAGACATTGATATCATGTCAGTTTAATCTGTAATTTTGAGCGGTCAGCATATATTATCCATTGCACGACCATTTTCCTTTAAGGCACTGTTCACATACAGTATATTTGCACATAAACATCACACACAATGTTCCTATTGCCTTAAATCATCTCTAATGACTTCAGTTTAGTAGAAATGGCAGGTTATGTAAAATACGTAGATTCCCCCCCTTCATAATTATGCATGTCTACAGAAATACTATGAAGTATCTTTATATATGTACTGTATAAGAACTGCATCCATGAATTGCATATTCATTTGAATACACCTCAGCACATCCTTTGCCTTTAGTGTCATATGCATCTAAAAATTGTTGCTGCTGCACTTTTTTCAATGAAATGGACATTTGTATGCACATTGAAATATCCCCCCCGCCCAATTCTTAAATGTTCTGATTGCACTTCTAGTCCCACGTGGTAAATTATATTTGTGAGAATTGTACACATCAGCAGATCTATAATAGCTGTACTGTAAATAGAAGTTGTCACTAAGACTTGGCCAGTTTACACATTTCACTTGTGTTGAAAATTAAACATGAAAAATCAAATGCTGTGCATTCATTTGTTAACTACATGTTGGTCAGGTTTATTGCCTGCTCTTCAAATAATGAAGGTGGGGGGGGAGAGAAAACAGGAAAAAAGTAAAAACATGAAATATGAATAGCACGTATTCCATTCATTTGAAATGAGCAATTATAAATATAAGACAAGAAAACTACATCTATTATTAGAAACCTCAAAGCTGCTTAACTAGATGATTTAAAGATAAACTTTAAAACCTCTACAGGTTAAAAATCAAAGCAGAGTCTAACACATATTACCAATTTTCACCTCCCTCCTCAGCCCCCCTACCCCCCCACGCCCACACACCCCTCTCTCTTTCTCTCTCTCTCTCTCTCTCTCTCTTTCTCTCTCTCACCTGTAATATTACTCATTACCTGTCCATCTTAGTTGGGTAGCTAATGATTGTCATTTATAACTCTATCAGAGCTAGCTAACAGAAACCCTCTTCATTATCTCTCTCTTTTACAGCAAGTAAGTGCAGGTCTCTACCTTATACATTTATTTCTTTCTCTTCAACTCAGGTAATTGTTATGCTCATCTTTACACTTCTTTCTGGAGCCTGGAGTTTTAGTAGTTTTCTTTGTACCTTCTCTGAGCCTGTAATGCTAATTTTCTCTGCTACTTCTCTTGGAGCAGTGAGCTACTCTAGCCTCACTTGTATTGCCTTCATGATGGTAGTTATTAAAATAGTGAACATATAATTAATCTATCAAACATAAGACTTAAACCATACCTTTCCCTCAAACATATACATAATGTCTTTTTTTTAAAAGGTTGTGATTCCAGACTTAGGAAATGGGCCAAGATATATAAGGAATTAAAATACAAAAAGTCTGAAAGATTATTAATCCTGTTTTTTCCAGTTTGAGTTTATTTTGTAATCAGGCTGACACACTCGCACGCACACAAACATTTTTCTCCTCACCTAAGGCTGATTCACACATAAGGTGTTTTGTTAAGTCAGTTATTCAACTGTCAATGATTTGTAGGTAGCTGCATGAACTGCCTTCTGTTGAAGTGCATTCCATGTGAAGTAATGTGACAAGCATGTCATTGGGCTTGGAATCCATGCAGGCAGTAATATTGTAGTGAATCAGGTTAGAGGCATGACTGGAGAGCATTTTCTAAGGCCTACAGCATCTGACTGTGGTTAACATGAAGTGAAAGGCTATAAATGAATTACAAAGTATATTTGGCATTCAGAAGGTCCCCAATTCAATCCGCGGCATCTCCAGAGGCAAAGGTGGTGAAAAGATACTCTCTAGAAATTTGGAGAGGTTCTGTCAGTTAATATAGCAATCATGAGCTAAATAAAGCAGCCAATAACAATGGCTTTTAATGACCCAAATGGAGAGAAAATAAGATAGAATAATCCAGTTGGGTCATGAGGGGAGGAGATCAAGAAAGGTCAACGTGTTCAGTTCTTTTTTCTACCATCTCAGCCATGGCAAAGTACAGTTCCTTGCAGAAAACAAATAGAAGTCCCAAATGCCTCTCTGTTTTTGACACCATTTCCACCTGTCTATTATCATAACCTAGCAGATGGCAACAGGAAATGCATAAACAGTAAAGAACCACTAACAGTGGTTAATGAATATTTAGGAAAATGATGGCAAAATACAGTACATATGAAGCACCAGGAGCCCTGGTAGTGAAATAATTAGAATGCAGTATCGCAGGCTAACTCTGGAAAGTTATGGAAATAGAAAGATGAAAACTAAATTGTTGTTGCTGTTGTTTTAACCATTAGGTCATGTCCAATTTCTGGTGACTTTATAAGTAAGTGCTCTCCATGCTGCTGCTCCATGCTGTCAAACACAGCTTCTTTCAGTTGCTGGATGTTCATTTTTGTATCAGGTTTTATGTTATTAAGTCAGTTTGTTCTTTGGTGGCCCCTTCTTCTTATACCACAAACATTCCTAGCACCACTGACTTCTCTAAGGAATTTGCACACATGACATGGCCAAAATAAATTAGATGTAGTCTTGTGATTGTGACTTCTAATGATGTGTGTGGTTTTATTTGATTCAGCATCTCTCTGTTGGTTGCTCTGGCTGTCCATGGTATATGCAATAATTTATGCCAGCACCATATTCCAAAGGCGTCAATTCTTCTTTGATCAGCTATTCTTATAGTGTCCAACTCTCACACCCATACATCATTATAGGGAAGACTATTGCTCTAACTATCATGCTTTTTGTATTTATATCAATATATCTACTTTGACAGGTATTATTCATGTTAACAATTGCAGGGTGGCCTAAGGTTATTCTACATTAATTTCAGGAGTAGAATTGCCATCGTGAACATTTTGGATCCAAGGAAGATAAATTCTTGAACTAATTCAATTTCCCCTTTGTTAATTTTAAACATCTCATGTCCATCTGCAGTTGCCATTATTTTTGTTTTCCTGATGTTAAAACTCAGTTCTAATTTTTTTCACTTTCATCCTTGATTTTCCAGGTCTTCCTTATTTTCAACCAATAGTATTGTATCATCTGTGTACCTGAAATTAATTATGTTTCTTTCCCCAATCTTCACTCCAACATCAGGCAGTTCCAGATCTAATTTCCACATTATCACTCCAGCATACAGATTGAGGAAGAATGGTGATAATATACATTCCTGTCTAACTCTCTTACTGATCCTGAACCAATCTGCATCTCCATAGAGTGTTCTCACTGTTGCTTCCTGATCAGTGTAAGTGATATGATAAGTTTGACCAAGATCATACAAAGCCACTCATAGCTTACTGTGTTCTACATAGTCAAAAGCTTTCCTGTAATTGATAAAACACACATATATTGTAAGGTAAAGGTTTCATCTGTCCAGTTGTTTCTGACTCTGGGGGCAGTGCTCATCTCCATTTCATAGCCAAGAGAGCCAGCATTGTCCAAAGACACTTTCTGTGGTCATCATCACCATATACCAAGGAACATGGAATGCTGTTACTTCCCACCAAAGTGATACCTATTTATCTACTCATATTTGCATGCTTTCTAACTGCTAGGTGGGCAAGGACCTGGGGCAGGAATGGGAGCTCACCCAATCACATGGCACTTGGATCTTGAACCCAGGCTATCAACTTTCCAGCTGAAGCCCAGCATCTTGAACTGCTGAGCCATTGTGCCCCAAAACACATATATAGATTCTTTCAATATTCATGTGCCTTTTCCATAATCCATCTAATACTGGCAATGTGATTTCAAGTGCCACACTCCTTTCTAAAGCCAGCTTGTAAATCAGATAACTCTTGATCAATGACATTCTATAGCCTCTGATTAATTATTTTTAACAGATTCTTGTTTTCAGGAGAAATCAATGCAATCATGAAATAGTTGGAACAGTATCTGGCACTGCTTTTCTTTACTACTGGGATAAAAATAAGTCTTTTCCAGTCCTGAGGCCATTGACATGCAGTCCATAGCTCTTGACACAGGGCTGTGTTGATATTAACTGGCACTGGTCTTAGTAATTCTGTAGCTATTCCATCAATACCTTGGGCATTCCAGTTCTGCAATTTCTCTATGTCCCATTCTACTTCTTCTTTCAAGATGTTTGATTCTTTATTAATTGAGCTGTCATTGTTGTCATCTTGAAAGTAAACTGCTATAGAGTCAGTCTGTATATTCTTTCTACCTGTTCTTAATATTCTGCTGGTCCCTTAGAACATCCCCATTGCAGTTTTTAACAGTTTCTTGCCATGCTGAAAAGCTGGATCACATCATTTTTATTATAGCAAACATGGCCTTAGTATGTCCCTTCCTGTTAGCTTCTTCCAGATGTTGACACTGCTCCTCCCATTGCCTGTTTTTGTCTTTTCTGGCTTCATGTTGGAAAATTTAATTCAACTTTTTAACTTCATCTTTATTAACTTTGGCTTTGGCTGCCCTTCGCTGATTAGCTATTTTGATGATGTCATTAGATAGCCATTTATTTGTTCTCTTTTTTTTTTTGCATGACACATTCTTTCCAGCAATTTCCAAAATTTTACCTTCAATCTCTCACCACTGGTCATTTGGATCTTTCCCTTCTAAATGCAATGGTTCAAACCTATCCTTAACTTTTGTGGTATACATAGATGAGATGTTGTTCACATTGAATTTGGGGGATAGTGCCTTTTTTCACTTTGCACAGTTTGAGCTTCAGTTTAGCTACTAATAGCTGATGGTCTGAGCTATAATCAATGCCAGGAAGTGTCTTAACAGATGCAACTGAACCTTTCCCGCATTGTTGAAATCTATACAATTTTGGTGTTCTCTGTTTGGTAGTGTTGATGTGTATAAACATTGCTTGTGTTGAATAAACCATGTGTTCATTATGCTGAGACGATTTTCCTGCAAAATTGCATTAAGGGATTTCCAGCTTCATTCTGTTCACCTAGCCCAAACTTGCCTACTATTCTTGCAACTTTTCTTTGGCCTACCTTTGCATTGAAATCACCCATAATATACAAAATATCCTTTTTGCTTTTTGCTTGAGAGCACATTGAAGCTCACTGTAAAAAAGTTCAATTTCAATTGGGTAGACATTATGTAATCTCTGTATGCACTCAACACACGTTGCTTACACAGAATACAACTCCTTTTCATCTGATCATATCATTTCCAGAAAAATAAACCACAAACTGATCTGATTTCAACTGACCACTGCCTGTCCAGTGTAACTCATTGATACCTGTCCAGTGTAAATCATTGATGCTCTAATCATTTCTCTTTTTACAGTTTTGAGTTTCCTAAGGAACATTCCTCTAACATTCCATGTTCCAATTTGATATAGCTTTGTACAGCATAGATGACCTCTTTTGTCATGGGCACCATCATTTGTTGGGCTTCCCAAAGGCTTTCCTCCAACAACATCATAAAACCAATGACTGCTAAATAATAATAATAATAATAATAATAATAATAATAATAATAATAATAATAATAATAATAATAATAATAATAATAATAATAAGTTTGAAGGGACCTTGGAGGTCATATAGTCCAACCCCCTGCTAAGGCAGGAAACCCTATACCATTTCAGAAAAATGGCTGTCCAGCCTCTTCTTAAAAACTTCCAGTGTTGGAGCATTCATGACTTCTGGAGGCAGGTTGTTCCACTGGTTAGTTGTTCTAACTGTCAGGAAGTTTCTCCTTAGTTCTAGGTTGCTTCTCTCCTTGACTAGTTTCCATCCATTGCTTCTTGTCCTGCTTTCAGGTGCTTTGGAGAATACCTTGGCTCCCTCTTCTTTGTGGCAGCCCCTGAGATATTGGAACATTGCTATCATGTCACCCCTCACCCTTCTCTTCATTAAACTACACATACCCAATTCCAGCAACCGTTCCCTATATGTTTTAGCCTCCAGTCCCCCAATCATCTTTGTTGCTCTTCTCTGTCCTCTTTATAGAGTCTTGACATCTTTTTTACATCGTGGTGACCAAAACTGGATGCAGTATTCCAGGTGTGGCCTTACCAAAGCATTGTAAAGTGGTATTAGTACTTCACTTGATCTTGATTCTGTCCCTCTGTTAATGCGGCCTAGCACTGTGTTGGCTTTTTTGGCAGCTGCAGCACACTGCTTGCTCATATTTAAGTGATTGTCCACTAGTACTCCAAGATCTCTCTCACAGTTATTACTATCGAGCAAGGTACCACCTATACTATACCTGTGCATTTGATTTTTCCTGCCTAAATGTAGAACCTTACTTTTTTCACAATTGAATTTCATTTTGTTAGATAGTGCCCAGTGTTCGAGTCTGTCCAGATCCTCCTGTATCTTAAGCCTATCTTCTGGAGTATTGGCTATTCCTGCCAGCTTGATGTCATCTGCAAATTTGATGAGTTCCCCATCTATCCCCTCATCCAAATTGTTGATGAAGATGTTGAAGAGCACTGGGCCCAGAACAGAGCCCTGGGGCACCCCACTACACACCTCCTTCCATGTAGATGCAGCTCCACCGAGGACCACAAGCTGAGTACGGCCTGTCAGCCAGCTACGAATCCATCTGGTGGTGATGCTATCTAACCCACATTTTTCTATCTTATCAAGTAGTAGGTTGTGATCTACTTTATCAAATGCCTTACTGAAGTCCAAGTAAATTATATCTACAGCATTCCTCTGGTCCACTAGTTTTGTCACTTGGTCAAAGAATGCAATAAGGTTTGTCTGGCATGATCTGTTTTTGACAAACCCATGCTAGCCCTTTTTCTTCTCCAGTAGCCTGCAGGCTACCATCCAACCTTGTATGGTCTGCTGTTGGTATCCATAGCTGAGTCATGCTGAGTTATTGCCATAAAGTTTTCTGGTGAGATTTTTTTTACAGTTCATCATTGCTTTCCCTAACCCTCCCCATTTATCCAGGCTTGGGACCAGCATATAGTTGATGAATCGACCGTATGGCTGAGTTGAAACTAAATTGATATCATCTATTAAAGCAGTGGTCCCCAAACTTTCTAGCTCTATGGGGTAGCAGTAGCAGTGGCAGGGCAGGGGAGAGGGGATGGTTTTGTGCACATGTGTGCTGCTTGTGCAAATGCAGCTTCCCAAGGAAAATATTGACACTTGAATACAAAGCAATTGATGATAAGAAAACCTTGAGAATTGGTCTCTAATAGGGCCCCTAAATATTTATATATTTGTTTCTTTATCTTTACTATGTCACTCAAAACAATCAAATTTTGATCTAAGGCTGAACATATTGGTTTGAGCTTAAAATATAGCAAATGGTTGTTTAGAGTTAAACATGTTTTGCACTCCTTACAGGTAAAATCTTTCTGTCTCTCTGATTTTAAAAATCATTACTACACATTGAAAGATTAAGCATGCTAGTCCTGTTGAAATTCATTATTAATTTGCTGGTAGACAGTCATTTCTCTGAAACCAAAAAACACTTAAAATATTTCTTAAATGTTAAAGAAAATATGTTATAAAACAGGACTTCTTAGATTTTATTTTTTTATCATGGGTTTTGGATCTTAGGATATTGTGCGCAGTTCTTCAGGTGCTTCTAAGTTCAGTTTCAGAGACATATAGCCTGTTTTCCTTACATAGCTTGAGCTTTTGAGCCAATGTAGAATAAATAGATGTCATATAGGGGTTTATGGGATCCATGAAGTTAGAAAAACTAAAAATCTCTTTCATTTCATGCTTCTGACAATGAGTAGAACAGTGACAAAGTAAAACAATCTCCTATACTATACAGATTGTTTACAAGGAAAGACAAATTTTAAAAGGCTAACATTTCTTATCCGCAATCTGAAATCTCATTTCAAAGAAAAAAAGGGAATTCCGATATATATTTGTGGTGAGTGATCCCTGCTTATATTTGTAATGTATCAATATAATCTATCTATCTTGTAATAATTCAATGTTATTTTAACAATTAAATGCATTTTGAAATCCATTAACTTAGGGCATGGGTAGGCAACCTTGGCTCTTTTGTGACTCGTGGACTTCAACTCCCAGAATTCCTGAGCCAGCATAGCTGGGATTTGAAGTCCATGAGTCATAAAAGAGCCAAGGTTGCCTATCCCTGACTTAGGGTTTCCTGACCTTTAAATATTTAGTTTATAATCTCAGTATCTCATTCATGAAATTTTGTTCAGGGGCAGAATATGTTTTCTTCTGTTTTTCTACTGTATCTTTTCTTCTTTCTCTTTTTAACCAAAATGATATTTATGGAAAAATAATGTCAACACTGCTAACATTGGATGTTCTTGCTTTGACAAAAGATGAAGAAGCAGCTATTTCATATTTAAAACTTGTGTGTTACTTTTAGAGCTAGAATCAGTTGATGCTGGGAGGAGGAGGAAGAATGTCTCTCAGGGCTGTTTTGAAATAAGAGAAGATAAGAATTTTGCATGATGTCTAACAGAAGGGAAAACTGAGACTTCAAAATAATTGGAGAATGACAGCAATGAATGGAGAATGACAGCAATGAATGGAGGAGAATTGTGCTTAATATTATTGTGCTAAGGGGAGGGGAATTCAGATTCCAGCTTCCAGCAAGCATTGCTGATGTTATAGAGCTCTAATAAAAAACTTTTAAGGTAAACAATGCCTCAGATTCCTTTGAAGAGCTCATCCGTCGGAAACTTCACAGATAAAAGTGTTGCAAAATATTAATCCTTGGAATGGTAGCATCCATGGTTTTAAATCCATGGGCACATCCCCCCTCCCCTTTGGGAGTATGGCAGAACCCAGGGAGAGGTGAGATTTGATTTTGGGTCAGAGGGGATAGATAGAAATGAAATAGGAATGGGTTCTGACATCCTGAACCCTTAAAAATAGGAGAGATCCACTTGTAGAGGAAACATAATATGTATAGAGGTTAGTCGGGTTTGTTGGGATATTCTGTATGAAACCTTTTTAACAGTTTGGATGCTCTAATGTGACATTTGTGGACCCTCTCTTTCTGTGAGGAGGGAAGGTGTTTCCACACTAATAGGTATTTGGTTGCCCCATGATATTTTCTAAAATCTAGGATTTCTTTTATTTTGAAGTGTTGTTCTCTTTCAACCATGACTGAAAGTGGTGGAAGGGGAATTTTTGGCTTTAAGGGTGACTGTTGTTTTCATTTCAGCAAGCTGCTGTGAAAGATTGGGTGTATTTGTCTGAGGTTCTTTGGTAATTCTAATTCTACTGTTACTTGGTTTATGATTCTTTTGATTGGAAAAGGTCCTATATATTTTGGACCAAGTTTTTTAGAGGGCTGTAGGGATTTTAGGTATTTTGTAGACAAATATATCATTTCTCCTATGGTGAATGGATTAGGTTCAATTCTTTTTTCATCAGCTTGTGTTTTGTGTGCTTGCCTAGCTTTGTCTAAGGCTTTCCTAACCACTGGCCAGGTATTTTGTAATTGGGTTATCCATTCTTTCAGTGATGGGATTGCTGGTTCATTTGGGGTTAGTTCTGGCATGGGTTGAAATATTGGCCCATGGCTACTTGAAAGGGAGTGTAGTCTGTGCTGGAGTGGACTGCATTGTTGTAGGCAAATTCTGTGAAAGGAAGTAGGTCCGTCCAATTTGTTTGCTGGAAATTAATAAAGCACCTTAAATATTGCTCAAGAACATTCAGTCGATTCATTAGTCTGAGGATGATGACTAGATGACAGTCCTTAGGTGGTTCCTAAGAGGGATAAAAATTCTTTCCAAAACTCCAATGTGAATTGCACTCACAATAACAACAACTTTGCAAAATACATCAAGAAATTGCAGCTTCCTGCAATAACTCCAGCAAAGTTACAAAAAACTGCGCTACTCGGAACATCTTAGATTTTAAGGAGATACCTGGTTGATACCTAGGATGCTGGCAGCAACCTGTGTCAACCATTAGTGCCAGTCAATTTGAGTGTTCAGTTGACTGAGTTTCATGTTTAATGAATAAAAGTTATATAATAATAATAATAATAATAATAATAATAATAATAATAATAATAATAATAATAATAATAAAGTTGGAAGAGACCTTGCAGGTCATGTAGTCCCTCCCCCTGCTCAGGCAGGAAATAGCTTGACTCCCTCTTCTTTGTGACAGCCCCTGAGATATTGGAACACTGATATCATGTATATGATGATATAATATATATGATGCGTTGAGTGCCCCATGCAGTTTGTAGAGGTACTGCACAAATAGTTTCACTAAGACGTTCGCAGTGGGGATTTTTTGGCAAGGGATAAAGTGCACTTGTTTTGAAAACAGGTCCGTAACAACCCAGGTAACAGTGTTTCCATTGCTTTCTGGTAACTCCACTATAAAATCCATGGATATTTCTTTCCATGGGGCCGAGGGATTAGCCACTGGTTGTAGCAGTCTGGGCAATTTCCCTTGCAATCTTTTAGCAGCTGCACAAGTTGGGCAGATGGCCATGTAGCTTTCTATGTCCTTTTTCATTGATGGCTGCCAAAATTGCTTTTTGATTAAATGTAGTGTTTTTACAAATCCAAAATGCCCTGCTGATTTTGTATCATGGCACAGCTACATGAAAGTGACTCTCTGGGTAGTTGGCATATATAACTTCTCCCCCACCCATGGCAGTCTTTGATTGTGCACATGTGTTTATTTTTCTGGAACCAAGGTTTTCCAGAATTCGATTACAATTTGGCTAACCATTTGTGTCTTTACATTATCTTGGGCCCTGGTGGTTACTGGAGCTGCTAATTGTGGTTCAGGCATGAGTGGTTTAGAAACTGTGGCTCACATGCTGTTATATTGAGGCATGCAAGACAGGGCACCTGCCAGGAAGTCCTGCCCCCCCAGCAAGTGTTTGAGTGTCAAACAGAATCGGTGAAAGTGCTGGGACCAGCGGGCTTGCTTAGGGGTGAGTTTTCTGGGCATTTTTAGTGCTTCCAAATTTTTAGTGCTTCCTTCCAGATCTGAAAAAGGATTTTGTTCCCTTCAGGAAATGGTGCCACATGAGCAATGAACACCTCACAGCATATGCTTCTTTTTCCTACACTGCCCAGCATTGCTCCATTTCAGAGAGTTTTCTGGATGTGTACGCACATGGTTGCAGTGCCCCTTTGTCATTTTCTTGTAATAGTACAGCCCCCACCACCACATCACTTGCATCCGCCTGTATTATGAAAGGTTTATCTGGGCCCAGGTGACTCAGTATGGGTTTGGCAGAAAAAAGTCTCTTTAGTCTCTCAAATGCCACTTGGCATTCCAATGTCCATTTCAGTGGCTGGTTGGGTTTTACTGAGTTTTCCCCCCTCGTTTTTAACAGGTTCGTGATGGGCAGGGCTGTCTGGGCGAACAAAGGGATTGGCGGTAAAAATTTGCAAAGCCCAGGAACCTTTGCAATTGTTTCCTTGTGTGGGGTAGTGCCCATTCGAATACTACCCTGACCTTCTCGGGGTCCATTTCGATGGCCTGTGGGGATATACGATAACCCAGATAGTCTAGTTTTTCCTGGTGGAATTCGCATTTTGATAGTTTGGCTTATAGGTGGGCAGCTTGCAGCTTCTTTAAAACCACTCTGAACAGTTTAACATGCTCCTCTTTGGTCTCAGTGAAGATAAGGATGTCATCTAAATAAACCAGGACCCCCCTGAATAGGTGCTCCCTTAGCACCTTGTTGATTAATTGCATAAATACTGTGGGGGGCCCTTGTAGTCCAAACGGAAAAAAAAAACTTTGAATTGGTAGCATCCCATTGGGCAATTGCGAAGGTTGTTGAGAGTGTGGTGGCGCATCAGCTCCCCCTGGTTCTGGATGAAGCGGATTATCTAGACCTGTACCAATCGGGTTTCAGGCCCGGGTACAGCACGGAGACGGCATTGGTCACTCTGGTGAATGATCTCTGGAGGGCCTGGGACAGGGGATATTCCTCTGTCCTAGTCCTATTAGACCTCTCAGCGGCTTTCGATACCATCGACCATGGTATCCTGCTGCGGCGTCTCAGGGGATTGGGAGTGGGAGGCACGGTTCTTCGGTGGTTCTCCTCCTATCTCCTGGGACGCTCACAGTCGGTGTTGGCAGGAGGGCAGAGGTCAACCCCAAGGTCTTTCGTTTGTGGAGTTCCTCAGGGGTCGGTCCTCTTGCCTCTCCTGTTCAACATCTACATGAAACCGCTGGGTGAGATCATTCGTGGTTTTGGAGTTGGGTATCATCAGTATGCTGATGATACCCAGCTTTTCATTTCGACCCCAAACCACCCCAGTGATGCCCTCGACGTGATGTCCCATTGCCTGGAGGCGGTTCGGGTCTGGATGGGGAGGAACAGACTTCAGCTCAACCCTGACAAGACTGAGTGGCTGTGCATTCTGGCATCCCGGGGCATTCAGAATTTTCCACCTCTTTCTATGGGGGGTAAGTTTTTACCCCCTGTAGATAGGGCTCGCAACTTGAGAGTCCTCCTAGATTCACGGCTTACTTTGGAAGACCATATAGTAGCCATGACTAGGGGGGCTTTCGCCCAGGTTCGCCTGGTGCGCCAGTTGCGGCCCTATCTGGACTGGGATGCCCTGTGTACGGTCACTCATGCGCTCGTGACCTCTCGTCTGGACTACTGCAATACTCTTTACATGGGGCTTCCCTTGAAGACCACTCGGAGGCTCCAACTGGTACAGAATGCAGCCGCGAGAGTTGTCTTGGGAGTTTCCTGGTACTCCCATGTTACACCTTTGCTCCACGAGCTGCATTGGTTACCAGTTGTCTTCCGGGTGAGATTCAAGGTTTTGGTAATGGTCTTTAAGGCCCTACATGGCATGGGTCCGGAGTACCTCAGGGACCACCTGCTGCCGGCGTCAACTTCCCTCCGCCCTGTGCACTCCCACAGAGAGGGCCCCCTCAGGGTGCCTCTGGTCAGAGAATGTCAGCTGGTGGCCCCCAGGGGGAGGGCCTTCTCTGTGGGTGTTCCGGCTTTATGGAACCAGCTGCCGGTCGAGCTCCGGACGGCACCGGACCTTCGCGCCTTCCGACGCAGTCTGAAGACCCATTTATTTGAACAAGCTGGCCTGGCTTGATGGGGGATGTTAGGGTTTTTAATGGGGTTTTATACTGTTATTGTTTTTATCTGGGTGATTATTTAATTCCTTTTAATTTTTGTA